>NC_083108.1:53737273-56137273 GCF_949774975.1 Lagenorhynchus albirostris
GGGTCTAAATATTTTTTTTCCCCCTCTCAGGAAATGCATCTTTCCAATTCTTCCTTCTTTCACCCTGAGCTGGCAAAAAAGCTTTCGTAATCAATTTCCTATTTTAAAATTTCAGTGGAAATTTTAGTTTCCTTTAGGAACTTAAAAAATTTTCCTGATTAAAATGTTAACAAGCAACATTATTTATGAAATAGGAACACACAAAATAATGTTGGATTCCTTCCGCTATAAATATAGCACAAACGTTATCAGAGATGTTAACTCGGCTTCGCTTATGCGACCACACGAGGGCACCACCACCACTTATGTTCCTGTGACCTCATCCTCAACTCCGCAGGCCAGCGAACCCTCTACCTTGGTGGACTCCGGGAACCCTCCCCACGTCCACTCCATGTGGGACTCGGATCTGAGCAGGCTCCCGGCGGGTTTCACCTCCAGCTCTGAGTCGCTCTTAGGACACACCGCCGGGGTATAGGGGCTGCAAACACAGGACAAAGAAATGTGATGACTCTTAACAAGTCAGGAACCTCATTCTTGCCAAGCTCAAGAGATGAAAAGAAATACAAGTTTGAATATATCAATTTCACCCGCAGATATAAAGGCTACCTTTCCACGTGAGCTCTTTAATAATAATAAAAACAATGCCAACTAGCATTTATTGTGGACTTCCCGGGTCCTCAATAATATGTATTATCCCACTTGATTCTCACAAGAAATCAGTGAGAAAGGTAATTTATAGCAGAGAAAATGCATGGCAAGATGGGTTAACATAATACAGAGAGAAACTGGATTTGAACACAAAGTGTGACTGCACGTTTCTTCGCAGTATTAACCACAGTTACAGTTAGTAGTTGACACGAGAAAGAATTGTAGAGGGTCAAATGCTATGCTGATGATACAGGTCTACACTGGCCAACTCTGAGAATAAGTCAGATCAAGTTTAGGAACAAAATAATTATTGAGCGGAAAGGTCTATATTTGTGTTAAAAGCACACATTCAGTTCCTCTTCTGTGTGAGAGACGTGGAAATATCATCAAGTCGAATAACAGAAAAGCTATCAGTATATCCTTCCTTTAAGAAATGGAGAAATTTCAAGAACACTTACGCGTCTAAGGGGGACCAGTCCCCATCAGATAAGGGGTAGTGGTCTCCAGAATGGAAAAGCAGAGGCTCCTTGTACTCGTCCTCCTTTAAGGAAGCATTTGAAGATCCTCTGTGAAGGGGGGGGTGGGGTGGGGAGAGAGACAAAACAATGACATCTATGTCAGCTTTAAAATATCCCCCAATTCTCACTGACACACTGTTCTAAGTTATACAAATGAAGAAAGTCAAATGATTAATAACTAACTCTCTTAAAAGGAAAATATGAAGGAGAAGAGGGTTCACTGTTGCTACACACCGGACACCACTGCAATCACCATTTAAACATGGGATAAACAGGAGGAACAGAAAAGAAGGTGGGATTAAAAACTCCTTTTTACATCTGTTAGGGGTATTTGATTCAGAGCCTACCAGAAGAAAACTAAGGCTTTACATATATTGCGTCCAATTCTTACAAATCTGAAGTAGTAAAGTCTTATTTTAGGTATTAGGTAATCAAGGATCTACGGGAGTTTAGTAATTTGCCCAAAGTAAAAAAGCTCCCAAGCAGTTGGATTCCCAACAACAAGCCCTTGCTCTTTTCCACTACACTCTCCTGCACATTACAGAAAATGTAAGCAAGCAAACAACTGAAGACAAGAGCTATGGCTCAAAACTACCCGAAAGACTCTTAAAAACCCAGAACTTATTTTCTTCTTGGTTGGGCCCAAGCATTACTTGAGAACTTTCTCTTAGAATCTACGTGATGTAGGGATGCGAGGAAGATGACACCAAAGCATGATAAATGCTTTCAAAATTCATTCACAGACCTTGGATCTGTAGGAGACTTAACTAATGCTAGTAAGGTTTTAATTAATTTACCCTTTGTTTTTCTTGAATTTGCAAAATTAATGTAACTACCTTGCCATATAACCTTGAAAACACCCCTCAGAAGCACTGTGGGCCCCAGTTTTTCATCTTTAAGTTGGAAATTTTTCTCTTGTCCCGTCTATTTGATAAGAATCGATGTGAGATTTATGTGGTGTGTCGTGGTGAAAGCCCTGAAAAGTATACAGAAAAGTAGGAAAAAAAACTCTGAAAAGTGTAAAACACTATATAAAGCAAATTTAAGAGCTTCTTACAGAAAATTCAATGTTCTACCAGGACAGATATAAGATGTGAAATGATGAGACGGTCTATCGCTTAATCTGCTAGACTAAAAATAGGGATAGAAACCATTTTATTAATTTGTATTATCTCTTTTCTCTCTTTACACCTTAATTTAACATGCTCTGATTTACCACTAACTCTGACACGTAACTATTTTTCCAAGTAGCTGCATTTCCTAATTTAAGGTCTACCTAACCCTAATCTTCTTTCTCTCAGAAGGCTCTCTCAGATTAAGCTCTGGCATACCACCTCATTCAAGGGGAAAGATACATATACTTGAAAAAGGCTGAAATCCAGGTAAAAATACTCCGTATCTTAAAAGAGGAAATTCAAATGGTATAGAAGCAAAAAGGGAAAACTGGATGCTACGAACAGTCCTTCTTTGCCAAATCTGAAAGGATAGTACAGCTTGGCCCACTACTATTCATACCTTTGAAAGTGGTTTGAAAAGAGCAACGTAAGTGCCGTAGAAAATTTTTTATTACACATATTTTGTTTTGGGAACGTATTTCACCACAGTATATAAGGTAAGCCAAGAAGAATACAGCAAAGCAAACTGGATTTAATAAAAGATTGAAAAAAAGAGAGAGAGAGAGAGACCAGGCACCATTTAAGAATTTACAAGCCCAGGAAGGCAGGACATGGTCTTCTCTGGGCGGATCCGGACAAAAATAGAGCCCATTAGCTTAGACCCATCAGAGTGATAGAAAAGGTTGCTGATGCTGAGGTTGCTTTCCGTCCTGTGACTCACTGAAAACCTGCCAAGCACGTTCAAAACGGCACACGTGGCTGAGGACAGGCAGCCAGCGAGGCCAAGCACGACGGGGTCACTTTAAGTATGTGACACGAGGATGTAATAAGGGAGAGTATAGATTAGAACGTGGAGAAATAGTATGAACACTGACTCTATTTACGTTGAAACACAGGACAAATAGCTGCATTAACGGTGAACAGCAGAGGATCCGCGGCCGAGCACATGGTCTAAGGCTGGGTCAGGGTGGTTGGCGGAGGTTCAGCCGAAGTTCGTGAGAAGTGTGTCTAGAGCACTTCAGCCTTCACAGACGCCCCAGCACCGCGACTCCAAGCTCAGCTTCATTTTGTAAAACGATTATTTTTCTCATTCAAAAGCCAGAAATTACATGATGTATACAACTACCAAATTCACTGAACTGCACACTTAGATCCATGAATATTACTGTATGTAAGTTATACCTCAGTTTTTAAAGAACGGGGACAAAAACCAAGACAAAGTCAAAATCCGGAGCCTGAATTATTTACGTGGGATAAATCAGAAGGACTAGATAAGTTTTAGTCTACATAGCTGGCAGCAAGTACGTAAGAGATAAAGCGGGCTGCTAACTACCACGACCAAAGTTCACCACCGTCAACCCAGCGCTGACCCTCACCCTCAGTGTCCGATCAATCGATCTCACTGTGACCAATGATCCAAGTTTGCTTTAGGATACAGGACGCTTCCCACAAAAGATACCTCACGACAGGGCAGAAGAGAGCTGGGCAACGTGTCTCCTGGATCAGAACGATGGGGAGGGGAACACGCGGTCCCAGGCCCCTGCCACTCGGCCGCCAGATCTAACTCTCTAAGTGTGTCTGCTCTGGTGGATTAGAAGTAGAGATTCCTTTCTGACGGCATAGTTGTAACCCTCCATTGCGGTTACTGCATTTCCAGCGGCTGAGTGTTTTATATGTTTGCACTCAAGACTGTGATATAGCATCATCCCACGTGAAAACTCTCCTCCTTCCCAGAGGCTACAAGTGCCCAGGTGCACTGTTTTTAATACATATACACTTGTACATCCATCCATCCGTCCTCTGGAATGACGGACAAGGCTTCCACGCTATACTCAAGCCAGAAGCCCACCTTCAGGAGGGGAGACCCATCAGGCACAGCTCCCACAAAGCCCTGTGCGGGTTAGACCTCTCCAGCTCCCACAAAGGGGTTTCCTCTGGCTACACAACACCAACCTGCTTCCAAGAGTAATTTCATCTTTCTGCTGCCTCCTTCAAGGAGCCTAAATTAACCTTAATTCTATTATCAATGACATTCTTGAAAAGTAAAGAGTTTAAATAGAATGTTATTTATCAAGTTTAGGTAACTTCTCTGAAAACAAAGTTTAGGTAACTTCTCTGAAAACAAAATTTCTTTCCTACCCAGTAGGGGCTGAGGAGGGGAAGGTATTTAAAAGCTACAAATTCCCCAAATCCCCATAATCTGTGGATCTCGTAACTGCAAAAGCAGTTGATTTCCTAATCTTTCTCTCTCAGATTCTTTAATGTGCTCTTTAACATGCTGTTAATACTTTTGACCCTGAATATCTTCCTCCAAATTTCCGATTTTAGAATCTGGATGCTGAGCGGGAAGGGGTCTGGCAAGCCATGCAGTTCAGTCCTCGGATTTCACAGACTAAGAAACGAAGGCCAGAGTGACCACAATCGGACGTGTAACGGCCCCGTCCTCTCCCTTATCAGCTCAGCGTGAATTTCAGGCCGACACCTGCACAACCGTTACATTTTGTCTTGCATTTGTCGCTGCGGACCAGACCAGCACTCCTACAGATTGGGTTGATAGAGCCTTTCGTACAATCTGGAAAAGGAAGGCATGCACTAATACTTCTGCAGTGCATTCACTTACAAAATTCCTTTAGAACAATGACTTGTGCACTTGGCACGTGACTCTGCATGTTTTAGAAACGTTTCACCTTCCTAAATTGAAGCTGCGGGTTGTTTAGGAGTTCTAAACGTTGCTCTATTATATATAACAAAGGACACGTGTCAACAGCCCTTTATAGAGGCAAAACGTTACTTCAGCGTCTTTTCTGGTAGATCCTGGAAGTTTTAGTTAGCAAAAATATTTTCAGGAATTAAGGTGCCTAAGGGAGTATTACAGTGCTGTCCCAAATAAAATTTCCAGGTGCGTGTATTTCAAGTTTTTCTCAAAAGAACATGTTTCCTGCCTACCTACACATTATAAATAAGCCAAAACTTTTAAAGGAACTGTTTACATTCTCCTTGTAGTTCACCGTTTTGTTCTGTTTTCTTTTGGGGGGGGTAGTGCCGCACAGCATGTGGGGTCTCAGTTCCCCGACCAGGGACCCAACCCTGCCCCCTGCAGTGGACGCGCGGAGTCCTAACCACTGGACCACCAGGGGAGTCCCTACACTCTTCTTAATAGCACTGAAATCAGGGAATGGAAGATCTGAAAGGGTCTCTTAGTTTGTATTCCTAGGGAAGCAAAGGAGAAAGAACCCTTAAAAAATTGAAAGCAGGAAGAAAAGGATGGGAAGAGTGCCTTTTTAAGAAATTGTGGGACTTCCCTGGTGGCGCAGTGGTTAAGAATCTGCCTGCCAATGCAGGGGACACGGGTTCGAGCCCTGGTCCGTGAGGATCCCACATGCCGCGGAGCAACTAAGCCCACGCGCCACAGCTGCTGAACCTGTGCTCTAGAGCCTGCGAGCCACAACTACTGAAGCCCGCGCGTCTACAGCCCGTGCTCTGCAACGAGAAGCCACCACAATGAGAAGCTTGCGCACCACAACGAAGAGTAGCCCCTGCTCGCCACCAACTGGAGAAAGCCGGAGCGCGGCAACAAAGACCCAATGAGGCCATAAATGAATGAATAAGAAAAAAACATATATTAAAAAAAAAGAAACTGTGGAACTTTTCTTTATTAGCTTAAAATTCTTTTGGGAATCAGTGATATAAAAGTAGAGTTCAGAACTTTTAAAATTAAGCTCTTCCCACCTAGTGTTTTGATTCGGAAAAAAAAAAAGGCACACAAATTTGTTATTGCAGACTGAAGTTTTGTATGTACAAATGGTTTACGCTGCTCTGCAGAGTCTAAAGTACTGTCCCACTACGGCCTCCTGTTGTCTGGTTCTAACAAGAATTCTGCCTTCGATCAGAACAGAAACCCAGGTCTCATACGTTCATTGCAGGGGGAGTGAATCACCATGTGACAGCTGATGAGTAGGAAACAATTTCACGTATGAAAGATTATTATTAAATGTAGGAGTCTGTTCTGGGATTTACAATCCAGATTTTAAAATTTTAGAAAACAAGTTAACAGTTTTGCCAAAAAGGGATTATTCTACTACCTTATTCACTAACAGCATAATTATAACAACAACATATTAGTAAGTTTTTTTCTTGACTTGACTATTTAAAATAAAAGCTTGGTAAATAAAACACTAGACGTCAAGGTAGAGTGTATGCTTGGTGTACATTTGGTTACCTCCCCTCTTCTCCATGATGAAGAGAACCTGAACAGCAAGGGGGGCACGATCTCTCCTTCCAGCAGCCGAGGTGAGAGCATACAGCGACAGCGTCGACCTCATAAGGCCACCCTCCCTGCACCCCAATTCAATCAGGGTGTGGACATTCAGGATCACTTGTCCAGCAGCCACCAAGGGAAAGAACCACCCTGCTGCCATACCCATGGTCCGTCCAGCGCCGGGGCTGCCACCCAGCGCAACGGGGGAAGAGAGTCTCATGAAAGTTGAGTACTGAATGAGAAAGTACATAGTTTACCCCAAACTGTTACGTTTTAAACCCCAGACAGCACTGACTTGAAAACTGTCATCTATTTTGAGTTCTTCTACTGAGCTGGTAAATAACAGTGATCAAGATTTCTCACTTCAAAACAAAAACAAAACCCTCCTTCCCCCTCAGCTTACTAGGATGTTGATGATAAACTCAAAACCGCCACCTTGAACTCAGGGACAGACAGACAGAGCACCAACAGCAGGGTAGGGAAACACCCCCGGCGTCCCATCTGCCCGCCAGGCACTAGGTTCAGATCTTCTATGTGACGTATGATTTCCTTGGCTTTTGGAAACTTACTGGGTAAAATGAGACACAATGCCAGTCGGCTTCAAGCGATATTTTAGTGCCACAGCAAGGTGTCTGACAGCACATTTTGTACAGTTGCAGAAAGGAAAAAAGAAAATGCCTCTCCCACTTATTCCGCGATAAACTGCCAACAGGGGAAAAACAAGTCCAAACCTCAGACTGCAGGCCCAGGGGAGAAGCACCAGCACCGGCTGCAGCCGAGCTCCGCCCACAGCACACGCGCAAGGAGACCCCCCCCCACCCCCAGCCTACCTTGCCGACTGGGCCGCCTCGTCATCGTCCGAGCTCAGCCCCACACCCACGGCGTCTTCTGCAGCAGGGGAAGCGGCCTGCTCGTCCTTCTTACTGTCCTGTTTGCATTTCTTCCTCCTTCGTTTTTTCTTTTTCACAGAACTGGGGGTGAAAACTGTCTCTGTTTCCAGAACGTGGGAGACGTCTGAACTCTGTGATGGTCTTTCACTTCCACCTGGTTTCACCAAAGGGGGGTCAATATCTGTAAAGAACTGATCTTCAGTTGGGATGGGTGAGGTGGCGAGGTAAGCAGGAAGCTCTTCCTTCAAGAGAATACGGAGAAAGAAAAGTTGTCAGTGACACAGTACAGTGCGTCAAAACCACCACCATTTTTGGTGGATCTAAATTTCACAGCGGCAGAAAGAATACCTACCTAGTTCCCAAAGGTAAGAATGTGTCACACTGAGCTCAGGCACTGCCCACCCTACCTAGATAGGTCTCCACCCCCCTGCAGGGCTTAGCGTCAGCTCATGCGGGTCCACGTCGCTGAGCGCAGTGGAGGAATCGACGTGCCGAGTCAGCACGGAGCACGCGGAAACTCAGCCAATGCACGTGCTGCAGGGGTGGATGAGCTCGATGTCCATCGGCGCGAGCACGGTTCAGGGAACGGCGTTGTGGTACACCCACACTAGGGACTACCGTGCAGCTAGTTAAAGGACAAAGTTCCACCCAGAGCTCTGACTTGGCAGGGGTGCTGATGACATACAGTTAAGTTAAATGACGACAGTGAGAGAAACAGAAGGTCAGTAACTGGAAGTCAGGTGGGTTCGGGTAATGTTTATCCCCCTTTAAACTGGGAGCCCCTAGAGAGAGGGACTTTTCTTCATACTCTGTAGCAGAGAGCAGTAATTCCAGGGTTGTTGAATGAATTCAATTTTTTAATTTGTAAAGAAAAGCACATTATACTAAAGAAAATCTGGTCAACTTGGTCATACATGGAATAGGAAAAAAAAAGGCTGGAAAGCTGACACTCTCCAGGTTGACCTTGCTAAGCACAGTTTTAAACGGAATCATGAGAACTGATGTGAGAAGCAGGCAACAGACCCTCAGGAACCTAGTCCTCTCACTGACTGCATCTGCTGATTTATTCGGAGCCTAACCAGTGTGACAGGTTACATCAAAAGTGTTTTACTCTTACGATAACTCGCTTACTGTTTCATTCTGCCTTTTGCCTGTCTCTGATGAGGAAAATTTTTCTCTAGGCCAAGTAAATGCCAATAACGTAATATAAAAGCAAGTAATTAAGATACTAGGAAGAATATTGGTCTGGTAGGTTCCCCTTCATAAACACTGTTTCTTTGCTGTTTACAGAACAGTACTAACGCAGCTGGCTTCCAGGCTAAAGTAAAAACTGGTAAACGATCTCATTCTGCTATTGTTTACCTTTTCTTTGTGAATTTATGACATCAAACTGGCAGTTCATCTTCAAAACCAAAAAAGTAGCTCCGTGCCCTTAACAACTTGAAGCTTATTGTTTTTGCTGAGATTTTATTCTTTATGATGAAAGATTAACAATGCCTTCTAAGAAGTTGCTTTTTTTTTTTTTTTTTTTTTACTTTTAAAAGAAATTTGTTTTATTTATTTAGTTTTGGCTGCGTTGGGTCTTTGTCGCTGCACCTGGGCTTTCTCTAGTTGCGGTGCGCGGGCTTCCTCAATGCGGCAGCTTCTCTTGTTGAGGAGCACGGTCTCTAGGCACGCGGGCTTCAGTAGTTGCGGCACGCAGGCTCAGTAGTTGTGGCACGCAGGCTCAGTAGTTGTGGCTCGTGGGCTCTAGAGCGCAGGCTCGGTAGTTGTGGCGCATGGGCTTAGTTGCTCCGCGGCACGTGGGACCTTCCCGGACCAGGGATCGAACCCGTGTCCCCTGCACTGGCAGGCGGATTCTCAACCACTGCGCCCCCAGGGAAGTCCCCTTGTAAGAAGTTTTATAAAGATCCACTTTAAATCAATCAAGAACAGCTCAGGAACATTCACATCAGTGGATACGTGAGGGGAGTGGGGCAAATCGTGCTCTCTTGCTGAAAGAGGCCAAACGTGCAATAATCGTTCATAAAGGGCAGAGGCCAATTAATTTAAATCTCTTGAGACTTTAATAAACGAATGCACCTGACTCTTCAAGGTTTGGGATGTAATGTCCCCAACGAAAACGTCAAAACACGTTTCCCAAATTTAAAGGTCACACGTGTACACACACAGACACAGCCTGAAGAGATACGCCGTGATTATTCAGGTGTAACTGAGTGTATTCAGGCCAAGGTGTAAACTGTACAGGCACCACTTAATAAAGTCACTGGAAGCTCACAAGAGGGGTAAGTGCCAAGGCCTTCAGCACACCCTGCAGCCTGGAACTCCTGCGGGGAAACTTCCTGCCCCTCCAGCTCCTTTCTGACAGCCGAGTCCTTCAACCTAAAACTAAAGTTTGTCTAACCAGCAACAATCATCCACACAACTCACCATGAAAACTAAACGTTCTGCTCTGGGATGTGCACTGTGGGCCTGACACAACGTGTGAAGTGGATGTGACCCACCAGGACTTACATATTCCTCTTCGGTCTCCTCCACAAAGAAAGCCTCCCCGTTGTCACCCAATTTCATATGAAGATCCACTGCATCGCCATTGATTTCTATGTCGATCTACGAGGAGAAACAAAGTGTGACTTGGCGTTAAGAGTCTGTCATTCAGGCTCAACCAAGCCTAGATTCCGGGCTCTCAGGCCAAACGTAGTACTGAGGCTCCCAGGGTGACGGCCCCAGAGAGACCCCACCTCCTGCCCCACGTCCCACCTTTACACCACCAGACTGAAAGTAAACGTCCCATCACCTACTTTCATGACAAATTTTTAAAATATATTTAATTTCTCAAATGTCATAAAATGGGGAAATGTCATCGTCAACACACACTTGAGCCCCTCTGGAGGTTACAGCACAGCCAGGCCTCACCGTGCGAGGCTCAGATCAGCAGAAATCTCAGTTACCACAGTATGCTGACTGCGTAACTGCAGGAGAGGCACACGTTTCACCACCAGCTCTTCCATCCATGGGTCACCACAGCTGTCCTGCGGTGTCCGCAGGGGGTTGGCTCCAGGACCCTCCTCAGATACTCAAATCCACTCATGCCCAAGTCCCTTACATATAAAAGGGTGTAGCATTTGCATATAACCTCCACACATCCTCCTGTGTACTTTAGATCACCTCTAGATTACTTATAATACCTAATACAACATAAATGTTATGTAAATACTTGCCAGCATGCAGCAAATTCAAGTTTTGCTTTGGGAATTTCCTGGAAAAATTTTTTTCCACATATTTTTGATCCGAGGTGGGGTGAATCCTTGGATGCAGAACCCATGGATACAGAAGAGCGACTGCACGTACATAAGAGATGCCCATCACGATCAGTAACTCATCACGTCACTTTTGCAAAGTCTGTCGGTGACCAGTCCCAGCACAGCTGTTACTCAGCTCAGGCACAGGCGGCAAAGCCTGTGGTTGTGTTGCCTCCTGGTCTCCCAGTGATAAAGCCAGTTGACATTTTATAAAATGGATAATTGAAAGAGGCAACTGGCCAAGATCAGAGAGCAGTAAACAAACAAACAGTACTAGTGCTGGAAGTAAAATCAAACTGAACATCAGCAGTTACAGAAGAAAGAGCCGACCTTGCGAACAGGAGACTCAGGATGAGCTGCCAGAGGAACCTGGAGGTGAGTTTATACCAGAAAGGAGGAACACGGCTGAGACAAAAGGATGAAGACCCACAGGAAGGGACACAGGCAGAAACCTGCAGGTCGAAGCAACTCCCAGAGATACTTCATGACATGGGAATTTCAAAGGATGAAAAGCTAGAAGCTGATGTAGACTTAGAAAGGAGTAGGACAATTTACCAAGACAAAGAAAAGATGCTCGTTCCATAGCGTGTTACATCAAGAAGGTAAGCCCTGTTCAAACTACTCCTGACGAGTTTTTTACAAAGAAATTTAGTTCTCATTGTTTCTAATGTTTTAAATTGCAGTGCACCAAACACTGTTTTACTATTTTTCATTTTCTTATATATTTATAACTGACAGTAGGAGTTTTAAAAAGTTTTGACCAAAGCTTACAGAGGTCGTGGAAGAATCCTAATTTCCCTCATCGACTAAGCTTCCTTTTGCAGGGTTTCAGCTTGCCCATTTTTATGGTCTGTACTACTATGCAAAGTGAGGAATGTTTTTATACACACACACACACACACACACACACACACATATACATATATATATACACATACACATATATATATCAGGTACTACCATATCACTTAAAAATAATGTAACTGCTTATCTGTAAGCTGTGAATAAATACTCAAATATTTTACAAAAATAAATACCAACTTTCAAAACTCTTACGGATAACTTGTAAACTCTGGTTTTAGACTGTTCAGGGGATACAAAGATGAACACACAAAGGCATAATATAGACAGAAGTAGAACAGTCCATAACCTCAGTGTCCTTAGCTCTGCATGGCCCTCGTGGTGCGAACAACTGTAGAGTCTGCTGGGTGTGTCCCAAGGAAGACCAACGACCGCTTCTGACCAGAGACTGAGCCCTGGTTCACGTCCAGTCATGGAAGGCAGCTCCATCTTCCCAGGAGCCACGGAATGATAGGATAAGTAACATCATATTAAAAAATATTAGTTGACATATGCTGTCAATGCTTGTTTCGAAAATTCTACGTATGAATAACATAACCACACTGAAGGGAAGAAGAAGAAAACTAAGTAACTTTGAAAAACGGTATGTTGACTACAGAATCCTAAGTCCGAAGACAAAAAGAACTATAAACAAATATTATACTGTAGTTAATTTTTTTTAATCACAGACATGGGTCAGCAATTCTGAAACTACTTTATGTGTATTCTAGTACTGAACAAATACATAAATATACTGTAGATAATGAGAAGCATGTTTCTCACGGTCAGAGAAAGAAGCTACAAATATGGAGATGAGGAAGAACCCTGTGGCGATCGGCTGGAGAGGGAGGAATCACTGTGAACTCCCGATTTTCACAGACGGACGCAGATGCAGGTGTGGGCACGTGCATGTATATACATACATGGACTTTCTAGCTCTGGGGGCTGAGAGGGCCTACAAGCAATTATACCTCAGGCTAATGAGCACACCCAGTGACCACGTCTTTGTTTCCAGGTACTGTTCTCCAGTAACAGGAACCAAGGCTCCTTGGAGAAATAAAAATAGTTCTGGGGCCGAGGCAGGGAAAGTAGAGTCTCCTGGAATACCTTATGGTGCCAGAGAGTAAGGAAGCGCTCAAAAAATGATGGGAGCGTTTCGAAAGGACTCAACTAGAAGGGGCATCCAACAGCCAAATCTGGGACAATCTTAGCAACTACAGAAATAATGACTATAACCCACAGGGCAAAATTAATATCCATGAGTCCATACTGATCTAATTAGATAACTGAATAATTAACTAAATAAGAGAAGAAAAGCTCTTTGACAAAGTACAGTTTCAATTAATAATTGGAGCAGGAAGAATGGAAATAGAAAGTCACCATTCGGGAAACACCACAGCAACAGCCGCTGCAAAGTCCACCGTGTAAAAGCTAAAATTCATGGTGGAAGCACGACAAGAAACAGGGTAGGCGCACAGTCTCAAAGCTTCTTCCCACAGGTAAACTCACAGCCAAGAAACCTCGCAGACACCATTCAGCAAGTGATCAGAGTTAACATCACCAGTAAGGAGACAGCAGCAGGGCGGGGCTCCTCAGCGGAGGCACCAGGAAGGGCACACCCCCGCGCGGCGTTATTCTCACCAAAAGGAGAAAACACCGGACAAATTCACACTGAGGGACAATCTACACTGTAACTGCGCTGTACTCTTCAGAAGTCAAGGTCATATGTCAGAGAAGACAGGGTGAGAGCAACACGGGATCCCGAAACAGAAGACAGTAGTGGAAAAACTGGTGAAATCGTAATAAGGTCTCTTGCTAATGGTTTATACTGATGTTAATTTCCTGGTTCTGATACAATATTGTAACTATGGTTTTGTGAAACGTGAACATTAGGGGAAGAGGTTGGGTGAAGGATTATGGAAACTTTTAAAACTGCATTTGCAATTTGTCTGTACATCTAAAATTAACATAAGCTAAAAAAATGTGAAAATCATAAAAAACAAAGACTGAGGAACTGTCACGGAGTGGAGGAGACTAAGAAGACAGGACAACGAAACACTCCGTATCTTGATGGTGGTGATGGTTTCATGGGTGCACACACATGTTTAAACTTACCAAATATATCCTTTGAATATGTGCAGTTTATTGTGTGTTAATTATAAAATAAAGCTGTAAAAAAAAAAGGATAACACTATAAAAGGAAATCAGAAAAACAGGCAACTAAGAATTGAATACAAAATAAGTTTAAAATCCTATACTAAAAAATCCCTATGTAATTTCAGAAATGTTAATAAAATGATTATTTTACAAAAAACTCATTTTTCTTCTACTTTTTAAAAGAAAGGGCTGCATGAGGCAGTTTCCATAGGACAAACACTAACCCTAACTCATATCCCAGCCAGCCTTCTTAGTGCTTTCTATTACTGGGAACATTTACTGCTAAAAAAGTTGCGTATGGCATGAACTCCTAACTCTTCTAAAACAAAGTACTGCCAGAAATTCCCAGGCTGAAGAAAAACACGCTTTCAGATAAGCGTTTAAGCTTTTTCTTCATAATAAACTAGTTGAAGTCACATAGCATCTCGCGTCATCTAAGGTTTCTAAAGCAGCTGTAATAATAGCAGCTTCTTCCACAATCATAGGAAGAATGTTTCTAACTGAAAAAGTTATGTGGGAACAGAAAAAGTAATGAAAAAAATTTTTTTTCTGGACTATAGGCAAGAAGATAGGGAAAAACTAAATTCACTCTGTAATGCCAGATTTCAAGTTTCTCAGGATGACTTAATGACATTTTTTCAACTAGAAGTTACACATATAAAATAAATAGCCATGTTCGTTGACTTGCTGTTATATAAAATTTTAGAGTTAAACAGTACAAATGAAATATTTAAAGTTATTTTATCTTTAATAAAAAAATAAAAGATTCAAACTAATATCATCCTTCAAAATTTTCACCTCTGCAGGTTACCCATTTATCTAATGTAGCTGGGAAAACGGAATGACGCTTCTTTAGGATGCAAATTCAAAGTCTGTTTTAAAACTATTTTAGAAAAGTTAACCCTTTGGTTTATATTTATAGCCCGTATTTTTAGGGATCAAATACGACATTTCTTAATACGACTACTTTAGTCTCTTGATTTGACTCTAAATGGAGTTTGGTTCTCTCCAAAAATTAAACCTAATATCAAATTGTGCCAATACGGAGCATACTTAAAGGAATGTGTACGCCGTGAGTTCTTTAGGTCACAAAGGAAAAACACTAAAAATATTCTGAGATGGCACCAAGCTGGAATAAATGCTTCCCGAGGTGACGGCTGTAAAGAGGACACTCATGTTCATGTTACTACTTCTGGTAAACTGGTTTCTAAAACACTCATTTCCATATAGTCATACTTCCTACACTGTGCCTTAATCTTGCTCAACATATGTGACAGATGTTGAAACAGAACTGATTTTGAGAAATGCTGGCTGCAGCAGACACTCGTCTTGGCAGGCCATCCTTTGGGTAAGAATGTCCCTGGTCTCCTTTGAGGATCTAGTCTCCTCTATTCCAGGCCATCTATTTCCGGTGCAGCTGCAGAGAGTGGCAGTGGGGCTGCTGCCCAAGCCAGGCCAGTCAGTATATTCCACCCCCGCCTACAGTGACTAGTTCCCGAGACACGCGACCCCAGGCTGACAGGGCGGCTAACACTGGTCCTTCTGTAGGCAGGAGACGCTGTCTTCCCTCTGGGAAGTCAGTGGAAGTCAGCCTGAAGATACTGGCAGCCATCTTGCATGAGACAGACAGACACAAAAGGAAGCAGAGCTGAGAGGTGAGGGGAGACAGTCCTGTCAACACCTTCAGGGGCTCTAAGTAAAGCCCTGACTCGTTCAAATACCCGCGCACTTTACTTCCACAAGCCAATTTAATTCCTTTTTTGCCTAAGCTAGTGTGAGGTGGATTTCTGTCATCCGCAATGGAAACTGTCCTAATACACTGGGTTATTTAACTTTGATAAGTAATTAAATCATCAGTTGTGTTAAATCAACAAAATTAATATCTAAAAATATCAAGTGCAGGTTTACCTTCTGAAATTCAACTCCTGAGTTATGAAATATACAGGGAGTATTGTGTCCTATCAAACAAGAACATAGCAATGGCAGTGGGAAAATTATTATATTGCATCTTTCTAACCAGAGGTTTTAAGGCGGTTATGATTTCAAGTCCACTTCCTAGGTGTCCCCATATTTGAAAACTGGGTTCTTAATTTAAAGTCAATGGACAGCTTTCCCTAATCCAGAATGACCTAAAATAACACCAACAGTTCATCCAAACTGCCAGAGTGTCTCAGGGCAGACATGGTTTTGGTTTTACTGTCACAGGAATGCTACGCTTTGGTTCAAATAGCCAAATTTCCTCCCAAATATATCCTCTGGGTCTCTGGGCTACCAAGGGAAAGAACTTTTCTCTTTTCCTGGGTCTCACTGGATAGACTTCTACTAAAAGTTAAGGGTTTGACAAGATATTGAGCACAATGATTTGCGTAGCCTCATACAGAAACTGTCTACTTTCTTAATTAGAAGCATACAGCATGCAGAAAGAGAGCTCTTATCTGCCCAGTCGCATTTACAGATGCACAAATGCTTATATACATCAGCCTGTGGGTTCCAGTTTGAAGGCCAGAAGACTTATCCAATCTGCTGATCAAAAACCCAGATCATAGATGGGAAAGGGGCGGCGGGGTGGGGAAGGCTTGTAAGCCATTTTACAAATAGATCCTGGCACAATTAATGGGACGTTTCAGTGCATAAACAGTTTGTTGCTGATGCTTCCAAAGCAGATACGGTCTAAAGTACTACAGGTTAGTGTTACCAGAAGAAAGAAAAAATTCTGGAGAAGCTAAACTGTGGCTGAACACTGTTTTGCAATGGAAAGTTTCCAACTCACTCAGTACATCACCACTGCTTTTGGTTTCCGAAGTGACTCTGAACAGAGGCCAGACCACACAAGCCCTGCCACCCTGAAACATGGCTCTCCAGTCACTTTCAAAATAACATAAGTTCAATTAAAATAGAGGGAAATGTCTATTTTAAAGAATAAGATCAGGGACTTCCCTGGTGGCCTGGTGGTTAAGAATCCGCCTGCCAATGCAGGGGACACAGGTTCGAGCGCTGGTCTGGGAAGATCCCACATGCCGTGGAGCAACTAAGCCCGTGCGCCACAACTACTGAGTCTGCGCTCTAGAGCCTGCGCGCCACAACTACTGAAACCTGCGCGCCACAACTACTGAAGCCTGCGCACCTAGAGTCTGTGCTCTGCAGTAAGAGAAGCCATCGCAATGAGAAGCCTGCACACTGCAACGCAAAATAGCCCCCGCTCGCTGCAACTAGAGAAAGCGCGCGCACAGCACCGAAGGCCCAACGCAGCCAAAAAAAAAAAGAATAGGATCAGCTATGTTATTAGCTGAAATCTGAAAACAGATGTTTTCAACTTAGGACAATGGTCCTCTAACACATACTTCTGTGCTACAAAACGGTGTGGATTCTTTCACTGCGCTTGAAAATCCTGACAACATCTCCTTATGCTGCTTAAGTAGATACTGTGGGACAGGAGTAGAAAGAAAAATACTACTATGTACCCACGAAGTTTACTGTTAGCTCAGCTTTTTCTAACATGATTGATATCAGATCAGGTATACTAACAGACTTTCCAAGTGCTCCATAACCTGAAGGAAAGAGGATGTAAAAACAAAAAAAAACAAAAAAAAAACCCCAAAACAAATACCTTCTTTCTGAAAGAATCTTCCCTGAAATAAATAAAAGCCTGTGGATTTTCATTTCAGTCAGATTTGGGAAAAAGTCCTGGTGTTTACAATAAACTTTAGATTACAAGTAAGAGTTTACAGCTTTGTCGAAATAAACGCACAAATTTGGCATTAATGTATTTCATTTAGACACAGGTACTCTTGAGCATGCCTATCTATTCCATTCACAACTGGTCTGAAGGCATTACATTAAATATTTTAAAGTGCTGTAAAAGGTAGAGGAACTTTTTCTAAATACACCTGATTTCCCCATTTACAATTCTAGTTTCTGTTTTGATTTTCTGAGTTGCAACATATAGGATTATTAAGATGATGTTCACCTCTTTTTCCCCCTAGACTTCCTATAATAGGGCTTTTTGAATTTAGAAGCAACTTCAAAAACAGTACTAAAGACGGACTTCCCATACCGCTGTCTTCAAAAGCATATGGGTTTTCAAAACAGAAACACACACACAGAGGTCCCGAGAGCTCACAGGAACGGTTTACTCTGCCCCACCCCCACCCCCGGCGTCTCATCCTCCTGGAGGACAGGAGGCCCGCACTCACCACTTTCTCTTTGGACCGCAGGACGCCCAGCTTCCCGAAGCGCACGTGGAAGGGCGAGCACTGGTAGGAGCCGTCCTGCTGCCGCACCACCACGACATCGATGCAGCCGGACAGTGTGGCCTGGTTAATGCCCTTGTAGAGCTCCTTCACAGTGACAATCACCTGCCCGGCCAGCTGCCCCACGTAATTCATGGTTTGAGACTATAAAAGACAAGAAAAAAAAGCGGATGAGATGTTAACGCTGAGTTTGTGGGTCTAATGACAGCGACAGAGAAAAGACCGCAGGGCCTAAAACTACATGGCTCGTCCGTACTCCAGACTGTGATTAGCCCTGCACACGCTGGGCCCCTGCGACTCAGGCTGATGCGCCCGCTTCACACTTCCATGTGTCGGCAGCCCCACACCGTCCGTCCGCCTTGCTGCTGACAGGCAGCCCAGCCGGGCATGCAGAAGTCCCCTTTCCCTTTCCAGCATCGCAGATCGGGCCTGCTGCCACTAGGCGTTCCCCGCAAAGTTCAGAACCCACAGAGACCCCCAAAGAGCCCCGACTGCCACACGGCCCTCCTGCCCAAGACAACTGGGGACCTGGGGAAAGTGCATCCACTCCGACCAAGCAGCTAAGCAGAGAAGTGACTGAAGATCACCCCATCACCCCCAAGAGGAACCTGAAATCACGCAGCTCCTGTTGGAAGGTAAGTGAGAGATGGGTTTTCTACGGAATTAATCGACTATGGTTCAGAGACACGCTAGATTAACAAACAAACTGGTGAGCTAGGCCGGGTCTAACCAATTTATAACAGTACTTTGAAGGAAAATCCCTTCAGTGCTTCAACACAACTCACTAGAACATATATTCACGTCCCACAAAGTTCAAAGCACAGAAAAGGGTTTTAATCTTGGACCTTAACTGCAATGCACTATTCAAATCAGGGTCACCCGACTGTAAAGGGTCCTCCAGAAAGGGTCAAAAAGGCGGCAAGGGTACCCAACCGGGGCGCAGGGCCACCACACGCTTCATCTGGCCACAGGATGGGGGGCTGTGCCCCCAACTCTTCATTCGTTAGGAAAAAATAGCCACACTTTAGTCCTAGGGCTGTCAAATTTATCCATACGACCACAGTTCTCTCATTAGACACTGGCTCTCCTGGCAGAGTGTTAAAGCACAACTGAGCACAACTCATTCTCCTGAGGACAGGAGGGATGCAGATGGAACCAGAGACCCCCCACAGCTCTGCTCATCCGGAAGCCGACTTCCACCCAACCAGAGACCCGACAGCCTATTCTGCAGGGTATTCACCATAAGCACGGCTGTCTTTCTAAACCCAGATCAAAAGCCTTTGAGCTACCTGGAGTTCAAAGTTACATGCTCAAAAAAGTCCCCAGAGGGCACATTCTACGCTGTCAGGTAAGTCCAAAGCTGAACTAGAAGAATGCCATCCACGGGACAACCCAGGGACCTGCCAGCACCCCTGCTGCAGAAAAACCCACTGCTCTTCACAGGAGAGCCAGCACCCACGGGCAGTGCCCGGATTTCCTGCTCTTATACCCAGTAATCAAGGCCCATCAGTTTAATGCCATGGAGCAGAGCCACAATAACTTTACCCTGGAAAACGTTTTGAATATTTTAAAGCTAATGCTACCAAGGCTCCAAAACGCACTTACAGACGGAGCTGGCTTTGAGGATGTAAACCAGCTGCAAAACGTACCAATAAACAGCAGGATACAGCGGCAGGCGTCCTTTATGAGGCAAATTCTAAAACAGCTACAAGCTGGTATGATTTCAGGTCTACAATAATTGATTTGAACTCTATAGTAAGGCCAAATTAAGCACGTATCAAGCGCGCAATAATGATTTCTTAAATATTCATGGGATGAATGGTCAAACGAACCATCAACAAAAGAGAATAAAAAAGAAACGTGCAGGAGTGTTTTATCAGAATATTCGCATTACATCTCATATTCTAAAAATTAACCTTGTATTGTGATAATTGTGGATTCACATACATGTAGTTGTAACTAATAATACAAAGAGATCCCACGTATACTTTACCCAGTTTCCCCCAATGGTAACATCTGGCAAAATTCTAGCGCAGTAGCTCAATTGGGTATCAACTCTGATTCAGTTAAGATTCAGAACATTTCCATCGTCACAAAGACCTGTCCTATTGGCCTTTTATAGTCACACACACACCTACTTGCCTTCTGTCTGCCCTCCCCCCTTAATCCCTGGCAACCACTAATCTGTTCTTCATTTCTGAGATTTTTTCCATTTTTAAGGAGGTTATACAAATGGAATCACACAGTATCTAACCTTTTGGGACTGCCTTTTCCCACTCATATTTCTATGGAGATTCATCCAGGTTGGTGCATGTATCAACAGTTTGTTCCCCTTTATTGATGCCTAGTAGTTCATGGTGTGGATACACCATAGTTTAACCATTCACTTGTGAGGAACAGTTGAGCTATTTCAGATTTTTTGGCTATCACAAAGAAAACTGCGATAAGCATTCACGTACAGGTTTTTGTGTGAAAATAAGTTTTCAGTTGACTAGGGTAAAATGCCCAGGAATGTGACTGCTGGGCTGAATGGGAATCGCATGCTTAGTTTTTAAAGACACTGCCACCAGAGTTGCTGTACCATTCTCCACTCCGGCCAGCAACGTCTGAGAGATACAGTGTCTCTGCATCCCTGGCCAGCACTTGGCATTGTCACTACTTTTTATTATAGCCATGATGACAGGTATGCAGTGATACTGGTTTTAATTTGCATTTACCTAATGGCTAATGATGCGGAAAATTAAATTTTGTTTTATAAAAGAGCACTACAACTAACTTAGAGGAAAAGGGAATAAACATCTTTTTGTTCCTTATTTTTGGGGTCACGGTGTACAATTTTTATATGTTAAGAATGTCTCCAAAAACAGAAGTGAAATGAAATTTAGTCCTAAGTAGTTCATCTTTTCACTCTCTTTTAGTATTTTTCAGCAACCTAGAACAGTCCATCAGAATTTTTATATTCTGTAAGTAACATGTGTTCACAACACCCTTTTTGCCTGTCATAGCAAACAGCACCCACGTAATCAATCTTTGTATTATGCTTGACTGATGATGGCAGCAATTTTAAAATGAGTTTCGTTACAAATCTAAAAAAAAAATTCCTAACAAATTATATAGGGCTTTTCTTAAAAGAAACTGAAAAATGATAACTTAAGCATCTACATTCAGCCATAAACAACAGTCTTATAAACTAAATGTGTCATAAGCTTACATCAATTAGAGGACAGAATCCATAATTAAGTGTAACTACATCTATTCGAGATGATTTTAATTACCATGGTCAAAGGATGTGCCGCTATACAAGAAAGTCTATAGTGTAAATGCCAGTTGCTAAATGTAGAAAAACACAGGCTGTCACATCACTGGTTTTCTCTCAGCAGATATAAAACAACCCTGTTCATATCACGAAGGCTGGGAAAACAAAGTAAAGGGAGGCCTGGTGCCTCCACAGCGGGGACAAGGGGCACCCTATCCAGGCTGGGGAAAGAGCTGGGTAAACAGCTTCCTCTTTAGGCCAAATCTTGCACCTAACTCTTCACTTCTACACGACCAGCCCAGCAGGGGCCACGACAGAGCCCAGTGAGAAAAGAGTCAGGCCCCTGACACCAGTCTGTCCCCGTCAACACCTAGGGAAGCGGGACTCTGAACAGGGGCAGAAAAGACAGAGGATGAAGTAACCCACTCACATGTGGGGGACACCCCCACTGAAGACACTGGCTTTTGAAATAAAGATTTAAAAATACAGCAAAATTATATACATCGTAAACTATTCATCACGTTTTATGATGAGTGAATGATGAGGGAAAAAAAGAGGGGGAAATGAATTCAAGAACAGAGTGACAGAAGACACATGAAAATTCAGAAACAAGACAAAGACAGCAACTAATGTAAACATGCACACACAGAAGGAGCGACGTGTGCCTGAAGGGTGCCCACAGAGCCGCATCCCTGTCCCCAGGCTCAAAGGCACAAAGGAAAATATTAAAATGCACTTACTGATTCTCAGAACTGGAAAAAGTTATCCAGTCCTGTCTTTCAACAAATACCAAAAACACTTTTATCACATCTCTGAAATACGGTAATGTTAACAATCATCACAATTTTTTGAGACCTCACTATGTACCAAATTCTCAAGCTTATACATGCACTATCATCTCAGGACCACTTTATAGGTGGTTACAGGTATATGTTTAAGATAATGAAACTGAGGCTTGGAAAGGTGAAGTATTGTTACGGACTGAGTGTGCACCCCGCCCCCCCAAATTCCTATGTTGAAGCCCTAACCCCTCGTGTGACAGTATTTGGAGGTGGGATGTCTGGGAGGTAACTAGGCTTAGACAAGATCATGAGGGTGGGGCCGCATGATGAGATCGATGCCCTTAATAAAGAGAGAGGGAGGGGCTTCCCTGGTGGCACAGTGGTTGAGAGTCCGCCTGCCGATGCGGGGGACATGGGTTCGTGCCCCGGTCCGGGAAGATCCCACATGCCACGGAGCGGCTGGGCCCATGAGCCATGGCCGCTGAGCCTACGCGTCCGGAGCCTGTGCTCCGCAACGGGAGAGGCCACAACAGTGAGAGGCCCGCGTACCGCAAAAAAATAAAATAAAATAAAATAAATAAAGAGATGAGGAGACAAGAGCATGGTCCTCACCACGTGGGGACACAGTGAGAAGGCGGCTGTCTGCAAGCCAGGGAGAGGGCCCTCACTGGGAACTGAATTGGCCAGTACCTTGATCTTGGTCTTCCCCACCTCCAAAACTGTGAGAAAATCCTTGTTGTTTAAACCACCCAGTCTGTGGTATTTTGTTATAGCAGCCTGAGCTGCTGAAGACAAGTATCTTCTTAAGCATCATATGCTACACTGCTTTTCAATTCTGGGATACTTCCAGTAGACAGAGACTCACCCCTTTCATGAGGAGGCTTATCCCAATACCAGACAGACAGTCCTGGTTACTAGGTCCACCAGAAATCCCACTGCATATGTACCACCCTCTTCTAAAGGACACCACCACACACCAAAGAGTTTACTGTACAACCCAACTGGGTGTCATCTATTCTGAGATAAGCGTTCTTAGTCCTTAAAATAGCTGAAATGACTGGGTTTACTTTCACTTTTATGACAAACTAGAGAACTGACTTCCTTTAAATGGAAGATCCCAAACTAGACACTATGGCACAGACAGGCCTGACCAATGCCCAATCCACTCAGTGCACAGTGTGTGTCTAGGGCCAGGCTTCCATGCTGAGAGCACAATGCACACGAGCCGGCTAACATGCTGGGAGCTCCCAAGACAGGGAGGCACTTACAGATCACTAGACTGACAACGGAAAGAACCAGTAGACAGTAACCGACTAAAATACTTAATAGAGCCCAAATGGCCCTTCACACACAAAAGCCAACAGACCAAATAGTCCTTCATGCATGAAATTCAGTGGTGCCCACGATCAGACTTTTCTTATCAAACATTTTAAAGTAAACATACACTAGTATCTGGAATAGATGGGCAGCTTTCAAGATTCAATTATTTACCAAAGGTTTAAAGGTTTGCTTAGCAGCTTTTCCTGAGCATCAGAGAAACTAAAGTCAATCATCGTGATATGCAGTAGAGATTTATAAATGGAATGCATCAGTAAGTGGGTTCAAATAAAACCCCCCTCCGATAAAAACTGCCCCCAAACCATTTAAAGGTGACATGTTCAATCAAAAATCACTTTTATTAGGGAAGAGTAACCACAGAGACATAGGTAGCTATTAAAATATTATGATTTCTAAATTGTTATCAATACAAAAATGGATACATTGTTAACCACGCTTATATATAATCAAAGTCTGTTTCGTAAGCTTTAAGTTTACCTTCTTAATGCTGGGTACTACTAGTTAGCTGGTACTACTAGTTACTACCACTAACAAACACAACTACAGCTGTTACACGTCCATCACATGTCAAGTGCTGTGTTAACCTGTACATTATCTCATATAATCTTCAGAACCACCCAGGACTTTGGTATCAATATTCCCATTTACAGGAGGGAAGGGAGGCTCAGAATTGTCCAAGGTCGCTGCACTTAGTGGTAAAGCCGATATTCAAACTCAAGTCTGATACTGGAGCCTATGTCCTTAACTGCATCTCTAAGTGACAGAAATGTTCTAAGCAATGATGATAAAAGCCTTGATATCCCCAGATATCTTGCTGCTTTCTGTAACAGGAGCATTATTTTCACATAATGCTACTTGGTTGGCCACACAAATGTGAAGTGATTACAGGGTCCAAAGAAGCCACACCCACCCTCCTGCCTCCCTGCAGGGTTGGCCACCACCCGCTGCTGGACCCCCCCAAAGTGGATGTCCTGAGAGATCACGAGGGACAGAGAAGAACAGCTTTTATCAAAGAACTTGCCCTCAACATTCCAACTGTCCGCTCACAGACAGAATGTGCTATGCTCACAGACAGAATGTGCTACGAGGGAACAGAACCTTCTAGAAACTTCAGGAAACAAACACTAGCATACCGTGACCTCGTACCATCTGGCTCCCACCTATGCTCCAGGCAACCAAGCTTACATTCTGCATTTGAGTAGCACTTATCTCTCAAGAACTTTCTCAAACATACCTCACTTGACCTTCAACGGGAGTCTCGAAATTTCATATGCCTGCCTCCCCCCCACCCCCCCACCGCAAGATCTGCAGTCACTTCCCCGAAGGTGCAGCTTCTCCCGGCTGCACCCCGGGAGGGCAGGGGCCCAGGGGACTTGCCTGTCCCCCGGGGGCTTAACTCAGTCAAGACACATCCCAGGGCCCAGGAGATGCCCTGGGGACAGGTTCCCGCAGAGACTCAAGGCAACACCTCTCCGTTTTGTTTTGTCTCTTTCACCATCAGAGCAGAATGCCAATGTGTTTAATTTTTCTTATTTTATAGTAGCTGCCTTTAATTCTTGCTTTATAAAATCAGAACAGGAAACAGCAGCACCAGGAATGTCCCTCGCCCTCAACGAGGGGAGGTCCTCAGGCTCAGGGCCCCACAAACAGACGGTCCGTGAGCCCCTCGGACCTTCTGGAGCCCCAGGTCCCTGAGAAACGCCGCTGGCCGTGCACCCACATGCACTGCCCCCAGTGTCCTGTCCAGAGCACGGGGTCAGGGCCCCGCAGGGCAGGGGGCTCCGCCATCCCCAGACCACAAGGCCCCGTGCGCGAGTCCACAGACCAACAGCCAGGGTCCCCCGGCAGTTCTCCATATGGCCTTCCTGTCAGGATGGAAAAGGAGGGCTGTGAAAGCCTTATCCAGGAAAGGCCCCTCAAAGGAATACCTCTGCTGACTGAAGTTAGAAACAATCACGCAGGACTGCGCGACTCCTGCAAGGAAAACACAACAGAGGATGTGTAATCCACCTATCAAAACAGCCATCATCCCAGGCTGTGTCTGGGACGATTTTCTTAAGAGTCAAGCAAAACTGAGTACCTGCTTCTTGCCAGGCACCACAGTAAGTCCCTACGATATAAAACTCTGCCCTCTTTCCCTCAGAAGTCCTGGGCCTAACAAGAGAAAGAGGCATAAATACTGTCTTAATTTACATAATACCTTGTGATCAGGCTATTTTGGTGACTTAGGAAGACTAGACAAAGGGAGAAGAAAACCTGCATGGGAGAGTCAAGAAAGGCTTCAGGAAGCAGAACATATTTGTATTTGTTCTAGGGGCGAAAATGGCAGGGTTTATCAGGCCAAACAAAGGAGGTTCCTGGAGGACAGGGACTGGGGAGGGTATGTGGAGCCTGAGGCAAAGGTGAGATGATGCAAGGCCTTGGACTCACCCTCAGGGCATCTGGGCAAGCAGCCAGGAGCAGGCAGTGGCAAGGGGGTGGGGAGGATGAACTGGGGAAGAGGAGGCTAGATAGAGGCAGAGACCACCTCGGAAGCTCTTACAACCAATTCCAGCAAGAGACAGCACAGCTCCAAGAGCAGAAGAGGCAGAGAGGGGACTGAGGCAGCAGGGCTGTTCTGGGAGGGAAGGGAGAGGACAGTCAGGATCAAGCCACAAGTTCTAGGCGGAGCTAGAAACACATCTGGCACCTAGCTGGGATTCAGCAAATATTGTTTAAATGAGTGAAGAAATCAACTTAGGGAAGCAAAAAGGGCAGATGTGGTGGGGAACTTCCCAGTAAGGCTGAACTTCAAGAATTTTACTTACTATACTGGTTCAAAATTTTTCGTACATGAAAATCATCCGAACAGTTTTTAAAAACGCAAATTTTCTTGAATTTTTAAAAAAGTTTAGGGCTTCCCTGGTGGCGTAGCGGTTGAGAGTCCGCCTGCCGATGCAGGGGACGCGGGTTCGTGCTCCGGTCTGGGAAGATCCCACATGCCACGGAGCGGCTGGGCCCGTGAGCCATGGCCGCTGAGCCTGCGCGTCCGGAGCCTGTGCTCCCCAACAGGAGAGGCCACAACAGTGAGAGGCCCGCGGACCGCAAAAAAAGAAAAAAAAAAAAAGTTTAATAATTGATTATGAAGATGAGCCAGATTAGGGAAGCAGAGCTCCGTGTAAAAGAGGCCCTGTGATAAAATTCCATACCTATTCTTGCTGCTTCCAAAATCACTCTGGTAAAAAGGACTCTGCAAAGGCTTAAAGCCTTGGGTGCTGGGAAGACGGAGTGCTGGAACTCTTCCTGAGCTGGCATCTGGACTTCTGCTCAATGGGCTCACTTCTCTATGAGCTCACCACGCTATCTACAAAGTAGATGAACAATTATCTCGGGCTGAGTAATGTTCAACACAGGGAAGACACTTTGCCACCACAGCAATATATGTTCTTTCCTGAGGTGAGGCCTAAGTTTTATCAACTATTTGCTCCAGGTTTTCAACAGATACAACGAAAGGAAGAACGCAAGTGTCACCTATTTCATCTTCAAAAACCATCAATTCCCCGCCCTCCACCACAGTCCCTGGTCCAATAACTTTCAAGACAACCCTTCAAAATCCAACACCAGTTTTCTTCATCCATCAACGACTTTGGCTGTCAATCTAATATTTTATTTGAGGAGCAAGGATGTTTCAGGCTTCTTGGATGAGAAGGAGATGGGAACAAATAAAGCCTGTCCACAACAGACTGTGAACACCCAGAGCACAATGGAAAAGAAGGTCAGAAAGAGATGGGCAAGGACGGTCAGGAAGAAAGCAGGAGGCGGCGCCGGGCTGGGTGGGCCCAGGGTGCCCGCCCTCCCCACACAGCATGGCCCACGTGGTCACTGTCCATCCCACCTCCAGACCCTCGGTTCTGACCAAGGAAGGAGAAGTGTCGCCGCTTCACCGTCGCCCCAGAGCCTGGCACGGTGCCTTGCAGGAGAAAGTCCTTAAGGAACATTTCTGGATCAAGGAATGGATGGAGCAATGAACGCGAGGTCTGGTGAACAGAACAGCAAGGAGGAGGAGTACACACTATGTGCTGCACTGTAACCTAATGAGAGAAGTCAGAGGCAGATGAAGAGACTGTGTATGTATTTTTAAATGTATATGTATGTAACGTACGTATATATTTTTAAAAAATGCCAACAGTGGAGGCCAACCCGACGTTCCGATATCAATGCTCAGATATTCAGAACTTAATGCTTTTCTCCAGATGCTCCTGAAGATCTCACAAAAAAAACCTGGATAAATCTAGTCTACGTGGGTGACAGTTAAGAATGACACCCGCCTCCGGTGGGTAAATCTAAAAATATCCCCGTGAGAACAAAGGACATCCGTGCAGGTTGCTGTGCAGCACTGAGCAGCCCGCAGCCGCTGTGGCGCATGAGCCCGGGCCTGGGGGGAAGTCAGGGGCCGGGGCAAGACGGTCACGAAAAACAGATGACACAGGACACACTCAGGTCATCGTTTTCTACCAGCCAGTCTACTCACAGGCAAAAACGCCCAACACCACAAGGCACAGCCTTCACAGTAAAAGGCTGGTCGCAATAGTTTCATTTTCCTAAAGCTCAGCAGTGTACCTGGACGTTCATTTTCTTCAACAGAACTGTAACAGAGCAAGGGGAGCTAAATGCTCAATCTGACGCCTACCTTCAGATGTCACTACGCAGAATAAAATGTGTGGCAAGCAGCACACGAGGAGGAGGCCCCAAGGACTTTCCTCAGCCCTCACATCACTCCCATGACCAAATCTGCTCCAAACCCGGAGTCAGCTCTATGAAGCTCAATGGTTCTCATCCCTGCATTGCTCTTCACCGCTTTTCCCTTCAGTCCCCAAACGGCAGAGTAACGAAGCTTCTGGCAATTTAGTTCTTAGCTCTTCTTGTCATGGTGTAAAATATGCCCAGTTCTAATCTACCTGTACCTGAGGTGACAGATCAGAATGTTACAGGGAACGTTTAACCTCACCAGAGGCTAGAGAGAAACGTGGAAGGAAAATCATTAAGAAATCGTACTGAGTTTAAGACTCTTTATAATTAATCATGAAAGACACTAGTCAACCTTTGTGTAATGGTTATACCTATCAGCACATAAAAACTAGCTAAACGTTCAAGCCAACTCTGCTACGAAATGCAATTTTAAGATTTCAAATAGCGGTACCTTGAACTTATCAAGACAGTTTTTTAAAAATGAGGTGTACTTTACATGGAGTAAAATTAACCCTTTCATAGTTTTAACCATGCAACCACGTAACAATCACCAAAATCAAGATAATCAAGACACAGAACTAGACTGCCGCCCCAAATGCCCCTATGCCCTTTTGTAGTCTATCCTTTTTCCTCATCCCAAGCCAACCACTGACCTGTTCTCTGTCCCGATAGTCTTGCCTTTTCCAGAATGCCTTATCAATGGAGCCAGAGTACGTACCCTTTGGAATATGGCATCTTTCACTTAGCATCATGCGTTTGAGATTAACCAATATTCTTGCAGGTATCAGCAATTTGTTCCTTGGTGTTGTTAAGTAGTATCCCACTGTATGGATGTCCCAAAGTTTGTTTATCCATCCACCAGTTGATAGACACCTGGGTTGTTTCCAGTTTGGGGAGACTACAAATGAAGCTACTAAAAATACCTGTGTACAGGCTTTGGTGTGAACATAGCTTCACTTCATTTGGGTAAATACTTAGGAAGTAGTATTGTTTTAAAGATGTCTTCAGTGCACTCAGAGGAGTTTGCTATTAAGATAAATCCCTCCTTAAATCATTGTACAAAATGGTAATAATTTAACTGTTTTACGAGCTTGGATTTTCATATATGCGAGTTTCTTAAAATAGGTCCACTTATACTGATGACAATTCAAACTCTTCATTTACTCACGTCCTAACATTTGAAACTATGTGCAGCCTTGAGAAACCACATGTAACCTAAGCTACAATTCAGTACTCTTCCGTGGGGCAGTGATGGGGTAAACGCCATTGTACACACCTCATCTCACTGAATCCTCCCGGTTAGGTGAGGTAATGTTAGCTTAGATGCACTGAACAAGCAAGAAAACTGGGGCTCAGAGAAAACAGGCAACATACCAGGAGTCAGGCGGTTACACAGTGACAAGCACAAACAAAAGCTCAGATATGTCTGCCTCAAACGCCCGGGCTCTTTCTGTATCCTGGGGCCACAAGCTCCTAAACACACCAATGCCAAGTTTTTGTAATTTTCAGGGCGACGAATGAGGAGGAATTTCATAAGTGCTTTTAGAAGGCCACGATTCTGCCGCATGCTACCACACACGAAAAATGTTAACGCTTTTCATTAGGAGTAGCCTTCAAGATGTGATTACATTATGATCATAAATGTATGTTTTAAGGAACATGTTCTCATCCTAAACTTTCTTGGATAAGAACTTGTGGCTAACCTATTTTGGTGGTGATCACTGATAACTAATAAGCAACTGAAAATAAAACAGGAAATCTGATTGGCTCACTTTCACACATGAAAGGCACACAATCTTAGCAAGTTTCTATATAAACCATACATATGTAGTATTTTCAGTGATAACTATCACTTTAGTCCAGACATTGGTAGGATACAATTTCCTTTGAAACATACGACTTTATTTGAAGTTCTTTCCATTTACTCACTGACCTAGAAGTCAGGAACTGACATCAGGACTCTTTTGCAATTGAAATTACAGCTGTGAGATGGCAACAAATGGACATATTCTTGGAGTTTGCAGGTCTACAGAAAGACATGTTAAACTTAATCCATCTCCCTCTCATGCCCTCAAAGAACCTTAGTTAATATCACAGATAAATTAAGTTCAAATTTTCAACTTGTCCCAATGTGTTAATTCCCTGGGTTGAAAGGCTCTCCACTTGCATCACATGGTACCTGGTTAAGCTCAGGTAGAAACAAGCCAGATGAACGATCCAGAAGGATTTGAAGGCCACTCGCTGCAACTACTTTAACTGACTTCACAGCTGCTAACCTGACAAGCACAAGGAGGTCTAAAGTTCACAAACCAAACATCCTCAACAGCCCAGGCTGAAGGGCTTATCCTCTTGATGTCTGATAAGAGAAAATACCTGCTTTCGAAAGCAAGCTACACTTTAGAAAAAAAAAAAAATGCATACTGCCTTATCAAAAAGAAAAGCAAGGATTAAGATAAATTTGGTTTTAGTGAAATTTAGGGCAACTGGTGTGTCACTTGTTTGCATGGACTGTGTGTTTATTAATATACACACGGCCTTCCTCTGCATTCAAACCACTAAACATTCCCCCTCAGGTGTGCTCAGTTTCTCTGAAAAAGTTTTGTAAGAATGCTAGTCATGAAAATGGATGGGTTTCTACTCCACTACAAAGACCTGGGGACTTTTACTCCTAGGAGGCTGAGATCCCTTAGTTACAAGGGCTAAGAGGGACATAAAAATTCTTTTCAAGACTTCCCTGGTGGCACAGTGGTCAAGAATCTGCCTGCCAATGCAGGGGACACGGGTTCGAGCCCTGGTCCAGGAGGATTCCACATGCCGCAGAGCAACTAAGCCTGTGTGCCACAACTACTGAGCCTGCACTCTAGAGCCCACGAGCCACAGCTACTGAGCCCGCGTGCTTCAACTACTGAAGCCGCGCGCCTACAGCCCGGGCTCCACAACAAGAGAAGCCACCGCAACGAGCAGCTTGCGCACCGCCAACAAAGAGTAGCCCCCGCTGGATGCAACCAGAGAAAACCTGCACGCAGCAATGAAGACCCAGAACAGCCAAATATAAAAATAAATAACATTTTAAAAATAAATAAGTAATTCTTTTCAGTGTCAGAAGAAGTGACGACTAAGCCAGAATGGAAAACGATGATTCACCGAGTCGGAGACTGTCCATCAGTAGTGAGTACTCAAAGCCACAAGAGCGTTTGGGTCCAGATTCGTATCCCCAAGTCTGGGTAATCCCAACACCTGGGAAGCTTCTAAAAATACAATTTCCTAGAAGGAAGGCTAACATGAACCCTGTGGTGTTGGACAGGCATCGGAAGTCTCCATGGATGGATGGACAAGTACAGACGTGCTTACACCTGGGCTAGAACACGTGTTTAATATCCCTACTCCCTCTGCCACGATCGAGAATCAAGGACACTAGAAGCAGCACGCACACCTAGAGCCCAGATCCTAGTTTCTAAATACCATCCTCCAGGGACTTCCCTGGCAGTCCAGTGGTTAAGGCTCCCTGCTTCCACTCACTGTAGGGGGCCTGGGTTCGGTCCCTGGTCGGGGAACTAAGATCCCACATGCCACATGGCATGGCCAAAAAAAATTTTTTAATAAATAAATAAATACCATCCTCCAGTAAAAGGTCCCAGGGCTGGGACATCTCATGGTGCCAGAAAGTAGGAATCCGGTGCTCAAAATCAAAGGATTAGGGGCATTTTAAAGGAACACAGAAGCCAATGTGAAAGAGTGCCCAGAACAATCTGAGCAACAAAATAAGGACAGGTTATAACCTACAGAATATTCTTGAGGCCACACTGATATAAATCAGAAAAGTAGGGAGAAGGGACAGATTTCTCTCAAAGATGAATTCCAATGAATAAAGAATGAGGGAAATAAAAGACCCCTGTTAGAACACTACAGTACCTGTGGCAGACATAGGATGTTAAAAACAGAGGATGAAACTTTGAAGAGAAACAAGGTATTTGTATATTCTCAAGTTATCTTCCCCAAGATATAAACTCCTTGCCAAAGGAAAAAGTAACTTCACAGGAGAGAAATCTGGCAGACGCCGCCTTAATATTAAGTAGGGAAACTCCCCAGTAACAAGAGAACCAACACCAGGGACCCCTCATGACTCACTGACAAGAGCACATCACCACTGTGCTGTTCCTGCCACAAACACACGACCTCCATCTAATCAGGAGACACCACAGACAAACTCCAGCTGAGGGGAGCTCCACAGAGTAACTGACCAGCACTCACCTCAGCAGTTTATGTCACAAAAGGGAAGACTGAGGGCGGTCAGTGACTGGAAGATGACAGACGTGACCAACTACACGCAAATCCAGGCTGGATCCTCCAACAGAAAAGGCCTGTAGCAGGAAAAATCTGAACAAAGTCTGCAGCTTTAAAGACAAAACAATTCCCGGGCTCCACTGCCTCCCCAGTTCTGACTGTCTGTCTGGGAAATCTATATTTTACACTTAAAGCTCAGCAGGGGCTCTGGTGACCGTCCAGCTCAGCAATCACCCAGGAGGCCTGAGGAATCCCGATGGCCAGGCCACCCCAAGTGACAGGGACAAGTGACCCCAAATGGCAGCTTGTCAAGCTGTGTCTGATGACCGCAGGCAAGTGCGTCAGCGTTCAGGGAGGGACAGAACCCAGGGGTGTGCCTGTCCTGTCCCGCCTCCCTTGAAGGAATGACATTTCCAACATAATTGCAATCTTCTGAGTGTCTATTACGGTTCCGGTTATGACTTCATGCTTTGTTAGAATGTAAAACAAAGACGACCAAAGGTTTTTACAATCTCAGCTACTGCCCCTTGACCTGACTGAATGCAGCCTCTCTACGTGCAGGTCAAGTGGAGTTCAGCCGCATCTCAGCAAGTGACACACTGCAGAGATAACACAGCTCCCCTCCAGCCTTCCCGGAACCGGCTTCAGGCACGTTTCTGACGAAGGTCTTTTCCACACAGATCCGGGCTGAGGCCGAGATGCTACACCAAGGGCACACACAGTTCTGACATGATTTTGTTGCAGAGATGAAACGATATCCAACAAAATAAGATCAGCATATTGTTATTTCCACCCATTGAAAAATACCCTTCCTAAATGTCTTAAATTAAGCAAAGATGATTCTAGGTTATGCAATAGGCTTCAAAGAAGAAACAAATACAAAAGGTGTTTTTTTTTTTTTTTTTTTTTGCGGTACGCGGGCCCCTCACTGTTGTGGCCTCTCCGTTGCAGAGCACAGGCTCCGGACGCGCAGGCTCAGCGGCCATGGCTCACGGGCCCAGCCGCTCCGCGGCATGTGAGATCTTCCCGGACCGGGGCACGAACCTGCGTCCCCTGCATTGGCAGGCGGACTCCCAACCACTGCGCCACCAGGGAAGCCCTATATATGTATTTTTTTTAGAACAAGCAGCAAAACAGCAAAAGTATCAAATAAACATTTTCCCTACTTTCAAAGAGACAATGTACAGTACCTATGCAAGAATGATTCTAGAAATGGTGTCTAATCTTTTCCTCAGAAGAACTGGGTTGGTTTTGAATATTTAATACCTAAGATATGAATATAAAACACAAATTATATATAATGATAAGAGTTTTGCTGAGAGAGGTTAACGGTTTTTTTTTTATATATATAAATTTATTTGTTTTATTTTATTTTTGGCTGCATTGGGTCTTCACTGCTGCACGCGGGCTTTCTCTAGTTGCAGCAAGCAGGGGCTACTCTTCGTTGCGGTGTGTGGGCTTCTCATTGTGGTGGCTTCTCTTGTTGCGGAGCACGGGCTCTAGGCACACAGGTTCAGTAGTTGTGGTCTGCGGGCTCCAGAGTGCAGGTTCAGTAGTTGTGTCACGTGGGCTTAGTTGCTCCCTAGCATGTGGGATCTTCCAGGGCGAGGGCTCGAACCCCGTCTCCCCTGCATTGGCAGGCGGATTCTTAACCACTGCGCCACCAGAGAAGTCCCGAGGTTAATGATTTTATTCTGATCCTTTCAGGGAGTTGTGTCCAATCCCTCTAGACTGCACCGACACCTGGTCGAGACAGCTAGAGACACGGGCAATCCTACGCACAAAGTGGCCCTGGACCAGACCTGCAGTCCTGGGCTCACCCAGGTCTATGGGGCCAACGGCCGGGCTCCCAGGACCAAGCAGCCAGGCAAACTAAATAAGGTGCTCGTCACACGGCCATCTGGTGGAAATCTGTCCAGCTGTGCTACTCACAAACTCAGAGCAGCAAATAATTCAGACATATTAGTAACAGCAAACAAAAAGATCTGTGAGGGCTTCCCTGGTGGCGCAGTGGTTAAGAATCTGCCTGCCAATGCAGGGGACATGGGTTCGAGCCCTTATCCAGGAAGATCCCACACGCCGTGGAGCAACTAAGCCCGTGTACCACAACTACTGAGCCTGCAAGCCACAACTACTGAGCCTACGTGCCACAACTACTGAAGCCCTCATGCCTAGAGCCCATGCTCCGCAACAAGAGAAGCCACCACAATGAGAAGCCCGCTCAAGGAAGAGGAGCCCCCGCTTGCCGCAGCTAGAGAAACCCTGCACACAGCAACGAAGACCCAACGCAGCCAAAAAGAAATAAATTAATTTATTAAAAAAAAAAAAGATCTGTGAGCACCTAGTGGATTCAGTGTGGCACGATAAGTATTTGCTGAATGAAGAGAATTTTGTTTTAAGCTGGTGGTTCAGTCACGCACCACACAGCAGTGCAGAGCAGCGTGTGCTTTAACAGTGGGCCACCACTAAGTCTCTCCTGAAAACAGATGGAGCATAAATGCAAAAATGGATAATAAATAACTTTCAAACAGCCTGTACATACTTCTGGCCACAGCCTCTAAGCTACCCTCCCCCAAATTCCTGAGCTCATCTGAGATCTCAGTATTAACAGGCAATCAATCAAGTTGTAAAAACAAAGATTCTTGGAGAATGTGCTCCCCCAAACTGCCTGACTGGTAACATCACCACATTTCTGTGAGGAAATGAAATTCTGTGGAACTAAATATTTAATTAGCGTTGTGACCACTGTCCACCTAGAGGAAAGCATTTGGTTTCAGACCCATTCACCAGTGTGGTTCCAGGATTCCGTGAGGCAGGGGGTGATATCAGATGCACCAAGCTGGGGGCGGCCACTTCTGCACCCAACTCAGCATAAGGCACTTGCCCCGCCTACAGGGTGACTTGCTGTCTTCCAGCTCTGTTTATGTTACTGCATCGCGCAGTAAATAATATAAACATACAAAGTTCTCTCTGAAAAAGGGGAGCTTTTGAGACTCGAGCAGGCCCTTTGATAAAGAGCACAGAGGAGCGAGGACGGCCTGAACAGGTCTTCCTAACCCCCGTGCAGGGGTTCTCACCCCTAGTAAGAACGGCCAGATGCACTCCAGGGCCCCTTCCAGCTCTAACCCACAGAAAGACTCGATTCTAGGAGCATTTCTTAGGATTACAACTTTGGCTAAGAACTCCTGTAGTACATTCTGCCCTAATTTAAAAAATGCAAAGTAATTTAAAATAAGTGGGGGAAAATAAGGCCAGCAGATTATTTTGTAACTTCAAGGTTATTTGAATATGAAATAACTTGGCCTTTTCCTTGCCAAATAAAGGAATTATATTCTTTTGTTTAAAAATTATAGAAATACGATTTTTTAAAAAAATTCCCCATTTCTAACAAAGCCCAGAAGTTTCCTCATGGTTTTTTAAATTATGAGATTTTTACATTTACATTCCAAACACATAACATCATCTCCTTTATGATGGAGACTTTCACGTTCCAACAGGAGGTGTGCGCAAACAGCATACGACCAGCAAGGAGCGTCGGGGTCACTGAGGGCCTGGACCCTGAGATTCCCCCTCACCGCCCACACCCAGGTTACAAAGTCTCCTACACAATCAGCACAGCTCATTCAGCCGATAGCAAATCCCGTGTCCTGAACACCAGCCATTCAGAAAAACCAAGTTTCTCTTGGAGCTGGGAGGGACTCATGCAACTTCAATGTTCTAACGTTAACACAAAAAGAAATGTCATAAAATGCAGCCCAAACACCCGCTGCCCTCGCTCTAGAAGACACCAGCAGCAGGAAGCAAACTTCTTCCTGTGATGAGCGGTTTGCGTGTGCTGGTGCTACTCACTAAATGAACTTCTAAACTATTTCACAGCCAGCTGTGTTCACCCTTCTCCCTTCTGACCTTTACAACAAGTGCACAGGAATCCGTATATACATGTTCTCTGTACTATTAAAATGAAATTTCAAAAGTAAATGACCTCTCTCCGTAGCCCCTGACTTCCATTCCTAGTCAAACGTTGTCTAGTTCCACCAGTTCCCGAGATCCCCAGCGAGCACATTTTTGCCAACAGGTCCAAAGGCAAAAAGCACACAGATGTGTAACATTTTTAAAGGTGACAAAAATTTGCACAACTTTAAAACTAAAATCAACCTGATTATGAGCCACAGATTTTAGAAATTGTATAATTTTTGTCTTGTTTATTTTACACTTGTTTTCATAAAAATGTACACCCCTCATTTTCTAAAAGCTACCTTCACCTCACTGTATTTACTTCAAATCATTTTTACAGAAAAGGCTTCCATGGGTAAAGTTAAATTATAGTGTCCTTAATTCACCTGATTGTTTCCTTAATGCAGACTTCTAAAACTTACACTTTCATGTGACCTGTTTTATTTTATGTCTCATAAGAGAGGAAACTCCAGATAAAAAACTCAGACAATCTGCATTTTTCCCCATATATTTCAAGACTAGAAATTCTGTTTGCCACCACAGGAGAAAAAAGACTGCTGTCACTCTTCCCCATCACGTATCAGAATAAGATGCCAGTTTCAAAATATTAGTTTAGTTTTCACAAATATTTGGCTAGGACAACAAAAATCATAAAACAAACCAACAAACTCATAGAGAGAGATCAGATTTAGGGCCACCAGAGGCAGGCTGGGGGATGGGGAACTGGGTGAAGGCAGTCAAAAAATCTGAAAGACAGGGGAAAAAACCCAGAAACCTTTTCAATGGTTTTTATTCCTCAACTACTACACTTAGATGCAAAGAGAATGTGAAACGAGATACATTTCCTGGGAAACCTAGTTTCATAAAAATTCTCAGTTTAAAGCAGCAACTTCATTTTTTTCTAGGCAGAAAGTTATTATTTGTTAAATAATAAATAGAAAAGGGGAGAGAGACGGTGTAGAGTGAAGGAGGGAGAGCAGGTAGCCAAAGATTTCTGTTGAATACAACATTTAAAAGTTAATAAAATTCATTCTGATGCTACATTTTCCAAGGAAAAGGCATCAGCCGATCTCCCCGGCGGTCTTCCCGCCCCCTCCTCACAGCATATCCCAGGTGGAGAAAGCGGGGAGGCGGAAGCTGGTGGATGTAACTCACCAAGATGCCAGCAGGGGCCCTTCCACCGTGAACACCTTCAGCAACCTTCTCCTCCTCATCTTCACTATCATCTTCCAAGGAAAACATCTTAAAACTGAACTAGTTCATCAGAATGTCTTATTTTCAGAGATGAAGGCACACTTCTAAGTTATCAAAACAGAAAAGCTGTTCTGCTGGGCAAACTGTCTGCAGACACAGTAATATGGTTAAAACTGAAAGGAAATGGCTCTTCAAAAAAAAAAAAAAAAAAAAGCAATGTATGCATGACTTTACCAGTAAGATTTGCTGAAAGCCTCAACCCTGTCCCTCTGAAGCAGATAAGCAGGGGCATGGGATGGGCTGTGCTGCGTGTTTACACTGATAGGTACCAAGTCCTGCCCAAGCACAGGAGCCTCACTGTGCTTCCATCACACGGGACACGAATTGAGTTAATGATTCCCTAAATCAATTACATCCTCATTTTTTAGAAATCAAAACAACTACACATAAGAAGTAATCTTCAATACATTAATCATGTAAGGGAACACAGTTTACATATACTTTCTAAGCATCAGTGAGCTTCCCAAAGACAGCCAGGTGACATATGCTTTATAGAACTCAAATCACTGAAATGTTTTGCTTTGTCATATTGCCATGACCCAATATATTTTCACAATTCTGAATGGGAGCTAACCTGCTCAGCACTGTAAATAATGAACAAGTTATAATAACAATTTGTTACTGTATGCTAACATAGCATTAGTTATATTAACGTTGTAACAGTAACATTACATAATATAGTAACAAACAATTTAACTTCAAGAGTATGGCAATACAACACTAAAATTCAAACAACCTGGTATTTCCTTTCCAGCTGTTAGTAAGTCAACATACAGAAACTTCAAGTGAATTTTTCTAAAAACCTAAAACACACTAACACAGAGACAAAACGTCAATTTTTAAATTAAAATACACTATTTTTTGCAAGCCAGTGTCTAGGACTGTGCTGTTAAAAATAGCCATTATCCACATAACTACGTTTGCAATGTGGCTAGTGCCAAATGATATGCGCTGTGAGTATAAAACACACAGAATGAAAACAGAATGTGAAATTTCATTATTTTATATATATATATATATATATATATATAAGGTTACTTGTTGAAATGAAAATACTTTGGATATACTGAGTTAAATAAGATATAGTCTTAAAATTAATTTTACCTGCTTTTTTTATTTTTTAATGTTACTAGAAAGTTTTAAATGACAATGTGCCTCCCATTATATTTCTACTAGAGCACCACTTTACAGTCCTGAGACAATCTTGAGAACAAGGGCAGAAAGGAACATTCAGCCAGAGTTCCATTAATGGAGAGCTGAGCATGACAGGAGTTTTCATCATTCCACAGAAGTAGTTAAATTCATCAATATACTAACTGATCCTCAGATATTTAATAATGTTCACATCATTAAACTTTTTCTCTATGTCTAAACATCGCAGAAGACAAAACTTCCAAATATTTGACCAAGGGGCTGTTGGTTATGTTTACTACAGCAATATACCACCAAGATACACATAACAAAAATGTTAAATGGCAAAATTTAAAACAAATTTCACCAAAATTAGAAATGGGAAAATGTATCCTGCATTCAAAGCATTATACTGCCTTCTACCCACACATTAACGTGAAGGGCCCACGGGCACTTGTAATCCAAGTCAATACACGTCACGTACACAAATTCCCCCTTTCACAAGGGAAGTGATTTTTTTGGTCTATTACACAGTGTATAAAATTTTAAACCTCTTCCTTCCTCCATGTCCCCCTGCAGTCCCAGATCCTCAGCATCAGATGGTAATAAAAACCCACACTGGGGTGCTGCCCGTGGGAAAGAATGGAGAAGTGGGAAGTCAGGGAGAAGGCGAAGTGAGGAGAGAAGGAGAAAGGGGGTTCCGGAGAAGCTACAAGGAAGATGGGGAAGAGGGAAAAGCAGAGGAAATAGAAGTTGGAAGAGACAAGAAAATATGCCAGTGGAACGACAGGAGAGGGGCAACTAGGTAGGAGGGTGGGTGGAGAGCGAAGACACAGGGAAAAGACAAATGCGGAAACCCTGATCCATTTTAAATGTGAGGAAACTGAGGCCCAGAGAGGTCAGGCAGTCATCCCAAGGCCACCCGCTCCGTGGGCACACGCTGCCAGGTTGAGGCCCCCAGCGCAAGTGCTGGGCGAAGGGGTCCGACAGGAGAGAGGGAGCGAGGCCTGAGCCAGGAGGGCAGAGGCTGTCCGGCAACTTTGACCTCACTGCCTCTTACACAACGTGCAGGCTCCAGGCCAGCCACCTGGGCTTCCGGCGAGCCTGGGTGCTATCTCACCATGTGGTTTGGATCCATGACTCTCAGATGCTCTGACGGCAAAAAGTATGGACCACAGACCCAGACAGAGGGTGAGCTCACCCCCCACAACACCAATTCCGCACAAGGGCGCGCACCTCCTGCTGCGTCTGGGCACCGCCTGCCCCCAGGCTGGGACCTGCCGCTTCCCTAACTTGGTGGTGGCGCTTTTCAGACTTGGTCAATAAAATTTTAAAATCACAACCAACAATTCTTCATCATCCCTATGATTTTTTTTCAAAGAAAAATGCTACTGTATTGTCAAGACTTTTTATCTACAGGCTAAGAGAAGAATAAATGGTTGTGTGTCAAGAAAAACTACTTTTTATTTTTGCACAGCATCTTCAATAATCTTAAAAAAAAAAAAAAAAGGCAGGTGGAAGTTGGAAGCCTTTTTTTCCAAGACTTAAATCTTTCAAGAAAAAGATTCGTTGAAAGCTAGCTCAGGGACACAAAACTTAAATGCTGGCCAGGAGAGTCAGAATCTTGTTCCAATTCCACAGCTGATGATGCTTGTAAAACATATACCTTCTTTATTTTTTTCCACCACTAATCCCATAAATGTATGAGACTAGGTATAAAGGGCTTCTTAAAAAAATGTAACAATTTATAATTTCCTAACATGAAATTTTTTAATTGAAATTGGGCTAATTGGTTAAACAGAAATACCTTTATGCCACAAGTTATACTCTGTTTTTACTGCAAAACATGAAAATATTGATACATAATCTACTCCCCCCAGTGGTCATAATGTGGAATAGCAACATATTTCTACTGAATTACCGATGAAGAGGTGAGAAAGCTAAAAAGTTTTCATTAGTAAAAAATTATGATGAAAATATTTTTTAAAGCCTCAGTTACAATGAGTTCATAATCTCCACCATAATTATTCTACAGTGAAGGGATTAACTCAGGTGCATTGCTGCATTTTCAAGGCCACTCACGGCAGAGACCCACACAGAAAAGGACCAGAGCCTACACTAATGCATATAAAATTTTTCTTTCCATATCTGGAATTACTTCTAATTAATGTTTGCCCATGAAAACAACCCAAAAGGGACAGATATGCTTTCTTCAAAACCAAGAGAAATCCTTCTTGATACCACTCCGAGGTTTTCCAAACTTCTGTAGTTTAGCCACTTATTGGAGAATGGCTATCCCATCTACTCAAGTTCCAGTATTTCATTATGTCCTCATACAACCCCCAAAACTCTAAACAGCATAGTTAGTGACAATTTCATTTGAGCTGTGAATGAATGAATGATCAAACACAAACAGGTCATTCTAGGAACAGAGGAGAAAAAACAGGAAGCGTCTCCTGAGGTCAGAAGGCCCGGCTTAAAGTGACTCTCCCAACAATAATCTTCTTGAAGACTGACATTTTACCTTTAAAATTCAACACGTTTTGCATTCTACTTTGAAACATCCATTTTTTTAAATATGAAGGGGAAAAAAAGGCTAACTGGTCAAAGTTTTCTTCTACCAAGTTCCAGGGTTAATGTACCATGCTTACTGTACAAATGGCCTAAAATATCCTCAGTGTACTCACCCCAGTTTAAGGAGTCTGGGACTAAAGGATCTCTGAGCTGTATTTCTCTGACTAATGTTTTAGGTCAAACTTTCACCCCATATTTTGAGACCAGAGAGACAATAGTGGGTTGTCCGCAGCAGTCAAGTGTGGGATCTTTAAGAGCAAAGCTTAAACGGCCCAATTAAGGATCAGAAGAACCATGGCTTGGCTTGTGTCCCACATTCTGGACAACACTTCCAATAGAATAAAGCCAAGTGGGAAACCCTCTGCCCTGCTCAGAACCCCCAGGGCAGCAGCCTCACTGGGGGTGTGTGTGTCTGTGTCATGTTAATCACAACTGTTTCCGTTTAAATGTTTGTCTATTTCTTCTCTCATTTCACCCTCTGAATAGCAGTTTGCAATGGTCCTGTACCCAGGGTAACACTCAGGGGCAACACCCTAAGAAAATAAGCAATTTTCTGTATGAGGGCTGTGTCACCCCATTTTGCTCACGCTCTAGGAATCCTGTTGAAACATAAATCGTTTTATTATCAAATTCAAAAAACAGTATATAATTTTAAAAGTGTGGTCCTTTAATCTTTAACAACAAATTCTCTGCTATAAACTCACACCTAGCAGAAGCACACAGTGCATCGCAACAGGAGTGACACCAAGTACAGGTAACGTCAGGAGACACAGGGCTGGGGTTCCCCACTCTGGGTCCACGGGAACGGCTCAGAGCTCGCCAAAGGAAATTACAACAAACAAATGAAGTAATCAAGGACAGATGAGATTATTAACACAATCCGGAGAAAAACAGGAGAAAATGTCACAAATTGTGAGATCAGCGTCCTATAGGGACCCGTGTCAGTCACACTCACATTCCTCGCCTCTTAAGAGGCATTTCCACTTCTATAGCTGGTTCCACACAATATTTTTCGCTAAAGATTTTCTGGACCACTTGAAAAACTGGTGATGATGGTTTTAATTATTTTGCTGCTGTGATTTCATCTCCAAAAAATTGCTTACAATTTTCTCTATTTTAAAAATATTGGTAATTAGCTGGTTCTCCTTCCTGCCGTCTTCCATCTGGATAAACAAATTGCTACGGTAATGCCGTGTAATTACTCAGAAGCCAGGAACTCAGCAATAATCTCTTGGATATGCAGTTTCTTGGGGAGAATAAAAATTCTATCATATATAAAATTCAAACAAATAATAATAAGTATACCAGGATTTCAACAGACACGTATACAAAGGACAAACTATCAGGAACATCAAGAACCTGTTCACATCTTACATGGAGAAGCCAGGATGTACACCAAGGCCTGCTTGACTCCAGAGCCTCTGCTTTTAACCATGTTGTTGGTGTCTAATTCACAACTTGCTTGCTATCATGTTAGCAGGCTTAAACAAAATACCACCCAAGCAGTTGGGGCTATCATTTTAATAAAGAATCATCATGAGTGCGGCTAGGAGCCACCCCACAGGACAGATGGTCTGTAGCCTTAAAGGGGCATCCAATGGAGCCTGGAAACCCTGCTTGGTTTCTGTGGTCAGCCTGCTCTCCCAGTTTCTGTTTCTTTTTCCAACTTCCATGTTTCTCAACCTGACTGCATTCCCATCACCCTTCCCTCCCCACCTCAAATTCTTGTACGCAGGTCACTGTGTTCTTTGGGTAATGAACAGCAAACATGACTAAACCACACTGCTACGAAAATAACTTAAGGAATTTACTTTTACAATTGGAAGATTCTAGTGCTACATTTAAGTCTGTTACCAGATTTTACTTAACTAGTGAAATTTAAATTAAAACCAAAAAGCACAATTGTTAGATTACTGCCTTTCAGAGGCTGAATCTGCCTACTTCAATATAAAGTTCCCCTGGACTTCCCTGGCAGTCCAGCAGTTAAGACTCTGTGCTTCCACTGCAGGGGGTGCAGGTTCGATCCCTGGTTGGGGAACTAAGATCCCGCATGCCACAAAGTGCAACAACAACAAAAAAAGTTCCTCTAAGATGTATTTAAAAAAATAAAACTTGTAGTACTGGTACCCAGATGTATACAGTTATATTACACACGTACAGAAGAATGCAATTCCAAGATGGCAGGAGTAGCTGCATCCTTCGTTGAAGGTAAAGCCTTAAGTCACCTTTGCTACAGAGAGGTTAAATGCTAGTAATGTCTAACATTTAACCCTGCAATGTCTGGGCGCACACAGGATCCAAGAAAGCACAGAGGCATCTGAAAGCAGCAACATTGGAAGAAAGGTTCCCCCTCTTCTAAGTATGCTGCACCACTGAAACAAAAAATGAGTGTGACATTTTATTACAATTTATTTTTCTTCCAGACTCAACATACTTCATAAGGCTCTCTGAGAAACAGGGTATATACTTTGTGTAAAAATCACTAGCCTTCACAGCAAGTTAATTTTACTCAAGTTCTTAATGTATACTTTAATCATAAAACTTCTGGACGTGAAAAGAAATAAGCAAACAAAGGTAATATAAGCTAGATGCTCATGAGAAACTGTACAGTAAACCAGTATTTACATTGAAACCATACAAGGAAACACAATATTGGCAACCCAGCATTATTTATCTAGTGTCTAACTCTGAGTCACACTCCAGAGTTAGTCCTTTGCACATATTATCTCTGATCTATACAACTTCTGTGAAAGACAGATTTGCTTTATCCCTATATCTTACAAATGAAAAAACAGAGGCTCAGAGGAATTATGTACTATATCCAAGGTTACCAACTAATAGTAACCAAGTTGGTTAAAACTTAGTTTTTTTTAAAATCTATTCTGGCTGTGTTGGGTCTTTGTTGCTGTGCGCGGGCTTTCTCTAGTTGTGGCGAGCAGGGGCTACTCTGTTGTGGTGTGCGGGCTTCTCATTGTAGTGGCTTCTCTTGTTGTGGAGCATGGGCTCTAGGCACACCGGGCTCAGTAGTTGTGGCACGTGGGCTCAGTAGTTGAGGCTCACGGGTCCTAGAGTACAGGCTCAGTAGTTGTGGCGCACGGGCTTAGTTGCTCTGCAGCACATGGGATCATCCAGGACCAAGGCTTGAACCTGTGTCCCCTGCATTGGCAGGAGGATTCCCAACTACTGCGCCACCAGGGAAGCCCCACCAGCTAATTTTTTAAAGTGCCAAATCCAGGTTCAAACCCTAATCCACTTAGTTTCAAACCTCAAGATGTCTCCATAGTAACTTCTAGGACACAATACTTAATTTGGAACTCAAATTTGATGTGCTAGATATTTTAAAAATCTCAAATACAGGGACTTACCTGGTGGCGCAGTGGTTAAGAATCCGCCTGCCAGTGCAGGGGACACGGGTTCGATCCCTGGTCCAGGAAGATCCCACATGCTGCGGAGCAACTAAGCCCGCGAGCCACAACAACTGAGCCTGCGTGCCTCAACTACTGAAGCCTGTGCTCCTAGAGCCCGTGCTCCACAGCAAGAGAAGCCACCGCCGTGAGAAGCCCGCGCACCACAGCAAAGAGTAGCCCACGCTCACCGCAACTAGAGAAAGACTGCGCACAGTAACGAAGACCCAACGCGGCCAAAAATAAATAAATAAATAAATATTTAAAAATCTCAAATACAATAAATCTAAAAGAATAAAATATCTAAAAATGAAATTAGCCAAAGAGCTGAACATTTACATATTTATAATTACAAAACATTGCTAAATTTAAAAGGACTAAAATAAATAGAGAGATATCTTGTGTTCATGGATACAAAGACTTAATATTGTTGAGATGTCAATAGTACCCAAAGCAATCTAGATTCAATGCAATCCCTATCAAAATCCCAACAGATTTTTTTTTTTTTTTTTTTTTTGCAGATACAGAAAGTCAGTCCTCAAATTGATATGGAATTGCAAGGGGCCAAAACAACCTTGAAAAAGAACAAAGTTCCTGATTCCAAAACTTATTATAAAGCTATGGTAATCAAAACAATGTGGTACTGGCTTAAAGACAGACATATACACCAATGGAACAGATTCCAGAGTCTAGAAATAAACCCAAATATATATGGCCAATTGTTTTCTGACAAGGGTGCCAAGTCCATTCAATGGGGAAAGAACAGTCTCTTCCACATATGGTTCAGAGACAACTCTGACTCCAGAGCCTTTCCAATTAACCATACTGTTGGTGTTTAATTCACACATACAAAAGACACAATGTATAAGACCCTGTATATAGAATAATTAACTGAAAATGGATCAGAGACCTAAATAAGAGGTAAAACCATGAAGCTTAATGATTCTTAGATATAACACCAAAAACATGAGTAATGAAAGATAAACTGGATTGCATCAAAATTTAAAACTTTTTTTCCTTTTTTTTGGCCACACCATGCAGCTTGCAGGATCTCAGTTCCCTGACCAGGGACTGAGCCCTGGCCATGGCAGTAAAAGCCCAGAATCCTAACCACTAAGCCACCAGGGAACTCCCTAAAACTTATTTCCTTCATCAAAGGACCTTATCAAGACAGTGAAAAAACAACCTATGGAATGGGAGAAAGGATCTGCAAATCATATCTAATAAGAGTTTCATGTCCAGAATATGTAAAGAACTTTTACAACTCAACAACAGAAGGCAACCCAATTAAAATTCGGGCAAAAGGCTTAAGCATCTCTCTGAAGAAAATGGCCAATAAGTACATGAAAAGATTGCTCTACATCATTAATCATCAAAGAAATGCAGATCAAAACCACAATGAAATACCACTTCATACTCACTCACGGCTATTTTTTTAAAAAACCAAATTGAAAAGTGTTGAGGATGTAGAAAAACCTTTCCAGTGTGTGGAGGGTGCAGCACCACTTACCTCCTCACTCAATGTCAGTGGCAGTTTCCCCAGCTGTGACAATCAAAAATGCCTCCACTGTTTCTGAGTGTCCCCTGGGAGCAAAATTCTTCCAGCTGTGAACCACGGGTTTATCTAGATAGCGTGTGGCCCTGTATTTATACACTGGTTCTGGTTAGAGGTGGGCCAGGCAGGCACACACACAGCTTGGGCTCCGAATTTAGAGAGACTGAGTTTTAAATTATCGTTCCACCACTTACCAGGTACCCTGACACGAAACCGTCCTAAGCTTCAGTCTGACCTGAGCCTCATACAACCCCTCCATAGAGCCAACCCCTCCCCAGGGTCACAGCGGTGGCCAGAGAGGACTGCTTCCACAGTTCAAGGAGGTGGTGTAAGCAGGGCCCTACGGGGCCTTCCCGGGACAGACCCCTCCCCACATCCTCGGCCGCAGCTCCTCTCTGAAGTACCTAGAGAAGGTATCTGATGCACACTTCCTGAGTTGTTTTTACAGACGCTAAAACTCCCACCAAATGGAAGAAATTAACTGCTTGATGACCATGAGACCTACCGGCACCTAAGGACTGATAATGTGACACCACCCTGTTACATTACCATCAACCAAGTTACCTCAACATCAGCCAATCAGAGAATTGTGTGCACGAGCTGGGACGCCCCTCCCTCATCTTGCCTTTAAAGATGCTTTGCTGAAAGCCATGGGGAGTTCGGGTGTTTGGAGCACAAGCTGCCCTGGACTCCCTGCTTGGCGCCCTGAAATAAACGCTGCAGTTGCCTTCACCACGACCCAGGGTCAGCAGATTGGCTTTACTGCTGGCCTTATTGCGTGTGGGCGAGTGGACCCAAGTTTGGTTCAGTAGCAGTAGCACCTGGAAACTACTAGGTACTTCGCAGATATTAGATCGCTTCCTTCTTTCATTAGAAAACAACGTACAGACGGCCCCCAGCTTACAATGGCTTGGCCTGTGAATTTTTACTTTATAATGGTGTGAAAGCAACACGCGTTCAGTAGAAACCCTCCTTCACACTTTGAATTTTGATCCTTTCCTGGCTAGTGACAGGCCTGGCCTACGAACCCCTCTCGCGATGCTGAGCAGAGGCAGCCCCAGCTCCCGTCAGCCACGCGATCCCGAGGGCAGATAACCCATGCGCTTACAGCCATTCTGCACCCAGACACCCATTCTGTTTTCCACTCTCAGTGCAGTCTTCAATCAGTCACATGAGAGAGTCAACACTTCATAATAAAATAGGCTTTGTGAGATGATCCTGCCCACTGTAGGCTACTGAACTGTTCTGAGCATGTTTAAGGCAGGCTAGGCCAAGCTATGATGTTTGGTAGGTGAGGCGTATTAAATGCATTTTCGATTTAGGATCTTTCCAAATTAGGATGGGTTCATCAGGATGTAACCCCATCGTAAGCCGAGGAAGATCTGTACTGAAAAGCTCTGAGACCTATGCCCCGTAGGTGCCTAACGGGTGACTGTTAGGCTAGGATCCCTGCCATCAAGGAGCCCACTATTTAGGGAGGGACACAGGAAAGTAAACAAATGACTTATGACCTAATTCCCACTTCGATCAACAGCTCTTCTTATCTCTGTTTTAGCTTCCCAAACCACTTCCCCGTTGCCTAAGGCCCATCCAAATGAGGTCTACCCTTCAGCCTGTTTGTGCAAATAGCACGAGTCGAATTCATATTCCAGCCCCAAAGAGCCAAATTAGGACTGACATGGGTGAGAAGAGCCCTAGAGGTATAGGAAAGGGTCTTCAGGTAAAAACTACTAGATCCAGCTACTCCCCCACCCTGTGCCCAGAGCAGACTGCCCTCCCCAAGAGACAAGGAAGGCATCTTCCCCACGCTACCTAACTCTACTTAACGTGAATGCTGTCCTTTAATCGCTGCGGAGGCTACACAATAAACCAATCCCATTTTTGTACCACTGTCCAGCATCTTATTAGTACTCTTCTTTTTTTCTGAAAGAACTACCTTTAAATTAAATGTAGGTGCTACACAGGATAAAAACCAGTATCATTACTATGTAGTCACAACACTTAAACAGTACAAAAGTTAGGTATGATTCATCTCTCTGACGTGCCTGGTCCACCAGACGTTGCTCTGAATGACTTATGGCTATTTCCAAAAACCTAACCTACCTCGAAGGGTAAAGATCTTCCACCACTGAGCATAAAAGGATATATTTCAAGACTGAAGCAATTTAAAAAGGAAGGAGTGTTCAAAATGTTTTTCATCATAACAGCATCACTGAAATGCATATATTGCCACGGAAGTGGGCAAAGTACCATTTGATTGCATACGTTTTTAGTCATATTCCTTCAGAGAGACATTTTTTCTATAGGAGTACGAACAGCTTCCTTATTACCCATTTGTAATGGAGTGCAAAACTGAAGAACCTGAGGTAATTAGATCTTAGGGGTAAACTTCAGACTTATTAATAACATAAGCATCTGTAATTTAAACAGCAGTATTTTTCATCATGAATAATGTCCATCAATTATCACCATCCATCACTCCCACCTCAGCAGGCAGCGTGAGGCTGCAGGAAAGAAATGACTATTTGCCCACATCCCAGGACAGTATGTACATATGCATGTATCTATTCAGCAAGTATCATGCACACACACCCCCCAGAACAACAGAACCACACCCCATTCCCCCCACCCCACCATTTGGTTTTACAGAGACCTGGCCACCGGCACCAGGTTCTCTACATTTGCCAGGAACCCCAAGGCTGACTGTAAACCTCTGCGTGAGAGGTGCCAGATTCAATGCTTCACGAATACGCGATCGATCTCGGAGGCTTGTACTTCTCTAAACTTATCTCACATTCAAGGGAGTATTAGTGAGGTCAAAGCTCAGCCCTCGCCTTCTAGACACCACCCGAGGTGTCAGTGAGCTGCAATGGGACCAGGGGTCATGGTGCCACAATTCTAGTTAAAAGGTGACTTCTGCCGCATAAACAATTAGACCAACCTCTCTCACGGCATCAATCACCTTTTAATGACTCCAGTAGCGGAGAGGAGGGTCTTCCCTCATTACTAGCAGCACACTAATTAAACAAACAAGAAAAAAACAAGCACCAGCCCATCAGCTTACTTAACTGATGTCATAAAAGTGATCAGAATTCCTCAGCTCCTGTAACACAGATTTCCAAACTGTGCAAGGGAGCATTGCACAGCCAAACTCTAGGCTCCCTTGCATTTAACTCTCAGAAATGCAGCCCCCAGTTTCTCAGAGGGAAGTCTTCTAGATCAGGAAGCACAAATTCACTGCCTTCTACTCTTCTTTCTGGGAATACCTCAGTTAGAGAGCACGTGGCAACCACGAGGCCGGGACCCAGGAATGTGAACTCCCTCCCGTGTGGCCACCCAGCTCCCGGCATCCCAGACCGCGGCTGCAGAGGGGCCCGGGGACCTGGGCGAGGCTGTGGACCTGGGCGATCTTCCAGCTCCAACTTCATGCTGGACCGTACACAGTGCCACCCGGGACCCCGGTAGTTTTCAGACATGTCAGGAGGGGGACATCCCTCTCGGGGCTCTGGGTGGACACCTGGGTGGATAAAGGATGCGGGAGCAGCTGCACCGCTGCTGCCAGCACCACCCGACACGCACATCACTGAGTGGTGCCCTAGTGTCACACAGCTCCGCAAACAGACACCAGGTGAGGCTGCGCCCGCGGGGGCTCACGATCTGACCTGCACACGAGCTCCTGCAAGATGAGAGAGAAGGATTTCCAAGAGCAAGAGCGAGTCAGTGAGGCAACATTTGAAATGTTGGAAAATAAAGCCCGTTTCACACATCGATCTGTTTCAAAGCAGCATCTACTTTGATGTGCTGTTCGCTGTTCGATTCTGAGCTGGGATCAAGCCATGAACTTGGCTGACAAGGTACCTCCCCTCCCAGCACTTCGATTCTAATGCTAAGGAGAGAGAGGGGCAACAAATGAAAAACACAATTCTAGGCTGGGATAACTATCATGAAGGAAGTCAAAGAGTGTATGGGAGGAAGGGCAGGAAGGGTGACTTCAGGTAACAGCCACATCTGAAAAGGAAATAGAGCACAGCTAACTAACATGGGAGCCAGAGCACCAGGGCCCGGCCGATACTGTTCACCTAACTACTCCGGGACGGACTCAGGATTCACTTTCTCACAAGACACTGGTGCCGTTCTTTCTTTAGGCATTTTGCCAACCTGCAAATTACTTTAGAAACAAAGCCAGAGTAGAAAATGAGGTGACTCAGATACTACGTTATAAAACATTCAGGAAACCAGTGGAAATTTTAGCAGTCACACAGTCTGAACAAAAATCTCCAGTTGTAATCTAAAAATTGCTTCCTCAGAGTTGCTTTCTGACCTTGGTGAAGACGGATGGGACTAAAAGCATCTTTTAAAATGTTATAATAACTAGACATTCTGTTGACACAAAGGACATTACACACTTTATCTTCATTCCCTCTTGAAACTCACTGTTAAGGAGCTGAACTGTGCCCCCAGAGTAAGCTGACGTTCTCACCCTCAACGCCTCAGCAGGCGACCTTATTCGGAAATAGGATCTTTACAGAGGTAACTGAGTTAAAATGAGGTCATTAGGGCGGGCCCTAAACCCATGACTGGCTCCCTTATAAAAAGGGGATATCTGGACGAAGACAAACAGACACACGCACGGGGAGAACGCCGTGAGGACATGAGACAGTGCTCCAGGTGCTGCCACCTACAAGGAGTGCCCAATGTCGCCAGCTAACCGAGAGCGGCCCTCAAGGAACCGGCCCCACTGACACCTCGACCTCAGACCTGCTGCCTCCAGAACTTTGAGACAACACATTTCTGTTATTTAATCCATCCGTTTGTGGCACTTTGTGACGGTGGCCCTAGCAAATGAATCCACTCACCAACACAACAGGAAAGAAATGTAACAGGAGTAACTGTTAAGTACGAGGAGAAGGTTTAGAGGAAATTGAAGAGGTCAAGTTTTTGAAAGATGAAAGACGGATGGAGAAAAAAAGGAGGACTAGACAGTAAGGGCTCAAAAGCCCTCCTCGGGGGAGAGATGTCAAAAACCATGACAACTATAAGAAAATTTCCGAGTCAAAGCCACAATTTTCCTAATTGAACGTTCCCACGGGGCCCAGCACAGCGGAGAAGCGGCAGCCGCCCTGCCAGGCTCCACAGAAGGCCGTCACGGTGGGAGGAGCCGTGGATGGTGTCCAGGGCCCCGCGGTGTCCTGGAGGGAAAGGTTCAGAGACACCGCGTGGGGCTCGGGCAGAGGATGCGTGGCTGCAGGGAGCTCTGCGGGGGGTGAAGCCACACAGGCCGAGGGGCGCCCACCACCCTGGGTGTCCTCCCGGCCTCTGACCCACCGAGACCAGGGGACAGACACGCTCGCAAGCCACCAGGGCGGGGCCGCGGGTCCCCATCACACCCAGCCCAGCGCAGCCGCCACCAGGGCTGGGGATCATGAGGAGAAAGAGCAGGCGAGAGCACCTGGAGAGGGGAGAGGACGGGAAGAGGGGCGGGGAGGGGGAGACACGGGCATTTAAAAGTTTGGGACTTCTCAACAGTAACAATTCAAAATTCTAAAGGAAAAGTATTTCCGCTCTAGCATTCTACAGCCAGCCTCCCGACGAAGGACGAGGCTAGAACCCATTTCCAGATGCGTAAACCTTATGGACTTGCCCTCCGGTGAAGCTTTCCTCCACGCCCAGCGGGACCAGGAGGCCGAGGGAGAAGTGGGAAACGGACCCGACACAGGGACCCAAGGCAGGCGAGGGTCACGGAGACCAGGCGAGGGGTCTGGAGCTCTGTCGGAAATTGGGGGCCTGACACACAAGCCAACACGACAACTAACAAGCATGGAATCAAGTCCCACAAGAAACAGGTAAAAGAGTTGAAGGAGCTGCTTCTAAGAAGCAGTCAACAGCCCTGAGGAAGAGACTCTCGTGCTTTTCACCGCATACCTCAAAGTCCCATTTGAATTTTTAAACTATACATTAAAAAAAGACAACTTAAAAATGTTTTAAGATGAAAAGAATTATTATGTGATGCAGGCTTATAAAATGAATCTTATTCACAGGAATGAAAACTACTAAAGAAAAGAAAAATAAACACCAAGCAAATACGAGTGCTGTGGGGCTTTGTTTTGTTCTGCTTTTAATTAGGAAAAGCTCTTTCCCAACTCTCAGCATCAGCCCCTGTGGTCCATTTGAGACTCAGGTATCTCTCACTAACAAGACAAAACAAATGAACCAGGAAATTTAACTATAGCAAAGTTCAGACTTCCCTGGTGGCACAGCAGTAAACAATCTGCCTGCCAAGGCAGGGGACACGGGTTCAAGCCCTGGTCCGGGAAGATCCCACATGTCGCGGAGCAACTGAGCCCATGCACCACAATTACTGAGCCTGCGAGCCACAACTACTGAGCCCATGTGCCACAATTACTGAAGCCTGCGTGCCTAGAGCCTGTGCTCCACAAGAGAAGCCACCGCAATGAGAGGCCTGCGCACCGCAACCACGAGGAGCCCCAGCTCGCCACAACTAGAGAAAGCCTGCATGCAGCAATGAAGGCCCAGCGCAGCCAAAAATAAACAAATAAATAATACATTTATTAAATAAATAAATACAGCAAAGCTCCTATCAAGTTATCTAGTTGATTCACTTGGAGCAGGGAAATGTCCTAACACACAAGCACTTTTCCATTCTATGGCAAGGATATCAGCAAAAGATTTAGCCAACATTTAAAAGGATGACATTCAGCAGATGAAAAAAAAGCTCAGCTATCCTAACAATACAGGTATATTAGTAGTTTTCAACTAGTAGAGAATAAAATTTTATGTAGCTTTATAATCTAAGGAAATTTTTCTGAAAATGATTAGAGCTTGCAGAAAAATGTCAACTACTTAGAGACGTTATAAACTAGTCAGCAAGAGAATTTTTTTCTTTTAGTTAAGTTTTAGTTAAGTATTCACCTGCACTATATATACCAGATACATAAGACAGCTCTGTTTTCTAGATACTACAAAAATAAGGCTCTACCTGCAGGCCTGGACAACAAAACTTATACAGCCAGAGATAAAACGACAGCCAAAATCACAAGGCTTAAATCTGTAAACATGCGTAGTGCCTAAGACACATACAAAACTGCTCAATCACGAAAATATATTTCCTATTTGACACTACAAAGGTAAACGTTCTGGGTCAAGGAAGAAATTTCAAGCACAGAAAGCAATATTTTTGAGACATAAACATCTTTCAACTGAACATCATATTCTCATGCTAAAAATGTAAGCACTGAAGCTCTCTCCCAGATGCTTCCTTTGCTCCCTTTCAATCCCCGTGTACAGTACTCCTTTCTCAATCCCTCCCTGCACAGCTTGGAGCAGCAAAATGTCCTAACACAAAAGCCCTTTTCCATTCTATGGCAAGAATAACAGCATACCCCTACAAGAATACAAGCTACTTCAGGGCAAGGCGGCTGTTCTACTCGCCTTTCTGCCCTTCGCCCTGAGCCTCTAGACACTGGTGTCCCTTGTCCAGTTAGAGCTCCCAGCCTGCCACCCTGCCTCTGCTCCTTGGGGTGGCTTGAGGCTCTGGTTTAACACACAACCTCCTCAAACCCTCAGAATCAGCCCAGCAGAAGGTACTGTGGTCTCCACGTTACAGAGGAGACAACTGAGTAAACTGAACACCAAAAGTGTGTTCCAGGACTTGGAAATTCCTGAAGGTCTATGAATGTATTTCTGTTTAATGGGAAGTTCCCCTGCACTGAAGAACTGATAAATCCCAAGTCATTAATTTATTCACAGTAAAAACACTATTAAAGCTCCGTAGAGGACTTCCTTGGTGGCGCAGTGGTTAAGAATCTGCCTGTCAATGTAGGGGCCAAAGGTTCGATCCCTGGTCCGGGAAGATCCCACACGCTGCAGGGCAACTAAGCCCGTGCACCACAACTACGGAGCCTGCGCTCTAGAGCCCATGTGCCACAACTACTAAGCCTGCGTGCCACAACTACCGAAGCCTGTGCACCTAGAGCCCGTGCTCCGCAAGGAGAAGCCACTGCAATTAGAGCAGCCCGCAACGAAGAGTAGCCCCCACCTGCTGCAACTAGAGAAAGCCCACGTGCAGCAACGACAACCCACCGCAGCCAACAAGACAAAAGAAAACCTCCATTAGGATCTTTCTGCAGATGTAGTTGGCAAGTGAGTCAAATGACACAGTGACGAGAGCACCAGTTCACAAAAACTCAAACTCAGGTACTCAACAACATTAGGGGTTTCAGCCAGCTGCCCCCATGGGTGGAGGGGGAACGAGGCTCCTATGTGGAGGAGGAAGCTGGAAGCTCCGTCCAACTCCGGAATGTTGGACCTCGGTGCTGCTATGCGTGGTCCAGTCCCAGGTAACCAGGGGTCACAGAGGACGCTCCTCAAATCAGCAGTCAAAGGTACCTGGGAAGATCCTTCAAGAAGGGGTGGGTTTGGATTCTGACAAACTATGTCGCTGAGCCCAGCTCTCCTTCTCAACACTAAATAGAACCACCTTCCTCTCAGGCTCAGCTGAGAGCAATATTTAGCCAGCGTTTAGGGACCCCGTTTTAAACACTCTGTCCTGACTCATCATAGCGATGTGATCACGCTGTGGAAGCGGGCAGAGGGAAATCAGCTCCACATCATCCAATTCGTTCCAGAGCCGCCCGGGGTGGGGGGCGGGGGGGGAGCATCACCTCCACTGTTCCCTCCGCTGGCTTTTCTCGCCCTGGCACAGTTGGTTTTGCACATATAAATGATTCAGAGAAACCCAAGCCTCCTATACAGCAGGTGCTATCTTTCTAGCAATTTATAGATGCTGACACTAAGAATAAGTTCTCCAGTTCTACCTAATCAAGCCAAAACAAAACCCTAAAATTGACGTCAAGCAGACGCAGGAGAATCCCTACGGTCCTTGGGCAGCCTGGTGGTGATGGAGCCAGGGCAATGCCACCGCAAAGCTGCGAGCCTTCAGCAAAGCTCTTTCAGCCCCACCAGCATCACCTAGAAAATGGCACTACTATCTCCATCTTGCAGGGTCATTGTGGGTCTTGAGATAATTTGTGTAAACCACAAGCCCTCACCCAAAGAAAGCGTTCAATCATGTAACTGCAACAGTGATGACAACCATTTACAAACATCAAACACCTCCTAGAAATTCAGTGTTCCTAAAGAGTAGCCATCAGCACCATTTTACAGACCAAGAGTCTCAGTAGCTGTCTTTTAAAGACCCCCAAATTCCAAATTCTTACTTTTCAAATAACATTACTTAGGCAAGTTTTTTTAATTGGCTGAGCCAGTTAGAAAACCCTGCAACAAAAGATCAGTCCTTTCTCAAAAGGTATTTGTTTAATACACATTTTAAATGATAAAACAGAGAGCTTTCTCTCTTAAGTGATACTTCCCTGAATAAGGCCTGTCTCTGTGTAGTTCATATGTAGAGATGACTGTTAACATTATTCGAAATTCACCCAAAAAACTGTTGAAATTTTAAAGAAATATAATATGTGGGCAGATGCTTTGGAATGTTTTACAAAGAAAAAAATAATTACACGTAGAATCCTAAAGAAGCAAAAAGTATATTCACACAGAATCTTAAAGGAAACAAAAAGTATATTCCCTACGGGTCTGCTGTAAGCCCAAGCATCCCTTGACTTAGGCTGGTTCAGAAAAAAGACGCATCACTTTACAAGGATCACAGACCTACGACTCAACCTTTGGGGGAAGTACCATATCACATCAGGGAGCAGCAACTCAGATTTCTTAATTCACATGAACTGTCTGATGGTTCTGCTGTCTCACAGTTGATAACAATACAAAATCACACAATAAAATTAACAGATGATTTTATATTGAATAGCTCCTACCTTTGAAGGGCCTCTCTTTTAGAATGAATGAAACAGCACGTCTCTAGTACAGCAGGACACACCTATCTTGCCGGGAGCCAGAAATGTCACATCATCATGAACTGAACAGAGGAGAACCATCCTGGCCATTGTACAACTCCCGTTTGTTTATTCAGAGGTAGAAAAAAGGCTTTTAGGTAGATTTCAATTCCAGATTAACCAATGAACGTTTTTGTTTATAATTAAGATACTTTCTCTATAAAAAAGAAAACATCCTACTACAGATTTAAAAACAGATGGGTTAAACCCTCCCTTCCATTATATTTCAGAAATAGGTAAATGCAGAAATTCAATCAGTCACTAAAGGTGTGACTTGGTACCATACACCTATCTTCCTTCTTGCAGGAAAGTCACTAGTTCCAGCCTTAGAGTTTCTGAAGGATGCTTTCCCCATCCTCAGCTTCTCCTCTTTGTCCATAACTACTTAATTATAACCACCAAAACCAAATAATTTTTAAACCTAGATAATGGTACCTCTTCTCTTTGAAATATTTGGGACTTTAATCATGTTTCTTAAACTTTTCAAATCCATGTTCCTTTACACTCCCTATAATGTTACGTAAAACATACAACAAATTAACAAATGACCAAAAAGTTAAAAATCAAAACAATAGGAGAAAGCACAACAGACCTTCAAAGCCCCCAATGCCCTGCAAGTACCAGGTCTGCACAGCCACTTGGGCTCCCTCCATCCGATTCCTCCTGCTCATCGACCTGTGAGGGCCCGACCCTTCCCCTCTTTCCCCTTCACAGAGACTTTTAAATTTACAGATCCAGTCCCCACAACCGTCCCCCAACAGTGCCCATGTTTAAATGTTCCTCCGCCTCCTCAAGCTGTCCTTTCTCTACTAGAATCTGACAAACCTTTAAGGCTGGCTTCTTATTCCACCCAACACTATCTATCTCTCCTACTCTGGCCCTCGGTTCAACATTTACAGAGCGAAGGAGGCAAACTGGTCGCAGGGAGTGTCTGAAAATTAAGGAGACAGTCGTTATTTCCTCTAATCCTGGTTAAGGCTAGAGGAAAGCCATAGGTGACTTGAGAGCAAACACAATGCAGCACAGAACAAGCAAAACAGCCACCATATCATCAACACTGTGAAGGGTTTGCCTCCTGCAGCTGATCAAGGGAACTGAGTCTTGAGGACTGAATACACAGGTGGAGACCGCTGGGAAAAAACTGAACTGAGAGCACAGGGAAACTCAGATTTGCTAAAATAGGCGAGAACAGACCATTGCAGATTCATGAACAGGAAAGATGAAAAAGATGCTTGAAGTTGAAAAAAACTTAGAATTTGTAAACCACTTTGAATTTTACTTATACTCTGCCTGGTTGAAAAAAATAAGTTGAGGCAGTTCAGACAAATTTACCTATAACTAAACAATAAAGTGAAGGGAACTGGTACAAAAAATAAGGATATGAAATGAGATAAAGGCAACAAACGCAGTTACTCTTCATAAAGTTAACTACAGAAGTAAAGACTTTCGAAACTGTCCAAATATGCCAAAAAGTCAGTTGAAGGCGATCCACCAGCTACCCAGACTCTACAAGGAGTGCTTTTCTGGAAGCCAATGTTTCTCCTCCAAAGAAGCAGGAAAGCCTTACTTGGATAGTTCATGTTTAAAATATATGACAGATAGACACAAACACCACAAAATAAACACCATATAATAAAGTTCTAAATTCTGAGATTACAAAAACAGGCAGCACATTCCAAATGGCTTTTTAAAAGATCACCTTCTAGTAGTCTCTCAAATTATACATTTGACCTAAATAACCTAAAAATAATTTTAAAAGGTCCCACTCCTAACAACACATAAACCCCTTGCCTTTTGGCCACACCCTCCTTGTACAGACGTGCGATGAAGGCAGGAAAAGGATCTGATGCTGCAACCGCAGCGCCACGCTTTACAAGGGGGAATGAACTCTGGCTCCTTCCTTCCTCACTTCCTTGTAGCAATTTTAACACCAATCTAACTGACAAACAGCGGCACTGAAACTTAGCATTCAAAGCCTTCAGAGGAAAAAGATTCTAAACTATCATCAGTGCATCAAATAAGAAAAAATGTGTGCTGTATCATCATTCTAATCCCAAAGTCACACTAAGGGCTTTATCTTGCATCGCAGCACCGTTTATCTCCTAGTGGATTCTTTTTTCCTTCTCCTTCCCTCTAGATGGAATGGAAACTTAGGGCAGAATCCTCCAGTCCCAGGGTTCCACAGCAGGGTCAGACCACCTGGGCCCAGCTTCCTGTTGTCAGTCAGGGCAGCTGAGAGGAGCACCGCAGAGGCTCGAGTGGCCACACCACACAGGCTGCCACGGACTCACAGAGATACCAAGTGACTTCATCTGGACCCTGGGGGTGAGCAACTTCTCCATTATTATCCTAGACTACAGAACCCCACACATGTAAAGTGTTTAGTGGTAGTAACAGTGTGTTACTAAAATAAAGAATCAAGCCCAAGGCAGGGAAGGTGGATTCCAAAAATCAGAGCTAATAGCCAGCAAAGTCGCCAAGACGACTTCTTATTCAAATACCATATTACCAAAATATAGCCATAACGCTTACTGCTCCAGCCTGTGGGAACTATCTTCAAAGTTTTAGTAAGACATCATTTATATAGGATTCTGCCAACCGATGGCTCTGCTTGCCAACCTGTGAGCTGTCTCATCATTAAGAAGGCAAATGAGAGGTCAGAGAACTCTGGGGCTCAGCCAGAAAGAAAACTTACTTCTAAATGAAGAGAATAAGATCAAAACAGGCTTTCAAAATAAAGGTCTCAAACCACTGCCCAGCGATTGATGAGAAACTCAGTGTGCACACACAAACACACACAGTGACAGCCGCTGGGGTCCCATCAGAAAGGAAAGGATTTAAATTAAAGGCGGGCAGACTTAACTCAGACTTAAAGGGAAACTTCCGGACAGGTTGCGAAGCACCCACGGGAGGCAGCTCATTCTACCTCCTAACAAGACAAGCCCAGTGTCCCCGCGCTGTCACATATGAGGAAATGCCTATATGAAGACACACACCCAGGAGAAATAGCTGTCGACACAGAGAACCAAGCTATATTTAAACTCGATATTAATATTTAAACTAAACATTGCAAAATGTTCACTGTAATGCTCGTCAGCTTAACTTAACCTTCTACCACCTCTAGTGAGTGGCACTGCCAGGATTATTCATCCAAAGCTCACAATTCAGGACAGCTGAGTGAACTGGCCCTCAGGTCACACTGCCTGCTGCTTCCTACTTTCATTCTACAGACCTCCGCAGGGGTCTCTTCTAAAAGCTGGCTCTGCGCTGGGTGCCGGCAGCTATGAGTCTGGCTTCAAGGACTCGGTCTAGCGCAGGAGACAACACAGTCAGTAACCAAAACATGACAGTCCAGGTGAGGAGTACCTTCTATGGCTATAAGAATGTAACAATACAGGACACGGAGCCCCAGCTGACCCTATTATGTGCTTCTTCCCAGTGGCTTCACTGTAGTTTTGGATGGCTCTCCTATGCTCCCCTTTCCTGTTCCTCCAAAACAAAGCTTCTCTGTTAGTTCTCAACCATGCCATCCATCATTAGAACCTACCATCTCATTTCTAGCATTCTACAGCCATCACCACCCACACCTGGGCCTGGAGATACTGCAATCTGATACATCACCACCACATGTAAGTGGAGGGAAGCAGCCACCCACACCGTCCAATGCTCTTCCACACGTGTCCTTGGGCCTGCTTCTCATACTCTGGCCGAGTATGGCCTGAGGGTAACTGCCCTTCGGGCAAAGAGGATGCTGCACTAGGGGACCAGCCACCGAGGGCTACATTACTCGAATCCTTCCCCCGCCGCTCCCACCTCTGCTACACCTGCCACACCTGCCGCACTTTTCAATCTGAAACCGCTGAGCACAATCAGTATCAAACCATCGACATATAAGCCATTAGGGGGGCACTAATTAACTTGTAAATTCTTCAAAATATATTTCAAAACTGACTTTGTGTTGTTCAAAGCATTACAAACTAGCCAGGCCAAGTTTTAATAACCAGTAGCGCTTACCAAGCATCTTCAACAGGGCCTGGCGTGACACCAAGGCAAGAGACACTTTTTCAGTTAGGGAAAAGGAAGAAGAAAAAAAAAAGGTATGGAAAAATAATCCCCAAACGTGCATTTTAAATCAGCCTAGCGGTTTGTTAAGTAATTCTTAACATTTCCAAATATTCAGAGTTCCAACACTTTCTGAAAGGAAGGATGATCTTTCTGGTCCTGTTTTTCGTAAGTGTGCCTTCCAAACGACATCCCTAGTTTTCAATGAGAACAGTCTCAGTTTGTCCGGGCGGGGGGAGAAACGATGACCCGCGGGGTTAGAAGTTGAGAGAGCAACCCTCAGCATCAACTGTACCTTAACATGTTCGACACAGATTAAGATGTGCAGAGGGGAGGGGGTTTGGGAGGTGAAAAACTACTCACACTGGGGATCCGGTCTACAGCCCTGAGGCAGAGACGCCGGGCAAACGAACGGCCGCAGAGGAATAACAGCAACTTCCCGGGCCCCCGCCGCGATGCGTATCACGTGCCGGGCCCCCTCCCCCAGGCCCGGGAGCTGAATGGAAACGCGGCCTCCGGCGGCGCTTCCCTCACCGGGACCCGCTGGGCCGAGCGTCTCCGGGGCCGCAGCTCCAGCTTCCGCACCGCAGAGCCAGGAGGAGGGGGTCTGAAGTGACCCTCCGCTCGCGCGGCGGGGGCACCAAATTTTTCAGTCTCCCCGCCCGCCGCGACCCCCAGCCCACCCCGCGAGTCCGTGTTTCTAGATGACGCCGGCGGCGGGGCGCGAGCAGGGGGCTCGGCCAGCGCGGGCCCGAGGGTCCCGGCCTCTGCCGGGCGGCCCGGCGCCCGCGCCGGAGACCCCGCCGCCGAGGACCCCGGCCCGGCACCGCCGCTTACCTGCAGCGACTCTGCTCCCGCCCCGCGCTGGCGCCCGCAGGCGGCCGAAGGCAAGCGGCGGCCGAACGGCGACGATGAGGACCGGCCCGGCTGGGCGCGCTCGCGGGCGGCCGAGGAGGCGGGGCCGGCCGGGGGCGCGCGCGGGGCCCGGGCGCCCGCCGCCGCCGCTGCCTCGGGAGCCGCTTGGGCCGCAGTCGAGCCGGGCGGCCCTCATGAATGGGACACGGCACGGCGCGGCGCGGCGCGGCGGCGGCAGCGGCGGCAGCGGGCGGTGCGCAGGCCCCTCCCCGCCACGTGACGCCGCGCTCCGCCGCCAGCTCCCGGCCGCGCGCCGCCCGGCGGACTCCCTCCTGCTCAGCCGCCCCGCGCGCCGCCGCGCTGCCCATCTACCGCGCTCCCGGGAAGGCCCCGGCCTTTCGAGTGCTTGCTGCAACCCGAACGTTACTTTTCCGCAATCAAGTTTCTTCTGGTCCCCATGGCAACCGCGGCGGGTCACGTGGATCTTAAGAGCCCAATTACCGAAAAAGAAATATTAAAGTGCAAAAAATGCTCACGGCATGAATGTTTTATAATCCACTTTTGATCACCAGTAGCGCATCTGCTTCTTTGCTTACTTTCTCCCCCCCACCCCCACCCCAAATCCTACTACACATCCCCTTTTAAAAATATACTGTTTAAAGAAATGGATTGCCAGGGCTGTATATTATTGTTGCACACTGGTTTTGATCTCTTTGCTGCTTTTGCCGCTATTGAAAGTTATGGATGGAAGTACATGTGTTCCTTCCAAATGCCATTAATTTCTCAATACGCGTCCTGTGGGGGATACCTTTGAGGATACTGAAAAATAGGCATTTATATAAAGCTCCTGCGTGCCGAGCCAGCCGCAGCACAGTCTCTTCCCAGAGATGGGCTGTGGTGTGACTGGGCTGTGCTGCGACCGGGGGACCAGCGCCCTGCCATAGGGGCCCCCGGGCTGGTTCTGCAGAAGGAACCCGGGCAACCACTTCCTCATCCAAGTTCCTTCTGCCTTTCTCAAGCATTCAGCCAAGCTTTGCCCCATCCTAAACCAAGGCCCAGGGGAAACGAAGGTGGTTTCCTAGGCCCAAGGTCACTAGTAGAATTTTCCTCTTCGGTGCCTTTCACCTGGCTTCACGAGCAGAAAAAAATTCTCAAAGACAAGGACTGGACTTCCCCCTTCATATTTCAGGAGCATTTCACTCTGCTCTGGAGAAGTGGAATTAAAGCGAGAAGAATAGCTGGATCCTCAGTTTCTACATCAATAAAATGGAAACAGTAATGACTTTCCCACGGCACACCATTACATGTAAAGTGCCTAATTTAGCTTAGCGTCTGGGACCCGGAGCGTGCTGTTGCTGTTTGCTTTTTTTTTTTTCTTTCCATTTTTCCCACTTGGATTTTTCCTGTTTCTTTCAGGCTATTTTCACTACCTCCTGCCTTGGGAAGGAACTATTCTGCCAGGCTTCCTTCCTTCCTTTCATCATTCAGGAAGCCTTAGACATCCTCCCTTCCTCCAAACCCACCTGAGATTTGATCCCTCAGCTGAATGATTGGTTCAGGTGTCTACGATTTTCTCATTCTCTGGTGTCTACCTGCTTTACACCACCCCCTAAGCAAAACAGAGACTCATGAAATACCTGTTGCACGATAGGCCTTCACTCCCTTCCCCTGACACCTAAGAAGTGTGTGGGGAGCCCCGGATTCCCACTGAGTCCACTGGAATGTAGGAGGAAGGAAACTCTTCCTTCACCTGTAGTGACCCCACCCCCTTCCGCTCCGTGTCCCTTCCCCCAACTCTGGACTCACCCCCTCAGCGTTAGCAGGCTCAGGCGTCTCCCACCAGGGAGCCGCGAGGGGCCCGGGGTGGAGGAGAAGCAGGAGAAGAAGTAGCAGACTTTCTTGTCCCCAGGCCATCAACTTTTCTGCCAGCTTCACTCCCCAGCCAAGCTCCCTGGAAAGAGGAGGCCCCCCTTTTTCATTTCTTCACAGCCTTCATTTCTCCTCCGCCCCTGACGTTCCTCAGGCCAGAGTCACCAACAAACTTCTGGTTGCCAAATGCAGTGGACCCTTTCAGGCCCTCCCTCACAATCTCTAGAATAAGATGCTATTGACCATGATTTCCTTCTGGAAACTCCTTCCTCCTCGCATCAGCCAGAACCCAGAGGGCCCCATGACTGTGTTCAGAGGCTTTAGACACCTCCACCAGCATGGCCCGCGTTGACGCCAAATTCAGGTCCACTGTGTTTATTTCTTCAAATCTGTTCCTCCTGAATCTCCTATCTTGGCTAATTGCACCATCATCCACGTAGTCATCTTTGCCAGAACCTAGGAAGGAGTCTCATTTCCTTCCTCTCCCCTTCCATGTCCACCACGTCTCGTCATTTCTACTCTCCAGAGCCCTCTGCAGAGCTACAGTGGTGGCTGCCTTCAAGGGCATCCACAGCTGCACAGCATGAGGCCTCATCCTCTAGCCATCAGGCCCACCCTCACCACATCTCTGAGGATCCACTGGGGGCAGATTCAAGTTGGTCTCTCTGCTCTCAGTTCCTGAGCAGTTCGAAGCACCCTCCATCCTGAATTGCAGATCTGACCATGGTACCAGTTATCGGCAATCCACTGCCCAGAGGAAAAAACCCAAGTTCCCTAGCAGGGCATACAGGGTCCTCTTCTTCTCTTCATTCTTCTCTCCTCCGTCTAGCTGGTGTGCTTTAGCCACCCCTTTTGAACCAGGCTAGGTTTTTGTTTTTGTTTTTTTTTTTGGCTGCGCTGGGTCTTCGTTGCTGCACACAGGCTTTCTCTAGTTGCGGTGCGCTGGCTTCTCATTGCGGTGGCTTCTCTTGTTGCACAGCACAGGCTCTAGGCACATGGGCTTCAGTAGTTGTGGCACAAGGGCTCACTAGTTGTGGCTCGCAGGCTCTAGAGTGCAGACTCAGTAGTTGTGGTGCATGGGCCTAGTTGCTCCACGGCAATGTGGGATCTTCCTGGACCAGGGCTCAAACCCGTGTCCCCCGCATTTGCAGGTGGATTTTTAACCACTGCGCCACCAGGGAAGCCCCGGGCTAGTTTTTAAAATATGAACTTCCATTTTTCTCCATACATTTCCCCCTCTCTCCACCCCCCCCCCTTATAAGAATGCACACAGGCATTCTGCTCGTCTCCAGGAACTTCTGAAAAGCAGAAGTTGCCTGCAAGCCATTTCCTTCCTGTCTTTTAATTTCCAACACTCTAAACTCCTTGAGGAAGCAATCTAACTCAGGAGGGAGAGGGCTGGTGAGAAGGGGCTTCTTTGAGGGAATCCGGAAGAGTGAAGGATTTTCCCTAGAATAAGAATCCAGTCTCCCAAGCCTGGAGTTGGAAAGGAGGTGGTCCTATGCCCTCCATCTGGCAGCTCCCAGGGGAGGGGATTAAGTCGTAGAGAAATAACTTTGTTGTTCCCAGTTTTTGCATCTCTTCTATGAGAACACAGGCTAGTTAGCATTTTCTGAGCCATCACTCCTTAGCTTCCTAGTAATTCTAACTACAAAGCTATGAGGTAGCTGCTATTGTTAATACCAATTTATAGATGAAGGCACAGAGAGGTTGAGTGACTTGCTTCAGGCCTCACAGCTAGTAAGCTGAGATCCTGGGCTTCATCCCCAGGCCTGCTTGTTTTTAACCACCTTCCCGCCACCTTCTGTTAGTTTCCTCTACTGTCCTACCCCAGTCAGCATCTCTTTTTCTCATGCTACTAGTCTACCTTGTACAGATCACAACTATAGCACTTATTCCAAACATAGTAGGTGTCCAATAAATACATGATGAAAAATAAAAGAGGATTTCCATTTCTAGTTATATGCTTGGCTAGGTGTCTGGACTAACTCTTCCACTGAAAAGAACAACAAAAATACTGGGTAAAATATTAAAAATATATTCTGAAAAAAAAAAAATTCTGGAAGGGATCCAAAAACTGGCAAGAAGTTAAGAAATAGCCCTAGGACAGAGTAGAGGCCAGAACCCAGGAGAGGTAAGCAGAGGCCAAGGTCAGCTTTTGCCTGGAAGGTATTTGCTGAATCTAGTGAATCTGAATATTGGTTTTTGCAGCCTTGGGAGTCTTGGGGACAGAAGTAAAAGCATAGGGTCCGCTTTAAGTGGGGAGTTTAATGGGAGACCCAATAAAGGTGGGACCCCAAGTGCAAAATCATAGAGTAAGGAAAAAATTATTTTTGAGCCCACCCAGAAACCTTACTAAAGTTGGTCATAGATCGAGCCATAAAGCAAGTCTCAACAGATTTTAAAAATTTCCTATCATACAGAGCATATTCTCTGACCACAATGCAATTAAGTCAAGAATCAGTTTAAAAAAAAAAAAAAACTAGAAAAACCCATTTATTTGGAAACTTTTGGGTCAAAGAACAAATAGTTATGAAAATGTGACAGTGTTTAAATGCTGTGTAACAAATATTCAATACTACTTGTGGAAGCTAAGGAGAGGAAACCTAGACAAGTAGTTAAAGGGAAATTTAGACCAAAAAGCTTATATTAGAAAATACTTGGAAGTGTAAAGAGCAAAAAAGTTAGAAAAAGAACGGCAAAATAAAGTTCAATAAAACAGAAGAAAGGAAATAAGATAAAATAAGAAAATAAAATTGAAAACAAACATACAATAGAAAGGACCAATTAAGCCAAACACTGGATTTGTGAGAGACTAATACATTTTACAAACTTCTGGTGAAAACTGATAAAGGGAAAAAGAAAAGGTACAAACAATGTGAGGAATAAACTATATTCCTATATAGTTTATAATCACACATGATGCAGAAATTACAAGGACATATTTGTGAACATTTTTATGCCAATTAATTTGAAAACTTAGATGAAGTGGGAAAATTCCAAGAAATATGTTAATAAAACTGAAATAGGGCTTCCCTGGTGGCGCAGTGGTTAAGAATCCATCTGCCAGCGCAGGGGACATGGGTTCGATCCCTGGTCCAGGAAGATCCCACATGCCGTGGAGCAACTAGGCCCGTGCACCGCAACTATTGAGCCTGCACTCTAGAGCCTGCGAGCCACAACGACTGAAGCCCGCGTGCCTAGAGTCTGTGCTCAACAAGAGAAGCCACTGTGGTGTGAGGCCCACACACCGCAACGAAGAGTAGCCCCCACTCGCCACAACTAGAGAGAGCCCGTGTGCAGCAATGAAGACCCAATGCAGCCAAAAATAAATAAATAAATAAAATAAAAAAAAAAAAAACTGAAATAGAAAACCAGAATAGACTCATAACCATTCAAGAACTTGAATCTGTTGTTAAATATTTTCTGCAAAGAAAAATCCAGGCTGAAACAGTTTTACCAGTGACTTCTACCAGACATTCAAGTAATAAATAATTCCAGTGTCTCACAAGCTAGAGTATGGAAAAAGATGGATTATTTCTCAAATCATTTTGTGAGGCTGGCATAAACTTATACCAAAATCTGACGAAGAGAATGTGAGAAACAAAAAATTTCAGGTCAATCTCACACATAAATATAGACAGAAAAGTCACAGGCAAAATTTTAGCAATTTGAATCCAGCAAGATGATAATCAGAACCAAACTGGTTTACCCAAGAATACAAGGTTAATTTCAAATGAGAAAAATCAATTAATGTAATTCACCACATTAAAGGATTAAAGGAGAAAAATCATATAATGACCTCAGTAGATGCAGACAAATTCTTTGATAAAATTCAATACCCATTCAGATGAAATACATAGAAAACTAGGAATATTTTGCTTGATAAAAGGTATTTACAAAAACCTACAGCAAACATTATACGTAACCAGTCCCTTTAAAATGGGGAACATGATAAGTGTGCTGCCATCTCCACTTCTATTCAGTATTGTACTTAAGGTCCTAAATAGTGGAGTAAGGCAAGAAAAATAAATAAAATATATAGATTGGAAAGGAAAAAATCACAGTGACATAATCGTATATGTAGGAAATTCAAAAGAATGTGTACTGAGCCTGTTGAGATGAATATGAGAGTTTGGCAATGTTTCTGGGTACAAAAGTCAATACGCAAAAATCACGAGCATCCATATATACCAGCAATAAACAGAAATGAAACTTTTTGAAAGATGCCATACAGCGTTTACTATAATTACTTTATACTCCTTATCATATTTCTATACTACTGCCCTTTTTTTAATCAAACTCAGCATTAAAATACACAGTCTAAGAAGAATGGATAAAGAAGATGTGGTGCATATATACAATGGAATATTACTCAGCCATAAAAAGGAACAAAATTGGGTCATTTTGGGCTTCCCGGGTGGTGCAGTGGTTGAGAGTCCGCCTGCCGATGCAGGGGACACGGGTTCGTGCCCCGGTCTGGGAAGATCCCACATGCCACGGAGCAGCTGGGCCCGTGAGCCATGGCAGCTGAGCCTGCGCGTCCAGAGCCTGTGCTCTGCAACAGGAGAGGCCACAACAGTGAGAGGCCCGCGTACCGCCAAAAAAAAAAAAAAAAAATTGGGTCATTTGTAGAGACGTGGATGGACCTAGAGACTATCATAAAGAGTGAAGTAAGTCAGAAAGAGAAAAATATCGTATATTAATGCATATATGTGGAATCTAGAAAAATAGTACAGATGAACCGGTTTGCAAGGCAGAAATAGACACACAGATGTAGAGAACAAACGTATAGACACCAAGGGGGCAAGTGGCGGTGGGGGTGGGATGAATTGGGAGATTGGGATTGACATGTATACACTAACATGTATAAAATAGATAATTAATGAGAACCTACTGTATAAAAAATAAATAAAATTCAAAAAAAAGAATACACAGTCTTAACTGTTTCTTCAGGTCATCATTTTCTTACCAAGGCCCCCGAGTCTAAATGTGTATGCTTTTCTCCTGTGAATCTGTCTTTGTCAGTTTCATTTTCAGACCCAGTCAGGGGCCCTAACATGGTCAAGGAAAACTTTTCCCTCCCCTACAATATCAAAAAACAAGACACTTAGGATCTAATAAAATATATGTAAGACCTTTACAAAGAGAATTATAAAACTTCATTGAAAGGCTATGAAGAAGACTTAATTAGAGAAATACATTTATGGATAGAAAAGACCCAATCTCTTAAAAATATTAATTCTCCACAAACTGATCTATAACTTCAACGCATTTCCATTTGAAATCCCAACAGAGGTCTCTTCTTCAAGATGCTCTTAAAGAAGACCATAGAGGAAGGAATTACCCTTCTCTATACCAAACCTATAGTAATCAGTAAGGGTGGTATAGGTTCAGGGAGAGACAAACAGACCAACCAAACAAAAATGAGGGCCCAAAAACACCCCTGGCATATACGGAAACTCAGTGTATGGTAGAGATGGTAGCTCAGATCATTGGGGGAAAGATAAACTTTTCAATAAATGACGAGGAGGCAGCTGATTATCCATATAGCAAAAAATAGATGTGGACCCCACGCTACACCATTTCACCAAATCAGCTTTCGTTGGATTAAAGACCTATATAAGAAAAGCAAAACTGCATTGCTGTCATCATTTCAAGGATACACTTGTTTTCACATTTTACCATTTCTGAAATTGTGATTTTTCTTACCATCAGTGGCAACTTAAGATTCAATGATACATGATACAAAACTTTTAGGAGACAATGTAGGAGAATATGTTAACAAATTCTGGGTAAGGGAGTATTTCTAAAGCGAGAATGTATTCGCGACACACATAATCAAACAAATATTTGAATCCAAAAGATACAGAGAATTCATATAAATCAATAAATAAAAATCTAGCAATCAATAGAAAAGCAAGCAAAAGAAATGAAGAGGAATTTCACAAAAGAACAAGGGTAAATGGTTCATAAACTTATCAAAAGACATTTAGTTTCATTGGTAATCAGGGAAATGTAAATTGAAACTACAATGAGATAACACCACACACTCATCAAAACGGCTAACATAAAAAGTTGTTCAATGCCAACTGTTGATGTGGAGTGACCAACCAGAACTCAGACACACCGCAGGTTGGAATTCAAATGTATAATAACTTTAGAAAAACAGGTTGGTATTACCTAGAAAGTTGAATGTGCACATATACAAAGACTCAGTAATTCCAATGTAGGTATGGATTCTAGAAAAACCCTTGCGCAAGTGGACTCAAAGACACATACAGGAATCAATGGCAGCATTGTTCATAGTTGCAAAAAGCAAGAAACAATCCAAATGTTTACCAAAGGTGGACTGGATCATTAAATTGTGGTATAATCATACAATGAAATACTACACAATTACATCAACATGGATGAATCTCAAAAATAAAATGTTAAGCAAAGAAGCAATGAAAGATTAAGATATGATCCACTTCATAAACAAGCAACTCTTAAACGATAAGGATAAAAGCACAGGTGATAAAAATTATAGAGAAAAACAGTGACAAGAGTAACAGAAATTTCAGGATAGACTTGACGTTGATAGAGTGACAGGTGCAGTTTGGGAGAGGCATGCAGAGGGTCTTAGGTCGGGTGATGTGCTATTTCCTGGCTCGGGTGATTTGTATATAGGTGTTTGTGTGTATCTTTATTTCACGAGAAAAAATTTTTTAAATGAAGGACAAATGAAAATGAATTAATAAATGAATACATCTCTGTATTTTTTAATGTTATTACGTGCCTGCAAGCTTTGTAAGTTTACCTTCAGCACTTATAAGACAAACTTAGTACGTCTTACCACTTTCCTAAGAAGCTGCAAGAAATGGTTTGTTTTCAACAGTGTGTCGCAGTCTGTTTTGTAATAAATCCTAGATGATGAGGAAGAAAAGTTACATAAACCAGACCAGAAGTGCAAAAGGAAGCATGAAAGCTCTTCTAAGAAATCACTCACAATATACCTACCTCCAAATCATGCCTTTGAGTTTGTTTGCATTCTTTCATTTTATTTTTTTAAATTTTTGGTCGTGCTGTGTGGCTTGTAGGATCTTAATTCCCCAACCAGGGATCGAACCCACGCCCCTGGCAGTGGAAGCATGGAGTTCTAACCACTGGACCTCATTTTTTTTTTTTTTTTGCATTCTTTTAGTCAGTGGTTATAATTCTAAGTCCTGAGAACAAAGCCATCTAACAACTTTCTTATTTTCACAGGCCCTGTGCTGCTAGGGTCATAAAACCAGGGACCTCGGAGGCCCATGTGTCCAGCTACTAGAGCAGAAATCCCCTTGGGCAAGCTGTCCTGTCTCAGCTTGAATCCTTCCAGTGGGGGGGCAGTTATTCACATTGGGGGCACTCTGTCCATTATTAGGCAGTTGGGTCTGTTGCCCTCCTGGGTAGGCAGAGCTATCTATGGGAGACCTTCCTGAGGTCACTCGATGTCACCTAGGAGATGGAATCTCTCCAAAAATCATTATCTCACTGGAATACCCACCACCTTCTGTAGCTGAGCAGCTTAGAAAAAATGTGTTCTGTGTGAGAAGGATTTGATTATCAGCCGTTTAAGATTCTTCTGCTTCCTTGTAGAGCTAAGCTTTCAGCAGCACGTATTTTACCTTATAACTGTACAAATAATGTTAACAATAACACTAAATTTAGAAGCTCTGGGAGGTGGGGGGATTTTAACTCTCCTTGGAAGGGCTCTGCCCCAAGCCTGTTGGAAAGCCACAGCAATTCACAGAGACGGCCTTACAGCAATGACTTGGAGACCAGCCTGGAAAACTTTCCATTTGTGAACATTAACTTCCTTGCGCTTCTAGATTGCTTGTTTCAGCAGCTACTGTCTGTTTTTTTCCAGAACAGCCACTAATTTGAACGGAATGTCTGGATGACCCCAAACTGTTCTTAGAAAATGTGTTTGCCGAGGACGTCTGCTCTCCTTAAACTTCTCCAGAAGACTTGGGAATCTATCCTATTCCTCCTTGGTCTGGGGTGTTGTGCCTCTCCCTAAGGATCCCTGTTGCCACATCCACCCTTTACCTTCTCTCGTCCTCCCCATTTTCTCCCTCATGAAAGCTCTTCTCACTAAATTCATTTTCTTTTTTTCCCCTCTTTCTTTCGTATTTCTCTAAAGGGCTTACTAACGTTAGAGAAATTTCTTCCAATGTTAGAAAAATCAGGGGAAGGTGTATAGCTTTATAGACTGTTTTCTTGTTAGACCTTGAGTTTTACTATTCTCACTAGGAGTGTCTTTTATCATTAAGTAACAACCCATAGAATATATGAAATAAACGCTCAGCAAGTTTAGAGTGCTATGTCGTTATTAATCAACTAGCTAATCTACGGAGCCTCTCCTGGAGCCAGTGAGCTACCGTGTACCCTCCACCGACTTGTATGAGGAAGGAGACTACTTTTGAACTCGGGGATGGCCTGGTTTGTGAGTATTATCATCTGGGTGGAGAAGAAAACAGTGCTTGTCTCCAAGAACACAGAAAGAAAGGCAAGGTTCAGCCAGCATGGAACGGGGACTTGCCAATGTTTCACTGTTGGAACGTCTGCTATTCCCAACCGACCTCAGCCAACACAGCCCACCCCCACTCCATCCTCCCCTCACACGGCTGGGACTTTCTGTTTGCGCCAAAGGGCAAAGATAAAGGAAAGGTACAAACAGGGGGACTGGCAAGGAGGAAAACGATAAGAAGCCCAGGCCCCTGCACACAATTAGAAGTCAGCTTTAGGGACTTCCCTTGTAGCACAGCAGTTAAGAATCCGCCTGCCAGTGCAGGGGACACGGGTTAAAGCCCTGGTCCGGGAAGACCCCACATGCCATGGAGCAAGTAAGCCCGTGCGCCACAACTACTGAGCCTGCGCTCTAGAGCCCTCGACCCACAGCTACTGAAGCCCACGTGCCTAGAACCCATGCTCTGCAACAAGAGAAGCCACCACTCACAGCAACTAGAGAAAGCCTGCGTGCAGCAACGAAGACCCAACGCAGCCAAAAATAATAATAATAATAAACAAATACATTTATCAAAAAAAAAGAAGTCAGCTTTAATAACCGACTGTCCCACGAACAGAAACAGGAGCACTTCAGGGGTGAAGGTGGGGTGGCCTTGGAGAAAATCTTCCCCAGACCTGATGTTATCACCATCAAATAACCACCTTCCTTTCCAGATTTCACATCTGCTCAAACTTTCTGGAATTTTCTTATGATCCTATGCCAGAAACCACAGCTCTGTGTGTCTACAGTCTGGACGCCAGTGCAGACAGGGGGGACTTTGAAAGGACCTATAAGGTACTAAAGGAAATTCAAACTGGGAATGTGGAATTTACAATGGAAACAGACATTTAATCTGTCTTCCTGTTCTCAGATTTGAGTCTAAATTTAGATCACAGTATGGAAGAGCATGAAGGGGCCTGAAAAGCTTGTCCTGCCAGGCTCACATCCCTTTACCTCTTCTATTTTAGCCTCAGAGAGGCAGTTTTATGTTGTTTCTGTTTTGGAGATAGAAGCGTCCTGGGCCCCCCTTGGCTTCAGAGTCTTATCAACTCACCTCTGGGTGTACTCAGGGTAACCTCCTATTAACATTTGCGGAAATGTTTTTCCAAACCACTATTAGATAGTGGGACCCGAAGTATGTTTGTTTGGGTGTTAACTGACTTTGTGTTGGGAACCAACTATTCCCCAATGTAAAGTTTCTGTAGATTATCAATGCTCTAGGCCTTTGAATGCCTGAGCTAGTTTTAAGAGAAAAGACATGGAAACAACCTAAATGTCCATTGACAGAGGAGTAGATAAAGAAGATGTGGTACATATATACAATGGAATATTACTCGGCCATAAAAAAGAACGAAATAATGTCATTTGCAGCAACATGGATGGACCTAGAGATTGTCATACTGAGTGAAGTAAGTCAGACAGAGAAAGACAAATATCATATGATATCGCTTGTATGTGTAATCTTTAAAAAAAAAAGGTACAAATGAACTTATTTACAAAACAGAAATAGAGTCACAGATGTAGAAAACAAACTTATGGTTTCCAGGGGAATGGTAAGGACAAATTGGGAGATTGGGATTGACGTGTACACACTACTATATATAAAATAGATAACAAATAAGGACCTACTCTATAGCACAGGGAACCCTACTCAATACTCTGTAATGACCTATATGGGAAAAGAATCTAAAAAAGAGTGGGTACATGTATATGTATAACTGATTCACTTTGCTGTACACCTGAAACTAACACAACATTGTAAATCAACTATACGCCAATAAAAATTTTAAAAAAAGAAAGAAAGAAAACCCGGCAACCTGGAGATATTCACAGCAGCAACATCCCCTGTATGGTCCCACCTCCACCAGACAAATGAAGCCCTAAAGGGATGGTTTTGGTGACACACATCACTCCCTCTAATTCCCCCCACTCCTTTTATCCATCCTCTGGTCCATCTGTTAACTAGACACACCCCTGTCCTCCCACTTACGTCCTCCCAACTTTGCTCAAGTTGCTCCCTCCTTCTGGAATATTCTCTGGATCCCTTGATTCTGCTTATTCTTCCAGGTTCTGCGCTGCCTTTCCAATAGTCATCTCTAATCTCATTAGTTGGATGTAATTTTTCTTTTCATTTTATTGAATGACAAAGCAGTTTATTGGTGTCTCACACAAGGTCCCGCGTTGTGATTATTTATGAGTAAATCCAATCTCTCTTTCTGGATCATTGGCTAGTTGACTGCCCGATCCATAGCTAGTTTGTTATCATGGCTCAGTAATACCTAACAGTGTGTCTAACTCATTGCAGAAAAAAGCTTAATAAATATCTGATGCACAATGATGAATGTGGCCTTGAGTAAGAGCAAAGTTGGATCTACTCAGTGGTGGATCACGTCATACAGCTGACGTCCTATGGGAGACAGCGAGCGGTTTCCCCAGCTAGAACACAAAGCCCACTGCCCTTGCCTCCACCAATTTCAAACTTTGTTTCCCTCCCCTGGCCTCTCCCTGCCAGCCAAGCTCATCTCCTCATCACTGCTGGAAAATGTCAGGCTCATTTCTCAGTCTGAAGCTTTTATTATGACATTCTTCATACCCGAAATGCCCTACTCTACTGCTTCTAATTGTCTAAGTCTTGCCCTCCTTTCCAGGCTCAGTTTAAAGTCCCCCCCCCCACTCCAAGAAGCTTTCCTTGACCAGGTTAGCCCTTGGTAGTGTAAGCAGATAAGGTAGGGGGCCCCAGAGGAAAAGAACCAGATGTCACTTTTGACATAAGAGGAACCATTTTAGACCTAAGCCATTTTGTGATCTAAGCCCGGCCACAATGCTTGCCCTTGAACAGGTCTCAGTAATAATGATCTCAAGGGAACAGAAGAACAAAGGCTGCATTGTTATTTATCTTTTTTTGTTTGTTTTTTTGTGGTACACAGGCCTCTTACTGTTGTGGCCTCTCCCATTGCGGAGCATAGGCTCCGGACATGCAGGCTCAGTGGCCATGGCTCACAGGCCCAGCCGCTCCGCAGCATGTGGGATCTTCCCGGACCGGAGCACGAACCCGTGTCCCCTGCCTCGGCAGGCGGACTCAACCACTGTGCCACCAGGGAAGCCCTGTTATTTATCTTTTTATATTGAAGTCTGGCTCATCCAACTCGTTTGTAACTCCCTCAAGAACCAAAAATGTGTCCTTTAATTATTTGCAGCCCTGTCATTTAGAAGTTTGGGTTATAAACACTTTTGGTAATAATGACAATAACAAATAGTCACTAAGGTCCATATTCCTTTTCCTGATGCTGCTTTGAGGATGCTGCTGCTGTTACAGCTAGAATTGGCAGTGGATCACAGTTTTCACCAGTAACCAGATTTTCGGTCTTTGACAGCATCACTGAGCAGCTCTCCTAGCTCAGGACTGTATACCTTAATACTTTTTTTCTATGTGAAAAATACCCTCAGTGTCTACCTATTTAAGCCACTGTCTTTGAGGTTTTCTATTACTTGCAGCTGATCACATTTCTAATCTACCATTTCACTGGTTTGTTATAAGGGTAAACGAGAAAATAATGTAAATCCCTTAGAATCTCCCGGAGTAAGCCCTCACCAGGTGGATGTTGTTATTATTACTACTTTAAAATATGCCTCCATTACGTCCTCCTTTCCCCCAGCTCCCACACTACGGCAGTTGAGCTTCATAACGGAAGAAATACATCTTTTTTTTTTTTTTGTATTAACCTATGCTTTTCTTTTTGTTTTCTTTTCTTTTTCTTTTTTGGCTGCGCCATTTGGCTTGCAGTATCTTAGTTCCCCGACTAAGGGATTGAACCCGCAACCTCAGCAGTGAAAGTGCGGAGTCCTAACCACTGGACAACCAGAGAATCCCCAACCTGTGAATTTCTGAAGATATACTACAACCTTAGTCTGCTCAGGCTGCCATAACAAACTACCATAAACTGGGTGGCTTATAGACAACAGAAATTTATTTCTCACGGTTCTGGAGGTTGGAAGTTGGAGATCAGGATGCTGGCATGGCCATGGACCCTCCTCTGGCTTATAGATGCAGACTTCTAGTATCCTCACCTGGTGGAAAGAGAGTGCTGAGGTCTCTTTTATAAGGGCACTAATCCCATCACCAGGGCTCCACCCTCATGACCTAATCACCTCCCAAAGGCCCCACCTCCTACTACCATCACCACAGAAGGTAGGGCTTTAAGATATGGATTTGGGGGGACATAAACATTCAGTCCACACAACTACCCTACTTCAAAGATGCCATCATAAGCAACATCTTTTTTAGAAAGCAATAGAACTAGAATGTTGAGCTGAGACGTTGGCCTCCACCTACCTCTAACCTCCTCCCCTAGGGCCACCAGAAAAACCCAGGCCCCACAAGAAGCCCTCCTTGGAGGCTTACTTCACTCCTGCACCATGTCACACCTGAATGCCCTTCCCCAGCTCTTCACATGCTGATTCATCCTGAGCCTTTCAGCCTCAGCTCAAAAGCCCCCTCCTCAGAGCAGCTCTCCCTGATGACCTTTTCTAGACTTGCTTCCCCCATTTCTCTCCCCCTCATCAGCCTGCTTGTCTTCCTCTGTAACTGTCTGCTGGTTTGCTTGTCATTTCTCTGCCTTGCTGGACTGTATACTTCATTTGAGCAGGACCTTGTCTATTTTGTTTACCATTGTGCCCCTAGCAGACAGCACTGTGCTTGGCACTTAGTAGTTGCTTATAATGGACTGAATGGAGGATCTTTCTCTCTCCTTGCCAGGTAGGGACACCGCAAGAAGATGACTGCCTGAAACCAGGAAGGAGGTTCTCACCAGAACCTGACCATGCTGGCACTCTGATCTTAGACTCCCAGCCTCCAGAACTATGAGAAATAAAGGTCTGTTGTTTAAGCCACCCAGTCTATGGTATTCTGCTATAGCAGCCTGAACCAAGACAGTGCTCAATATTTGTTGACTCAATAAACAAACTTCTAAAAGTTCAATGCATTTTTAGTTCTAGGCTAAATTCTATGCTGATAAAATAGGATAGAATAGAGGCTTATTGCTCAGAAGGAAGCTTTGTTTTATAAAAAGATTCAAGACAGATTTTTAAAAGAATTAAGCTTCACTTAAAAAAAATTGCTTTCCTGTTCAAATTCTCAGGAGCATGGCAACACTATTACATGAAGAGAAGTACATCTGTATCTCTCCCACACATGCAGTATTTAATTTGCAAAGATTGCTAAACACTCATGTCTTCCAAATTTAATGCACTTCTAATTAAATGTTTTCCTGTCTCGTTTCACTGGGAGCAGCTATTAAATGGCTGGGCAGAACAATGAACAGCAGTGATATTTCTTTTAAACTTAGCATCATAAATCACCTAGGCTTTAGAGAGCCACACATGGTGGGGAGGGGGATTTGATCTGTTTGTATTTAGTGGCTATGATTTACTCTTTGCAAAAACCTCAGAGGTTGATGAAAATGAGAGGAAAAACATAAAGCAGAGAAGTGTCTATGTATGGATGTGTGTGTTCCAATCATGGTGTTTGTGTGCAAATGTGTGTTAAAAGATAAAGTTGATTATTCAACCTTGGATCACATATTTTAGGAGAGCTGGGTTGAAACATTTGGAGGCAACTGAAAGAGTTATCACAGGAGTCATGGGAAATTTTTATTCCACATTTCTCAATTGAGTAAGCAATGCATCTATTTAAGAAAAATATGGGGGCTTAACTTATAGAAGCCCCTTAAAGGAGAGAAGAGAATATGGAATAATAGAGTAGAAGTATACAATTTCATTAAAGCTTTAAAAGCTGGTAACTATTAAATCAATTTCCAATTAAATAAAAGGGAAGGTTGAGGAAGAAAGATTTCCTAAATGCCCAGAAACTGGAATTTGGACACAGGATAGAAAATTTATTTTACTTTCATAATTGTTTGAAGAATAAATTAAAGTTTGTAATAATATATAGTATAGAAATTTCTGGGAGTTCACTAAATTATTCTAAAAACACTTATAATGGGAAAAGTATTTGTGAGTTAAAGATATTCTATTGTTTAGTATATAATAGAACTGCACTTTTATATACATATCCCCAGTTAATTTTCATGCATTGATTAATCCTTCCATCACTCCAGTTAGGTCAGTGGGTTCATTTGCACTTCATATGCACTGATGCAGAAACTAGAAACTAACTGGGCAAGTTGTGTGACTTGCCCAAAGATACTCAGTTAATCTCGGTGGAGCTAGTTGGAAACAGGGCATAAGCCCCTGATTCACTGTGTAGCCATTCAGGGTTGCAAAACTGTTCTTCCTGTTTACATTTGCAATTTAACCAACATACATCGTACACCTGGGAAGGTTATGAACATGGCACAACACAGAGAGAAATAGGCATGGCTTTCCCCACCAAGACTCAGACAGTGGGGTCCTCCTTGAACATAAGAAAGGGGTTTGGACGTCGTGCAGCCACCAGATGACAACTGCTTATTGCCAGGCCAAAACTTTAAGCAGAACTTATGAAGATAAACAGGCTCTTCTTAAAAATTGCTCTTTATTAGACAGTGCTAAATATACGTTAGTTCTAGCTATTGACGAAGCCAAATAAAGTCTCTTTCTCAGCCATGTTGTTTAGCATTTTGTATTTGGACTTTTTTCAAGTAACTTGCCAAAGAAGTTGATTTTCTTCTAAGCACAGTAGTAAAGAGCATTTAAATATATATTTAATCACAGTTTTACCTAAATGATTTCATCTAAGTATTCAAATGGGCATAACCTCTAACTTCTGAGGCTTCTCTGAATAATTTATTGGATAATAGTGAGAGCATAGTCTTAATAAGTGCTTTACATGTATATTAACTCCATCCTCACAACAGCTCTTAGCGGTAGGCATTATTGTTACCTCCATGTTACAGGTGAAAAGCTGATGCCCCCAACATTAAGCAACTTGCTTTGGGTCAATAACTAGCAGGCGGTAATCGGCCCCAGGCTGGTGGGCTCCCAGGCCTAGATTGTCAGCAGCCTCGATAGATAAGCCCAATTAGCACATATAAGAAATGGACCATGTGAGGTCAACTTTATATACTATCTTCAAAACATTTAGTTTTTCCCTTCCATTGTTTTCTGCCCTGACCCACTAAAATGTTATAAAGCAGGAAAACAATGTCATCTCAATCATCAGGAGTCCAGAAATAGGAAACTTTTAATACGTGTATGAATCAGTGTAAATAGGAGAAATCATGGAAAAGGCACGAGAGAGAAAGAGAAAGAAAGAGAGAATATTTTTAAGCCTGCTTCAGGTCCAAGAGGGGCATTGCTAAGTCAGCTAATGTCTTCCACCTTTCAACCATAAAGGTAATTTTTAATTTCTTAGGAGACAATAGTCTCCTAAGTCAGTTTTTAACATCTCAAAATACTGTAAAGAAACAAACTGACATCACAAAAATGAAAGGACCCACCAAGTCTGAATTTCAAAAGAGACAAAAAAGCACAGGGCTTTTCAGAGGTAAACGTTAAATAGGTCACTGCTGGGCATCTCTCCCTGCATTCTGTAAATCAGAACCTGGAGAGTCTAATCAAGTCGATTATGCTCATCACACCACAGAGCCGCCACTCGGAAGCATCTCGCTTTATTTCCTTCTCGCTCCTAATCGCACCTGACATTCCTTGTCCAGAGTTCCCTTCCATGAAGTGTATTTCTGCATGTTTTCACGTCATCTCCTTTTGTTACCTGTCCTCACAGGTCTCTTTCTTACTCCTAATCTTGTGCCAAGTTTCCCTTCTGACCTTGGCTACTCAGTTCCCGCTGCATTGAATGTCAGCCACTCACGTCGTGCAGCGATTTTGTTTCTGTTTTTTCCTGGAGGTGCTCGTCTGAGTCACATGGAAAGATGCTCTCTTGACAACTGGCAAAGTGAGATGATCTGTGTGTCAGAGTATTTGGGCGGGATCCTTACCACCCTTTACCATCAATCAGCTGGCTCTGCAGGGGCAGCCTGTCTGGGATCCTGAAAGACCCTGCTCCCCTAAAACATGGTTCCTACTGTGAATCCCAGATTTAGCACTGGGGGCCTTTGTTAAAATAAAATGTGTTTTCCAAAAGGAATTAGAGTTTTCCACTAGGAGTTCCATTACTCTGCTTGGAGGACAGTGAGGAAATGAGGCTCAGGACGGGGCTGGTTCTTGGGATGGGGGGCTGTGGAGGGAGACAAGCCTGAATGAGGGGCCAGGAACCAGTGGCCGGTGAGTAGGCTCCGGGCGGAATTCACAAGAGCATGGTGTTGAAGAAGAATGAGGATGACCCCCCTGCCTGAACGACTGATCCCGGCTAACTGATTAGTGACTCGATACTAGAAGCTGTTACCATCAGAGAAATGGATCATAATGCTCTCCCCCCGCCTCCCCATCACAACCCAGGAAAACAGAGTAAAACTCACTTCGCAGGAAGACGTTTTCTTGTATAAAGTGAAGGGAGAAATTTGTGAGGCATCCCATTGCTTTGATTATTCCAATACTTGCAATGAAAAATATGATCCTATATATTTATTTGCCTAAAACTTAACTCCAGTTGTCACAACAAACCAAAATGAGGAAGGAAGCAGGACTTGCAAGCATATTTTATAGACAGCTACCATCTGTCTCCACGAAATCATGAAAACCTCCTCAAGAACAAGACTCCTGCCCTGGTGCTTATCTTCTGTCTCATCCCCTCCCACTGTCCCTCTGTTCTTTCTGAGGCAAAGCTTTCACTCATCTCAAGTGAGAGTGCTGGAGAAATAGTGCTAGACTTTCCGAGAGGATCCTGGGAAGCTGAGTTTTTCCAAGGGAGCAAAATAGAGGAACTCCTAGGTGTTTGGGGCAGCTGACATTTCTACCCACCGTCCCAATCAAGGACATTGTTCCCCTAATACTCTAGCAGCAAGTCACAAACTCATCAAACAAAGGTGTATTTCCACCTTTGGGTCCCTTGGGCTTTGGGAGACTAGTACCTCAGTGCAGCTGGGGAGAGAAAGAAACTGGGGCAGGGTGTGGAGAGACCTGGGTTCCCCACTTCCCGGACGTACTTGTCACATGACCTTGAGTCAAGCACTTCACCTCCCTGAGTGTCAGTTTGCTCATCTGTAAAATGGGGACAATAGTCTGACCCTGGACTGCCCCACAGGCTGACGTATTACTTCATGTACACTAAAGTGCCACCCCAACCAGGAAGCACTTAACCCATTTCATACAAAAATAAAATAGTGTCAGTGAAGTGTTTAGGCACTTGGGCGAACTACGTGAGAAAATTCCACAAAAATGAATTCCTGATTCCATACACTTCAAATGATTTCCATACTACAGAGGGAGCAGAGGCCATTCCCGCTTTTATAATATGTTCATATTCGTCCTTTGAAAAGTTGCCCTGGGAGAAAACAAGGCCGGAAGTAGAGAAGGGGTCTGGGAAGGCAAGCCCCTCACTACTCACCTCCTAGGTGCCAGAGCTTTCTTGGGCAGTTTCTAAATGAAGCAACTCATTTAATCCTCATAAAATCTCCATGTGGGAGACACTGTGATGCCCTGATCCCCACATCCCAGGGGGCTTAGGTGGGGGATCACCGTTCACATGGTCAGAAAGTGGTGGGTTTGGACCCCATCTTCTAGCTTTGTGATGCTGCCACTGCACCGGCTCAACCCGCCTGCTGACCTACAACAAGTGACAACAGTCACCAGCGGTGCAAAATTTACACGGACAAAGTACTTATTTTTGTGCCAAATGGCCTTTAATCAGTCAAACTTTTAGCCCCAGAACTTCTGACCGTATGCAGCAGGACTCATTTGAATAGATTCAACTTCAAGAGGTGATGAGGTCCCACCTACATTGCAGGAGTTAATAAGATAAGGGAGAATTTGATGTAAGACATCCCATGGATCACCTGTTCCAGTCGGGAGTGATGGGTCCAGATTTCCAGTCCAGCCTGATAAATGACTCTATAAAGTACTTTCTGTGCTGACCTTTCTCAGTTGTAATAACAAGGATTCCTACTAAGGAAAGAAAGGAAGTTATGACACTGTTTTCCCTTCAGAGAGAAAGATTTACTGAGAAGTTTTGAAATATTTGTATAACATAGAAGCCAGTGTTTCTGTTCTCGCGTCCCTGGTGTGGTTGGTAGCTTCACCCAGACTGTCTCCTGTCCCTAAACTACCTCTTAAAAGGGTCTCCATTGTGCAAAAGTAGACCACGAATTCCAGAATCACAGATTTAAAAGGTTTGAGGATTACCAACAGGTCTGGTCTAGTTCTTGCTGGCTGAGATGCGAGAGCTGTAGCGATGGGCCCGCCACGGATGCCCAGGATTGAGTTAAACAGGGAGAAGTCTTTACTCGCGACTGATCAGAGACCAGATCCTGGTGGAAGGTAGCCAAGATGTAGAAAGGCAACCCTGAGCATCCGGGCAGGGGTCCAGGGAGGGCTAGGGCTCCATCCGCGAGGGGGCAAGGCGGGAAACGCCAGGCAGGGAAGAGGCTAGCGGGTCAGTGCGGAGCGCTGGGGGCGAGGGCCGGGTGGGGGGAGGGGGAGGGGTGCTTATTTCAAGGCCGGCTGAAGTTGGAAGGAATGGAGGCTAAAAGGGACTGTGCCGAGGCTGCTCAGGCGGCTCTAAAATTAGCAAGACATTCTCATGATGAGGCCAAGGGACGGACGGTGTCAGGAAGCAGACGCAGCAATTCCTATGTTCGGCTGGTTTTGTACTCTGATAGATAAACAACAACAGCAATGTACCCGTTGCGGCTTGATTTGCGTTCAATTCGGTAAACAGGCATCGAATGTCTGCTCTGTGCAAGACAGTGCCGGGTGCAAAGAGGAGGGATGAAATAACTAGGAAAGTCACAAAAGAAAAGACAGAAGGACCAACAACACTGATGGGGGAAGTAAACCAATAGGAAGTCTGCGTAGGATTCTCTGAGCTGCTCCGACCGCCTGAGTGCCCTCTCTTTCCTGAATCTGTCTGTGTAGCTGACAGATAATAATAGTAATTAATAAAGCATCAAGACATGCCTACTGCCTTATACTCCGCTCATTCATTTATAACCAAACACTTATGGAGAAGCTCCTATGGGCCAACAGTCGGCAGCTGTAATGAGGCATCAGAGGCAGTTTCTGGCCTCAAGGAACTTGCCAGCCCTGCCAGGTCCCACTGGGCCCTCTGTGGCGTCCGGGCCCACAGTCTTTGTTTTCAGCTCAGCTCCTCCTACCACGCTGGACACCCTCCCCCTCGCCCCCCCCCCGGAAGCCCTAGGTTTCCGCGCCGGGGTACAAGCAGTGCTGAGCCCACGGAGCCCGGGCCTCGGCTCCGCACTCGGCTGCTCCCACCGCGATCTGCACCGGTCAGCCTCACCTAACGATGCTCCCGCATCCTGTTCCAGACCTTCCCAGGCTCCTCCAGCCGTAAGCACACACACCCTTGCTTCTGTCCCGTCTGTCACTTGACCTACCTCTCCAGTTCCTGGAATCCCGCCCAAGCACATCAGGAAATGCAATTGTCTTCACGCTTTCTCTCTCCTTCCCCTCTGGCCTCCTTCCCTCCCCTTCTGTCCCAGAGGAAAAACTGTGCCTTCTTTGACGGCACCTTTCTCTCTGCTCTCAGACTGACCCACACCCTTCATGCTGAAAAGAGCAGCTTTCCTCCCACATTGCATCTCCTCTCCGGCTTCTATCCTAGCTCTTCCCTCTTTTCAACGAGAATTTCTTGATGCAAGAGGGTGCATCCGTGCCGCCGCCAGCTCCTCTCGGTTCCCTCCCAGCCCACGGGGGTCCTGCTCCCACCACTGCGGAGGCCACTGCTCCTGAAGAGTCGCTGACGACCCTCCCGCTCTGGGACAGTCGCCGCTCGCCCACCCGTGCATCTTGGGGTTGTCACCTGCGATTTCTGGGACACGACGCTGTTCCTGTTTCTCCTTCCGTTTTCTGACAGTCTTTTCCAGGTGCTGCCCTGGCTCCGCTTTCCATCCAGGAAATATGGGCAGTAACTAAGGTTCTGAGTCTGGTGCTTGTCTCTTCTTACAGGTCCCTTCTTCCAGGAGGCCTTGCACATTCTGCACTCCTGCTGTCACACCCGCACCAGTGTCTCCTAAACGTGTATATAGGGGCGTGATGTTTTCCTTAGTTTCAGACCCAGGTTTACAATTGCTTGCTAGACAGCAATTCTACTTCAACACATCCAAAATCAAATGCCTTATCTGTTCCCCAAACTCCATTTCTTCTGTCTTGCACGTCTCCGATAAACACACCACCATCTTCCCGCCATGCAGACGTGAAGCTCCGGCCGACTTCGCTTCCTCCGCCCACCTTCCCCCCCCCGCCCCCCCCCCAGCTTCAATTATTCACCAAATTCTGACCTTGGGGAGCATCCTCACATCTGCGCCTTCTTCCCTTTTCCTTCTGTTACTCCTGTAGGTCGGGACTTGGAGGCACAGTGATGTAGGTGCAAGTACAGAGGCCTAGGAGGCCAGCAGAACAGATTCGAATTCTGATCCCACTGCGTGCAACCTAGAAACCAAGCCCAGGTCAGCCACCCCTAGTACAGTGTGTGGCACAATGAGATGTCAAAATACGTTCATTCTCTTCTTTTTTTCTCTTTACTCAGGTTGTTTTGAAATTCACTTTTAACCATTTCCCTATTTTTTTTTCTCCTTGCAATCCGTCCTTCATACCAGCACTGATTTTCATCTGAACATCCTGTTTAATACTGTGTCATTTTCTGGTTTCCCTATTGGCTGAGTAACGTTCATACCTCACGGTACGATAGCCCAGGCCTTCTGTAACTGCATCTATTTATTTCTGTTAGACTGTGAGCACCTCTGTAGGACTGTAAACATCCACAGAACTGAGATGGAACATTTTTTTTTTTTTTTTTTTTTTTTTGCGGTACGCGGGCCTTTCACTGCTGTGGCCTTTCCCGTTGCGGAGCGCAGGCTCCGGACGCGCAGGCTCAGCGGCTATGGCTCACGGGCCTAGCCGCTCCAAAGCATGTGGGATCTTCCCGGACCGGGGCACGAACCTGCGTCCCCTGCATCGGCAGGCGGACTCTCAACCACTGCGCCACCAAGGAAGCTGAGATGGAACTTTTAATCCAGATTTCTCCAGCTCAATGACTGGAACACGGTAGAGAATTACTATACAGGTAGCCCTGTATAGTAATTACATCTGCTGCTACATTCCCACCCAGCTTCACCTAGTGTTCATTCATTTCCTTTAATGAATTACTCCCTTGGATGTACCCACTATGCCATAAGCTCCCGGGGTCACTGCATTTTTTTCTTATTTATTTATTTTTAAATTTTTAGTTTTCAGTTTTTAAAACCATTAAAAAATTTTTTATACAATTTTTAAAGGTTACTTTCTATTTACAGTTATTACAAAATATTGGCTGTATTCCCCGTATCGTACAATACATCCTTGAGCCCATCTTACACCCAGTAGTTTGTGCCTTCCCCTCCCCCATCCCTATATTGCCCATCCCCCATCTCCCCACTGGTAACCACTACTTTGTTCTCCTTATCTGTGAGTCTGCTTCTTTTTTGTTATATTCACTAGTTAGTTGACTTTTTTAGATTCAACATGTAAGTGATATCATACAGTATTTGTCTTTCTCTGTCTGACTTCACTTAGCATAATGCCTTCCAAGTCCATCATGTTGCTGCAAATGGCAACATTTCATTCTTTTTATAGGATTTATATATATATATATACACACACACACACATATACCACATCTTCTTTATCCATTCATCTGTTGGTGGATATTTAGGTTGCTTCCTTATCTTGGCAATTGTAAATTGTGCTGCTATGAACATTGGGGTGCATGTATCTTTTTGAATTAGTGGTTTTTTCGGATATATACCAAGAGTGGAATTGCTGAGTCATATGGTAGTTCTATTTTTAGTTTTTTGAGGAACCTCCATACTGTTTTCCACAGTAGCTGCACCAGTTTACTTTCCCACTGACAGTGCACCAGAGTTCCCTATTCTCCACATCCTCTAGGGGCCATTGCATTTTAGTCATTTCTGTATTCTTACTTGAAAGCCCACTTTGTAAATGTTTATTGATAATTTTAAAATATTGATAATTGTTGAAATTGTTGATGAGGCTTTAAGGTCCATTATACTACTCTCTCTACATCTATGTACGATTGAAAAGCTCCATAATAAACATTTTAAAAAGTTAACGAATAAAGAAAGAAATGAAAGCGTGAATGGATGTACATTTTCCCACTTCTGTGCATTTGTTCATTCTATTCACTCCATCTGTTATGTCCTCTTTGTCTCCACAAGTCCAAATACTACAACTTTCAAGATCCACCTATCTTCTATGAAGTAATCTCCAATTCTCCTAGTTTTAGGTTGATCTTTCTCTACTCTACTCTACTCCTAAAGCATCTTGTTTGCTATTTGTGGCTGAGAAGCAAGGTCTCCTACAATATCTGTTCTCTCCTTCTTTCATAGAAAGACCCTCAATTTTTAGCTGGGCTCATGGTCACTCAGAAAAGATTCCATTTTCTAGGCTTGTTTATGGCTTGGAGTAATCAGGTGATTACAACTCCTCTCACTAAGGAGTTGTAATCATGATTGTCCTGTTATTCTGGGAAACTTCCTCAAAAGACAACTGACCTATATTCCTTGTCTCTTCTTTTTGCCCTGACCTCTCTCATGCTGTCTGGAATGGGGACCTGATGGCAGGAGCTCTAGCGGCTATCTTGGATCATGAAGACTATGGTCACATCCTAGAAACGACAGAGCAATGAGCTGGAAGGAGCTGGGTTCCTGGGAATTTCATGGAGTAGCTCCTGGACTGGACTCCTTCCTGTGGAATCTTATGCAAGAGGGAAATAGGACTCTATTTTGTTTAAGTCACTGTTATTTTTGGTTTTTATTTTTAAGAGCCAGAGTTATTGCTAACAAACACCACTTTTTCAATAACATTTCTTCTCTGAATTCTATTTAGCTGTGGATATATTGCAGGACAGGGCTTTTCTCCTCCTTTGTCACCCCCCCTTACTACCTTGGTCACAGATTACAGAGATGGTGTCAATATTAGCAAGAGCAAGGTCTGTTTGCCAGTGGGGGCCTATGGCTGTCCTGGCACCATGGAACCTGGGACAATGTCCAGTGTTTCAGGGATCCTGCAGAAGGGGGCAAAGGGGTAGGAAAGACCTCAGAGATGTAAAGGAAGAAGAAAAGGGCGGGAGACTAGAAGTTGAAGGGACTCGTAGTGAACACCTGAATGGAATGGGCTCTGTGTGAACTGCAGGATGACTGAACGGGAAAATGAAGATACCTTTCTGTAGTCTCTAGAGCAGGGTGTGTTTGCGTCGGGTTACTGGTAAGATTGTCTTCTCTTGGTGATGGTCACCCGCACAACCCTCTGGACACTGCCAGCAAACTTGCAGGTGACGTTCTTCTCTCTCTCCACCTGAGCTCCTCCTGGGCAGGGTTGATGTTCCACTCTTCACATGTAGCCCGGTTCACAGTTCACAGAGATGCTAAATACGTGTTTGACGTTGATGAGCCTGATGATGATTAGCTTTAGTTTTGAAATATCAGTACCTGTGGGATATTTTTCCTGTGTTAGAATCTGAAAAGAAAAAGATACCTTGTCCTTTCTAGCTCCCCTCCCCTCCAGGCACTTAAGGTACTTCTTGGAATTTGCCTACATAAATATACACCCAAAATATGTGTGTTTGTGCAGAAGGTGCCATTCGTAGCCGCGGGTGGCTTTAGCCAAGTATTCATCAGCTTACTTGCTTGATCTTTGTCTATTCCATTCGGAATTTTACTCCTCTCTTTTGGTTAAAAGCAAAACAACCAGAAAACGAGGGACTGTGTCTTCCTAATGATTGAATGTTTAATAAATATTTATTGAATGAATAAATAAATGAATGAATATCCTAGAGTAATGGAAATAAAAACAAAAATAAACAAATGGGACCTAATGAAACTTCAAAGCTTTTGCACAGCAAAGGAAACCATAAACAAGACCAAAAGACAACCCTCAGAATGGGAGAAAATATTTGCAAATGAAGCAACTGACAAAGGATTACTCTACAAAATTTACAAGCAGCTCATGCAGCTCAATAACAAAAAAACAAACAACCCAATCCAAAAATGGGCAGAAGACCTAAATAGACATTTCTCCAAAGAAGATATACAGACTGCCAACAAACACATGAAAGAATGCTCAACATCATTAATCATTAGAGAAATGCAAATCAAAACTACAATGAGATATCATCTCACACCAGTCAGAATGGCCATCATCAAAAAAATCTAGAAACAATAAATGCTGGAGAGGGCGTGGAGAAAAGGGAACACTCTTGCGTTGCTGGTGGGAATGTGAATTGGTTCAGCCACTATGGAGAACAGTATGGAGGTTCCTTAAAACTAAAAATAGAACTACCATATGACCCAGCAATCCCACTACTGGGCATATACCCTGAGAAAACCAAAATTCAAAAAGAGTCATGTACCAAAATGTTCGTTGCAGCTCTATTTACAATAGCCCGGAGATGGAAACAACCTAAGTGCCCATCATCGGATGAATGGATAAAGAAGATGTGGCACATATATACAATGGAATATTACTCAGCCATAAAAAGAAATGAAATTGAGCTATTTGTAATGAGGTGGATAGACCTAGAGTCTGTCATACAGAGTGAAGTAAGTCAGAAAGAAGAAGACAAATACTGTATGCTAACACATCTATATGGAATTTAAGAAGAAAAAAAATGTCATGAAGAACCTATAGGGGTAAGACAGGAATAAAGACACAGACCTACTGGAGAACGGACTTGAGGATATGGGGAGGGGGAAGGGTGAGCTGTGACAGGGCGAGAGAGAGTCATGGACATATACACACTAACAAACGTAAGGTAGATAGCTAGTGGGAAGCAGCCGCATGGCACAGGGATATCGGCTCGGTGCTTTGTGACCGCCTGGAGGGGTGGGATAGGGAGGGTGGGAGGGAGACGGAAGAGGGAAGAGATATGGGAACATATGTATATGTATAACTGATTCACTTTGTTATGGGGCAGAAACTAACACACCATTGTAAAGCAATTATACCCCAATAAAGATGTTAAAAAAATGCAAAAAAATAAAAAAATAAATGAATGAATAAATGATAATAAATCAACACATTTCTATAAATCCTTTCTATATAACCAAGTGATCATAACCTGCTCTGTGTTATTTCTCAGTTACCAAAGGACAAACTGAATGTTTATCATAATGGTGTATTTATCAATCAGTATTGACCGTATGTCAATTTCAGTGTTAATTAGCATGAGGAACACCCAAGATCCACCTTACAAACTGAGTAGAAAACACACAACAAAAGAGAATGATTTCTTCTAACATGGAAACATAGTACCATTATAAATGAAATAGGAGCTCAAGGAAGAAATAGCCACATGGTCTGGAGGGAAAAGTTAAGGATTACTTCATGGAACAGATCAACAGCAAAGAACAATTCAGATTGGCTAGGGAACGTAGAGGAAACAGTGCTTTCAGGGGTCGGAAAATCAGGAGCCAAACTCATGGATCTAGGTAATGAGCCGAGGTCATGAGGTTCTTGAGCAGAGGATTAACTGAAAGCACATTCTAGACTACTGGTCTGGTTGTGTTCCCCGAGATTAAAAAGATACCTTTCTTTCTTGTCATAACTTGGGGCCTGGGCCATTGTGGGGGCCTAATCAGTGTTTGCTGAGAGGATGAACGAATAAATGAATGTCTCATTAAAATAAATGTAATCACCCTCCCTCCTTTATTCCAAGGGGGATACAATAAGTGACATGGTCTCACCTCTCTACCTCCTGTTTTTCTTTCTTTTAAAATCTTCTCTACTTTTCCACCTTCGGATTCATTGCCCACCTTTCTCTCCATCCTTCCCTTTCTTGGTCTGTTGTGAGTCTAAAGTGGAAGCCCAGGAAATGGGATAAAAGGCAGCACAGCACAGGCAGCCTGCTGATTCCTGAGTCCAGCAGGATGGATGGTGGTCATTGCCGTTGTCACCTGGCATTTCCTCCCACTCTGACTCCAGGAAGATGCCAGAGCTATGTTTGCCAAGCCTTACAATACTGCATGTCCTCAAGGTCGGCCTGCATTTATGACATTTTCCAAAGTAGCATCATTTAGTTATCAGAAAAAACATACATTAGGAAAAGAATGTTGTGGCTTCTTCTCTATTCATAGGCATCGTTATTTTCTGACAAGAATCATTTCTTTTTTTACAATCAGGTAATTCAGTTTGCATCAACGGCTTCTTTGTGATAGATGCTGTCAGAATAAATATTGTGAATTAAAAGCTTTGTTAAAGTTAATTAAGTCTTACGACAGAAGACTTAATTTGGTATATATATATCGCACATTAGGAAATGTGCATATATATATTTGGTATATATATATATTTGGTATATATATATATCGCACATTAGGAAATAAAATCAAGTTGGACATTTCCTTTGATGATTAAATACGCTCACATTTATTTTTGCTTTCGTACAAAAACACAGTAAAGCACAAAGGCAAAAAACAGTACAGACTAAGACTCACCCAAAATCCATTAACAGTTTGATATATGTGTTTTTTATCTTTTTTCCTTCCTCTGCAATTTGTTTGTATGATTTTAGATTTAAAAAAAGAAGATAAAAAAGGAAGATGCATTTGCTTTTCCAATTACGCAATATATCAATCAATATTGCCACAAAGTGTTCCCTCAGTGGATTACTATAGTTTTCTTAAGTGATCTCCAATTTTTAGTATTAACAGTGCTTTTTCATGTTTTGATATTATAAATAATATTGTGATGCACATTCTTAACTCAAACATCTTAGTACATCATCTCTATTTCCCTTTGACAAATTGTTGAATTTCTGTGTCTAAGGTTATATGCATTTGTAAGATTTTCAATCTGTATTTCTGCTTTTTATTCCTTTTTTACAAAACTTTCAGTTATGCTGTAACTTTAGGGAAATAATGCCAGGTCCAGGCAAACTCTGAAGGACCAAACCTTCTGTTTTGGGTGCTCAATATGTCTGCTCTTTCCCACATAAAAACCTGTTCTCTGGAAATAATCTGAAAATTTAATTCTCACCTGAGGATGACGTTTGCGAGGACCTCAGCTGCATAAAGTTGGGAGCAGGGCTGGTCTTGTCTCAGGCTGTGCACTGGTGGGTTGGCCGCACAGGGCCTTTGGCTGAGAGGTGCTCCCTACACACTTACGGAGAGAGATGAGGATGAGGTGTCCCTGCCTGGCTTGGAATAAATCATCTTTCCCATAGGGTTTGCATTTTAATAGGAAGTCCCTTGATGATGGAGTAATGGCTCTCTACTTGCGTGATTTTAGACAGCTCTGAGCAAGTGAGGGGATACATTCTGGGCAAGGTGAGGACAACAAAACTTTCTTAATTCTGGAATCTCATTTCACAGATTGTTATCTATTCTATCTACTCACAAGGGGAGGTTAGCAGGAAAAAAACCAGTCTTTGAAATCCCGGATTTAAGGATTCCACTCTCTGAATAATGTGTTGTCCTCTGGCCTACTTACTAAAATGCTTCAATTCCAAATTGTTCTATCTCATTGGGACCCGCTGTCCATTGAACACCATTTTTCAAATGTTCTTCTCACCCTTCTTGCCCAGCTCCATGGTCCAACTTGATCACTTCCTGTGAACCCCCACACCTCCATCTCCATTCTTTCTCCAGTTACTCACTGGGCAAAGCTGCTCCATCATAACTACACTTGTGCAACTGAATATTGCAGAAGTTGCACAACTGTGCTGACAGTGTCATCTTAAATATGCGACACATATTTCAAATGGGCCCTTGACACCTCCTGGAAACCCTGCCACATTTTCTGCTAAGATATTTATTTTTTTTAATGCTTTCCCCATGCCCCAAACTGAACTCTCTCTTTAAAAAAATATTTATTTGGGTGCATTGGGCCTTAGCTGTGGCACATGGGCTCCTTAGTTGCAGCAGGAGGGCTCCTTAGTTGCAGCTCACCGGCTCCTTAGTTGTGGCATGTGAACTCTTAGTTGCAGCATGCATGTGGGATCTAGTTCCTGGATCAAGGATCGAACCTGGGCCCCCTGCATTGAGAGTGCGGAGTCTTAACCACTGCGCCACCAGGGAATTCCCAGTCAGCTAAGATATTTATATCCTACCTTTTTCGCTCTTCAGTCACTAACCCAACCCTCCACCTTCCTCCCGCAGCTTCACTTTCAACTGATGACTTAGCCTCACAATTCGTGAAGAAGATGGAAACGATTAGATGGGAACTTCCTCATCATTTCACCATTAACTACCTACCTCCGTGCTCGTATTTTCTGCCTTCTGTCCTATTAAGGCCGAGGGGATGTGTCCCTGTCCAAGCAGAGCCACACACCTGCTCATGTGGACGTCATCCCGTCTTGTCTACTCAAGGGCATCAGTCTGCACCTTCACTCCCTCCCTCTCTACTCAACCAGCCTCATCAGAATCTTTCCATCTCTGACCTATCATCTTAGCTAACTCCCCCTTTACTCCAAGCCCCCTTCAGCTACCATCTCATTTCTTCACTCCCCATGCAGAATAACTATGTACTTGACATAATTATCTGTACTCCGTGTCCCCATGTTTTATCTTCCATTCTCTCTGAAACCCACTCCAAGGCTTCTGACACTAAAGCTAAACTCATGCCGACTTTCTGCACATCTGATACAGTTGACCACTCCATTTGGGATGAGCAAATGTTCTTTTCTTTTGCCTCCCTGAGGCTCCCAAGTTACTCCTTCCTGGTTGCCTTGGCTGGTTCCTCCTCCTCTTCTGGAACTTAAATGTGGGCATGTACCAAGGCTCTCTGTTTTTCACTTCCTTCTTTGCTGAGGTGGTTCTCTCTTGGAAGCCCATGGCTGTTGGTAGCATCTGTAGTCCAACAACTCTAAATACCCTTCTCTTCTATGACCTCTCCTGAACCACAGACTTTGTTTGACTTCTTACCCAGCATATCCATTTGTGGGTCTAATAGGTATCTCAAAATTAACATGCCCGATATGAGATGATTGATTTCCCTGGTTTTCCCCATTTTTTCCTGTCTCAAACAGTCATACCACCACTCTTCCAGGGGACAGGCCAAAAGCCTTGAAGTTATCCTTGATTTTTCTCTATTTCCCTCAATTCACTACATCCATTGCATCAACAAAACTTTGTCCTCGAATTATATCTCAGATCTGTCTGCCTCTCTCCATCTCTGTTGCTAACTGTAGTCAGAGCTGTCATCAATTCTCTCTTGAGTTGGTGGGAGAACAATTTAACTCCTTTTCCTTCTTTCATTTTTGTCCCTCCTCAATCCATTCTCCACTAAGCACCCAGAGTGATCATTTAAAAAAAAAATAACTCATGTTGTTTCTTTGCTTAAAATCTTCTGGTGGGGGACTTCCCTGGTGGCACAGTGGTTAAGAATCTGCCTGCCAATGCAGGGGACACGGGTTTGAGCCCTGGTCCAGGAAGATCCCACATGCCACGGAGCAACTAAGCCTGTGAGCCACAACTACTGAGCCTGCACTCTAGAGCCTGCAAGCCACAACTACTGAAGCCCTCACGCCTAGAGCCTGTGCTCCTCAACAAGAGAAGCCACCTCAGTGAGAAGCCCGTGTACCACAACGAAGAGTAGCCCCCGCTCCCCAAAACTAGAGTAAGCCCGCGTGCAGCAATGAAGACCCAACGCAGCCTAAATAAATAAATAAATAAATAAATAAATAAATAAATAAAATCCTCTGGTGGGTTCTCATTGGATTAAGAATAAAGTCCAAACTCCTAACCCCACTCTATATGGCCTGATTCCTACTTCCCTTGCTGACCTTATACTACCATTCTCCTCAATCACTCTATTCCAGGAACATAGGCATACTTTCTGTTATTCAAACATGGTAAGTGCCAACCTGCCCCAGGGCCTTTGCACTTGCTGAAACCTCTGCCTGGATCATCATATCTAAACCAGTTCAAACCCATTATTCATTGTCCTGTTGTATGTCTTCATGCCTCATTTTTTTTCTTTTCTTTTTTTCATAATTCTTAACTCTAAAATTTCTAACAAAGTATCTTACTCTTAGTAGATAATCAATAATTTTTTTTTGGAATAAACAAGTGATGCTGCTCAGTGAAACTTGTTCACTGATTGATTCATTCTTTAATATACCTTTGATAAAGAACATGCTTGGGCATCTATCCAAAACTGAACAGGCTTAAAGTTGAGAGAAACGTGAACTGAATTACAAATAATAGACTGGCATCACTTCAGAGTCAGTCCTTTTAAACGCTATATTTGAGATAGTTTCTGCGACTGTAATAAAATGGTAATTGAACTGTCTTCCTCCTAATCTATCCACCTCCCACTGTTGACAAGGCAGAGCTCTGATTCCCCTGTCAAACCAGGGTCCTCTTTGCCCACTGAAATGAAAATTCGTGAAGAATGGGCAAGAACGAAGCATAGACTGGCCACTTACCTGCTCTCTACACCTACTGCCATTTTCTCAATAGCCTGGTTTTATTCACACATGTAGTTCTAATATTTTCCCTTTGTCTTTGATATTCTGAGGGGTCTAGGTGTGGATTTATTTTTTACTTATTTTGCTCATGATACAGGGAGCTTCATCACATATCTTTAGTTATGGAAAAAATTTCCATGCTTTTTCAATAATGTTATTTTGTGTTTTCTTACTCTCTTCTCTGGAACTCTAGTTGGATGTATTTGGTATTTCTCATTTTAGTCTCTGGGTCTCTTAAATGATTTTTATGGTTTTCTTCCTTACATCTCTAGTCTGAATTCTGAAGTATTTCTTCCACTTCATTAATTCTCTTTTTAGTTAACTGAGTTTTTTTTTAATAGTTCCAATAGATAATCTACTTTTCATGTGTAGGATTTCTATTTGTTCTTTCCTAAATTCATCTGTTCTTTTCCCCATAATATCCTGTTCCTGCTTTATACGTTGTATTTCTTCCTTTACCTCTTTCAACATTTCAAACTCAATTATTTTAAAGATTCTTTCAGATTGTTCTATTGCCTCTAGTTCTTGGATGGGAATTATCTCTTTTGTGGTTCTTCCCTGGGGTGGTTCATTTCCTGGGTGGTTTGTAATTTTCACCTGTGAGCTCATCTGAGGTGGGTGTTGTTTTCCATGAGAGTCCACCTTCCTTGGGTTTTGTAGACAAATTACAGAGAGAGCAGGTCAGCCTCCTGTGGCTTCTCAAGGCTGGTTGCCCAGTTGGAATGTCCTGGTCTCTGTTTTACAGATGGGACAACTCCTCAGCCTTATACAGGGAGTCCTTCTTACAGAGGTTAGTGGCTTCATCTTTTGACATGTGTGAACATCACAGGTTTGATCAATGAACATCTGATGTATGAACATCAAAACCCTGGCTCCCAAATCCTAAAGCTTGTGTCAGGTTCCAGGATCTCCTTTATCCATTCAGCTTTACTCTTTGCACACTACTTTGGCTTTGAGTTTTCTGTTCATTTCCAGCCCTTAAAATCTTTTTTTCATTCAACAGATATTTATCGAGTGTGCCAGGCACCGTTCTAAACCCTAGAGAATCAGAAATGAAGAAAATAATGTCTTTGTCTTCAAGGATTTTACATTCCAGAGATTTCTCTTTCTTCTCCCATGCTCTAAATGTATTAAAAACATATTTGTTGCATTTTGTCCATCATTTCCATGTGTCTGGAGTGTGTGTGTCTATGGGGTGGTATGGGGAGGGTGTCTTTCTGCAGCAGGTCAGCCTGCTGGAATGCCCAGGTGCCACCCCTCTCCTACCTGTGCCCCTGCAAAGTTGAGAGGATGGTGAGGCTTCTAGCCTACCTTGAAGACAGTGGAAATATCTCTATCCACATTTAACCTGAGAGGCAGCTGAGTATAATTAACAATTAAAAACATGGACTTTGGAGCCTAAATACCTACATTCAAAACCCAGCTTAACCTCTTACTAGTTATGTGGCCTTGGGCAGAAATTTCTCCTGGTGCTTCAGTTTGCTCATCTGGAAAAGAAGTCCAATAATAGTATTTTCCTTATATGCTTATTGGGAGGATTCAATGTGTAAAGTGCTTGGAACAGTTTCTGACATGTTGTAAGTACTTATTAATTGGTAGCTACAATGCAAACATCAGGGACTATTATGGACTGAATTGTGTTCCCCTCCGAATTCACATGTTTAAGCCCTAATCCCCCAATGTGACTGTATTTGGAGATAGAACTTTTCGGAGGTAATGAAGAATCATAAGGGTGGGATCCTAATCCAATAGGATTGGTGGCCTTATAAAAAGAGGAAGATAGTCTCTCTCTCTTTCTCTGTGTGTGTGTGTGTGTGTGTGTGTGTGTGTGTGTGTGTGTACACACACACACCAAAGAAGGGCCCTGTGAGCACACAGTGATCAGGCAGCCATCTGCAAGCCAGGAAGAAAGCTCTCACAAGAAATTGAATCAGCTGCAACCTTGACCCGGGACTTCCAGCCTCCAGAATTGTGAGAAAATAAATATCCTCTGTTTATGCCACCCAGCCAGTGGTGTTTTGTTATGGCAGCCTGAGAAGGCGAATACAGTGATCCAGAGCTAAACCCAGTGCTCTGTGACTAGTAGGTCTTCAAGAGATCTTTATTGTTGCCTGTTTGTTGTATTTTGCTTTCCACCATCTGCGTGCCTCATGGGCCAGGGCACGCTGGTGAGATCCACCAGTATGGCTGGGCTGAGCTGTAAGCTGGAGCGAGGTAGGGAGCCCGGAAACCAAACCCGGTCTGTTACACAAAAACTGGGTTCACTTCTTGGTGGGTATGGAGCCAAAAGACACAACCAAGCCAAAGAGTGGGAGAAGGAAGCGTTCATTACCTGCAGCGAGTAAGGGGGACACCGGGGATCTTTCCCAAAGCAGTGTCTCCCCAAACAGCAATATTGGAGAAGTTTTAAACTAAGGGTACATGAACATTCATGAAGGACTTGAGCAAAGGAGAATTCAGCATAGAATTAGGGCAAAGGTCGGCAGAGTCCAAGCTTTAGTTGATTGAAATCATGAAGGTCAGAAAAAGTCAACATCATCCCTTGGGTTCCAGTTGATCTGGTGGTTTGAGCCCTTGAAAGGGGTTTAAATTCTGCAAAACAGCTCAGAAAGTGCTTCAGGCTAATCTTTACCATTCAGAACTGGGAGTCTTTACAACTGATTTATTATCTTTGCTATTATAACAGCCTTTGTTCTTTTGTCCCCGTGAGAGCATTATTACTGAGACCTGTTCAAGGGCAAGCATTGTGGCCGGGCTTAGATCACAAAATGGCTCAGGCCTAAAATGGCTTCTCTTCTGTCCAAAGTTACATTTGGTTCTTTTCCTGTGCCAACCCCCCACCCTATCTGCTTACAGGTCCAATCCAGGGGATGTCTAAAGTCTCTGTGGGGACTATATTAGTTTGTTGGGGCTGCCAACAAAGTACCATAGACTGGGTGGCTTAAACAAAAGAAATTTATTTCCTCACAGTTCTGGAGGCTGGAAATCCAAGATCAAGGTATCAGTAGGGTTGGTTTCTTCTGAGGCCTTTCTTCTCGGCTTGTAGATGGCTTGTCTCCTCCCTGTGTCTTTACACGGTCTTTCCTCTGTACTTGTCTGTGTCCTAATCTCTTCTGAAAAGACCACCAGTTATGGGACTTCCCTGGAGGTCCAGTGGGTAGGACTCTGCACTTCCAATGCGGGGGGTCCGGGTTTGATCCCTGGTCGGGGAACTAGATCCTGCATGCCTCAACTAAGGAATCCCCGTGCCTCAACTAAGACCTGGCGCAGCATAAATAAATAAAATAAATAAAAATATTTTAAAAAACACACAGCACCAGTTATATTGGATGAGGACTCACCCCAATGACCTATTTTAACTTAATTGCCTCTTTAAAGGCCCTATCTCCAAATGCAGTCACATTCTGAGGTACTGGGGCTTCGGACTTCAACAAATAAATTTTAGGGGACACAATTCAGCTTATAATAAGGACAGGATGAACTCTGCTGGACATCTTCTTTCTCTGGGAGCGTGTATTCCAGCTCACTTCTGTGCAGACTTGTCTCCTTCTGGGATGCCTTCACAGTGCTGAGTGATTTCTACTCAGTCTCAAAATGGCTAAACCCACCTGCTCATCAAAGCTCAGATAAAAAGCTTCTACTTCTACAAAGCCTTTTCTGAATTTGGTATCTCACCTTCTTCCTATGCTCACCTCACGCTACAGCAAGTATTGCATCCCTCCTCTGAACTCGGATAATAATAGCGTGTTGTCTATACTTTCCTCACGAACTTGTGGCTTGTATTACGGCTTTTCACGTTCCTGTCACTGCATCAGTTAGAAGTAAGCATCCTGAGGGCACATCTCCTGCTGGTTCATCTTTGTATCCTCACAGTCTGTGCTCAATAAATACGTGTGGAAGGAATAAATGAGTAATAAAAATAACAACTTGATTGACCTCTATGTCATATATGGAGTCAAGTATTGAGAAGTTCTTCCAAAACCTCTGATCAATATTTGACTCATTTGAAGACCTTACCTGCTTAGCACAACTTTTGCCACTTACTCAAGGTGAGCACTTTGAAAGCCTGGGTGGAAGAGGCATGAAATTAAGGTGTAGCTTTGTACAGGCTGAGGGCTACCTTTAGCAAGAGAGAAGGTCATGCAGTTGTGGTGTGAAATCCTCAAGGACTCATGCAAGAGGTCCACAGTAGAAGTGAACCGGATTAGTTTTTTTTTTTTTTTTTTTCAGTGACTTGTCTAATTTCTGCATAAAACACTTTAAAGGTTAGAGAAGTAAACGCTTTCTTATTTTTCCCCCATTTCATTTTAAAGGGAGTTTCCAGAGTTTGACTCTTCTTTTGAATGATGTCTTTGTAACAAACTTCCTGTGTTGACAAGGAACGCATTGCATTTCTATAGCTGTGGCTACCATAGAAATGAGGCGTGGTTCCAAATGTCTTACTATTTTAAGGTCTTTATGCAATTTTCTGAGAGTTCAAGTCCCCTAATTTTTATCATGGGTGTATCTTGATGATATACAACTATAATACAGTACAATACAACTATAATACAATAATAATATACAACTACATCTCTAAATATAAATATATACAAATAATACAATAATAATAATATACAACTATATCACTATACTATACTGCTGTAATAAGCATATCAAGTAATGTTTTGTCTTTTGTTTTTTTTTAACTTCGCCTAGTGTCTTGATTTGTTTTGCTTTAAATTATCTATCAGCAGAGGCCTGAACACTTACTTCAGCCTTGCAGAGGTAAACCTTCCCCTTTATTTTGGTTTTGTATTATTAGGGTGGAAATGGAACCAGTTACCTCTGCATCTCGGCTGTGTCGGAGATCAACCTGCCTCCACTTCATAAAAGTGGTTCAAATGTCATTGACTCCGATTCTAGCAGAACTGGGGACATCGAAGTGTCTCTATTTTACAGGATAGAGTGATTTTAGCATGAGCCTGTTTTAAAACACAAATAAAAATTTTCTATTACTCAAGCTAAACGGTTTATCGTTATACTTTTACTTACAGCTTTTATCTTTCTTTGGTGCCTTGTATTTTAAGGCAATGACCTCCTTTAATACAGCATTAGGAGAGCACAGCAATTTGTTTGAAATGTTAACAAGCATAATGTGGCCTAGATAAGAAATAAAAGTAATATTAAAAGCCTGAGGAGATGTAAATTGGAGAAAAAGTCCATCGAAAAACGTTTACACAAAATAGTCTATAATTCTTTATAGATATGAAGTTATGCATACAAACTCATAAGAATTCCCTCTCCTTCTGTCTTCTCTCCCCTCCCCTCCCAGCCACCTACACAGCTCCCATCTTGACCTCACCCTCCATCCAGGGAGACAGAAAAAAACCCAATTCTCACCCCAGTTTAATTCTGTGACTTCCGGGAGTGCCTGTGCAGAGGCCAAAGCTGCCTGTGATTTTCCATTTACATCAACATGAACCTGGAGAGAAGGCAGGGGATTCAAAGGCTGGGGGGCAGCCTGGCCGCTGGTGTGGGGGAGGGGGGTGGCTGTGAGGAGGAGGGTCTGATCCAGACCTTTGCTAAATCGATACTTGTTGGATGAATGAATGAGCAGAAAAGGCAATGTCTTGCATTTTTATTAGTATAAGATAGAGGTAATTGCCTTCGCTTCCAGTTTCGAGAAGAAAACCGTTTTTTTTTTCATTTTCATCATTCTTATCTTTATGTCAACACGGCTGAAACTTCCTCCTAAGATTCTGCCCTAGCAAGGAGTTGATCTCTCCTCTCTCTGCACAGTTTTCTTCTCAGTGAAGTAAAAAGATCCTCTTGGGAATGTGGTCCTGGTTTGTGGTACGGAGGAAGGGGCACTTTTCCCGTGACGTTCTGGGGAGTGGGGACTGGATGGTGGGGAAGCTCACCAGCTGGTGGGGTCTGTGCTGAAGCAGTCTGAGAGCAGAGGGGGTCCTGAGGCCTGGCTGGAGCATTGCAGCAGGAATATGAGGCTGTGAAGAGCAGAGGGCAGTGGAGTGGGGTCCTTAGTCTACGTGCTGCAGCTGGCCTGGAGGCTTCTGTGGGCAGCTGTGGGCCAGGTGTGTTTGGATCACCACGATCAACCCAGGAGCAATCAAAATAGAATCTACATAAGAAAACACTGTGGTTCTGGGACAGGGCTCCTGGTCTCTGAAAGGAAGCTCTTCCCTCTGACCAGTCCCAGGGATGAGGTGTCAGTGGTGCCACCTTCTCACCCAGCTTAGAACTAGGTCAGGGCAGGCAGGATAGGAGGCTTTCCTGTGATATCATTGCACACTTCAGGCTGTAGTCCTGCTCCTATAGGTTATGCCCTCCGCCCTTCTTCAAATAGGGAGGAGAGGGAAGGGGGAAACCACAGAAACTTGAGACCAGGGGAGGGGAAAGCTACTTTCATGATTTATTCAAAGCAGGGCGTATTTTGTTGCCAAAGTGTTTTAAATGCAGCTTGGTTGTGTGTTGCTCCATACCTTTTCCAGAATGTAGAAATTTGCCCCTAAGTGGGGACAGCAGGGCGTGTGTACTGTCTCTGGGTGCCCCCAGAACGTGAATGAGCTTTGTCACAAGTATTGTCTTATTATGTCTAATAATAAGACAATAGTAGTAGTCTATTGCCACTAGACTACAATAAAGTATGTAAAGAAATAGTGTGAAAAATCACTTAGATCTTAATAACTATGAGCTAGGTCATTTTGGAAACGTGCATGTAAATTTTTTGAGATTTTCATGTACATATATCAGTTGATTCTTCAGAAGCGTATTAAATCATCTAAGACTTTTCTTACATAACTTCATCTCTAAAGCCCTGAGGTAGAGGTCAAAATGCAAACACCTGAAGACATGACATAATAGTCATTGTGTTTCAAGCATGTAATCTTCCATAAAGTCTGTGTATTTTATCTAAACGTCTTGCTGTGGGTAAGAGAGCTGGGCCACAGAGTTGGACATAATAAACACTTTGAGATGGCGCCAGTGGTACTATTAATCCATAAATCTTTTTTTTTTTTTCACTTGATAGTGGTGGATACTTAGAAGTAACAAGAACATACTGTTTGAGCAATAACAATGCAATGATACTTTGCAACACAAATGCTACATAGTTCCTGTAACTGCCAAAACAGTAAAGAAAATTCCTGATTCTATGATTCAACAGGAGTGTAATTCCTCTATTGTACAAGATTTGCTTTCCTGAGGTAGATATATTGATGCACCACAAAGATGGGAAAATTTTTGTTTTGTTTTAACGTACAGTATAAGGATTCATAGTTCCCAGTACTTTAACTCACACTTTCTCTTTTATTAGTTCTGAGAATGCAAGCCCAGTAATCATTTAAGCATCATCCTCTGCTGCTTTCTGGTCATTCATCTCATACTGCTTCCTTCTCTTTCAGTCAAGGCTTTTTGTACCTAATATCTTCTAAAAGCAGTAATTTCTTACCCTACCCGAGCTTTTAGGAAACTCACAATTTTGCCGTAATGCAACCCCCCCCCCCCGCCTCACATGGCTCCTTCTATCTCTGGGCTGCTCCCCTTTCAGAGGACACACCACCCATCCAGCTACTCAAGGCAGAGGGTAGGTAGGTGAGTCCTCCTGAGCAATTCCACCCCAGCCCTGCCCATTTACCTTCGAAACATCTCTCTGGTCGGTGCATCCTCATCTCCTCGGCCGCTGCTCTCATGCGGACACTGCAGGAATCTCCTGAGTGGTCCAGCCCTGGGTAAGGTTGGACTTCCTGAGACTAGAGGGATGAAGGGTTGGCACATTATCCTGGCGGGACTGCATCTATCCCTAAGCAGCGCCTCTGATGGTACTGATGCTGAGGCCTGGGAACCCTAGGGCTGGCCAGGGTCCGGGTGGAGGGAGTACAGGTGCTGGGTACCAGGCCGGGCCAGGGTGCCTCTGGCAGAGGTGCATTAGGAGCAAGAAGAAAATACAAATGAGAAAAATGTACTTCATGTTTGCCCACGTATTTGCCACTTCCGCTACGTTTCATTCTTTGTTGATCTGAATTTCCATCTGATGCCACTTGCCTTCTGTCCGAAGAACTTCCTTGAACATTTGTTACAGTGCAGATCTGCTGGTGGCGGACCTCTCCACTTTAGTTTGACAGATACTGTAAAGTATTTTGCCTTAATTTTTTTTTAAATAAATTTATTTATTTATATTTGGCTGTGTTGGGTCTTCGTTGTTGCGCACGGGTTTTCTCTGGTTGTGTCCAGCGGGGGCTACTCTTTGTTGCGGTGCGCAGGCTTCTCATTGTGGTGGCTTCTCTTGTTGTAGAGCACGGGCTCTAGGCGCGCGGGCTTCAGTAGTTGCAGCACGTGGGCTCAGTAGTTGTGGCTTGCAGGCTCTAGAGCACAGGCTCAGTCACTGTGGTGCGTGGGCTTCGTTGCTCTGCGGCACGTGGGATCTTCCCGGACCAGGGCTCGAACCCGTGTCTCCTGCATTGGTAGGCAGATTCTTAACCACTGCGCCAACAGGGAAGTCCTTGCCTTAATTTTTAAATAATATTTTCAGTCGGTAGAGAATGCTAGGTTGAGAGTTTTTGGTTTGCTTTTTACTTGGCACTTTAAAGATCTCGCTCCATGGTCCTCTGGCTTTTATAGCTTCTCATGAGAAGTCTTGAGTTGGTCTCACTTTTGTTCCTCTGTACATAATTTGTCTTTTTCCCTCTGGCTGCTTTTAAGATTTTCTCTTTACTAATGTTTTTCAGCATATTCATTATGATATGCCTTGGTATTCTTCCACGTCTCTACTTAACATATTCAGTATTTCCTCTGGCTTCTTGAAAATATAGAATATAGTTATAACAGATGTTTTAAGGTCCATGTCTGCTAATTCAATCATCCCTGTCATTTCTGGCTTTGTTTTTATTAATATACTTTTTTTCCTCATGTATCATTTTATTAGATTGTGGACTTCTGCTAACTTAGATTAATGATCATAAAACTATAGCAATGTCATTTCAAGTTACATACCTATAAGCTACCAACAAATAACTTATATACATGTAGCTCATCATATTTCAAGTATCTTTTATTGAAATTATGATTACATTTGCTGTTGGGATTGCGCTGTGTTAAAAATGACTAAAAATTATTTTGAATTTTCATTATCTGCTCAAATTGTATTAAATTAATAATGAATTATTCTTGATACTTCCATAAAACTTGTGTATAAAGTATTTTTCCCAGTTTTATTGAGATATATGGACATATAACATTGTATTAGTTTTAGGTATACAACATGATGATTTGACATATGTATATATTGTGAAATGATTACCACAATAAGTTTAGTTAACAACACCTCACATAGTTACAAATTTCTTTTTCTTGTGATGAGAACTTTTACCATCTACTCTCTTAGGAACTTGTAAATATGCAGTACAGTATTATTAACTATTGTAATAATATTTACATGCTGTACATTACATCCACAGAACTTATCTTTAATGTACTTTTCTCCTGGTTATCAATCATATTTTCTTGCTTCTTTGCACACCTGCTGATTTTGATTGGATGCCAGCTGTTATGAATTTCACACTGCTGGATGATGCATTCATTTAAAGTGTGCTGCACTTTGTCCTGACACACTATGAGGTGACCATAGATATTTGATCCTCTGGAGGCCTGCTTTCAAGCTTTGTGAGGGTGTGTCCAGGGCAGCTTTCAGTTAGAGTTAATTTAGCCCCACTACTAAGGTGAGCAACTTCTGAAGCCTCTACCCAATATTCCATGTATTATTACATTGAACATTTTCATTCCGGCTGGTGGGGAGGAGAACTGCTCCCAGTCTGTGTGAGCTCCCAGGACTCCTTGTCCCCCCACCTCCCAGGGTTCTCCCGCACTCACAGAGCAGCGCTCAGCCAGAGACCTGTCTGCTGCAGCCCGTGCTCCTCTCTGTGCAACTCTTCCTAGAGCGCGGGCTCTAGGAGCACAGGCTTCAGTAGTTGCAGCACGTGGGCTCAGTAGTTGTGGCTCCTCTCTGTGCAACTCTTCCCTCCATTGCCCTTTCCTATGAATCCCAGCCACTTCAGCCTCCTTGAACTTCAGTCTCTAACTCCTCAACTCAGTGAGACTGACAGGTTCTCTCTTGGTCCCCCTGGCTGGACTGCAGCCTGAACACTCTGTCCAGGCACCAAGTTGGAGAAATCACAGGTCTTTCGTTACTGTTTCCCTTTCTCTGGGGCATCACAGCCCTGCATGTTCACTAGCCAACGCCCCAAACAGTTTTTTTCCACATATATTGTGCCTGGTTTTCTAGTTGTTTATGGTGGGAGGATAATTTCCATAACAGCGATCCTTTGTGGGCAGACACAGAAGTTTCTTGTAGTGTCGTTTTACATTTGCTTCTCTGGGGCCCAGACACTGGCCATTTTTATGGGAACCCTTGGCTTGGGATACCTATACCATGTGGTGCTTGTTGTAAATGTGGACCCCACGAGTGTGCAGTACTGGCTTGAGGAACCCGTTAACTTTGTTTTTCTCCCCAGAACCACTCCCAGGCAGATGGCGAGCTTCAGTAGAGCTTCTCCATGTCATCTGGTGATATTTTTACTATCCTTGTTTTTTTTTTTGTCTAAACCACCTTTTGTGCATCCCAGCGCTGTGCTGAGGTCTTGGTGTGCAGTTCCCCATCGCGAACGATCCGAATCCATGCCTCTCATTCTGGCCTGGGTATTAGAACTCCAGTCTCAGGCTCTAGGGGCTACATCTAGGTAAAATGAGTATTTTTGCATTATGGAGTCTGCGCATATTTGATTTTTATGTACTTGTAATGTTTTAGATAATTAAACACTTTCCTTCTGGGTCCACTCGTCCTGGGAGGAGAAGGTCAGCCTGCTCAGGCCGGCACTTTCTGCAGGGTCCAGGGGACCCCGGGAAACATCCACCTGCCGTGTCTGACAGTGGGAGGGCAGCAGCTCACTCCTGCCGGTGGATGGCGTCAGGGCGATAGTGGGGGCTACAGTCAGGTGAGAGGCAAGTTGCAGTCCTGGTCTTTGCAAAGGAGAGGATGTGTAGGTGCCCCTCCAAACTGTGTGAGGGACTCTGTCGTCCCATCCCTGACCCTTGACAGGACGAAGGCAGGGGTGGCTTTCACAGTTACTCTTTTCCTCCTGTGTTGTGTGTGTGTGTGTGTGTGTGTGTGTGTGTGTGTGTGTGTGTGGTGGTTGGGGGTTAGGGGTAGGGGTGGGGAAGGCCCAAATTCCCTCAAGCAGAAACGCTGCCGCAAGGGGCAGGCCCCAGACCTGGCAGTTCTCTGAACTTAGAGTGACCATCCTGTAGTGTCTTTTATTCTCAGCTGTGGCCTTAGTCGCCAATTCTGGTGTTAGACGCCCCACGCCGTCTTATTATCCTCTGTTGACACATTACATTCGGTGACTCCGGGTATCTTAACAATGGAGGAGACCTGACAGATTGCCTGGTGAGCTACCAGATGCACAGTGACGGAGCAAGTTCACACCTCTGAACTTCAACCGACCTGGGATGCCTTATGGGATTGCGTTGTGAAGGCACTGCTTCAACCAAAAGGAATTTAAAATTCAGAAGACGTGTTACAAGAAGAGGCCAGAAAGGTCACCCAGCAGAGGCCACCCAGCTGGGCAGCTAAACCAGTAAGAAGGAGAGAAGCACTGACGGGGGAGCGGAGGGGTGTGAACTGTTTATTAGGACCGAGAGCTTCCAAATCGCCAGGCCGCCCACAGAACGCACACGGCTCTTGTTACAACACACGACACAGGCTGACTGACTTAATAGCTTGTCTCGTCTGACTGGATGCTGCCGCCTCACTGCGAACCAGGAGAACTGACTGCTGAGAGGCTGGCGGGTCCAGACGGCTCCACAGCACGTGTCTCCCGCCCCCATTCAACGGCCCTCTGACTTTACCCTGCTCTTTGCCTTAAAACTGTTTCCTAATATTTGCGCTACCAATGTTATTTTCTTAACACAATTTGTAGGTAAAGAAAAACGATTAAAATGTCGTTAGTTGGTGCTTTCTTATATGAATAAAGATTTGACAATCCCCCCCAACCCCCAAAGCCAGCACAAAAATAGGGAGTAGGAAGCACGGAGAGTTCCTCGCGCTCAGCTCGAACCCTTCGCACACACGTAGCCCGAGGCAGTGCGGGGTGGCTCACCCCCCTCGGCCCACTCGCCCTCCGGTCACTTGGCCTTCTTGTTGCCCTTCGGGCGCTCCTTGGCGACTGTCCTCGCCTCCTCCTCCGGGATGAACACGCTGACGGTGAAGTCGCTGGTCTCCGAGCCGTACTTGTTCTTCACGACCAGCCCATACTTGCCCGAGTCGGACGTTCTGACCCCGCTGATGGTGAAGTAGGCGGTCTTGCCGGCCTCGAACCTGAGGTTGCAGTGCTCGTCCGAGGCCAAGATCTTCTCGTTCTTCAGCCAGGAGACCTCCGGAGTCGGGTCTCCCCACACTATGCAGGTGAGGTTAAGTGCCTGGAAAACAGGTTTCATGAGAGGGGAGGAGATGTATCAGATTAACGATCCAACTTGAAGCGTCCTTCTGGGGGTCGGCCTGACCGGACGGAGGATAAACCTAAACCTCCCGGGCCGGGCTGCGTGTACCTGTCTGAGTTACAGTCTGAAATCACACCTGAGTAGGTTTCTTTGGGGCCTTGGCTTTCTGGCTTTGGGAACATTTATCATCAAAGCCCCACAAAGGCATTTGCTTCCAGTTCCCATAAACACACAGATGCCTTTTTGCTCTAATGTGGCGTTTTGGACTCTGTCTCAGTAGAGAAATCTCCTCGTTGCCATGATCTCCACCTGCTTGCTTTTGCATTTCATTTGTGTCACTGGGCCCAGCAGCAGAATCCTAACAGCTGCTTCAGATAATGTGACTCATTTTCATATCCCATCTTCCTCATTTTATTTCTCCCCCCAAACCCACTCGAGCTGTTGCAGTTGCAGAGGTGCCCTGCCAGCATGTATTTGTAGTTCTTAATATTTTATTATATTACCAACTGTGCTGAAACCCTCTTATTTTAAAAGATCAATGTTTAGGCCTATAATTTTACTTTATATTTTTGTTGAAATATTTTTTAGATAATCATAGATTCATATACAGTATAAGAAATAACAGATTTTGTATATTCTTTACCCAGTTTCCCCCAATAGTAACATTTTACAAAACTACAGTATAATACCACAACCAGTACACTGACATTGACATAACAGATTTCCCCAGTTTTTCTTGTATTTGTGTGTGTTTAGTTCTATTCAATTCTATCACCTGTCTAGGTTCATGTATCCACAACCTCAGTCAAGATACAGAACCTTTCCATCCCCACAAGGATCCCTCCTGCTGTCCCTTTATAACCACGCCCACTTCTCCCTCCCAAGCTGTTCCTAACTCCTGGCAACCACTAATCTGTTTTCCATTTCTAAAACTTTATAATTTCCAAAGCATTATATAAATAGCATCATACAGTAATGTAACGTTTTGAGAGTGCCTTTTACACTGAGCATAATTCCTTGCAGATTCATCCAAGTTATTGCAGGTATCAATAGTTTGTCCCTTTCTATTGCTGAGAAGTGTGCCATGGTATGTATGTACCTGTAAGGGTCATCTGGGCTGTTTCCAGTGTGGGGCTATTATGAATAAAGCTGCTATGAACATTTGTGTACAGATTTTTATGTGAACATAAGTTTTAATTTCTCTGAGATAAATGCCCAGGAGTACAACTGCTGGGTCATATGGTAAATGTATATTTCATTTGTTTAAGAGATTGCCAAACTGTTTTCCCAAGTAGCTGTATAATTTTGGTCTACATTTCCACCAGCACTGTAGGACTGATGCAGTCTCTCTGCATCTTCACCAGCATTTGTTGTTGTCACTGTCTTTTTATTTTAGCAATTCTGATAGGTGTGTCATGATATTTCATTGTGGTTTTAATTTGCATTTTCCTGATGACCAAAGATGTTAAATTTACTTCACATTTTAAATTCCATTCTTGCATTTTTTTTCTTACCGAAGTCCAGAAATTATAAGGAAAAGAGCTAGGGCTCACCATATACAGGGAAAAGGACAGCCTTCTGTCTAGAAGGACCTTATATGATCACTTGTTACCTCTTCTGTAAGAGTATCATTTAGAATTGGGTAGATATTAAGAAATTTGTTTTCTTCCCATGATTAATTAGCACTTCTGACTGAATTATTCTGCAAACACATTTCAGCAAGAAAAATATGAGTCAAACTATCGACATTGAATTTATCCAAGCAGACCACGTGTATGTTCCGGGAAACTGTGATTTCGTGCATATTAAAACTTTTATCAAAACTAAACAAAACTCCCATGCACCTTAGGTGTCCAGGAAAACTCTTACCTGTACTATATATTTGAGTTATAGATCATGGGATGCTTTCACATACATTCTCTCTCTTAATTCTCACTACCACCCAGTGAGTTGAATATTTTGAACCTCATTAGGTGAAGAAAATGGAAAATAGAGTTTCAAAACAAAAGCAACCCTGTAGCAGTTGAGCTTAAAGTCAACTGTGGTCCTATTTTCCAGGCACGAAGAAACATAGCTGGATGAACTGACCTCTCATTTAAAGCATTAGATGTGCCCTGTTTATCATCATAGTCCCAGTCACCCATCATACATCTTCATTGCCCTTTGGAGGTGGGAAAAGATGTTGTTCCACTACAAACACCCCTCCTCCTGTGATTGGCATATTAAATTTGTTTTAATGAAACACAGGGATGAAGAAAGTGAATCCAGGTTAGAAATTACGTTCACTGCTCTTCAGAGAGATTCTTATGGATCCAAGAAATACCAGTTTAAAACCAAATGGAAATAAATCAGTTTTCAGCTGAGAAGGGGCCTGTAGAAATTCACAGAGCAGCACGTTTCCCTCCAAAGGTGAGGAATCTCATAGGTCAGCCCATTTTCTACTAGTGTGAGAGGTTGCTTCTTCAATTATGTTCATCACATAGTTATGACTGAACATTTTCTGCTTCTCCTGATGTTAAAGGGAAATCACTTCTGGAAAGAGACTAAGAGGTCTACATATACCCACATCAGACAAACGTGCATCCTGATGCTTGACCTATGAAACATTAAGCTGAGTGGAAAACTGACTGCATTTTGAACCTTGCGTGTGGCTATTCTGAAGTCAGGCGTAAGCAGCAGTGGCATATGATGAAGATGGTAGGATGCATCTTCAAAGAAGGAACAAAGTCTGGGGCACTGGAACCCCTTCCTAGCGTGGAAGAATTGGGGACAGGAGTGCTCCATGCTTACCTTGCCCTCCTGGATGGTGACCACATCGGGGAGACCTCCCACTACCCGGGCGCGATCTGAAAGCACAGGCATTTCCGATTAATCACTGAAACGACGAGCGCCAGCAATCACACGCACAAAGCCTCCCAGCGGAACTCATTTTCCCGTTTAGCTTCCCTCTCCTTGCAGTTATTTTATGCCTGCTTTCAATATGCAAAATAAGAAAATGATCCAATAATTCTGAATGTTCTTCTTCTTCACACACGGGTGCCTCTATCTGTGCCTGAAATATCAACTTGAGGTCACTCTGTTGTATCGAGATCTGCTCTGTAACTTTCCCGGCTATTCTCAGCCCTGGCTCTCCTGGAGGCAGAGCAGATCTTGGCCTCTTTCATGGGCTTCTCTCTGATTCGAAAAGGTTGCATAACCAGAGGCTGTGTGCCAGGGAGATCTGGAGGCTGGAGAAGATGTGGGCTTTCCTTGGGGCCTTCCCTAGAGAATTCCCCTTCCTCATCTCCCGGGAGTTCTTGAGATGCTCTGCAGAGCTCCTGTCTATGGCTGAGGGGACAGGGGGTGGGAAGGGTGCTGAAATCCAGGGCTGACACCCCCCCCCGCAAACCTTGTGCTGTGGGTGTGACTGCCTCGGCCCCAGGGACGGACACCTTTCTGTCACTCAGTCAACACTAACGCAGTAGCCGCCACCCTCTCATTTTCAGCCTACGTCAATGAATGTGTGACTCTACCTCCTTATTTCTATCAATACAATCCCTTCTCCAGTAAGTCAGGCCAAATCTTTGAGTGAGTCTTAACTGCCTTCTCCTGCCGACTCCATTGCCCTTACACCACTTGTGGGCCCAGCCCATCACCTGGCCCCTGCACCACCTGCTGTGTGGTATTAGGTGAGTCACGTCGCTGTGTGGACCTCAGTGTCCTCATCGGTGGGGCGGGGGGCTTGCGTTAAACCCGTGGACATGAAGCTTCTAAACTCTGCTCCGTGGCATCGCTGGGATTCATCCTGACTCCACCGAAGATAATTCAGCTCTTACCTATTTTATATATTGGGAAGATTTTGTTTGAACTAAGTGTTCTAGGCAAATGTTTAAGAACATGGAGCTAGAAGGGCGCTCAGGTCTCTTCCGGCTCTGAGCTGCTGTGGTCCAGAGACCTCTGGAAGGAGCATATGAAGCAGAGGGAGGGTCAGGCTCCTTGTCCACAAGAGAGTTCAAGAACGGGCGAGGCCTGGCTCTGGCTCTGACACGCTCCCGTTGCGCCTGGTGCTGGCCTCGGCCTCACAAGCCCCGGGCAGGAGCGGGAGGGAGGAAGGAGGGGGAAGGAGGGAGGAAGGCCTTGCAGGTCAAAGGTGAAAAGTTCCTTTCCGAGTGACCAGGAGCCACTGACAGGTGGACAACTCCACTTCTCACTCTTCCTCCTGGTTCCCTTCCACCCAGCTCAGGGCCAACCCTACAACTTTAACCCTCAACGGTTTTCAGGTTCTGCTCCCACACTGAGAAAGAACCTGAGTTATCACGATGATTCGTCTGTGACTCCTGGGATCCTGTAGACTGAGTTCTAGAAATTTCTGTGTGAAGCACGGTTGAGAGAGGTCAGGAGTCAGCACAGTTTTAGGGACACAGGCTTGACTGCTGGGTCAGGGTCACTCAGCCTTATTTGGCCCCTCAGGAAAATGGGACTACTTGCTGGGGGACCAGCTATAGCGATTCACCTGATACCAAACCTACAAAGTTTCCTATTTTTTCTTCTCTTTAACATATATACATTTTTCTGACACCTGGCACCTGCTGCAAGCGATTAAAATCCTACTGTGTGATTTGCAGCCCAGAGGTGTTTCAAGTCAGGGCTGGGTGCCCTTCTCACAGTGTAACCTGAGACCTTCTTTTCACAGACATTCTACTGAAGAGACTAAATGAAAACACATGGAGAACACCTAAGATTTAAAATATAGAGAGAGAAATGAAAGAAAAGGAAAAAAAATGCTTTCACTCTCCTACATCTGCAGTCATAACAGAAAAACAAAAGTTTTATTTTGAAACCACAGCAGGAATAAACACGAAGGGGTTTACTTACTTTTCTCCACGATGGCAGCTTGTCTGTGGTTGAGAGAAACAAACAAACACACAAACAAAGAAGGATTTTGTTTTAGTGTGACTTCAAAGTAGCCAACCTCGACTGCATTTCATGTTTTTGCTGCTCAACAAAGCGGCAGGAAATGCTGCTCAGACTGCGCTTGCCCGAATGAAAGACCCTCTGACAGCCAATGGGGAGCAGAGCGCATCAGAGACAAGAGTGCCCGTGGCATCGCTGGGAAAGAGGGACTTACTTTAATCTCTGGAATTCTTCAAAGGCTTCGTCGTACGCTTGAAGAGACAAAAAAGAGAAGTTAGAATTTTCTCTCCCAGAACTGGCCACACACAGGGGTCTATTAAAGCTCACATCCTTTAATAGACCAGTGTAGGGCAGTGTAAGCGGTCCAGACAAAATTCAGCTGGCTTTGAATGAGGCTGCGCCCGAGCGGTCCCTCTACAACTTGATGGGCTTAACAAGAGAAGCAAACACTTTCTAGGCAGAAAGCATGAAATAGTGGATTTTAGAAGCTCTCAATTCAGTGAGAAGCCTTCAACCCTCCAAATAGAAAGGGAAAGATTTGCTCTGCCGAAGATGAAGTGGAAAGAAAGGTCTGTTTCAAAAAATGATTGGTTGTCTATTAAGCATCCTGAGCATCAGAAAAGCTTTTCTCTCATTAAATCATCCCTCACGTCACAGCCTCCTAGCCGGACAGTTCTGTGGTCCTGCCCGTGCGTTTGCGGTAAAGGGCACGAGGAATTACTACGATCACAGTGCGGGCCAGTGCGGGCCTGAAGCGATGCTTGTACACTGTGCAGCAGACGAAAAATAAGACAGGGAGACAAGGAAATGAGAGCTATGGAGCTCTAAGATAATTATTTTTTTCCTGAGCCTGCGAGTAAGGCACTTGGAAGACTTCAGGCCATAAAGCTTCACTTTTAAATTTCTCTCACCTGATCTTTAAGCTCCTCTGTGGTCTGGGAATCACAACATTTTATGTCTAGAAAATATGTCCATAATACTAGTTTGCTCTCTTCTTTACAGAAGGGAAAAATAAGCGTAAAGCCAGGCTTAAAGCCTCTAGATCAGCTGGGCTAAGGCAGGCTAGTTAGGGCTGCTTTTCCTGCTCATGCCACACTAGAAGGAGATGCGCACGGCTGAGCCAGTGTGTTTGGTGCCAGTGGCAACACTGGTCAGACAATCCAGGGCCTTTTTGCTTAAGGGGGATTTGAGAGCGGGGTAGTTAAATGAGCTTTGGTGAGCAGAGAGTAAAAGCAAATTTTAAATAAGTTTTGAATGTATCTGCCCACGTCTTGTCTCCCTTTTCTATTGTGTCTCCAAGTGTCAGATGGATCGCAGAAGCAATTCCCCATCACAATCTCTGCAGGCTGTGACTTGGGCACAGCGTGGCCGGGGGACCAAGTGCTCATCCCCACAGAGATCCTTCAGGGAGCCTTTCCAGTCATAAAGGGTGGGTGGGGGTGAGGGCAGGGGTATTCATCCCAAAACAACCCGGGGCAGGGTTGAAAGGCTGCTCTCTAAGTTGTGAATCTACTCTGAGGATGAAAACATGAAGAGTCATTGCATTTTAATATACGAAGCCGTAGAGGAAAAGGCAGCCCACAGTCTCCTTTGGTAACTTCATACAAGCTCCTTCTTTCTTTAGGAAAGAGTAAGATGAGCAAAGTACCAGAAGAGGGAGAAATGGCACAGGGTTTTTAACTTTTTATTTGTGATTGTACATTTTTTAACTTTTAAAATTCTAATTAATAGCTGCATATCACCTTTCCTGTCTGTTCTTAGATGGAAAACTGCCTTCTGCATCTCATTACTTTCTTCTCCATGTCCCTATTCTTTCCAGAGCCCCTCATTCTCCCAAAAGACTGAGAGATCTGAGGCTACTTTTCTAACTTCCCTCTGTTCCCCTCAATATTTATCTTTGCTTATTCACATTTACTCCTTTCTGGTTTCTGAAGAAAAGGTATCCCTGCTCCTTCCCAAAGCCATTGCATTCACCTCTGCCCCGCAACTCCAAGCTTCTGTTCTTCAGAACCCTGAGACATCAGTTATTCCCCATCATTCACATCTCCAATCCTTCCAAATCAACTGATTTCTTGGACTCTATGAACATGCTCGCTTTTCAGTCACCATAAAATGATCCTTTTTCAGTTTGTTCTTGCTCAATTGATTGTAAATCAACCTGCCCTTCTCTGTAAGCATCTTGGAAGAGCAGCGCTTCCTCTCCACGTTCACTGTCTCCACTTTACTTTTTACTGATTCTCCACTCATTGAATTTTTGCTTCTACCACCGTGGCTGAATTTAAACTGCTTTATTAAAATCTCCCATCATCTTCCAATAGTCAAGCGTAATGCCCTCTTATCACACTTCATTCTTTTTAAAATGCCCTCATCTCCACAGTAGGTTCCAACCTGCAGAATATCCGTTTACCTTGTCCAGAAAGATCCACTGTCTTCTGGTGTCCAGTTTTGCCATCAAAGAGCTCCATCACGTATTTCCCTTTGTCATTCGGAGTGGGCTCGTTGATCTGCAGCCAGATTTGCTCCCCGGTGACCCCACTCTTAACTCTGTCTGTGTACTTAATAGCAGTCCCGCTGTTTTTATCAAAAGAAAACATCGTAATCATTGGCTTTCATCCAGAGCTTATCTTTACTTTGTCTCTTCTTACTGCAGGTCTTACCATAAAGTTGTACAGACTTTGAAACAACATGGGATCGGCATATGTTCTTCTGCTTCAGAGAAATTATGGGCCCTGAATCACAGAGCGTGGATTCCAAGGCCTGGGGTGGGGGTCTGGCAGTCTGCATATTTCACTCCCAACAGCAGTCTGGGGCCCAGATTGTAGCACCAATACTTCTCAGGGGTATTAATTATCTTTGTTTCCACTCAGGTTTATTTGTAGGACTAAGGGAATCTTTAAAGTGAGAAGGCCAAAGTCCATATTATATTACTGCATATTTCATGCAGATGGTCCGTGGCTATAAATGGGATTTTACAGGCTAGTTAAAAACAGACCTAAAGAGGTTCATCTGTGGCTGACATCTATTGACACACATGGTTACAAAGCTATTTAAAACAAACGTAAATGTGCACTCAGTAGTACAACCAAGAATAAATGAAAAGCAGAGTTGCTGTCAGAATGAATGAGGCACTTTCTCTGACCCTGGATGTGAGTTTCCCCATATTCTATAGTAGGTCACGAGCATACCCATGCATTGTATTCTTTACAAGAGAATAAAAGCAAATAGAACCCTTTCATCTGACAGTCTAGAAATGCTACTGTTACAGATGAAGTAAGAGGAAGGCAGAGGTAGTGTACTCTCAATGATGTTAAAATAAACTCTATGAAGAGTTTGTAAACGTGAGGAAGTAAGAAAAAAAAAGCAGCATACAAAACTACTTTATTATGGTAACAATTATGCATAAAGACCGGAAGGAAGTACCCCAAAATGTTCATACTATGGCTAGGAAAACCATGGATGATACCATAGTATAAACTCTTTCTAAGTTGTAATATGATATTAAATATATTTTCTAAAACATGTATTATGTTTGTGGTTGTAATAAACAAAATGAACTTAAAAAAATAAAACCCAAAAAATCTCCACCAAAAAAATTTCAGACTTCAAATAAACATTCAGCATTTTTCTTATATACTACATTCTTTAAAAGATATTAAAATTAAAATGCCATAAAATGTAGGGTAAAGGAACCCATCTGTACACATAGACGTTAGCCTGAGCAATATAGTATATGTCTTAGAGAGTTAGAAAGACAGATAGTTCTCAGCTTTGCTAATGGTAAGTCTGTCTGAGTTCTTTAATCTCTAGCTAATATGCATACTAGTACCTTAATAGGTGCTAGGTTTGTAAAGCACTTCACGGTTCACAAAATGCCATTCATTCTCTCATTGGGTCCATCAGTGTTATGAGCTAGAACAGGTATTATTGCTCCTATTTTATATGAGAGAAACCTGGGATTCAGAAAATTAGATGACTTGTCTAAGATCCAAGGGAAGACAGGAGCAGAGTGAAGATCCAAACCCGTTTCAAGGTTTTCTTCCTCATCACACCACACGCTTACATAAAGACGGGGAAGACAACCAGTCCTTGGTTCCTGAGCCTTTAACAGGCACGCGTGTGTGCACACCAAACACGCATTTAGCTGACTAGACCAAACAAAGTTTATGCCTTGTTACTCTGGGAACAGTTTCCTCAAAACCCAATGTTCTAATTTTTTTGAACATGTATTCTTTTAGAGATGATGTAAAGCCTTTTGATTGATGATTCAATTAATTTATCGTCTCATTCTTCAGAGGGATATATTAGAATGTCCTAGATGTCACGGAGGAATTTCCTAGAATTTGATCTATTTTAACTTATAATTACTTTCCTAAAATGTATTCTGAAAGAAATAGAACAAAGGCATGAAACTCCAAGCATTCAAAGTGGAATTTCACTTGTTCTCATTTTTTTTTTAAAGAACTCAGGGAATTATTAGTAATGATAATAAATGTAATAAAATACTATTCTAAAACAGTGAAGTCATTTTAGAGAAAACACAAATGACTGTTCTGTGGGACCCAGCTCTGCTTAAATGTTCAGTCTAGACTTTTAATGCAACTTGAACCCGGGGTACTGCCGTGATGGGGCAGGGGCTCTGGAGCCAGGCTGCCTGGGCTCAGCCCTCCACCTGTCACATAGCTGTGTGACCTCAGGCAAGTCACCTCCCTGAGTCTGAGCTTCCTAGTCGCTAAAGTGAGAAGAACCTACTTCGTAGAGTTTGAATATTAAATGAATTCACACATCTAAAGGGCCTGGAGCAGTGCCCAGCGTATTGTAAATGTCCACTGAAGGGAAGATCCTCCCAGGGGTGCCACGGCGACCTTCTCCTCAGTGAGGCTCACAAGGACTTCGGGAACTGGCATCTGCTGCATCCCAAGAGTGGACTAAAGGGACATGTTTTTTTGGCAGACTGCTGTCCTCTTTCAGCTCAGGAAATTTCAAGGAAGCACAGAGATCAAGGACCCTGGTGATGGTGTAAGTGGGAGACCTGGTTTGACTAAGAAACCTACTTTAGCTCTTGGAATCCCCAAGGAAAACTTGAGTGAAATCCCTCTGTAACTGCACGAAGGAAGCCTGGGATTAGAACAGATCTTCAGGCTCAATCCAGTTCAAATACACATTCCCAAAGTCATCTTGAGATCTCCAAAGCCTTCCAAGGAAACGTGCTAATACCCACTCTGCCAACTGCTACGAACAACAACGATGATAAACTCGGGCACTGCTCTAGATCAGGCTTATTGGGTCATTGGCCATTAATTCATACAACAGGAAATCTGGTGCAATGCTGCCCCACTTTTGTTCCAGAGCACAGCATGGCTTAGGAGTGTGTAGAAAGATGGAATAAGAATCTGGCAAAGCATGACTGTACGGAGGCAGAGGTCACGTTACTGAGGCGTCTACGAGTTATGATACATCCCAGATCACAAAGACAGAGGCTTTAAGCCATCGCTGGCCTCACCATGTACGTGCTGAGGGAGAGTGCTAACCTCACGCTAAAGGGATGGGCTGGTGCTTCTGTCCTACACGCATCAACATCAGACCCGAGAAGTAAGAAGACACCTTACCTGAGAGGAACAGAGGGTTGTTGTTTTTCCCAGTCCTTCCCCTGAGTGGAGAAAGAATTTCTACACAGCATTTACGTTGTTATTTACTTACTTGTGGGACCAGTTAACTTTCAGATCATCCACGTAGTAAGTAACAAGAGAGTACAGCCGGATGCCCTCAACTGTGCTCTGGATCTTCAGGTCTGTTGCAGACAAAGCTGCAAGAAGAAAACACATTATTTCAAACACCTGTAAGCCCATCCTGGAGAAGAATGAAGCACTGCCCTGTGAGAACTTACCTATTGTTTTACATACTTCAGCCATCAGTTCTTTAAAGGCTGTGGATAGAGATTCACAAACAAAGTTTTAGCATAAAAATGCTCAATGTCAAGTCAAATCTCAAACTGTTAGTCACACTTGCTCTCAAAAACATCCAGTCACAAGGTGAATTTATTGACCAATTGGTAACAAAGAACTTAATTTTTATCAAGTTTCAAAAGATTCCTGCTCTTATTTTGATATTTTTGCTCCCTTGAATTCTTTGTAACTGTCACCATGTTTACATTCTAGAGAAAGAGCCACAATGAGATTTCCAGGAAGCTTCTTGGTTTTAGGATTCTCATCTTCCTAAGTCCCAGGAAGGCTTCATTTACATTAGAGGAAGTGTTCTTATCTGTGTCATCAATTCATGATGAATAACCATCTAGGTCCCCTGGTATTTCTCAGCCAATAAACACATTTAGTCCTGCCTCCACAAGGAGTAGGAAGGGAAATCAAAGGCATACTTCTGCTGTTCGTAAGCAACGTTGTTAAAGATCTTGTTCAGGAACAAAACTGGAAATGTGGGCATCCCATGTAGGTTTTCGTTATCATGATATAAGTGTCCTCAGTAGTCTCTGGAAAATGGAAGTTGCTTTCTTGCTCTGCTATTAACTGAGAGGCTTCGAGTTTCATATATAATCTTTCTTGCCACCTTTTAGAGAGTGGACTCTTTTGAGACATGCTTTCATGGTAGTTTTTGATCCTGGAACATTTTTCATAGGGTTGAAATAAAAATGATGATTTGTATTGAAAACAGACCTCTCGTGGATTGTGGACTATAAATTCTCTGAGGATCAAAACTATACTTCTGATTTCAAGGAAGACTAAAAGTGAAGTATTTTTTAATAAAACAGTAGTTCGCTCAGCTGGAAGGGCAATTAAAACAAAATCTGTGGGCAAAAGATCAACATGACTTCAATCATTCAGCTCAGCCTCACTCAGAATTCTGGTCACCTGTATACAGAACACACAGAATGGACCCCAGCAGTGGGTGGACTGACCTTCATCCACAAGCTTCAATCTGCTCTTATCTTTTCCTCTGTCGTCTTTCAGGATAACTTCATAAATCCCAGCATCTTTCTTTGAAAACTAAGGGGGGAATAGATATACCACATTACAACTTATTGTAGCCTCAGAATATGGTGTTTGCATCTTTCAGGCCCTGAGATTTATAGAACTGCCGTCAAAACACACTGAACAAGCATCCAGCCATGAGAGCAATGAACAGTTCGCACGTGAACTATCCATCATAACCTGACCAGCCAGCAGTCCTGAGTTTTCACCCTCTAAGGCTACAATTGATTTGAGGCTTAAAGTCCTTATCTTTTACTCTGCCTTCATATTAAAAACTAATGAGCACATGTATTTCAAAGGCATGCTCTTTTAGACAAAGAGTAGATAAAAATCTATACTTAAGTGAATACTATGATCGTCTCTGTACCTTTAGGGAACAAGTTATCATGAGGCTTAAGAGCAAACAAAGAAGGATCCACTTAACTGTCCTGCCACTCACCCATCTATGAAAAAAACTAGCTCAGAGAGGCAAGAATTGTGGTGTCCAGCCAACATTGTTTGGATATCTGACAAATCCTTGCATATCACAAGGTGAGAGAAGCCTTTGTGTCCTTACAGCTTGCTTTTGGGGTGACATCAGGGCAGGGATCTTTGCCCGGGGCTAAGGAACACATAATCTAGTCTCTGTATTTTAGAAGAATGTAGGGTACAGAACTAATACATTACATTTTATACTTATAGTCACCTACCTCTGTTATAAGGAGGGTACATATACCGTCCTTAAAGTCATGCTTTTCATCCACTGATATCTCCCTTTCATCTTTATACCACACAATATGAGTCTCCTTCTTAATATTTGCCACCTAGAAGAAAAACTGTAGTTATACTTCTCGAAATAAGGGAATGCTACTTTTATGAAACTAAATAATTCTCAATGTAGCACTGGATATAAGAAAAAGCATAGATTTCTAGAGGAATCAATTGAAAGCTATTTTAACTGATAAAGAGTTTAAAATAAAATGGATACAAAAGAATAAACCTAAATCAATAGCATCTTTACTTCCAGCAGAAAAAAATTTGTCTTTAAAATCACCTGGTGGACAAGAAAACATAGAAACATACATACTAACATACAGAATTAAGTAAAAATAAAAATTTGAAAACCAAAGGAAGATAAATCCCATCAGATTAAAATATAGTCTGTGTCACAAAAACAAATGACTTTATCAAAGTATCAGAATGACTAAGCCCCAATCTATGGCTAAATATTTTTTAAAAGGTAAATGAAGCTTTGTAAATAAATGTGGAAAGGAAATATGTTTAAAATTATTTAATTAAAAATTTTTCCAGTTTTATTGAGATATAATTGATATAATATTGTATAAGTTTAGGGTATACAACATAATGATTTGATATATGCATATATTGTGAAATGATTAACACAGTGAGTTCAGTTAGCATCCATCAAGTATGGTTTAATAAATTAATTGCTTAGCAATTTTTAGGAAACTCATTTAGATCCAATATCCACACATCGTATCATAAATTTCAAATGGGCAAAATGACTTCATACGATTAAAGGGATTTTAAGCTTTATCTACAATGCTTGAACTTTCTATGAAGAAGAGTATATTCATGTATTTCTTGTGTAATTAAAATTATATGAAAAAGTAAAGACTTCATACAAATCAAGAAAACAATCTCAAAGACCCCACTACATAATTGGACAAATGTATGTATGATTTCCCAAAGAGGAAATATAATTACAGAACAAACAGATGAAGAAAATGTTTGATCTCATTAAAGACAAGGAAATGTAAGTTTCAAAAAAGAAAAAAAAATCTCAGCTAATACATCAACATAAGAACTAACACTGGTAACTGCAGTGAAACCAGAACACACAAACTTTCTTTATAATCCTGTAAACTGGTTCCTGGGTTGTAACTGTGTTACTAGGCAACATTGCTTATGATAAACATGCCCCGCAGATGGGAAAGCTACCACTGGACTGGGCGGGACTAGAAATGGACTAGGGCTTTGGGCTTCCCTGAATATACTCTTGTTATTCGGACATGGTCCCTGCGGGGACCCTGGAAGCTCTGCTTGGGGTGTTGTTACAAGAGGTATTGGCCCCTTGGGGCACGAGGGATTTTTTTTAAAGCCATGGCATTTCCTGCACCTGCCCAAAGTGGAGCTTGTCTCCTTGCACCTGAGCTGTCACCTGTGGGTGGTGAAGGGAGTGATTCCTGATGTGGACTCTTGCAGGACAGGAGTGCCCAGCATGGCCCTGTAGGCAAGCTGGGGTTCTTGTCCATATTCTTTGGAGTAGACTAGCTCCAAGTGGGGCCCATGGTAGTCTCAGAGTCTGAATGTTTGGCTGCACATACTCCACTAACTCTAATGCAATATGTAAATTGCTAAATGTACATAAATTGCTATAATAATGAAACAAAGAACTGTGGGAGGACAGAGGAAGGTTCATTTTACCCAGACTGAGAAGGGGGAGGCTTTACAGAGGAGATGACTGAGTTGGGCCTTGAAAAAGGATCGTGTCAGAGAAGCTGAAAGCAGAAGGCCATTCGAAGTCATGAATACATAACGAATGAATAGTCAGAACCTACTTCTAGGCTCCTGTGGTTGGTCAGGATCTGGGTAAGGGGCTAATTCTCTTGAGGAAAACCTTCAGAATAGGGCTGCAGAACTCACTTCCCAGAAGCCTAGTGCAATAGGAAGCACAGAAAGAAGGACGCACGGACGTGGGGGCCCCTGAGGAAGGGATGGTTTCTGGGGAGGGCAGTGTGAGGAAAAAGTAAGTAGAGGCACGCAGCTGTGGACAGTCAGGAGGAGAGAGAGGTGCTGCGGGTTTTAGCTGCTGCCTGAGAAAGTGTTTTTCAAGAAGCTCTGCCATTTCCTACGAGGCTAAAATCCAGCACTGGTTTTTCCTGTACATTTCTGGTAGACCACTGTTTCTTCGAATTTGTCAGATTTAGCAAAGACTGGAGTATTTGCGTTCTGGCTTTTATAATGACAACTACGTGCGAAACGCCAAATCTGTGCATCTGCTTTGCGGTCACTGTCCACCATCACAGCCTTCACACTCCAACCTCACCCAGCAGTTCTTATCCAAAAACGTTTGATGACTCACGGAGCTGCACACCATACACTCAGGTACATGATAATTTAGAATGTGATGTGGAACTTTTTTTTCCTAAATGTTTCAAAGGCCTAATAAGATAATTGGTTGTGAGCTGCAAACTCTTTACCAAACCTCTCCCCTCAAGGGAGCACAGGGGTTTCAGAAGCAGCAGCAGAGCTGCCCAAGACTCGAAGGTACTGTTGTGCAAGTCACACAATTTAGATTTAAAAAATTGCCAAACCTCCACAGAAACACAGTGTGGCTGGAATGATTCTGGAATAGATCTACCACTTAGAATGCAACGAAGATGATGAGAGATTCTCCTGAGATTAATAACTGAAAAAGAGTTGGTGGGTGTGGTTAGTGAGGGACGAGCAAGCAGAGCACAGAGGCTTTTCAGGGCAGTGAAAATGCTCTGTATGATACTATAAGGACGGGTACATGTTTTTACACGCTTGTCCAAACTCATGGAATGTACAACTCCAAGAGTGCACACTAATGTAAGCTATGGATTTTGGGTAATGATGTGTCCATGTAGGTTCATCAGTTGTAACAAATGTACCACTTTGGTGGGAATGTTGATAATGAGCGAGGCTATGTGTATATAGGGACAGGGGTGTATGGGAAATCTCTGCACCTTCCCTTCAAATTTGCTGTGAACATAAAACTGCTCTAAAAAAAGTGGTCTTAATTAAAAAAAAGGAGACTCTGTCCTTATTAAATAGGGCATGAGTAATGAATAAAAACTATCATCTTGACTTCCCATATTTTTATGTTGTTTTATTTTAAATACTTCTTACCAACCAACAATAACATTCAACAGTAAAGGCACGTCACTTATCATTTTGGTGCAAATAGAGGGGATAAAAAGTTGATCTTCCTTTTCTTCTCACATTCTATTTTATATTTATTTCCCTTGTATCAAATTATTAGAAATTTATCTACTTCTTACCTTGCATTTCAATAGTACATTACATTCACCAGTCACTTCCCAGCTCAAATACTCAGCGAAATGTGGACCTATAAAATTTTAATAATATCAGCAATCAGCAATATTAATCATGAATGCAAAATTCCAAGCTCATTCTTAAATTCTAAGGTGATTTACATCTAAAGGGAAATTTTAAAAATTCAAGATTTAGTTTTTAAATATTTTAAATGGATACATATTTAATAATAAATATTTTTTCAATTATTTTTATTAACCAGGGCATTATTAACATAAGCAATAATATTCATTTAATTTGTTACGGAAATAATCTTGGAATATTTTGTTCAAGAAATTGAAGCTTTTCTCTTTATTCACTGCCTATGTTTACCTTGTTTCCTGATAAATTCTTGACGCTGGAATTCAGCTTCTTTCTGGAGCTTTTTATAAACTGAAAATTGAAAAATGAGGAAATATGAAATTGAGTTGAGTGGTATACATGTACATGCCAGTCACTGCGTTAAGTGATTTATATTCATTGTTATAACACTCATACACCATGACCACCCTATTTGTTTTCAGTATTCATAGATGAAGAAAAAGGCTTAGAAAGGTTAAGAAACTTGTTCAAGGTCATGAAGTCAGGAAATAGTGAAACAGCTTTGGCGATTGCAAATGTAGAGACCTGGCCAGCCTTTCCATTGCTTTATCAAATATCACATTTTAAATCTTGGTGATTTCCACACTGGCTTATGACAGCTGTCATACAACCTAGTTCTAACGGATAATCCTCCATTAGATTTGGCATCCTCTACTCTTGCATGTTTATCTTCTTCATTTAAGTAATTTAAAGTAGGTACACATTATAAGATAGTATCGTAGTTTTGTTTCTGAGACATAATACTGTCTTGGTTGTATTGCAATATCCTTCACTGGAGAATTTTAGTAATAAATACTTGTTTATATATGAGATAATTTAAGTGCGGTATTGCCTGTGGGCCAGTGATAACTTTGGTGTCCTTTTAAATCAACTTTCAATTTTATGAAATGAAATACTATGGAAGGTATTAATTGCAAATTGCACTTTGAACATTGGAATCTAATCAAGAAATAATTTTTACTTCCTCCCACATGGTCACTTTTGTGCGATGGCGTATTTGCATTGAAGGGAGTAGCAAAATCTTCCAGATAATGTTTCACAGAACACTTACCATCTCCAATGAGAACAAGAGTAGAATGGCCAGTTGCTCTTCCATCTTGAACCTGGAAAGTATATGTGCCCTCATCCTCATCCTGCAGCTTTTCCATAAACATCTCAATTATACCAGTGTTTCGGTCAATATGCATCTTATATTTCTTCAATGTGACAAGTAAAAGAGAGAAATAAGTGAGATAGATAGGATGACAATAAGCCATATAAAATAAACACACAAACTCCAAAGTATCATAATTTAATCGTTTCTTGTTAACATTATTTTAAGTGAGCAAAGTTTCAAAATCTTGTACACAGAAAAAGATTATGTGGAATATATGATGTTGACCAGAACTGATTACTAAAAGTCTGACGTTTAGTTTTTTAAACATAAACTTTTGTTACCCCAAATCACAAAATGTTATCAAAAAGTTGTTTTTAGATTCTCATTTTTCTTTCCAGATTACATTTTTTTCAGTTAACAGAATAATGCAACAACTATAAGCAACGTGAGAGAAGTGTTTGCCTCAAGCATTGCTATACCCCTGGCATGTAGCACAAGCATGGAATATAGCAGCCAATTAATAAACATCTGCTGAATTAATACATGGATAAAAATGCTTCTAAAGCACTGGAAGCCCATTTGCTCTTAATGAACAGAAATTGCCCTGCTAGACTGTGCTTATTTTATCATCTTCCTTAAGCAACATTTTTTTCAATGTAAAGATAAGTCTTAGTCCTTGGGCTTCCAAGCTCAAGTTCCATAACAGATCTGAACAATGAAGTTTTCCTATAAAATGTCACAGAATGAAGGCTCAGGTCTGGGATCAACTCTGTGGTGCAATTCATGCCCTGGAGTTTCCCCTGCAGGGAGCCAGTCTTCAACAGAGACCCCGTTTTGGATTAGCTTGCCCCATACCTTGGCTTGTGTCCCTCACTCCTACCCCTGAGAGTAACCCCCATAAACCACCTGAAGGAGAAACTCTATTTCAGACTCTCCTAGGGAACCTGACCTAAGACGGTAATTTCCACCCAGTGAAATAGTATGATTAGAACCAATTGCAATGACAATAAACTGCTCTTCAAGTTCCGTGTGTGTGTGTGTGTGTATGTGTGTGTGTGTATGCATGCGCCACATGCGTGTGTGAACACATGAAGGGGAGTGCCTCTACACACATGGGCACGAGTGTTCCCTCAATGGCTGTGGTGGCAGTGATGCCAACAAGGCTCTTCCTTCCTCTCCACTGGCCAGATGGTGATCACCGCTGTGGATGAGAACATTTTGAAAACAGGGAGATGGGCCACAGTGGACCCATGTGTGACTTGTTCCTGCTCTCACACAGTTACTACATGAGTTGAAAAGTAATATACTGCGTATTCTTCTGCTATTCATGTTACTCATTCTCCCTCTAACTAATGAATCCTCAAATATTTTTTAAAAACACATTTTGATGAAAGGGGAACAGGTTGTTAATCATGGCCACAAACCACACCTCTCCCCCATCTTTTTAGTCTCCCATTTACACCCATGAGAAGACAGGTATGAGACAGGGCCCCTAAACCCAAGTTCTTCAGTACCACCAGGCACAAGCCTGATGCTGGCTCTACTGATGTCTGGGGAAGACAGATAAAGTGCAGATGTTGTAACTCTAACTATAGAAACTATGTTTACATTAAAAGCAAAGAAATAGTAAATATGATATACATAATCACCTATGTAAATAATACACAAATTGACATACACACATAGAAGTATAGAAAAAGACCAAAAGTATATATTAATATGTATATCAAAAGTTGTAAGAATTTGTGGTTTGTCTCTTCTGAGTCTTTAAAGTTTTTTACAATAAGGATGAATTGTATTTTTAATCAGAAAAGCAATGAGATTTTTTTTTTACATTTTTTTCTGAGCCATTAGAACAATTCTTCCATATGAAGAACCAAGACGCCACTGGAGTCTCTGATGTGAGTATCTGTGTTCAGGCAGGGTTCTGGCCCCTCTGCCTTCAGTTTTTTTCATAGGTGACCAACTTCCTGATTTGCCTGAGACAGTTTTGGTTGATGACTGTTATCCTGGAAAAATTATTACTAGCATCTTCTTTCATTCTCAAAAGTATCCTTGTTTTGGATAATATGATATAATCAATCTATATTTTCTTCCACACTTTTCACATGTGAAATGATTTAAACCCCCTCACCCCACGTCCAGTGGTTTTCTTAACAACTTATCTGCATTCTAATAGGGGTTTCCCAGCACATTCTACAATGATATGTTTAGAAATCTAAAAAGTGTAAAACCTACCGGCCCTTCAAAAACTTCCTTGTCGTTAACTATGTAGTTGACTTTGGCGTTGCCAGACAGCTTCTCAGCCTGCATCCAAAACCGGACCTGGCCTTTCTCCAAAATTTCAACTGCCAACTCTGATTTAACTGGGACAGCTATGAAAAATAAAAATAAGAGTAGTAGTTATATTGGTAACCATTTGTACCGATACAGATTTTTCCAACAAAGGAAAAACAATGGAAGTGATGATGTAGCACCTTGCTTCTTTCAGTGAGAGCACTGTAGGGAAAGTTTGATTTTGAGGGACAGTAGAACTGTGTTCTAATCCTGACTGTCATAGATGTCTTAACTATAAAAGAGAGGAAGATGAACTGACCTCCCAGGGTCCTTCAGCTAACCTCTGTGACTCTCTACTGTGGCTTTGGTTAGCTTTATTTAGGGACAATAACAAAGTATGATGAAAAGAGTCTTGAGCTGGCCCCAGTAGTTCAAGGTCAGCTACTAACAAACTGTGATGTGAGGCAGTTCACTTTGCATCTCTGGGCCTCACTTGACTCATAGTAAATGGATGGAATTGAACTGAATGTCCTAATTGACCAGGATATTTTCCTGCCCCAATATTCTAAGATTTAATTACTTCAAAATATTTTGAAAAAGAGTTCAATTTGATTTTTTTCCAACAATTTAACTCACTTTGGAGGTTTTAAAAAATGAATCTTAAGGGCTTCCCTGGTGGCGCAGTGGTTGAGAGTCCGCCTGCCGATGCAGGGGACACGGGTTTGTGCCCCGGTCCGGGAAGATCCCACATGCCACGGAGCGGCTGGGCCCGTGAGCCATGGCCGCTGAGCCTGCGCGTCTGGAACCTGTGCTCCGCAATGGGAGAGGCCACAACAGTGAGAGGCCCACGTACCGCAAAAAAAAAGAATCTTAAGAAAGAATTAATTTTGACTACATATATAAGATGAACCAGCTTGTCATTTAAACCCTATCCATCCCAATGGTATACCTGTTCATTTAAGTTCTTAGATCAAGCAAAATTTTTCAGATGCAAATAAGCAAGTCATTATCAAGAAGCTATATTAAAATATAGCGTGGCTTGCTTCACATAGAAAGTAAGGAACCGTGTGATATCTCTGATTTACACCTGTATCGCTTAAGCCATTTGAACATGAGTGAAATTTTTTAAAAGTTGGCTGACATCTCTCGAAGCCTGTTTCTAAATTTCTTGTAACTTGAAAATGTTCTCTACAAAGCCTCCTCCAGGCCAACAGATCTGTATCAGAGGGGGCTCCTGGGCATCCTCTGTGGAACAAGATGGTTGTTTCTCAAAGTTCTGTAGTCCTTCACTTCTGTTAGGGGAAATCACCCTTTGCTTTCTCTCAACTATTCTTAAATATATCTCAAAATTTTAGCCATGCTACATTTTAAATTATAAGCTTTAATTATAAGCTTGGTATAAAGTTGTATGAAATGTACATTAATGTTTTTTGTATTTATCCTAAAACTACCCTTTTCAAACTTCAAGGGATGCCTTTCCTTTGCACTATTCCATATTCATTGTGAAATTCAGTTATAGAGTCATTCCATGCAGAGCTGAAAGGAGGCTCAGACATCACCTACTGAGGGTGTCCCCTGTGAACAGAGAAGGGCCACACCTTGATCAAGAACAGTTATCTACCCCTAAAACCTTGTGCTCCTCACCTGCTAACAAGGCCACCAAGAGTGAATACGGTACCAGGATACACTGAGCCACTGTGAATAATAACCGCTGCTCGAGAAAGGAGTTCTCTTTCTCCCCTGATTTTACTGATGACAAAACTCAGCCTCAGGAAAGCTTAGCAACATATCTGGGTAGCAGAGCTGAGACCATGGTTGTTCCCTCTATTCTGTGCTCTTATGGTCCTGGCCATCCACTCTGAAGAACACTAGTGGTTTTCCAGTAAGAGCAGATCAGCAACAGACCCCAGGGCAGTGACAGCAGAGGCTAAGTTTTCTCCCTACAGGATGCTCCTGCTTGCTACAAGTTAAGTCTTGAGGGGAATAGAGAGTAGGATCTCTTCCAGAAACATCTGGAAATCTCACTCTAGGGAATCTAATACATGAGTGATGCAGTTACTAAGAAGCTCAGTGTGGCGGCAGTGGGGAGGGGACACAGTCCCACGCTCTCCTGGAAGCCTCCAGATCCCTTAATGTTCACGGTCCTCTCTGAGTAATGGGGCCATTGTCTGGGGAGCAATGGCCACCAGGATGCACACACAGAAACAGCCCATGTCCTGTCAGACCACCTGGGCTTATGCCCAGGTACCAGCTGTGTACATCTGGTCTAATTACTTAACCTCTCTGTGCCTCACTTTCTTCATCTCTCAAATTAAATCACCATAGTAGTGACCCTTTTAAGGTCATTGTGGAGTTTGATGACATTCTGTTTAAGCACCCTATAAACAGCATATAATAAATTAATATTTTGGTGACTCTTCCTTCAGTTGTTTAAACAACACCCTACAACCACCAATTGTATGTTATATTTACACCTAAGAGGACATACCAGATAGATATAATTTATGTATACGTGCTTGTGTATGTCTGTACTCATAGAGTATAATATATACAAGTGGGATAATAACCAATGTCTACAAATAAAAAGATATATTATGCAGGATGTTTTTGTTTCTGTTTTTTTTTAGGTGAGAAGTGTATTTATTTAGAGAGATACACATTCCGTAGACAGAATGTGGTCCATCTCAAAAGGCGAGAGACCTGCAGGATGTTGTTGATACTGAAGTATATCTCCCACCATCCCCCCCATATACCTTGAATTTTAGATATATATATACACACACACACACACACACACACACACACACACACACAGACATATATATTCAAATAAACTGCCTCTCTACACTGCAATTTAGTATCACTACTGGCAACACAGACTAGGTTATTTTCTATTTTTAGCTTTAGATATTTTTATTTTTTCCTTCTGCTCAGCCCTAAATTTCCTTAGGCTCTTTTCTCTGGCAGTTAATTTGCTCCAGCAAAATATCTGGTATTTGTAGGTTTAAGGCATATGTTTAGTGGTTTTCAAAATATTTTTGAAAACAGGAGAATTTACTGTGCCAAGGGAAGGAACAGCACACTCTTTATTATACTCTGTAAGAGACGAGACCAGTTAAGACCTTACAAAATCTCAAGAAGATGGCTTATGTGTCCACATATACTAAAAGGAAGTGGGTATAAATTGAGAAATTGGATATGCTGCTTTGACCCTATCATCAGATCTCTGAAAATATTCATGCAGTGACCTGGCTGATCCAACAGTGGTTGGGGAGAAAAAAGTACTGGAGCTGTGATACTTTAAACATTGCTTCAACGGGTTCACGGGAGCTACCTCCGGTTGGGAGAGTCATACCTGCACATCAGAGTTTTTAACACATTTTTGGGTTCTCTCTGTGCTGACCCAAATGCCACACCTGATCTCTAATAATAGGGCACCTGAGTTTGCTGCTACCCCTTCTCCTAGAACCAACAACTAAAGTGATTATGCTCATGCAGAATGAAATATCTCAGCATAAATGACAGTGACAGCGGGCAATTACTACTGGCAAGTCCATATGATCACTGAACTTCAGGGAGTCTGGGCACCTCCAATTCAACAGCAACACCCCAACTTTTCTCATCTCCATTCTTTAAGCTAAATGTAAATGTGTTTGGACCAGCTGTTGCCTAGACACTTTGTCAATGTTTACTGTCTGACTAGATTAGATTAGTAGGTGCTGCTGTTTCTGTTTCACGTTGTAGACAGTGCGAGCATTCACAGGCTCCAGCTGTGCTCGGCACGGTGACCCTCTCCTCCAGTCCCCTCTTCATGGCCCCGGGAACATGAAGGGAGGACATCTGTGTGACTGGCAGACAGCTCTTCTGCAAGTGGATTTTTCTAGGTCACTCTTCTGTTTCAATTAACATTTATATTTTCCCTGAAGAGTTCAGGATTAACCAACGCCCTGTTGATTGTCTCTCACAGCCCCTCTATGTCGTGGGTGCTGTGAACAATTACAACAGCCGTTCCTGGAAAAGAAACCAGGCAATGGGGAAATTGGGATGAGGTGCTCAGGTTCACAGAGTACAGAAGAAGGACAGACCAGGCCAAACCTCTGCTTTCCATACAATTTTAAAAAGAATAACTTTTAAGATACTATTCTTGGTGTAACTTTTCCAGTTTGATGGTGAATACGCTTACAGACGAGAAACAGTTCTCCCCTAGAATTCAGAAAGCCTGCTTTCTGCATTCACACTCCACAGGCACCCCACTGTGCTTTGTTGAATAAAGTTGGTTTTGAGAACATTCCAGCTGAGGCCAATAGTCACCAACACCCAGCCTCACCATCAAACATGCATTCCTTGGGAATGTGAGAGAGGTCAGACCACTAGTTTTAAGCAGTGTTTATTTTTTAATCACAGCTCTGCTGAGAATTTCAGGAAAGCTGTAGACCTTCGCCCTAGAAAAATGCACATCTACAAACACACAACGTTTTGCCTATAGTTTGGGGTCAGGGTATAGTTCCCTGGGTTCCTGAAACTCCTTTATTAGTGAAGAAGTTATATTTTAGGGATTAAGGAATGAAAAAAATTCCTGATTTAAAAGAATGAGTGATGCTATCACTCTTTGTTTTTTCAAACTCTAAGGTGTAACTTTCTGGATGCTTCACTGCTTTGGCCAGTGGGTACCAATGGGCAAGAGATCCTATCAGGCCAGTGGAACTTTCTGAGTATCGTTTCAGACTTCTTTCTCTTCTCTTAGGTGTCAACTCTGGAATTTAATCTTTTATGTAGAAGGTACTTCATTGAAGGGTTTTTAGATAGTTCATAGGGATTCTTTTTCTGATCAAGGCATCTTTACCTTATTTTCCAGGAGTTTAAAATGTTAGGTACTGTCTTTATTTAGAGGTATGGTTCTTCTATTAAATGTTAACATTAAATTGCTTAGGAAGAGATCAGTTCGCCTAAAAGACATACAAATTAATGTATCCAGGAGATGTGTGTGTGTGTGTGTGTGTGTGTGTGTATAAAGTTCCAAAATATGTAGGCAAAAGGTTAAGAATGTAATTGGTCAGCTGTTACACCTATGTAACCCGATAGTGTTCTATGTAACAGAGCATGGGATGTATCTCCTATGTCAGTGTTCTTTGTATCTCTGGAGAACAATGACAAAGATAAAGGCAGCCCTTCGGAAAGTGCATCTGCAGCTACCGATATATGCTCCATTATATGTTCTCAAGAGCCTCTTCTCTTGATCCTGTCAGAAGTGTGTAGAGGGATGGCTAAACTCTGTGAATGTATTGTGGACACTTACTTGGGAACTTGTGTTCTTGGCTGAGAGCAAGTAAACGTTTCAATTCTGTAGGGAGAAAAAGAGAACAATTAGAGCTTGAACTACTAAAACAAAAGTCACTTGATCCTTGGGAATCACTGAGAAATCAAAGCAGACTCGTGAATGAACTGATTTTTCACTTACCTTCCTCATCTATCAAGTAGCTTGACGCTATTCCATCAGTGTCTGTTACATCGCAGGAGTAGATGCCCAAGTCTTCCATCCCGAGGTCTTTGAAGGTCATTTTCGTCCTTCAGAACAGAATAATTTTATAAGAAGAGAGGCCGTGTGGGGTCTGAGGGCCTGCACCCTGCCGGTCTCTAGGCATTTGCACGTCCGCTCCCTTCACGTGGAGCACTTGTTCTGTCCCCCTTGCTGACCTAAAGCCCACTCATTCTTGCTGCTTCTGGAAAGACTTTCCTGACCTCCTCCTATGGGCTGATGGTAACGGGAGGGGGAGCTGGTACAAATCTCCCATCCCCAAGCTATGATGCGTATCGATGTACATCCCAAATAAAGATATTTTTAGCTGATCAACCCTTGCTGGGCAGCCTGAAATTTTTCTTCTTCACAGGGCAGAACCTCCCAATGCCTCTCTTATGTCAACCCTGCACTTCCTGTTTTGGAGGTTATCACATGGCATCAGTATTGCCTAGTTCATTAACTATATACCTCCACTGAATGCCTTTTGGGACGAGATCTGTTTTGTTCACTGTTGTGTCCTCCGGCCTCCATACCTTGTCTAGCACATAATATGGGCCTAATAAATACTTGTGGAATGAATGAATGAATGGGTCAGTGGTCTAGTTCTCTTTGTTTTCTAACTTTGGTGAGTCACATTGCTGGTCAGGGTCTAAGACCACCCAAACATTTATAGGTTAATCAAGGAAAAAAATTTATAGTTTGATTGTCTTTCCTTTGACCAAAATTATGTTTCACTTCAAGGACCTTACAGCATAGTTACAGCAGAACGTCTTTTAATTATTAATATATTCAGTATTTCCTTGCTGTTTTCCAACAAAATTACTATTTCTTTCTTTTATTTTTGAGCTACATTGGGCTTTTGTAATAGAAGTAATACTTAGGAATATTTTGCTTTACTAAATATAATCCAATCTGGTTGGCACTATAAAGATATGAAGCTTGATAAGTAAGGTGAAATAAAAAGAAATCTTGAGGCTGAAAGGAAGTAACAGATCATAAAATTAATCTCCTTCACTCTCTTCTATTTTACAGAAAAAGAAATCCAAGGTCCATGTAATTAAAAGCTGCCCCAGGTCACACAGCCGGCTCCAGGTAGAGCTGGGACTAGAGCTCATCTCTCCTGTGCTTCCCATACAGAGTTCTTTCCAGTACAGTATTGTGTCACTCACAAGTGGCGGTGAAAAAGCAGAACAGATTATACCCAATCCATTGAATTTACCATAACTTGAATCAGCAAGTTCTTCCTTAACCCCTCCCCATAAGCATCCTCACCATTACTTAAGATTTCAAAATTCTGTAGAATAATGAGAATCATCTTTGAAGTTCACTTTTATGCCAGTTAAAGCTTTTCTTACATCATCATAAACGATGCCAACTAAAAACTGCTGCTCGCCATCTGCTTCTACAAGGATGAAGTCATTAGCCACTGCAGTCGCTGACCTTCAACACACCCTGAAAGGAGTTCAGGGTGGAGATCAGGAATGAGGCGCTCTGTGCTCTGGAAAAACTGGCAGAACAGGCCTTCAGGTAGTTAGGTATTTTTCAGGAGAAGATTTTATGAGCCCAATTTCTTGTATCTTCTCATAACTAGAAAAGCACTAAAATCATTGATGGAGACATCGGCTCCTTGTGACTAGCAGCAAGCTTCTGCCGAAATGTGTGCTTTGATTGCACGTTTCCCCTTCACCAAAATCACTTCTATCCTGACTTTCCTCCTTACCTTTTCGGAGCAGTTCCTCAGAGCTGTCTGAGATGCTGTCTCCTGGGCTATTGTCCTCATTTTGCCCCAAATAAAACTTAGGTCATAGCTCTCACATTGCGCTTTTTTTTTTCAGTTGACAGTGAGACACATATGAGAAAATACTTTAAATGGACTAATGTGAAAAGTATTTTATAAGGATTGTTATTTTTTAAGGTTTATACTGGTTTTCACTTTTTACATTTCCAGTTATAAAATATTTGGATTTCATTCTCTTATTTGAAATGGAAAGCGTACTTCATCCTCCTTTCATGAAAAGGAGACCCATAGTTAGGATTGAAACGGTGCGTACTTGTTGCCTTTGCTTTCAACCTCTAATCTTGGAGACTCCTCTGTGGGGACATAATCTTTGGACCAGGTGAACTCAGAATTTGGAGCCATCTGATCACATTCGAAGTTCAAGGAAATGACTCCATCATCATCCACATTTACAACAAGTTCTTTGGTTCCTAGAAGATCAAAAACAAGGCACTGATAGTTCCTGGTAGAAGTCAATCACGTAAGAATTCCTTACCTTGGGATCCCTTACTGTAGCCTTAAAGCAGGGCCTTGAGCCTGTGCAAGCAAAAAGCCCCAACTGCTCGCTGCAACTGACAATCCTGCTACAATTCAACTTTTGTGTTGTGACAGAATTAAATGAATGTACCATGTTTCTTAGGTAGTGCTAACACCATGGACAGTACTGTTTGTTCAGGGCTGAAGAAAATTGGTTGACGTGACCCTTGGGACAATTACTGGAGTATGTTGACCATAATAAGAAGGACAAGGCAGCCTTGGGAGAAAGGAAAGTTGAATGGTCCTTATCAGGGCCTAATTCATGACTTTTGCTTCAATATTACCCATATCTAACTAGTCATCAAGAAAGGATAGATAAGAGATAAAGAAATCAAAGGGAAATTAGAGGGGAGAAAGTAGAGGTAGTACGAACTGCCTATATTCACATGTTCAAAGTTTGTAAATCATTTAAGAATGAAAAAAAACTCCATGGAAACAAATTCTGCTGATCAGGTAATCATAAATTAATCTAAAGATGCCATTCTAGATTAGAACAATAGAAACCTAGAAATGACTGTTATTGAACTTTATGGAAATGAATTTCAAGAGATTCAAATGTTTCAAGATTAGTTTTTGGATTTTAAAAGAAAACAATAATGTTTTGAGGGATTTTTTTTGAGGGTTATAATAAATTACATCTGCATTCAATATAACAATTCAGAGTGTGTATAGCATATAAAATGTTCACATCTCTGCCTAAATCCAATTTAAAAGGTAAAATGCTCTTCTCAAATTGCCATTAATTCAATTACCAGTCTACACTTAGTTTGTTTCCATACATTAGGAAAAATATATTTAATTTCAGAAAGGTATAGTTTTATTTTTTTTAAAGTATAAAAAAAAATCTTTCAGTAGATACTTCCCAAGTGATGAAAGATTTTCTCTTCTAGATTGCATCATTCAATAAAACCTGTCAGGGGAAAAACAATTGCAAGACTCCTCCCAGGCGAAGGGCAAAACAAAACGAGTGCCTAAAGAGTGATTGGTGACATTAGGATGTTGGTTCCTAAGCCTGGCAGTTGGTCTAATTTGTGTCCTTATTGATAGTAGTGTGTGCTTCAACTATAAACCTCCAAAAAGTGATTTTTAACACATAGAAAACTTAGCGAAGACTAATTCTAGGAGATTTTAAAAAATTACTTTTTAAAAAATAAAGGGTTATTTTCACATTTGGCTATACAGATAAACAGAAATAAAGATCAATTAAAGATTTAATTTTTCCTAAGTGAAATGTCCCCCATGTATTACTTTATTGGAAGTCACAGACCATGTTTAATTTCTATTCCCAGTAACACATGACTAATCCTTACATTAGGATTAATGTATAACATTGCTGTATAACAAATAACGAACAAGTTACTTAAGAAAAGACTGACACCTAAGAATGCTGAGGTTTAGATGGTATTATAATACACAGTTAGCATAACTGAATCACAGAGAGTATAAATGGAAAATTTTCTGAATATCTGTATTGTTATAAAGAGGAAAGGAGAAGTAATGAAGTTGACTAAACCTTTCTTGCTATTTACATAATATCTATTTTGGAGGCATGACAGATTGTTCGTATTAATCATTCATTGGTTTATTTGTAATCTCTTTAAAAAGGAAGTGAATCATCCATATGCCTGCTGTTTATTATGTTGGAGGTATGACTTAAGTTTACAGCAGAAAAAAATATTGCTTAGCTTAAGAGTCTTGATTTTTATTAAAGTGAAAGATTTGACGTTTCTACAAAGGAGTCATAAAACGGAAAGCATATGAACAATATAATTAGCTTGGCTTTTCTCTCAATTACATGGATAACCTTGGTACCGTAACACTTCACTCATTTGGAATCTTGCCCAAGACCAAGAAGTAATGAAAACAAGTCTCTAAGAGCCAGTGCTGATGTGACAAAGTCCATGCACTAGTATTCTTGAACACTCAGTGGTGAATTCCATAGACCATCACTTGGAATCTCTACTTAGCTTGAGATGATTGTAACAAGCTTAGTTGGTCAGTTTCTCTCAGTAGATTGAACCCAAAAAAGAGAGGAAAGTAAGAAGCTACTATCATCAGGAAAATGACAGCAGGAGAGGAAGCAGAAAACTAAAAAGCAGGCACAAAGACATTATTTAGTAGAGGGACAAACAGCTCCTCACCCCATAAGACGTCACTATATTGTAACACTGGGCAATGAATAAGGTGGATACTTATGGCTCTGAGTCATTCAGAAAAAGGTAAATGAAATTAAGTATATTGCATCCAAGAAGTATGAAAGGTAGGTACTGAAATGTGTAATCTATTTTACGAGAATTTTCATCAAAGAGTCTTAGAATGAAATTTTAAATAATTGATGCTCTAGCAGTAAATTCTCAGGTAAATGGAACTACTGGGTATTTAAAACAATACCTTTTTCAGGTTTCTGAATGGCCAGATTTGGTCCCAAACCCATGCAACTTAGAGAATAGAAAAACCCTGCTTAGTTGTTGTCTCAATTGCCTCAGCTATTAAGAGAAGGATATAGAGCTGCCTCACTGAATTATTCTGGGCAATTAATTTTTGTAAAGTACTTGGAGATCTTTTGTGACATATGAAATGAAACAAAAGATGTTATTTTTAAGTCCCAGGCAATATGTGTGTTTCCACTTTAACCTATGAGTTTTACATCATTACTTTGTAGCTGGGTTCTAATGTAAAAAAATGTAATAATTTATACTTTTAGAAAACAACATGGTATTTTTTGAAAGTCTTAGATCAAAATTTGTGATTTGAAATTAAGTAATTGCCTGGAGGGGCAAAATAAAAAGTAGGGATTAGATGTAAAGTCAACTAGTATCTGAGTGTGCTCATCTGTGCAGCTTTTCTTGATTAATCATATCAAATCAGAACATGGTAGACAATACCTGTAGTGGATAAAAGAGAAGCATGAACATTTCCTCAATTTATGCTCACATAATTGTGGCTATGATGGGTGCTATTTGTTGATTTATTTAAATAAAGGGAAAAAAAGTTAAAACTCTCTTCCATACTTCTGTTTTAAAAATCAAATACTCATTAAGATGAGTATTTGATTAATTTTCAGTTTTCAATAAGTTGCACTGGTTGTTTATTTTATCAAGAACAGGGTTACATTCTACAAGGGCAGGGCTTTTGTCTTTAATATTTTCCATACATATTTACACATGCCAAGCACTGGACTGAAAAAACAGATTTAAATGAGAAATGTCAGTTTAGAATTGCAATGTTTATTTTATTGGAACTAGTCTTATTAAAGCTTAAGCATAACACCAATATTTTGATAAACAGACAAAATAAAAAAAAAACCAACAAAGAAAACATTCTAGTCGCAGTGGGTTTCCTACTTATGCTCAGAATTTAAAACTTGATCTCTTTCCTGACAAACAGTGATGCTGTCAACTGGCTGACAGTATCACTCTGAAAGTGATCATAATCACAAGATTTTGAAAAGTAAAGTTTACTGAAAATAATTGAAATACTAGTTTTCTAGGCATATTTCTTACACTCCACAAAAATTCTCTTTAGAAAATAATGTTTAGTCAAAATAACTTACTATTACAAAGAAAGAACACAGTTTCAACTGTATAAATATAAAACAAGGTTATTGTCTTAAAATGATTATGGCAACAAGTTATCTTGTTCCCTATTTGTCACATGAATTACAATGCTAATGCTCTCATACTCTTTCAACATGGCTTTTGAAATTCAAAGCCTTCTGTTACTGTTCAGCTTTAATTAATTGGTTAACATAGTTCTTTGAATAAAAGTGTTTTTGGAGAGTGACTTAGTAGACCAAGTATTTTATAATAATACCTATAATGGGAAATGGAATTGAAGTTGCCTGGAAAAAAGGTAGACTCTTCCTGCATTCTGGGTTTATATATAGAGGAAGTCATTTTTGGAAAATACATAGATTCATAGATTCCTCTCTGTGTAATAAAGAAGGTAATTATGTTAATCTGGAAAGGACATTTTTTCCACATATTAAAATCTAAGAGGAATTAATAGTGGTGTTCCTTAAATGAACGGATCCTGGATACATCATGGGCAAAAAATTCTAGTGAGATTTTACAAAAGATACATGACATTGAAATGGATGATTCTTTTTATAAGTGCTCTAGGAACACCAAGAGCAATGTAATGACAGCATTTCTAAGAGGCCCCAGGCTAGTCCACAACTACACCTGTGGAGATTAACCTGGTGCAGCGTCAGAGTGAAAGAGGTGCAGCTACAACACCCTCAAATTTTCTTTTTAGAATGTCCCACGGCCTGAGTTTTTGCCAAGCACTGAGCTGCTGTCAATCCATGGTTGAACTCATAAACGTCTAAAGAGACACATTCACATTCATTTGACTAAAACATGAGCAGAATGGTTCCGATATTTAACAGGCAGGCAGCAAGTTTGATGTTCTGCTGTCAAAGTAATGGAATCCCTATGGATATTCTCATCTAGATGAAAGGCCATCTCACTTTCCCGCAGAGTTGAGCTGGGAAAGTGGACCAAAGTTTGTCAGGACTTAGATTTTTCTCAAAAACAACCTTTGAATCTTTTCAAGAATATGAAGAATTCAGTTAAGAGCAGAGGAGATTTGGCTATAGAAAATGAAGGAGATAATTCTGGTCTGAAAAGGAATTAAGAAGAGTTGTCTCTAGTCAGCTGCCCCAACCCTAAACAAATCCTTAATGAGGACATAGAGGAATACTGGATTGCGTGGAATGGCATTTTAATAGTCCCTCCAGGCTTGCCACTACCCCCAGTAAGTGAATGGGTTAAAGTACGGCCCAGGGCTAAAATGAACTTTTGGGAAATTAACTCCAGCCCGTAATAATAAAACTCCAGCAAATAATGATTTTAAAAAGAGATAAAATTTAAAAGTGGGAATTCATCTTCTCACACATTTCATAATCTGATGTGATTTAGTCTTTTATATCTGCATTAATAGGACACTTTCATAAGTTTTATTCTTTGTCCTTCTCCATGGTGTGCGTGAGTGAGTGTGTGTGTGTGTGTGTGTGTGTGTGTGTGTGTGGTGTTTAAAAAAACTGGAGAGTGGGACAGAACAGAAGCAGACAGAAGTGAACAAATGCAATCGGCTGCGTGTAACGCTGAGGTCCCCTATGTGGAAGACAGGACCGCTGGCTGACCCACCAGCGGTCCTGGTGCTACATCAGGGCCTCCACCGGATCTCTCCCAACTCACCCTTCATAACCAGGGCATTCATTACGAGATACTAGGGTTAGGTTTACACGTTGCGGCTGCAAAACAGAGTCACACTCTCTCGCCAAAACATGGTAGCCATTCATTATTTTTTTCATCTATAAACCAGGTACTAGGCTATCGACATATAGAGAGAAAATAAAGTTCCTATGTTGAAGGAGCCCACAGTCTAATGCACAGTTCACAAACCTTGAATTTCATACTTGAATTACCCAAGGAGTTAAACAAACAAACAAAAATGAACCTATGCCCAGGCTCAGTCCTGGAGACTCTGATTTAATTGGTCTGGAGTAGTCTAGAATGGAGTCAGAATTTTCAAAAAGTTCCTGGCATGATTCTAATGCAATGTACTGTCAAGGTTGAAAACTACTTTGCTAATGGGTGAAAGAGAGCAGATAGTGAGCAAATATAAGTGAAGTTTTCTAAATTAGCCAGTTGAGCTAATCTTTAATAGTCAGCCTGGCTTCCTGCTTCAGAATCCTTCAAAGCTCCACCTCAAGGCCACTGAGCCTTCTCAGCCCTACCAGGTTCTAACACCTATCAATTTTCAGAAACTGGGATTGGTTAGTAGGTTGTCAACTCAATCCCAGCTCATTATTCCTTCTGGAGCTCCGTTCTTCTAACCTGCCTTGCTCTTGGTGAGAAGTCCTAACTTCCAATAACTCAGTTCCTGCCCGGGACTCTGCCTGGGTCTGGGTTCTCCTGCCCCTCACCTCAGTTCTCCTGCCTGCTGCTGCGTCTCTGGTAAGAACACCTGCAGCCTGTTCTGCCAGTTATTTGTTGCCCTCCAGATCACCTGCCACACCTTGGCAGGTCTCTCTCTTGCCTCCCGTCTGATCTGGTTCACTTTGTCTCCACCTACAGCCCAGACCTGATACAATCAACATAGATACTGTTTGAAAAATATCAAATATCAAGACTAGAAGTGCCTCTCATGTACCAACAAATCTACTCTAAATATTTTCCAGCTTATTCTTCTTACAGGCTTGTTTAGCTACTAGATTTCTTGGTAAGGCACAGCACACTTAGTCCATTTTGATCCTCATTACCAGCACGATCAGACTTTGCAGTAGTGGCTGAGCTACGTCTGCTGGCATTTTCGTCAACTTCAAAGGGAGACCAGTCACCCTACCAACCCCAGTGGATTAGGTTAACTTTTAACTGGAATTCAAATTGCACTTGAGGTATCTTGTTAGGTGTATTTGAGGTTTGCTGTTACATGATAAGCTTTATTCTCTATCTGAAATTTTAGTAATGTGTTCCAAAAGGAGTTGTTCTTCTGAAATAGCAATCCAAGTTTCACGTTTCAAACCTTGAAACTGATAACAGATCCCACCCCCCCCAACCCCGGCCCCAAACATTTTAGCATAAAATAAATACATGATTAAAAGTAATATATTGGTATTTAATAAAGTTAATAAATACAGACAACCTTAGGCTACATACAAGTTTTTACAGGGATTTTTGAAGCCTTAACACCTGTTTATAGCCTATTCATCTATGGGAAGTATTTTGTGAACCTCTAAGCTCTCATCATGCCATGCTGTAAACTGTTCTTCCACCAGCTCATAAGCCCAGTGGGCGGTGACAACGTCACATTACTCTACTTGTGGTGCCCACACAGCACCTGGCATGAAGCAGGTGTTCAGGAAACACATAGTGCAGGAATGAATGTGTCTGTTGCATATGGAACCAGCCTCAGTGCCCTGGGTTTGGGCTCCTTCATGGCGATGCTTCAAGTCAAGCATCTTGACTCTGTGCCTCCCGGGATTTTTTCCTAGGCTTGAGCCAGTGGTTCCTGAGCGGGTTAATCTGCTGCTGTTTAGTCTGCAGCTGCTGCTTGTAGTTATATTCTGGGAATGGAACGGCCACAGAATGACTTTGGGTGCCTTGTTCCAAACGAGTGAAACAAAACTCTCCCCCAGGAGCTCACCAGCAGACTCCTTTCTGATGGTAAAGTTTCCACCGTGGTGGCTTTACTAACATCCTGACTGGCCACCTGCCATTCCAAGGGTTATTGATGAGAAAACAGGAAATCAATTTAAGCTTTCTTTAGTCAATCAGATTTGGGTTCCACTGCTTAAAGGGTGCTTTTAACCTATCAATGACTAGATAGTTTATTTGTGTAATAATCTAAATGTTCTTACAAGGGCAGCCTCACAGTTGGGCTCTTCTGCATGTCTATTGGCACCCTAGATATCTGCACAGTTGGCACCTGAAGGGTCTGATTTCTATAGGAATGTGTGTCCTCATGTCTTCGTGTGTCACCTTTTACCTGGCATTTGGGCTCCTAGCATCTTTCTATTTTCTCATGAAGTTTTGCAAAGAGTACTTATATGAGGTATGGCACTCTGTCCAGACACACCTACCACACTTTGGTACCAGAAGGTCACTTCTGTCGTACCCGGTGCTAGAGGGTAGTTACAGGAGTAGATGAAAGCAGTTTATGAAGTAATAGGATGAAAGGGGCAGGTACTTCCTCAAAGGATACATTAGATATTCTTTTCAAGTATCATTAAGTGAGAGCAGAGTTTTCTATGTTTACATTCTTTTCTCATCCTAAAAACAAATATTACATTATATATCTGCTCTTTATTTCAGTCTGAAAATAGGATTAAAGTGAGAGTGCTTGGACTAGAATGAATATAAACTTAAAATAACTGGTTAATACTTTTTTTTAATCTTTTTTCATTTCCAGTAATTTCTTTCATGTAACCTTAATGAACTGAAATTTATAACTTTGAAAAGGAGATTAAATGACAAAATAAGTATTATATAATGATCTGAAACTACTTGCACAGTGAACACTATAAACTTTGTTCACATAACAAAGGGAAAGACTGTCTTTCCTAGTCCAATCATGGCATCTTGAAACTGGGAAGTGAGGCTGCCTCAACTCTACAGATCATTCAATTAGGACCGCTGTTAGTTTAATCCAGGGGTCAGCAAACTATGGCTTGTGGGCTAAATCTGGCCCATTGCCTCTTTTCGTACGGCCTGCAAGCTAAGAATGGTTTTTACGTTTTTAAACAGCTTTTACAAATAAAAAGAAGAGGGCTTCCCTGGTGGCGCAGTGGTTGAGAGTCCGCCTGCCGATGCAGGGGACATGGGTTCGTGCCCCGGTCCGGGAAGATCCCACATGCCACGGAGCGGCTGGGCCCGTGAGCCATGGCCGCTGAGCCTGCGCGTCTGGAGCCTGTGCTCCGCAGCGGGAGAGGCCACAGCAGTGAGAGGCCCGTGTACCGCAAAAAATAATAATAATAATAATAATAAAATAAAAAGAAGATTAATATTTCAAGACCTGAAAACTAGTTATAATTCAAATTTCATAATGCATGTAATGTATCATATTACATAATGCATATATCAAGCACAATAAAGTTTTATTGGCACATAGCCATGCTCACTAATTTATGTATTGTCTCAGCCTGCTTTTGTGCCACAGCAGAGTTGGGGATTGTTACAGGGACCACATAACCATAGAGTTGAAAATATTTACTATCTAGCCCTTCACAGAAAAAATTTTCTGTCCCCTGGTTTAATTTAGTAGCTACAATTATATAAACCCTACTTTTGTTTAAGGATCATGCTTGCTACCTGGGCTGTTCCAGCTTCCTCTGTGATGGGAAAATATTCTTGTGGGAATTAATGGCCGTAGTATAACAGGAATAACGTCCCAGGAATGTATGCTTTAAACAGTTGGTCCAGGAAGCATAACTTGATCAAGAACTTCCCTGTTTTTAAGTATGAACCAGAGTAGCCCTGGACCACTACAAACGTGGCTCACCCCTGCCCTAAGGTCCTGGGATGGGGTAAATGATTGTCAAGTCCTACGCTCATTCTTATCAATCATTCGGCTAGCATACAGTGATGATTTTGAAAATGAGGAAAAGCATAGAAGTAAGGTTGAATGTTACTTTGGTATCTTACACAGATGAGACTAACGAAAAAGTAAAAGCCTACCTGGACGGGTTTCTGCCACAACAGGCCCAGCAAGGTCAGACGGCTTCCCGACACCTGCCTGGTTTACGGCTCGGACTCGGAACACGTAGCTGACACCCTCTTTGAGGCCTTGCACCTGGAAGAAGCAGGTATAGAAGTGATGGGTGCTTTGTGTCATTTGAACAGAAGTGCCCTTCCTCTGTGGTGGCAATTCAATTATACAGCACAAAGGGCACAGGACTTGGGTTCTGAACGTCCTTATGTCAAAGGCTGTGTGTGGCTTCAGCTAAGACTTTCTTCTCTCTGGACCATGTGTAAGTAGAGATTTCCAAGATCCCTTGAAACTCAGATGCTGTTTATTTTTTAGATAATTTAATGGCCACCAGCATCAGAAACAGAAGACTAATACAGGTATGCTTTAAAGGAGTTAGCCACCTTATTCTTTGGTCAAAAGACAAATTACAAAGTGCTCAGGAGAGCTTATATGCTGCCCTTTTTTTCCTGATCCTTTTGAGACGTTCCATGAATAATTTCAGATAAAATTTCTGACAAGAGAGGGGAATTACAAGCACGGATCACAGATCATGGATCACTTTCCGTTTAAAAGCATGTTAAAGCACTAGAACAAAAACAAACAAAAATTGTCCCTATAAATATAATACAGCTATTTCTCACTAAACAGACAAGCAGGGACTTCCCTGGTGGCACAGTGGTTGGGAATCCGCCTGCCAATGCAGGGGACACGGGTTTGAGCCCTGGTCCGGGAGGATCCCACATGCCATGGAGCAACTGAGCCCATGCTCCACAACTACTGAGCCTGCACTCTGGAGCCCACAAGCCACAACTACTGAGCCTGCATGACACAACTACTGAAGCCCATGTGCCTAGAGCCCGTGCTCTGCAACAAGAGAAGCCACCACAATGAGAAGCCTGCACACTGCAATGAAGAGTAGCCCCCGCTCACTGCAACTAGAGAAAGCCCACGTGCACCAATGAAGACCCAACGCAACCAAAAATAAATACATAAATAAATAAATTTTTTAAAACGATAAAATCTTAATAAATAAATAGACAAGCAGTTAACATGATTGTGAATTTTAGTAATTTGTGAATAGTCAAATATATTCAAATTCCAAATCCTCACATTTTCAATCATCAAGAAGATGTTTGCTGAGGACCTATATTATATGTGTGCCACCAAGCTAGAGTTACAAGAGCATAAGAGAAGTAAAAAACATATATAGTATGTTTTTATACAACAGTCCCACTTCATAATTTTTTGTGACTTTCTTTGGGTTCAGCACAGTCTCATTAGTATTACAAATACTGTCAATATTTTACAAAAATTATGTTTTCCTTTTTAGAACATGTGACTTTTAAAAGCTATATGTATTTTAAGAAGGAGTTTATTACACACAAAGGGCACAATTTTTTCCCATAGTGTTGTGATGGAGATTAACAGCCAAAATGGGATTTAAATCAAACAAAGCTAGAATATACTTATTCAACTAAGCGAAGTGTTTGTGACCATGTATTTAGATGAGCTATGTATTAAATTGTTGGGTTTTTAATCTACTTATTTAATTGTATTGTGTTTATGGTAACAGAATGTCACTACTTATTTAGTGATAGCTTTCACTGGAGCTAATGGATTTTTGAAATGAATTTTAATCCGTAAATGAATTTAGGCACAGGCTAAATGCATAAGAGTTTGATGTATTTAAATTCTATGCTTAGAAATAATGCCAGGCAACTGTGGATCTACAGAAAGGAACAGAAACATTTCCTTGTCGTGATAAAAACAGACCAGTTGCCAGGTACCTGCCACATCTGCACCTGCCACTTAGGTAATATGTGGCCATGAGTCAGATTTCTGCCAACACGGCACAGGAAGTGAATCCACTTCCTAGTGTCTAGTCACTGAGGTGACAGGCACACCCCTCCACTCTTCCATCACCGCAGGGGCAATGACTGCTGGCTTAAAGCACTAGAGATGCATAATCTATATCCCCCACCCCTTCCAATTATTCAGTCCCTCTCACCACATTGTCTCAGCAGATTGTAATTACCAATCAAGAAGGAAGCATGAGCTCTGTTGGTTAAACCTTTTGGTGGATAGTAATGCATCTTTCACTCTCTAGGAACCCCTAGACACTCAGTGCTAATGTGAATGGGGGTGCTTCTGGCAGAAACCGGTTAGGCCATTATGTTCCAGTGCCATGGTGCTAAAATCTCCTGTTCCTGGAGGTATATGTCCTTTCCTCACTTAAATTTGACAGATTAAACTTTTTAACATGCACATTTTTCCTCCATTTCAGGGCTGAAACTATGAAACATCTGGAAAAGTGACTCCACATCAAAATGGGTATGGGAACTATAGGACATCTCTACTTTTCTTCTTTATGCCTTTACTGCTTGAATTTGTCATCATAAGCATGCATCTGTTTTATAATCAGAAAAATCAGTAATTCTATTTTTGCTTTAAAAATTGTGGCCAAACTCTAAGGTCATTTCCTTACAGAAAGTTCGTCTCCTGGTTTGTGAGGGGCACTCAACCTCAGTCTCTCTTTCCCCTAAATTTGCCTTTCTTCTTCTTCTTTTTTAAAAAACTGAGTGACATTAACCATTCTTTGATGTGTTTAAACTCCATTATTTTCTCTTCCTACTCATTTTTCCTGGGCTCTTGGTCCCCTTTGCTTGGCTTCTCACTCTCACTTGGTTTCCCGTGAGTCGGGCTCCTGGGATCCTGTGCTATGGCAGATGGAGGATTTGGAAGTCATGCTGGCCATAAGCACACACCACCATCATCTAGGATGTGTCCGACCTTTGTTTTACATTGGCCTTGGGGATGTCTTTGTATCGAGAGGCCTCCTGACTTCTCTGGACAGCCAAACAGCACCCTAGGCTCCAGACCTTCCTTGACCTTTTCTCTTCCCCAGGAAATGTGACCTTCCTTATCTCCTCATGGTGTTGTAAGGGGCTGGAGAGCTTACTGGCACATGGGAAGCTGAGTTAATGGCATGTTGGATATAATGGTTTAAGGGTCATCTCTCCTGGAGGGTACATTTACATCTTTTTATAGGGACCCCAGAGAGTGGCTGCCCTAACCCCAGAGAGTGGCTGACAAATGGTATGGACTTTAGTGGCAGGTTGACAAGAGAAATCTCTTAAACCAGGTATGCTCTGAAAATCCTCCAAGGCCCACGCCCTGGGTGGTGGCATATTCTGCCAACAGATAAGACTGTACACTGAATGCACTGTGAAGCTTCCTGTTTGACTGTGGTCATACAGTCACACTTCATTGTACGTAACAAGAACTGGAGTCATATTCCCCACAGTTTCTGAGGCCTTGTTGTAGATTCAGGGTCTCCAGATGCCACTGCTGATAATAGGGGGAAACATTCTTTTGAGATTTCTATTTGGTACTAGTGAGAGAGTCAGTGGCTAGAGCAGAACAGTCTCTGGCAGATAGAGTTAGAAACTGGATCAGTTGGAACACTCTAGAGGAACCTGGAAGGCAGTGACATGGAGAAGGGTGAGAACAAGGTCAAGAGTTGAGGCAACTCATTCCTCTGGTCCCTGAGAGCTCATGTGAGCACAGGGGTGAGGGGGCAGGGGAGGTAAGGCCGCCACGACTCAAAAGGATCAGCAGTTAAAGGCGTACAGGCATGAACTCTATGAAAATAACACCCTCAAATCAAAAACCACCGGCAAAAAAATTCGAGGTAGGAATGAGAAAGTCACCTTTTGGAGATGGTAACATCTTAAGACTGTGAGTAACAAAAATGTGAGGTGGGTAAGTGGAGGCGAGGAGGGACAGAAGAGGGAGGAGGGATCTTTCCTAAAGCCAGGCAAAGGGATTTGGGTCAAATTACAAGCAAATTGTTTTAAGTATCAGAAACATCCCCAAAACCTCACCGACTGCCAAATGGAATCCTACCAGGATCCCAACACATGACACAGACCAATGCTGAGATGCTCTGCTTTATCTCACTGACTTTAAAGTTAACTTCGTTAGAAGAACTGTTTTTCTTTAAAAAAAAAAAAAGATTTTCTGAAACTGTGAGCATCCTCTTACCTTCAGGTATGTGTTTTTCAGAGCCGCCTCATTGAGTCCTCGCCACTGGTCCTGTTTGGCACTGGCCTCCTTCATGTCCACAAAGTAGCCAGTGACCGGAGTCCGTCCTGAGTGGATTGGAGGCTTCCACTGCAGAACCAGGGAGGTTTTTCTGACTTCACTGTACTTGAGACTGTGCGGTGGTCCTGAGAGGGAAAGAGAGACTGATGCGTAACAATCATAATGGAGATAAGAAAACTCCAATGTGTGTAAACCTAGAACCACATTTAAGGTCTTAAAGTTGAAGCTAATGCTGGTGTTCTTCTTTTGTAAAATCTACTACTCCCATGGAAACAGGTATTCCGTGCTCATTTCATATCAAGTTTCCTCAACAGCTCTGTATCAGCCTATTAAGACCCTTTACGGGCAGCAAGTGGTTAAGGCCAGTTCAAGGTGCCCTCCAGCAGCTGGATGAAGCCTTGCCCTCAGGCTGTCCTCAGGCCTGTGTTCCTCACCTTTTATCATAACAGTTTAATTTGGTTGCAGATTCAGTTTCAGATTATTTTTGGATGACAATCTGAAAATACCCCGCAATCTCAATTATGACGAAGAAAGCAACTCTCTTTGATGGCTTATGAATATAGAAAAATATATATATTGCAAAATATATATCCCTCCCTCACTGGAGGGATATCTTTCTCGTAAAGCATATATCCCATATAGGGGTAAAAGCAAACTACAATTGTGGTTACAAAGAACTTTCACCAAAACAAATACAATCAATCCCATGGGCCCTGAATCTATGCTAAACCCTATCAGGTGTTTTACATTCTTTTATCTCACCCATCCCTAAAACAATTAACAGAAAGCTCAGAGACACCAAGGAACTTGATCAACCTGTTCAGGAAGGAAGCCAAATACTTCCTGTGTGTGCTCTTTGCACTCTTGGGCGAGTCCCATCTACTCACTGATGGCCTGCATCTTTGCATGACTACCAGCTGCTATGAAGGTGATATAGTTATTTATTTTCTTTCTTTTTTTTTTAAAGGATATAGTCAGATTTGCACTTTATTTATTTATTTAAATTTATTTATTTATTTATTGGCTGCGTTGGGTCCTCGTTGCTGTGCGTGGGCTTTCTCTAGTTGTGGCGAGTGGGGGCTACTCTTTGTTGCGGTGTTCAGGCTTCTCATTGCGGTGGCTTCTCTTTGTTATGGAGCACAGGCTCTAGGCACGCGGGCTGCAGTAGTTGTGGCTTGCAGGCTCTAGAGCGCAGGCTCAGTAGTTGTGGCACACAGGCTTACTCGCTCTGCAGCATATGGCATCTTCCCGGACCAGGACTTGAACCCGTGTCTCCTGCATTGGCAGGTGGATTCTTAACCACTGCACCACTAGGGAAGTCCCTTTATTTTCTTTTCTCTTTCCTCTTTTTTTTTTTTTTAAATAACAACTGGTTTCTAACCAACCAATCAAAAGCACCTGAACTGACTCACAGTGGCCTGAGAGCCAACTACAAGCGCAGACTCCATCATGCTATGCTTTGGCATTTTGCAATTGATCACTGTGTTCTTTGGGCCCTTTTCCTCAGCTTAATGGTCACTGGCAATGAGTCATCTTTGTCTCCTGATGATGCCTTCTGTGGAAATAGGTTTAAATAACACCAGTACCTTACCCTGGTGTGGAGTGCTCTGTTTTGCAAAGGGCTTTTATGACCATTGTCCTGTGTCATCCTTAGGAGCCAGAGAGGCATCCCAACAGGTAGCACCAGCACTTTCTTCCAGAGAAGGACCACTGTGCTGCTGCTTCCTACCCCCTCGTGTCTTGGAATGAGCAGACCTAGTTTCCAACCCTAACTGCCACTTATTGCCTGTGTGACCTCCTGGGTATCATTTAACCTGAGTCTGTTTCTTCATCTGACAAAATGTCCTAAATGCTCTCACCTATCATAAAGCTTTCTTGACTCATGGCTTTCCCAACACTTCTCAGTGAGTCAAGGGTGAATCTGGGAAAAGAGAGGCCATGGGCATGGAGGACTGCCCCGTTCACTTCTCCTCTGAGTTGGGAGCACTCACCCTGCAACCTCTTTTGCTAACTATATTTCTGTCTATCAAACCATTTTCCACAGGTCTGCTCAGAATTTCTTGGTCTGTCGTCATTCACATTTTAACTTTATTCAGGAACTGCAGTAATTTAAAAACAGACCCACTTTTGTGTAGGTGGCAGAAAGAACTTAAGAAATATCGCCAGCTTCAAGAAGGCGAAAGGAAAGCCACTGTGTTTGCCACTTGTATTAACTGAAGGTGAGTGAACTCTTGAACTTCTCTTGAGTTTCTCTTGTAATCTTTTTATTCACACGTGATAGAGATGTGATGCAGATGGATGCTCACTAAGTGAAGGCAAAAAAGATGGTCCTCCAAATGCACTAAGGTTTCAAATAGAGGAAGCGGGTGGCACTGGGGGCATGGCTGGATCCACCCAGTGTGCCCAGTGTGGCCTGGTGTTCTAACATGGTTGGAGCCAGTGCTGTAGCAGTTGTTATACAAGCTGAATATCCAACCCAAGTGGGAGAATTTAGTCATTCTGTGGCACTAAAGTATTTGGGTGTTTGAAGTTAGTGCCATTGGAAGCACAATAAAACCATCCACTAGGGACTTCCCTGGCAGTCCAGTGGTTAAGACTCCGCCTTCCAATGCAGGGGGCACAGGTTCAATCCCTGGTCGGGGAATTAAGGCCCCCCCATGCCGTGTGGTGAGGTCAAAAATTAAAAAACAAAAAGCAAACAAAAAAAAACCCATCCACTGACTATGTTGCTAGTCTGACTCTTAATGACTTAGTAAATTTGTTAGTATTCAGTCTTTACATTTGTTCACTGTTGTAACTGTGTAAGAGTTAAAAGCATAGGTAACTGTTTCTGGCTTCTCCCCACTTTCATCCCTGCCCCGTCAACCACCCTCTATGACAACCTCCAAAGGAGAGCATTTCCAGTCCAGTTCCAGGATCTTTATTGTGATGCAGAGTTGGGAAAAAGTTGACATAGACAGAAAGGACTCAAGAGCTAAGTGGAGAGATATAAGAGGCAGGAGGCCAGGACTGAAGCCCTAGGCAGGCATGTTAGGTCCCCTGTATGTACAGTGAAGAGCTGGGAGCAAGGGAGGAGGAGACCACAGGAAGGAGGACACAGAGGCTGGGGCTGAGGAGACGGGGGAGGGAGGCTGATAAATGAAATGCTCCAGAGCAGTGGGAGAATGCACAACTTGGGAGTGCCAGAGGACATTTTTAAGAAATTTTGCTGGGGGATGTGAATTGGATGCCCTTTAATGGCCTTGAAGAAGACAAGCAAAGATTAGAATTCCTTTTAAATAATCAAGTGGCATTCAAACTGTGTGCTTCCGTCCATCCTACTCCATGCAGAGGCTGAGCTATGGGGACTCTAGGATTTATTTGGAATATAAGAAATTTATACTCAGTTTTATATTGGTACCTATTGTTTCATAGTACTGTAGAAATATTTAACGTAAACACAAGGGGCTGAGAGAATTTGTCTCCCTTAGAAGCTGTATATAGGTACCACTTAAATTTAGTTCCAGGTTGTAGGTTCCATTAGAAGAAACTCTGAGCCTCAGTGCTGAGACATGGTCTTCCCGGTTTACCTGGAACAGCAATGGTCCACTCTTCACATTTGAAGCTTGCGCTTACTGCCGAGGGTGCTCCCAAGCCAGCGATGTTCATGGCTGCCACTTGGAACTGATATACCATGTTCTCCTTCAAGTTGCTAATCTGCAACATGGACAATATCATGGATAGTGAACGTTTCAGGTTTGTTTTTCTAGTGGTTCAACGTCTTATTTATTTACCTCCTGTGTTGGACATACTCTAGGGTGACCCCCCAATGAGTCACACCCTTTTGTAATCTCCCCTTGCATTGGGGTGAAACCTGAGACTTGCTTCTAGCCAACAGAACATGGCAGGGGTATTGGAATATGAGTCCTGTGATTGTATTATATCATATGGCAAAGGAGGAGGGATATTTCAGATGTAATTAAGATCCCTAATCAGTTGATTTTGAGTTAATCAAAAGGGAGATAGATTATCCTGGGCGCACCTGACTATGATGTTGTGATTTATAATAAGACATATATATTTGGTTTTTGTCCCCATTCCTGGCACAGAGCTCCTAAAACACTTGTAATTTCCTAAGTGATGAGAGTTATAAAGTATCTTTTGTTGTGTTAATGAGGTGACTTTTGGAAAGCACCTAAGGATGGGGACTGGTTGCCAAGGGAACAAATCATGCGATTAGAGGGTGGGAACTTTTGGCCTCATCCCAGACCTCTGGACCTCCGGGGAGGGAAGATGGGCTGGAGATTGAGTTCAATCACCAATGGCCAATGATTTAATCAAGCGAGTCCATGTAATGAAACCTCCATAAAACCCCAAAAGAGCAGGGTTCAGACAGCTTCCAGGTTGGTGAACACATGGAGGTGCTGGGACAGTGGTGGTCTGGAGAGAGGATGGAAGCTCCATGCCCATTCCCCATATCTTGACCTATCAATCTCTTCTATCTGGCTGTTCCTGATTTATACCTTTTATAATAAACTGATAATCTGGTAAGTAAAATGTTTCTCTGAGTTCTGTGAGCCACTCTAGTGAATTAATCAAACTCAAGAAGGAGGTTGTGGGAAATTGATTTATAGTCTGTTGGTCAGAAGCACAGGTGACATCCTGGACTTTCAACTGGCATCTGAAGTGGGGGCAGGGTTATTCTTGAGGGACTGAACCCTTTACATGTGAGACCTGAGTCTATCTTCAGGGAGACAGTGTCAGAATTGAGTTAAATTGTGTTTAACACAATTTGAGTTAAATTGAGAAGTGTTGTGAGTGTGAAGTAGTGTAAGAGCAAAGGAGAAACACACAGGAGGGAAAGTGAGTTTTTCCAAAGGACTGACTTAATCAGATAGAAACTCTTAAAATGGGGTTTGGGCCCTGCCTAAAGAGAAACACTGTCATGATGGCCTTGAAGAAGCAAATACTGTTTTACAAACTGCTTAGCCACTCACATTTGTAGAAGGACAGCCTCTAGGAGCTGAGGGTCTCAGACCTACAGCTGCAAGGAACTGAATTTTGCCAACAACAGTGAGCTTAGAAGAGGAACTCGAGTTCCAGATGAGAACGCAGTCCAGCTGAAACCTGGTTGCAGCCTTGTGAGACCCTGAGCAGAAGACCCAGCTAAGCCGTGCCTAGACTCCTGACTCAAGAAAACTGTGATACCACAAACAGGGACAGTTTGTGGTAGTTTGTTACACAGCAACAGAAAACGAATGCATGTACAGATGAAAATTAAATGAATTCTAATCTTGGAATCAAAATACTCAAATTCTTGTAATATTTCTGCTCTTTACTGAGTGATCTCATATTTTCTATATCCCTCAGTATGAACTGGGTTGTTGTGGGGGGAAATATATGTAGTAAAATAATAAATGTGAAAACATTTGCAAAATAGACATGATGGAATGTATTAATGTGAAAAAAATCCATGAACTAGGCTTTAAAAGAGGAGACAATGAGTAGAAGGACGTGCTCTCACTCCCTCTTGGAAGAACACCAGAATGACAACTAACTGCTGAACAATCATCGACAGGAAGACACTGGAACTCACCGAAAACATACCCCACATCCAAAGACAAAGGAGAAGCCACAGTGAGACGGTAGGAGGGGCGCAATCACAATAAAATCAAATCCCATAACTGCTGGGTGGGTGACTCACAAACTGGAGAACACTTATACCACAGAAGTCCACCCACTGGAGTGAAGGTTCTGAGCCCCACGTCAGGCTTCCCAATCTGGGGGTCCGGCAACGGGAGGAGGAATTCCTAGAGAATCAGACTTTGAAGGCATGCGGGATTTGATTGCAGGACGTCAACAGGACTTGCGGAAACAGAGACTCCACTCTTGGAGGGCAAACACAAAGTAGTGTGCGCATCGGGACCCAGGGGAAGGAGCAGTGAGCCCATAGGAGACTGAACCAGACCTACCTGCTAGAGTTGGAGGGTCTTCTGCATAGGTGGAGTGTGGCTATGTGTCACCGTGAGGACAAGGACACTGGCAGCAGAAGTTCTGGGATGTACTCCTTGGTGTAAGCCCTCCCAGAGTCGCCATTAGCCCCACCAAAGAGCCTGGGTAGGCTCCAGAGTTGGGAGCCTCAGGCCAAACAACCAACAGGGAGGGAACCCAGCCCCACCCATCAGCAGACAAGTGGATTAAAGTTTTACTGAGCTCTGCCCACCAAAGCAACAGCCAGCTCTACCCACCACCAGTCCTGGCCATCAGGAAACTTGCACAAGCCTCTTAGATAGCCTCATCCACCAGAGGGCAGACAGCAGAAGCAAGAAGAACTACAATCCTGCAGGCTGTGGAACAAAAACGACATTCACAGAAAGATAAACAAGATGAAAAAGGCAGAGGTCTATGTACCAGATGAAGGAACAAGATAAAACCGCAGAAAAACAACTAAATGAAATGGAGATAGGCAACCTTCCAGAAAAAGAATTCAGAATAATGATAGTGAAGATGATCCAGGACCAGGTAAAAAGAATGGAGGCAAAGTTCAAGAAGATGCAAGCAATGTTTAAGACCTAGAAGAATTAAAGAACAAACAAACAGAGATGAACAACACAATAACTGAAATGAAAAGTACACTAGAAGGAATCAATAGCAGAATAACTGAGGCAGAAGAACGAATAAGTGACCTGGAACACAGAATGGTGGAATTCACTGCTGTGGAACAGAATAAAGAAAAAAGAATGAAAAGAAATGAAGACAGCCTAAGAGACCTCTGGGACAACATTAAACACAACAACATTTGCATTATAGGGGTCCCAGAAGGAGAAGAGAGAGAGAAAGGACCCGAGAAAATATTTGAAGAGATTATAGTCAAAAATTTCCATAACATGGGAAAGGAAATAGTCAACCAAGTCCAGGAAGTGCAGACAGTCCCATAGAGGATAAACCCAAGGAGAAACACGCCGAGACACATAGTAATCAAACTGGCAAAAATTAAAGACAAAGAAAAATTATTGAAAGCAGCAAGGGAAAAACGACAAATAACATACAAGGGAACTCCCATAAGGTTAACAGCTGATTTCTCAGCAGAAACTCTACAAGTCAGAAAGGAGTAACATGATATACTTAAAGTGATGAAAGAGACGAACCTACAACCAAGATTACTCTACCCGGCAAGGATCTCATTCAGATTCGATGGAGAAATCAAAAGCTTTACAGACAAGCAAAAGCTAAGAGAATTCAGCACCACCAAACCAGCTCTACAGCAAATGCTAAAGGAACTTCTCTAAGTGGGAAACACAAGAGAAGAAAAGGAACTGCAAAAACAAACCCAAAACAATTAATAAAATTGTAATAGGAACATACATATCGATAATTACCTGAAACATGAATGGATTAAATGCTCCAACCAAAAGACACAGGCTTGCTGAATGGAAACAAAAACAAGACCCATACATATGCTGTTTACAAGAGACCCACTTCAGACCTAGGGACACATTCAGACTAAAAGTGAGGGGATGGAAAAAGATATTCCATGAAAATGGAAATCAAAAGAAAGCTGGAGTAGCAATGCTCATATCAGATAAAATAGACTTTAAAATAAAGAATGTTACAAGAGACAAGGAAGGACACTACATAATGATCAAGGGATCAATTCAAGAAGAAGATGTAACAATTATAAATATATATGCACCCAACATAGGAGCACCTTAATACATAAGGCAACTGCTAACAGCTACAAAAGAGGAAACTGGGCTTCCCTGGTGGTGCAGTGGTTAAGAATCTGCCTGCCAATGCAGGGACGCGGGTTTGTGCCCCGGTCCAGGAAGATCCCACATGCTGCAGAGCGGCTGGGCCCATGAGCCGTGGCCTCTGAGCCTGCGCGTCCGGAGCCTGTGCTCTGCAACGGGAGAGGCCGCATCAGTGAGAGGCCTGCGTACCGCAAAAAAAAAAAAAAAAAAAAAAAGAGGAAATTGACACTAATACAATAATAGTGGGGGACTTTAACACCTTACTTACACCAATGGACAGATCATCCAAAATGAAAATTAATAAGGAAACACGAGCTTTAAATGACACAATAGACCAGATAGATTTAATTGACATTTATAGGACATTCCATCCAAAAACAGCAGATTATACTTTCTTCTCAAGTGTGCACAGAACATTCTCCAGGATGGATCACATTTGGGTCACAAATCAAGCCTCAGTAAATTTAAGAAAACTGAAATCATATCAAGCATCTTTTTTGACCACAGCGCTATGAGATTAGAATTCAATTACAGGGAAAAAAAACACGGACACATGGAGGCTAAACAGTATGTAACTAAATAACCAAGAGCTCACTGAAGAAATCAAAGAGGAAATCAAAAAATACCTAGAGACAAATGATAATGAAAACACAACGATCCAAAACCTATGGGATTCAGCAAAAGCAGTTCTAAGAGGGAAGTTTATAGCTATACAAGCCTACCTCAAGAAACAAGAAAAATCTCAAATAAACAATCTAACCTTACACCTAAAGGAACTAGAGAAAGAAGAACAAACAAAACCCAAAGTTAGCAGAAGGAAAGAAATCATAAAGATCAGAGCAGAAATAAATGAAATAGAAACAAAGAAAACAAGAGCAAAGATCAATAAAACTAAAAGCTGGTTCTTTGAGAAGATAAACAAAATTGATAAACCACTAGCCAGATGCACCAAGAAAAAGAGGGAGGGGACTCAAACCAATAAAATTAGAAATGAAAAAGGAGAAGTTACAACAGACACCGCAGAAATACAAAGCATCCTAAGAGACTACTACAAGCAACTCTATGCCAATAAAATAGACAACCTGGAAGAAATGGACAAGTTCTTAGAAAGGTATAATATTCCAAGACTGAACCAGGAAGAAACAGAAAATATGAACAGACCAATCACAAGTAATGAAATTGAAACTGTGATTAAAAATCTTCCAACAGGGCTTCGCTGGTGGTGCAGTGGTTGAGAGTCCGCCTGTCGATTCAGGGGACATGGGTTCGTGCCCCGGTCCGGGAAGATCCCACATGCCGCACAGCGGCTAGGCCTGTGAGCCATGGCCGCTGGGTCTGCGTGTCCGGAGCCTGTGCTCCGCAACGGGAGAGGCCACAACAGTGAGAGGCCTGCGAACCGCAAAAAAAAAAAAAAAAAGATTTTCCAACAAACAAAAGTCCAGGACCAGATGGCTTCACAGGTGAATTCTATCAAACATTTAGAGAAGAGCTAACACCCATCCTTCTCAAACTCTTCCAAAAAAATTGCAGAGGAGGGAACACTCCCAAACTCATTCTATGAGGCCACCATCACCCTGATACCAAAACCAGATAAAGATACTACAAAAAAAGAAAATTACAGAAAATTCACTGATGAATATAGATGCAAGAACCCTCAACAAAATACTTGCAAACAGAATCCAACAACACATTAAAAGGATCATACACCATGATCAAGTGGGATTTATCCCAGGGATGCAAGGATTCTTCAACATATGCAAATCAATCAATGTGATACACCATATTAACAAACTGAAGAGTAAAAACCATATGATCATCTCAATAGATGCAGAAAAACGTTTTGACAAAATTCAACATCCATTTATGATAAAAACTCTCCAGAAAGTGGGCATAGAGGGAACCTACCTCAACATAATAAAGGCCATATATGACAAACCCACAGCAAACATCATTCTCAGTGGTGCAAAACTGAAAACATTTCCTCTAAGATCAGGAACAAGACAAGGATGTCCACTCTCGCCACTATTATTCAACACAGTTTTGGAAGTCCTAGCCACGGCAATCAGAGAAGAAAAAGAAATAAAAGGAATACAAATTGGAAAAGAAATAAAACGGTCACTGTTTGCAGATGACATGATACTATACATAGAGAATCCTAAAGATGCCACCAGAAAACTCCTAGAGCTAATCAATGAATTTGGTAAAGTTGCAGGATACAAAATTAATGCACAGGAATGTCTTGCATTCCTATACCCTAATGATGAAAAATCTGAAAGAGAAATTAAGGATACACTCCCATTTACCACTGCAACAAAAAGAATAAAATCCCTAGGAATAAACCTACCTAGGGAGACAAAAGACCTGTATGCAGAAAACTATATGACACTGTTGAAAGAAATTAAAGATGATACCAACAGATGGAGAGATACACCATGTTCTTGGATTGGAAGAATCAATAGTGTGAAAATGACTATACTATCCAAAGCAATCTACAGATTCAATGCAATCCCTATCAAATCACCAATGGCATTTTTTACGGAACTAGAACAAAAAATCTTAAAATTTGTATGGAAACACAAAAGACCCCGAATAGCCAAAGCAGTCTTGAGGGAAAAAAACAGAGCTGGAGGAATCAGACTCCCTGACTTCAGACTATACTACAAAGCTACAGTAATCAAGAAAATATGGTACTGGCACAAAAACAGAAACATAGATCAATGGAACAGGATAAAAAGCCCGAAGATAAACCCATGCACCTATGGTCAACTAATCTATGACAAAGGACGTAAGGATATACAGTGGAGAAGAGACAGTCTCTTCAATAAGTGGTGCTGGGAAAACTGGACAGCTACATGTAAAAGAATGAAATTAGAACACTCCCTAACACCATATACAAAAATAAACTCAAAATGGATTAAAGACCTAAATGTAAGACCGGACACCATAAAACTCTTAAAGGAAAACACAGGAAGAACACTCTTTGACATAAATCACAGTAAGATCTTTTTTGATCCATCTCCTAGAGTAATGGAAATAAAAACAAAAATAAACAAATGGGACCTAATGAAACTTAAAAGCTTCTGCAAAGCAAAGGAAACTACAAACAAGACGAAAAGACAACCCTCAGAATGGGAGAAAATATTTGCAAACGAATCAACGGACAAAGGGTTAATCTCCAAAATCTATAAACAGCTCATACAGCTCAATATTAAACAAACAACCCAATCCAAAAGTGGGCAGAAGACCTAAATAGACATTTGTCCCAAGAAGACATAGAGATGGCCAAGAAGCACATGAAAAGCTGCTCAACATCACTAATTATTAGAGAAATGCACATCAAAACTACAATGAGGTATCACCTCACACCAGTTAGAATGGGCATCATCAGAAAATCTACACACAACAAATGCTGGAGAAGGTGTGGAGAAAAGGGAACGCTCTTGCGCTGTTGGTGGGAATGTAAATTGATACAGCCACTATGGAGAACAGTATGGAGGTTCCTTAAAAAACTAAAAATAGAATTACCATATGATCTAGCAATCCCACTACTGGGCATATACCCAGAGAAAACCGTAATTCAAAAAGACACATGCACCCCAATGTTCATTGCAGCACTATTTACAATAGCCAGGTCATGGAAGCAACCTAAATGCCCATCAACAGACGAATGGATAAGGAAGATGTGGTACATATACACAATGGACTATTGCTCAGCCATAAAAAGGAATGACATTGGGTCATTTGTAGAGACGTGGCTGAATCTAGAGACTGTAACACAGAGTGAAGTAAGTCAGAAAGAGAAAAACAAATATCGCATATTAAGGCATATATGTGGAACCTAGAAAAATGGTAAAGATGAAGCGGTTTGCAGGGCAGAAATTGAGACACAGATGTAGAGAACGAACGTATGGACACCAAGGGAGGAAGCAGTGGGGGTGGGGGTGGGATGAACTGGGAGACTGGGATTGACATATATACACTAATATGTATAAAATGGTCAACTAATAAGAACCTGCTGTATGAAAAAATAAATAAAACAAAATTCAAAAAAAAATCCATGAACGATAATTAATCCTTTGAACATTAAAAATGCTTAATAAATGGAGGTACTGATGGAACCAGCTGAGTTAACAAACTTTACCTATTGTATGATTCAAGCCAAGACAAATCTGTATCCATGATCCAGTCTACACCTGATTTTATCATGAAGCTGGGTATCCATAAAGGGAAAAATAATTTGACCCTTATTTCACATCATACACAATATTTATAGGTGCATTAATAACTTAAATGTAAGTGGCAAACTGTAAAGCCTTTAGAATATAATCTATATAGCATGGTCCCAGCTGGGGCCATGGCTTTCAGGATTCCTGAACTAGAAGGCATTTCTTAAAAAAAAAAAAAGGCACAGAAATCGCTAATGACAAAGCAAATGTTGGTAAATCTGACTACAATAAATTTGACAGGAAAATAGGTGTAGTTCACCATAAGGAGAGGAAAAGTCTAGCCAATGAGACAATATAGGCAACTTACATAGCCAACAAGGATTTATGCTCAAAATATTTAAAGAACTTCACAAAGCAATAAGAAAACCCATTAGAAAAATGGGCAAAAACCTTGTTAGGCATGCTATGAAAGATTTCAAAATGGACCATAAACACAGGAAAAGATGTTCAGACTCATTTGACACCCAGATTGTCGAAACAGGAAAAGTGTGAGCACACCAAGTGCTGGAAGGATGTGCAGCATTGGGAATTCTCATTCTTCAGAAAAACAGCAGAGAATTACAAGGTGAAGTTGGAGATAAACAAGACTCTCTGGCCTCGCAATTTCACTTCTGGGTAATAACCTAGAGAAACTAGTGCACACATGTGCCAGCAGGCATGTACAAAGATGTTCATAGCTAAATTGTTTGATATGGCTTACAATGCCCCATGTCAATCAGTAATTGAATGGGAAGGTCTATTGTGAGATGGTCATATAATGGAACACACAGCAATAAAGTCAGAGCTATCTGTACCAACATGGAAGAATCTTAAAAATAAAATTTGGGGGCTTCCCTGGTGGCACAGTGGTTGAGAGTCCGCCTGCCGATGCAGGTTGGGGAAGATCCCACGTGCCGCGGAGCGGTTGGGCCTGTGAGCCGTGGCTGCTGGGCCTGCGTGTCCGGAGCCTGTGCTCCGCAACGGGAGAGGCCACAACAGTGAGAGGCCCGTGTACCGCAAAAATAAATAAAATAAAATTTTGTTTTATGTATTCTCAGTATGCGTGTGATATTTCATAAATATTAGATGGTAAGTTAAAAGAATGTGACATTCAGTTGGGGAAAGCACCATTCCCCGGGCCTCACCCTGCTCTTGCTCTCACAGCTTGGGGTTCTGTGAGGGAGGGGTGGTGACTTGGGTCTAGTTGATGATGCTGCAAAGAGGGGAGCCAGTAGCTATGGTAATAGTGAGACCCCTCAGGTGCTCTGAGGTGGGCCGAGCAGTGAAGGCCCACGTGTAGCAGGGAAACTCGTGGGTGGACACGTGAAGTGCCCCTTTGTGGCTATCAGAGCACTATGACAGGGGCCACTTCGCAGAGGGCAAGCTGAGTCTGGCCATCGGGTCCATGTCCCTTTATTCTTCGTGATTTGGACATTGAAAGTTAAAAATCCAGTCATTTGGATTCCGGGACTCTTAAAACTAGTCGCATATTGTTACAGATACTTTGTGAGTTAATTTTTGTAAAAAACATAAGTTTTCATAAAAAGTATATATTCCATACTAAATATTTGAAGAAATTATGTTTATGTGTATAAATCAGAAAATACACATACTGCCTGGTTAGCCAAAATATTTCTATTCAGCTTTGTATATTTGTCACAAAAGTCATGTCACTGCAGGCAAAGGACACTGGAGAAATGACAGGAATCATTAACAAGGTGCTGGGCATGTGCATGTATGTGCATGTGTGTGCATTGTGTGCATGTGGTGTGTCAACAGACATATGACACCCCGCACTACTGAAGGCCACACACTTACCTTATATGCCTCATCACTGACAGCTTTGATGTTGGCTTCTCTCCATCTTCCTGGTACCCCATCAATTACTTCTCGATAGTTCACATAATAGCCTGTAATTTCAGCCCCTCCAGTCTTATCTGGTTGCTTCCATCCAAGAACCATTGAGTCACGAAAACTTTCAAGACAAGTGATATCATAGGGTGGAGATGGTGCCGCTGTTGCAATATGAAGAGCTCATGAGTGGACAGAAATGCTTCTATGATTCTACCTGCATCAAACTGTCTCATTGGTGACACGCATGAGGGCACTAGGTCCTGTGGTGTAAAACTAAAACGTGACACCAGTAAGTAACTTAGCATCGATTTGGTATGTGAGGAAAAAAACTGACACACAGTAAAAACTGCACCGCAATTGTTACTCCAAAGATAAAAAGAACCTGCCCCCTCCACTCCCAAGGAGGAATAAGTTTTGAGATATTAACCGCAAAATGTTAGTATTTCTAACAATATCCTGAAAATATAACTAACAATATCCTGAAAAATGATCTGTTCCCCATAAGAAGAAACATTTTTCCCAAGATATATATTTGTTTCTTTTTTTCAATACTTTATGTATCTTTATTGATTATTTTTCATCCTACTTTGTATATCTCAACTCTAAATTTTAGGACAGAGGTACATGCTACCTCTTCATCCCTAAAGCAATAGCATGGAAAAGTAAGATATTTTTGTTTCTTTATGTGGTTTTGTTTTCATTTGCTCCCTGAGGAAAATGACATATGTATATCAATTTCTGCCTTGATTTGCTTATTAAGAATTTCTATATATTTCCAAACAGTTAGCATTTCACCACTCAGGTACATGTACCCTTGTGAGACCTTACAACTATATAGGTTCTGTCTACACACAGAAAAAAATCATATACTGGAACTCAGCTAAATGCCATGTTAAAAATCTTTTTTAAAAGACAGGAACAATCAGCCATGTGATTTTTCTCTTAGTATAACACTTTTTGCTGCATTATTTCAAACCTGATGCTGGATTATCATTCATATGGCACAAAATACTACACAGCTGCCACTGTGCTTATTAGTGCTTAATCAGAAAAATATTTGGATGTTGTTTTAAAAGTCTTTCTTCATTTATGTGGATTTGTTGATGAAACTTTCACTCAACTACTGAAATTATGTTTTTTTGATAAAGAAAGAGAGGGTGGGGTGGTGGAAAGAAATCCACTAGATGTGCAATAACATTAAAAAGAATTTTCTGAATATTTATTTGGATTATCAGAGATAAAGGAACTATCTCATTCTTATTCAAAAAGATTCTCAGAACAATGAAGATTTTAAAAAATAAAATACGTTTTTTCTCTCTTTACCCCATCACCAACCTCCTTCATTCTTTACATTTTAAAGAAAAGCTTTCTTACTCTCTCTCTCTATTTCAGAGCAATGTTGAATATAAACTCTCAAATGAATACCCTATCTCATCTTGAGTTGAAGAGGCAAATAAAGGTGTCAAAAAAGTAGAGAAGGGCTTCCCTGGTGGCGCAGAAAAAAAAAAAAAAGTAGAGAAGGTTACAGAAGTTAGGGATGGGATATATATAGGGGATGGGTGAGAGGCAAGATATGATTTACCAGTATATGCTTATCATTTCATTTTTATTTGATAAGAAAAACATTGTCTCCTAGAATATATAAACCACAAATACCAAATATCCTAATCAGAAAATTCTGATTACTGATAATTAGTCTTTCTATTCTAATTCTAATTAGGTAATTAGCCTTACTGATAAATAGTCTTAAGTAAATCAGTTCTGGGAATGTGGATCATATATAATAGAATATGTGATTATAATGCCCTGTTAAACTTTTCATGACAACTCAAAGAGATATTGTTTCTTATGTTTATTTGAATTAAATGTGAAGGTAATTTGAAAACCTGAGGATGAAAAACAGAAGTTAAAAACTATGATCCTGATAAAATGTTACTTTTTTGTGAAATATTTTTCCTATCCATTTATTACCAAACACGGATATTTCGAAAGACCTCCCATGGGCTATGAGTATCAAATCCTTCCCCTCTCATATCTAACTCTTTCAGCAAAATGAGGCCAAAGGTGTGTCTGCTTGTTAAACCAAAGAGACTCTATAACCAAATTACTTTAAATATTCTATTGTCATTAAGCACAATGAATTATGTGTCAAAGCCAAACCCCTATAAAATTACTTTCACAACTCATTAAACAAAAGTATTACAAATGGATAACTGAAAACATAAAATTAAGAATGAACACTGATGAAAGTGAACACAGATGGAAGAAGGTGATCTGGACAACAAGTGGTGAGGACACTCATGGAAACAGACAGGATGCTTTTACTGTTTCAGCTCTCACCTAGATCCTTCTTCTTTTTCAGAGGGTCAGACTTACTTTTCCCCTTAACAGCTGCTTTCTGTAGTGGTGGGAAAAACTCTTCCTGAACTGTCTCACTTACTTTACTCACTTCTGTTTGGCCCAGGTTGTGAGAGCTACTGGGTAGTGAAGGTTTGTTAAGTTTGCTACCAAGCAAAGCATCTTTCTTAAAAGTTGGCTGGGAGGTGTCATGCATGCCTCCCCTGGAGTCTGTTAGTCCACCTGGTGTATCACTCAGTTCAGGCCACACAGCTGGAGACACTCCTCCCCCTACAATTGCCAGATAACAACAGAAACACTGTGAACCAGGACACAGTACAGAGTGCTCTTACTTCATAGAACAAACGAGAAAAACATTAGCACCACAAACAGAACAAAAGCAATCTCGGTTTAACGGAAATCACTTGGCTTTGCAAGAAATATGGAAAGCATACATTTCACATAACTTACACCAAGGAAGCATTTCAACATTTCCATATTTTCAAAATAGAAGAAATGAGAACAAAAAAAACACAGACAGAACAGGAACCATTCTGATTTGCAGGACCCAAGTAAATATAAGAACAAGCACTTCTCAGACATTTCTTGAGAGAGCTCCATTATTCAACAGAATGGGGGAAAAAAGGACCATAAAGTGCACAGGAGACAAACATTGAAGATCTTGATTATATAACAATTAGAGTTATGTACCTTACTGATATAGTAATGGTCTGTACCTCCCAACTTCAAAGACGCATGCTCACTATGTCCTTATAATACAAACATATTCTAAGGAATGTTAAGAAGTAATATGGGGTGCTAACTGAAGATAACTGATATTAAATAATCTTTCTCTTTAAATACGTGCTACTACATCACAGATTTCAATTTAATTGCCCTGAAATACCTGGGTCCCTTTCCCACCTTGAGATTGGAAGGTATATCACTGTACATACATATAATCACTTTATTACTGGTTTTATTCTGTTGGTTACTTTGCCAGCAGAGATGTATCTGTATCAAGCAACCATACACGTCTCGCACAAATTTTAGCAGTTTATAAAAAGCAGGTTAATGTGCTGTTACTGAGAACAAGCCAGGCTGTGCCGCAGATGAAACGGCTTTTAGGTGTGAGATGCTCTGTGTTACGGGTGATGTACCACCTCATGGAATCGGGTGGCACTTCATACTCCCGGATGAGCACGAAGTTAGAACGGAGATTCACACAATGGGAAATATCTGAGGAAACTCGGACTGGTGAAGAGGAAAAGGCTACAGATGCACAGAATCTGGATAAGTGATGAAGATCTGTAAAATGACAGCTATGGAAGGTTAGAGGTCACCTGGAGTCAGAGACAATGATCATCTGAGGATGGAATCATCGAGCAATACTAGAAGTTTTACACAATTTCTGAAGAGGATGGTACCTTTCGTTGTAACTTAGAAAAACTCATTTTTCTAAGAACTTACCAATAGCAGCTTTTACTTCGATTGCTTCTGAATCTTGTGAATATTCACTAAGTCCAGCTGCGTTAACTGCTCTGACCCGGAAAATATAACTCTGACCGGTAGTCAATCCATGACAAGTAAACCTGAAAGGAAAGAAAGTTTTAAAAAAACTTTCCCAGGAGGAAGGTTAGGGAAGTTGATTGTTAGCTTAATGGAATGATCTGACTTTATGAGAATGATTCATTTTTTAAAAGGAAGAAAAAGATGTAGAGAGATGCAGGTAACATATGTACATTAAACAAGAAGGCACCTCAGGCAATTTTCTAAATTCACTCTGTCAGACGATGAGGAGTCTTGGTTATCCCCTACACGAACACCCTACCCTTTCGAGCCTACGTGTGCTTATCAGTAAAATGGAGGTAATAACGCCTACATGGTAATTTTTGTGTGAAGATTGACCATAAAGTATATACAGCACCAGGGGGGCGGGGAGGGATAAATTAGGAATTTGGGATTAACAGATACACACTACTATATATAAAATAGATAAACAACGCTTGTTTATCTATTTGTACTGTATAGCACAGGGAACTATATTCAATATCTTGTAATTACCTATGACAGAAAAGAATTCAGAAAAGAATATATATTAAACAGAATCACTTTGCTGTATACCTGAAACATTGTAAATCAACTATACTTTAGTTAAAAAATTAAAAATAAATTTAAAAACTTTAGCAAAAAGTATATATAGTACCTATTACGGGGCCTGGCTATAGGAGGCATTTAATAAATAATAGGTGGTATTAATAATACGATTAATGACTATTTCAGGGATATACTTATAGCCGTAAGGCACTGGCTGCCTTAGTCATAGAGGCCTACTCACTGCCTCCCTGCATGCCATGGAAGGTACAATTACTTGAGAAATTGACTCCAGAATTGTCATTTGCATTTAAGGGTCCAATAATGAGGTGCGAATCCATGGGCAGTTTGACACATAAAACAACCCCACTCTTTGATAGTTATTATGGCTATAAAGAGAAACTGTTTCATGAATCACTGTAACATTCTAATGCATCCTGAGGACTGTAAGCAGAGGAAATAACTGGTCTGCTAATGACTCTATCACTATTAGCATGTTGAAATACTTAATAAAGGCAGTCATAATGTAGGCCAGCTCAGTTCAGTAAACATTTATTAAGCACTTCAGTGTTCCAGACACTGAGCTAGGTACTGAGGATACAGAGATGAAAAAAATGGTGCTGGCCCTTGAGCAGCTCCGTTCTATTTATGGAAAGGCAGACTCTGCCTTACCCTCCATGAAAATTTCTAAATAGTCCCCAGAAAATGTGGGGAACTCAGAGTAAACGTGAAGTACACAAACAGGCTAAATGAATCTCTTGCAAAACATATTGCCTTCTCCCGTTAGCTGGTTTGTCTTCATTCTCTCCTGTTCTACAAAAGGAACGACTCATCCTCTGGGGGTCCTTGGACAAAGAAGTGGCCAAGTCAGAAGCTGCCTAACAAGCCTGCTTGACAATTGGGATGGGGTGAGTCTCCTCTGAGGTTGGTCCTAAATCAAAGGAGACTCAGAATTTGGATGCAGGCCAGAATCCATCATCAACTTGCAAAGCTGGTTGATAAAATATTCAAAAGCAAGAAAAAATAACCCTCCTCACATTAGAAACAGACACAAGGAGACAGTAAAGTATTCTGAATGTCTTTATTTTGGTGTTTATATCTCCTCAGCACTGGATTTAACCATATTGATGTTCAAAATTTGTAAAATGTTGATACTTTTTTCTGCTCATTTAAAATGCCTGCATAATTTATGACACTGGACAGCTACATGAACAAGAATCAAACTGGACTACTTTCTCACACCATATACAAATATAAACTCAAAATGGATTAGACTTAAATGCAAGATCTGAGACCATGAAAGTCCTAGAAGATAGCATAGGCAATATGCTCTCTGACATTGGTCTTATAATATTTTTTTGGCTCTGTCTCCTCAGGCAAGGGAAACAAAAGCAAAAAGAAACAAATGGGACTACAGCAAATGAAAAAGCTTTTGTACAGTAAAGGAAACTATCAACAAAATGAAAAAGCCACTTACTGAATGGAAGAAGACATAAGCAAATGATATATCTGATAAGGGGTGAATATTCCAAATATAAAAAAAGAAACCTCATAAAACTTAACATCAAAAATCCCCCAAACAACCCAATTAAAAGATGGGCAGAGGATCTGAATAGATATTTTCCCAAAGAAGACACACAGATGGCCAAAAAGCACATGAAAATATGCTCAACATCATTAGCCATCAGGAAAATGCAAATCAAAACCACAATGAGCTATCACCTCACACCTGTCAGAATGTATATTCTCAAAAAGACAAGAAACAACAAGCAGTGGCAAGAATGTGGAGGAAAGGGAACGCTCATGCACTGCTGGTGGGATGTAAATTGGTACAAACACTATGGAAAAGAGTATGGTGGTTCCTCAAAAAATTAAAAATAGAACTACCATACCATCCAGCAATTCCACTTCTGGGTATTTTTCTGAAGAAAACAGAAACACTAATTCAAAAAGATACATGTGTCCCTATATTCACTGCAGCATTATTTACAATAGCCAAGATATGGAAGCAACCTAAGTTTCCACTGATAGATGAATGGATAAAGAAGATGTGGCATATATATACAATGGACCATTACTCAGCCATAAAAAGAACGAAGGCTTGTCATTTGCAACATGGATGAACCTAGAGGGTATTATGCTAAGTGAAATAAGTCAAAAAGAGAAAGACAAATACCATATGATTTCATTTCACTTCTATGTGGAATCTAAAAAACAAAACAAATGAACAAACGTTAACAAAACAGAAACAGACTCATAGATATAGAGAACAAACAGTTGTTTGACAGAGGGGAGCAGGGTCAGGGGTGAGTGAAATAGGTGAAGGGGATTAAGGGTTACAAACTTCCAGCTACAAAATAAATGAGTCATGGGGATGAAATTATAGCACAGGGAATATAGCCAATAATATTGTAATAGCTTTGCAATGCTGGCAGATGGTAATTAGACTTATCGTGGAGATAATTTTGTAATGTATAGAAATATTGAATCACTATGTTGTGCACCTGTAACTAACATAGTGTTGCAGGTCAATTATACTTGAATTTAAAAAATAATAATAAGGGACTTCCTTGGTGGTCCAGTGGTTAAGACTCTGTGCTTCCAATGCAGGGGGCACAGGTTTGATTCCTGGTCAGGGAACTAAGATCCCACATGCCACGCAGCATGGCCAAAAAAAAGTAATAAATAAAAATAAAATAAAATGTCTGGTTAATTTACATTCGCTAGAGCCTATTAGATCCTTGAAATCTAGTATCACACTGGGTATTAAAACACAAACAGAGGGTTAAAAAGGACAAACAGCATACAGGGAAAGAATCAGAAAAGAGCTATGAAATGATCTCTTATCATAGCTGGCATTGTGTGTTTCTAAGTGTTTAATATCACTAGTAATCCTTTTTTCAAATGTATGGCTGTAGACATGTTCAATTTTAAGTTCATCTGGATATTCAGAGCATAATGTTTTTAATAATCTCCCTGTGTTTGATGCTTGTGCTGCTGTTTGGGTCCATGTCTGCGGTCCTTTCCTCAGCCCCTGTGGCTCCAGTGTCATACCCCCACTCCCCCCCCAACCCATCCTGCATATTGCGGTTACCTTGTGCCCTTCACGGGGTTGTTGTTGCAGGGCTCCCACTTGCCAGAGCCAACAATACTTGACTCTATGTAGTACCCGACCAGCTCCTTAGCATCTTTGGATTCCTCCCACATAACGACAACTGATGTGTCTGTATTTCTGCTTGGGATGATATTGCTCGGGGGCTTGGGGATGTCTGAGAAAAGAGGGAAATGATGGTCCAGCCCAATGTGGTTTAGAAATTCATTCTTATCACATGTGCACAGACATGCACACACATATATAAATTTTACACTAGTAGTCACGTCAAACACACAGTTCTTTTATAATATATTTGTTAAAGCAGAAAGTTTTTAAAAATATGCTAGTTTGGGAGTACAATGAGAAACTAAACACCCAGGAACATACCAACCCCTTCCAGAAAAAAATACATTAGCAATACTGTTGAAACTCCTGGAGAAGTGTACTTTTCATAATAATTCATAATAATGAAAAATTTTAATGTATCAGTCAAGTACAGTCATCAATTACATTAATAATATGAAAAAAGGATGTCATGATTTTTACTTTTGAATATATACATATTCCAATAAGATTCTTGCTTTGGAATCCTCTCTTGAATTGAAGTTAAATAAGTTTACAGTGGCTCAAGCAAACTCTATACTTACCAAGTTTGTCCTCGACCATGGTCACTTCCGTTGCCTCGGAGGGCTCACCAATTCCTGCTGAATTGGAGCAGCGGACTCGGAACCGGTAGGATTTCCCCTCAGTCAAGTCAAACAGAGCAAAGCGGGGAGACTTCACAGGGAGCTCCATGTTCACCTGCTGCCAGTTTTCTGTTCCTGCATCACACTGTAGCCAGAACAGTGGAATCCATTGAAAGCACAGAAAGAATAAACTGGAACTCTAAGCCAGGCATCTTGAAGTTCGTTTATCTGCCAACAAACTACTACCTGTTATGCAAGCTGGACTGCAAAAGAGATTTGGGGGAAATGGGGTATGAAACATCTGAAGTACACAGGATTATCTAAATCAAATATGGCTGTATTGTTGAACAAATATGCTGCTTTAATACTTCCCTTCCTTTTTAACTAAATAAGATCATTGGTCTACTTACAAAAGTCCTTAATTTATTTAGATGATAGTTTGGGGTCAGATACTTTTCTAATTCTTAGGGTAGGTAATTAAATTTAATATGCTATGTTAGATACTTATACTTAAATTTCCATTATGTTGTTATGAACTGTGTTATTTTAATTGTGTTTTATTTAATGTCTTATAACATCATGCAGGTCTGTGCTCATATACCATCTCCTCAGAAAGGCCCACTTGATCACCCTCCTTCCATTACCAATCTGAAAGCTTTATTTGCTCCTTTCCTATCTCTCTGTATCCCTTACTTACTCTGCTTTATTTTTCACCAAAACACTTATCAACACTTGAAATTAAATTATTTATTTGTTGTCTCCTTCATTGGAAAGTAAATTCCAGTGAAACAAGTTCAGGGAGCTGTCTTGTTCACTGCTATACTCCAGAGCCTGAAATTGTTATCTAGCACATAGTAGATAATCAACAATTTTTGTTTCTGAATTAATAAATGTTTCTGAATTCTGAATGCATAAAGTTAGTGTAAGATAAAGAAAATGTTATTTTTTTGCCCATATTTTAGAATAAATAATGGGGAAAACCAATTTAAAGATATTTTATCCTAGAAATTAAATTGATCTACAGTGACTTTGAAATCCCTGAAAGAAGGATGTGGTGTGTATTTGAGCTTAGGTACAGAATACAGTAAGAAAACTATCAGCAGTCTTCAGTAATCCTTTTTCCCTACTATTATAACTTTCAGCTCTGCCCAAGGTAGCAGAAGTGACTTTGCTCCAGAACTTCTGAACAGTTTTAAGAGACTTTTCTGGAAATCCAAACCTTGTGATAGACTGACCAGTTGTCAAGAATGATAAATTTGGGGGACAATAAGTTTATTGGTACATCACTCAGCATAATCTTCATTGACTTGAAATGAGAGGCAATACGGTATGGTGAAAAGAATTCAGAGGCACCGATTCTGGTCCTAGCTTTGGTAACAACGAGATATGTGATCCTGGGAAAGTCACATTAGTGTCATCATCTGTAAAATAAGCAAATTTGACAAGCTAACCTCTGAAGTCCCTTGCAGTGCCTTTTATGATAATGTGTCAGTTGTGTGTGGGAGGGTAGAGAGGATAAATTCCCCCAAACAGTCAATCTGCTCCCCACTGAGGGACAGAATTCTCCCAGACTTTTTATCCTTTAGTTTATGGCTTTGACTCATTTTGACATTTTCTCCCTTAGGGAACACATAAACATTTATCAGTCATTTACACTTTCATAATAAAAATAGTAGCTGCATTTCAGTGTGCTAAGAACTTTACCCCATTGTAACTCTTTAATCCCCTCAACTGTGCTCTGAAGTAGGTACTGTGGAGGTAATATTGTGTGATTACTGAGGTTTTCCAGAGGAGACTTAGGCTTGGGAAGGTTGAAAGGCAGCAATGTATAAGAGCTGGATATATGGACCTGAGCCAGACTGCTAGGGTTCAAATCCTAGCTCTGTCTCTTCCTAGTTGTGTGATCTTGGGCAAATTATATACCCCATCTATGCTTCAGTTTCCTCATCTACAAAATAGACATAATGTAAATGAAAGTATTTCCCTCATAGAATTACAGTAAGAATTAAGTGAGTTAACATATGCAGAGCTTAGAACAGTATCTGGTCCTTGTAAACATTAGCTATTTTTATTCCTTTGATAGAAACAGAGCTACCAAGTAATACAATCCTTGCCTCTGACATGACCAGACTTCTGATAGAGGAATGAGAGAAAGAGCTGAAAACATAAGACATCTGGGGAAAAATTGGGGGGCTGAAAAGAACATAGTAGGATGGAAGGGTTGGGAGTGCTGAGACCCGATTTATCTAATTCCTCTCAATATCAACCATTTCAGAGCTCACAGACATGGCATAACTGGTTGCAAGCCTGTCACCATGACAGGCAAGTTCGTCCTTTATGTGCAAATCCCAGGTAAAGAGTTCCATGAAGAAATGAAAGCCCAGGGGTAACCAAAGAGGCAGCACTGCTGTAGGCGTGAACATCCTGGGGATGGAAACTCGCCACAGGACGAGAGCATGGGAACATCTCCCTTAAGAAAGGTCAACGTATTAGATAGAAGTGGTTCATCAGAGATAATCTGAGACTTGGCTCAGGAGAATGGTCTAGCATTTGGACAGTTCCTCTGTAAATGTGCCCCAGGTCTCTGGATGTGTGCTGCTCCCTTACTACCTCAATGTCCTGGCCCTTTTGTCTGTCTGTGGTGCCTGTACAGGCCTCTTTACCCATGCCGCACTCAAAAATGTCCCTTCTGTTCCATACGAACAGGTGCAGTGCTGGAAGAACATTTAAATTTTAACCTGGCTCATGTATTTAGGCCTGGAAAAGTGACAGACTTTCGTGGAGAAATTCGTGTTTATGTGACCAGAGGAGATGCTCAACAGAAGCTAAAAGCTGACTCATCTCAAGAAAAGGCCTCGGTAGTAGGTTCTTACTGTGCCATTATTCTAAGAAAGATGGTAATTACTGTCACAGAGCTTATTCAGAACCGTCTTCATGTGGAGCATTTCAAAAGGATTCACTGGGGAGGGTGTATTAAACACCACAGGAAGTGAATGTTTATCACTCTTTGTCTTGTCCTCTATTAAAAAAAATTGAGGGAAAAATTTTTAAATCAAGAATGCTACTCAAGTTATATTTTATTTGAAGCTAATATCTAGAAAATATAAAAATTAATAAAAATATAAATTTTTAGTATTATTTTGGTAAAATCAGAATTTCTTTGAAGATGTCCATATTACACATTGAATAGATGATCCACTTATTGTTACCGATTTGTTAGGGATAAGAAGCAAGTGAGGAAAGCTCCTAAAGATGTGAGTTAAATGTCCTCATCAAAGAAAAGTATAATAATTAATAAAGGGAAACCACAGACCCTAGTGTTTTTAGCTCCAGTATAATTTTCTCAAGAGCTGCTAATTAGAAATAATTAAAAGGCCATAAAGATAGTCGAATATTGCTTTTACGTTGTTACCTAATTTGCAGATGTTTGCCTACACCTATATTCCTATGATATCTATTCTCTTGTAGTAATTGTCAGGGAAGGTGATCTAATAGGTGTTCCGAAATTGAATGATCAGAGTAGCATTAAAGGTAAAAGAGAGAACTTTAGGAAAATTAATTGAGCTCCATAACATTTTTGCAAAAAAAAATGACCTTTTCTATGATTTTTCTATGAAAGCAAAATGTAAATGATACCTTAACATGCTATCACAGAATTTTATAAAAATAAAATATAACAAAAAAGTACAAACAGTTGTTTCATTCATTGTTCTAAAAAGTGGTGCATAACTGCCAATAAAAATGTTCTTACATACAAGATAAGATAAACTTATTTTAATTTTTTTCAATTATATCCTAATCAAAACCTTCTTAACAATGGATTTGGAACCTCAGTTTCAGCACATTCTCTTTAAATGCCCTTTTCCAGTACCAATGATCCCTTTAGGCGCGGGCTTCCTCCGCCCACCCCGGGCCCTGTGCCTTGCCTGGCAGGTGCTCCTCTGTGCACTTGCAGCTGGGGTAGCTCCCCCAGATAATGTCTTGTCCAGGTCTTGCTTTTCTCCATTTTCTCAGCATAAATACTTATTAGAACTCCTCTCAAATATGGGTATAGGAGAGATTTGCATGTAATTCTCATCATTCCACCCATTTTAGGCCTTCATTGTATGCTGCCCTCTCCAAGATAACTACAATATAATTGTAAGATATTTGAGGGAAAGAACTAGCCAGTATCTTTCTTGATTGTAACCCCTGACCCCACCCTCCCACCGGCACTTAGAGTAGTGCCAGCCAAGCTCGAGGGAGCATGTGAGGACTTTCTGTCTTCACTCTCGCAGCCATTTGAAAGTATTGTAACTTCTATTCCTCTCGCCCATCTACCCTTCCTGCAGAAGGACAAGTGCAGAGAGATGAAAAGGCATTTCTAGGGCAAGGGAGACAGAAAAAGTGTCGAGAAAACAGTGTCACAGAGGCAATCTACAGTTTCAGGAACATTTCTCTTCTTAGAAGGGTTATGAGTTGGGGTCTGTGGACCTTGTAGGAGTCTATGGGTGACACTCAGGGATCCATAAACCCCCTGAACTTTAAGGCAAAGTTCTGTGTGATACACACTTTTCTATAGAAATTGTTTACAGTTTATAAGAGTTTAAAAAGTTCAGGACACAATAGAAATTTAATCTCTACTTCCTTAAAGAAATCTTGAAGAAGTCTTAAGAGATATAATGTCGATCCCAGAGTCTTACCTTTTCTACAAAGTAGAGGATGCCCTCATGGCCACGCTGACGGGGGGGCTTCCAGCTCAGCACCACGTAGCTCTGTGTGGCCTCAATGACAGAGAGGTCTGTGGGGGGCCCGGGAACAATACCCTCTGAAAAATAACAGGGAATAGTGAGGGGCACACACTTGGGAAGCCCAGGGCACTCAAGAGTCACAGAGGGAGGAAGAGCTAATTACTGCTCCACAGTAAAAAGAAGTACCTTGTCTCTAAAATTCTTCCTAAAACTTTCATTCATTCATTCATTCATTCAAAGCCACAATTTTACTTTCTTTGCTTGACAATTTTAATTTCCTTACAGTCCTGAAAAACAGTAGCAATGACACAAGTTATGTTTTCTGCACATCTTACTTTTTTTTAATAAATTTATTTTATTTTTGGCTGCGTTGGGTCTTTGTTGCTCCATGCAGGCTTTCTCTAGTTGTGGTGAGCGGGGGCTACTCTTCATTGTGGGGCATGGGCTTCTCATAGCGGTGGCTTCTCTTGTTGTGGCTGGCAGGCTCTAGAGCACAGGCTCAGTAGTTGTGGCACACGGGCTTAGTTGCTCTGCGGCATGTGGGAATCTTCCCAGACCACGGCTCAAACCTGTGTCCCCTGCACTGGCAGGTGGATTCTTATCCACTGCGCCACCAGGGAAGCCCTTCTGCGTATCTTAAATCAGCTTTTTGACAGAATATCTTTTCAAGTATGCTTGGGTGGCAAACAACCTTGGAATATAGAAATAGTATATCCTCTAGGTCAGAGAGTTGTTTCTGACCAGAATAGTAAAGATAATGTCTTTCTCCAAGAAACTTTGAGTAGGTTGGTGAGCAGCTCCCTTGTAAGACTAGGGTTTCCTAAGAGAAAGCTTTCTCAGCTGTGACACAGATCTCTGCATGGGCAGCGTCCACATGTGTGGCTCCACATCGCCCTGTGGGGCTCAGGGAAGCAGGGGGACCAGTGAAAACACGAAGCTCATGCTGTCTGCTGTGCTGTGGGTAACAGAGCCCTTTCTCTCTGACCCGGGAGTCTCATGCCTTTTGTCAGCATCTATGAAACTGCTATGAAACTTGATGGCTCGTAAGTAGGGTGAAGTTTTAGACCCTCCACAGTTCTTGACATTGGAGTGGCCCTTCCATGTGAAACAAGTAAAATAATGAGCAAAATATATGAAATGACCATTTATAGACATTGGACATCAGTCATCATAGGACAATGATACCCCATAGCTGGAAAATTAGATGAGCCCTACCACTGTCCCAGCTTACTGTCTGGAGGGAGTTCCAAAGCAGCAGCTCAGGAAGAGAAACCCAGGTGGAGCCTGGCAGTCTCCCTGAGTGGAGAAGAAGCTGTAATTCCAGGGAGGGCAAAGTGTGAACAGAGAGAGTCATGGGGAGGAAAAGGCTGCACAGAGAGAAAGGCTTCAGAGACTTGAGGGGGTCCCTTTGGAGTATTCACCTTAGTATTGATCAGCACATGCATACAAGGAAAGCACCTGAGGCCGGCAACACCCACACAAAAGAACTGGAGAGAAAAATTCTCAAAGCTCTCAAAGGACCTGGGAGAGTTCATCCTCCCACCAGCCAGACTGGAAATCTCCTAACTCATGGGGCATCCGGTAGAGTACTCAGAAAAGTACTACCTCTGTAATTCAGCCAAATTACGGCTACACTAAAGGCTGCTCTGATTCCACCAAACAAAAGCAAACCTTGAAAGAATCAAATTGTTTCCCCAGAACAAAGCTCAAGAATATTTATAGACATAAAAAAATATCCAGCACCACACAACATAAATTCAAAATGTCTGGCATGTCATTAAAAAAAAAAGGAGGATCTGGGGAAGATGGCGGAAGAGTAAGACGCAGAGATCATCTTCCTCCCCACAGATACACCAGAAGTACATCTACACGTGGAACAACTCCTACAGAACACCTACTGAATGCTGGCAGAAGACCTCAGACCTCCCAAAAGGCAAGAAACTCCCCCACGTACCTGGGTAGGGCAAAAGAAAAAAGAATAAACAGAGACAAAAGAATAGGGACGGGACCTGCACCAGTGGGAGGGAGCCGTGAAGGAGGAAAGGTTTCCACACACTAGAAGCCCCTTGGCGGGCGGAGACTGCGGGTGGTGGAGGAGGGAAGCTTCGGAGCCGTGGAGGAGAAAGCAGCAACAGGGATGCGGAGGGCAAAGCGGTGAGATTCTCGCACAGAGGATCGGGGCCGACCGGCACTCACCAGCCCGAGAGGCTTGTCTGCTCACGCACCCGGGTGGGCGGGACTGGGAGCGGAAGCTCGGGCTTCGGTCGGAGCGCAGGGAGAGGACTGGGGTTGGCAGCGTGAACACAGCCTGAAGGGGTTAGTGCACCACGGCTAGCCGGGAGGGAGTCAGGGAAAAAGTCTGGACCTGCCGAAGAGGCAAGGGACTTTTTCTTCCCTCTTTGTTTCCTGGTGTGCGAGGAGAGGGGATTAAGAGCGCTGCTTAAAGGAGCTCCAGAGACGGGCGCGAGCCGCGGCTAAAAGCGCGGACCCCAGAGACGGGCATGAGACGGTAAGGCTGCTGCTGCCGTCACCAAGAAGCCTGTGTAAGGGCACAGCTCACTATCCACACCCCCCTTCCGGGGAGCCTGTGCAGGCCGCCACTGCCAGGGTCCCGTGATCCAGGGACAACTCCCCCTGGAGAACGCACGGCGCGCCTCAGGCTGGTGCAACGTCATGCCAGCCTCTGCCGCCGCAGGCTCGCTGCGCACTCCGTGCCCCTCCCTCCCCCCGGCCTGAGTGAGCCAGAACCCCAGAATCAGCGGCTCCTTTAACCCCGTCCTGGCTGAGCAAAGAACAGACGCCCTCCACCGACCTACAAGCAGAGGTGGGGTCAAATCCAAAGCTGAACCCCGGGAGCTGTGAGAACAAAGAAGAGAAAGGGAAATCTCTCCCAGCAGCCTCAGGAGCAGCGGATTAAATCTCCACAATCAACTTGATGTACCCTGCATCTGTGGAATACCTGAATAGACAAGGAATCATCATCCCAAATTGAGGAGGTGGACTTTGAGAGCAAGATTTAAGATTTTTTCCCCTTTTCCTCTTTTTGTGAGTGTGTATGTGTATGATTCAGTGTGAGATTTTGTCTGTATAGCTTTGCTTTCACCATTTGTCCTAGGGTTCTATCTGTCCTTTTTTTGTTTTGTTTTTTGGGGGGTTTTTTTTACTTAAAAAAATTTTTTTTTCTTAATAATTATTTTTTTACTTTAATAACTTTATTTTATTTTACTTTATTTTATTTTATCTTCTTTCTTTCTTTCTTCCTTCCTTTCTTTCTTTCTCTCTCTCTTTCTTTTCTTTCTTTCTTTCTTTCTTTCTTTCTTTCTTTCTTTCTTTCTTTCTTTCTTTCTTTCTTTCTTTCTTTCTTTCTTTCTTTCTTTCTTTCTTTCTTTCTTTCTACTTTTTCTCCCTTTTATTCTGAGCCGTGTGGATGTAAGGCTCTTGGTGCTGCAGACAGGAGTCAGTGCTGTGCCTCTGAGGTGGGAGAGCCAACTTCAGGACACTGGTCCACAAGACACCTCCAGCTCCACGTAATATCAAATGGCGAAAATCTCCCAGAGATCTCCATCTCAACACCAGCACCCAGCTTCACTCAACGACCAGCAAGCTACAGTGCTGGACACCCTATGCCAAACAACTAGCAAGACAGGAACACAACCCCAACCATTAGCACAGAGGCTGCCTAAAATCATAAGTCCAAAAACATCCCAAAACACACCACCAGACGTGGACCTGCCCACCAGAAAGACAAGATCCAGCCTCATCCACCAGAACACAGGCACTAGTACCCTCCACCAGGAAGCCTACACAACCCACTGAACCAACTTTAGCCACTGGGGAGAGACACCAAAAACAACGGGAACTATGAACCTGCAGCCTGCAAAAAGGAGACCCCAAACACAGTAAGATAAGCAAAATGAGAAGACAGAAAAACACACAGCAGATGAAGGAGCAAGATAAAAACCCACCAGACATAACGAATGAAGAGGAAATAGGCAGTCTACATGAAAAAGAATTCAGAATAATGATAGTAAAGATGATCCAAAAACTTGGAAATAGAATAGAGAAAATGCAAGAAACATTTAACAAGGACCTAGAAGAACTAAAGATGAAACAAGCAATGATGAACAACACAATAAATGAAATTAAAAATACTCTAGAAGGGATCAATAGCAGAATAACTGAGGCAGAAGAACGGATAAGTGACCTGGAAGATAAAATAGCGGAAATAACTACTGCAGAGCAGAATAAAGAAGAAAGAATGAAAAGAACTGAACACAGTCTCAGAGACCTCTGGGACAACATTAAACACATGAACATTCGAATTATAGGGGTTCCAGAAGAAGAAGAGAAAAAGAAAGGGACTGAGAAAATATTTGAAGAGATTATAGTTGAAAACTTCCCTAATATGGGAAAGAAAATAATCAAGTCTAGGAAGCACAGAGAGTCCCATACAGGATAAATCCAAGGAGAAACACCCCAAGACACATATTAATCAACACTCCAAGACACATATTAATCAAAACACATATTAATCTCCAAGGAGAAACACTCCAAGACACATATTGTCAAAAATTAAATACAAAGAAAACATATTAAAAGCAGCAAGGGAAAAACAACAAATAACACACAAGGGAATCCCCATAAGGTTAACAGCTGATCTTTCAGCAGAAACTCTGCAAGCCAGAAGGGACTGGCAGGACATATTTAAAGTGATGAAGGAGAAAAACCTACAACCAAGATTACTCTACCAGCAAGGATCTCATTCAGATTTGATGGAGAAATTAAAACCTTTACAGACAAGCAAAAGCTGAGAGAGTTCAGCACCACCAAACCAGCTTTACAACAAATGCTAAAGGATCTTCTCTAGGCAAGAAACACAAGAAAAGGAAAAGACCTACAATAACAAACCCAAAACAATTAAGAAAATGGTAATAGGAACATACATATCGATAATTACCTTAAATGTAAGTGGATTAAATGCTCCCACCAAAAGACACAGGCTGGCTGAATGGATACAAAAACAAGACCCATATATATGCTGTCTACAAGAGACCCACTTCAGACCTAGAGACACATACAGACTGAAAGTGAGGGGATGGAAAAAGATATTCCATGCAAATGGAAACTGGAGTAGCAATTCTCATATCAGACAAAATAGACTTTCAAATAAAGACTATTAGAAGAGACAAAGAAGGACACTAAATAATGATCAAGGGATTGATCCAAGAAGATATAACAATTGTAAATATTTATGCACCCAACATAGGAGCACCTCAATACATAAGGCAAATACTAACAGCCATAAAAGGGGAAATCGACAGTAACACATTCATAGTAGGGGACTTTAACACCCCACTTTCACCAATGGACAGATCATCCAAAATGAAAATCAATAAGGAAACACAAGCTTTAAATGATACATTAAACAAGACGGACTTAATTGATATTTATAGGACATTCCATCCAAAAACAACAGAATACACATTCTTCTCCAGTGCTCATGGAACATTCTCCAGGATAGATCATATCTTGGGTCACAAATCAAGCCTTGGTAAATATAAGAAAATTGAAATTGTATCAAGTATCTTTTCCGACCACAACGCTATGAGACTAGATATCAATTACAGATCTGTAAAAAATACAAACACATGGAGGCTAAACAATACACTACTTAATAACGAAGTGATCACTGAAGAAATCAAAGAGGAGATCAAAAAATACCTAGAAACAAATGACAATGAAGACACGACGACTCAAAACCTATGGGATGCAGCAAAAGCAGTTCTAAGAGGGAAGATTATAGCAATACAATCCTACCTTAAGAAACAGGAAACATCTCGAATAAACAACCTAAACTTGCACCTAAAGCAATTAGAGAAGGAAGAACAAAAAAACCCCAAAGTTAGCAGAAGGAAAGAAATCAAGATCAGATCAGAAATAAATGAAAAAGAAATGAAGGAAACGATAGCAAAGATCAATAAAACTAAAAGCTGTTTCTTTGAGAAGATAAACAAAATTATAAACCATTAGCTAGACTCATCAAGAAAAAAAGGGAGAAGACTCAAATCAATAGAATTAGAAATGAAAAAGGAGAAGTAACAACTGACACTGCAGAAATACAAAATATCATGAGAGATTACTACAAGCAAATCTATGCCAATAAAATGGACAACCTGGAAGAAATGGACAAATTCTTAGAAATGCACAACCTGCCAAGACTGAATCAGGAAGAAATAGAAAATATGAACAGACCAATCACAAGCACTGAAATTGAAAATGTGATTAAAAATCTTCCAACAAACAAAAGGCCAGGACCAGATGGCTTCACAGGCGAATTCTATCCAACATTTAGAGAAGAGCTAACACCTATCCTTCTAAAACTCTTCCAAAATATAGCAGAGGGAGGAACACTCCCAAACTCATTCTACGAGGCCACCATCACCCTGATACCAAAACCAGACAAGGATGTCACAAAGAAAGAAAACTACAGGCCAGTATCACTGATGAACATAGATGCAAAAATCCTCAACAAAATACTAGCAAACAGAATCCAACAGCACATTAAAAGGATCATACACCATGATCAAGTGGGGTTTATTCCAGGAATGCAAGGATTCTTCAATATATGCAAATCAATCAATGTGATGCACCATATTAACAAACTGAAGGAGAAAACCATATGGTCATCTCAATAGATGCAGAAAAAGCTTTCGACAAAATTCAACACCCATTTATGATAAAAACCCTCCAGAAAGTAGGCATAGAGGGAATTTTCCTCAATGTAATAAAGGCCACATATGACAAACCCACAGCCAACATTGTCCTCAATGGTGAATAACTGAAAGCATTTCCACTAAGATCAGGAACAAGACAAGGTTGCCCACTCTCACCACTCTTATTCAACATAGTTTTGGAAGTTTTAGCCATAGCAGTCAGAGAAGAAAAGGAAATAAAAGGAATCGGAAAAGAAGTAAAGCTGTCATTGTTTGCAGATGACATGATAGTATACATAGAGAATCCTAAAGATGCCACCAGAAAACTACTAGAGCTAATCAATGAATTTGGTAAAGTAGCAGGACACAAAATTCATGCACAGAAATCTCTGGCATTCCTATATACTAATGATGAAAAATCTGAAAGTGAAATCAAGAAAACACTCCCATTTACCACTGCAACAAAAAGAATAAAATATCTAGCAATAAACCTACCTAAGGAGACAAAAGACCTGTATGCAGAAAATTATAAGACACTGATGAAAGAAATTAAAGATGATACAAATAGATGGAGAGATATACCATTTTCTTGGATTGGAAGAACCAACATTGTGAAAATGACTCTACTACCCAAAGCAATCTACAGATTCAATGCAATCCCTATCAAACTACCACTGGCATTTTTCACAGAACTAGAACAAAAAATTTCACAATTTGTATGGAAACACAAAAGACCCCGGATAGCCAAAGCAATCTTGAGAACGAAAAACGGAGCTGGAGGAATCAGGCTCCCTGACTTCAGACTATACTACAAAGCTACAGTAATCAAGACAGTATGGTACTGGCACAAAAACAGAAAGATCAATGGAACAGGATAGAAAGCCCAGAGATAAACCCACGCACATATGGTCACCTTATCTTTGATAAAGGAGGCAGGAATGTACAATGGAGGAAGGACAGCCGCTTCAATAAGTGGTGCTGGGAAACCTGGACAGGTACATGTAAAAGTATGAGTTAGATCACTCTCTAACACCATACACAAAAATAAGCTCAAAATGGATTAAAGACCCAGCAATCCCACTTCCGGGGATATACCCTGAGGAAACCATAATTCAAAAAGAGTCATGTACCAAATGTTCATTGCAGCTCTATTTACAATAGCCAGGAGATGGAAACAACCTAAGTGTCCATCATCAGATGAATGGATAAAGAAGATGTGGCACATATATACAATGGAATATTACTCAGCCATAAAAAGAAATGAAATTGAGCTATTTGTAATGAGGTGGATGGACCTAGAGTCTGTCATACAGAGTGAAGTAAGTCAGAAAGAAAAAGACAAATACCATATGCTAACACATATATATGGAATTTAAGAAAAAAAATGTCATGAAGAACCTAGGGGTAAGACAGGAATAAAGACACAGACCTACTAGAGAATGGACTTGAGGATATGGGGAGGGGGAAGGGTAAGCTGTGACAAAGTGAGAGAGTGGCATGGACATATATACACTACCAAACGTAAAATAGCTAGCTAGTGGGAAGCAGCCGCATAGCACAGGGAGATCAGCTCGGTGCTTTGTGACCACCTAGAGGGGTGGAATAGGGAAGGTGGGAGGGAGGGAGATGCAAGAGGGAAGAGATATGGGAACATATGTATATGTATAACTGATTCACTTTGTTATAAAGCAGAAACTAACACACCATTGTAAAGCAATTATACTCCAATAAAGATGTTTAAAAAAAAAAATGACCAGGGAATTCCCTGGTGGTCCATTGGTTAGTGTTCTTACTGCTGAGGGCCTGGGTTCAATCCCTGGTCAGGGAACTAAGATCCCAACAGCCATGAGGCACAGCCAAAAAAAAAAAATCACCAAGTATGCAAAGAAGCAAGAAAATACAACCCATGATGAGGAAAAATATCAATCAATGATACAAAACCAGAAATGTCACAAATGATAGAATTAGTAAACAAGGACGTAAAGACGGTTATTATAAATGTATTCCATATGTTCAAGAGGCTAAAGATTAAAGATGATAATTAAAGACATGGAAAATATAAAAATAATACAAATTAATTTCTAAGATGAAAACTACAAAGTCTTTTACAAAGAATACATTGCCTGGAATTCACAATAGGTTAGAGGCTAAAGAGGAGAAGAATAATAAAATTAATGACATAGCAGTAGAAAGTAACACAGAAAGAAATGAAACACGGAAAGGAAAAAAGACTGATAGGAAAAATGAGCACAGCATCACTGAGCTTTGGTTTCAAGAGGCATGTAATTGGAGTTCCTGAAGAAGAGAAGAGAGGGGGAGTATAGAAAAAAATATTTAAAGAAATAATGTGAAAAAAATTTTCCAAATCTGATGAAAACCATAAATGCACAGATTCAAGGAACTTGCAAACGCCAAGCACAAGATATGAAGGAAACTACACAAATGCACATCATAATCAAATTTATAAAGCCAGTGATAAAGGGAATATCTTAAAAGCAGACATGGGAAAAAAATACATTACATACAGAAAAACACAAATAAGAATGACAGGAAAAAAAATGATAGCAGTCATTCTTACAGTGCAGACCTATATTACAATGGACCAACCTCTAAAGAAAGACTGTCAACCTAGAATTCTATAGCTGGTGGATATGGTCCAAAAATGAAGACGAAATACAGACTCTCGCAAACATACAAATAATAAAATAATTCATAACCAGCAGGATTGCACTACAAGAAATATTAAAGGAAATGCCTAAAAAGAAAAAAAGAAATGCCTTAGGTGGAAAGAAAATCACATCAGATGGAAATCCACATCTACACAAAGAAATAAAGAGCAACAGAAACGGTAAAAATGTGAGTGAATACTGAAAACTTTCTTCGTACTTTTAAAATTTCTTTGAAAGCTTTGTGACTGTTTGAACCAAAATAATAACATCGTATCATAGAGTTTATAATATATAAACAAATAAAATACATAACAACACCACCATGGCTAGGAGGGGTAAATGGAATGATACTGCTGTAAGTTCTTATACTACATGTGAAGTAGGATAATATTACTTGAAGGTACATTGTCATATGATGTATATTATAAATTCCAAACTACTATAAAAGAAAAACATAATTATAGCTAATAAGATAACATAGATAAAATGGAATAACAAAAGATATTTAATCCAAAAGAATGTAGAAAGAGGGAAAAGAAAGCAAACAAATAGATGGAACGGATAGAAAACAACTAGCAAGATGGTAGATTTAAATGCAGCCATATCAATAATCACATGAAATGTAAATAGCTCAAACACCCCAATTAAAAGGTAAAGATTACCAGATTGCATAAAAAGGCAAGGCCCAACTATATGCTGCCTACAAGAAACATGATTTAAATACAAAGACTTTTAACTTAGGTTAAAAGTAAAAGGAAGGAAATCATATGTCATGCTAACACTAATCAAAAGAAAGCTGGGGTCATTATATTCATATCAGACAAAACAGATTTCCAAGCAAAAATGTATTACCGTGGATAAAAGGAGTCACTTCCTAATATTAAAGTGGTCAGTGCATAAGAGGATATAACAATAAAAATGTTTATGCATCTAATAACAGAGCTTCAAAACACATGAAACCAAACCTGATAAAACTACAAGAAGCATTTAAATCCACCATTTAGTTGGAGATGTCACCACTCTTTTAACAATAATTGATAGAGGGGCTTCCCTGGTGGTACAGTGGTTAAGAATCTGCCTGCCAAAGCAGGGTACACAGGTTCAAGCCCTGGTCCGGGAAGATCCCACATGCCGCGGAGCAACTAAGCCTGTGCACCACAACTACTGAGCCTGTGCTCTAGAGCCTGCGAGCCACAACTACTGAAGCCCGCATGCCTAGAGACCATGCTCTGCAACAAGAGAAGTCACCGCAATGAGGAACCCACGCACCACAACAAAGAGTAGCCTCCGCTGGCCACAACTAGAGAAAGCCTGCGTAGCAACGAAGACCCGACGCAGCCAAAAATAAATAAATAAAATAAAATAATTAAATAAAATAATTGATAGAATGAGTAGATAGAAAATCACGAAGAATAAAAGACTCAAATGAAATCCCAGCAGGGTTTTTTGTTTGTTTGTTTGTTTTTTTAGAAATTGATAAGCTGATTTTAAATTCTACATGGAAATGCAAAGACTTAGAACAGCCAAAACAACTGTGGGGAAAAAAAAAGATTAGAGGACTTATACTACCTGATTGCAAAACTGTGAAGCTTTAAAAAAAACATGAAGCTTATAAAAGCTACAGTAATCAAGACAGTGTGGTACTGGTGTAGAGAAAATAAAATTGACCAATAAAGATTCCAGAAATAGATCCACAAATATACAATCAATTGATCTGGACAATGGTGCCAAGGCAATTCAATGGGAAGAAAATAATCTTTTCAACAGATATTGCTGAAATAACTGGAGAGCCATATGCAAAATAATAATAACTTAGACCCTTAATCCACACAATATAGAAATAATTAATTTGAAATGAATCATAGATTGAAATATAAGAGCTAATGCTATAACATGTCTAGAAAAAAAAAGGGAGAATATCTGAATGAACCTGGATTTGACAAAGATGTCAAATATGATGCAAAAATGGCAAATAAGCACGTGAAAAGGTGCTCAACAGTATTAGGGAAGTGCAAATTAAGACCACTATACACCTACTATGAAATACCACCATGGTACAAAACACCACTATGCACCAATTAGAAAGGCTAAAATTAAAAAGACTGACCATACCACGAACTGGTTACAGTGTGGAGCAGCTGAAACTCTGGACTACTGCAGATGGGAATGTAAAATGGTACAACCATTTTGGAAAACAGTTGGCAATTTCTTTAAAAATTAAACAAACATCTATCAGATGACCTATCCATTCAAACCCTGGGTATTTATCCAAGAGAAATGAAAGTGTATGTCCACAAAAACACTTAACAAGGAGGTTCATAGAAGGTTTCAATGGTGAAGGTATAAATAAGTTGGAATAAACTGATACATGAATCAATATGGATAAATCTCAGAATAATTATGCTGAGTGAAAGAAACCAGACAAAAATGAGTATGATTCCATTGATCTAAAATTGTGGACAACACAAACGATAGTGACAGAAAGCATGTCAGTGATGGCCTGGAGATGAGGAAGGGGCAGGAGGGAGGTATTACAGAGGGGTATGAGGAAATTTAGGGGTGATGTATATGTTCATTATTTTGATCACGGTGATGGTTTCACAGGTGTTTGCACATGTAAAATTTATCACATTGCTCATTTTACAGACATGCAGTTTAGTGTATGTCATTATACCTCAATTAAGCTTTAAAAAAAAAAGCGATTCTCTGACAACATAAGTTACTTCATGATCTCCAAATATTTCAGAATGTTCTTTCCAGACACTTAAATAATATACACTGTAGCCTCATAACAAAAGCCAAACTGCATAGCAGAGCACTGGCAATACTATCTGGGGAAAACGTGGTTTTTACCTGTCGGTTCCTCCTCAGTGACAATGATCTGTCCAGTCCAGGGTGCTGAAGGGCGACCTGACAGAGATAAATACAAAAATCAGAAACATTCACAAATGCAGTTCAGCTGCACTGAGAAATTGGTAAACTGGCCAGATTAGTCCCAAATGGGTTTGTTACTAGTTTACTTATGTCCTTCTTAGTGAGTCTTATCAAGCACGCACGTGGTATTTTGGGGAGAGGGGCATAGTCTCTGTTCTCAAACAACTCACAATCTGCTAGATTCCACGTTTCCGGAACTGTACTGACACAGGCGAGGTAAACAGCCTGTGTTCATACACTGTTCCCCATGTATCTCCTGAAACACATAGGCTCTCTCACCCTTCTTGAGAGATAGCATTTAATTGGGAGAAACCTTTCAGGAACAATTGTAAGCCGGGCTGTTATTTATGTCATAATGAAGATGAAAGGGGAGAGGGGCGCTGATCCTGCAGTAAAGCTCAACGAAAGAGATTTCTTTCCATTAATTTTGAAAGTGTTATTTACAAAGGAAAGCAGTTTAGATCCCGAGTAAGGAAAATGAGTGAGACAGGCAGTATAAAGTTAAAGAGGAAATTCATTTCTGTGATATCAGAAAGACATCAGAAAGAGAGAATGATTCAACTCCTGCTTCAAGTGAGGGACTTTTCACCAGAGTGTGTGCAAAAACAGAAAGGTGATAAGCAAGATAATTCATTTTCAATCCCAACAAATCTTACTTTCATTGACATTTATTAAAGAGGAGTAAATGAAAGTATGAGATGGAATTAGGAAGCAGGGAGAGAAGTTGGACAGTGGGTGAAAAGTGATTGGAGAGTAATCAGGGAGCCTGATTAGAAAAGTCTCCAGAGAGAAGGTGACATTATTTTACTTAGATTTTTATGATGCCACTACATGTACTTAAGGTCAAGAATAACACTGAAAATGTTATAAATGGCATAGACCAGTAGTCCTCAACTAGGGTGATTTTGCCCCCCAGGGACATGTGATAATGTCTGGAGACAATTTTGATTGTCATGATGGGGGTTGGGGGGGAGGGGGGGAGGAGGGGGTGGGGGGACCATAGGCATCTAGCGAGTAGAGGCCAGGGATGCTGCTAAACATCTTACAATGCACAGGACAGCCCCCTACAACATAGAATTACCTGGCCTAAAATGTCAATAGGGCCAAGGTTGAGAAATCTGGTATAGACTGAAATGTGAAATTCCAACAATTCTTTTAATGCCACTTTAAGGTCCCTATTATTAAGGATGCTGTATTGGTTCCTATGAAACAAATGCAGAGCATAATTCATGTACCACAATTTTTTTTTTTAAAAGAAGATGTTGGGGGTAGGAGTTTATTAATTTATTTTATTTATTTTTGCTGTGTTGGGTCTTCGTTTCTGTGCGAGGGCTTTCTCTAGTTGGGGTAAGCGGGGGCCACTCTTCATCGTGGTGCACGGGCCTCTCACTATCGCGGCCTCTCTTGTTGCAGAGCACAGGCTCCAGACGCGCAGGCTCAGTAGTTGTGGCTCACGGGCCTAGTTGCTCCGCGGCATGTGGGATCTTCCCAGATCAGGACTCGAACCCGTGTCCCCTGCATTAGCAGGCAGATTCTCAACCACTGCGCCACCAGGGAAGTCCCATGTACCACAATTTTGACATTGAGACTTGGAGGCTAAATATATGAAAAGATTATTTTTGACTCTAACACAGAAACCCGTGTACAGACCAGACACGATGTGTCGTAAATGTGTTTTTCCTTTGACATAAAGAAATTCACAGTGTTGAGTATTAATGCTCTAAGGGATAAATTCAAGATTAAGAAAACTACCTTACAATTTTAAGAAAATGAACCAGAAAGAAAAGTATATTTGAACTGTGCTAATAAAATGAAAAAAAAGCTCTCCAGCCTTTTGGTTTTCATATTTCATTTCAAACACAATGCCTGTAACTCAGTCAAATAAGGCAAACTTTTCTGAATCAAATAAAAATAACATAAAATAAAGCCCTTAGTGAACAGATGAGTCAAAAAACAAATACTTTTTTGTTTTTGTCTTTTTTTCCCCTGGATTTTTCTGATCAGTAAAGGATTTCTTATTCTCTTCTCCCTCTAGTGGAGGGTAGAGAAATAACCTTGCAATAGGATCTATTTCAGGCATATAAAAAAATTCAAGATGATCCTGAAAAATGAAAAACGCTTACTTTTAAGTCTAGCTTTCTCAGCTGGATCCAGAGCAGCCACAGGCTCGGAAACACGAGAGGGGAGACCTATTCCAGTTTTGTTCACAGCTCGAACTCGGAATATGTAAGAACGACCTTCTATCAATCCAGTGACTGGGAAACGAGCAAACTTCACAGGTGTGTCATTGCACTGAGACCAGCTGTCTGTGCCCACCTCACACCTAAGGAAGAGAGCGTGATGGACAAAACAGAAAAAAACAGAGCTGGAGGAATCAGACTCCCTGACTTCAGACTATACCACAAAGCTACAGTAATCAAGACAATATGGTACTGGCACAAAAACAGAAATATAGATCAATGGAACAGGTTAGAAAGCCCAGAGATAAACCCACACACATATGGTCATCTTATCTTTGATAAAGGAGGCAGGAATATACAATGGAGAAAAGACAGCCTCTTCAATAAGTGGTGCTGGGAAAACTGGACAGCTACATGTAAAAGAATGAAATTAGAACACTCCCTAACACCATACACAAAAGTAAACTCAAAATGGATTAAAGACCTAAATGTAAGACCAGACACTATCAAACTCTTAGAGGAAAACATAGGCAGAACACTGTATGACATAAATAACAACAAGATCCTTTTTGACCCACCTCCTAGAGAAATGGAAATAAAAACAAAAATAAACAAATGGGACTTAATGAAACTTAAAAGCTTCTGCAAAGCAAAGGAAACTACAAACAAGACGAAAAGACAACCCTCAGAATGGGAGAAAATATTTGCAAACGAATCAACGGACAAAGGGTTAATCTCCAAAATCTATAAACAGCTCATACAGCTCAATATTAAAAAAACAAACAACCCAATCCAAAAATGGGCAGAAGTCCTAAACAGACATTTCTCCAAAGAAGACATACAGATGGCCAAGAAGCACATGAAAAGCTGCTCAACATCACTAATTATTAGAGAAATGCACATCAAAACTACAATGAGGTATCACCTCACACTAGTTAGAATGGGCATCATCAGAAAATCTACAAATAACAAATGCTGGAGAGGGTGTGGAGAAAAGGGAACCCTCTTGTGCTGTTGGTGGGAATGTAAATTGATACAGCCACTATGGAGAACAGTATGGAGGTTCCTTAAAAAACGAAAAATATCATTATCATATGACCCAGCAATCCCACTACTGGGCGTATACCCAGAGAAAACCATAATTCAAAAAGACACATGCACCCCAATGTTCACTGTAGCCCTATTTACAATAGCCAGGTCATAGAAGCAACCTAAATGCCCATCGACAGATGAATGAATAAAGAAGATGTGGTACATATATACATTGGAATATTACTCAGCCATAAATAGGAACAAAATTGGGTCATTTGTAGAGACGTGGATGGATCTAGAGACTGTCATACAGAGTGAAGTAAGTCAGAAAGGGAAAAACAAATACCGTATATTAACACATATATGTGGAACCTAGAAAAATGGTACAGATGAACCAGTTTTCAGGGCATAAATAGAGACACAGATGCAGAGAACAAACATATGGACACCAAAGGGGGAAAATGGTGGGGTGGGTGGTGGTGTTGGGATGAATTGGGAGATTGGGATTGACATATATACACTAATATGTACAAAATAGAGAACTAATAAGAACCTGCTGTATAAAAAATAAATAAAATAAAATTCAAAAAAAAAAGAATCTTACTAGATTTGTAAAAAACGGTGCATTTACATAGAGGGATACTTTTACAAAGGTAGATAGTTATGTTTTTAATTAAAATACAGATGCATATTTTTTTAAAGAATATATCTAAAACTTCACAGTTCATCATTATTCAATGATGAAATAACTTGGAAACATTTAGTGTACAGTTAAATAAAGTATAATCTATTATAAATATTTCTCTGGTTGGTACTGAGCCCAGTAGGCATATACTTACTTACTGCTATAAATATTAAGGTTGAATCCACCTTGGTACAAACCTGTCATACTACAGCGGCATAGATTATCTGCCCCTAGTGGTTTTTACAGTCAGGGTTTATTACTCAAAAATGGAAGAGAATTGGAGCAACTATCTGAAAAGAAACTAAGTCAGACAATAATGTATTTAGGTCAATAATCTAAATTTGTTTCTAAATTGGCCAAGCTCGCTGGATAATTCATATGTAAGACCCATTTACTATAAATATAAAGCCTCTAAGTTTTGGAGAATGTAAACAGCGACGATTTGTAGATAAAACAGTTTAATACTACGGATATTTGTTATTTCTTTGTCAAACTTGAATCCTGTGATATAAATGAGATTTTCTTAGTATTCTTAGAGTACTATTCTTTAAATTACTTAATATTCTTAAATTACTGACATACTAATAATATGGACATTAAGCATATTGAATACCAGCTATTTCATTTCTGAAGTGGCCTCTATTAGGTGAACAAATTCATAATATTCTCACCAAATTAGTGACTTGGGTTGGTAGTACAATTCAAGGATTATCTTTGGAATTTAGGTAAACAGGTAGGTATGTGTATATACATATATATATATACATACACACCAGACAGAGACAGAGACACAGAGAAAAGAGGGAGAGGAGACCAGTAAAGAAAACACTTCACCTAGAAATGGTGGGAGAAATCAAGCATGTGTCTCTATGGCCAAATCACTCTAACTGAAGTTAGACTAAGTACTAACTTATCAATAAAATATCCCAGAATAGGACTCCCTCCATCCACAGCCGGCTGTTTCCAAGAGATGATGATATAATCTTTGTTGGCCTCCAAGGACACCACATCCAAGGGAGAGGCTGGGGCTCCTTCAATCTCTGCATCAGCATCTGTGGGGATACAGAAGGATCCTGTTAACCCTCTCAGATGTGCTCTGTCAGCCCCAAAGGCCAAGGTCTTAGTGCAGACATTTCTTACCACACCACCGCAGTGGCTATCTCTTTGGCCCCAGTCGAGCAATCTTCAATTTTGTAATTTGCTTACCAAAATAACAATGTGTGCTTTTCACCATCAGTACAAGGAACATTACACTAGGAAGGGCTCTGAAAAGGACCCATGACCTCTGCCTCATGGCCCTTGCCTGCCCAAAATGTTCTAAAAGAAAATAAATAAGGACATGTTGAGGACTGCTATCAGAAAAGTCTGACGTAAGTTATGTCAGGAAGTCTGTTCTTAAGATAATTATTGGGCAGTGTTACTCGGAAACTATGAATGGCTCCAAAGGGGAACAAACAGCCCCTTCTGTTACCTTCTAGATACATCCACAAGAGAAGAAGAACCAAGAAGCTTTGCCCATCCCTACGCTGGGACCACCATTTTGGAAGAGAAACAAAAACATTCATTTTAATTAAATGTTTGTTCCCAAGCTGAAGATCCTTGAGAAAGTAACTCTGATGAAATAGCCACATCTGAGCTTAGTTTATCTGAGTTTAGTTAAAGTCCAAGACTATACAAGAAACAGAGTTCAGTGACTGTTCATGAAATGGGATCCTCTGACAGTGGGTCCCCTCAGCAGTGTATGCACAGATAAATTAGTAACACAGGGGTGTTTTTAGGAGGAAAGGAAGGGGAATGAAAATAACCCCATAGTAGCCTTTTAAGTGAAAATGATTAAGATAAGAGTCACAGTCCCAAGGGGAGGGGAACCACATTTGCCAATTCCACTTGACATCTGGTCAACCCTTTAACAACCGGAATTAGTAGGAGAGGAGGCTGAGACATGTAGGAGCCACTCATCCAGCGAAAACACTCTTGTTGACTGAATAATAAACACTTTCTTTTCCTATGATCTACTCTTCTGTAACTCTTATAAGTTACTGAAACATTTGCTAACAGGGCTGTGCATTGTCTGTGAAGATCTTAAATCAGTTTGGTTTTGAACATTCTGTTTCTTGCCCCATGAACCGGCATGAACCCATGAACCTGCAGGATAATATCTCCTGCATAAGTGCTATAGGAGAGTGTAACCAAATCATCATGCCTAAAACAATGCAGAATTCCTGCATGCCACACAACGGCAAATGGGCATTTTTGTAGGGAGAAACTTTTTTCCTTTTAGGCTTTCAGAGCACTGGATGGTGGGGAGAAGGTCTGCTGATGGTGAAGGTGGAGCAGAGCTAGGATGGAGGTGGAGATGCTGAAGTTAACAGACCTAATAGCTGCTCAAGTGCGAGGGGGACAGCTGGCAACCTCTAGCCATGTCCCTTTTTAGCAAAAAGCCCATAATGTAACAACCAGCAACGTTGGTGTTGATAGATAAATCCATTGTATGTAACAGAGTCTGGCAGACAGCAGACATTTAGGGAGCCATTTCTCAGCATTTCTATAAAATTGCTTGGAATATGCCATTTGCCATGTGGACTTGACAATCTTTCAAAACACGGTTCTGTATAGCAGCTGCTGGAAGCCAAATCCAAATACCATGCTGTATTGCTTCACACTTGTGCTCTTGGCTCCCAGCAGCTGCTACAGAGCGTCTGGCCCACAGTACCCACTTGGGCAACGTCAATCCTCTTCTTAGCCTCTGCCCTTCTCCCAACCCTCCAAATAGTCAAATTTTTTGTATCTTTGATTAATTAGGCCAAAGATTAGCCTGCTACTCTTTATATTCTGACGTCTGACACAGGCTATTTAATAACTTTTATCAAAATGTAAGTAATTTTATTGTTTATCTTTATTATAAAAGTAGTGTCTTCTTGTAACATATATGTAATAAAAAATACATGTTAGAATCCCTCTTAATTCCATAACTCAGAGATTACTAATACTAACGAATTTGCCTAGATTTTTCTAGATTTTTTCCCTATATTTATAAACTCAAAAGTAATTGTTTTTCACAACAATGTAAATCAACTATACTCCAATTTTTTAAAAAAGTGATTGTTTTTTAAATAAAAGTGGGATTGGACTATATAGTTTCATGTAAACTGGGTTTTCAAAAAATATTTTCATATTAGTAAGTATACATCATTAGTTTTCATTACTGTGCAGTATTTGTGTGTTTATATGGAATATTTATTATACTTTATTTTCAGTTCCCATTGGTGGATATCTAGATTCCTTCCATATTTTCCCCCAAATAAAAATTTTTTTCAGCTTTGTCCACTTAAATTCCTAGAACTAGAATCGTTGGGAAATGCGCACCATTGATACATAGTGGCAAAACACCCTGAGCAAAGCTAAACCGATTTACACTCACCAGCAATGTGTGGGAGTGCTGGCCCCTCCATTCCTTCATCCCAGTGGATTTTAAAACCTTGTAAATCTTTTCAGTGTGATAGATTAATTTTATTGCTTTGATTACTAGTGAAAACTTTTTCATAATTTATTTTTCATTTGTAATTCTTTTTTCATGACATTTATATTCCATCCTTTATCACTGTATCATCTTTCTTTCCTCCCTGCCATGTGTGTAGGAAGGGGAGGAAAGAATATATAAAAGTCTAGAAGAATATGTGATAAAATGATAACTTCAGGTATCTCTGGATGTTAGACTTACGATGGCTTTTCTTTTTTTCTTATTTATATTATCTAGTTTTTCAGAAAGAACACATATTATGTATGTAATAAAAAACTGGCCAAATATGTACAGCTCTGGAATGTGTTTCTGCAGACATATGGTGCTTTCTACACTGATCATTCTGGTTCAGAAGCTATTTTCTAAGCAGCAAAATACCAGAGCTCTAAAAAATGCATTGAAATGGCCTCATGCAGCTCAAAGTTTAAAATAAAAAGCACCATAAAATGTCACTTAAAACACTTTGGCGGTTTCTCAAAAAGTTAAACACAAAGTTAACATACGACCCAGCAGTTCCACTTGTAGCTATCTACCCAAGAGAAGTGAAAACCTAGGTCCATGAATAGGAACACAAATGTTCATAGCAGCATTATTCATAACAGTCAGAGAGTGGAAACAATCCAACTGTCCATCAACTGGTGAATGGACACACAAAATGAGGCATATCCATACAGTGCAATATTAGTCAGCAATAAAAAGGAACAAAGTACCAACATAAAAACCTCAAAACATAGGCTCAACGAAAAAAGACAAAAGTAGAAGATCACATATCATATCCAGAAATGTTCAGAAAAGACAGTTTATAGAGGCAGGGAGTAGATTAGTGGCTGTCTGGGGGCTAGACTGGGGATGGGAGTGGGGAAGGGGCACAAGAAGTCTCTTTGGGGTGAAGGGGATGTACTAAGCTGGATTGTAGATGGTGGGTGCACAGCTCTGAATATTCTGAAAAGCACTGTCCACTTAGCATGGTTGACTCTTATGGTGTGTAATTATATCTCAATAAAGATTTTTTTAAAAGAATCTAAAATATATCATTTAAAATAAACTTACAGGGGAAATCTTTTTCTAAAAGTTAAATTCACAACTCGATTTCTGAAATTTGTCTTTGCAATTTTGTCTTCCCCATGAATCTTTTCAATCCTCTCACATCAATATCTGATACATTTTAGAATCTTCCCTTATTTGTGGATATGAAAACTGGCTTAATGATAAATTTCAATCCCTTCCCCCTGTCTGTGGTTGGTCATCTGAAGTCTGGCCTCAACCTGCAGAGAGCCACGACTCTGGATGTGGGCACTGAGAAATGTTGCTGAGGAAACCCTGGACTGTGTCAGAGTTCCCAGAAAAAGTCCACAAAGGGAATCCTCAAGGCATAACTTAAGTGTTTCTTGAGTCACCAGAGATACTCTTTGGTTCAGGTCAGACTGAGAGCAGAGGCAAAGACTCTGTTTGCTTTCAGTTATCATCTGGCCAGGTCTATCTGGGTGCTTTGTTTAAACAAACATACTTGCTGATAACTTCCAGGGTGTCCATTTTTACTGCAACTGACCCAGAGGGCTACCCCTCTTTTCCCCTCACAAGATCCAACTTTTCCCAAATGCTTTTGTGCAGGAGGAAGTCTGCCCCATTTATCAGCTGGCATAGATATCCGTGCATCTTTATCAGTTGCGAATCCGTGGCAGAATTCAATGATCATTTGTTATTGTTCAGTACTGGTGTGGTATATAGACTGCTGTCTCTCCCCAGTATCCATTTCTCCTGTTTCCTTTTAGTACCAGAACCCCTGAGCTTCTGCAGGTAACATGTTGCCCAGCTTCCCTCCCTGTGGATGTGTGGTAGAGTGTTCACCATGCAGAAGTGATGTGTGCGTCCCTGCATCTCTGCCCTTCCCACAGGCTGGAACGGGAACACAGGACAGCACCACGGGGGCAGTGGAGCAACAACATAGATGGGAGCCAGATGGAATAACTGAGTTGAGCAGAACCACCTGGACCACCTTCCTACCTCTGGATTGATGGACATAAGACAGAAATAAACTTTTTAAAAAAATTTCATTTCAGCAGCTTAACCTATTCCCTAATTAAAATCCTGGGTTAGCCATCAGAAGGCCTGTATCCTAGTCCCACTTCTGCTTCTAACTGTGAGGCTTTTGGTAAATCATGTTGCTTTCCTGAGCTTTAGTTTTTGCATCTTAAAATTAAGGGGAGGAATTTCCCTGGTGGCACAGTGGTTAAGAACCTGCCTGCCAATGCAGGGGACATGGGTTTGAGCCCTGGTCCGGGAAGATCCCACATGCTGCAGAGCAAATAAGCCTGTGCGCCACAACTACTGAGGCTGTGCGGCACAACTACTGAAGCCCGCGTGCCTAGAGCCCATGCTCTGCAACAAGAGAATCGACTGCAATGAGAAGCCCGTGCACTGCAATGAAGAGTAGCCCCCACTCACTGAAACTAGAGAAAGCCCGCGCGCAGCAACGAAGACCCAATGCAGCCAAAAATAAAAAATAAATAAGTAAATAAATAAATTTATAAAAAAAAATTAAGGGGAATCCTAACATTTTTGTGTGCCTTAGACTCCTTTGGCAAAGTGGTAAAGAAAACCTAGAGGGCCCTTCTCAGAACAATGTTTTTAAATGCATAAAATAAAATAAAATACACGAGCTTACCAAAGAAACTAATTATACTGAAGTACAGTTATAATCACAGACCCCTTGGGAGTCTGTGGACCCCAGTTAAGGACACCTACATGACCTCTAAATTTCCACCCTCATCAAAACACCTAGGAGTTTATGGTTCTATTTAATGCAAAAGAGATAAAAAATTAGCAAGTCTACTTGTATTGTTTATGTTTATTTTCTGTATATTATGACGTTTTGACATCTTAAAAGCCTTTCTGGGTGGGGAGAGATTTTCTGCCCCCATCTCTGGGGGCTAGCCAATTTTAACCCATCCAGAGCTCACCTCCTCCATCTGACCCGTGTACCCCAGGAGGAAATATTCCTCTGCCTTAATCATCTCAGCACCAGGGACCAGACAACTAAGCACGACCCCTGTAGCTTAGGGTCTGCTGAAGTTGTTCACACCAGCCAATCCTGAACTGTTTACCCCGCCCTGCCATGCCTTTTCCACAGGAACTCCAATACAGACTGCGGTCTAAGCTCTCCCTCTGCCTCTTCTGCCTCCTGACCAACCAGTAGTGCCTTTGCTTCCCCATGTGGCCCTGGGTGGTTCTCTAGCACCTATGAGTATAATACACTCTTTTCCTGAGCCCCTCCTCTGTCTCCTCGTGTGGCCACACCTGACTGACCACCACGTAAAAGAACACAGAGCACTGCCTTTGTGGCCTGGAAGTGTTCATCGTCTTCCAGATGTGCTAGTATCTCATGTAGAAATAACATTCCCACTTGTACATGTCTGACCTGTTAGAGACATCGCTGAAAAAAGAAAGACTCCTAAAACCAACAGTTATAGTTTGTCTTAAGGATTCAGTTGTAGCATCTTGTTTCCTAGTTCATTAAAACTAAAGCTATAAAGAAAAGGCCTAGAATGAAGTAATAAATTTGCTCTCCAAAATAGATATTCAAGAGTGAGTCCCCATCACTCTTTTATTGTAGCTTCTTCAAACTGAGACGGCTTTTTGCATCACTAGGACCTAGCCTCTCTACTCAGACACCTACAGAGCACTGCTCTAGAGGCTCATTGAAGATGAGGAAAGTACTGACACTAGTGACAGTAACATAGTCTGGAAACTGGTCACCTTCCATTCCAACTGGTGCCTTCAGGGTTAAATTTTTACATTGGCTCTTTCATCTTTACCAAAAATATGTTTGGATAGATTGACATGGCCTCGGTGTTTTAAATATTCTCAGATGTTCTGCTTTTTGCTAGGTCTTACCTCGAACAAAGACGTAAGCGCTGTATTGCTCATAATATTCTCCCATTCGTACATGGATTGTGTAGAGACCTTCATCTTCCTTGTTGAGATGAGAAAATGTTAGTGTTGCCCGATCTCCACTCCAGTGTGTTTGCACCCATTTTGATGGAGAAACAGGAGCCCCTGGGGAACAAAAGTAAGCAAATTAACTGATTTCTTTCTCTATTACTCTCTTCTTCCTCCTTCCCCTCCACTCTTCCCTCCCCCCAATTCTCTCTCTCTCTCTCTCTCTCTCTTTATTCCTCTTCTTCTATATTGAAAGCTATCTGAATATTAGAGGACGTCTGTAGGGCTTTGAGTCATTCTGCCATGTTTATATTGGTTAAAATGTTAGAGCAGAAGTGAGGGGACCAGGGCCAGATACATAATCTGCAGGGCCCAGTGCAAAATGAAATTACAAGACCCCTTGCTCAAAAAGCAGAGGAAAAAAACACAGTCAAGGTACTAAAATATAAGGCTTTGTCCTCTAAAAATAGTTTATTACTTATAAAACATAATAGGGTAATACAAATTGCAAAAACTAATATTTTCATGCCATAATTTTACATACAAAAATAATACTTTATTAATGTGATACGTTGATTGATAATACGATATTTTTTACTTACTTTTCTGCAAATTCAGTTATTTTTAGTAACTTCATTTTAAATTGATATAACTGAAAGCAACATCAGTTACTCTTTGCAAATGCAAGATCATAAATTAGTTTTGATTTTTTTTATTTTAAGAAGGATCTTTCTGCTGATGCAACTATTAATGCAGCTGTTAGGAGTATTACATAATCATAGTAATATACAGCTTTATACGTTATAGTATTATATGGTTATGGTGCTATAAAGTTAACATTGGGTTAATCTTATGATAAACTATTTCAAAATATAAATTTTAGTACTCTAGAGCTGACGATTCTTTTTTTTTTTTAAACATCTTTATTGGAGTATAATTGCTTTACAATGGTGTGTTAGTTTCTGCTTTATAACAAAGTGAATCAGAGCTGACAATTTTTGAAGAACAATTTTTTCTAAAAAGATTTAACTCTTTATACAAATAGTTTCATGTAAGTCTGAATTTAATTTTAAATGTAAATTTACATAATTGCATCCTAATGTTTTCTCTTACATGTCCTGTAACTTGTGGTCATACAAGAAACTGAAAATGACTTCATGATTTGTATATAATTCAAATGCCTGTTTATGCATTCTCTCACTGTATCTTTGATTATGAGGAAAATTTAATTTCAAAATTATCTTTCTTGTTAATAACTGCTTCATCCAAAGTTTTGTATGAAAATAGTGTTTTTTCATTGAATGTGACAATCTTTAAACTTAATTTTTATTTCCAAGCCTGTGAATGTTTGCTTTGCAATGTTGTGGCAGTTTTCATAACCAGAGAGTCTAAACTCTGAAGAATACCAACTGCCTTGTGTGCCTTACTGCAATGTCTATGTACATGCTTTTATTTTATAATATCTTACAAAGTTTACTGCGTGATTGCTGGCAGCTCGTGTCACGGTGCTCAGGCGAGGAAGCTCATATCTGTGCAGATGCCACAAATATGCATTCTGGGGGCGGACGGGCAATCTCGGCTCCCACGGTGGGTGCCCACACTGCCCCACGTGGGACCCCTCCTCTCCTGGGCCACGCCGTCCAGCAATGTTGCTGCTGCTGCTGCTGCCGTGACTGGTTTCACTCTGGGCCCAGGTCCTGGTCTCAGCCATGGTCTTGGGATGGCCCAGACTGCCCGGTGCCCACACATGCACTGAAGTTCAGGCCAACTGCATGGTGAGCATGCTGACCACCACCCACCGTGCCTGGGGACCAATGGGCCTGCTCCATAGTCCCATTGGACTTCACTGGACTCCGCTTTGTTTTACCAAATAAAATTAACTTACAAAATGAATATACATCCACCTTGCAAAATGCGAATACAATTTTTTGTAATCCTTTCCCTATATTACTTGGTGATAAGAAATTATAATCTCCACAAATATATTGCGAAAGTTCTGCTACTCTGATACATGTGTAAAAGCTTTTGTAACATCCAAAAGGTTATGTCCTCTTAACGTTCAGATTCTGCCAGCTCTGATAAAGAGAACTGCAGTCTTATGGACATTCATGCTCTGGGGCCAAGCCTGGGCTGTGACCTTCTGCAAATAAGAACCTAGTGAGAATTCATTAGTAAGGCTCACCATTTCGGTACCACTGGATCTCCGGCTGGAAATGTTTAATTTCAGGAGTGATAACTACACGGCAGCCTAGACTCAACGTCTCGCCTTCTCTCCCGAAAGACACATCAAACTTGTCATCAAAGTGGATCTCAAACTTGGACGCATAACCGTAAGGGGTCACAGCAACTGGGCACAACAAAAACAAACATCAGTAATTTACTTTTTGTCATCAAAGAGACACAAGCATTTTAATAAGCACAGGCAGAAAGCAATCACAACAAACCTATCAAGTGACTTATCTGGGCAAAAATTAAGTCTTATAAAAGAGGTATGTAGCATATTCACATATATCATTATATTGAAATGGAAGTTCTGTGTATGGAAATTCTTGCTTCATTGGTCAGATAAGCTAAATGCTTATTTTTACTATTATAATTAATAGAATTTAAAAGGTCAGGTTTAACGCCTTACATAAAATGTAAATGAACACCACATTTAGCTTCGACTTAAATATAGCTGCAATATATGCACATTAAAATGTTAGATTCTGAGTTCATTTAAACTTTACTGCTTGTACTCTTGGAACAAACAGCCATATCGATTTCTCATAAAAATAGACTTTTTTAGTAAGTGGCTTCAGCTTCTTGGATGATCTGGGTTAAAAAAATACAAGAAATATCAATGGGAGAAAACAAAGTTTAAAATACCATTCTTAGAAATATCTTATTTATAGATTGAGTCAATACCTGCACCATAAACTCTCCTAGGTTTTATTTTCTCTTTTCTCAAAGGAAAGGGCCTGGGAAAATAATGACTATTTTTTGATGGCTTCCTGCATGCCAGGAACTTCACATTTGACATGTCATCTAATCCTTGCAAAAACTCCATGGCATAGTTACTAGTTTTTCCTCTCTTTCAGGTGGGGATATAGAAGTTCACGAATATATATAGCTAACGCAAAGGTTTCAAAGGCATCATGTGTGAAACTGAAATTCAAATGTATAACTGCCCAACTCTAAAACTTAGGCCTTTTTTCTCCTATTTCAATTCTCTTCCTAAGACCTCTTCGAATTAATTTGAAAATGCAAGCTAACATTTATTGAGTTCACCTTGTGCCAAGTATTGTTCCAAGTGTTTAATATCTATCAACTCAATTAAGCCTCATAATAACCCTATCAGGTAAGTACCATTATTATTCCCATGTTATCGATGAGAAAACAGCAGCACAAGGAGACTAAATAACTGCCCATATGCACCCTGCAGACCCAGGATTTACACTGGCAGGCTGTTTCCAGAGCCTGTGCTCTCAACCAATACATGGGGTTGACTTGACTTTGTGTGTCCCCAGGCAACCACTCACCAACAGGGAAATGACTTCTCTTTGAAGCGTGTGTCCCATCTGCCCCATTTTTATATGATGATGTCCCACTGAGATCAAAACGCAAAACAACTTGAACAGATCTTGTTTATTGGGAAGTTGGGCTGGTTCCAAATCTGCCTCAGGGAGTAGAGATAAGGGTTATAGGGAGGGCCTGGTTTAGGTCAGGGGTTGGCATATCTGTGAGCCAACTCTGGATTGCCTCCTGTTTTGTACCATGAAGAATGGTTTTTAAATTTTTTAATGGCTGAAAAAAATCAAAAGAAGGATAATATTTTGTGACATGGGAGAAGTCATAGGAAATTCAAATTTCAGTGTTCATAAATAAGGTTTTATCTGGATACAGCCATGCTCATTCATCTATCTATTGCCGATGGCTGCTTTTGTGTTACAGTGATAGAGTGGAATAGTTGTGACACAGACCCACACAGCCTAAACTATTTACAATCTAGTCCTTTACAGAAAATGTTTGCCAATCCCTGGTTTAGAATATGGTTGGTATTAGAAAGACCAGGTTACAAGTCGCTATTCTACCATTATGCGTGGTCTTGACCCATGACTTAATCTCTCTAAATTGTTTCCTCATCTGCATAGCACAGATAAAAAGGCACCCAGTTCATAAGCTTTGGAGAGCAGTAAATGAATCAATGCATATAAAAAATGTCCTAGGGGACTTCCCCGGAGGTTCAGTGGTTAAGACTCTGAGCTTCCACTGCAGGGGCATGGGTTCGATCCCTGGTCAGGGAACTAAGGTCCCACATGCCACACGGAGCAACCAAAAAAAACAAAACAAAACTGCAAATCACCAGTAAAGCTGGCGGTGCTGTCTCCCAGCTCAAAAACAAACAAACAAAAAGTCCTAGTACGGAGTCTGGCACAACTGATCAATACATATTAACTACTAGAGCAGAACCAAGGGCAGGGAGCTTTATCCATGATATTTACCAGCATATTCCAACCACCTAAACTGGTACCTGGCACACGGTAGATGTTCAATAAATACTAGTTGAATTAATGAATAAGAGCCCTCCGTTCTGTGTTGGGAACAACTGCACTCAGTTCAGAAGCCAGAGGAGGCTCTGAAAGATTAAGAAGTCAGAGAGGTTAGATTGAGCTGGGCTTTCAGACTTTGGCTTGATGGAGAAGAGGGGAATGGAAAAAACATGGATGATGATATAAAAGTGGGACCGAACAGGATACGTGTGGAGGATTGTAGAACGACCAATAGACCAATCTTGGGGACATTGGGGATAAGTCATAGTTTCAAATTTCCCAGTTATTCTATCTCAATATAAATCAAATGATAGAGAAGGACATGATTTGGGATGTGTTCCTTCTTCACTCTCACCCATCATCCCCCTCTTGCCCAGGGGATTGATACCAATGATTACAATTTAGAATATTAAAATTAGGAGCCATTCCATGAAGTCGTTGGAGTAGGTCATCTATAGACATCAAACTAATTAGTTAGGTGAAAAATTGAACCATGGGAAAGTATTTTCATCAACCATTTTTAAAAATACCACTTATTTTTTAATGTTTGGAAAATAAGAAGTTCGGGCTTGACTACTGTCTTCAGTCTGAACAGTGTAAGCATCCAATTACTTGAACAACAATAAGGATTTTACTTTTATTGCCTCCCATGAAAAGAAATTCTGATATAGACGAAATGATTGAAGTTCACAAATTTACAAATTACTATGGATCAGAATATTGTTAATAATTTATTAAACCACATTTAGACCTCATTAAATTGCATTTCATAAATTAATGTATTTATTCATTCATCATCAAATACTACTCTACATCAGGTGCTGGGGTTTAAAGATAAAAGGTCCAGCCTTGCCTTCAAGTGTCTCATGGGTCAGTGGGAGAGAACAGTTAACAGTGTCCAGTGAGATAGATGCTCTTACGAAGGTGCCACAGTTTCACTGGGGGCACCGAACCCTGAGTGGGTGGGGCCTGGGGAGTATCAGTATCTCAAGGAGTTGATACTGAACTAGATATTTAAAAATGAGTAAAACTGCTCTGATATAGTCCAGACTGTGTGTCTGTGTGTCTGTGTGTGTCTGTGTGTCTGTGTGTGTCTGTGTGTCTGTGTGTGTGTGTGGTTAAATCACTCTGCACAGATTTGTGTAATGATCTTTCTCAATTTAAACACAGAAAGACTTAAAAGCATTTTAAATGCTTTTAAGACTTAAAACCATTTTCAGCCTGTCACATCTGGGCATTTATAAAACCAGAACAAAGCAATTATATGCAGAAAGAGAATATAGTAACCAAAGAATCTGAAAAAATAAAACCAATCACAGGTAGTATTACACACATACTAGCATATATTATAATATAGACTATGTATTTATTTCAGCATTATGGAACAGCTTATTATGCAGTATTGTACAGAGATGACACAGCAAATATACTTGTAAACTTACAGCTGAGGGGCAAGGTGGAGGCCCCCGCATGGAAGCGAGTCTCATCAAACTCTCCCTTATATCCTAGAAGAGAAAGCAGAAAAGCATGCCAACTGTTCCTTGACTTTATTTTTTAGCAGTGAGAATAAATTTTTTTTAAATACACTTTGAATAAAACAAGTTCAGCAAACCTACTCTTTACCACAACCGAAGCATATGCTGAAAGCTCTCCTTTAACATTCATCGCCGAGGCCCGGTACTGAGCGGTGTCTTCAAAATCACACCTGAAAGAACGGATGGAAATGAGTGCCCAGTGCAGTGACACTCCTGGTACAGTCGTCACTCAGCATCCGCGAGGGATTGGTTCCAGGACCCCCATGGATATTAAAATCCGTGGATGCTCAAGTCCCTTAAGTAAAATAGTGTGAAATAGTCGGCCCTCAGTATCTGCGGGTTCCGCCTCCTCAGATACGGAAGGCCGATATAATTGCTAGCTGTTTCATCAAGGATCTTTTTGCTAACAAGCCACAGGGCAAATCACTGACTGACACATAGCTCTTTGGCACTCCTGATAAAGCTACTCTCTCTGACCCAGCACCCTGTGGTGTGTTATATAGGCCAACAGATCTATCTACCAACAGCTATAGTCCACCGTGACCCTAGCCTGGGTTCACTTAAAATGTCCCCCCCCCAAAAAAAGTTAACAAAGTGTCAAGCATATAAATTACAGTGTGAATAGTGTGATGAAAAATTGTTCTAAGGTTGTATCAGGAGCAGAAAACGTCCAGCCATGTACCTTTGGAGCAGGTAAGACCCTGAACACCTTGGGGCCTCCCTCAAGGTGGGTTTCAGTCTGGGGGGCTACAGGGTGATGAAAAGACAAAGAAATAGCCTCTCCTTATAGACGCCCACAGACTCCCTGAGCCACAAAACGGATCCCGGTTAGTCTAATGTGCTCTAGCCTCAAAGTACAAATAAGTTATTTAACTTTCAATCCTGCTAAGGTTCAGGCCCACAGAACAACGCAAGAAGTGCCATTTGGAAGTTCCTCTAAGTTATAATGCAGAGATTGGGATGCTGTTAATGGAGTAGAGAGAGAAGGACCTCACACAGAGATGAACAGGCTAAGATTTCAAAGAAGGCTGTTCTGTGTCTTCTCACTGCCAGTGTTCGTGCTCTTCATTGTTCCTCTGGGTTTAGTTTCATTTGCAATATCTTAATTCTTGTTGAAATCTACAGACATCAATAGAACCCCAGGAGGGTCAATACAGTTGCCTTTCCCATAGCTATTTAATTATAAAGCAACCACATAGCTCACTGCCGCCTCAGTAGAATCCCCGACTGGCAGAATGGATGTAACTTTAGGAAGGGGTCAATGCTTGGCAAAAGCCCCAGAGTCCCAGGGTTCTTTCTGCTTGAAGCCCAGCATCACCTGTGTCAACTGCTCTGACCTGAGAAGGCTATGAATCTCTTGAGATCAGAATGACGTAATTTATTTTTACTTTGACATCTCAGCATGTCATGGTTTTATTTGAACCAAAAATGCTGGCAGCTTGTTTAACTTTTCCATCCACATAACTAGTCTTGGATTTCAAAACCACATTAGGAGACACAATAAACCTTTGAAAACTTGGAAATTTTGATGTGGATTCTGCTTTCAAATTTTGCTTTTGATTTTGCTTTATAAACATCCCAATGTCAGGCTCTGCGTCCATCTACAGGCTGACAGGGTGGGCACATAGTTTCCCACAGTTCCTGGTGAGCTGAAGGAAAGAACAATTTCTCTAAGTACAGCTTACTTTCAATGTCACCCACCCCAAACTTCATTGGCCTTTACTGATTAAAGGCAAAAGTGTATAGTGATGGCATAGATTTGGAACTCTGAAAGTATAACTGAATATAAATGCCTATTTATGTAACTTATTTTCTTACTAATGTCTAAGAAAAACTCTCCAGTATATAAAAGGATAAATAGATACAAATGAATTTTTCCTCATCGTCTTTGACTAAATTCAAGTAAGATCACTTTGGGAGGTAACGTGGGCTTGGTAAGAGTGTCATGCTTATCGCTCTTCGGTGTGCACCAAGAAGCAACGTATGGGACTGTCCCCCATCCTGATCGCGCTGCATTGGGAGGAAAAGGGAACAGTCGTTAACTGGAGTGCAAATTGCCACCCTAAGCAACTGCTGGGCAACACACACAGACCCTGATGTCTCTTACGCGTTTATCTCCAGAGTGTGCATTCCATATCGGCTTTCGATAATATATTTTCCAGGGTTTGCATGGACGTCTATTGGCACCTGGTTTTTATACCTATGAGACAATGGAAACAAGGTGAAGTAAGTTGAGGTGTAAATAGATTCATGATTAAAAGCAACACACACATAACTGTTGTTCTTGAGGGAACACCTGTAAACACAGCACTGAGGTCGGTAGTGGGGTCTGTTCAATAAATGCAAATAAAACACATTATAAATACTATAAAACCTCTTTTTCTTAACATTAAAACAATGGAATTTTATTTTGATGAAAAATGAGTTTACAATCATTTAGTAAATGAAGAGCAAACACTTCATTTTCCTATCTCATAACTCGAAAAAAATCATTAGTGAATAAATATCTGTGAACAGATTAAGGGTAAGGCAGACTGGATAATAAACCACCTGAAGTTCACACTCTCCGCATGTGACTCACTTGAAAAGGATGAAAACGGCACTGGAGATAACTGATAAGATATGGCCATTGAATCTCATCCTAATCATTCAAATAAGCCCAATGATATCATTTTTTGCTCATCATGGACAGCAAACTATACACATTTTACTGAAAGAATACTTTGATAGAAGCACTTATTTAGATTATATTGTGCATCACAATTATTAAAATGGCTTGAACAGTTCCACTCAACCACCATATATAAAGTGCAACTACATAATATTCTACATTTTATCTGGGGTGTGATGAATATCAATCTAGACTGAAAGTACCCCAGCTGCCAATTTCCACCACTTCTGAAAAGATCTAGATGTGTGAAAAAGGACTGTTCCCCCATACAAAGAACCAATTTCACAAACCTACTGGTAAACCAATACATTTATATAACTGGAACCTCAAGATGCTAGAATTGTAGTCATTTAAAAAAACATTCAGGGCTTCCCTGGTGGCACAGTGGTTGAGTCCGCCTGCCGATGTAGGGGACGCGAGTTCGTGCCCCGGTCCGGGAAGATCCCACATGCTGTGGAGCGGCTGGGCCCGTGAGCCATGGCCGCTGAGCCTGCACGTCCGGAGCCTGCGCTCCGCGACGGGAGAGGCCACAACAGTGAGGGGCCCGCGTACCGCAAAAAAACCAACCAACCAAACAAACAAACAAAAAAACCATTCAGCCATCCAACCATTTTAAAAACCATGGTCTTTAAAAAAGTTTACACTGCAATATCCTAAACACTGTTCTGTGCATCTCACAATGAAGAGAGTGGCCTTGCAGTGCAGGATGAGGAGAGTGCAGCGTCATCGTGAAGAGTAGCACGCTATGGTTTCAAGGAACATCACCATCACAGCATCAGATTCTGTGCGTCAGGATCGAGGTCATTGTCGCTAGAAGGGGGATGGATAGGGAAAATATCGAGCTCATCCACTTGAGGAGTTGGGTGCATGACTACCAGCTGGTACTGGGGAATGTCAGCTGCAGCTGCTGCAAGGTTGGTGATAGATTTACTTTTTACACACTGAAAGTCTACACACCGGCTCTTTCCTTCTTCCTTCTCCCAAGACATTCGAATAAAGGGTCTTTGGACATAGTTGTAAATCACTTCTGGGCAGCCCCCAGGCCTTTTCTTTTACTTTTTTCTTTGTAGGTTGGACAACCTTTATTCCCAATCTAATCTTCTTAAGACCCCTCTCCATCAAAACTGATTTGGCCACAACTCTGTTTTCAATGTACTTGAAAAATCTATATAATTTTGTGCTATAAATAATTTGTGAATATTATTCTCCCATCTGTGGTGGATACTCTTCATCCCAATCAACCACATCATCACCTGTAAGCACCACTATGTGGCATTCATGGTCCCCACTCTGGGCACTAGCTACCATGAGAGGCAGAGTCATTTCTTTCAGGTAAAATTCGAACTGTCTACGGGCACCATCATTTGATAACTCATGCATTAGGGCACTGAGATCTCTACATTTAATAGTACTATATTCAAAAGAGATACAAAGAGAGTGCATGGTTCTCTCAGTTCAGGAATAGATATGCCATTGGGACAATGGATTATTCCTGTTTTATAGTAATCCAGAATAGCTCGAAACAGTAGAGCCAATCCCCTCTGCCACCTCATACTCTCCCTTCTCGCTGGGACATGTAGAGTTATGTTCTCTGCCAGCCCCAAACATCCTGCCCAGCACTGCGTATGGCTGAGCAGTAAAAATGGATGGGTCTACAACAAATTTAGCGTTATCCACTATTAGTGTCACTCGTTCTGACGTTCTTACATTCCGACCTCCTTCTTTTGCATTTTCACACACAAACACCATTTCCCCAGATGTCTTACAGCTACCATCTGAACTTGACTGACCACTGTTTCTGCTGCTGTTCCCAGCACTGCTCCTGGAACCATTTGGAGATGCTTTTTGAGGATGAGGACTGCTTGGACGAGAGGAACTGTGATCTTTTTCACGTTCAACATGGTGCTGTCGTGTTGAAGTAACATTTCTAATACGAGGAATGAGCTGAGATTCTGTACTTTCGTGAAATGAATCTTGGGATCTGTCACTTGACCTTCGTCTATCTCTTGATCTCTCGTTGAGAGAGATCAAGTCACCATGTAGACTCATTTTGGTGTGGGCAACAACTCCTTTGGCAACACGTGGGGGAGTACTTGAATGTTTATAAAGTTTACGATGTCTACTATTCAATTTCCAATCCCAGTTCTCTGGATCACTGGAGTTACTGTCAAAAGGATGAGGCCATCCTGCCATCCCACTTCAAGCTTCCTCACATTGCTGCTCTGAAAGCACACATGTAGCACCCATAACCTGTAGTCCCCCTTGAGTGTCCAGGCACAGGCCGGGGCCGGCGACACCTCCGCTTCCTCCCCAACTGGATCCCTCCGGAGGTGTCTGTGGCCGCGGAGGCTCTGGCGGCTGCGGCTACAAGAGCCTCCCCAACAGGTTGCAGGCCGGCTCCCAGGCTGCTTCTCGCCTAAAACTTCTTGACGAATGTGCTTTCCTCTCCTCCATTACAAAAATTACGTTCAAGAAGTTGGCCATTCACAGCAATGTGGTTGAATCTTGCATGTGTAATGTCGAGTGAAAAGAGCCAGACACAAAAGAGTATAATGATTGCTTTTATGTAAAGTACAAAACCAGAAAAGACTAATTAATGCTGCTAGAAGTCAGGAGAGTGATCCCCCCGGAGCGGGGCAGGGGGGATTAAGGAGACATCCTGGGTGCTGAAATTGTTTGGTTTCTTGATTTAGGTGCTGGTTACCTGCGTGTATGCAGTCTACAAAAATTCATCAGAGTTCTACATTTATATGTGATACACACTTTTTAATGTGCATATGATACTTCAATAGAAGATCTGAAAAAAAAGAAAACAAAAACTTGCCTATTGTTGACACAACAGAGAGGAAGGCTTTGAGTGGTTTTTTTGTTGGCTCTCTGTGTAGGATGAAAGCAAAACATTCTTCCCACTAACATTCTTGCATGTTGTTCAAAACCTTGTCATTGCATTGAAAGCTCATTATATTTGTTTTACTCTTTTGTGAGCAAGCATAGCTCTCCTCTTGGAAGAACTTAAAATATCAATCATGAAAGAAAACTACTGACAAATAGGAGCTGAAAGATTCCCTTTCTCTGACTGGCCATCCTTGGTGAAGCCTCTCAGCCTTGAGAGGCTGGCGCTCCACGGAGGGGCCCCTCCTGAGACACTGTCTCCTGAGTCTGCAAGGGGCACCTTCTTCACCACGTCCTCAGGTTCTCAGTAGCCAGTGGCTATGGTGCTGGACCAGGCTTTCCTGCTTAAGCCATTTTCTGTCCCAAAGAGGAGCTGGACTTCATTTGATTCCCTTTAGGACACCCCACTTCACTTGTGCAGACATCGCAAATAACGCTAATAACCATAACGGACACAGAGTGTTTACTGTGAGCCAGGCAAGTGCTTTAAATTCAATGCTCACAACAACCGCACGAGATGGTACTACTTTTAACATAGTAAAGTAGTAGCATTTTCCAGATGAAGAAACCCAGGCATGGAGAGGTTAAGTGTCTTGCTCCGGCTCTCACGGCTAGAACAGCAGATCTGGGATTTGCACCCAGGCAGTCTGGCTCCTGACAACATGGGATGCTTCCACTTTCCAGCTGTTCTCTATTTAGCTGCATTTTATCTCTTCAGATTTCTGGACATGGTTATAAGGAGGTTTTGGAGCAGGGAAAGTTGTGGAAAGGGAGAGAAAGAAAGGAAATAATCTTCAGCCAGTCCCTACCTCTTCCCAGCTTGTACACTCGTACACTCATACACACACACACACACTCTCTCACACACACACACGTGCATCCTATGTCCCTAAAATGCATCATTTTTTATACTTTAAAAAATGTACCATTCTCCTTCTCCACCTAGCAAAATCCCAACTCGTCCTTCAAGGCTCTGATCAAATGTCACTTCTTCAATAATCTCTCCCTTGAAATCCCGTACGATATCATTCCTGCCTGTCCGCATTGGTGTTACTTGGTTCAAATGGAAATATATAACATTTATCAAATTATGGTTGGACAAGTGTCACTTCTACTAAGGTGTGCGTGCCTTGAAGCTGGGGATTGTGTCTGATCCCTACTTACTTCTATTGCCACTCTCAAGGAAGTAGGCATCACAGGCAGATATTAGGCACTCAGTGTTTGCTAAATTGGATTGAACAGAGTTATTGGGTAACACCATAGATTTAACTGTGCTTCCTGATTTGGGGCCGAAGGAACGGAGTTCTGATAAATCCATCCTTCATGATATGGATAATTTAAAATAAGTGCATGTGAAGAAGGTATGTTGAGGCTCTTTGTGTCCTGGTTCCCTAGGATGTGAAACGGCAGGGTGGACTGGCTTAGGAATCGCAGCTGCGTAGCAGGTGTAGGGGCACAGCCTTCTGCCCCACCCTTGGGAGCCATCCCTAGCTGTTTCTGACAGCTCAGAAGCAGCCTCAGTTAGCTCTCTCCCCACAGGGCTCCAGGCAGACAGGACTGTTTGATCAGAGATGGCGTGTAAAAAGAAATCTGCGGCCGCTCCTAATCTGGAACATTCCTTGTTTTGATGAATGACAGGGTAGAACATGTTAATCAGCATGTTCTCCTGACTGAATTGGTTTAGGTCATTTCACACTTGACTCACAAGCTCCCTCTTGCTCAGTTTTCTCCTTTGCTGTGGTGTTTTCAGTATTTCCTTCTAACATAAGAAGAGAAATATGACACCCAATTCTGTGTGGCAGGTGCTACTTGACCAAACAACTGAGTGACACTCTATTTGGCTTCTGACCAAAAACGTTGTTCATATTTCTATAAAGTTTGAATTAAAACAGCATTTGCAGCTCCCAGGCATTCTTCACTTTCCTCGTCCTTCTGTCCAATCCGACTTAGCACCTCAATGCCTTCCCCCCATCCCCCGACCCCCAGCTAAACAGCCATGGCTTCTCTGTCTCTGTCTCTGTCTCTGTCTCTGTCTCTGTCTCTCTCTCTCTCTCTCACACACACACACACACACACACACACACACACACACACACATACTTTGAGAAGCTTCCATTCTCTCCACTGGAACTCCAATGTCAGTGTAAGGAGCATCTGTTTTAAAGCTGCAGACATGGATTAAATGAGGAAGTGATTCAATTTTATTCTCCAAGGAATTCACCTAGTTAGGCGCTCAGGTTCAGAGTCATTTGCGATTGGCTGTCTTCACCATCAAGTCAGGGGAGAAAAGTAGGATTTGAGGCCTGCTCTGTATATGCTTCGCAGTTTGTTACTTCTGGAAAATGAAATTCCAAACTGGTCAGTCACCAGCTAATTTTGGAGAGTTAGCTACACCCTGGGGTTATTTGTCAGAGGGTTTCTGAAATTCCTGTGAACATTTAGCTGTACACCATTTTCCTTATCATTTTCATGTAGAGTCTATGAACTAGTTAATGAGCTTCTGTTACAAGTATTTCTAGAATAATACTCTTTATGTATGTGTGTAAAATACACACTTAATTCCTCCAAACAAATGTCTGTTTGGATATTGGGCTGACTTTGATAAGAAGGGATTACAGTGAAAGCTCTTTGGCAGTGTAAAGCATGGTCAAACAAAAGGGCTTCACTCTAACTTTTCTCTATCAGCAAATAATGCCTGCCAAAATGATCTTTTCATGTTGAATACCCCTACAAGTGTGGTTGCTACTTAGAATGCAACCCTACTGTTTTGAATAAATAGCTGTTACTTTAAAAACCAATTAGCTGAGAGAGAGCTATTCCATTAGCATAGAATTTGGACTTAAATAAATGAGAAAAATCTAAAATAAAATCCCAAACCCTTATACCTGGGAAGTAATTATAAATAATTTTTAACTATTTTAAATGCAGGCTGTTTTCCTAAGATAATATGATAGTAATTGCTAAATTTAAATACATTGTGAATAACTCTAATCTTGTAAACAAATTCAATACATGATTCTATCATGGAATTTGTGAATTCACATAATTTGCAAAAATAGATTAAGGCGTTTCCAAATCTCTGGACTCTTCCTAAGATAGTACTATTTTATTCCCAGGTTTTGAACTCTTATCATGCTTAATGACAAATATGTTTGTCTATTTGACAGTGACTTCAGGGATAATGTGAAGAACTTCAAATATGTATTTTTAAGTGTCTTGCGTGAGGATCTAGCCCAGTAACCACATACACATCTGAAAACTTGGGTATTGAGTGAGCATTAGATTAATACTAATCCTCACTAACACTAACACATTGCTCCAGGGAGTCTGTGTGAGTCTCCCTGCAGATTACAATCCAGGTTTCCGTTGAAAAAACTGATTTAGACTTTGGGCTCGAAATGCAATTAAATCTGGCTCTTTTTTAAAAAAAAGGAAGTGTAAAATTAATGCAATTCTCTCCTTCTCTTAAAGAGAACTTTTCTCCCTCATTTCACATAGTTTTTACAATTTGACTGGGCAATACAGGCATATGGTTCAAAGACCAGAAAATATCAGGGTGCCCAGGAAACATTCTCCTTCCTCAAACCTGTCTGCTTTCTGCCCAGCTCCTCCCCACAGCTAACTGTTCTCCTTAGATTCTTACATAGCCTTCCAGAGCTTCCTCATGCAAGTAATATGGATACAAACATAAATGTTTTTCCTCCCCTTTTAAACCAATATATAGCCTATTAAACAAGTTATTATATAAATATAGCCTATTAAGTAAAACAGCTTTGGTTTTTCACCGCATATGTATTTCTCCTTCTCTGTTGACAAGCCCTCCTTCAGGATGGCCTGCTTCACTGTGGTGGTGCAGCAGCGTCATCTACAGCTAACTTTTCTACTGGACGCAAAGCCCACAGGCTTCCTTCTGCTCGGAAAGTGAGCTCAGCGCCTCCACACCGGGCCCTGATGAATGATGGGCGCGCCTGTCAGTGAGCACTCCCTGGCTACCCTCTAGATTCCATCCAGACGGATTTAGTCAGTACGCGGGGTTGGCCAAAGAGCAGCTGCTGTGTGTTGATATCATTTGTTAGACCTCAGGGGCTTCCATGACCTGAGGCTGCCCAGTGGAAACTTGGAACTGAACCCTCTTTGGAAAGGAGTCTGAGGGAGCCAGGTCCCAGGCACACATGCCTTTGAGAGCTAAAGGCTTCAAGCGGAGGCATCACAACTGCCCGCAGCAACATCACACACTTATTTCTGTACTTTCCCTTCTTCTATTCAGTAAGGTCATTCTCAATTATTTCTTTCCTACTTATACTCAGTGTCAGGCCCAGGAAGCTGCAGCTGGGTACCAAAGAGGCATAAATGCCAGCAAATTAGTCACCACCAACCGTGGTTCTTGCTAGGTCGTGGATTCCCTGCTCGTTGAGGGGAAGGATGCTCACTGAAGATCGCACACTCTGGACCAGCAGCTTGCAAAGTAAATTAGAGCTTCATTTCATGATTATTTTTGAAAAGGCAACGTACCCAGCAAGCTATAATCAATCCTACATGGAAGTTTACTCTCAGAGGTGGATTTACCTTGAAACCAGTGAAGCTCAAGTTTCAGGGTCTCTCATCAGCATGCGTCCCCATAAGGCTCTGTGCCTAATGCATATGACTTAACTTTATATTCTTTTTTGTAAAAGTGCTCCTCAAATTGTATAACTCTTATGCCCCACAAAACCTGGAGCTGACCTTATTTATTGCCACAGCCAATTTTCAGTTATCTGCTAGCTGATTGTCCAAATTTCAGCTTTATCCAGGGGCAAATCTTGCTTGCTAAATAAGGTGAACTATTTTCTTAGTGGTCCACTGGTTCTTTTGTTTTCATATTTACTTCTCACTTGACTTGCAAGGCAACAGGACTTTCTGTGAAATGGTCTGATCCGTCCCTACTGGGAGAATTCTTGACACAGAATGGATTTGACTTCTCCAAGCACAAAAAGGGTCACGAGAACTAGAGAAGGTTTGTTCCAGTCAACGGACAGCCTCCCAAACAGCCTCCCAATTGTTCCTGAGACAAATCTTGCCTCTGTGCCTTTGTTTTTGATTCAAATGAACCCCTAGGCCATAAAATTCATACGTTAAGGAAATAAATACTTCAAAGCTAAAGGTGAAAGATTTGAGGGATCAATCATACTTCTTCTCAGCCCCATTAGTGAAGATAACAAAAAACTGACAGTATGGGCTTCCCTGGTGGCACAGTGGTTGAGAATCCACCTGCCAATGAAGGGGACATGGGTTCGAGCCCTGGTCCGGGAAGATCCCACATGCCACGGAGCAACTAAGCCCGTGCACCACAACTACTGAGCCTGCGCTCTACAGCCCGCGAGCCACAACTACTGATCCCGTGTGCCACAACTACTGAAGCCCACGCGCCTAGAACCCGAGCTCTGCAACAAGAGAAGCCACCGCAATGAGAAAGCCGCGCACTGCAACGAAGAGTAGCCCCTGCTCGCCACAACTAGAGAAAGCCCGCATGCAGCAACGAAGACCCAACGCAGCCAAAAAAAAAAACCAAAAACTGACAGTATTTCTATTTTCCAATTTGACTGGAGTTTTACGGGTTGACAATTTAGTCATCTCATATTTTTTCTGTGGCGTTTTAATATTTTTTGTTTGTTTTTATTTTTTTAACATCAACATATTTACTCATTTGCTTATTTTTGTTTGTTTTTAAATCACTCCTTTTTCAGCCCACAAAGCACTATGTAAGGAGTTTAATCTCTAACAGAATTAGAGCTCTGCCTTTGTAGAACCCTATTACTCTGGCTTAGTAACACCATCAGTAACACCATCACCATGGCATGTTTGTATTCTAGTTGCTGAGTATTTAACGGAATAAATAAATGCTTAAGAAATTAATATTTACCTCCTAGAGATTACTTTGTATGCTTTTGAAAATCATCTTTAACTCTGATGTTTAAAAATCAGGAAAACAGAGATAGGACACTGTGTAATAAATATATCTACTTAAGGACTCCAATGATTCGTTTATTGGTAGTACATTTTAATTCATGAAAGATGAGAATTTTTTTTACTCATCAAGTAATTTTTTTTTTAAACATCTTTACTGGAGTATAATTGCTTTACAATGGTGTGTTAGTTTCTGCTTTATAACAAAGTGAATCTCAAGTAATATTTCTTGGAGCTAAAAATTTGTTATTCTTTACGTATTTCTATAGGAAAGTTTGGATTTTTTCTGAGGTGGGAAATAATCAGTTTTTTAAGAGGAAATGTCCCTTTGATAGGCCAATTTGTGCAACTCTATAGGTAGAGAGAAAGGTGGGCAAAGATGGACTGATTCCTAACTTACTATAGTATACTCTTATACTTTTAAAGCTTGGAAATTGATTTTTTAAACTTCATTTTCATCTAAATATGTTCCTACATTTCTCATCTTTGTTTACTATAAATTATTTGCCTTGGTAATATAGAGCTGGCTTTGGTTTCATTCTCTGGTTTTCAAACTCAAGAACCCTAGAAAGAGTTTACATACAAGAAAAACTGTAAGTAAATCCAATATTACCACAGGCAGATTGATATCACAGGTGAATTTTTAAAAAACACAACACCACCTGCTCCTTAAGAATAACCTTAGCTAGCAGTTTATCTTGTCAGCCACCTCCATTATGCTAGCCAGGTGTCCAAAGAACATTAGAAATAACAGAAAAGAGAGGAAGAGACAGGCGCTCTTTGGGTGACAGTGCTATTCTATGAAGTGTTTATACTGTGACATAGGGCATATTTACCACCACTCCCGAGGATAAGGGAACTGCATGCAAAATACCCCTGTCAGAGAAGAAGACGGAAAACGCCTTTTAAAACTGGCTCACAATCCTCTTCAGACTTCTGCTCTCTATGGCAGACATTCATGCCGTATGATGGGAGAGTTCTGAGTTTAGGGATCACAAAGTCATTGACAATTGCAATAGGATATATAATGGACGGAAAAAAGGGGAGCTTATTCATTATGGAACAAAAATTTCTTCAGGCCCCATAGTCGTAACAGCTCCCTCTATTTTTTGGCTTTAGAAAACACATTAAGACCTCAGCTCATGTGAGGAGTAGAGATGGAGCCCTCTGGGTCTTAATTACTTTTAAAAAGGCAGTATCGCTTCTCATCACAAAATGATACCAAATAAATATGCTGACTAAATTTTAACACTTTATATAAGATAAAGATCCATTTGTATAATAGGATTATAAAGTATCATAATAAATCGTAATGGATGCAAGACTCTTCTTTCCTTCCATACATGTATTTTTTCTTCACTATTTAAAAAATCTATTCAAATTTGTAGATGCTTTCACTGACTCTTGCATATTCACAATGTCACATGTTTTCATAAGAGGTAAAATTAACTGAGTAATCGATTCTATGAGAAATTTTCATAACGATAGCATACCATGTGAGACGAGGTTCTGGCCAGCCGGCTACAGAGCAGTGTAATTTTACATTTTCTTTCTCCCAAACAGTGTGGGAACGAGGTTTAATGACAAATTCAGGAGCATGGAGAAGACTATCTTCATTCAACTTTTTATGATATGCCTCAGTTTCTTCTAACTGAAAAAAAAATCAACATATTATGAAATCAAAGTAACATGTGCTACAAAAATGTAATGTAGAAATCAAAATGATCATTTTTTTCATTTGCAGCCTTACTTTTGCATTCATTTCAAACGAATTCCCCTCACCCCTTTTGAAAACAGACACATCACTTAATTTTTAACATTGTAAGCCTGAGCAACATATTTTACTTCTCAAAGGTGGATTTCTTAAGGTTCTTCAAGAACTTTAATTTCTAGAGAAACTAAAATTTCACAGAATTTAAGTATTAAGTGTGTCTTTCTTTGACCTATACATTTTGATGTCTTTTTCCTTCTTTTGTTTCTCCGCAAGACCACATATTTCTTCATTTGAAGCTAATTAATCTATATTAACACACATATATACAATGTTACATGCATTTCTACTTTTTAAAATTAATATTTATTGGAGTATAGTTGATTTACAATGTTGTGTTAGTTTCTGCTGTGCAGCAAAGTGAATCAGTTATACATATACATATATCCACTCTTTTTTAGATTCTATTCCCATATAGGCCATTACAGAGTATTGAGCAGAGTTCCCTGTGCTATACAGTAGGTCCTTACTAGTTATCTACTTTATATATAGTGGTAGCATTCCTACTTTTGTAAGTTATCTTTTTTTTACCGTTTTTTTCAGTGACAGGTGTTCTGCCTTTTCTCGAATTGCAACTTTCCTCGACTTCTCAAAACCTTCCTCCTGGCGAAGCATGGACGTGGACTGTTCGGATACTGTGGACTGCTTGGCTGCCGTGACTCCTTCCTCTCTAGCAAGGAGATTCCTCTGGGCTATGTAAGCAGCAGCTTCTTTAATTCTTTCTTCTTCCGTGTCTGTAATTCCACTGACATGCACTTGGCTAAAATATAATAACAGCGAAATATGGATATTGCGGATGGCAGTGATGAGATAGCCCAAGTTTACCAAGTTCAAGGTGCCCGACCTCAGATGCTGTACACTGTGCCCAAAGAAAACCTGACGTAGAAAGACCTGGTAAATAGGAGCTAACTCTTCACACATGGCAGTGATCTTCACCTTAACCAACAATGATAACCACAATAATACTACCTATTCCGGCTGTGGTGCCTTGACAAGTGCTTTTTACATACATTGTCTCATTTTTCCCCACAACAACCCTTTGAAGTAGACTGTACCCTCTCTACTTTAGCAATACGGCAACAAGACACGGAGTAGTTAGATAACTTGCCCAACGTCATTTCTTTGGTTTCCTTAGTGTGTTTAAATACGATTTAGTCTATAAAAAAAGATTAAGTTACGACTTCCTTCCAGAAAAGACGATATTGTGAAATGACAGACAGTTGTGTGGCTGTGATTCTGATTTTCGCCTATGTGCTTGATCTGGATTCTGTGACTCAGATGATGTAATGCATTGCCCAGAGGTGCTGCACGCAGAAATAAGTTGTACATTTACGTGAGATCCTTAAGCCTAGTGGGTTTCCTTTCCATGATAATAAAGGTTGTGTGTGTGTATCTACATATTTAGTATGACAGCCTTACTTTGTGCTTACACACAGCCCTGTTGTAAAGAAATGATCAAACTCACAGCTGAAGTGTCGATGCTGACAAAAGTGACTTGTTTTTACTCATAATTGATGATGATGATGGCAAGTGAGTGGTTACATCCCAAAGTGCTGTGCCTAATATAGTAGTTTATGATAGAATTTGTGCTGTGATTTAGTAATGTTTAAAATATTTGGATTATTTTAAAACTCCTTCAATACCTTTGTTGTCAATCCTATTACATGTTTCAGTGAGGAGCATGTTGATTATATTGAAGATTCTCTTGAAATTGAGTCTCCTGAGACCTCTTAAGGCAGAATTGTACATTTGTTTTTCTTATAAGAAAAATTACTTCAAACTTCAAGCAAACACTGCCATTGTGTTTACAAGTCCCTGGCACCTGAATCTATATAGTTTGCTGACGAGTAGGACGCAACATTTGCACAAGTTTGGAATTTCTCATGGAATATTACTAAAACATCTGGTAGACAAATTAGTCCACCTTGCGTTTTACTCAATTTAGTGAGTAAATTTTAATTTCTTTTCCCTTCTCTCTATCTCTCCAAATATTAAAAAGTAGTCTCTACCAAGGAAGTTATCTGCTATAATTTAGGGGGAGAAAAAGGAAGATGGAACATTTTTAGCTTAGTATCCTGACATAATTACCTCTAACTTTTCTTTTTGAATGAGATAGGAAGTGAATGAATTAATAAATGAATACAAAACAAACGTCATGAGAATCTACTTGGAATTCTCTATAGAGGCTAATATACAATATAGAGATTTGAAAAGAGGTTTGTAATATGATTCAATATGTATAGTAATGGATTATATTCAATGATAGTCCGGCCCCAAGTTGAGACAACTCTAAGTGAAGTTCACATACCCTTTAACAGTGGATGTGCTAACATAGCTCTAGAGGGCAGAATGGAGTCATGGTTTCCCTGCCTTTTCCATTTGCAAATAAGGTAAACCTTGGGGAAAAAAACTGTAATTATTTCACAGGAAAACTCAAGTACACTTAAAAATATATTTTTGACCCAGGACAGCAGGCACATTTGCCTTTAAGTAAATATAAGTGCATGTCAGTGGTAACCCTGCTATAAATTGTGTACAAGAGCAAGAATATGATACTAACATCAAAAACACACTACTGGGCTTCCCTGGTGGCGCAGTGGTTGAGGGTCCGCCTGCCGATGCAGGGGACGCGGGTTCGTGCCCCGGTCCGGGAGGATCCCACATGCCGCGGAGCGGCTGGGCCCGTGAGCCATGGCCGCTGAGCCTGCGCGTCCGGAGCCTGTGCTCCGCAGCGGGAGAGGCCACAGCAGTGAGAGGCCCGTGTACCGCAAAAAAAAAAACAAAACACAAAACACACTACTGCAAATTTAAAATAAATTTAAAACCTTTCCAGGGCTTCCCTGGTGGCGCAGTGGTTGAGAGTCCGCCTGCTGATGCAGGGGACGCGGGTTCGTGCCCAAGTCCGGAAAGATCCCATATGCCGCGGAGCGGCTGGGCCCGTGAGCCATGCCGCTGAGCCTGCGCGTCCGGAGCCTGTGCTCCACAACGGGAGAGGCCACAACAGTGAGAGGCCCGCGTACCGCAAAAAAAAAACAGTCAAAGGTATAAAATGAAAAGCTAAAAATAGAATATTGTTTACCCCCTTACCTTCCTAAGTAGGTTCAGAGCAATTATGACATTAGCCTCCAAAACAATTCAGAAAGGAACCATCAGAAAGCAGTGGAAAGAAAAAATGGAGGGAAAACAGAAGTTGGTTGCCCAAAATTACACCCGCATTATTGCCTAGTGATTTTCCTGAGAGCACTTGCCTGGAGAAGATGACCTCATTCTGAACCATCTTAGCTCTGTGAATAATTCTCCATTCAAAGGAAAATAAACAGGGAAGACTCAGAAAGTTCCTGTTAAACTTTAAGTTGGTGTCTTGGACAAGTCTCCTTTCAAGATTCCTTTGTATATATTATCATTCAAAAAAATGTTTATATTATAAACAAATTTGGCATTACACAGACTGGTGATTTAGTGATTATTTTGTTTGAAATTTACCTCAAAATAAATAGTAATCTATTTTACATTTAACAAACATAAGCCAGGCATTATTATGGTGCAATTCTTTTACTTAGTCTACGTTATCTAAGACTTTTTTTTCTTCATAATGAATAATAATTAAAATCACACTGGCAACCAATCTACCTAAACATATCATCTGATTTTTTTCTTTTAGTTCACCCAATATTTTATAGTTTTAACCTTTCTTTCTACTCTAAACATAGTGACTATATATAGAGTCAAAAAACTAGCATCCAATACTCAGCTTCTAATTTCAACTAGTTACATAATTAGAAATAAGTTGCTGATCATCCTCCTTTGTCATATAGCCATCCTATGTGATGGCAAACAGTTTTACAATGAACACATCTCCCTCCGTGCATGGTTCTGAGGTTCCACAGGCCTTTCTCAACAAGTACATAGTAAGTGCTCAATAAATGACAGCTGCTATTGTTATTACTACCTGACAACATTTACTCTCCACTTTCTAATAATCAGATCCAGGGAGAAAATCCGTACATACCGTCCTGAGAAAATGGGCACCATGTAGTCACTTGGCAGATTTTCTTTCTTCTCTCCAGAGAGAAGGCTTTTCTTGGCTCTCTTTGTTTGGGGGCTCAACTTGGATGAATAATCTTCTAGCATCAGACTGGAATCTGTAAGTCTGAAAAAAAACACCCTAATGTTAGTCTATAATTTAAAAAAATGCTTATAAAAGGAAGTTTTAAGTTTGAGGACGTTTTACAGAAACCTAGACGGCTAAAGTTATAATCATCTTTTATCTTTAGAGCTAGCGTGAGAATGACCTCACATAATGCACTCTATCTAGACACAAGAGAAAAATAAGTCTATAGCAATTTTTAAAAATTGCAGTATAACTGCTTTACAATGCTGTGTTAGTTTCTGCCGCACAGTGAAGTGAATCAGCCATATGCATACACACATCCCCTCCCTCTTGGACCTCCCCCCGCCATCCCACCATCCCACCCAAGTAGCCCATCGCAGAGCACCGAGCTGAGCTCCCTGTGCTATACAGCAGGTTCCCACTAGCTATCTATTTTACACATGGTAGTGTATTTATGTCAAATTTCATGGCTTTTTCCCCCTTAAAATTTCGAGGGAAAGTGGCAGTGCTTTGGTAATAGTTCCAAATACCCTTTGCTGTTAAGTTAATGTTGGAAATTTAGATGGTCTACATAAACGGTTTGGATACATTGTGTATCCAAATGCTTTCAGGGGATTGATACAAAAGCAGATTTTCTGTATTGGGAGCCCAGGCAATTCTGATGCAGGGCCTCTAGGTTCAACTTGAGGCCTTTATGTAGTATAGACAGACTCCGTCTGAAAGGACACTGGGTTCATCAAACAATAGAGTTAATATACTTTGTGTGAACACACAGCGTCGAGTGACTCGGAAAATTACAGGTTTGATAAAGAACACTTTCCTAGTGCTGTTGCACACAAAAATCCACCCACCCATGCACACTGGTGCGAGTGTACACTTGGAGGTAGTTATTGTTCTAATAAACCAAAAAATGTGTTAGCAGAGTGGAAAACATGACAGCAGAGATTGCACCTAGAGAAAAGAATTGACGAAATTAAAAGGACAACCTTAATCTATATAGTTCTTGAATGAAATGAAGTGTATTTTCTTTCAAATGTATAGAATTTGGCATAAATTTCAGAAGTTCATGGACTCTGAACAGTCCATGGGCTCAGGCTAAAAGCCTCTCGTCCACATTGTAATGAAAGATAGTCACAATAGGAAGCCGTACAGGAACTCTCTGTACTATCCTTGTCATTTTTCTACAGACTTGAACTGATTCTAAAATTAAAAGTTAATATTAAAAAGGTCCCTGGTGTAGAGAAAATTTGAAGAGAAAGTGAAGCATGTGAGTGGTGTGGCATGGAAAAAGCCAGCTGCCCAGTTAAAACAGCAAAACCTTCCAAAGTGTCCAAACCTTGATCGTTTCCAGTCTTTAAAAAGCATTAGCAAAAGCAAAGAGATTACCTAAATCAAAAGAAGACAGCACATACACAGAGTACAAAATGGATACATAATAATGCAAATAATCTTATCCCCTGCTAAGCAAGTAACACAGACCTGCAGGGCTTCTAGGAAGTACAGGGGGTGCAAACGTAGCCTGAGAGTATAGGGTGGGCTACTGTCTTTAATTCCTGGAGTGGAGTTGTAGCACAGAAATGGCAAACCTTTTCCTCTCCCACTAACTACCCCCTCCCCCAGGGTGAATATCTAGCTCTTATTCTATGATCAGCATTAATGCCAAAGGTTAGAACCTTGAAATCAAACTTGTGGATTGGTTACCAATTGGAAGGCTTAGTGAAATTTGTTCCTGACTGGCTGTTCCAGGCAGCAGCAAAATGATTGCATTCTATACCCCTAGCAGGTTACAAAGTACAGGCTGTGCTAATACAGGTCTAAGTTTAAAGTGGTATTTTCCTTCACTCCTTTAATTCCATTACTATACAAAATAAAATTAATTATGGAGTCTGTTTCATTTTTTTCTATTTATAGAACATTTGCATTTTCTAATTTTTCTCCTGTTTTTCTGTTTTTGCTCTTTTTACTTTTTACTTTCATTCTACTATCTGCAGTCATATTCTCATGAGCTCATCTTTTCAATGTTTATTTATATCAAAACAGCTGTGACTTGTCATTCTTTTTCTTGTACTGTCGTTCCTTTTTTTCTGTCATTTTCCCTTTAAGATAAACCTTTAAAATGATTCACTTATTACATAGAATGTGTCAGAATGTGATTATTCCATTCTCACAAGTAAGTCACAGCAGATGATTTTTAATAGTTAAACTTCATGGTAAAGATTTATGGTACTATCATCAGTTTTCAAATAATATTTCATTTGGAACAAAAGGCTTCAAAAAAAAGCATTATGATTTATATATTATATAGTATTATTTAGAAAATAATATGTTATATAGTATTATTTAGAAAATCCAAAGTATTTAGAAAATATCAAACATTTGTTATGCTCTCTAAAGTTTCTTCAAGCTTTTGAATCCTAACAAAAAAAGAGTGTGTGAAGGATTAGATGTTAAAATACTGTGCCAACAGACTATTTGGTAATGCTAAGTCATTTATCGAAGTTAACAAACAAAACTAAATCAGAGAAACAAAGTTTTAAGGAACTGACTATGCAATAATCAGTGTAACTAATTATTTGAAGGAAAGCCATGTCTATTTTGTTATGACCCAGGAACACTGAAGTCTAACATCTTACTCTATTGAATTTTAAAGTCAAATAATGTTTTTAGAGGAGTTCAATAGAATATGTAAAATTTTAATTTCTTTTTTTAAATTTAAATTTCTTTGAAGTTACATCAAAGAGCTAAATAAGGGCTTGCTAACCTCTTGGGCTTTTAGTTGTATCTAAATTTTGAAAATAATACTCTGTCTTATAAGTCAGTTTCTGAGTAGACACTTAACTTGATATGTATGGATCAATTTGGGTCTTTTAACTATTAAAACTATATTTAACAGGACTTCCGTGGTGGTGCAGTGGTTAAGAATGGTTAAGAATCCTCCTGTCAATGCAGGGGACACGGCCTCAACCCCTGGTCCAGGAAGATCCCACATGCCACAGAGCAACTAAACCCATGCGCCACAACTACTGAGCCTGTGCTCTAGAGCCGGTGCGCCACAACTATTGAGCCCACGTGCTGCAACTGCTGAAGCCCATGCACTCGGTGGCTCCGCAACAAGAGAAGCCACCGCATTGAGAAGCCCGTGCATTGCAACGAAGAGTAGCCCCCACTCGCAGCAACTAGAGAAAGCCCATGTACGGCAACGAAGACCCAACGCACCCAAAAATAAATTAAAAAATTTTAAAAACCCTAAATTTAATGTTCTTTATGTCTTGAATCTTTCTGAACTTCAATTTATGAAGGCAGGGAAACTAAGCTATAGGTAAGGATTGATTTGCGTGTGCATGGGTGCACCCATGTGTCTGTAACTGTGTCTAAGTACATCTATCTGTACTCTGCTACTAATTGTGGTATGTCGTCTTAATATGTCTAAAGTTAGCAGAATTTAAAGAAATATCATGGTGTGTATGACATCATCACACCTATGACCAGCAGCACCACAGAGAAGGGATGTAGCTCAGGTACAGAAAGCTCTTTCTGGAAATGTTCCAGGGACTCAGAAATAGACTTGCACCTCCATCCAGTTCAAATACTGAAAAACAACAACAACAAAAACAACATAACCTTCCGCTCTTACAACTTCATAATTATTCTTAACAGGAATAGCAAGAACAAAACTAATTATAGAATCACAGAACTGGAAGAGATCTCAGGGATATTTATACCACACTCAGTTTATAGATGTGGAAGACCTGGAATATCTTAGTAACTTGCCCAGGTTCATACAGCAAGTTGGTAGGTGAGCTAGGACTAGCATCCACCTAGGTTAGTGCTCTTTCCACTACAGCAGTAGTCTCTAACTTTTGTGACTGGGTCCTCTCAATCCAAAAATATTGGGGGCATGCCACCTGTTTATTTATAAATTCTACACATATACTGCTGTATAAATATTCTCCCTTTATGAAATATTCAATCAACAGAAAAATTTTATGGGCCAAATCTGACTTTTTAAAAAATACAGAAGTGCTCATATTTCTTCCTACACTTCCATGGCTTGCCTTCATGGATTCGCCACTTTGGAAACCACAACACCATGTCACACTTCCCATACTGACTCTGATGTTGATTTGCTATTCCTGAATTTATTCACATCAATTGATTTATTCACATCACAGTTCAATTAAAAATAAAGCATTAAAAAACTCATTAAACTTTACATGAAGTAAAATGCTAGTTCTTTAAAGTTATGTTGTCCTAGCTCCCCAGGATGAGTAACTTTATTCACACTTATGTTAAGTATGGATCTACTTAATGGCTATACTATTTTCTAAAAAAATTATGACAACCTATCAGCATGTTTCAGAAAAAATGATCGGTTGTAGACACCCATCCCTATATGCCTATGGTTATATTGTATTATTGGTTTCCCTCTCTATCTTTCCCATTGCCTATGACTATTCAAGGAGGGGGATGGCCTAAGTTACCTTTGTATACTCAGTACTGTGTGCACTGCCTGATAGTGTTCAATAAACTTACTGAATGAAGTGAAATCAAGATTCATCCTCCTGTAATCATATGCTATCTCAGTGATTCTCAACCCTGACTTGCCATCAGAATCAGCTGAGGAGCTAATAAAAATGACCAATGCAGAGGTGGGACTTGTAGTATGGTGGAGTGAGCAGTTCAGCAGTTTCTCTCCCCAAAAAGCCATGATAAAATTGGATACGATTGCCAAAACCAACCCATTCAGGGCTCTGAAAATCAACCAAAGGCATACACTACACTGACAAGTGGTTATTCATAAAAAGATACTGAACTTCAGGTATGAATAAGTGGGAGTCTGTGTGACATTCTTGCCTAGTCTTTCACCACCCCCTAGCTCCCAGCTCAATCCATAAGGTAGTTCTACCAAGGTGGGAAAAGGTGAGAAAATCATAATGTTCACTGCCAGAGGGGTTGACTTGATTTGGAGCAGAGCATGATAAACCTCCACAACCAGCAACATTGTAACATGAGCCACCTAAGTGGCAAACAAACAAGGGAAGACCAGCAGCTCAATCAATCTCAGGATGCAATCACGGTTGGAGCAAGCAGAAGACTGGCAGGTCAGCCTGAAATTTAACAGGAAGATTTGAAAAATAAGACCACCATGGAGGGACTTCCCTGGTGGTGCAGTGGTTAAGAATCCACCTGCCAATGCAGGGGACATGGGTTCAAGCCCTTTTCCGGGAATCCCACATGCCACGGAGCTACTAAGCCCATGTTCCACAACTACTGAGCCTGTGCTCTAGAGCCCACATGCCACAACCACTGAACCCATGTGCTACAACTACTGAAGCCCACACGCCTAGAGCCTGTGCTCCACAGCAAAGACAAGCCACCGCAATGAGAAGCCCACGCACCACAACAAAGAGTAGCCCCCGCTCGCGGCAACCAGAGAAAGCCAGCGCACAACAACGAAGACCAACGCAGCCAAAAAAAAAAACGACCACCATGGGGGCCTTCATAAGCTCTCCATGTGCCTGAATAGAAAAAAACTGGAGAGGGCTCAGGTTATCCACACATCATTGGTTAACTGTAAACCTGTGTACATGTGCAGAGGAGAAACAAGAGAGTCTAGAGGTAAGCAAATCCAGGGCATACATACTTTAAAATTACCTGAATTTCAAATGTGCTCCCCAACACACACACAGATCTACTGCCAGAAGATGGAACCTTTACTGTCTTGAGATGTTTGAGCACAGTGTCTGACCATTCATTTATTGGCTATTAATCTATGCAAATACAAGGTGATCCCTATGAATTCAGGCTTAAAACTGAGAATGACAATTTTTTAAAAAAACTAAAACAGAGACATCAGCAGTAACACAGTGCTAGGTAAACAGATTCTATAAATGTGTTTAGGCAAGTAATTAAACAAAAACAAAACAGAGCAACAACACATTTAGGGAAAAATTCAGAATCCAGAATTACTACAGTATATTATCTAACAGGTCCCATTTTCTTTTTTTTTTGGCTGTGCTGGGTCTTTGTTGCTGTGTGTGGGTTTTCTCTAGTTGCGGCGAGCGGGGGCTACTCTTTGTTGTGGTACATGGGCTTCTCATTGCGGAGGCTTTTCTTGTTGCGGAGCCCAGGCTCTAGGCACGTGGGCTTCAGTAGTTGTGGCTCGTGGGCTCTAGAGTGCAGGCTCAGTAGTTGTGGCACACAGGCTTAGTTGCTCCGTGGCATGTGGGATCTTCCTGGGCCAGGGATTGAACCTGTGCCCCCTGCGTTGGCAGGCAGATTCTTAACCACTGTGCCACCAGGGAAGCCCCCAACATGTCCCATTTTCAATTACAACAAAAATTATGAAACATGACAAGAAATAGGAAAGTGTGACACACACCAGCAGAAAAAATCAGTAATCAGTAAATAATCAGTAAAAAAAAAAAATCAGTAAATAAAAATTGTCTCCAGGTGCACCCTGATGTTCAATTGCTAAATTGAAACAAAGACTTCAAAGCAGTAATAAGAAATAAGGCCAATAAAGGAAACCATGTTTAAAGAATTAAAGGAAAGTATTATAATAATGACCCAAAAAGAGAGAATGTCAACAAAGAGATAAGAATTATAAAATAGAAGCTAATGAATATTTTGGAGTTTAAAAGTACAATAACTTAAATGAAAAATTTATTAAAGGGACTCAACAGATTTTATATAGAAGAATTTAAAAAATCAGTGAATCTGAAGATAGAAATAATCTAATAAAAAAAAACAGAAAAAGAATGAAGAAAAAATCTTAAAGCCTCAGAGATCTGTTAGACAACATCAAACATACCAATATATGAGTCATGGTAGTACTGGAAAGAGGAGAGAGAGAGAAAAGGTAGGAAAATATATTTGAAGAAATAATGGACTAAAATTCCCCAAACTTGATGAAAATATTAATCTACGGATCCAAGATACTCAACAAACCCAAGTATGATACTCACAAAGAGATACACATGTAGATATATCATATATAGTCAAACTGTTGAAAGCCAAAGTCAGAGAGAAAACTTCAAAGCACCAAGAGTAAAATGATTCATCACATACAAGAGAACAATGTATTAATGATTCACTTCACATCAGAAACGATACAACCCACAGGCATTCGTATGACATATTTAAGTGCTGGGGGAAAAAATAAATCAAGAATTCTATATTCAGCAAAACTATTACTCAAAACTGAAAGCAAAGACATTGCCAGACAAAGAGCGAGAGAATCCATTGCTAGCAGACCTGTCTTATAAGAAATGCTAAATCCCTCAGGTTTAAAGGAAATGACACCAGACAGTAATTTGAATCCACACCAAAAAATAAAGAGCACCAGGAAGTAAATAACTGGATAAATATATAAGCATACATATATTTCTATTTTCTTAAATTCTTTGAAAGACATAAGATTACATAAAACAATACTTATCACACTGCACTGTTGGGTTTATAACATATATAGTTGTAAGGCATATGATAATAGTACAAAGGATAAGGGAGGAAATGGAACTATATTGGAGCAAAGTTTCTAAATTTTACTGGTATGAAGTTAATATAAATCTGAAGTAGATTGTGATTAGTTAATATGTATATTATAATTTCTAAAGCAATCCCTTAAGAAAATAATAAAAAATAGAGTCAAGAAAGAAAGGAATTAAACGGTACACTAAAAATATCTATTTAACACAAAACAAGGCAGTAAAGGAGAAACAAATGAACAAAAGAGATATGAGATATGCAGAAAAAAATTTAAAAACTGGTAAACATAAGTCCAACCATAGCAGTAATTTTATTAAATGTGAATGGATTAAAAACTCCAAGGAACAGCAGAGATTGTCAGAATGGATTTTTTAAAATCCAACTATATGCTGCTACAAGAGCCACATTCTAAATTCAAAGACACATATTGTTAAAGTAAAAGGATGAAAAAGATATACCATGCAAATAATAACCATAAGGAGCTGGAGTGGCTATATTAATATCAAACAAAATATACTTTTAACTAGGAAATATTACTAGAGACAAAGAGGGACATTTCATAATAATAGGAAGGTCAATTCCTCAAAAAAATATAACAATTATAAATGTACATGCATCTACCAACAGAGCCGTAAAATATATGAAGCAAAAAATGACAGAATTGAAAGAAAAAATAGAAAATTGAAAATAGCTGGAGATTTCGATACTCCACTTTCAATAACTGATAGAACGACTAGATAAAAATCAGTAAGGACATAGGAGACTTGAATAACACTCTCAATCAACTTGATACAACTGACCTTTCTAGAATACTTTACCCAATGACAACAAAGTACGTATTCTTTTAAACATTCTCCAGGAGAATTTATATGCTAACTCACAAAACAATCTCAATCCATTTAAATGAATTTAAACCATACAAAATATATTCTCTGATAACAGAAAAATTAAGTAAAAATCTACAACAGTAAGAAATTTAGAAAATCCTCATATATCAGGAAACTAACAACATACTTCTAAATTACCCACAAGGGAAAAGAAATCACAAGGGAAATTAGAAAGTATTTTGAACTACATGAAAACAAAAATACAACATATCAAAATTTATGGGATAAAGCTAAAGCAGTTATTAGAGGTAAGTTTATAGCTTTAAGTGTCTATATTAGAAAAGAAGAAAAGTCTCAAATTAATAACTTAAGCTTTCATTGTAAGTTAGAAAAATATGAAGCAAGTAGAAGGTAGATATAATAAGATTAGGGAGGAAATCAATAAAATAGAAAACAGAACAACAATAGATAAAATCAGTGAAACAAAAGTTGGTTCATTGAAAAGATCAAGAAAATTGACAAAACTTTCACTAGATTAACCATGAAGAAAGAGAGAAGACACAAATTATCAAGAACAAGAATAAAAGAGGCGACCACTACCAACCCCACATAGATTAAAAGGCTCACAAGGAAGTATGATAAATGCACTTATGCCAAAAATTTAGACAACTTAAATGAAATGGAAAAATTCCCATAAAGATTCAAACTACAAAAACTAACTCAAGAAGAAATGAAAAATCAGAACAGATCAATAACAAGTAAAGAAACTGAATTAGTAATTTAAAATCTTTGCACAATGAAAAGCCCAGGCCCATATTGTTTCACAGATGAATTCCATGGAATATATAAAGAAGAAACAAACAAATCATTTACATGTATTTTCAAAAACAGAAGAGAAGGGAACACTTCCCAACTTATTCTATAAGGCCAGTATTACCTGATATCAAAGCCAAACAAAAAAACATTATAATAAACAAACAAACAAAAAAAACACAGACCAATAGCCTTCAAGAACACAGGTACAAAAATCCTTCACAAAATATTAGTAAACTGAATCCAGCAACATATAGCCAAGTGGTATTTATTCCAGGAATGCAAGGTCGATTTAACATTTGAAAATCAATCAGTGTAATATACCATATTAACGGAATAAAAATGATCACCTCAATAGATGCAAAAGAAGTATTTGACAAAATTCAGCATTCCTTCATGTTAAAAACTCTCAACAAAAGAGGAATAGAAGGGAAGTTCCTCAGTCTGATAAAGACCATCTATGAAAAATCTAGAGCTAGTATCATATCTAATAGTAAAAAATTAAATCCTTTCTTCCTAAGACAGTAAGGGAACAAGGGTGTGATATTTGCTCTTGTCAATTCTCTTCAACATTGTACTGAAGTTCACACTATACTGAAGAATAGCCAAGGCAATTACTAAAAATAAAATTGAAAAAATTGGATAGCAAGTCTACCTTTAGTTATGGATGATATAATCCTATATGTAAAAAATGCTAAGGAATACACACACACACACACGCACACACACACAAATGCTACTACTAATAAATGAGTTCAGCAAGGTAACAGAATACAGAATCAAAACACAAAAATCAATTATACTTCTGTTTACTAGCAATGAACAATACAAAAATAAAATTAAGATAACTCCATTCACAATACTATCAAAAAGAATAAAATATTTAGGAATAACTTTAACATAGAAGTATAACACTTCTACATTGAAAATTACAAAACATTATGATAAGTGAAACAAAATCTAAATAAATAAATATCTCATGTTCATGGATTGAAAGAGTCAACATTGTTAAAACACACATTTTTCAAAATTGATTTACAGTTTCAACATAATTCTTATCATGTTGCCAGCAGACTTTTCTCTTTGTAGAAATTAACAAGGTGATCTTAAAATTTATATGGGAATATGAAGGAATTACATAGGCAAGATTTTTTATTTTATTTTTTTGTAGAAGAGGAACTAAGTTTGAGAACTTACATCTACCAATTTCAAAACTCTTTATAAAGCAATAATAATTAAGAAAGTGTGGTGCTGGCATAAGGACAGGCATATAGATCCATGCAACAGAATTGAGAGTCCATATATAAACCTTTTCACTTATGGTCAGTTAATTTTTGATAAAGGTGCTAAGGAATTTAAGGGTGAAAGGATAGTCTTTTCAACAAATGGTGCTGGGACAATTGTATATCCATAGGTGAAGGGATGGATTTAGAACTTTACTCAACATCACATACAAAAAATTACTTCAAGCAGCCGCATAGCACAGGGAGATCAGCTCGGTGCTTTGTGACCACCTAGAGGGGTGGGATAGGGAGGGTGGGAGGGAGGGAGATGCAAGAGGGAAGAGATATGGGAACATATGTATATGTATAACTGATTCACTTTGTTATAAAGCAGAAACTAACACACCATTGCAAAGCAATTATACTCCAATAAAGATGTAAAAAAAATTTTAAAAATTAATTCAAAATGGATTATTTCTAAATGTAAAGTAAAATTACAAAACTCAGAAGATAAAAGAAATTCTTTATGATATTGAGTTAGAGTTCTTAGATATAACATGAAAAGCATGATTAAAAAAGGAAAAAAGTGATGAACTGAATTTCATCAAATGTAAAAGTTCTGGTCTTTGAAGGACACTGTTAAAAGAATGAAAAGACAAGTCACAGAATGAGAGAAAATATTTGCAAACATTAATAAAGGAATTGTATATAAAATATTTAAATAACTCTAATGATTCAATAATAAGCAGAAAAAAATCCAATTTAAAAATGGGCAAAAGATTTGAGCAGGCATTTCACCAAAGAAGATACACAAATGGCTACCATGCACATTAAAAAGATGGTCAATGGGCTTCCCTGGTGGCACAGTGGTTGAGAGTCCGCCTGCCGATGCAGGGGACGCAGGTTTGTGCCCCGGTCCGGGAAGATCCCACATGCCACGGAGCGGCTGGGCCCGTGAGCCATGGCCACTGAGCCTGCGCGTCCGGAGCCTGTGCTCCGTAACGGGAGAGGCCACAGCAGTGAGGGGCCCGCATACCACAAAAAAAAAAAAAAAAAAAAAGATGGTCAACATCGTTAGCCATTAAGTAAGCACAAGTTAAAACCACAATGAGACCCCACTACACACCCAAAAGAATGGCTATAAAAAATAAGACAGAAAATAACTAATGTGGATAAACTGGAATCCTTGTACCTTAGTATGTGAATGTAAAACGGTATAGCTGCTTTGGAAAAGAGTAGTTTCTTGTAATGTTAAACATAAACTTAGCACACAACCCAGCTGATATTTTAGAATGTGCAAGAGAAGGTTCACTTCAAAGAGAAAGCCTTAACTTTCTGTCATAATTTCATTTATTCAACAGAAAACTTATTTAGTATCCACTGTGTGCACAATAGCGTGCTTGAAGCTGGGATGGGAGGGGGATATGAAGATAAATTAGATAAATTAATGACTCCTGTTAGGACTTCTCTGGTGGTGCAATGGTTAAGAATCTGCTTGCCAATGCAGGGGACACGGGTTCGAGCCCTGGTCCGGGAAGATCCCACATGTCACAGAGCAACTAAGCCTGTGCGCCACAACTACTGAGCCTGTGCTCTAGAGCCTGTGAGCCACAACTACTGAAGCCCGCACGCCTACAGCCCATGCTCCACAACAAGAGAAGCCACCACAATGAGAAGCCTGCGCGCCACAGCGAAGCATAGCCCCCGCTCTCCCGCAACTAGAGAAAGCCCGCGCGCGGCAACGAAGACCCAACGCAGCCAAAAGTAAATAATAAAATAAAATTAATTAATTAAAATAAAAAAAGACTCTTGTTTTCTGAGAGCTTTACCATCTAGTAGGGGAGTAAATGCTACCAGGCCTGATGTGTTGAATTATGTCAATCATGGAAGAAAGGATGGAAGGACAGAAGGAAGGCAGGCAGATAAACAGAAAGATTAGAGCAAACAAAAGCTGAATTCACAGGCTTGGAGGCAATTTCTGTCTGGGGTTATCAGGGAATCCTTTGTGGAAGAGCTGGACATTAAAAGATGGGTAGGTCATCCCAGGATGACACAGAGATGTGTGCAAAAGCTTGAAAATAGAAGTTCCATTTTCATTGCTGACTTATCTATGTGTTGCCATTAGACTTTACCGAGTCGTCACAAAGGAGCTGAACTCATTTTTATTATTCTAACAATTTTCCTTTAAAACCACCTCTTCATATATATTTACAACCTAGCACTGCAGCGTATAAAGAAAATGCTCAGCTCTTTCCCAGAAGGGAGGAAAGGGTGGTGGTTTTACTGAACTATGGGTCAGCTTCTAGAAAACTATCCTTCTTGGCTGTCTTTGGTCATTTGGTCAGCCCCTCCTCCTCAGGGCTTCTGGGATCTGAGGGTCCATCTCTTTCATCTTCAGAACCCCCTGGAGGGTCAGAAACAAGCACTTGGAGTTTGCAGTCTCTTTTCTCATTTCTGTCTTTCTATCAGCTGCATTTTTCCCTGTTGCAAAACTTGAAAGACTGTATTTTCCCTGGGTTTTGTGAAAGGTTGTTTTGGGTCTACTTTTGATATACAGCAGCTTCGTCCTACGCTCCTCCTTTGGTATGGGTATCATGTCAGCCTCAACACTTTCTACTGACCTTTTGATTCTCCTGTTTCCCAATCTAAACACTTAAGGAACTTTCAGGAGAACATCAAAGTTAGTGGATAAGCAGGAGGCTTTGAGTCCTTCTTTCACTAGTATACTTTCCAGAAAAGGTCTCTTATAAGATACAAGCACGAATTTAGTTTGATCAACATCATCCTTGAAATTTACTGACATGCAGTATCATAATAAATAACAGTCCCTTGGCCTTTCTTTCTGTCTTTGCATTATTTACCTTATAGTTATCCTGTTTTCCTCTCTATTTCAGTCTCTCAGCATAAAAATATCTTTTTTATTTTTATTTATTTTTAATGTATTTATTTTTGGCTTTTTTGGGTCTTCGTTGCTGCATGCGGGCTTTCTCTAGTTACGGAGAGCGGGGGCTTTTCTTCATTACAGTGTGCAGGCTTCTCATTGTGGTGGCTTCTCTTGTTGCAGAGCATGGACTCTAGGCACGCAGGCTTCAGTAGTTGTGGCTTGTGGGCTCTAGAGCACAGGCTCAGGAGTTGTGGCGCACGGGCTTAGTTGCTCTGTGGCATGTGGGATCTTCCTAGACCAGGGCTTGAACCTGTGTCCCCTGCATTGGCAGGCGGATTCTTAACCACTGTGCCACCAGGGAAGCCAAAATATCTCATTTTTAGTTTTTAAAAAATTTTAGTTACTTAAATAGTAATATAACCACAATTTTTCTTCTATTTATTGCCTTATTGTTTCCATTATTTAAATTTCCGCTGACAAGTAACATTTTACTCTCCTTTTTAGTAATTTGCCACAGCTAATGTATAGATAGACATGATCTAAAAACAAATACCAGGGGGGTCTGAACCACTTCTCAACATGAATGTTAGAATAGTCATGCTCTAGAAAAAGCTAGTGGGTTAAACACTGAGAGACAAATCTTTATGGTTACCACATACACCCTTCAGTTTCTATCCATTCCTGGCTATTTTAGAAATTAATTTAACTCAACTGAGTGAGTATGGCCCATTTTTAAGCAGAAGTGAAAGAGTCCACTCTATATTTCCTAGATATATTATGCAGGACACTTGACCATAATATCAGGAGATGCCTTATAGAGTCTAGGTCTGTGGACTGAAAATTGTCCAGGGTTAGTAAAAGTTAGCCTTATTAACTTATTTATAAGGCAGCCCAGAAACCCATATTCCACCCCACTCTGAGGATGGTCGCTAGGGTTGACTAGACTTTGCATGAAGCTTACCTTCCTCATTTGAGGTGCTCCTGCTATCTCCTGTTTCATCTAGAAAGGCTGCTGTGGAAAAGGTCAAGCCTGCAGCAAGGGCTCCTTGGGCTCCCACAGCTCAGAGAGCTCTGCGGGGAAGCTCAGTTACACTCACTGCTCGGCCAGCAGTGGACAGAGTTAACATGTTACCTCTGAGCGATGGGAGGTAACTGCATGGCCCTTCCTCCACCTCTGGCTACTCATTCTATTCCCACTCTATGAGGGGACATGTCTTCCTTCTCACAGCCTGATTCACCTGCCAATGGAAGATTAATGCCATTCTGGGGGTATCTTGTATCATCTAAACTTTAATTTGACCTGCAAAAGAGCCTGATGAATAGTATTTTCAGTGTAGAAACAAAGCAAATGAAGCAGAGAATGAATCACGTCTTTCTGGGCCTCAGTGTATGTTATCTGTGGAAGGAGGGGCTTGAATTAGATGAGCTTGTGGTCTCTTCCTGCCATTCCCCAATTCTATGGATCTACAAATTGCCAATTGTAGGAAACTGGTATCACCAGGAACGATACTCCCAGTCCTCTCTCCGCAAACAAGTTGCAGGTTTACAGCCATGAGAGTCGGAGATTGATGCGTGGTGAAGGCTTCTCTCTTTGGACGCAGCGTTTATTTTGGGGATTCAGAACACAACTCAGTAGTTGCCTTTTAAAGAAGGAACTGGCAATAAACCTGTCCATTTCTGGGCAGAATAAAAAAGAATAACTGATTTCTGCTTTCATTAGATGTTTCCCCTGATAGTCTCCTGTCATATAGGAAGTAATATGACTCATCATTTTCTTAGTACTTAAATTCTGGAAGACAAATCCCAGAATGTTCTATTTTCTACCCAGAAACTTATGGTGCCTTTTCCTTATATATAATAGTTAAATCTTTCTTTAGAGAAGAGGATATATCTTAATCCTTCTTACCCTATTCTATTTTTTATTGCTTCCATAACATTTATTACCTTTTAGCATGATTTAAATTCATTGTCCTTTTTATTATGTTTATTGTTTATGACCTATCTCTCCATGCTCCAAGAGGGCAGGAATCTTTGTCAGATTTATTCAATAATTTATCCCAAGCACCTAGAGCAGTGCTTAGCACACAGGAGGCACTCAGTAGATATTTACTGAATGAATGAACAATACCTAAACCTCACTAAACGGTCCCTATGTGCTTGCTATTATACTACACACCTTACATGATTATCTCTTTTAGGGCTGCCAACATGAACAACAATCATTTTCTTCATTTTACAGATGAAGAAACTGAGAGTTTACAGGCATATCCAAAGTTGCAAGTGTAATTGCATGTAAGTAAAGGCTTGTTTGACCCCAAAGACTATCCACTTGCCATTACGTTAGAACATCTAGAAATGGAGATATAGAAAATGGACACTAATCCGATACCCATAGCTGAGGTCAAGACACACAAATGTCCACAAGGCAGCAGACTTCTTTGGTAGCATCTTTTGAAACCACACTGGGGTGGGAAAGGGAGCAAGTCTTCAGGTCCCCCTCAGTCCCTGCTGTAATCAGATCCATCAATAAAAGACAGGGGTTTGTGTTTTATGGTCTCTGTTTTTAGCATTGGATTGGTATCTTCTGTGAGAATTACAACTGGTTTGAACATTAGCATGTTCTTTGCAAAGTCTAGAAGTTTCAAAAGAGGTTATGATCTGGGTAACAACCAAGGGTCAATCAATGTGACATGAGTGTAGGTAAGGGGCACAATTTAAGGTTAGGCACGGTGCCCAGGGCAAGTCACTCATGTTTCAGTTTTCTTATCCCCAAACTGGTGTCTTCCAGAGCCCTTGTGAGTCTCAGGTCTGATTCTAAGTGACAGTTAAAGAGTGTGTAAGGTTCCAGGTTTGGCATTCATAATGCCCCTGGGATTTTCTAGCTATTGTTTCTACCTATTGTTCCCTGCTCTAAATCTTGGTTTCTCCAGGAGAAGCAGGGGAAAGAAAAGGAAGCATAATGCAAAACTACACATTGATGCTTCAAGAAAAATATGGTAGCCATGTAGTCAAGGGGAGTTACTGGGAACTTGTAGAAAGGGTGGGGGACTTGGGGTAGGTTGGGGCGCTCAAGTCACTCTTCCACTATTTGTTAGTGTAAGGGAGAAAAGTCATTTAATCTCTTTGGTCTACAATTCTCTCATTTTTTAAAAAAAATATTTTCTTATTCTTTGTACATTTTTTGTGCTATTTTTAAAATTTGTTTATTTATTTATTTATTTGGCTGCGTTGGGTCTTTGTTGCTGCGCGCAGGCTTTCTCTAGTTGCGGCAAGCAGGGGCTACTCTTCGTTGCAGTACACGGGCTTGTCATTGTGGTGGCTTCTCTTGATGAGGAGCACAGGCTCTAGGCATGCGGGCTTCAGTAGTTGTGGCTCGCGGGCTCAGTGGTTGTGGCTCATGGGCTCTAGAGCACAGGCTCAGTAGTTGTGGCACACGGGCTTAGTTGTTCCGCAGCATGTGGGATCTTCCCAGACTAGGGCTCGAACCCGTGTCCCCTGCATTGGCAGGCAGAGATTCTTAACCACTGCACCACCAGGGAAGTCCCTCCAATTCTCTCATTTTAAAAATGAGGATAATAATTTCTACTTCTCAGAGTTACTGTAAAGTGGTATAGAGAATGCTATGCTGAACGGTATCATATGGGCTGGATTTTAATCTGTTTAGAATCAGACAATCTGATGCCTACCATTACCACAGAGGGTTGAGGGGCCCATCACCCAAGAACTGTGCTGTGTTGTTCTCTGGTTTCTGGAAGTTATTCATTTCTACTTATCAAGTATAACAAAATATTTCTTTTTTACTCCCATCTTACTCAAAAGAAAGGATGGCACCCTGATTTCCATATACCACATTCCCTGTAAACATCTTCCTTATTTCATCCTAATTCCTTAGAAAGGGATCCTCAGGTCACACACTGGGCTGTCTGATATTTATATGCAGACTTTTCAGTGCAGTGGTTGTGACCTTTGTTGAACCACAGAGTTCTCTGAGAATCTGATAAAAGCTAGGGTCTTTCTCAGCAAAAAAAAAAAAAAAAAAAATTTCATCTGCGCCTAATTTTGCATATAATTTGAGATCATCCAAAACTCTGTTGAAACCTACTCATGGACAGAGGCTAAAAACCCTTGCCTAATGGTTGCGAAGTGGTCATGAGTACCATTTCTCCTTTCATCTCTAATAGTATTTGTGAATTACTAACATAAAACAATAGTCTTGTATCATTTTGTTTTCCTGAATTACTTTCTTTAATTTAGTTTTTTTTTCTCACTGTGACTAAGAACAAAAGCATTTAGAATAAGCCTTCCAGAATTTATTTTATAACCCTTGGCTCAGAATGCAATTGGTTAACCAATCTGAGCTAAAAACCACACTGACTCTGAACAAGCCATTGTTCTTAAGTCTTAACTGAGGTCAGCCAAGTCCTGAGCACGTATAAGTCTCCATAGTTTCCACTTTACTACTGGACATCTAACTACAAAGCAGAGGCTAAAAATAGATCAAGCCTAGTGTTCATATACACTCCACAGAATTGCATTTCCAACCCCACATGAGTTTTAATTAACAACACTCTTCACAACCAAAGAGAGACTTCATTTAGCAGGGAAAAGTTGATCCACTTTGAAAAAGTTAAAATACAACCTGAAGGAATTATGAAGATTTTGAAATGTTCAAAGAATATCATTTGCTCCTGTTAGCTCTGGGTCTAAAATAAGAAAAACTAAAATACCCCTGGGATTAGGTTAGCTTTCTTTTCTTTTACATTGCATTACACAAAGGAGAAAATATTGACATCCTCTTCCCTTTCTTGTTTCTAGGTCTACATTTCTACTAAGTGGAGTTGTTCAAACATAGCAAGCCATTAATAAATACCTAATTACCTACATAAATACTTATAGAGCAAGAAGGAAGATGTGAGGTCGAGTATAGATAAATAATTACAGTTCTACTGCCTACAGAAAGTTTATTATCTGAGGCTCTTTATAGTTAAAATGGCTGTCTTCCAAAGATAATATAGAGCAAATGTTTTCTGGATAAAATATAAAGATTCTCAAATTTTCAATTACTAATGTTAGATATAATTTATCAGATTGTAAATAAATATGAATATTGCTTCTGTGGTTAAAAAAAGAATTTGTATAAAATTAAAATAATTTTAACAAAATTTAGCAATAGAGTTTAAGAAGTAAAACTCTTTGAATTACAGATTCATAAAACTCTGTAGCCTCTACAGCATTGGGGGAATGAAATAAGTACACAAGGAGTTACCTTAACAACTGTATGGTAATAAAAATACCCATTTTCTACATTTTCTATAGACTTGGCACAGACAGACCAGGAAAATGGATATTTAAAACATAATCCTCTCTATTACAGGACAGCTGTTTCCTAAATGAGGTTCTTAAACACATGTATGGGACATTCTTCAGGAGAACGCAATGATACTGTCACATAGCATGGTGCTCGTTCCTATTTCCTTTGGAAGGCAGGTATTTGAAACAAGAGCTAAAAGAAGTGAGTTCACCTCCTCACTGACAATATTTCCATATGTGCAGCTAATCTGAGGCCTTTATGAATATCCCCTGGCACACATGACCCATGAAAGTGAGATTGCAAAACAATCCTGTTCCATTTTAAATGGAATTTCAGAACGTTGCCATCACACATTCCAGGTAAACTCCAGAGACTCTGGTACTGAACATGCAGAAGCTCCCAGGAGGTCAATGTCAGTGCCCAGGAATCACAGCCGTGGATCAGGTACTGCTTAAACCCAAGGGATTCAGGCGTTTCTGCCTTCAGAAACTGTCCTTACGTACAAGCCACCATATTATTTCCTCAGTAACTTTTTTAATTCCCAGAAATAAACACCTTCTCCAGTTGCCCTAACAGATATTTTGTGGACTTAAATTTTGTAAGACAAAATTATATCTGTTTAGAACAAATAATGCAACCTACGCCAGATGGAGGAGGTTTGAGCCAGCAGGTGATTACTGATCACATAGCCCAGGAATTTTTATGTTTTGAAGTTCAGCAATTCTTTCTGTGGACTATAGATAGATGTTTAATAAAATCACATGAATCTTGCAAGTGTGTTTTAATCCCCATGACACATTTTGCTCTGGATATGGAGAAAATAAAAATTGGCTTGGACTGAGAAATTATCTGCCCAGCATTTATCAGGCTGGAACAACAAACACAGAGAAACCAAGCTCAAGGTTCACAGGAAATGGGTCTCCCGGGGACACTGCTGCAGTAGAGGGTTGTGATAACTCCCTCTTTGAGTGACTACAGGCTCACCGAGAAACTTTCTTCTCTAATATCAAACATTATCAGTAGGCTTGCTGTTTGAAATTTTATCAGGAAGAATGAGGTATTGCCTTCTTGTGTGGAGGAGTTGCTGTTGACAGAGAAGCAGCCTCAGTTCCCAGCCCAGGTGCTGAGCTCCACATAAAAGGTTTCTAGATACAACAGTCCTCATTTATCTCAACTTGACTGTTTCCAAAGCAGCAGGACACTGGATTCATTTTTCAGACCAGACCTACATCTAAGCTCCATGCTTCCTAGAATCCTACTGAAACTCTCTTTTCCTCTGGTGTGTGGTCTCCCTCATGGCAATGGGTTAAATCTAATTTTGTCAGAGTACCAGTTTGCTCCTGGTATTCTTAGGCTGACTGAGATAGGGCCATGTTTTTATAAAATGCCCTGGCTAAAGAAAATATTTGCTGCTTGAATAATAACTCGGAATTTTAACCTTGGCTTTCATATATTGAAAGACTAGAACACATCTCTGCTGTAGTTTGGGATCCTGTGGTCTGTGAATTTCAAATTCTATTCTCATCTATGACTTCCCTGGTGGCACAGTGGTTAAGAATCCACCTGCCAATGCAGGGGACAGGGGTTTGATCCCTGGTCAGGGAGGATCCCACATGCCACGGAGCAACTAAGCCCGTGAGCCACAGCTACTGAAGCCTGCGCACCTAGAGCCCGTGCTCTGAAACAAGAGAAGCCACCACAATGAGAAGCCTGTGCACCACAGCGAAGAGTAGCCCCTGCTTGCTGCAGCTAGAGAAAGCCTGTGCGCAGCAATGAAGACCCAACACAGCCAAAAATAAATAAATAAAATAAAATAATTAAAAATAAATAAATAAAATTGGAAGTTAAGACTCTGCATGAGCATTTCTTTAAAAACAAAATTTCTATTCTCATCTAAGTTGAAATGTTCTCAGGACGAGGAAACCTGCTGTGAGTATTGAAATGAGGTTTCCTGGCTCTGCTGCTGCTGAATATTGAACACGACTTGTGGCAAAACATCTCTGCTTCTAGCAATATCGCAGATGGCAATTCAAGCAAGACATCCCAGGGTGGCTGTGAAGCTTTTTGTGAAACTCAGAGAAGGAAGGTAAAGGGAAATCGTAGACATAAGTCCCAGGCCTCCCAAAACATGGCCTTGCTCCATACCTGGTTTAAAGGTAGGGCTGCCAGTAAGAAGATAAGAAAATGTGACATGGGGAAGTTATTCAGAGAACGTGGCTTTGCCCTAAATTCGTAAGGCTGCTTTGGACATACCCATGGGAGTAGCCATAGTCGTAGGCTGAGGCAGCCTTCTGACTGACTGCAGATGAGAGGGCAAACTCGGAGGCCCGGGAAGCCTGCTGCTGGTAGGACGCGGCGGACGCCTGGCTGAAGGCCTCGGACTTCTGGCGGTGGGCAGCGGAGGAGCGGCTGCTGTAGGCAGTGGAGCCGTGGGTGTAGATGGCCGAGCTTTTCTTCTCCTGCTGGTACTGGCTCATGGTGGTGCGAAGGTTTTTGTTGTGGTAGCTGCGATCATAGTGCTCGTGAAGTTTCTGATAAAAAGGCAGAGACATCATGTGCCCCCAGGGAACCAGGCAATCTACAAGAAAGCAAGAGTTTGGGGGTGAACTATTAAGGAACAAACCCAACAGAACAAGTCATCTAAACCAACATGTAAAAATTAATACTCTTTTATCCATTCCAAAGAGTAAGTGGAAACTGATGTGAAGGTTAGTTTAGCTGGTTACTCAATAAATTCCTTGCTTCATAGCCCAGATGTACCCCCTCCTATCATTGTACCCTCTTCTCCTTTTTTTAAATACCTAGGAGATCTTTACAAAGTTTCCCTATTGTGCTTTTTCCTTAGACCTTTCATAGCATATATTTCTAATTTTTTGGCATTTCATTCTGACAGGGGCTTCATCTGAGAGAATATGTAATGATGGAGAGTCTGCGTCCAGCCAACGTGGTTTTCATTCAACAAATAATTACTGAGAACCTATTTTGAGCCTGGTACTATTCCAGCACAGGAAATACAGAGATGAACAAAACAAACAAAATCCCTGCTCTGATAACCCTATATACAACCTTATGATCTATTGCAAGAGACAGACAAATAGAGAAAATAAAGTGTAAAGTATATTAGAACCTGCTAAATGCTATAGAGAAAAATAAAACAGGAAAGTGGGATGGGATGCAATTTAAACAGCATCATTAGGGATGATGATGATGACTGAGCATGAAAGTGACATCTGAGCATGAGAATATCTGGGGGGAAGTATTCTGGTTGGAAGACCATTGCAAAGGCACTGGGGTGTGAGCCTGCCTGTTGTACTCCAGGAATGGCAAATAGGCCAGTGAGGCTGCATGGAGTGAGGGAGGTGCAGGGAGAGGTATAGAAGATGATGTCAGAGAGGTGGAGGGTGGGGAGGGCAGATAGTGTAGTGTCCTATAGGTGACTGTAAGGACTTTGAATTCTATTCTGAAAGGGCTAAGGAGTCACTGGAATGTTCAGAGCTGAGAATCACTCTTGCTGAGTCTGAGAATAGACTGTTGAGAGACAAGAGTGAAAGCCAGGAGACCAATTAGAAGGCTGTTATGGGCTGAGTTGTATCCCCCCCCCCCAAATTCATATATAGACGTCCTAACCTTCAGTACTTCAGAATGTGACTGTATTTGGAGATAAGATCTTTACAGAAGAAGTGAGGTTAAACTGAGGTCATTACGATAGGTTCTAATCCAATATGACATGATTGGCATCCCTATAAGGAGAGGAAATTAGAACACAGATATGTACATATACAGAGGGAAGACTGTGTGAAGACACAAGAAGATGACCATCTACAAGCCAGGAGAGAGGCCTCAGAAAAACCAGCCCAGCTGACACCTTGATCTCAGATTTCTAATCTCCAGAATCATGAGAAGATAAGTTTCTGTTGTTTGAGCCACCCAGTCTATGGTACTTCGTTATGGCAGCCCTAGCAAATTAATATAAAGGCCACTGCAATAGTCCAGGCTAGAGATTATAGTGGTAGCAGTGGAAGTGTGAGAAGTGATCAGACTCTGCATGCTTTGCAGGCAGAAGCAATAGCATTTGCTGAAAGTTCTGGATTAGGGTGTGAAAGAAAGAGAGGAATGAGGGATGGCTCCAAGGATTTTGCTTGAGTAACTGGAAGACTAAAACTGCTATTAACTGAGATGAGCCAGGAGTGTAAGAAAAGAGCAGTTCAGAATGGAAGAACAGGAGACTGGTTTGAGACATTCTACATTTGAGATACCTGCTAGACACCCAAGTGGAGAGATTAAGTGATTAATCTTAAACTTAATTAAGAGATTAAGTTAGATATTTGACTCTGGAATACAGGGTAAAGGTTCAGGATGGAGACCTACATTTGGGACTCACCAGCATTTAGATGCTATTCAATGCTGAAAAGAAAATAGATGAGAATGAAAGTCCTAGGACTGAACCCTGGAGGATGCTTATATTGTCATATAACAAGCTCTCTCGAATTTCACAAATACTTCAAAAAGGTATAGTGTCAAGGCAGAAAAATTCCATTAAGAATATGAAGGCTTCTAGTCTTCCTACATAAGGCAGCAAGAAAGTCAGTCATCAGTGTAGCAGTTTGCATTGTGAACATGACCTAACAGTCCTACTGAAAGTCAAAAATAGGTTTGCTTAGCATAGAGAGGGGAAACGTCAGACTGCATTATCTTTCTTGAAAAATTTGTCCACTGACAGAAGCGTATCAGCCATATTGACAACCCTGGATGAAGTAGTGGTTTTATGGAAGCCCCCTCTTACATTTTTTTTTAATTAATTAATTTATTTATTTTTGGCTGCATTGGGTCTTCGGTGCGGTGCGCGGGCTTCTCATCGAGGCGGCTTCTCTTGCTGCAGAGCACTGGCTCTGCAGCAAGAGAACTGGCTCTAGGTGCGCAGGCTTCCCTGTGCCACCAGGGAAGCCCCCCTCTTCCATTTTTTTTTCCCCTCTTCCATTTTTAATGCTTTTGTGCATGTCCTAAATTTTTTACAAGTGAAATTAGTTGTAATAAATTTTTCAAATCTTTTTAAAAAATTCTAAATGAGGACTGAATCCTTCTAAACTTGCCACATTTTCTGTCAAGTTTAAATCTACTTTTTAGGACTTCCCTGGTGGCACAGTGGTTAAGAATCCGCCTGCCAATGCAGGGGACACGGGGTCGATCCCTGGTCCAGGAAGATCCCACATGCCACACAGCAACTAAGCCCATGTGCCACAACTACTGAGCCTGCGCTCTAGAGCCCCTGAGACGCAACTACTGAGCCCACGTGCCATAACTACTGAAGCCTGTGTGCCTAGAGCCAGTGCTCTGCAGCAAGAGAAGCCACAGCAATGAGAAGTCCGTGCACCACAACAAAGAGTAGCCTCTGCTTGATGCAACTAGAGAAAGCTCGCGCACAGCAACAAAGACGCAATGCAGCCAAAAATAAATAAATAAATAAATTCAAAAAATAAATCTACTTTTTAGAAAGCCTTTTAAAGTACAAGACAAGCTTGCTCTTCAATTCAGTTCCATTAAAAACAATGAGATAAATATAAAAACAGTTTCTAAGATGAACTGAAAAGCTGTTTCCCTTTTATTATTACTTTATGTTTTCTTGTCATTAGTCCTGCAGATTTCCAGGCCCAACCTCAGACTTAATAAATGAGGATCTTTGGTGAGAGCGGGAGCAGGAGACTGAATTCTACACAATTTCTCAAAGTGTTTCCAATGTACACTGAAGTTTGAGAAATGCTTGCCTTAGAAGATAGGAGTGATTTTAAGGACAGGTAGAGAATAATATTTCAATGGATTTTAAATGACTAGTGTGGAGAAGTTTTCAAATTTTGTGTTTTTATTTCAACACCTAATAAAAATTTTCACCTCTTAAAAATTTTTTTTAAAAATCTACTTTTTTTTAACATCTTTATTGGAGTATAATTGCTTTACAATGGTGTGCTAGTTGCTACTGTATCACAAAGTGAATCAGCTTATATATATACATATACCCCCATATCCCCTCCCTCTTGTGTCTCCCTCCCACCCTCCCTATCCCACCCCTCTAGGTGGTCACAGAGCACTGAGCTGATCTCCCTGTGCTATGCGGCTGCTTCCCACTAGCTATCTGTTTTACATTTGGTAGTATATCTAAGTCCATGCCACTCTCTCACTTCGTCCCAGCTTACCCTTCCCCCTCCCCATGTCCTCAAGTCCATTCTCTATGTCTGCATCTTTATTCCTGTCCTGCCCCTAGGTTCTTCAGAACCATTTTTTTGAATCTTTTTATTTAAACTAAAGAGTCAGCATGTATTCCCTAGAGAAGAAAATCCAGCAAACTTCATTCCAGAAATATTTATGTTAGGACTCATGGAAGATATCAGTCTACATGGCATTTCTCAAGAGGAAGAAAATAGCTACCAGCAAGCAACTTTGCTTCAACCCTTAAATAGATTGCTATTTTCTGTTCTAAAATATACAGGATGATGATCAGGTGTAATGAATTATTATTAGACACATTTTTATAAAACAAAAGGGTTGAATATATAAATATAGAGGTATATGATCAGGCATTTATAAAGATGTTTGATAAGCTTCTGTAATGATGCATACTACACTGCAACACAGCAAATGTTATTTGAATGATGTCCAAATAAATAATGAATGACCTTCCTGTGTATTATGTTATAAGCTAAATTCGGAACCCAAATAACTTGAAATGCTGTTATTTTCACAAAATAAAATCTTTAAATGTCTTGCCTCAATTCTATTTTCCATTCGTTTTATTTCTATTTTCCCCAAATACGTTTATTTTTAATAATACTTAATATTCCAAGCACAGAGATAATATATTACAAGTAAACAGGCTTTGGCCTTATGTCAACTCAGCTGGTTGTCATAGCTCTGACCTCTGGAACTAAGGTACAACTACCTTCTCCTCATCAAGTAAGTGAGGATTATCCCCAACACATGACAGCTAGAGTGTATTGGGAGGAAAGATGGTTTGGTTGTCTTCCATTCCTTTAAGACCTGTGTTTTTTCCTGAAAATAATTTGGGAATTTAGGAAGAGACAGTAACTCCATAGTTGTAACTGTGACATGATACTTTGTACAGGCATTAGAGGCTGAAAGCTGATAAAAATTCTTCACAGAAAATATTAACTTTAGGATCATGATGTGGGGCTCTTTGTTGCCTCTGAAATATTGCTTAACCATTTTCCGATTAGAAATACCCAATGTACCCTTACATTCATCCACGTGGCACTGTCAGAGCAAAATCACTGAATTAGAGACTAGTGACTTCAGAGCTAGTTTACTCCTTTTGATCTAACATGTAATCAGGGAGTATTGTAGGCGTATGGAGGATAGAAAACACATGATTTCCTGTTACCTTACCCATTCCAGGTTTCAAGCAAACCACTGAACTGTAACTTGGAAAGAGTACTTGACTCACGCTTACAGTTCTATCTGAGACAGCTATTCTCTTTTTATAGTTCCAGAAACAGCAGCGTAATTTTAACAGAACCCACCGATCTGAGAGAAGAGCTGTGCCAGCACAAACTGGCCCCCTGCCGCTCGTTTTCCTTCCCCGGAGCTCCACTTTCCTATTCTCTGCTATTCTGACATCTCTCCGAGAAACTGCTGAGCTCAGAAGATAGAAGGAAACCACACACACTGCAGTGCTGTTGAGCACATAAAATATCAAGTGCATTCTTCTGCCTCAAGGTCACACTTACCAGTTTCCAAAGGAGTGATGGTGGTGGAAATGTTCCGTGACTGTGGAGCTGGATGAGAGAATGAAAAACCCACGTAGGTTGAATCCAAGAAAATGTTAAGAGGCAGGGCTAAAGACAGGACCCTGGGGGCCAGTTCAAAAATAATGCATGTGGTCAGGCTGTAGAATGTCAGAGCCACACAGCCAGCCTTTTATGGCCAAGAGGGCAGATAAATATAGCACCAAATGGGGAGGGTAGTCCTAAACCAAGAGGAAGAAGGAGGCCCTGGCAGGTAGCTGCCTCAGTAATTAATTACATTAATGCCAGTCAATGGCTCTGGCCTGATTAAACCAAATGTAGGATTTTTATTTGGCTATAAGAGCTATTTTCAATATAATTTTATCACAGGATATTTAAAAGCATAATGGAAAGAGTGGTTTGTGTTGAGAGCTAAAAATAGGTGCAGTAATCTGATTCCCAAAATGGACTTCATGGAATTTTAATGCCAAGATATGATTCTGGATGCGCTGTTCATAACCCATGTACAATACATTTAAAAGACACAACGTGAAAAAAGAACATGAGGCTAACTAGAGACAAGCAAGTAAGAAATGGGTCACACATGGTGGAAATTTTGGCTTGATGATCACCATTTCTCTCATTTCAGGAAAATTTACAAAGTAGGTTATAGCTTCAAGTTTGAATCTTTGATTCCCTATTCATTAACTAAAGCCTTTACGAAGCAACAGGTTTTATCTTTCCTAAAGTCAGAGTAGGGTCAGTCTATCTAACAAGATATTCTCTTTCTTTGTTTTTAGAATATGTCACAAATTCAGAGGTGGTATAACCTGGTGGCAAGAGCCTGCACTTTGGACTCAGACCAGACCTTGATTCTAGGCCACCGATGGCATTTAATAGCCAGGTAACTCTAAGCAGAGTATTTCTCCTTAAGTTTCATTTTCTTTCTCTATAAAATGGGGATAATAACATTCAAATTAGAGGACTGCTATGGAGATCAATGTGATAATGCAGAGAAAGCACTTAACCTAGTGATTGCCACAAATGAAGACTCAGTAAATGTCAACTATTGTTACCGATAGTAATAACTTAAAAGCTCATTGTTTAGATTATATGTAAGGAGAAGGTTATGTCCTGATGTGATATTACATCGACTAAATACAGATCCACTTGTATCTACCAAAATATTGAACAGACCCAATATCGTAGCCTACTTTATAATTCCTTTCTTGATGATAACTACAGTTAAGACTGTTGAGAACCTATCAAGTGCCAGACACTCTGATAGGCACTTTATACACATTATCTCATTTAATTCTCATATTGCCTTCTATAGCTGAGGAAACTGAGGCTTCGAGAGGTGAAGTCATTTACCAAAGAGCACACAGCTAGGAAATGACATAAATGCAATTCATTCAGAGATATTTGGATTCCAAAGCCCATGCACTTTTTGTCACGGATTGCCTTATCCTCCCTCCAATGATACTCTGTCTATAAAAAACTAGATATTTTCAATGGTCTTTCGAGTGCATTACAGGTCCCCACTCATAACTTAGGGTCAGCTTTTGAGCTACCCAATCAATGTATGTAAAAGAATGTATTCCACTTAGTACTGAACAAATTCAACCCAGCATTTGTCTATCTAAATGCACCTCTAGTCGGTGTGCATACGTACATTTTTGCTGTCAGGAATCCATAGGAGAATTTTCCAAGCTTTACGTTCCCAAGTACCCATTTGTTCTCTAAACATCCAATACAGAATGGCAGTGGTTCTTCCGAGTTTTATCCATCAGCCATTGGAATGGTTCCCAGTGAGTCAGTTCTCTAGAGAGCATGGTCAGTTGCTTCAAATCTCCTTGAAATAGAAATAGGAAAAATAAGCAAAAATAAGAGATATAAATCATCATAATACGAGCTAATATTTAATAAGCATTTGCTATATGCCAAGTATTAATAATGCTACTTTACAGTATTTTATTTGACCATGATACACACATAAAAACATTTCACAGATTATGAAATTAATTTAAGATTTAGAGAGATTAATATTCTTAAAGTCACACAACTAGAATGTGACAGAAAATTCAAACCTGGGTCTGTTCTACACAGAGCCCAGCCTCCTTTATATCATACTGTACTGCCTTATAACCATTTAACTCTGTGTGTGTGTGTGTGTGTGTGTGTGTGTGTGTGTGTGCAGATAGATACATACATACATAGATAGTCAGACAGATAGATAGAGTGTGCCATATGCCAATAATGTCCACTAGGAGTAAGAACTCTTACCAAAGAAGAGTCTTAGTTATATTTCCCATGTAACAGACAACTATTAGGTCAAGATTTACTGGCTACAAATATCAACACATTAAAATATTTACTGAACTTTGATCCCTGTTAAGAACACAAAATGAGAGAAGTCCACACACATTTGTGGAAAAACTAAAATATCATTTATTCATTGACGCTCAGGATCCCAGTGAAAGCAAAAAAGTCTATTTCAAACAAATGTACAGTAAGATTTGGCAAAAGAAGTAGAAGCTAGACCCAAGCAAGTCTCCTAAGTGATCTTTCTGCTGTAGCATCATCTGGATTCAGCCTTTTCTAACAACATATTTATCCAAAATATAAATATCCAGATAATAAACTACCTACTGTGTTGTACTGCATAATAAAACTAAAGATGAAAAAATTAGTTGGGCTTTGACAAATCAATAATTGTGATTTAATCAAATTGCCTTATAGATGTATAATCAATTAATCTGACTTAATCATGATGCTCTTACACATGTGTAATTATTCTGAAAACTTAATGGAATGCTAATCTACTGTTAATTTCAAATTTCCCAGAAAACCACCTAATGTAAAATACTTTTTAAAAAGTGTATAACTATATAAGTCTGGAAATTTAAAAAATATTTGCTTCCAGAATTACAATTAGTTTTTTTCATTTATTTATTTACTTTTGGCTGTGTTGGGTCTTCGTTTCTGTGCGAGGGCTTTCTCTAGTTGCGGCAAGCGGGGGCCACTCTTCATCGCGGTGCGCGGGCCTCTCACTATCGCGGCCTCTCTTGCTGCGGAGCACAGGCTCCAGACGCGCAGTCTCAGTAGTTGTGGCACACTGGCTTCTTTGCTCCGCGGCATGTGGGATCTTCCCAGACCAGGGCTCAAACCCGTGTCCCCCTGCATTGGCAGGCAGATTCTCAACCACTGCGCCACCAGGGAAGCCCAAGAATTACAATTAGCTTTTTAAGAAAGCAATTTTAAAGTAGATACATCTTCTCTTCATACTAACTGTAAGGGTATTAATATTTTTATGTGTGAAAAGATGAGCTTAACTAACTGTAGTGTATGCTAAAAGCCAAAATAAATGTATAAATTATATTTAGCCACCTAACAATTTTAGTTTTACAGAAGTAGAAACAGTAGCAAATCATTTTTCTATACATGAGGGAATAAACAAAGATATATTCTTTAGAAATAAGGTAAACCAAAGCAAACAAAAACTAAATTCCAACTCAAATCAAGAAAGTTTAAGTTGCTGGGGAGTTTAGTTAACAAATAAAACCCATGTATCAATAATACAGGAAAAGAAAGACCTGTATTTAGTCACTTTAATTCATAAAGCATTTATTGAAAACCCACTAATGTGTCAGGCCCTGTGTTACGCCCTAGGGTCCAGTGGTGACTCACTCACGTCCTCAAAGTAGCCACTGTGTAGTTGGGTAGACAAAGATTACTTAAGAATAACTGTGGTACAGGGCTTCCCTGGTGGCACAGTGTTTAAGAATCCGCCTGCCAATGCAGGCGACACGGGTTCAAGCCCTGGTCTGGGAAGATCCCACATGCCACAGAGCAACTAAGCCTGCAAGCCACAGCTACTGAGCCCGTGTGCCACAACTACTGAAGCCCATGCGCCTAGAGCCTGTGCTCTGCAACAAGAGAAGCCAGGACAATGAGAAGCCCACACACCACAATGAAGACCCAACACAGCCAAAAATAAAAACAGACAAATAAATTAATTAAAAAAAAAGAATAACTGTGGTACAATGTGATAGGTGAAATGATGAACACAGCACATAAGAAAGAATGTGGTTGTTTTATATGTACAAAGCAAAACCAAAAGAATCCTTCTCCTTTAAAAGATAGGAATTAAAGGAGCAAATCTAATATATCACTCATTGCTCACCTATTATGCAAAGCACATGCTAGGTACAGGGAAGCAAAATGACTGATACGGGCCCTGTGGTCAAGAATTTCTAAATTCTAAGAATTTTCTCCAATACAAATGCTTTCAACAGAGGGCAAAGCTCAGCCAGATTATTCAGTGAGCTCTTTTAAGTTGTAAATTAATTGTATCCTTCCTATCTCAGAGTTGCCTAATTAAAAAATATATATGTATATTTATATTGGCACTTGGCATCTAGTCCTGTTGTTCATTGAGTGACTTTGAAAAGTCATTTCCCCTCTCTGAAGCTCATTTTCTCATCTATAAAATAGAGAGTTCAACCAGATAATCTCTAAGGTGTTTTCTAGCCTGAATAACTGTGCTATGAATCCAAAAAGCAGCTGTTTTTTCTTGCCTGGTTTGTAAGCTGATTAGCAACATCCTATGTGGAGCAATTTTGAGGGGAATAAAATAAATCCTCCTTACTCCAAGAATTCTGCTTCTACCTGCTAGCTCATGTCTGAAATGCTCTCTCCTGAGAGTGTCATTTTATGAATTTAAATCCCTATTATACTAGAAATTATCCAGAAAGATGTTTCAGCGTGTAATCAGTTAAGTCCTTGCGTGACGGGCCAGAGTCTCAGATTTGTTATGAGTAGAGTGGTGGGAAAGGAGGCAGAGGGGAGAGGTGATCATTGAAAAGGGCTAGAGGAGGGGGCTAGGACTCTTTTTTTTTTTAATTTATTTTTGGTTGTGTTGGGTCTTCATTGCTGCACGTGGGCTTTCTCTAGTTGTGGAGAACGGGGGCTACTCTTCGTTGCAGTGCGCAGGCTTCTCATTGTGGTGGCTTCTCTTGTTGTGGAGCACGGGCTCTAGGCACGTGGGCTTCAGTAGTTGTGGCACGCAGGCTTAGTTGCTCCACGGCATGTGGGATCTTCCCAGACCAGGTATCAAACCTGTGTCCCCTGCATTGGCAGGCAGATTCTTATCCACTGCACCACCAGGGAAGCCCGGGACTAGGACTCTTATCAGAAGCCAAACCTCACCTAGTTATTAAATGAGCTCGATTTAAACTAGATGAACTAGATCTAGATCTAAAATTAGATCTAGTTCTAATTTTGCCTGTACCCGGGCAATGGCCAAATTAAGCCAATGCAGTCAATGCCTTGCATCAGGACCTACAGGCTGTGAGGGGCCCACGTGTGCTCCCATCCAGGCTAGGGATAGGAGAGAATTGCTGGGGCTGACAGCCGATTCTGAAAAAGGACAATCCTGTGATGTGCAGCACTGGCCGCGGAGCTGGTGGGATAAGGCCCCACCCCCTGCTCAGATCCCTACCTACCACCCTGTCCCCCAGACTAGACTCCAGGCCACCAGGAAGCAGATGCATAATTCCACAGTGGCCTTGGCTTTCTGTAGCATGCTGCACTTGTGGCTGCAGAAATGGAATTAATTTCTGTTCTTTACCAGTTGCTCTATCTCCCTCTCCTCTTCTTTTTTTTTTTTTTTTTTTTGCGGTACGCGGGCCTCTCACTGTTGTGGCCTCTCCCTGTTGTGGCCTCTCCCGTTGCTGAGCATAGGCTCCGGACGCGCATGCTCAGCGGCCATGGCTCACGGGCCCAGCCGCTCTGCGGCATGTGGGATCTTCCCGGACCAGGGCACGAACCCGAGTCCCCTGCATCGGCAGGCGGACTCTCAACCACTGCGCCACCAGGGAAGCCCCCTCTCCTCTTCTTAATTCCCTCCCCCATCACAAGAATCTTCACCTTACTTATCCAAACCCTCTTCCTCTGTTTGTATTTTTTAAATATTTAGTGTCAAGAACTGTGAAGGCATATAATGGATATTATTAAGCCTTAAAAAGGAATGAGATCCTGATTCATGCTTACAACATGGATGAGTGTTGAAGACATCATGCTAAACGAAATAAGTCAGACACAAAAGGACAAATATTGTATGATTCCACTTACACGAGGTACCTAGGGTAGTTACATTTATAGAGACAAAGTAGAGGAGTGGTTACCACAGGCTTGGGGAAATAGGAATAAGGAGTTAAGTGTTTAATGGGTAGAGTTTCCATAAGGGATGATGTAAAAGTTGTGGAGATGCATAGTGCTGATGGTTGCACAGCAATGTAAATGTGTTGCATGCCACTGAACTGTGCACTTAAAAATGGTAAACATGGTAAATTTTGTTATGTAGATTTTATCATACACACAAAAAAACTATGAAGACTAAGCTTTTTTACCCTGCTTACAAGCTAACAAGTTAACCTACAGTTTCATTGATGCTGACAAGACATGGGACTCCTGGGTCAGAGTCAAAGGACTCTGCTACTCACAGCAATAGCAGAAGCCAAAGCATCAGCATATGCTTCACCAGTGTGACAACCCCACCCGCCCCGTTCCCCCAGGGCAACATGAAGAGGCCCAGGTGACACCAGCACACACAGTGGATTGCATTATGAGAGTGGAACTTTGAGCTTAGGGAACCTGAATATTTTATAAGGAGCAGTAAGCATGCCTGCTCTTGGCTCCAGAGGCAGCCGTTCTCTTTATTATACTGGAGAGGGGGTGTGCCTGCCTTTGCCCTGGAGGGAGATACTTTCTCTATCTTCAAACATCCCTGAAAAGATAGCCTGGAACAAAGGGAAGCCAGAAGCTTGCTTGCAAGCTGTGCAGAAACATGACAGACCCATGGAGAATTGTCTGCCAACAATCAACACAGGTTATTTTTACAAAAACAATAACTTTTTTTCTTTTTTTTTTAAAGTGAGAACCAGACTAAAGAGTAACAGACGTGAATCTCCAGTTTCAATTTATTTTTAATTTCTTTTTAAAGTTTTTTAGAAGTTTTATAGAAGAAAAATTTATTGTACAAACCATAAAATTCATCCATTTTGAGAGTAAAGATCAGTGAATTTTAGTAAATTTATACAGTTGTGCAACCACCACCAAAATCCAGTTTTAAAACACTTCCATCACTGGAAAACTTCCCTCATGCCAGTTTGCAGTCAGCCCTTGGTCACTTCCACAACCCAGGCAACCACTGACCTGATTTCTGTCCCTACAGTTTAGCCTTTTCTAGAAATTTCATACAAATGGAATCGTATAATATGTAGACTTTTGTGTGTTTTTTTTAACCTCGCAAGATGTTTTTGAGATTCATCCATGTTGTTGCATGATTCAGCGATTGCTTCTTTTACTGCTGAGAAGTACTTCACTAAAAGACACACCATGTTTTGCTTATCTGTTCATCAACGAATCAACTTTGCATTGTGTCCAGTTTGGGGCTAGTATGAATAATGTCACCTTGAATTTTTAAATCTATTTTTCCTTATATAGTTAACCAAAGTTGGTATGATAGATAACAGAAGTATCAAAACACTGACCAAAAAGTATTGCTATCTAACGCTTATATAGTACTTACTATTTGCCAGGTGGTATTAAAAATGCTTTATATGTATTAACTTCTTTATTCCTGACAACAACTTATAAAGTAGATACTATTATTATAATACCTTTTTCATTAATGAGAAAAACTGAGTATAGAGAAGTTCAGTAACTTGTTCCAGGACAAACAGCTAAAATGTGTTAAAGCAAGGATTCAAATTCAGATAACCCATATCCAGAGTTCATATGTTAGCCAGTACATAATATTCCCTTATAATTAAAACAAACCAATTCTGACAAAATTCTATAGCTTCCTCACCTCTTTTAATATTGCAGACACCATTTTCATATCTGATGCAGGCACATGTCTCCAAGTATTAATTAATTATGTTCTGTGTTCCCTTATTCTCCTTATTTCTCTCTTTCACACCATAAGAGCCCCCTTTCCTCTCCTAGTCTACACTGAAGCAGAAACAAAGATGCAAAAACACAACAAATCACAGTTTCAGACTAGTAGTTTCAGATACAAGCTTACAGAGCTAGCTTTTCCTATCCTGCTCACTAGATAAAACAGCCTAGAAAAAAGGAGAGGGAAAAGGCAGGGTAGTTACTAGAACAGGAAAGCAAAGATCAAAAGAAGGGCTGGGGTGATCCTCAACCTGGAAGGAAATGGACCTTTGATGAAAAGAGCAAGGGAGCAGAGAGAAAGACAGGGAATAATTTTCTTCAAAAATGAACTCAACTTCGGAGACACTAAGTGAAGGAAGCCAGTCACAATGGACAAATGCTGTTGTATGATTCCACCTATATAAGGTACTGGGGTCAAATTCAAGGTAGAACAGTAGTTGCCAGAGACTTGGATGGTGGAGTGGAGGAAATGGGTAGTTATTGTTTAATGGCTAGAAAGTTTCAGTTGAGCATGATGAAAAAGTTCTGGAGATGGATGGTGGTGATGGCTGCACAACAATGTGAATGTACTTAATGCCACTGAACTGTGCACTTGAAAATGGTTAAGGTGATAAATTTTACGCTAGGCATATTTCACCATAATTTTAAAAAATGGATTCTTCTGATTCGTCACTGTTCAGCATGGACAGTCCACCATTCAGCAGTCCTGGACACTGATAACCCCATTCCCCTCAACAGAGATGCAATACTTGGCCACCTGGTGGGGGGAGAAGAGCATGAAGGGAGACCTGTGCCCCTCCCACGGGAGAACTCAACAGTCCCGGTTGGGACTCTCTCAATGAGGGCAGCAATGGACACAACATCATCACACTTGGTTCTCATCAGTGTGTACACACTACGTTCTACTTTGTCTAACAATTGATGAATGCATTGTACTATTTCACCATAATTTGTTACCTAGTCTCTAGGTGTTGGCCACATGGATATTTCCAGTTATTCACTAAGACTAGAAGTTAGAACCAAGAATTAGGAGCATCTTCCTTTTCACCTCAGCTCTTTTACCACATCTATGTGTGTGTTCCCTTCAGAGGCAGCCTTTTAACCCCTCTGGTTCTGTTCTTTCATAGTTCTCCTAATGGAGTGGGATTGGAAGAGTGGTTCTCCATCCTGGCTACACATCAGAATCACCTGAGGAGTTTTTAAACCATCCTCAGGCTCAGGCCATATTACAGGACAATTAACTCTGAATCTCTGGGCATGGGAGAATGAGTGTTTCTAAAAGCTCCTAAATGATTCTTATATGCAGCCCTAGAGGAAAAATAATCTCCTAGGTCTATTTCGGTTCTAAAATGATGAAATCCTCTGAATTAAAAAGGGAGCTATAAATATTTTATACAAATAAAGTTTTCCTTTCAATTACCTCCTTGGGAAGTATTTCCCCAGAAAGGGACTACAAATTGAAGGAAATGTTTCGTGAGAGTGCTATTTGGAATATTAGGCTAATCTATAATGCCACCTACCAAATATGAATGCACTCTTTCTTCATTGCTCCATCAACATTGGAATGTACAATTTTATTTCAGCAAGTTTAACAGATGTGAAATATATCTCATAGCTATTTTTAAATGCATTTTTAAAATTCATCGTGAGGCCAGACATTTCCTTCAACATAAGCTATTTGGTTTTCCTCTTGTATGAGCTTCTTTTGACCTTTGACATGGAGATTGATTATTTTTCTTGAGATCATTATTAATCTGTTAATATAATAATAAATAAAAATTTTAAATAAGATAAAATAGCTACCATTAAACCTCCTGTGTACTAGATACTATATCATGCTTTACACATAGTATTTTATTTATTTCTTACAAAAATCCTACAAAGCAGTTATCATCCCCAAGTTATAAATGAGAAAACTAAGTTTCAGAGAATAACATTAGACAAGTTACCCAAGGTCACATAGCCAGCAAATAGTAGAGCTGGGATTTGAACCCAGTTCCATCTGGCTTTAATGCTCCATTCTCTTTCCTGGACAGGAAAGCACTTAATGCCTGCTCTGCTCACAGCATCTGCTGATATTCTGCACCATGTGATTCCTACTCTATGACCACAGGTGATGGGTCATTTCAAACCCCAAGGTTACTGATGTATATCTTGGCAGCAACGTATGATATATAGCCTGGGCCAAAAAGGTGAGTCAAGCCAATCACATTCCTAGCTTACAAATTTGATTTTGGAAATACTGAGTGTCAATACACTTACTAGAAGGACCAAAAGTCAAAAAAGCCTGAACCAAAAGATGCCAGGGGTATATCTGGGGTCAGAGAAGCCATGGCAAGCTGAAATTATGAGGGACCAGAAACTAAAATTAGCAGCGAAAGGCAGTTGGTAGAGAGAAAACACAGTAGATGCTCTTAAAGAAGCAGCAGGTCACTCAGAGAACAGTCATTCGGCCCATGAGAGAGAAACAAGAGTCAATCCCTCAAGTTACTGAATCCAAAAAAAATGGTTCTGAAGAACGTAGAGGCAGGACAGGAATAAAGACACAGATGTAGAGAATGGACTTGAGGACACAGGGAGGGGGAAGGGTAAGCTGGGACAAAGTGAGAGAGTGGCATGAACATATATACACTACCAAATGTAAAATAGATAGCTAGTGGGAAGCAGCCGCATAGCACAGGGAGATCAGCTTTGTGTCCACCTAGAGGGGTGGGATAGGGAGGGTGGGAGGGAGATGCAAGAGGGAGGAGATGTGGGGATATATGTTTATGTATAGCTGATTCACTTTGTTATAAAGCAGAAACTAACACACCATTGTAAAGCAATTATACTCTAATAAAGATGTTTAAAAAAAGCATCTAAATAGAGAGAATTACTATAAGAATTAATATAGTAACATAAAAGACTTTATTCATTGTTATCCCCTGCCTTGGACAATAATTTTTATTGGCTTATATATCCAAACAAGAGCTAACCTGTCTGTGGCTAATCTGGTCACCTCAACTACCTATGTCCCAGGAGATTTTTCAGCAGGCCATACAGAAGTTTGATAACATTCATCTGGCTGAGTTTCAACACAGGACTACATTCATCATTTAACCACTTCCTAAATCTCCCTTATTTTTTTCTATACCTTTGCCCCAGAGTTCTTAAGTAAGGTTTACAGTTTTAACGCAGGTTTACTGCGCACACATGACATGTCTGGCACTGTGCAAGGTACTGGGAATACAAACAGAAGAAGGTGCTCTTGGGAAGTATGTCTACCTTCTTATCATAGTTCTTTCTTTGTCCAGCAGTAAATAATGAATTGCGTAGCACACGGTAAGACACCGAAGAATACTGACTTCGGGAAAGCCCCTTCAAACTTGACCTCTGGCTCGTCAACCTGTCAGGGATTCCTGGGTAGTGCTGCCAGACCAGTGCTTTAATGCTTTACTGAATCAGCACTTGAGGGACAACGCAAAAGGAGGTGTTCTGTGTTAAATGTTGACACGTTATATGAAATGGAATCTGCCCATAGAAATTACTTTCATTTACCATTATTTCTCCAGGAGAAAGAAGAACTCAGAATCAAAAGTTACAATACACTTACAGATGGCTGGCAAATCAGTTATTTTCCCAAGGCACTAACTTCAGTGGAATTAGGAAGTCTGCACAAGACCTTAGAGTCTCTTTTCCTGGGAAGAACAAAAAAAATAAGTCAACATTTGGGGTAACTATTCCCACTCCAAATTATTAACACAGTCATTCTTATCAATGATTAGCATGTGTCAACAATAAATACTCCTGCCTTTTCTATTCCCCAGAATATGACCTTGGGCAGGTTATTAACCTCTCTAAGCTTCAAGTTCCTCATCTGTAAAATGGAAATGACGGTAACTACCCTGCAGGGCAATGACTGAGAGTTAATAAAACACGTAGCCGAGTGCCTAGCTCTGTAAATATAATAACAATAACAATTCATTAGTTTGTTAAAAGTATACACTGAAAAACTTCTACTTAGCTAGTGTAAAACTAATATAGGATATGTTTACAAGTGAGTTGGAAAGCAAGTCAAACAGACATGAAAAAGCAGAGAACAATAAAAAATGATCTAATATTTTTGAGCGCAATAGGACGTTAAACGTGAGGTTCATGATATCTCAGAATTTTGGCAGACATCCCAGAGGCTGAGAATATTAGTTGTAAGAATATCTATTCAGGACATGTTCCAAGACTGTGAAATCAATTTTGTGACCCTTAGTTAATGTTCCTCCTCAGGAATTATAAGAGGCAAGATCAGTCTCTAGACCTGAGAGTTTCTAGAGAGACCAGCATCCAGAATTCTTTGGAGAGAGGTGTCAGGATTTTGCTCATCCATTCCACACACATTGTGTAGGGAGTGAGTGATTCTTCTCACAGCACTTTGAATACACCTTCAGCAGGTAACGTTGCTGGAGGAAAGCATACTGCCGGTCTAATTATTGTTCCATGGTAGGCCATTTGTCTTTTCTCTCTGGAAGTTTTTACTATTTTCCTTTACCCTTGATGTTTTGAAGTTTCACTGTGATGTGACTTGGCATAGATTTATTTCTATTTTTCCTGCTTCATATTCAGTGCACTTTCAACGCGAATAAAGATTTTTTGACTCTCTTTCAATACTGGGAAACTCTTAGTCGTTGTCTCTTTTAATACTGTTTCCCATCATTCCCATTTTTATCTTTTTCTGGATTTCCCATTAAATATACAATGGATTGTCAAAATATATCCTCCCTGACTCTTGACAGCTCTTTTATACTTTTATCTTCTTGTCTCTTTGTGCTGTTTTAGTGAATGCCTCTGTACTGTCTTCTAATCCACTACCTCAAAACGTCCAAAACTGTAACTGTCATTTCCTACCGTCACCATACCCCACACTCCAAACTACTTCTCCCCCATGTTCCTCATTTCAGTGATTGTCAGTGTCATCTGTCAGAAATCCCGATTCTTCCTTCTCCCAGGCTATTCCTCTGAACTATCAGAGCAATTTTAAAATGACACAATTCTGCTCATATTAACCCCATATTTAAGACAGATCAGTGGTATCCTACTGACCTTCAGAAAATGACTTAGAGGCCATTTGGGATACAGTCTCTGCTTACTCCTTTAGCCTCATAGTTCTACCATTTTTCCCTTATATTCTACTTTCCAGCTTTTCATTCAATCAATATGTATTTTTACTTACTGAGTGCCTGTAATGTGCTAATAATAATCACTGTTCTAGGTCTTGGGGATACTTCAGTAAACAAAGAAGCCTAAAAACCCTGTCTTCATGGAACTTAATAGGGAATATGTTCTGGTTTACATTTGAAAGGATTACTCTTTGGCAGTGTGGAAGTACCACATAGGGGGACGTGGAAGTAAGGAGACAAGTTAGAAGGCTATTGCAAAAATCCAGGCTTGAGAGAGGTTACCTTGCACTAAAATGGTAGTAGAGTTGGTGAGACTAAGTCATATTCCAATATATTTTGAAGGACTTAACCAATAGGTATGTGCTAATAACTGTTCTAGACCCTGGAGATACTTTGACTGAAAGACTGGATGAAGGTCATGAAAGAAAAAGCGGTGGCACAGATGAGTCAAAGGTTTTTGACCTGAGCAACTTAAAGGATTGAAATGCCATTAACCAAGCTGGAGAAGACAACAGGAAGAGCAGGTTTTGGAGTCTGAAGCTTTAGATGCCTGGCAGACCTCCTCTTGGAAATGTCAAGTGAATATTTAGATACGTGAGTCTGGAGTGCAGGGCAGAGGTTTTGGCCAGAGATACATACTTGGGAGTGATCAGTGTCTAAGTAGTATTTAAAGCCATGAAAGTAGATAAGATCAGCTAGGGAAGGAGTGTCGACAGAAAAGAAAAGAAAACCAAAAAAAAAGAAAAGAAAAGAAAGCCAAGCACTGAGTTCTGGGCTACACTGTGGGATTAGGGAAATTAGGAGGTATTGGCAAAAGACATTGAAGAGTAGCCATAAGGAAGGAGGAAAACCAGGAGAGTGAGGCATCCTGGAAGCAAAGAAGAAAGTATTTCAAAGGTGAGGGAGTGATCACTCGGGCAATTGGCCATGATGACATGGAGGTCATCGGTGACCTTGACAAGCACTTGTTGGTGGAGTGGCTGGGAAAATAAGCCTTATTATAGTGAGTTTAACAGAGAACTAGAGCCAGTGAGTATAGGTGACTCTTCTGAGGACTTTTATAAAGGGGAACAAAGAAATAGGACAATAGCTGGAGGAGGAAAGTACATCAGAAAGAGGGGTTTTTTTGGTGTTTGTTTATACTATAGCAGTTTTCTATTGCTGCTATAACAAATTACCACAAACCTAGTGGTTTAAAACAACACAACTTAATTTTCTTACAGTTGTGTAGATTAGAAGCCCAACTTGGGTCTCACTAGGCTAAAATCAGGCTGTCAGCAAGAGTATGTTCCTTTTTAAAGACTCTAGGGGAGAATCTGTTTCCTCGTCTTTTCTAGCTTCTGGAGTTCATCCACATTTCTTGGCTCCTGGCTCCCTTCCTCCATCTTTAAAGCCAGCAATGTTACATCATCCTGAACATTCTTCCATGGTCACATCTCCCTCTGATTGTCATATTCTGCCACCTTCTTCTACTTTTAAACCCTTGTGATTACACTGTGCCCATCGTGATAACACAGCATAAACTCCCTATTTTAAGGTCAGCTCATTAGCAACCTTAATTTCATTCTTAATTCCTCTGTTATGTAACCTAACATAGTCACAGGTTCTGGAATTAGGATGTGGGGAGCCTGCCATACATGCGATACATTACAGCTTACTTGTTGATGGGAATAACCCAATAAAGAGAGAGAGAACCTGATGACGCTGGGGAGGGCAGAATTGTTGGAGTGACATGAGTGAGCAAAGGGAGGAACTGGTTTTCCATAGGAGCAAGGAGGGTTCCTCTCAATTTAACAAAAGAGGAGTGAGAAGACAACAAATGGGGACAGATGCTGGTTGGTGGGTAAATGTGGGTGGTGTGGGAGCTTGTGGGAGTCGTTTTTTTTCTCAGTGACTCAGAAGCAAGGTCATGGACTGAGAGCAAGGATTGGGGGAAGGTGTTGAAGGTGTGAGAAGACAGAAGTTATAAAACTGACATCGAAGAGATTAGGAGCATGAAAGAAATAGAGAAATGTCACGAGTACCTAGGTAGCATCAAGGGCCACTTGACGTCTGTTGTCATTATTTAAAGTGTGCCCATTCAGCTTGTTTCCTCCAGCCAGGTAGACAAAACGTGGGTACATTAATTAGCTAGGTTAGGTTAACTGCTCGACAAACTCCAAATCTCAGTGCCTTAACAAACCAAAGTCCATTTCTCACTAAGAAAGGTACATGGACTATCTCACCTAATCCATACAATGGTTGAATAACATGAATACCATTATTATGCTCTTTTCCAGATGAAGAAACTAAAGAGTTAATTGTAGCAAGCCTAAATCATAATTTTTGTTTTAGGTATTAGTTTTATTTGGGGGTATTTTTAAAAAAATTTTTGCCTCATAAGATTAATTCAGAAAATGTAATTTGGTCACTATACTCATTCATTAACAAAATATTATTAGAATCAACTATGTTAGGCTATGTATTTCAAATTATGAACCATAATATTATATTAGGAATCTTTGTCTTTTAGTAGTTGGAGCAGCATTTCTTCAGTTAATTACCAGAGCCCAGTAACTTATTTTCTAGGTAATTCTTATTTCTTATTTTGGTTTGGTTTATTCATATTCTCTCTTCTTGTATCTTGTTTAGTATTTTAATTTTCCTAAGCATTTATCTATCTTATTTTTTCAGATTTACTAGTATGGAAGTAATAACTTTCCGCAAATATTCTTAATTCAACTTCACATTATTTTTTTAATATCATTCCTGAATTTAGAAATAATTGTGATTTTTTTTTAAATGCAATTCTTTATGTAGAATTTTCTATACCCTTTTAATATACTACTTGTAGTTTTGGCGCTTTTAAGCTATTAACTTTAAAGTAAATACAGATTAACTCAAACACCTTTACTTCATTTAAAAGAAAGAAGCTCCTCCTACTGTTTTACTGAATTAATGCTAATTGTTACATCCTATTTCATGTACAGAGAATTAGAATTCCACTTATGTAGGTAAAACCAGAACGTAAGCCATGTCTCTTAACATTCAAAAATTTCTTACATGCAATAAAAATTGCAAGTGATCATTACAAAATTATTGACTTAGGTAGTAAACACCAAGGGTCAATTCAGCTATGCTTCTTTGTCGTTTGGGTATGGAGTTCCCCTCCTTGGACCAAAGAAGAGAGCGCAGCATAGTAAAATTAAATGTGGGCTTTGGGCCAGGACACTTACTAGCTATGTGCACTTGAACAAGTAACCAGTTACTGAATATTTATTGGCACCCATGGATAATTAGGCCCTTTATTAGGAGTTAGGGATTCGTGAACAAGAAACACTGGCCTCTGTCCTTCTATCTTACCCCTGGACAAGCAGAGACATGAGTTATAACCCTGGTTCTTTTATTGTCTTTTGGTAACATGTGCAAGTCACTAAAGTATTTAAACCTCGGTTTCCTAATCTGTGAGACAGAGGTGATAATACTTACCTCACGGGGTCATTGTAAGAATTAAATGATAAAAATGCTTATGTACTAATTAAATGCTTATGTACTAATAAAAATGCTTATGGAGCTTCCCTGGTGGCGCAGTGGTTGGGAGTCCGCCTGCCGATGCAGGGGACTCGGGTTCGTGCCCCGGTCCGGGAAGATCCCACATGCGGCAGAGCGGCTGGGCCCGTGAGCCATGGCCGCTGAGCCTGCGCGTCCGGAGCCTGTGCTCCGCAACGGGAGAGGCCACAACAGTGAGAGGCCCGCGTACCGCAAAAAAAAAAAAAAAAAAAAAAGCTTATGTACTAATTAAATGATAAAAATGCTTATGTACTAATACCTAGTACATAAGAGGTATATAGTAACTGTGTGTTCCTTTTCTTTCTCTCTGTGCTTTTTTTTCTTTAGATCTGATCTCGGGGTGCGGGGGCGGAAAAGAGCCTTACCTTGAGGCAGGAGCAATAGTGCCCTTTCAGTGTAATTACAGCACCCCCAAATAATTGCATACTATATAGTCTGAGTTCCTGAAACATGGTTTTTCCCAGCCTTGGCACTACTGACATTTTTGGCAGAATAATGCTCTGTTGTAGGGGGCTGTCCTGTGCATTGTGGGGTGTTTAGCAGCATCCCCGGCCTCTACCCACCAGATGCCAGTAGCAGCTCCCTGGTTATGAAAATCAAAACTGTCTCCAGACATTGCCAAGTATTCCCTTGGGGGAAAGTCACCCCTGGTTGTGAACCTCCACATTAGTGGATCATAAATTCACATGTAGTAGGTCTTGAGCATTTTAAAAAATTAAATGGCATAACGTTGACAAGAATAGAAATCTTAGAAAGTATTACAGGCAGTCAAGTATTGCTTAGTGATATAAATTTCTTACTGAGTTGTCAAAAGTTTGAAAGCCACTGTACTCAGTGAAAACTTTCATATAAACTCATTTAATCAGAAAACTCTACAAAATAAGGACAGATGTTATCCTCTGTTTTACAAATCAGAAAATTGACTCTCAGATCAGTTGAATGACTTGCCCTCAGGGTTACTCAGTAGGCTAAAGGAAAGATGTGAAACCCATCCCAGGTCTCTAAACTTTTAATGACAAGATGTAAAGGAGATTGTCACCTGAGGGCAAAGATCTCCCAAAGGGTCCACAAGGGAAGAGATATTAGAGTGAGAGGTCTTTGGTGGTGGGTCCAATCATTAAAATTTAATATCAAAATGTTCGATGGAAATTTGAATAACATTTTATCAAGATATTACTTTTCCACACTGCTAACCTTTGTATACCCACAGTTAATTGGGGAATGAATAAATTAATGAATGAACATGGACCACACAAATCCCTGTGCTCAGTCAGCCAGGCCCTCTGATCACCTCCAGACAATCAGGCAGGCTGCTCCCTTTGCCTGGAATCTCCCTCTCCTCTCTTTCCCCACTGACTTCTAGAATCAGCTCTTCAGTAGTCCTCCGAGGGACACTTTCCACAAGTCCCCAGACAGGCTGATTTCCTCCTCTGTGCTCCTTCTATAAACCTTACCAAATTATGCTGTAATTTTCTGTTCCACGTTTGTTCCCTGATAACTCCCTGTGCCTTTACTCCCTCCCCGTCATCCCAGAGGTAGAAACTATGCTCTATTTCAAAAACCAAATAAACCACAGCACTCACCACAGTGCCTGGCAATGCAGTTGCTGTTTAATACCTGTTGACTGAATGGAAGGAAAGCAGACAGACAAAGCAATTATCTGATACTATAGAAGCAAAAGACTGTTGCTGCTCCCTGCCGCCCTGAGGGGAAAACTATACCGTCCATTTCACCATATGGGATGACAGCAGTGGGAGCTCTAGCGCCCCCTGGTGGCAGGTGGAGGTGTGAGCACTGCAGGCGGCTCGCCCTGGGTCCAAGCCAGGCTCCAAGAACCATCTGCAGTCCCCCGACTCAGCCACCTGGAGTTTGTGCCCTCACTGCCTAGTCTTAGACCCTAAACTGTCCTCGCTCTGTGTCCCCACCTTTGGTGATAAGACTCACTTAGGACCCCTGTTAAACTGATGGCTTCCCAGGACCCGCCCTGCAAGATTCTGATTCAGCGGGCTGGAGATGAGGCCCCCAACATTGTGTATTTTTAACTAGTACCCCAAGTGATTCTCACTACCAAGGCTGTTTGGTAGACTAATCATCTTCGTTTCACTCACGCTGTAGAATTAGGGCAGTTGTTTATTTTTCAGTGACTTTACCTCCAAGTGAACTTGGGCATATATTATTGGTTAAGAGACGAAATGCTCCTGAGGTCCTTGAAGGTGTAGCTTATTCGTATTTCGAGTATATTATCCTGCAGCCTTTACCTTCCAAATGCTCCAATATATTATTGGTTAAGAGACGAAATGCTCCTGAGGTCCTTGAAGGTGTAGCTCATTCGTATCTCGAGTATATTATCCTACAGCTTTTCCCTTCCTTGTCAGCAGCAGGGTGACTCGAGTGAGGGCGCTTTCGAGGGCGACCCCAAACCTCAGAACTGTTCCGGCCACGTGAGCCAGACCAGGCACTTGACCCCGGGGCCAGGATGACCCTGGCGTGGCATCGGCCCCAGCCCACCCCTTCCTCCGAGGGGCAGGAGTCTGGACGCAGGAAGACAATCGGGGAGGGCTTTCCTTTAACAAGACGCACTGGCTGAAGCGGCCCGGGGCAAGGAGAGCAGAGCACAATAGGCCCCACTTTCTGGCCCCCTTTCCACCAGGCGCACGCCCGAACCACAGTCAGAGGCGGGGGCGAAGTTAGGAAGCTCTCGCTGCTGGTCACCCGTCTTCCTTTCGAGCCGGACGCAGTCACGCTATCTTCTTCATGGGGTCTGAGGGGCTCTGGTGGGAAACAAAACCGCGAACGTTTTTGAATAGGGAGGAGATCTTCGGCCGCCCGTGGCCTGAGGAAATCCTTCTGGGACGAATAAATAGCGGCTTCTTGTCTGAGGGCCCTCGGGACTAAACAATGTTTGCTTCTGTGGGGAGGGGCGGGACTCTTCATAAAATAACACGGTACACAGAGATCAAATCTTTTGTCCAAAGGCCTCCTCTCGGTAGACGCGGGCCGCTCGGAGACCTGCAGGCCGACCTCTAAACCTCCTGAGTCACCCTGAGGTGAGCCACACGCGCAGGCGCACGACTGCTCGGCGGCAGGGGCGGGGCTTTCTGAGGCGGGGCGAAGGCCAGTCACGTGGGCCGCGAAGCCCTCTCCGCGATTTCCCTACAAGGACTTGGGCTGTTGGACCCCGCCCCTGGCCGGGCCCTGGAATGTGCGGAGGGGCAAACCCTCAGGACAGAGTCAACCATTTGCTAAGACGAAAGGGGGGAAGAAAAGCTTACATTGTAAGAAGAGGTATTAAAAAAAAGGAAAACTCAGTCATCAGCCCCGGCGAACCATTACACCTTATTCTACGTTCTAAGTTGCCCGCTTTACACGTCCTTCCCATGCACTTGGTCAAAACTGCGCCCTTTGAGCACACCGGCAACTCCCCCGCTCCGTCGCCCTTCCATTAAGCCAGGCTCACACTGTTAACAGAGAATGGTGACTCGCTTCCTTCCGGTCCGCTAAGCGGAGGCCGGAAGAGTTGTTTGCAGCGTCTGTGGGAGTGGAAGGGAGTTTATAGCGGCAGTCAGGGCAGCGAGGGGGTTCCCTGAAGCGTTCGAGTTCTCGCGGCTGAGCAGGGTGAGTGGTGCTCGCGGTCGGGCGCGTGAGGCCCATTTCGGGGCGCATTCCCTCGGGACGGCTGGGGGGGGGCAGTGGCGCTCCCCCGGCGCCGGGAGCGCACCTGGGCAGGTGTACCAGCCGGTTCCCGGGTTTTGAGCCCCAGTGCCAGCTCCAGCATCGAAGGCCGCGGCCGGAAGCGGCCCAGACGCCGACTTCGCTCCTTTGCCCAAAGTAGGAGCTCGGGAAGTGTGGCTTACTCTGCTGGCGCCGCGAGCTTGAGCGACAGCAGGCCTGCGAAACCCGAGCCCAGCGGAGCTGACTCTGGGACTAAGTTTAGTTTATAACGTAAACTTGCCCGATTCAAGAGAGTTTGCGCAAAAACTGTGCCCAGTGCGCCCCCCTCACCCCCCCCCCCGCGCTGCATCTGTTGTTGCAGCTGTGTGGCTACGTTTAGTGGGAATAACCACCTCAAATTAGCAACTTCCTCAGCTCAGTGTTCACTTTTGTAATTAGAGTTTTATTTTTAAGTGATATTTGGACAAAGAGGAGTTCGGGGTTTAGTTTGCGGCTCCAGAAAAACTCCAAAATACAATACCATGTTACTCTTGGGTGGAAACTCGGGGTTAAGTCAATTTCCCAAAGTGTTTTCCTTTTAAAGTAGTTGAATAGGTTTATCAAAGAGTGTATCAGTTCTTTACAGAACTTTGAAACAGAAATAAGCGTTAGGTTGAGATTTTAACTTAAGTGCAAAAAGTTTTATATCTAAAGGTGAAGAAAGTGAATATTTCCTAAGATTACTACTATTTGTTTCATGTTCTGGAAGCCTTTTGATAAAACTTAACCAGAAAAAGCTTTTTATTTAAAAAAGTGACGCTTTACTGGCAAGTGAACCACGACAAAGAATTGCCTTTGTCAAGTGCTGAGAACTTTTTGGGTGTGGCAGTCTAAGGGAACTAATCCTACCTTCTACCGGAAGTTTGCATAGGAATAGAAAACTTGTTTTAGTTGGAACGGAAGCACCAGCCTGAAAATGTACTTTTAAAAAGCCGTGGTTAGCCCCCCAAAATTACATATACTTAGCTTTGAAAAAAGAAGTGCATTGATTAAATGAGACGGTAGATTTGGTAAGCAGATAATACGTGCTCTCACATTAAGAAGTGTTTTCTAAAATGGGAGTTTTTCCTTAAAGAATATAATCATATTTCCAGAATACTATCAATTTGAGTGTTAGTTCTGTAGAAAAAGTCTTAGGATTAGATTCCATTTATTACCACTACAAACGCTGGACTCTAGGATTCTAACTAGAGTAATCTAATGTAATATTGGTATGGATTAATCCCATTTTATAAATGAAACCAAAGTATCCAGAAATTCTGAAAAATCTTCTGGTTGCCCTTGATGTGTGGGGAAAGCCTCTTTGAGGATCTTTATTTTCCATTTCCCCCATCACTTAATCTAGTCTAACATCTTCCTTACATAGTTTGTATCCCTCCTTTTGTCATAACCCTGAATGATTCTCTGCCTATTTGATCAAGCTAAAAGGATAAATCTAGAAATTCATTACCACCAACACTTCCTTTCCCTGATTAAGACAAGATTATACTCCTTCAGGTCTGTAAACTGAATCTCCTTGACTGAATCTCTTCTATATATTTAATAGAAGTTGGCTCTGCGAGTCTGTGGGTTTTCAAGTTCCATACAACATATAGCCCTTCACACCAAAGATCTTAAATTAAATGCTTCAAAAATAGACTCTAGGGGCTTCCCTGGTGGCGCAGTGGTTGAGAGTCCGCCTGCCAATGCAGGGGACGCAGGTTCGTGCCCCGGTCCGGGAAGATCCCACATGCCGGGGAGCGGCTGGGCCCATGAGCCATGGCCACTGAGCCTGCGCGTCCGGAGCCTGTGCTCTGCAACGGGAAAGGCCACAACAGTGAGAGGCCCGCGTACCGCAAAAAAAAAAAAAGACTCTAGACTATAACTTAGGATGAGTGAGGACATAACTCAGAAATCTCAGGTGCCTTCATGGCAATCTTCCCACCCTAAATAAAGAATAGTTACATTGATGAATAAAATATTTTCAGTTTTATTTTGCCCTAGTTTATGAGAGTTGTGTGTTTGCTGAAGGCTTGTTACATGCAGAGGGTTATAGGTTGACTCGTTTGGGGAGGGTAGAAGTGGACAGCATACTAGAATCATAGCAAGGAGGACAATGACAGTATCTGTCATCAATGATCCTCTCCTTCGGATCATAGCACTGTTCCTCATTTGGCTCCCTCTCCGCCAGTGTTTATTCCACCCATACTTTCAGTTTGGTAGGGGAAAATAAAAAACACCCTTTCCTTATTTTGAAATAACTGACTGCAGAGCTGAACTCCCTGTCACTATAAGGATCTGGGTTTCTGGTGGGAGATAAACTCACAGATCAGAATCCAACCTCCTTGAAAAAGTAAAGAGTAACTTGCCCAACAGTATACTACCAGTTTTTGGTAGAATTAACTACCCTAATTTGTTAGAACTAAGACTAACATTTAAGTCTCTTAATTCTAAGGATGTCTTGTAGCTTTTAGGATTTTTCAGTCTTCTCCCCCCGCCCAAATCTTTTAGAAACAAAGATCTTTTCTGAACTCACAATATTTGATAATCATGTACCACCTTTGAGTTATTTTTCATTTTTGTTACGCATTGTTTTAACTTGAGCGCCATACTCCTGGAATGAAAACTATGTGACTCATTTCATAAGTTGAACCAATCATCTCATTTCTTTAAAGTTGCCTCCCCAGCTATATTTTAAGCTCCTTGAAGATAGCACACCTACCTTACATTTCTTAATTCTTAAATAATAATCAGCACTCATGACATTTAATGCACATGAATGTAATTCTGCTGATCATATTAAAGGTTGATGGTTAAGTATCGAATGAGACAAAGAAAAATTCTGTGAGACCACTGTCAGTTCTGACCCCCAAAAAACCTTTATAATGTTTAAAAACTATGTTAGAATGCATTTACAAATTGAAAGAATGCATGATTTTAAAAAGGCTAAATAGGGGACTTCCCTGGTGGCACAGTGGTTTAAGAATCTGCCTGCCCAGTGTAGGAGACACGGGTTCGAGCCCTGGTCCAGGAAGATCTCACATGGCCGTGGAGCAGCTAAGCCCGTGCACCAGAACTACTGAGCCTGCACTCTAGAGCCCACGGGCCACAACTACTGAGCCCTCATGCCACAACTACTGAAGCCCACGCACCTAGAGCCTGTGCTTCACAACAAAGAGAAGCCACCGCGATGAGAAGCCACTCAACCCAATGAAGAGTAGCCCCCGCTCACCGCAACTAGAGAAAGCCTGTGCGCAGCAACGAAGACCCAACACTGGCAAAAATAATAAATTTATTTATTTAAAAAAAAGCAACTGTAAAAAGGCTAAATAGAAAATACATCAAAATTCAAGAAGTGGGTGTGTGTTACTTTATAATCCAAACTAAGTTTTAAAAAGGTGTATAGAGGACCCGCACCAAATTGAGTATTATGAGTTTTTTTGTTTTGTATTTTATAATTTTATTTATTTATTTTTGGCTGTGTTAGGTCTTCGTTGCTGTGCGCGGGCTTTCTCTAGTTGTGGCCAGCGGGGGCTACTCTTCGTCGTGGTGTGCGGGCTTCTCATTGCGGTGGCTTCTCGTTGCACAGCACAGGCTCTAGGTGCACAGGCTTCAGTAGTTGTGGCTCGTGGGCTCTAGAGTGCAGGATCAGTAGTTGTGGCCCACGGGCTTAGTTGCTCCATGGCATGTGGTATCTTCTCAGACCAGGGCTCAAACCCATGTCCCCTGCATTGGCAGGCGGATTCTTAACCACTGCGCCACCAGGGAAGCCCTATGAGGTTTTGTAGATTAAAAAAATCAGTTGTATCAACCATTTGACCTATAATTTTCATCAGTTTCTTTGTTCTTAAAATAACTGACATTTGCGCGTCATTAGGGGAATATAATGTAGTCAAACAAAACAGATTGTTTTTAAAGATGTGCTTTGTTTTGCAAAGACATGACATACCTAAAATATTAAAGAGACGTGGACTGGTAAATATATGCCACTCATTGGGTCTCAACCGCTAACCCAAGTCCTGGAGTCCATTTAAGAGATGTAAGAATAATACATATATGTTATAACTCCTTGTAGTTTTTAAAACTGCATTTAGAATAGAGGGGGACATTAGAGTTCCATATAGTTTAGATAATAGTGGGATTTACTGCGTCCAGAGGTGTTACAGAGTGAAAATATGCATTCATAAAAGGGTGATTAAAGGAAACTTGGAAACTAGGGAAGAGTATATATCATAACTGCTATGTCACGTAGAGTATATCTTACCAGCAACACATTCCAGTGTATCCTAGGAGTGCTATATTTAATGGACTGGAATTTGTGACTCTCCTTTGTGGAATTTCCTTCTAAAATCTGAGAACAGATTTAGCTTAAAAAAAAGAAAATCTGAGGCAGAGTCAGAGCTTTTCTAATTATTTCCATAATTGAATTTAGCCTGGCTGATGTGGTGTAATCAAGGAAAGAATGTAAGTAATAAGTTTTTAAACTCATGTGGAGCATTGTGTTCTAAAGTCACTTTGCAGTACTGACATCTAGGTAGTACTTCATTCTTTGCAATCCACAGACTTATTTTTAGAGTAAGGGCATAGTGTTTTGCTACATCATAGTTAAATGTTGTTTTCAGAACGTAAGCTTTAAAATTGTTGTCCTGGTCAGAGAGTGAAATCAGTAGTGCCTATTTTAGACCTGCTTCAAAGAATATAACTGAATACAGTGTCTCAGTCTTGTGTGTTAGAGGTTTTGCAGACTGCCATTGCCACCTCAGCTCTGAAAGATGGTATGGTAAAATTTTATTATCTGATGACTGTGGGATTTTTAACTTCAAACAAACTTTTATAGTATTAAAGATTGTGTTGAAAGGAAAATTACCTCTTCATCTTAGGTATTATTAAACATTATTTTTAACTTAAATTTTACAGGGATAAATTTAGAGAGCAAAGGTAGTTTCTGTACCTCTTAAAATGCTTTCTAAAACTTTTTAAAAACTAAAGTGCTTTAAAAATTTTTATTGTGCTCTTGTTTTTGTTTCGAGGACTTAGTCACCTCAAGTGATTTAGCTTAGCGCTGTGCAACAAATTGGTTAGGATAGAGTGGAAATATTTACAAAACTTAATTATTGATGAATTACCTTTGGAGTTTTCTATACTTTTTCAGTTAGCCTTTTAACAGATATCTTTCCTGAAGTACTTTGATTCCAGGAGTGAGGGTGCGATAAGAAATATTAGTTGCGAGTGGAAGAATGGTATTTGGCAGTAAGATTAGGAGATGAAGACCTGTCCCATCAGTTAATCCTCCTTCCTTCTTTCTGTCCACCTTAGAATGGGAGGCTGGTTTCAGCTAGGGCTGCAGAAGGATAACCTGTTGAAGATGAGTTAATGTCCCTCAGTACTCCATAGCACTGATGTACAGAACCCAACATTTTTTGTTTCTTGTTTTCTGTATTGTTATTAAGCTAGTAGATTGGGTTATTGGTCCTTAATCAGCTTGTCCAGTAGTACTGGGGACAGGAAATCTTGTTGATAATGCTCTGAGCTTTGAATTAATGTTGGTCGTAGTTTCGTCACAACTACTAAGGATGAGTGAACTCAAAGCATGAGTCTGGTTTTTCTCTTTGTAGATTGATTCTCTGCATAATGGTATCGATTAGTTGAGAGAGATTTTTGCCAAGTGATACTATCCTGTGGAATAGTCTTTAGACACATCTCTAAGTGGCTCAAACGTATCAGGAAGGTTGGTTCAGCTTACTTTTTGTTATTTCTTGTATTTCCTTTATTTGTTAGGATTTAACCGCCACCATGTCGAGCAAAAGAGCAAAGACCAAGACCACCAAGAAGCGCCCCCAGCGCGCAACCTCCAACGTGTTCGCCATGTTTGACCAGTCACAGATTCAGGAGTTCAAGGAGGCCTTCAACATGATCGATCAGAACAGAGATGGTTTCATCGACAAGGAAGACTTGCATGATATGCTTGCCTCCCTGGGTAATGATCAGTTTTAACATTAATAAATCAAATAGAATTTCTATAACACCTTTTATATTTATTTCTTAAGCCAATCTAATGATGCTTTGTGAAGCCAATCTAATGATGTTACAGTTCACTAAGATTCGAAGTCTGGAGCATTGTTTCCCAAAGCAGGGTCCCCGGAACACCTGCAGATTTCTGGCCAAGTTTCAGGGTTAGGCTGGGGGCCAGCCGTGTACGTGCATGCACTGCAAACACTGATCTTGATTGTGAGAGCAGTGTTATTCCTCCTGACATCCAGTGGAACAGCACACAGTCTCCACGCTCTTAATACGGATCCTATTCATTGAGAAGACTTTTTTCCGAATAGTTTTGCTATCTTGAATGCAAATAGCAAACTGTTTAAATGACCGTCTTTCTTGTCAAAATGTTTACCATGATGAATTGTTGATGCGCTTTGTGGTGTAATTATCACCCTCTTAAAATTATGACCCTCTTTTTTGTTTAGGGAAAAATCCAACTGATGAGTATCTGGACGCCATGATGAATGAGGCTCCAGGTCCCATAAATTTTACCATGTTTCTCACGATGTTTGGTGAAAAGCTAAATGGCACCGATCCAGAAGATGTCATCAGAAACGCTTTTGCTTGCTTTGATGAAGAAGCAACTGGTAAGTCTGAGGTAACCTTTAATTACCAAGTGATTTAATTTTTGGTTATGGCAACTAAAATATACAATAACTTGAAATGTGATGACATATAATACCCTTAGGTTTATACCATACCTGAGGTTTGGGGGATTTGGGGGGACAGGTTTTGCCTATGGCTTGTTAGTCACTCACTTCACTGCCTCTGCCCTTAAATACTTAATTTACAATTTAATAGGTATATTTGAAACTTCTTTAGGAAACTTATGTTCCTCCTTTACTAGAATACTTCCACAAGGGTCAGATACTCAATAAATGTGTGTCAAACCAATATCTTTTACTGGAGCAATCTTGGAAAAAGTTTAAATTGCTGTAGGCGGTGATACCAGTACAATCCTATGTTTGTTTATCAGGTACCTCTCAGCTCTGAGAGTGTTTAGATCTGGTATCTAACCTCTCCCTCTGGAATCAGGTGCCCCGGTTTCATAATCCTGTTCTGCATAATAGCTGTGTGATTTCAGGCGAGTTACTGAACTTCTCTAAGCCTCTGTTTTCTTATTTGTAAGATGGACAGTAATATTACCTACTTCAGGGTTGTTGTGAGGATTAAATGAGGAAATGAGATAGTAGCTTACTGCCTGCATAGAGTGAACTCTCAAAGACACCCAAAAGGTTAACTAAATACATGCCCGATAAGGGGTAACTCACATAGCAAGTTTTTGAGAAGGAAGGCACACCCTCTGGTTACCCAGTCCAAGCATAATTTGGGCATGGAAGCATAGTCTCACCACTCTGGCTTTCAAGACTGCTCATTTGGCCTGTTCAAGTAGACCACCCTCAACTCTTCCTAACCTCCTTCCAGACTCCTCCATGCGTTGTTACCCTGACTTACCTCCACCATTTCTGCCTCTGCCTTTCCTCCTTATACCACCTCCTTCCTCCTTCCCCTTGAAATCAAGACTCTGAACAGTTATTTCTGGAAGGGGTAGGGAAGGGGCAGGCAGAAGAGACCTTTTTCCTGCTAAAAACATTTGTGTATTGATTGAATTTTTTACAGTCAATGGGTATTACTATTTTAGTGGAAGGGAATAAAACCATAAAAGAGTAAAGTGTCTTATTTATTCTTTAAAGTCATCTCAATGGTCACTTTCTTCATAGAGCCTCACCTGTGTTTTCATACTATTTTCTCCTGGCCTCTGGGAAAATGTAAAAGTTCTCCCTTTCCCCCTCCAAAGTATTTTATGTATGTCTCTACTGGCACATACTCCACCTGAGCTCCTACTTTAGTTGTGTGCTTATTTCTTTTTTTTTTTTTTTTTGCTATACATGGGCCTCTCACTGTTGTGGCCTCCCATGTTGTGGAGCACAGGCTCTGGACGCTCAGGCTCAGCGGCCATGGCTCACGGGCCCAGCCGCTCCGCAGCATGTGGGATCCTCCTGGACCGGGGCACGAACCCGTGTCCCCTGCATCAGCAGGCGGACTCAACCACTGCGCCACCAGGGAAGCCCGTGTGCTTATTTCTAATCATCACAGTCTCCCTGATCCCAGGATAATAGCTGTGTCTTCCAGCATTCCATTCCCATCCTTGTAACCCCTCCCAGCTCCTACCACAGTCCCTTGCACATAGTCAATGATGATTTTACATGATAGTTGAATGACTTGGCTGGAGATGAGGATTTATTTCTACAAGCTAAAAGTCTAAGATTTGGAGAACTTTTTTTTTTTAATCTAGGATTGAATTAGCAAAAACAATCCATAAATCTAGAGTTTCTTTTGTGAACTGACCTTACACTTTAAACTCATAGGAAATATATTATCAATGTTTTAGCTTAATTTCACATACAAGGAAGTTGTCAGATTTTTCTTTTTTTACTTTATGAATTTCAAAATTTCTGTGCTTGAATGGTCATGTATTACCTTTGGATTACTGCATTAGTGGGTCTCAGTCATGATAGCTCGTGGGATTTACTTGGGGAGCCTTTTTAAAATATCAGTAACAGATAATAAGTCAAGGGTGGCCTCTGGGGTTGTTTTGTTTTGAGCTCCCTGGATGATTCTTATGTGCAGTCAGGCTTTATGAGAACCCTGCTTTCACAAGTCCAGAGTAGAAAGCCTTCCTCTCAGCTCACCACTGTAGCCCCAATGCCTATCCCAGTGTCTGCAACGTAGTTAATGCTCAAATATCTACTCAGTGTTTTTGCACATCCTGGGCCTGAACATATTTGTTACTGAATCTAAAATTAGATTTGTTTAGAAAATTTTTTTTAATCTCATTTTACATATAAAGAAAAAGGAGGTAAAGTGAAATGCCTGAAGTAACATAGCTTGTTAAAACTGGACCTCAAGACTTCAGTATTCTTTCCACTGAAGCACTTTATTGATGTTTATGATGATTTTAGTATATTTACTCGTAGAATAAGTGTGACCATGCTACTTTAAGGAACCATGAGGCTTAGATTCCTTAATCATACTTTATGGCTTGTGGTTAGGCATAGGCTTAGCCACTGTTATTGAGATCAGGAGATGGATGTCGGGTGAGGTCAGTAGAGCAGAGCAGGTTAATGTCACTAAGCAACAGGGCATTTTCTAGGCAGCTGTCTGCTGAGGCTGACTTCAGCATGTCAGGACCTCATATTTCATACATTTGCGTGCTTCTAGTTCTTAACATATAGCCCATGCTTAGTCAAGTGTAGATGCCCCTTGCAATTACTCCTCAGAGTAGTGTGTCTTCTGATCCCTGGTTCTTTTCTCTTTAGGCACCATTCAGGAGGATTACCTGCGAGAGCTGCTGACCACAATGGGAGATCGGTTTACAGATGAGGAAGTGGACGAGCTGTACAGAGAAGCACCTATTGACAAAAAGGGGAATTTCAATTACATTGAGTTCACGCGCATCCTTAAACATGGAGCAAAAGACAAAGATGACTGAAAAGAACTTCAAATTCCAGCCAAACTTTCCTTGTTGCTACTTTGGGTATTTCTGAGACTTTCTCTTAGAGCCTATTGCATGCCCTTAGCTTTACAGCTTTTGCCTTTCTGTTGTATTTATTCTCAACCATTTGGGGCACGTGCATCTCTATAATCAGACTGGAAATGGGACTTTTTGTCATTTTCAGAATAGAAAATAGGGTAGTTTAACTTACCCCTACCTTCCCCTCCCCCAATAACTGCAGTCTACAAAGAGTCGATATATTTTTTCAGAGAAAGTTATTCACTCAATTTTTTCTGAACCGTAATTAAACTTTATAATAGAAACTTACTTGTTTAAAATTTCTTTATTTACCCAAATTGGCTTTGTTGGTCTTGGTTGTGATTTTTTATTTATTTATTTATTTTTGGCTGCGTTGGGTCTTCGTTGCTGTGCGTGGGTTTCTCATTGCAGTGGCTTCTCTTGTTGTAGAGCATGGGCTCTAGGCACGCGGGCTTCAGTAGCTATGGCTCGAAGGCTCTAGAGCACAGGCTCAGTAGTTGTGGCGCACAGGCTTAGTTGCCCCGCAGCATGTGGGATCTTCCCCGACCAGGGCTTGAACCCATATCTCCTGCATTGGCAGGTGGATTCTTAACCACTGCGCCACTAGGGAAGCCCTTGGTTGCAACTTCTAAAGAAAGGTAGTGGGAATTCCCTGGCGGTCCAGTAGTTAGGACTCCACCTGCACTTTCATTGCCAAGGGCCCGGGTTCAATCCCTGGTCAGGGAACTAAGATCCCACAAGACGCACGTGCGGCGCAGCCAAAAATAAAGAAAGAATGGTAGTGAGGCAAATCCTAGAAAATAATATGGTTGTTAGACCTCCCCCTTACTCCTGCCAGTTTTCCTAACAATCCTACTCCTCTACTATTCATTCTTCCCCCTTTTTAAAGAAATCCAATTTTAACTGCCTTTATTGAGTTTCCTGCACTTTGCCTTCCAATTTTAAAAATAATTTCCTGTAAAATTTACATGTGTATGATAGCTTTGGTAGCTTTAAATCCTAAAGTTTAACATACCTGCCAACATCACCCCATATCTGTTCTAATCTTTTGTACATAACTTCTTGTCATTTAAAGTTAGACCAGGCCACTCAGTGTAATTTTAATTTGTCCTAATTTTTAAAACAATTTTAGCCCCAAAGTTTCTATGGAATGCTTCTACCAAAAAGGCGGATTTTTTTGTATTGTATTTCAAAGTGTTGGAAACACAATATGGTTTTTGTTGGTTTGTTTTGGGTTTTTTTGTATATAGTTTCTTTTTATCACACAGTCCTCACTGAAGTACTGTGTTTATTTATGCAGATTCACATGAGTTCATTTGTGAATGTTTGACATTCCTGACCTGCCCGTGTGGTCAGAACAGCTGAAGCTACATGCCTGGGAAAGTGAGGTCATTATTTCAATCCTAAAAATAATTTCTGCTATTTGCAGGAATGCAGGACTGTTTTAAGAGTTAATCAGGAAATGGTAGACAGTTTCATTCACTTTGGGCTTCAAAAATCTGACTCTCAAGGATTCATAAGTTTAAGAAAGATCTTGAAACAGTGGGGGAAAAGTTGGGTGAAGAGGGTTGACAATTAACCTGTGAAGATGAATAATTGATAATTACTATAACTTTATGTTTTATACTACTATTAACAAGACTGTCCTTGGACAAAACTATTACCTCGTTGAATATGCAATTACTGAATGCCTTCAGGGCAGCAGACCTTTACACTCAACAGGATAGGTGAGCTAGATTCTTTAACCTCAGGAGACCAGCTTAAAATAGGAGTAGGACTAGTAACAAGGCTGCTCTTGGCCCTTTCAAGATTAGAATCTTAGCACCTGCCTTAACTCTGCCTTTAATGTGTTCCTGAATTTTGTTCAGTGGTTTAAGCAAAGTACTTTTTCCAGGGTATAGCCATGATGCTGAAATTGTTGAACTAAATTTACATTTCAACTGAAAAAAAAAATAACTTCTGCTTTGTTAACAAATTTCCAGTCAAGAACAAATAACATTGTTTCCCTACTGAAAAAAGGTAGCCTCATCTACTAAAATTATCTCTTGCAGTATCTCCACTTCCATTTCAGATAACTGCTCAAAGAACCAGCCCCCATTAGAAACAGTGGATAGTCTCTTCTGAATGAAATGTCTCCTCATTTAGTAATAGCATTCTCTATGTAGTAAGTAGGCTTTGCTTAAGTAAAGCTGATTGACAGTAAAAAGCTAAAGCATCTACTCCAACAGTGCATTTGATAGAAAAACTGGTCTCCACGATGAAAGCCAGACTTGAAACAAACCATTTCAAAACCAGCCTAATGGGGGCAGCCTCCTTACCCACCTGCTTATGATTACATTGTCATTTGGACTCCAGGGCCCAAATTTTATTTGATCAAGGAGCCTCTGTGACTGCACGAGAGTGGGAATTTATGAGTGCTACTGGGAAAAAAGGGAGCAGGCCAGACTATATGAGACAAGTAAAAGCAAATTCTGGAAAGGAAAGGCAACTATTTTTTTTTTTACGAAGTATGAGGGGGGAAAGGACAGCAAGAGATGTACTAGACTTTGAGAAGTGCAAGCAAGTTGTAAGAAGGATCAGATAGAAGATGGTAAAAGAGCTTAGTAGATAGAGCCACAACAGTGTTATGGAAACCAAGTGAATAATTTCAAGAGTGAGGAAGTTAGTAGTGTTAAACCACAGAAAAATCGAACACAGGAAAATTTAAATGAGGCCACTGGATTTGGCAAGTCGGTCACTTCTGCCAGAGCTGTTAAGGTAGTTTTGAGTGCAGAATCCATAGTGTAGCAGGAGACACGGACAACGCCTGGGTTTGGGGGTCAGGCCAGCTGCATTTTAATCTCATTCGTGCTACATCATGGCTTTATAACCTTAAGAAAGTTATTTAACCTCGCTCGACCTCTATTCATTTGTAAAATTGAAGTAATGCTCTGGCTCATAATAGGAACATAATCTATTAATATATAAAGCAGCATTTTTGTGATTAGGAGCAGTATGGGTTTTAGAGCCAGACGTGGTTGAGTGAATAATGCCTGTTATTTGATGAGCTTTGTGTCCTTGGGCAGGTGGCCCAGCCCTAAGTGTCAGTTTCCTCACCTGTTTAACAGGGACAATACCCTCCACGTTTGTTGTGAAAATAGAAACACTAAAGCTAAATGGGTCTGGCACACAGTAGGTATTCAAATAGTGGTTATTCTGTTTACCAGCAGGGGCTGTTGGGCAGTGAGGAGAGGCTTGAAGGGAAGGCAGGACCAAAGAGCATTTTAGAGATTCAAGCCTGTCTGTAGACAGAGGAAGGCGGCAAACGAGTGTAAGCAAATGAGTGAAACCAAAGGAATGATGTGCAGGAGCTAGGAAGAGAGAGAACCTAGATCACATGTTGTAAGATTATTCTTAGAAAAACAAAAATGGATACTGCTCCCTCTGAAAACAGGAAAGGGTAGGTGATAGGAGTTTAATCATAGTTGGAGATTAAAAGCCGAGGTTAGGAGAAAGGTCCATAGTGGTTTGATAGTAAATTGTCTCAAACTAGAATTTAATTAAAGGGTTGTTATGAGCATTTAATGAGAATATACATAAAAATGTGTGGTACCAAGTAGATCCTCAAATAGTTTATTTTAGATTTCCTGAGTAGGTCCAATATGCCAGAATAGTTTGTGTCTTTCTAGATCCTCCTTAAGTGTACAATTTCTTGATTGCCCTGCAACCCTGGTTTTTATCTTTGCTGTCCTGAAAGGCATTGCTGAAGCTAATCCCATATTGAAGAAACAGCCAGTTTTCCCAAGTCCCTGTATCTTTTTATCCTAGGTTTATATGTGCCTGCTCAAATAATAGGCATCATAACTTCTCTTTCACATTTATCTACATACATCTTCTAGTTGTAGTGAATATACACCTTGTTTTTTAGTTTAATGTATCTTAAATTGTCATGTTTTGGCATACCCACCATTTTTGTTTTGAGTTTTAAGTATATTACCTTTTTTTAAACCATTCTTTTTAATGACCACAATAAACAATTATCTGGTATTTAGATATTCAGCTTTTCATTAATAAATATTAAGTTTTTCTTTTGAATCTAGAGAGAACACTATACCCTAGGATTATTTTTCTATAACAGTGCTATCCAGTAGAATTTTCTGTGATGATGGAAATGCACTCTCTGTGCTGTCCAATAAGGACACTAGGTCACATGTGACTATTGAGCACTTAAAATGTGTCTAATATAACTGAGTTTTTAATTTACATTTAAATAGTCACATGTGGTTAGTGACCACTGTGTTGGAAAGCAGTTCTAGAAACAAATACGGAGATCAAAGTCAAAGTACAGAGTGTCTCAGCTATGATCTTAATTGAGGTGGCCAGGGTGAGGGCTTATGGTATAGTAATAGACCATACTTGGAAGAGCTCTCTGACAAAGACCTCAGAAGCCAAAATGTTCTCAGGAGTGGAAAAATATTTAAATTATTGGACCAAAGGGCAGACTACAGCTAAAGAAAAGAGTAAATATTTTAGAACCAGATATGATTTCTCAGCAATTGGTTTCAAACTCCATTGAGAAAATGCATTCAGTTAAGGACCTTGGGGCAGTGCTAACTCCGAGGACCACGTTATAAGCATCACCTGGGGCTTATTAGGAATGCAGATTCTTGCCCCACCCTCGACCTACTGAATCTGAATACCTGGGGCTGGGCTCCAGAATCTTTTACGTAGCCCCCAGGTTTTTCTTATTGGTGCTACTGTTTAAGAACTACTGCTATAGCGTGTTGAACACATGGTTCCTACCATATAGGAATTCCTGATCAAAGATACCTAATTTCTCATCAAACTTTTCTAGAATATAAGACTGGATTATTCGTTCATCTCCCTGCATCCCGCACACGTTCAGGCAATCACAAGTGCTCAACGAAGGTTTGCTATTAAGTTGACTACCTTCCATTATCCGGAAATAGTAGTGTCTATCTGTAATATTCCAAGGTGAGGGAACTTGAAGGTTATGGGCACAAACAATATCTAGAACAAAAATTGAATTATGTAGCTTCGTGGTTTCGTTTTGACCAAGAGCATTATATAGTGTGCGCGCGTTTGTGTGTGTGTGTGTAAATCTGCATTGTCTTTGACGAACCAAAGGAAAACAAATAACCTGAATAAAGCTTCCCTGTGGTTGAAAAGGGAAAACGTCACCAGCCGTGGCCTGGTAAGGGCGTACACCTGATAATCTGAGGGGTAAAACAGGAGGGGCAGAGGTAAATGATAGAACTCGGTCTGGGCGTGCAGTCTGTAAAGCAGGCGGAGACCGCTCGGCCGCAGCCCTCTTACCTTCCCCAGTGTGGCGCGGGACGGAACCTAAAAAATTGCTCGTTTTATCTGAAGTTCAAGTGTAACCAGGTGAGGTCTACTTTTACCTGCTAACTCGGGCAGCCCTGGGTGGGCGGCGCCCGCAGACCCCCAAACCTCGAGGGCTCGCGCCCGCCCAGCCGGGTCAAATTCCATGCCGGCCCAGAGCCGGCCCGGGAATGCGGAAGGGCCGCGGGACACGCCGCGAGCGGCGGGGGAGGAAAGCGGGGAGGTGAGCGGGCCGCGGCGCCCCGGCCGCGCTGCGCCTGCCTCAGACCGCACGGCCCGAGAAACACCACGAAAACCCAAGCCGTGGTCGTCGGCCCCAGCCTCGCGCCCAGGTGGACAAGGTGGACTCGGCCTCGAGCGGAGCGAGAGCCGCAGCGCATCCCTCCACCCGGGGTTGGATCCCGCCTCGACTTCCGGTGCGACTTCCGGTCCGCCTCCCGAGGCAGGAAGTGCGGGTGTCGCCGCTCTAACGCTGCATCCCAGCTGCAGTTCCGCGTTCTTCGCCTCGTTCGTCTCGAGCAGGCAGTCCGGCTTCTGGTGCTGGTGTCCGGCCGCGGTGAGTGGCGTTCGCCCCCCGCGCGCGACACACCTGGGGCCGCCCCGGTGCCCCGCCCCTCCGACCTCTCGCCGCCGCCAGACCCCGGCCAGTGGGCCGGCCGGCCGGCCGGGGGGCGGGCGGGCGGGGCGGGGCGGGGACTGCGGGACCTGTCGGTGGGGCAGGGAAGGTTGGCGAGGAGGTCCGGCCGCGGCCAGCCCGGCCCTGGACGTCGAGGGTACGGGAGGCTGGGGCAGATGGAACCGGGCTGGGGAACTGCCCTGCTGGCTGAGTCGGCCTGTCCCCTGCGCTGCGTCACCCGACGGCTTCACACACCTGGCGCCTCGGCGGCCGCAGCCCCGCTCCCCGCCGGCCCGGTCGGTGGGTTTGGGTGTCTGCTTAGCCCACAGGGCTGGATGCTTTGGGGGTACAGGGGTCCGCTGGTGCGTGGTTCTTGCCCGGAGCGCCGAGTTGATATCGGCTAAATGTAACGATTTCCAAAGGAGTTGTGACTCTTCGCAGCACCTTGCATCTTGTAAAGATTTACTTCATTCGTGCTGACTGAAGAAGAGGACAAATAGCAAAAATCAGGAAAGGTTTTCTGAAAAAGAGAATCGTGACCTCATTGAAGGCCTTGGACTTAGCCCTGGTGGGGAGAACTTTAGTATTTCTGGCTGTATCTGTGGTAGGAGGTAACAAGACCAAAAGCTCAAAAGGTGTGAATTGTGTCGTGTGAAAAGGAGACCAGCCCGAACGGAACAGAACTGTAATGAATAATAGTTGGAAATAGGTAGATCAGTGGGGCCGTTTCACGGATGTCTTGCAAACTTGATGAGAAATGAAAGATTATGTAAGAGACATTCGGGAGTCATTTTGGATTCTTCACTAAGGGAGTGAGATGAAGAAAGGGGTGTTTAGAGGATTAGTTTGGCAGCCTTGGTTTCGGACGGATTTGCAGTGGTCCTTTGGTAAGAAAAGAATTGTACCATTTTAGAATTCAAAAGAAACTTATAGGTTATCTTTCGATTTATAATTGAAACCCAGCGAGGTGAGATAATTTGCCCAAGGTCACTTGAGGGGTTCACCTGCTGCCACCCATTTTCTCTGAGCATTAGGTGGACGTTCCTCATGGTTAAGTGCACGGCTTCTTGTTTGTTCTGGCTCTGTTGAATAAAACAGCTTCTGTGATGACCTACTCGATACGCATTTATGCTTTAATGAGACTCAGTGTGGACAAGAGGAACTGCAGCTTCTGAAGGACAGGTCCCAGGTGAGGGTTGCTGGGCTTAGGAAAGATAAAAGGACTGGGATCCCCTAAATGGAGCCAGTTGTCCCTCTCCCAAGATTCGAAGACAGCATATATCTAGGGATGATTTTCATTGCCGGCAGCTTTGGGGTCTTTCTTCCCCGTTCCGCACTTTAGATGTGGTGACTTTGCTTCTTACCCCCAACCAGCTCTCCACATTTTCATGGTGGAGAAATTCTGCCGCCTACACGCAGGATGTTTGGAGCTAGTGGTGCAAGCTCTGGGCTAGACTTCCTGAGTATGATCCTGCGTCTAAGCTCTACGTTTTTCTAGCTGTGGCTGCAGACAGATGATTTTTTCTCTTTGCCCTAATTTTTCATTTGAGAAATGGGGATAATAACAGTGCCTATGTAATAAGTTGTTGTGAGAATTACATATATTAATACATATGAAATGCTTAGACCAGTGCCTAGCACATATTTAGCACTCTTATTAGTACTCTTTGTTCCAGGTACTTTTTGTTATGGATTTCTTGGGGAGAGTCCAGTGGAGTTTATGCTGAACCATGGGTAAACCATAGAGAAAAGCCATATTTTGCGGAGTCATATCCAGGGGGTGATGGGAATGTTGAAGAAGGGGTGACTCTGTTGCACTTAGAAGAGGAACCCACAGAACTTGGAGAGAAATCGAATAAAAGGAATTAAAATTTGCTAACCAGGAATAGAAAATTTCCCTACCCAGTGCAAACTTGGCTGTGGCCCCTTTGAGGTTTTAAAAATTCTTCGGCTATAATTCTGAAATAAAGGCATTGCCCTATTGAATATTAAAGATGCCAAGGAAACACAACGGCTTTATTAGTTTTCTGTAGCTATATAACAGATTACCCCCAAACTTAGCACCTTAAGAAAACAATAAAGAGCTTCTGAGGGTCAGGAATTGCAGGGCAACTTAGCTGGGCAGCTCTGGTCTGGCTCAGGATCTCCTGGAGTTGCAGTCCAGATGTCAGCTGGGTTTGCAGTCATTTGAAAGAGGATCAACCTCCAAGATGGCTGACTCACCTGGCTGGCAAGTTGGTGCTGGCTGTTGGCAGGAGGCCTCAGTTCCCTGCCACATGGACCTCTCCGTGGAGTTGTGTATAGTACCCTGTAGACCTGGTGCTGGCTTTCCCCAGATTGAGTGATCTGAGAGAGCATGGTAGAACCAGCAACATCTACAATATTATGACAAAGTCGCACTCCATCATTTTCACAATATCCTATTAGTTATGAAGGGTGGCAGAATATGCCACCCCAAGATATGCCACTTTGGCATGAAGATTATTTTGAGCTGAAGGCAATTGAGAAGAAAGCAGACACAAGAAAGGCTCTTTGCCCTCCCCCAATGTGCCTAAAAACAGGACACACATTTACAAAGGTGTTCTTCTTTCCCTCTCTACCAGGCAGGACAAAGGTTACTCTCTGGAGACAACTTTAGACTCTTAATGGAGAAGGCCGTGACTTAAATCTACAAGAGAAGCCTTACCCTTGTTTATGCTGTGCTTTTAACCTTCCATACCTAGCCTCTCCCCTCCACACATGCCTTTCTTCTTTTGGCTTCAGCTGAAGATGATATTTAAGCCAGAGTTCTAAGCCACCTCTGAGAGTTGGATTTTCCCTGGGTATCTCCCCATGTATACATGAGGTATACGTGTTAATAAACGGTGTGTTTGTTTTTCTGTTATTAATCTTTTATTACAAGGCATCAGCCAAGAACTCAGAACCACGGTCAGTGCCTTCTAAGTGTTTAACTCAGTGGTTCTCAGCCCTCACTATATATTGGAATCACCTGCTGCATTTTAAAAATACAGATTCATAGACTTCACCTGTAGACATTCAGTTTCAGTTGTACTAGACCAGGACCTGGACATCACTTTTTAAAAACTTCCAAGATGGGACTTTCCCTGGCAGTCCAGTGGTTAAGACTTCGCCTTCCAATGCAGGGGGTGTGGGTTCAACCCCTGGTCAGGGAGCTAAGATCCCACGTGCCTCCTGTCCAAAAAACATAAAAAACAGAAGCAATATTGTAACAAAGACTTAAAAAAAAAAAACTTCCAAGATGATTCTAATGTAGCCAAGATTGAAACCAGAGGTTAGCTGTTGTGAGAGCCATACCTACCCGCCATGTGGCAGCAGCACCTCGCTGACTTAGATGTTTCATAGGTAGCTAACAGCATATGCTCCATGAGCATCTTTTCCAGGCTTCCAGTAAAGCCATATAGCCTGGATGAAGTTCACAAGCAGTTTCTGCTTATTAATGGTTATAGTGCCCATGTTTTGATTTGCACATCAGTATAGCAGGTGATTTTGCAAAAATTTAGATTATGACCTAAATGTGTTGACACCACAACTACCTATAATACCGGTATTCCTATATCCCTGCCCTTCTTTAACCTCTAAAAATACTACATATAACCTTTAGTTCACTCTGTATCAGAAATATACAAAAATAATGAAATAAAAATTTTGAAGAGGAAGTAAGACTTTTGTTTATTCCTGTTAAGGCTTATTTGTTACCTTATATGCTATGTTCTAAATGGATATTTTTTGTAACTAAGGATGGGGTTTGGTGGGGTTTTTTCCTTTAATATTTATAGGTCAAGTAGTAATTTCACAGTCGTACGTAAAGATTTCAAGCCTTTACCCAAACCAAAGCCATGACTGATAGGAAATACTGCCATGTGATAAACCCAATTGCACGGTTGCAGGGAGGGCCATTCATATCTTATTTTCTTCCCATTCCACTGTGCACTTCTAGTCTATACATTGGTTTCTCCAGCATAGTTTGCATTTATTTGAAAACAGAGTTTCACTAGGAATTAAATTTAGAGGAAAGTAGCTGCTCAGAAATCAGTGTTGGACTATATTGGTAAGTATTGAAAGTTTAAGAAATTTTTTGTGGTAAAAAAAATAACTAGCAGAATTGTATGAGGTAAAAAAATATATAGGTAAAATCACCTTTAACAAATGGCGTTGCATTCTAGCTCTGCCACCAGGTGACCTTGGGCAAGTTGTTTAATAACATATTTTGATATTCAGTTCCTCCATGTGTAAAGCAGGCATGTTGAATTTAGTGCACCCGAGTACCTAGCATAGGAGTCACTCAGCAAATGGTAGTAGCCATAAGTTGAGTAGACTTTTAATTCTCTCTGGTCCTAAGGCATTTGGGGGCTAGAAAAATAGTGAGAACAAATACATGAGTTAAACTGCATGGTGCCTTGGGCACATACTAGTACCAATAGTTTGGTGTTGCTGAAGGAAAAGTACAAAGCAGAGAATGGCTAGCGATGAGGCTGAAAGGTCATCCTAGAGCAGGGAAAGGTGTGTGTGCCATGCTCAGGAACTTGTACTTTGGCCTGTAGGCAGTGGAGAGCCGACAATTTCTCAAAAGGGAATGATATGGTCGTATTCATGTTTTACACACCTCTGGCTGGAAGATAAAGGATAGTCTAGAGGGGACCAAAAAGCAAGGAGGTTGGTTAGTTGGCCAATGAAATATTCTACACAAAGAGGTGATGAGGGCCCAGCATAGGGTGGTGGCAGAAGAATGAGGAAGATGAGCAAGTCTGATGAATATTTAAGAGGCAGGCTTGGTTCATCAGTGAGAGGGATGAGTCAGGGATGACTTGCATGTTTCTGGCTTGGTGAGGGCGTAAACGATGGTGCCATTAACTGACAGGAAACAAAGTTGAGAAAGTTTAGGAGGGGAAGATAATGAGTTTTGTTTCTAACATGTTGATTCTGAATGTCTGGGATATGAAAATGGGTGCCTTTCACAAGCACAATTGGCTGTTTGACTCCACAGCTCAAGGGAAGGGTCAGCCCTGAGGATACAGACGTGGGAGTCATAGGTGTTGTCAGAACAGTGAGAGCCGATGAGATCATCCAAGGAACACAGAGTGAAAAGAATTTAATAAGCCATGGACTGTGAGAATACTCGGAAACGTGAATATTAAAGTGAGTGGAGAAGATAAGAGCCTAACAAGAAAATGGAGGAGGACCAGGCATAGAAATAGAACTGAGAGGAGGTTGGTGTCACCGAGTCAAGTACAGCATTTTACTGAAACTAAATGTGATCTTCAGGAGTCTCCCTTGTTAGAGTGTAAAGTCTTAAAGGCTGGGAACCTTGGGATCTCGTTCCATTGGGACAGTTCATTTCTACTGTTACAGTTCATCAAGGCCAAGAGTTGTTGAGGCCTGAAGAGAAGAGGGATAAAACGGTGTCAAATATAGCAGAATGGTCCAAGGAGACTTAGACCAGATTTGACAATTGGAAAGCACTTGCAAATAGAGAAGAGAAAGCCAGATTGTGATGAGTGGGAAGTGAGAAAGTGGAGAAAGCCAAGATACTTATCTCAGAAGGTAAGGACAGAGAGGGTGGTAGATTCTTTGGGCGCCAGAGTTCTCTTTAGATTGACTGTTTTGCAACAACCTTGCCTCACTTTTCAGCTGAGGTTTTATTATCAGTTGATATTTTCTGTGTGTACTTTGTGTATTTATATACAAATATAAATGTGCACTGGTTTTAAATGAAGTACAGAGAAAACGTAAACTGTTTTTCTTTTTAAAGAGATCATGGTGTCATTTCATTGAGCCATACCTGCTCTGTAACAGGTTTTGAGTGGCGGCTCAGACTTGCTCACGGTATAATGGCTTTTCTAGCCTTACTGGGTTACCTCCTCATTCTCGCTCCCAGGCATTTTCCATAATAAAGATCCTTGCATGTGCAGTCTCTTCTTGGCATCAGCTTCTTGGAGAACTCCAACTAAGTTTCAAAAATGTTTAAATATAATATACTTTTGGGTTAGCTGTAGCGTTTGCATGAAACAACTGATTATTTTTTAAAAATAAAGATTTTCTCTTTGGGAGGTTTTTCTAAATGACTATTGCAGACATAGTTTGCTGATACTGAGGGAGAGAATTAATTCTTGGCTTCAGATCTACTGTCTTTTGTATCTTTTGAATCTTGAAGAAATAGAATCATAGAATTTTTAGCATGAGAAAGAATTTTAATCCAGCAGTTTTGGAATGTGAGGAAGAAGTAAAGCAGAGTCAAGTGCCTTGCTAGTGGACCACATTCTGTCTCCGATTGAACGTTCAATGTAACTAAGGTCACATGACTAGCTAGTTACAGGAAGGAGAAGAAATTAACATTTACTCAGGCCATGTATGCCGGGAGGGGAAGGAGTTGAAATGTTAAAGTAAGGACTCTAAGGCTGACGTGCTTCAAAACTGCAAACAGGGCTTCCCTGGTGGTGCAGTGGTTGAGAGTCCACCTGCCGATGCAGGGGACATGGGTTCGTGCCTGCGTCTGGGAAGATCCCACATGCCGCAGAGCGGCTGGGCCGGCTGAGCCTGCGCGTCCGGAGCCTGTGCTCCGCAATGGGAGAGGCCACAACAGTGAGAGGCCTGTGTACCGCAAAAAACAAAAAAAAACTGCAAACAAACTAAAACAATGTAGGTTAAAAAAGTCCAAGACCGGAAGTCCCGGAGACCCAGGTCCAGAATTCCCTTGCCCAGCCACTGCCCTCACCAGTCACCTGCTTTCACACTGCGAGGCTGCAGAGTTAGAGAACGGTCCCTAAGGCCACCCTCATTTCTGACACCAATTCCAAGTTGCGTTCCCCAAGACGACCCTCAGGTTCAGTAATTCGCTAGAACTTACAGAACTCACTGAAAGCTGTTACACCTATGGTTATGGTTTACTGCAGTAAAAGGATTCAGATTAAAGTCAACCAAGGGAAGAGACTCGTGGTATGGAGTCCAGGAGAATTCCAAATGCTTAGCTTCCAGTGGTCCTTTCCATGGGCAGTGTTGATCTCTCCTGGTAGCAAGGCGTGGCGGTGAGCATGGAGTATGGCCTGCCAGAGAGCTTGCTTGACCCCTCATAGCCATAGTTTTTACTGCGGCTCTGTCCCCTAGATATTGTCCCCACTCCTAGGCTGACTTCAGTCTCCAGTTCCTCTAGAGGCCAAGCTGATTAACACCTGACCCAGAGCCCCCATGATAAATCACATTGTTAGACTCTCTGGTGTGACCCAAGACCCCAGATATACCAGGCAGAACATTCTAAGAGCTTAGAGATTACCTCCCAGGAGCTGAGGACAGAGGCCACACCTCTCTCACAAGGGCCATTGATTTTTTTTTTTTTTAACCTAGGTATTACCTACCTCATAGGGCAGTTGTGAACATTGAATACGAACGACAGTGGAGCAAACAATTATTCTGATGTCCATGGGTTTTCAAGAAATGGTGAAGCTGAGATTCAGACTCAAGATTTTTCTGATTCCAAAGCCAGGAGTATTTTTGTGTTGTATTTATTTACATCATTTAAAACTGCAAATAATGGAATGAGAAGGGAATTCCCTGGCGGTCAGTGGTTAGGACTTGGAGCTTTCACAGCCAGGGCCCGGGTTCAGTCCCCGGTTGGGAAACTAAGATCCTGCAAGCCACGTGGTGGCCCAAAAAAAAAAAAAAAAAAAAAAAAAAGGAATGAGAAGTGTCCATTCTTTTTGACATTTAAAACATTGGTGGCTTTCAGTAGAGTATCGGGCCACCACTAAAGGTGTATTATGGAGAATTGAGGAGTGATTGGGAAGATGAGAAAATGGAGAGAGTTGAGTAGTAGAGTACTATTCTAAAAGTTTTGTCAAGGAAAAGGGGAAATGAGGATGTAGCTAGAAGGGATACAAGACTAAAGATACATTTTGATGATTTTTTTTTAAAAATATATTTATTTATTTATTTTGGCTGCACTGGGTCTTAGTTGTGGCATGTGGGATATTTAGTTGTGGTACGCGGGATCTTTAGTTGCAGCATGCGGATTTCTTAGTTGCGGCATGCATGTGGGATCTAGTTCCCTGACCAGGGATCGAACCTGGGCCCTCTGCATTGGGAGTGCAGAGTCTCATGCACTGGACCACCAGGGAAGTCCCATTGATGTTTTTTTTTAAATGAGAGCCTTTTGAGCATGTACCTTACAGTAACTATACTAGTCTCTTTGCATATGTTATCTCATTTAATTCTCACTTGCATTGGAGTAGATATTGTGTTTCGCTGTAAAACTGAGGGTCGAGTGAGGTTCCCTGGTTTTCAGACCATTTTTTGGAAGAAACCAAGGCTCAGAGAGGTTATGCAATATTGGTGGTAAAATGAAGTTAAAAGGTGTACCTACTGCAGAGGATTGTTGTGAGGGTTAAATGGGACAATCCTTGTGAAAGTAAGATGTCCGCTTTGTAGCCTTTCTCTTTAGGGGAGCCCCCTGCCCTCATAACAGTGCTTGGCATGTAGTAGCACTCGGTAAATGTGATCTATTGCTATGTGCTTTAAAACTCATTCACATTTAATAAAAATGAGGTTCGTGAAGTTTGGGATGAAGCCACATCAATAATTTCTATTCTGTTTCTTCAAAACTGCTTTTGTCCTAGCTGTTTAATTGTGACATTGGAAATAAAGTTTATATGTATATTCCCACCCAAATAAAGTAATAATTCTACAATACATTGAAATATTTTTTCTCACTAACTTTAGGTGTTGTGAATTCTTTTTTTTTGCTTTATGTTTTTATGCATTCTGTTTTGCTTTATGTTCCTTTTTAACTCTAGGATTAAACCGCCACCATGTCTAGCAAAAAGGCAAAGACCAAGACCAAGAAGCGCCCCCAGCGCGCAACCTCCAACGTGTTCGCCATGTTTGACCAGTCACAGATTCAGGAGTTCAAGGAGGCCTTCAACATGATCGATCAGAACAGAGATGGTTTCATCGACAAGGAAGACTTGCATGATATGCTTGCTTCTCTAGGTAGACTTTTATGTTCTTAATATTCCTGCTTCCCCAAAATAATTAGCGTTTTATGAATTATTTTTTGTGTGATGTACAGATATTAATCTCCTGGTCTCAAAGGCCTCTTGAGAGATGCTGGGTGGGAGACACCATACTGAGGCTTGGCCCGTCATAAGAGGATACGCCTTCAGGGGTGGGGGCCTGGCTGCCACTGTGGCTAGGCAGGCTTCCGTTCCTGTTAGCTAAATATGATAGGTCTACAAGGTGAAAAGCCAGGGGATGACTAGATGGCAAGATACCAGAATCTTAAACAAAAAGTGTGGACAATAATATAATGTATTAAGTAATAAAAGTTGAGGACAGGTTATATGACAGAGGTGACGGTCATAAGTGATAACGACCATCTCAGGGAGGAAGGGCAGTGCTCCTAAAAAAAGGGAACACAGGGAAGGGGGCTTCCACAATTTATATATATTTTTTATAATTAAAGAAAATAAATGTAAAGATAGAAGATTTATCGATTTATTTTTACACATTTATTTAGCTATAGTTGATTTACAATATTGTGTTAGTTTCAGGTGTACAGCTTCAGATTCTTTTCCACTGTAGATTTATTACAAGATATTAAGTATAGATACTTGTGTTATGCAGTAAATCCTGTTGTTTATCTATTTTTTGTATAGTCGTGTGTATCTGTTAATCCCAAACCCCTAATTTATCCCTCCCCCCACATCTTTCCCCTTTGGTAACCATAAGTTTGTTTTCTATGTCTGTGAGTCTGTTTCTGCTTTGTAAATAAGTTGATTAATAATTTTTTTTTTAGAGTCCACATACAAGTGATATGTAACATTTGTCTTTGCCTGCCTGACTTACTTCACTTAGTATGATAATCTCTAGACCCATCCATGTTGCTGCAAATGGCAATATTTCATTTAAAGATACAGGATTTAAAGCAAACATAAACTGCCCTTTGTCATTCTGGCTATGTCGGTGTTAATTTACTGTTCCTTATATGATTTTGTTATTTTGATCTTAAGGAAAGAGGGGAAAGTCCTCCATGTCCTGCCTGAATTGGCACAATTTAGGGAAGGGGGAAGGGGGCACAAGTCAGGGATGGGCAGGGAAGGGGGCACAAGTCAGGGATGGCCTACAGGTAGGCTCTGCACTCTAACGTTTCTGTGTCTGACCATGAGCCAGAAAGGGCAGTTCAAGGGCCAGAGGACAAAGAGAGAGAATTTTGTTACTTTTTTCTTTTTAGTAACCACATGATTTTGTTCGTCTCTGTTATTTTTTTCTCCTAGTGTGTTATTTTGAAATTTTTTAAGCCTATAGAAAGTTGAAAGAACGGTGTAATGAACACGCATCCATCCTTTACTCAGATTCACGAGCTGTTAACATTTTGCAACATTGCCTTTATTCAGAGTGAGAGTTGAGTCTTGCAACATGGCCTTTATTCACAGTGAGAGTTGAGTCAAGATACTGATCTGACTTGTTGACTTGCAGGTGGGGTGGGTCCCAGTGTTTTCCACACTCTGAATAGCTAAGTACTAAGTGTCCTTTGGGGAGCAGGTCACTACTGAAGAAGGCCACCGAGGAGAATTCAGGGCCTGAGTTGTATTACAAAGATCAAACACTCAAGCCTATCCCCTGGTCCTAGTAGATGCTCAGTTAATTTTTGTTGGATGAATGAGTGATGGTAGAGTAAGAGACTTTGGGGAACTTCCATTTTGGGGAATGCCATGCCTTTAGAGATACATATTTACCTTTTAAATCAACAAATTATATTAGATGCCTTGAATGGGTCCATAGGTGCTTAGCCTAAGCCAATTCATTTTAAATCCCTGTGTCTTTTTCGTACCCATGTTCTCTTGACACCTTTGGGTTACACTTTTTACCCCCAAAAATTGCTGCAAGAGAGTCGGGTTAAATCTGGAGGTAGAAAAGTAGTCCTTTTTAGCTACTTTCACTTACTCGAAGAATCTTGAGATTAATTTTGGGCTAATTTTGTATCGATATGTTGAATAGGTATAATGAGTGAAGGTTGTAATGCAGGAAGACAGATGCCAACTTGGCACTTAAATTTCACCCAGATTCCTGGGAGTAAAACTTACATATGAACCATAATTCTAGATTTGACTGTCATTAGCACTTAGTTGGGTATAATAGTGAGATGCTGACATGGATACTCTTTTCCTGGAGAATCATACAAACTTAATGTTGGAAGGGACCTTTCAGATACCAAGTTTAACTAGACCATTAAACCCTAGACAGTTTCCACCTTGTCCCAGGGCACACAGTCAGTGGCAGAACTGGGATTCAAACCCACTATTCCAGACCCTTCGTTCAGTGCTGCTTTTCTGCACCATGTGGACCTCACACATGCCAGGACAAAGAGAAGCTCTTTGTTACTCCCACCATATGTGGCCACTCCAGGGGAATTTCTCCCAACTTCGAGGGGAGGGTCAGGGGAGTTCCCTCACCACCATACCAGAAGAGGGAGAAGTGTCCTTGGTTGGAACTGAGATTAAGGTTTCCCATCATGAACAATACTAAACAAGACTATATTTCAGCAATACGAGTAAACAGCATCTGGGGATATGTCTGACAACCAAATAGAACATAACATTGTTTAAAATGAGCTCCCAGGGACTTCCCTGGTGGTGCAGTGGTTGAGAATCCGCCTGCCAGTGCAGGGGACACGAATTTGAGCCCTTGTCCAAGAAGATCCCACATGCCACAGAGCAACTAAGCCCACGTACCACAACTACTGAACCTGCACTCTAGAGCCCGCGTGCCTAGAGCCTGTGCTCCACAACAAGAGAAGCCACCGCAATGAGAAGCCCGCGCACCACAACGAAGAGTAGCCCCCGCTCGCCGCAACTAGAGAAAGCCCACGCGCAGCAACGAAGACCCAATGCAGCCATAAATAAATAATAAACAGATTGATTAATTAATTAATTTTAAATAATAAATAAAATGAGCTCCCAGTTCTAAACCAACCTAATAGTTTCAGCTTAAATGACCAACTTATAAATAAATTGTTTGAAGCATACCAATTATAGGCAACTTACTGCAGTTAGAAATATGAATATTTAGATTTTTTAAACAACCAGTATTGAAATGCCCTGATGGGTCTTTAATGTTATCAGCATTCAAGATGTAGTAATGTGGCATTACCTGGTTCATAGTTTCATGTGTGTGTTTTATTTTTAATGAAAAATAGTGAAGGAAAAGTTGCAGGAAGTATCAGTGAATGGACAGTATTCAACCTAAGCCCAGAATGCATTTTATTTATGATGTAGCAAAGATTTTTTTATGTTGTTAAAAATTGTCTTTTTTAAATGTTCTTAATGTAAGTTAATTGAAATATTAGTTTCGTGTGATGGTGATGTAACTTTTAAAAATATGTTGGGGAACATAACAATAACAGAATAATTATTTATTGAAATGAGTTCTTCGTCCTTAAATGTTAAAATGTGCGATTTTCTAGGGAAGAATCCAACCGATGCGTACCTCGAAGCCATGATGAATGAGGCTCCAGGGCCCATAAACTTCACCATGTTCCTTACCATGTTTGGGGAGAAGCTGAATGGCACAGACCCAGAAGATGTCATCAGAAACGCTTTTGCTTGCTTTGATGAAGAAGCAACTGGTGAGCACTCTTTGTTTATGCCCACCCTCATTCCAGACTATGTGAAACACTTTTTAGGGAATGAGAAAGATTAGCAAAATATAAATTTTTAAAAATGAGTAGAGGGAAACTATCATTTACGATAGGACAGTCGACCAAGAATGGCTAGAACACAGGGTAGGCCATAAAGCTACACGGTTTGTGGTGTTAATCTTTGAATCTGGTTCTGAGCTTCCTGGCAGCCAAAGGGAGAATTTTCTTTTAAATAGTGTTTCTTAGACAATATACTGCTTCAAGAAACTTTAAGTTTCACCAGAAAGTATAGTTAACTAACTTGGACAATTAAAATCTTCGGTTTTTTTCCCTTATTATTTAAAAATGTGTGAAGAAAGCCCTGCTGTTCCGTTTTCTGATTTCTCTCATTTTCCCCTTTGCTTCTGCGTTAACCCTCTGCTCAGCCACGCGCATCGCCTCCTCACATACACCTCGCATCCTCCTTCCTGCTTCCCCCTTGCTACCTATTAAAACTGCACCGTCCTTCGTGCACGTTTGGTCTTGGCAACACTGCCCTTTTGTTCTGGGTATCTGCCTTTTTTTTTTTTAATATCCCTGAAATACAAGGTTTTTTTTTTCTCCTCTGGAAAATACTCGCTTCAAATTAATTTTGTAAGCGTATGATCTACTAACTGACTTTGTAAATGATTTAATCTAATATTAATAAAGAACTCTAAAAATAATAGGAAAAGATAAGGATATGGTTATATATTGCTTTATATTGTTCAGGTAAATATGTATGTTCTGAAATATCTTGTAAGATTGACGTAGTTGACGGGAAGTGTTTGCAACTCCCCTTTTTCTGATGCCTTCCAGGCACCATTCAGGAGGATTACCTTCGAGAGCTGCTGACCACGATGGGAGATCGGTTTACAGATGAGGAAGTGGATGAGCTGTATAGAGAAGCACCTATTGACAAAAAGGGGAATTTCAATTACATTGAGTTCACGCGCATCCTTAAACATGGAGCAAAAGACAAAGATGATTGAAAAGAACTTGAGCTAAGACTTTCCAATTACTTTGTCTTACTCTGTTTTATTTCCCAGACACTTCCCCCCTCATAGACCTGTTGCATGCAACTTAGTTTCACAGCTTTGCCTCTTTTTCGGTGTATTTATTCTAGACCTTTCTGCCACTTAGCACTTGTATAATCAGACTGCAAATGGGGATGAGGCTGTAAATTGTATTGAGAAAAAGCATTGCGAATAAAAATCAACAAATGTGAAAGCCCAGGAAAATATATCCGGTATTTCTGGTTTTGCTGGATTTTTACATTTTTATATAATAAAAATGCTATTTTGAAATAAAGATTATGCTGACTCAGATGTAATATAATGGAAAGTTAAATAACTGGTAGTTGGGGGTAGTCCTTTTTTTAGATTTTCAAGTTCGTATAATTCAGATTCCATAGTAAAACTGATTGTTCACATGTATGGGACAGTGTTCTTCAGTATAAGTTAAATAACATCATTATACAGTAAAAACTGGTTGTACCTTAGTTTCTTTCATGCTTCTGGTAAGTCAGATGTTTAAATTATTGAATGATAAATATAGAATGTATCTGAGAAAACGCTGACTGTTTTACTGATTTGAGTCTAGGAACATGAGGCAAAATTCTGAAGAAAAGAATAGTTATTATTGAACATATACAGTGTGTAAAGCATTGCATGTAGACGATTTTCATTGACTCTTCCCAGCACCCTTGTGGGATAGAATTTTATTAGCCCTGTATTTCAAGGGGAAGAACTGAGCACCAGGGAGTCAAGTGATTGATCTGAGTCTCTGTCGGAGCTGGGGCTCCAGGCCAGGGCACCCCACTCCAGAGTGAGGATTCTGGGACCACCGTGCTGTCTCTGAAAAGCCCCAAATGCCTAAAAGGTCAAGATATTTCTATTACATTCTAACATAGTTTTGTAGTCATTACTGAAATTTAAAATAACTTGGGGACATTGATTGTTGGAACAGAATTTCAGAAAATTCTATCCAGGTGAAAAATAGAGGACCAAAGATTATAAGCAACGTAATCTTCCAACCACCTTCAGTTGGAAGGTGGTTCACATAGTGTAGAGTGTAGACTGGATGGAAGGTCTGAAAACCATACAGACAAGGCTGCTGTGAGCTCGCTTAACATCCTCAAGGCCAAGCAATATGAGAAGGAGGAGAGAAAAACCTAAAAACAGAAAAAAATCCATTTAAAAAAAAAGTTTCCCAACGTTGTTCAACACCTATTCCCTCTTAAATGTATTGATATTCTATCTCCGTAAAATCGATGCATTTACACGTCGTTTAGCTTTTGTGCTTCCGAGCTTGCTGTGGTAGGCAAATCCTTGCTATCAATTAATTTTTCTAGGTTTTTCATCATCTTTAAAAAGAGCAGTTCCACTCTCGTGGTCTAGTGCAAGAGAAGTGCTTTGCAGTTCATAAGAGCTTTCGCACTTATGACCTAATCCTCACCACCCATGAGGTAAGTAGGGCAAGTAATATCCCTGCTTTTCATATGAGAGCTGAAGTTTAGAACAGCCAAAGCACCTGTCCGAGGTCCCACAAGAATAAGAATCCACATCTGGCTCCCTTTTCTACTTCCAAGTGTAAAGTCACGTGCAGTGTCAAAACCAGAATCACCGTGTGTAGAAGGAGAAGGGGAAGCGTACTGGGATCATCTTGACTGTCATTAACAAATACTTATCAGTTACCTGTTATGTGCCAGGCACTGTTCTCTGTTCGGGATAACTGGGGGGGCAAACAAGGACAAACAAGGACGCCACCCTCCTGGGGCTCAGCTCCTTAGTGGGAGATGAGGAAGGCACCTCTAAGTATCGTGGGACACAGAACTTGAGCAAGTGCAGAGAGGGCCTCTGAGGTGAGATCTGAATCATGAGAAGAGGGTCCCCGTGTGGAAGTCAGGGAGGATGTTCCACTCACAGGGGACGGTCCTTCCAAGGCAGACGCTGGCGGAAGCACTGGGAGAGCTCAAGGGAAGGACATAAGGATGGTGTTTGCTGCGTGGTCTACGTGCAAAATCAGGGCTTTGGGCAGGGAAGAAATGTGAATTATGTTTTAAAAACTCAACCTTGCTGCTGAGTATAGAATGGAGGGCAAGAGTAGCAGCAAGAAGACTTCCAGTTAGGAGGCTATCACTATGGTCCAGGCAAGTCAAGAGGGTGGCTTGGTCTCCAGATGGTCGCACAGGTGGCTCTGCTGCCTGACCTATTTACTCTGTTCCAGCCTTTTCTTGTCACCAGCTCTCTGGCATCATTTTAACTGCATTTATTCTTTTGCTCTGCTTAAAGGCAGATTTGAGAAGATTGGGAGGTTGAAAAAGTTTTCAAGATTAAAAACAAGAAAAACTGTCTCTTGAATGCCTTGTGTTGACCTGACGTAACCCATTCTGTTTCATCCATAGTATCTATAAAGAGAGTAGTGGAATCCAGCATGCACTATAAGGCACTCAGCTAGGACCTTTTTCCTCTCTGGTTCAATAAATATTACTGATGATGATGAAAACTCTATTTTAGTATCTTTCCTTTTTTGAGAACAACTTAGTAATGATCTCTAAAATTGACAATTGATGCCTTGGCCAACACAATTGGAATGTGTGTTTGTACTCAGGTATTTAAAACTATGCTGAATGGTTGCTCTGTACTAAGCATGTACACTACTGGCCTTTGAGGTAGGTTTTTGTTTTGTTTTGTTTTAATTATCCTTGTTCTACAGATAAAGCACTGAGGCGCAGAGAAGTAACTTCCCCAGGTTACACAGGTAGGAACCAATGGGACCATAATTTGAGTCCAGTCAGTCGAGCTCCTGAACCTGCCCTCTCAGAAAAATAATTATTGAAAGTAACACCACTGGTTTCTTACCATTGTACAGGAATTTTAAAAGCATTCATTATTGCATTTGATCCTCAAAACTCTAGGACGTGGATAAGGTAGGCATTAGTATCCCATTTTACAGGTGAGAATACTGAGTTATAGACGTTATCCCACTTGCTCAACTTTATATATAAAGTACACAGTGTCTGAGCCATGACTAGCTTTTAAGCTTTTTGAGTGAGGGTGCTTCTCATTAAACCTATAATTTCCTAATTAGATAATACCTGTAGCCTGATCAACATCTTTTTCTCATTTATAAATGTATATATACTATATATCATATATATGAAAGCCATTAATATTTATAAAATTGAAATTGTTTAGTTATACATTTAATGAAGCATCTTTCCTGATAAAATAATTGCATAAAAATGAAGTTTTAAATTCAGCATATATATGAATAAATAACTTGAATAAGAATTTTCTTGATTGTAATTTTTTTAACATTTTAGTGTTTTTGAAAACAAAATGTCTTACAATCAATGTATATATTCAATAGTTTATCCTTAAAAATGATTGCATCAACGTTGCATCTCAAAATTGAAAGGTCTAAAGAAAAAAATGAAGGGTCTTAAAAGATAAACATTATTTAGAATATACATATATAAACTACTGAAAAATCTGGTGTGAATAGGCTCTGTCATCTGGGAAATATGAACGAGGATGAGAAAGTTTATCACATACTGAAATTTTGGGAAAAATTTTCTTGGACAGAAAAATGGGGAAGATTACAAATTGCATACATCACTCTGTACTTAATCTCGGGTCAATCGTTTTTAGAGCAGGCGATGTTGTCATATGCACTCTTAGAGACAATAACTAGAAGGGTCACTAGATGGCACTATTATTCTTAGTACTGTAGTAACCTATTCCGTAGTGAACTTGAGAGTGACAAAGCATGAATAATCAGAGAGCATTAGTCCAATAATGCTGTAACTTTGTCAAAATTGTTTCTTAAAAGGAAAGAATTGATGATAAAGTCTGTTACAATGAAATTCATACTATTTTGTGAACCCCAAAATGCAGGGAACGATCTCTAGGCCTCCTTTTTACAACGCAGCATTCATTTATTCATTCATTCAATCATTCGTTCACTTACAAATATTTATTGAGTGTTTTGAAAGTGCCAGGATCTCAGTGAAGCTCTGGTTATTTTCACACTGAAGTAATGACTTCTTTTTTCAAGTAAGAGCGCAGGTTTCGCACTAGTAAGACCTGAATCCTCCACTTACTGGGTCATCTTAAGTAAGCCCTTATTATTATTATAACTTCTGTTGTTGAGAAGAGTAAGGCACAGAGCCAGTGGCTGTGGATGGAAATACTTGTAAAATCATGCTTTCTATATGAATACTATTACTACCTCAAGAATGTTGAGGACTATGTCTAGTAGTAGTTCTATTTACATAATAGACTATTAAATCACACAATCTAAGCTTATTAAGATCAGCCTCGGGACTTCCCTGGTGGCGCAGTGGTTAAGAATCCGCCTGCCAATGCAGGGGACACAGGTTTGAGCCCTGGTCCAGGAAGATCCCACATGCCGCGGAGCAACTAAGCCTGTGCACCACAACTACTGAGCCTGTGCTCTAGAGCCCATGAGCCACAACTACTGAGCCCCGTGCCACAACTACTGAAGCCTGTACTCCTAGAACCTGTGCTCCGCAACAAGAGAAGACACTGCAATGAGAGGATCGTGCACCACAATGAAGAGCAGCCCCTGTTCGCTGCAACTAGAGAAAGCCCGCGTGCAGCAACGAAGACCCAACACGGCCAAAAACAAAAGTAATTAATTAATTTAAATATATATATATATATGCTAAAAAAAAAAGAAAACATTATTTCAAAAAAAAAAAGATCAGCCTCAACACAAGTGACCATGAGACAGTTTCTCAGTGCAGCTCTTCCCTGCCTCAATATATGTCTTGGAAATACCATCAGAATCAAAACGAAGCAGACCCGAAGTGTTTTGGCAGAAGGATACTAGAAGTGTGTTTGGGGTGTGAACGAATGGGTGTGTTTATATATAAAAAATTGTTTCAACGCACCTTGCAGGAAGCCAACCTCATCTCTTACCAGCCTCACTTCTGCAGTTGGTTTTGTTCCCAGTGCACAGTACTTCCTTTCAGACGCTCATTCTGAATGAACATGATGACGATGCATATTTACTCCCGGACGTTGCTAACCAGCACAGCAAAAATAAATCTGAATACTTTATTCACATTTTGTAATAATCAGGGTGTAAATTGACAAGGGCCCATTTAGGAGGTTGCGCTCATTGTACTTTACTCAAGTTCCCTTTTTATGTGTGATCTGTTTATTCAGTTCTTATTTATGGAAGTGGATATTACGTCCGAGTGTTACGGGTGATACAGAGATTCTGATTCTGTTAATCGCCGTAAGTGTTATACTGCCCAGCCCTTTGGATGCGAGTAGTCAAGGTTAGGTTCTCCTTTGGCCAGAATCCCAACACAACAGTGCTCTCTGTGCTGGAGCCACTGCAGCTGATGTCCTAACAGCTCACTGAGGAGGTCAAAGATGGTTTTCTAAAAAATGCCTCCTCTGACAGTGACGCTCGCATCTCAGAGCTACCATTGTTTGCCTTCTCGTCAACCACTCACATAGCTAAGAACTCAAGCAAACGCATGAAAAAGAAAAGCCTCTAAAGTTTTATTGAAAATATTCAAGATTTCCTGCTTCTTTTAGGGACAGTGAAAGAAATCCAGTGTTTTATCCATTGTCAGGTCCCTACCAGATTATAAACAGTTGAGAGGAGGGTCCACTTGCTGAAAGGTGCCTTGAGAGAAAAACTCCCACTTCTCGGATTCGAAGAGGAAGCCCCCTCATCTCTAAAGTCTCCCTTGAGGTGTCGCAGCCAGTGGGCGCATCACAGCCTCCCACTCCAGGCTCTTTCTACCTTCCACAGCCGCTGCCTCACCCAGTTTATCAGGCAGCAGGATTGGCTGCTCTACCCAACTCCAGAGCTTTTCCCTTTGCTTTAAAATTGCCCTTGAATTCAGCTCCCTTCCACTCCCTTTTCCCCACACAGTATTTTTACACCTTTGATGCCCAAACCTTGAAGGTAAATACAAAGACAGGCATCTGTAAACACAGAACGATGCCCACATTCATGGGAATGACAGCAATCTCAAAAAACAATCATGATGGCAAATTTTAATCAGTGACTCTGAGAAACTTCCCAAGCAAGAAAGATTTGTGTCCCAGTCTTGCTCTACCCTCATTTCATGTCTTTTTTTTTTAATTTTACATTTTCATTTTTATTTATTTATTGGCCGCCCCGAGAAGCATGAGGGATCTTAGTTCCCTGACCAGGGATCGAACCCATGCCCCCTGCAGTGGAAGAGTGGAGTCTTACCCACTGGACCACCAGAGAGGTCTCCCTCATTTCAGGTCTTAGTTCCAGCTCTAAGTGTTTGCAACAATCTCCTTCCTGAACTGTATCACATTCGTGCAACTTTTTTTCCCCTACCTTGTATGTGAGCCTGGCCATTTCTTTCCCTGTTAAAGAATCTACGGCCCCGACCTCTTTATATAACGTCAACCCAACTAGAGCAGGAACCTGCCTCTATCTAAAAGTCTGGCCATGCAGCGCCGGCAATCCGTGAACAGCAGTTGACGGGCTGATCCAGAGCAAATCCCGCATGTACTCCTCAGGGAAGGGAGGAAGGCAAACCCATTGCCAGCCCACGATGGTCATGATGGAAAGATGTGCACATCCAGGCTGGCCCTTCAGGCTGATGGGGCTGGCTGAGAACTGAGTGAATAAAGTGAAATGGAAGGTAAATGGATGCAATCCAATTATTACAAAGAGGGAACAGGCAAGGTTGCTTTAAAGAGACGAAAACTGAGCATTTCTATGCCCTCCACAATGATGGGGGTTGAAAATGTTAGTATTCCTGCTCATCTTTTCTCTTTGGTGTAGATCCGTCTTTTGAGGCATATGGTTTTTGTTGTGATTTTCTTCGTTTTTACCACCTGTGTTCCAGATGTCTGTCAACTTCATCATTTTGCTGCTTTGCTTGAAGATTTCAAAACAGACCTCAATTTTGAAACTGTTCTGTGGCATATTTCTCTCTTGTTTGAAAAGATGTGTTTGATTTAGAAAATACGAAGACATTGCCCTACTTTCTTTGCATTGGGGCTAAATTGGAAGTAGGCAGCAAAATGGGTTACCTCCTGACTAGTGGAAGAGATGCTCACCACAGCCGTCTGCTGACTGCGGAGAAGCGGCAGCCGGGATGGTGCAGGTGAGACCAAGTGCATGTCCCCAACCTTTGTGCTTCATTATGTCACAGACGCCAGGAATGACAAGAGGATAAGGAAATCTGTGGCCTCAGTTTAAAAAAGAGTCCAGATAGAGTCCATACCCTATTGAGAAATCAATTCAGTACATGCGTGTGTTCTACATGTGCACAGGTGTATTCATGCCAACATAAATGCATCAAACGTCTCTGGCAAGACATACAGGAAGTTGGTTGCTGTAGAGGTGGGAATTTGGAAGCCATGGGCCAGGGGTAAGAGGGAGACCTAATTTCGCTGTAAACAATTTCTTCTTAAAATTTGGAACTTGTGCTTGTATTTCCCATTAAAAATTAAAACATTGGATAATCATCATAACAAAAGAATATATTCTACGAGACTGGGCACACCTAAAAGTAGTCTTCTAAAGCAATTTATCCCTTTGCATGAGGAATAAAGTCCTAGCTGTCACCTCAGTTTGAAGGGAGATTAATGTGGCTTGAATATTTACTATGGTTTTACTGCAGAGATGTTTAAGTGCCAACGGTGTGTTACCACGTAGGCAAATGGCTCTTGAATCCAGATAACCGTGCTATGGGAAAGACGGTGGGGATTTTGGTGTTTGTGTCATTTGGGCTTGGATTACACGTTCCTTCCCCTGTTGCTGGGAGGCCCATGTTCTTGGAAGTAACTGAACTAAGGCTGGAATAGTGGGGATTGAGAAAATGAATGACTTGGAAGAAGATACTGCAATAGCAGTTTGTGGAGACCCTCTTTCTGCCCCCTGCTCAGACATCCAGGGCAGGTGAGACATCCAGATGCACAGGACCCTTTGGTTGTGTCATCTCGGTTCACTCCTTGCTGCCACCACTAGACGGGCACTCATCTGTTTCCTGGGACACGGTTCTAGGGCTCTCTCCAATTCCTCCCAGGGTCTCCAGCATGATTCCTTCTCTCTCTTTGCAGCCGGCGCAGAACAAATAGACCAGTGAGAGGACAGAACGCAGATGGCATATCTCTCATATAAGTTACCTATTCAGGTTGCTTGCTTACTTATTCATTTAATAAACATGTATGGATTCCTTTCCAACCCAGGCAGGGCAGGATGGCTCCCACAAAGAAGGGTGGTGAGAAGGGCCGCTTCACCATCAACGAGGTGGTGACCAGAGAATACACCATCAACATTCACAGGTGCTTCCATGGAACAGGTTTCAAGGAGCGTGCCTCTCGGGCACTCAGGGAAATCCAGAAATTTGCAATGAAGGAGACGGGGACTCCAGATGTACACATTGATGCTAGACTCGACAAAGCCATCTGGGCCAAAGGAATAAGGAATGTTCCATGCCGTATCCATGGGCCATTGTCCAGAAAGTATGATGACGATGAAGATTCACCAAACAAGCCCTAAAGGTTGGTTACCTATGTACCTGTCACCACTTTTCAAAAATCTACAGCTCGTTGATGTAGACGAGAACTAAATGTCGATTGGCCAAGAAAGTTATAGAACGGCCAAAACCAAACACAAACAAACAAACAAAAATGTATGGAAAACCTACCATAGGCTGAAAACTTGCTCTGGAGATGCAAGACCTCAAGAAGTTCACAATCTAGTGGGAAAGATAGACTTTTTTTTTTTTTAATATATGATTGCGATAGTCTGATGAGTGTTAATGTAACCTAAGGCCAAGGTAACATAGGAGCATTTACAAGGGCATCCAAACCAGACTAGGGGTGGTACCGATCACATAGGTGACCAAGTTGGGACTGGACGGGCGTGCTGGAGTCTGCCTGTGGGCCCCATGGGAGACGGGGACTGAGTGTGTTATTGCCAGTTGGTGACAGGAGAGTGGCTGCTGTGAGGGGTGTAGGGCATTTCACGATGAGATAGTAACATAAAATGAGAAATGACCACAGCTCATCAGGAACCGCAAATTGCCGGCGTGGCAGAAACATAAACTCTGAGACAGGGTAGGGAGTATAAAGGGAAGAGGAGGGGCTTTACATGTCTGGCTAAGGCATTTTTGAAAGGATCAAAGTGGGAGAATGACAAGACTTAACAAGATATGCGTTTTCAAAGATAATTGAAAGCGGTAGAGGGAAGGTATTGGGGTGGGAAATGTTAGAGGTGGGAGACCAGTTAAGTGGCTTCTGTGACGTTTCAGCCACGGGGGGGATGAGGTGGTGAAGGGAGGTGGCAGTTACAGGAAAAGAGAAGAACAAAGGTGAAACCAACAGCAGGGGCAACTCTGTGACCTTCCTTCCCTGACACAATGGGATTAGGATGTCATTGCAGGTCTACGCGAAAGGAGCTTAGAAGAAATGACCAGACAGTATCCAAGCACGTGTCAGATCAATGTCTAAGTAAGTAAGTAGCTCAAAGTTAACTAAGAAGAGGCAGGTAAGGGATAAAGCCAGCTGGGATGGAGAGTGTAGGGAGAAAGTGCAAGCAGATAGATACCATGGGAACCTGATTTAGTGGGACCCTTGCAGCTGGTGAGTGTTCCAGAAGCCCTAAAGGAACCAATACGGAACACATCTATGGGTGTGGGGAGGGGTCTAGGGTCACTTACCTCCTGACTTGGGTCACTTTCAGCAGTGAAAGGTAGAAAGTTCAGGAAGAAAGACTTTTGGGAAGAAGATAATGAGTTGAGTTTTGAGCTTTTTGGATTTTAGATGCTTGATGGCCATCTGAGCCACATTCACTCTGGAAAGCATCTAGGTAATGCAAGAGATGTGATGGAAGCTAAGAGAAAAGAGTCTCAAGAAAGAAAAAACAGTGAAAATGTCCATTGCTTCAATGAAATAAAATAGGTGTCCATCTGATTTGACAAAAGGAAAGTAACCAGTGATCTTAGTGAGAATGTTTTTGGTAGCGTGGTGTTAGAAAGTAGATTACCAGATCACCTCCGCTGAGGACCTGAGGGAGAGAAGAGAAGGTTGTTGCAGTGGGAAGTCAATTTGATGCAAAGTTTACCTCCAATCAGGTGACCAACCGTCCCTGTTTGCCCAGGACTGAGTGGATTCCCAGGATGCTGGACTTTTAGTGCTAAGACTGAGAAAGTCCTTGGGCAAGCAGAACAGACTGGTCACCCTGCCTTCAATCCCACTACCAGAAAGGCTGTCCAAGAGGTCATGAAATAGGCTCAGATAAAATGAAGACGCTTGGGACTTCCCTGGTGGCGCAGTGGTTAAGAATCGGCCTGCCAATGCAGAGGACATGGGTTTGAGCCCTGGTCTGGGAAGATCCCACACGCCACGGAGCAAGTAAGCCCATGCGCCACAACTACTGAGCCCGCATGCCACAACTACTGAAGCCCCTGCACCTACAGCCTGTGCTCTGCAACAAAGAGAAGCCACCTTAATAAGAAGCCCGTGCACCACAACGAAGAGTAGCTCCCTCTCGCCGCAACCAGAGAAAGCCCGCGTGCAGCAATGAAGACCCAATGCAGCCAAAAATAAATAAATAAATTTATTAAAAACAAAAAAAATTAAGATGCTTGAGGGAATTCCCTGGTGGTCCAGTGGTTAAGACTTGGCACTTTCACTGCTTTGGGCCCGGGTTCAATCCCTGGCTGGGGGAACTAAGATCCCACGAGCCGTGTGGCGTGGCCAAAAAAAAAAAAATTAAGATGCTTGAATCACAATGTTTACTGAATAAATTTAAAACGCACAGCAAGAAACAAAGGGGAAGAGATGAAGGATGCTATCACCATGAGGATAGGGTGCAAGTTGGGTGTATGAGCCACAGCTCTCTCTCTGTCTGTCCCTGTCTGTCTCTCTCATCTTCATTCCCTGCTGCCAGTATGGTCACAAGGTCCAGAGTTGAGGGTGAGCAAGGGGACTCAACAGACTGAAAGTATCTGGAGCCAACACACGCTTACTCCTTCCAAGAGATGGAGGGACAAATAGCTTGGACACAACTGAAACTCACCAGTAAGTTGCTGAAAAGCTATGGATTTATCTGTGTATCTTGGGCAGAGGTTACATGTGGCATAAGGATGATACATGATCCGTGCTTTATTAATGTTTTAGGTTTAAGTGGTCCTTCTATCCCTTCTTATCTACAAGTAGTGCTCTGGTTTGTTCCATCCTTTTCGTCTATGTTTATCAAACATATGCTCTGTTTATATTTATATTTAACAGATTTCTAACTTAGCACATTTGCTATCATTCCTCAATATGTTTTATGAGTTTCATTTGTTATTCTACTTGTTTGTTTCCCTTGTTATTTACAGCACAATTGAATGTTCTCAAATAACGTGATAAAATCATGTTATAGAAGTGACAATAGCACCAGTAGTAGACTTTTCATTCTCGAAACTTGGCTGTTGTGAAAAAAGAAAGAAAGAGTATTTACTAGAGGGATTTAGATAATCGTAAGAAAAATTTTTTTTAATAAACTGAAGTCACCAAGTCAGAACATAAGGTGTTTCAACCAGAGACATGAGAAGTTAATGGACAAAGCATGATCCTTGGGAGAGTATAAAAGGATGGAGTCCAGGTCAGGTGGAGCATTGGTGGGAGATCTCATCCTCTTAGACTAGAGGGGAGAAGGAATAATGGTGGACAAGACAAGTGTGTTTCCAGTGGTGGACTGCGTTTACCATTATGTCTTAGTTTTCTTTGTGAAGTAGCTTGGCCATTAAACAATTATTTCCAGGCACTGGTTGATTTACAAATAATTACTTTTTTTTAAGGTGTGGTGGCCTTGTAATGTATCGATTTGGCTATGCTGAACTACTTTCCCTAGAATTTCATTTCATGTATATTTTGGGTTATGGTGGGTCCCAAGGGAGATTCTTGTGAGATTTGGAAGGCAGACAGGAAAGGGCAGCCGTTCTGTAGCTCACACACGTTGCTGCCAATGTGCTGACTCACCTCATCAGCATGAAGCAGCAGCGGCACCGGCTCTACTTCCCCTGAACCAGGTGCCTGTGTTCAGTTCCATGAGGAAGGGCAATGTCAATCATCATGGCTTTCAGTGTGTCCTGGGTTGCAGCACGTTCTTGATCTTCCTCAATTTACATCCATTTTCCCTTCGTAACTCCCCACCATCTAGACTCCAGGCTCCAGTATCAGTGAGAAGACTTACAGAGATTGTTTAACGAGTCCCAACAAATGTGTAAGGCCAAACTCCTATAATATAATCTCCGGAGACCATGCTTGAGTTTATGCTAATGACATAACTCAGGACAGGGGCCGTCCACGTCAGAAAGATCAGCCTTATGATTAGAGGGTTAGGATTTTGAGCCACATGATATCAACCCAACATTTGACCTCCAGGGAGGGTGAGGAGGGCTGAAGACTGAGTTCAACCACATGGCCAGTGATTCAATCCATCATGCCTACAAAATGAAACCCCAATAAAAGCTTTGCACATGGAAGCTCTGCTGACTTTCCTGGCTGGTAATCCTGTATCAATGAGCCAGGAGGGTGATGCTTCCTAAGGACATGGAAGCTTTGCATTCAAGACCCTCCCGACACTGCCCTGTGTGTCTCCTCATTTGGCTGGTCTTGAGTTGTATCTTTTATCATAAAACTGTAATCATAAGTATAGTGCTTTCCTGAGCTCTGAGTCATTCTAGCAAATTATTGAATCTGAGGGGGTAGTGGAAACCCGTGAATTTGTAGCCAGTGGTCAGGAGCATGGGTGACCTGGGGACCCTGGACCTTATGGCTGGTGTCTGAAGTGAGGGGGTGTCTTGTGAAGGAATGTGCCCTTACACTGTGAAATTTAACCTAAATTCAGGTACTCAGTGTTAGGATTGCACTGCAAAGAGAAAATAATATAGTAACCTCCCATGTGGGCATCACCTAGCTACAACAGTAATCAACTCACGGCCAATCTTGTTTCATCCATAACCTCCACTGTGGGATTACTTTGAAGCAAATCCCTGTTGTGATAGGATTTCATCCATAAATATTAAAGTAGATATCTCTAAAAGATAAGCCTCTTCTTTCTTGCTAATAACTACAATATCATTAATTTATTTTTAAAAATTGATTCCCTAATATCATTGCATACTAATAGTCAGTGTTCAAATTTCCCCTATCATCTCAAAACATTTTTTTATATCTGGTTTGTTCAAATCCAAACAAGTCCCCACATTGCACCTTGTCAACAGACCTCTTAATCTCTTTTCATCTGTAGGTCTCCTTATCTCTCTCTCTCTTTTCTTGCAATTTATTTATAAAAGATACTGAGTGTTTTTTCCAGTAGAGTTGTATTCTCAAACTTTGAAGTACACACAAATCACTGGGGATTTTTTTTCTTTTGCTTATATAAATGCATTTTTAATTTTTAAAATTCTTAAATTAATTTTTATTGGAGTATAGTTGCTTTACACTATTGTGTTAGTTTCTGCTGTACAGCAAAGTGAATCAGTTATACATATACATATATCCCCTCTTTTTTGGATTTCCTTCCCATTTAGGTCACCATAGAGCACTGAGTAGAGTTCCCTGTGCTATACAGTAGGTTCTCATTTGTTATCTATTTTATGCATAGTACCAATAGTGTGTATATGTCAATCCCAATCTCCCAATTCATCCCACCCTCCGCCTAGGGCATCTAATTTTAAAAGTAGATTCTGCTTTAGAAAGAAAATTTGGGGGCTTCCTTGGTGGTTCAGTGGTTAAGAACCCGCCTGCCAATGCAAGGGACACAGGTTCGAGCCCTGGCCTGGGAAGATCCCACATGCTGCAGAGCAATGTGCACCACAACTACTGAACCTGCACTCTAGAGCCCGCGAGCCACAACTGCTGAGCCAGCGTGCCACAACTACTGAAGCCTGTGCACCTACAGCCCGTGCTCCGCAACGAGAGAAGCCACCGCAATGAGAAGCCCGTGCACCACAATGAAGCGTAGCCCCCACTCGCCACAACTAGAGAAAGCCTGCACAGCAACGACGACCCAATGCAGCCAAAAATAAAAACAAACAAACAAATAAATTTATTTTAAAAAAAAGAAAATTTGGTGTGGGGCCCAAGATTCTGCATTTTCAGCAAGCCCCCAGGTGAAGTGGATGCTGCTGGTCCATGAACCACACTCAGACTAGCAAACTCTGGAGCTCTCTACAGTCTGGATTTTGATGATTGCATCCCCATGATGTCATAACCATGTTTCTCTGTCCCCTCTCAACTGGTGGTCAGGCCATCTGGATGAAGGGGAAGTCCATTGTGTGTAAAGCAACCTGTTGTGTAACTTTCAATGCTCCTTCAAAAATGTATACTTAAGCAATCTGAAAGTTTTCCAGTAGTATTTTTCTCACCCTCCCAACCCTTTTCTGTGTTCTCTCCCATTTAAAGTTTATGCCCAATGTATTCCAATGGCACTCAGTAAAAATACTTTTTAGGGAAAGGAGGGAATATATCCAGTGGTTGTAAAGTTGGAGGACATACCAACATGACATGGAAGACAGCCTAGATTAGGCGGAAGACAAGAAGAGAAGCAGCTGCAAGACTGACTTGGGTAGAAGTAAGGGCCCTTGGATAGGGGAATGAGGCTGGGTGAGGCTGGGTGATAAGAGTGGGGCAGAGGTTGTGAAGATCCGTTGCACACAGCCATTCTCAAAAGCCAGTCCAAAATCCCAGAAGCACATGGGGGCTTGCTAAAAACAGTTTCCTGTTCTGACACATCAAATCAGAATCTCTGGAGAAAGAGCCTTGGAATATGCTTGGCAGGCACCCTCTGGAGACTCTGATGTAGAGTGGGTCTAGAAACCACTGAACTATATCGGATGCCACACATTGCTGTATGTGTGTGTGTGTGTGTGTGTGTGTGTGTGTGTGTGTGTATATATTTTTTGCCATCTTTCTTGCCAGTGAATGCTCTGAAGTACTCATTGACCAAATGCTAGGTAGCCCTAGGATAAAATATCACCTAGTGCTTTCATTCTCGGTGGGTACGTGGTCGTCTGATTACATGATGTTTAATTTAATGGCTGAGACATTAAAGCCCAGTGGTTAAGAGCTCCGACGAATTTAAACTCTGAAAAGTGTGGTGTTTACACTCCAATACATGGCACCATTCCCATATCAATTATGCTGGATTTTCAGTTTAATTAGATGACCATAGAGTTGCCAGGCTCTGAAGGAATTGGACTTCAGACAAGAAAAATGGAAATAAATTTTGTTAATTATTTACAAGTTTCACTACTCTGTTTTCAGCCAGACCTCACCAAAAAGAGAAAAAAAGTAAAGACAGAGGAACCTTCTAGCACAACGGCGAGAGTTTGCTGGGCTGTCATGGGCTTGACCTTCCTGTCTCATGGGCTTGGCTGTCTCACACAGCTCTAGCTGGCAGCAACCTGGCTTGGTTGTGAATATTATTCTTATATGGGCTGAGTCATACGGAGGCAAACATGGACTTGCAAGGATTTGAGGGACTCTCCTTGTTAGAATGTTCACATTAGTTCCTCTTTCAGCTACACATGCCAACCACACATGCTGCTTCATCCTCTGCCAGTAAGATTCCTTTTCCTCTTTCCTTGGCCTGGCCACTTGTCACTTCCTTCTGATCTTGTGTGTTTCTTTTCCTTTGTCACATCTGGCCCTCACACCAGTTCAGCCTGCTTCTAATCCTGTGTTTATTGGTATTCCCAAGCATTTTCAGAAAACGTGTAGTGTTTCTGCTGCATTAGAACACTGAGGTTACAGGAGGAATTGAATTGAGGATGTTGATTTTTTTCAATACAATTACTCTTCAGTTAGCGGGTCCCGTAACACCAGTGAATTTTAAAGCCGGAACAAGTTTTACAGATGCTCTGAAAAGTACTAACTGTTTTCCCCTTGAGCCCAGATGACATTTGGGCAGAAATGGAATGCCAACTTTTGTCAATATTCTAAGGCAATAACATGTAGGGGGTGACTCTGGTGTCATCTTCCCACCTCCTTACCCACCGGGAAGTCATGGAGTACATTCCACGGCCAAGTTGAAATGTTTTCTGAATGATTCACTCTATCCTCTCCCGTTGGGTCATATATCAAGAGTAAGAGGAAGGACTCAAATCAGACTCCTTAGGTTCGAATCTCAGAAATCACTACTGTACCATTTTCCACAAAAATGTAAACCTCTTTAAGCCTCATTTTTATCATCTGTAAAATGGGGATAATATTAGCACCCACTTTGTAAGGATGTTGTGAGCATTGATTATTATAATCCATGGTAAGCACTTAGCATAGCGTCATTATAAATACTCAAGACACTTCAGTCACTAATATTTTTCCAAGGTTTGTTGATAAATATTCTGCCTCATACCACAATATTATCATGAATTATAATGTCATTTTTGGAAAAAATCTGTTGTCAAGAATGTGATCACTGTGAGAAGAGAAGACTAAAAACAGAATCAATGAATCAAATTAAACATTTCATGACTTTTGATATTATTTAGTCCAATATGTTCCTTGTTTATACATCTTCTAGCCTTTTAGGCACATAGACCGGCATCATAGGTTGATTTTGCAACGACTGCCGTGTGCTAGAAAAAAGACTAAGTCATATTATCCTGATATGAGTTGCCACCTACGATCATCACAGGAGAATTTCAGAAAGTCGGCTAATTTTAATCTTCTACTTAAAAAGAAAATGTCACAACAGCAAGCATTTGTTCGATTCAAACTCTGATTCTATATATCCCAAATCATTGAGTGAGGAAAATGTCTTTTAAATTTAAAGTAATAAAATGCACGTGATAAAAGATTCACAGAGTAAATAAGGATGAAAAAGCAGAAGGAAAAGTTCCCCTACCCCTGCCTCCTTTCCACTCCCAGAGGAAATTAAGACCGACAATTATTTGTTTATCTTCCCAAATGTTTTGTAATGCACATTCGGGTTTCTATTCTGGAAGCTCTGTAGTTCAGTTTGGTCTCAGTGTTCTGACAAATTCTGCTATTTGGCTTCATCTTTGGCCTGTGGAAGACTGAATAGTCAAATGCCAACTTACTGTCAGTCCTGGCATGCTTAGTCTTGTGCGTGATCAATTAGCATCTACATCAGGGGGTCTGCAATCTACCACCTTCAAGCCAAGTCCGGCTTCTTTTCTGTTTTTGTAAATAAAGTTTTATTGCAACCTATCACACTCATTTGTTGAGGTAATTGTCGATAGCTGCTTTTAAACTAGGTGGCAGAGTTGAGTAGTTGCAATAGAAACTGGCCTGCAAAGCCTAAAATACTTCCTGTCTGGCCTGTTATGGAAAATGTTGTCCATCTATGATTAGGCTATCACCATAGCTAACTAATCAGCATAAGACCGTCCATCCACACAAGGCAAGGCATTGATTGTTGTCATCTGAACAATCACTTTTAAACATAGGAGCATTCTAGATGTAATTTAGAAAGAACTGTCACCCCAAGTGTTTTATGTTGAAATTCTTTCAGTTAAAGTATAAGTTTGAATTTACCATTGCAAAGGAAAAATGTTGAAATAACCAATGTAAAAGCTGTTAAGTTTGTGAACAAAAGCCATCATTTAGAATTTTCAAATAGTTAAGTAAATGAGACAATAGATCATCAGTGCAAATACTAAGACAGAGTTCGATAACCTTAGGAAAGATTAAAAAGTCCTTTTTGAGTTCACAAATGTTTATTTAAAAATTAAGTATCAATACAAGGACAGCAATGGAGATTAGAGTATCAAAATTCTAGTAACTGTAGACTTGTTTGAAGTGAATGAACAAAATAACCCCTAAGAATTTTAATTATTTGTTATTTAATTCCAGTTGGGCCATGATCATTTCAAGAAAAAATAAATTCATTTGGGAATTCCTCACATCTTCTAAAAATGAATCAAATGCAGAATGTTAGCTTTGTTATCAGTTCAGACTTTCCAAAGAAGAAAAACTCCAAAATCACATGTCACAATAGCCATATATATTTAGACATAAGAAAGAATGTATAGAAGTATATATTTAGACATAAGAAAGAGTGTATACAAGTATAAGAAAACGGAGGGACCTCAAATTTTGTTCTCACGCTTCTAATTCAACAGGGCAGACTCCATGGATGAACCCTGAGACCATTACGCTCAGTGAAATAAGCCAGCCGCAAAAAGACAAATACTGTATTATTTCATTTATATGATGAAGTCCCTAGAGTAGAGATATTCACAGAGATGGAAGTAGAACCGTGGTTGCCAGGGGCCGTGAGGAAAGAGGATTGGGATGTTACTGTTTAATCAGTTCCAGAGTTTCGGTTTTACAAGATGATAAAATTCTGGAGATGGATAGTGGTGATGGTTGCACAACAATGTGAATGTACTTAAGGCCACTGAACTGTATCCTTACACAAATGGCTAAGCTAGTAAACTTTATGTTATGTGTGTTTTACCACCATTTTAAAAAGATTCTATGAGACTACTTTAAGAAGACAATCCTTTACAGCTTTAAGTCTATCAAACTCAAAAACTTAAACAGAAGCTTGTTGAAATAACTCCTATTCATTGCCAACCATTTTCAATAACTGAAGTAAAAAGATTCTGGAAAGTTGACCAATCTATGAATCTTAAGCACAAAGTTCCTTCTAGAAAGCATGTTACTGAAAAATGACTTCCTGAATTGTATTCTACTGTGATGAAAAAAGGAAGGAAGGAAGGGAGGGAGGGAGGGAGGAACGAAGGAGGGGAGGGAAGGAAAGATGTCATTAAAGATGCCGGTTGAAAGAGCTATTTACCTGTTGGAAATGTGCAATACAATGACCACAGGAGCTGCTCACCAGCTGACCATGCTGTGGAACCACTGTTCATGTACCACGATGGCAATCTTTAAAGATGTGACTAGTACAGTTTTAACAGTATTTGAAGTTATAAAAATAAGTCTGGAATGAAGTTCATTCTATGATGGTATAATCTGTTCCAGTCTTAGTTTTAACTGAATACTGATTTTTAACAGCCCTCTTTTTGGAATTCAGCCAAACTATGAAGTTGGTGTTGAAACATATATAAAATCATGTGTATTTTTTAAATGTACATGAGTGAGACCAAAGTATTCATGCTATATTTATTTTTTAATGAGTCATATACCTTGGATATCCTTCCGTATCAGGATATACCACCCCGAGGTACTTATCCAAGAGAAATAAATCCTGTGTCCACACCAGACTTGTAAACTGACATTCACAGCACCGTTTGTAACAGCTCCAAACTGGAAACACCACCCAGTGACTAGCAACAGGTGAATGGCTAAACAATGTGTATAGCATTTGTACAGTGGAACACAAATCAACAATAAAAAAAAGAATGAACTATTGATACAAATAACAACATAGATGAATCTCAAAATATTTATGCAGAGTTAAAGAAGCCAGACAACAACGTGTGTCTACTGTTTAATTCAATTTATATAAAACTATAAAAATGCAAACTGGTGCTTCCCTGGTGGCGCAGTGGTTGAGAGTCCGCCTGCCGATGCAGGGGACACGGGTTCGTGCCCCGATCTGGGAAGATCCCACATGCTGTGGAGTGGCTGGGCCCGTGAGCCATGGCCACTGAGCCTGCGTGTCTGGAGCCTGTGCTCCGCAATGGGAGAGGCCACAACAGTGAGAGGCCCGCGTACCGCAAAAAAAAAAAAAAAAAAAAATGCAAACTAATCTATAGGAAGAAAAAGCAAATCGCTGGTTGCCTGGGGACTGGGAATGGGGAGGAAGAATAAGGGAGGGAGAAGTTACAGAGACACAAGAAATTTTGGAGGTGACAGGTATCTTCACTATTTTCATGTGGTCACGGTTTCATGAGTTTAGACTGTGTCAAAACTGATCAGGCTACAAATGAACTTATCTACAAAACAGAAATGGAGTTACAGATGTAAAAAATAAATTCATAGTTACTGGGGAGTAAGCAGGGGAGGGATAAATTGGAAGATTGGAATTAACACGTACACAGTACTATATATAAAATGGATAACTAATACGGACCTACTGTGTAGCACAGGGAACTCTACTCAATACTCTGTAATGGCCTATATGGGAAAAGAATCTAAAAAAGAGTGGATATATGTATATGTATAACTGATTCACTTTGCTGTACACCTGAAACTAATACAACATTGTAAATTATACCCCAATAAAAATTTTTAGAAAACTGATCAAATTGTTTAAATATATGCAGTTTATTATATGTCAACTATATATCCATAAAGCAAAACAAAACAAAACGAAACAGAAAACGTTTTTAGGAGTTGGTAGTGTGGTTACTCACACGTTCCACAAACCCACATTTGTCAAGCTTTTAAAGAGTAATGATTTTTATATCTGTTGATGACATTAGCCATTTTCAGTAAAGTGTGGCAAATATTTCCTTAATTTTGTTCCTTTTTAAAAAAAAAACTGTATGTGATTTTTAGCCAGATAGAAACCTTACATTTTTATCAAATTAAATGCATGTCTTCTATGTTTTTGGCTTGTGCTGTTGTGCTCTGCTCAGAAAGAATCCCTACTTCAAAATTATATATTTACAATTTTCACACACGTTTTTTTTTGTTTTTTTTGCGGTACGCGGGCCTCTCACTGCTGTGGCATCTCCCGCAGCGGAGCACAGGCTCCGGACGCGCAGGCTCAGCGGCCATGGCTCACGGGCCCAGCCGCTCCGTGGCATGTGGGATCCTCCCAGACCGGGGCACGAACCCGTGTCCCCTGTAGCAGCAGGAGGACTCTCAACCACTGCGCCACCAGGGAAGCTCTCACACATGTTTTATTCTAGCATTGTTATTGCTTTATATTCTACATAAAATTCTGTCTTGAATTTAGTTTGGAATAAGGCAGAAATTGAAACTTATTTTTTTCCCCTAATTACTTAGCTGGTTGAATTAACATGGTTTATTGAATAATCACTCTTGTCCCACTCTTGAGATTTTTATCATCTCAAAGTACTTAATATTTGGTGGGGGGGCAGTGGTGGGAGAAGCGGAGGAGCTTCACCTGGGGCCTCAGGCTCTCATGCTGGTGGCCCTGGTGGTGGCTCTTTTTGCTGTCCTTGGGTTAAAACTCCTGCACCAAAATTCATTACACTTTACTGGCAGTAAATACTCTTGGATTCTAGCTGCTCTCCAGTTCAGAGTAGATCCATGAAGCTCTTGCTTCTGACCCAGGAAAAATGTAGACATTTATTTCCCCCTCTTCATCTCTGCTCCATCTGCTGATAACCTCTCCCTGGCACCCATGCCTCACCCCTACCGACGGAGGATCAAAAAGATAAGTGAAACACGTGGGTTAGGAAAACCTGCAGTAGGGAAGGAGGGGCTTCAAATACAGCTTTCTGTATCTTTCTTCTCTTTGTTTACTTCATTTAATTTGCGGGGAGATGCTGGGACCTATCTTCACAAGTTTTTCATCTTACTCTAAAGTTTCCTTCAAATATCCCTAGATAGAGACAAAATATTTCATTGCAAATCGTTTGGATAAATTTATCAGAATAAGAAAAAACCATCTCTTTATGGCCCCCATGTCCCCCTCCTGGAAGCTCTGGTCATCCAGGCTGACATCTCATGACTCTTACTTGTCTGAAGATACACAATTAAATTTTTCTTAGGAAACTAATTACTGGATCATTTATAAAACTAAAGTTTTACCAAATGTAATAACATCCTCTTCTCTTGTGCTGTCGGCTGTTTCTCAGCTCCTAGCTCTGTCAGTTATATAAGTATTTTTACTCAATAAATAAAGACATTTATGACACTTTAAAATAGCCCTTCAGGGACGCTTCAGAAACCATTTTTCCGACGGATTTTATCGCATTATACTCATCTTTTGTATTTTCCTCCCTAGACAGCTATCTCCTAAAAACAAAATCAGACTGGCCTGTAATGATAATCTGGCTCATTTCAAAGGCTGGATTAGAGTGCTAATACTAGTAAATATAATAATTATAACTAACATTTATTGAGCCCTAACTAATAATAACCCTTGCTTAAACACAGGTAAGCACTACATAGAAGTAGAGATATTTATTTCAAAATTAGACTCCACTTTAGCATGACAATGTCCTTCCTTTGCTCCCCCTCCCACCCCTGCTTTTTTTTGTCCGCTCCCGGCTGAATGTGGGTTCTTAGTTCCCTGACTAGGGATAGAATCTGCGCCCCGTGCACTGGAAGCACAGGGTCTTAACCACTGGACTGCCAGGGAAGCCCTGCCCTCCTCTTTTTAATGGGACACACATTCTGCCCCCCAAATTATAATACTGGCCTCAGCGCCCAAACAGCGGTCAAATATTGCTTACTCACTTTCTTGCCCACAGTCCTGAGGAGATGCACAAAATTGCACCTTCCTGTTGTGTCTCTCTGCTTCTCTTACCTCTACTACGCTTTGGGTTGGTCACACAGATGTACCAAAATGTGGTTGGTGACCACAGCAATTTGATTTTTCACTAACATTGTTCAGTAGCTTTGCTTTTTTTTGGGTGGTTGGGTAGGGCTGTCACTTTATATCCATATTTTGGATGTGTAGAGGTAGGCAGAGCTTTTCCTTTTCTTTTTTCACCCTTTATCCAGAAAATGTAAATTCTCAGGGAATATATTGGTCATTCTGGTTTTCATTTGAATGCCCACCCCGGTCATGAGAGAGGAGTTGAAGTCTTTGTTTTGTCTCAGATGCAGAAATCTCAATTTACAGGAAATTGAATAGCAAGCAGAGTTGTGATTAGTTCGAGCCTTGCAATGGTCAGCCTTGATCTGGGGAGACTTCGTACCTCTGTGAGAGCAGAAGCAGGAGGGCAACTCTGCTCCCTGCTGCAAGCCAGCTCCTGCACCTTGCGGGCTCACTATGAAAAGACGTGGCCTTTGGGATTGACATGTATAAAATGGATAACTAATAAGAACCTGCTGTATAAAAAATTTTTAAAAAAAAGACGTGGCTTTTCAGCATTTGCCTGTCACTCCTAATTCTCATTTCTAGAGCAAAACATCATTTTGTGTCAACCTGAGGTTTCATCTCTAATCGTGAGCATTCTGATTTTCTTTGACCACTCTGGAATGTTTGTATTTGTTTTTAAGCAGTGTCAAAAAATATTTGTAAAGAGTAGTTTAAAGGGTGTAGTGCAGTGGGGAAATTATAGATTTTAAATAAATATCAATTGTCATTTTTGCTTCAACCATTTGGTCTTTTGATGTTATAGTTTTACACCCGATCAATGGTGAATTCGATCTTTATCATTCACTACAACACTGCAGGAAGTTTGTATCCAAGTGCTTCTTAAGCTTTTTTATTCAAGTCCCAGCTCTCTGACCCTAAGAGGCTGGGGATAGGGTCACTGTCTGCAAGAGGCACAGCTGTCTCCACTGCCATCTCCAGCCCCCTTAGCTTCCTTTAGCAAGTTGGAATTTTCTCCACGCTCACATCCCCACACCGCGAGAAGAGATCTGCTCTAGGTAGGTGGAATCACACGAGGTCAGCCAATGGCCGGCTGGAAACAACATCAGAATTCTGGACCGGGCTGTACCCGATTTGGAACTCCCCTACCCCCAATCCACTAGCACACCATACCAGGCACTCCCTTTGGAAGACGTTCATTTTCAACATCCTTTAAGTTGGTGCTTTGGGACACCACAGTAATTGCCCCCAAACTTTAAAAAAAAATCCATTTCAAGGTCTGCTTTTCTCCCTAAAGTCTTTATACTCAACTCTGCAATCTTACTGCATTTATTCTTTAGTGTTAAATAAGAAAAAATAATGTTTCAATATGTGTATTCTTAGATGTTATAGGCTATACAGCCATCTTGGTGACTACGTAAAGGTAGGCATTGATTCCAAGTAAAAGCAGTGAGAAATACAGCAGGTAGGGAACATAGACCTTAAGACTTAAAAAAAAAAACAAAAAAAAAAAACAATGGCCCTCTGTAATGCTTTTCCTCCTTCCGTGTAGTTTTCTCTGATCTCTAGAGCATGCCAAAAGTTCAAGCACTAATAAACTATAAAAAGAGAAGCTGAGAAAAATTCCCCGTTTAGAAGAGAGGTATTAAATGAAAGGTCTTTCACACAATAATTTTTAAGAAAACACAGTGAGGAAGGAAGATAATAAGAGGATTTTTTTTTTTTTTTTTTTTTTGCGCTACGCGGACCTCTCACTGTTGTGGCCTCTCCCGTCGCAGAGCACAGGCTCCGGACGCACAGGCTCCGGACGCGCAGGCTCAGCGGCCATGGCTCACGGGCCCAGCTGCTCCGCGGCATGCGGGATCCTCCCGGACCGGGGCACGAACCCACGTCCCCTGCATCAGCAGGCGGACTCTCAACCACTGCGCCACCAGGGAAGCCCAGTAAAAACTTTTAATAGCTATGAGGCCATTATTCAACATATGTGAAGTATGATGTTTTTCAGGAAGTGGTTATTTAACAGAGACCTAAATTGATTGAATTTTCAGGTGCTTTTGGAGCAATTCCCCAGAGACAACATCAAAGTAGCAAAGTGCAATGGTCAGTCACTTGACCGGGGGCCAGCGAACTAGACTTCTCCTGGCCCGGTCACCAGCTTGCTCAGCCACTTTGCCTAAGTCGCCTGGACTCTCGATTTCTGGCCCTCCATTTTCTTACTTACGAAAAGGGGTCACAACTCTAAAATTATGAGAGTATACAATTTTGAATTTTATAAACACTCTGATTTGCTGTATTGGACAGTTACCTAAGGGAAAGGTGATTAAAAAAATATAAAGATGTACATGGTAAAAAAACAAAAACTTCAAACAGCACAGAAAGATATAAAATGAAATCTCCCTCTCCACCAACTTCTAGTCCCCTACCCTATATTGACCAAATATCCTTAGTATAATTACCTATCCTCCAAGAAATTTTTATGCAAGGATCAATGTATATGTATATAGACTTTAAAATGTGTACACAAATGGCATACTGACTACTGTTTATATTTTGCCCTTTTTTTCTGCTTAATAACATATCTTGGAGATCTTTCACATGAAACATACAAACTTACCTCATTCTTTTTAACAGCTGCACCGTTATTTCATTGTTCATCATAATTTATTTAATCAGTTTCCTACTAATAGGTTTCTGGGTTATTGCCAGAATATGTCATTGCAATTAATGCTGTAATGAACATCTCTCTATGCATATAAAGAAGCAGACTTTTGCAAATATAATATATACCTTAGGTAAATATCCAGTAGTAGAATTACCAGATCAAATGCTAAGTGCATTTTAAATTTTGGTAGACTCTGAAATTACTCTTCCTAAAGGTTTACCAATTTATCTTTCAACCAAGGCTGTGTTCAAGTGCCTATTTCTTCCTACCCTTACCAACACTGGGCATTACCAATCTTTTACATTTTTTGTCAGTTGTACATAAAAATATGGTGAGAGGTAGATTTGAAGGTCAGAATTAAATGATGTAAGATTATCGATCTTTATGTATTTCCTTGTATTTAGCTCAACAGAGAGGTTCCTTTCATCTTTGTTTGATGTTTTGCATTTATCAGCCTGTTGATTTAATTCTATGATAACTTTGGAAGTTTAACAATTAACCAGATTTACTTATGCTGCTAAGGACCATCAAGACCCACCTTCCATTTGCATTGGGTTTCAGGCCCTCATTTAATTTCAGAAAATTTGCCCTAATGCGGCCATCTTCTGCGATTTAACTGATACAGTTGAAGACACAATGGATACTTCACTCGCTACATTGTGTCCTGAGACTTGAACAGTGAGTGACAGGGCAGCTCCCAGAAAACCCAGGTTAAAAGGAAAAACAGATCATGCACTGATCTGTTTAACAGATTTCTCAGGTTCAAATCTCATTTTAGATTTTCTCTCTGATCTAGTAGAGTTCATCCTAACAGCTACTTGCTACTCCTTCAAGAAGGGCAGAGTGCCATACTTTATCTTGATATTGCTTCAGGCAAAAATATGTATTGACTATCACCTATGTTATTTTGCATCTAGCTTCCCAGACTTCCGTGAACACAGTTGGTAGGAATATGTCTGTTTACAGAAAGGAAAAATGACACTCAGCAACGATCAGGGATGAATTCAAAGGCATTACATTGGGGTACAACTGAAATACAGTTTCAGACTTGACAACCTTCAGTGCCTTGAAAGTTATCACACACAACTAACTTGCACTACTCCCGTAAGAAAATTCTAATAATCTCTAGAAGTTTTTACAACTTTCCTTTGAGCTACAAAAATAAGCATCTATCTGCCATGAACAAAACTCCAGAGTTCACCGATAAATGCTGTGTGTCGTTGAAGCCCTCTGAAAAGTATCTGAGAGTATATATGCCACAGGCATGGTTTTTAAAACAACCACAGTGAAACCTGGGAAAGAAGAGATAAAGGAAAAGAGAAGAGACAGAGAAGGAAGGAAGGAAAGGGAAATGGTGAGGGTGCAACTGAAGAGTGCAAGGTCAGCCAGGGGTCAAGGGTGAGAGGGGAGGATTATTTTCAAATTTGTGTTGGTCCAGCCTAACGTTTTTCTCCAGTTATACAAGGTCACAGGTGTCGATTTAGAAGGTTCTCTTAGGACATGATGGAAGAAATTTTCACATATTAAGGTATGGGGAAGTCATTCTGGCTTATACCAGACTTGGCTTGAACTTTCTGTTCACTAGAACAGCCTGTGTTATGGGCTGTCAAGCACGCATTGTACATCTGCTTTAACCATTAAAGAAAAGAATGCTTTTAAAAATCAAAATGGAGTAACTATGGTTCAGGCATCCAAAATGGAGCTAAGTAGCCATCGTGGGTGTAGTTTCAGACACATTCCTGCATCACTGGGGACTTGAATTTTCTGAACTGTATCAAACTCAAGGACACCACCAGCCGTTTTCAAAACAATATCTGCTAGCAGCTGCCAGCTGCAAACTTATGGTCTCAAGGTCTCCCCTTGTAACTATGCAACCATTTTGGATCCCAACTAATCCTTGCTTAACGAGTGCCCTTAACTTCTTGCCAGCTCCAATCCTAATGCTTGACAAACAGCTTATGTAACTTTGTGGGTTTTGCCTACATATCCTCTCTCATTTTGCGGTCTGGAGGAACACGATTCAAGTGCTTCTTAATCTGTGTTTCCCACACTATAGTCCTCAGTCTGGCGCGAATAAAGCTCTTTTCTATTCCTATTGTTTACTGAGTATTTGCATCAACAGACGCCTACCAGTATTATTAGATCTGTAAAATGGAATTCATATTACTATCAATATATTTAGAGAACACTTGGAATACATGCTAACATATGGAGAGAAATAATCACTTTGGGGAATATGGAGCAGAGGTACTTTTACCTATTCTCTCAATAAGTAGAATCCAAAACCCTGGACATTATATATGAAACATATAAGAAAATTCAGAAGTGGAGAGGAGAAGGTGGACCACTTAGGGACCTCGAGACACAAGGAACAACAGGTGGTGAGTTCCCTGGTTTGCTTTTTCCGTCACATAGCCAAGACTTGGAGCTGAAGAAGCTACCAAGGCAGAAGTACGAACAGACACAGACAAAAACAGCAACAACAACAAAAGCCTGTTCTTTCCAGTCAAAGGACCAGGTAAGGAGTCGCCTCAGAAGACAGAACACTTTTAGAAAACAACCATTCTGGTTCAGTCAAACACTCTAGAACACATACTGTGTTCATGGATTGGAACACTCACCATAGTACAAGCCCTAGTTCTTCTCGAATTGATATACAGGTGTAACACAATCCTTATCAAAATCTCAGTATGATTTTTGTACATATAGACAAGATTGGCCTAAAATCTATATGGAAAGGTGAAGGAACTAGAATTGCTGAAACGATTTTGAAAAATAAGAATAAAGCAGAGGGACTCAGGTTACCCAATTTCTATCAACAGTTGAATTGTTAAAGAAACAAAATGTGGCATATTCATACCATGGAATACTATACAGCAATGAATGAATAACTACAGATACAGGCATGAGATGAATGAATCTATCAGAATTATCTAATTTAGGGTGAACAAGCCAGACACAAAAGACTATACATGGTGTGATTCCATATATATAAAATTTTAAAGCAGGCAAATGTAAACTATATTATTTAGGAGTAAATACTTAGATGGTATTTATCCCTAAATAATATAGTATAATAATGTATAATAGAGTATAAAACAAAGCAAGGAAATGGTTTCCATAAAAGTCAAGAAAGTAGTTACTTCTGGTGGGAGGACAAGAGATATGAGGGGGTTTCTGGGGGTGTTTGCAGTATTTTATGTATTTTATTTCTTGTAATTATAGAAAGTGTGCTTTACACTAATGTTTTAAGCTGTACATTTATATTTTATGCACTTTTCTGTATACATATTGCACTTGTTCAGTGTAAAGTTGCTTTGTTTTTTTAAAATTTATTTACTTTGGGCCGCGTTAGATCTTCGCTGCTGCGTGCGGGCTTTCTCTAGTTGCCGTGAGCGGAGGCTACTATTTGTTGTGGCGCGCGGGCTTCTCCTTGAGGCGGCTTCTGTTTGTTGCGCAGCATGGGCTCTAGGTGCGCAGGCTTCGGTAGTTGTGGCACGTGGGCTCAGTAGTTGTGGCTCGCAGGCTCTAGAGCGCAGGCTCAGTAGTTGTGGCGCACGGGCTTAGTTGCTCCACGGCATGTGGGATCTTCCTGGACGAGGGATCAAACCCATATCCCCTGCATTGGCAGATGGATTCTTAACCACTGTACCACCAGGGAAGTCCAATGTAAAGTTTCTTTTTAAAAAAGATTGCTCGTAGGCTTCCCTGGTGGCGCAGTGGTTGAGAGTCCGCCTGCTGATGCAGGGGACACGGGTTCGTGCCCCGGTCCGGGAGGATCCCACATGCCGCGGAGCGGCTGGGCCCGTGAGCCATGGCCGCTGGGCCTGCGCGTCCGGAGCCTGTGCTCCGCAACGGGAGAGGCCACAACAGTAAGAGGCTCGCGTACCACAAAAAAAAAAAAAAAAAAAAAAAAAGATTGCTCGTCTTCTTTGGGAAGGATAACTTGTATGAATAGAAGAGGAGCAAAGATAGAAATTAGGGAGAGGAGTTGAGGTGGAAGGTTGCTACTGCAATACTCTAAGTATGAGATGACAAGAAGCAGGACTAGGGGCTTCCCTGGTGGCGCAGTGGTTGAGAGTCCACCTGTCGATGCAAGGGATGCGGGTTCGTGCCCCGGTCCGGGAGGATCCCGCATGCCGCGGAGCAGCTGGGCCCCGTGAGCCATGGCCGCTGAGCCTGCGCGTCCGGAGCCTGTGCTCCGCAACGGGAGAGGCCACAACAGTGAGAGGCCCGCGTACGGCAAAAAAAAAAAAAAAAAAAAAAAAAAAAAAGCAGCAGCAGGACTAGGACATTAATAATTGGGATGGAGAACAGCAATTAGAGAAGACTGAAAGTAAATGGAGGCGGAGGAAAAGTCAAGATGTGGTAACCAGTCTCTAAAGACGGCGCCTAACGAATCACACCCCCGGTAGTGTCGTCCCACATGAATTCTGGGATGGTCCTTTAAAACTGATGGAATGAGATAGGAATGACACTACCTGACTTCCAAGGCTAGGTCAGAGGAAGGCTTGCCTGGGTCTCTTGGAATGAGAACCCAGCTCTCATACTGGAGAAGTCCAAGCCACCCAGCTGCACTCACGGCTAATAGCCACACCACCTGCAGCCACACGCAGGAGGTATCTTGGGTGTCTAGTCCAATAGAGCCACCAGATGACTGCAGTCCCAGTCAATATCTGACTTCACCTAACACAACCCACAAGTAGTACCCGCCTGAACCCAGTTAACCCACAGAACTGCAGAAGATAGTAACAAATTGTTATGCCACTAAGTTTTGGGGAGGTTTGTTACACAGCAATAGATAAACAGAACACAAAGATAACCCAACAGTTTGGAGCTTGGGGGACTGGATGAATAACGATACCCTGACCGAGACAGACAGTGTGGAGAAAAAGTAGGTTTGTGTCGGAGAAATAAGTTTAGTTCTGGACTTTGAGATGCCTGTGGAACATCTAGACGTAGGCATCCAGTAGGCATTTATTTATAGTGACAAGCCTGAAGCCCAGGGAAGAGATCCGGTCTGAGGATAGAGATTTGGAAGACATTTCAGCATATCGCCATAAGAGTATAGGACCTGCCCAAGAAGTAGGACCTACTCCTTCAAAGACTAGTCCTAACATCACCTCCTCTAGAAGAACCCAGGGACACTGGTTTTTAAATGCCAACTCTTTCCCAGTAATTTAGTAGTTCTTTGAACCTATCTTTTCTATAGTCCTTACCATACTTCCCTATCATTATTTATTTACATGTCTGTCTTCCCTGATAAATTGTGATGTGATCCAAGACAGGAATATAACTTGATCATCTGTCTCATAGTCCTGGAAAGCAAGAAAACCTTCAATGGATAAATGGAAGAATACATAAATGAACAAAAGAATAAATGAAAGACCACCCTCATCTTATACAGATAAAAGTCAAATAAACACATTAAAGGGACTTCCCTGGTGGTCCAGTGGTTAAGACTCTGCACTTCAACTGCAGGGGACACAGGTTCAATCCCTGGTTAGGGAACTAAGATCCTGCATGCCATGCAGTGTGGTGGCCAAAAAAACAAAACAAAACAAAAAAATTAGGAAACATAAACATAAAAATGAATAGGTATTCAAATGTAAAATAGCTAGTGGGAAGCAGCCGCATAGCACAGGGAGATCAGCTCCATTCTTTGTGACCACCTAGAGGGGTGGGATAGGGAGGGTGGGAGAGAGACGCAAGATGGAGGAGATATGGGGATGTATGTATATGTATAGCTGGTTCACTTTGTTATAAAGCAGAAACTAACACACCATTGTAAAGCAATTATACTCCAATAAAGATGTTTTTTAAAAAATGAATAGCTATTAGTTGCTAATATCTTACTGAATAAGTTGATTGCCTACTAAGATGAAATTAGAAAATAGTGCAGTATATGAAGACAGAACTGAAAAGAATGTGTGTTTAGTATACATTTCACTCCTCTTTTGGACTTACTGCTTCCAGGGACTATTTCTAATTACTGTGCACAAATTTATCTATCTGCTACTTAATCAGGAGAGATTTTCCCACTAGGTTTACAGAATAAATTTTGAAGATACTCTTCTTTTTGTATGAATTGAGTAGTAGTAAATACAAAACAAAATAGAGAATGCCTTAAGAGTTTGTGAATTACAGAGCTCTGTGGGTTTTTCTCTTTACCCAATAAAAGACTTAAAATAAATAGCTTTGGGTACTTCTTTTATAGAACAATATTGACTATTCCAGGAAGTTATTAGGACCACCTACTTTAAAACCTTTGATCTTTATACCACAGAGTGTAATGTATTTTATTTAACTCAATAAAGTATAATTGATTTATTTAGATTTTAATAGTCTGTATAATAATTCAAATCATATGCCCATAGGCTACCCTATAATTTTTGTTTCCTATCCTTCTCATGAGCAAAGAAAACAGCTGTGTTTATCCATTCGTGGCTGACAAAATCCATTTGTTGGTATTGTACTATCGAAGTTACAAACGCCAAGTCTGGCAGCATTTTAATTTCGAATTATCACATGTACTTGAATGAATCTTTAGAGAGAGAACTGCCAATTTTGAAGGGCTACTGAAAGTACTAAAATATTAATTAGACAGGAGGTCTGCCAAGCACTTGGAAAGCCCAACTCCTTTCACACATTACACACTAGACCTAGGAGATTTGGGGAATTTTTTTGTTTTTTTGTTTTTCTGTGGCTTTGATCTCGGGTGGCCTCAGCCTGCAGCGGCTTGAAGCAGGGTTTTGGTTCCCCGCCAGTGATTGAGGTCGGGTTGGGGCGGTGAGAGCGCTGAATCCTAGCCACTACACCAGTGGTCAGTGACAAGGTCCTGACCCCACGGCTTTGCAGAAAAAAGAATTCCCACAAAGACGGGAAGTCATGAAACAAGTAAAGTGTTTATTAGGAGGAAAAAGAGTACGCGTAGACACATGGGCGGACTCAGAGAGAGAGCTGTGCCCCCGTGGTAGTTTAAATCACTTATATGGGGCATTTCTTCCGTGTTTCCTTTGACCAATCATCATTTTGATTTGCTTGGTTCTGAGTCCGTATTTGGTAGATCTCAAGAACCTCCCATGTGTGCACGCGCATCTCTTAGCCAAGATGGATTCCAGCAAAGAGGCCTATGGGTAGATTGACATCACTCTGCTTTTGGCCTCCAAGGAGCTTTATAGTCGGGAAGGTCTCCTTGACTTTGAGAACGAGAAATATGTGGTGTGTTATCTTTTATCTGGGCAGGGCCCGGTCTCCTCAATTATCCTGCTATTATGGAGTTTCTGTCCACAGGGGACGAACTCCATCTCCTCAACTTGGGGCCCGTCTATCTCCTGCCTCAGCTTAAACGACACGAATTTATTTTCTCACAAGTCTGGAGGCTGGAAGTCCAAAATCAAGGTGCCAGAAGTGCTGATTTCTCCTGAGGAAGATTTGGGGAATGTTAACAATGGGAGAATATTACTTACTCAGAGAACTTTGAAATCTGAACTGCTGAAATCAGGAGTAGCTAGAGCTTCATCCAGGGTTAGGGGTTGTTGAGAAAGTAGAATAAACAAAATTCTGTATACTGTTCAGTGATCACTATCACAGAAAAGCTGGCCAGACTTTTTTTTTTTTTTTTTGCGGTACGCGGGCCTCTCACTGACGCGGCCTCTCCCGTTGCGGAGCACAGGCTCCGGACGCGCAGGCTCAGCGGCCATGGCTCACGGGCTCAGCCGCTCCGCGGCATGTGGGATCCTCCCGGACTGGGGCACGAACCCGTGTCCCCTGCATCGGCAGGCGGACTCCCAACCACTGCGCCACCAGGGAAGCCTGTGGCCAGACTTTTGATTGGGAATTTGGAAGAATGGAAAAACTACTAAAGATTCTAAAGAGAGCCCTAAAAATGATCTAATTTATAAAGACTCGGCTTCTGGATTATTTACTCCTTCGATAAATGAAGTGTCTCCTGGAGTTGCTGACCTTCCCATCTCCAGGAAAGCAGCGTCCGCTTGACCAGTGGTGCTTCCTTTTTTTAAATCAGGAAGGAAGCTCCCTACACATGCTTTACCATTGTCCGTGATGGGACTTCTGCCAGTCTTACCACCCCAAACGTGTCTCCCCTTAAATCCTCCCCAGCCTCACATCATGCCCACTCCTATTTAAAATCCTGGCTTAGACCGTTGTTCCTTAAGCCTGGCTACAAGTGAGAACCACGTGAAAAAACAAAGTAAACCTAATGACTGGACCCACCCTCATGGAGTCTACTTTAACTCCAAGCACCGGCTAGTGTTAGCACTTCCCCAGGTGACTCTCATGTGCAGCCAGCGTTCAAAGACTTCAATCCCGCCTCCTCTGCTCCAACCCCGCCTCCTCTGCCCCAACCCGTCCGCTGCCACTCCCCGACTTCACATCCACCTCTGAAGCTCCTGCGCCACATTCCACAGCGGTCCCGGCATCACCTCACCTCTGAGTCACTTCCCGACTTCCCCAGGAAGAAAAACCCTTTGTCCTCGGTGCCCCGTTATGCACTCAGCCGAATTCCATCAATGCACCTGGAGTTAGTGAACGAACTCTTCCCTGGACGTGTCTCTGCTTCTGCTGGACGGTGAGTTTGTAAATGTAGGGTTCAGTCAATAAGTGTTGCCAGGAGTAATGAAGGACAAATACAAACTACTTAGAGAACTCCATCTTCTCTCGTTTAAACCTGCAGAATCCCTTGGGGGAATAGTTCCAAGATTGCTGGTATTGCAAAGATCCATATATTCTCCAGATTCCCCACAGCAGATCTGTCCGTGGAGATAAGTGAGAGGGGGTGGGGGAGGGAATGGCGAAGGCTTTAAAAAGGCACCTTTAAGCCCAACTGCTGGAACATACCGTCTTAGGGTCTTTGCAGTCCATTTTGGTATTCTGGAAATAACAGTAAGAGAATGGCTATGTACCAGCCACTGTTCTAAGATCTTGTTTTTTCCCCAGCTTTACTGAGGTATAATTGACAGATAAAAATTGTATATATTTACAGTGTACAATGTGATGCTCTGATATATGTAAACATGGTGAAATGATCTAGCTAATACATCATCTCCTATAGTTACCTCGTGTGTGTGTGTGTGTGTGATGAGATCTATTCTGTTAGTAAATTTCAAGTATTCAATACAGTATTATTAACTGTGGTCATGATGCTGTATGTTAGATCTCCAGAATGTGTTTATACTGCTTGACTGAAACTTTGTACCCTTTGACCAACATCTCCCCATTTCGCCCTCTCCCCAGCCCCTGACAACCACCATTCTACTCTCTGCTTCTTTGAGCTTTATTTTTTAAGATTCTGCATATGAGTGAGATCATGCAGTATTTGTTTTTCTGTGTCTGATTTATTTCACTTAGTATAATGGCCCCCAGGTTTATCCATGTTGTCTCAAATGACAGGATTTTTTTCTTCTTTATTTTTTTAAGACTGAATAATGTTCCATTGTGTATATAAACCACATCTTCTTTATCCATTCATCTGTTGATGGACATTTAGGTTTTTTCCACATCTTAGCTATTGTGATTAGTGCTGCAGTGAACATGGGAATGCTAATTCTGACTTCGGTTTTTTTGGGATATATACCAGGAAGTGGAATTGCTGGATCATATAGTAGTCCTAGTTGGTATTTTTCTGAGGAACTTTCATACTGTTTTCCACAGCTTTTGGACCATTTTGTAGTCTCACCACCTGCGTGCAAGTGTTCCAATTTCTCCATATCCTCGTCAACACTGTCTGTTGTTTTTCTTTTTGATAAATAGCCACTCTAACAGGTGTGAGGTGATGGGGCACTGTGGTTCTGATTTGCATTTCCCTGATGATTAGCTAGATACTAATAATATCCTCATCTTATAGTTAAAGAAATCGACAATAAAATCTAACCTGTTTTACTTCCTATTTGCAACAACCCTGTAGAAGAGTGAAGCTCAGGGGTCAAGCAAGGTCAAGCAAGGTCCCAAGGCTAGTAAGTGGAATCCAATCAGCTCTGATTCTTACTTGTTGAAATGTTGGAAGCACTGCCCTACAGATTTTAATAACCCCTATGTCCATGAGATGCTTTCGGCTGCAAATAATAGAAAACTACCATCCAGATCCATTTAAACAATGAAGAAATGTGTTTTTTTTTCCATAAAAAGAAATCTGCGATAGGTTTACACTGGGCCTGATCTGCAGGTGGTGCTTCTGCTTCCTTCTCTTTCTCTGCTCTTCCCTCCACATTGGGTGGGCTTAATCCGGGGGTTGGGTCCTCTCACCAGATGGCCACAGAAATCCCCGGCATCACATGTAGTGATGACAACAGGCTTTTTGCTCATTGATCATTTCCAAGGGGGTGGCATAGCCATGGTCAAATGGAGAAATAGAATGGGTGTTGGAGAGCCAACTGCTGTCTCCATCACTCTTTTTGTTTGCAGTGCATGTTTGAATTTTCAGAATTCTTTCATGGTGGTTATTGCTTTTGATTTTCACAACAACCTATGTGAAATGTGAGTTTTGGGTTGTCCTCAGTGGTAGTTTTGTATGCAGGAAAAGATGAAATTTTAATATTAATATTCAGTATCTTAAAGTATACTTTAATGGTTCCTTATGCTTTTAAGTTTAGCTTACACATTATATTCTTATAAATCTAACAAATTTGGGAATTATTTTAAAGAGATCATTAATTAAAATGGTCCTATTCATAAGCATAATCAAATATTTTAGGACTTTTTATACTGCACCTATAAATTTAATATATATCTGATTTCATTAAATAATCGTCTGACTTAAAAAATAAAACCTTTCTTACCTGTGGGGGGAGGGATAGTTAGGAAGTTTGGGATTGACATATACACATTGCTATATTTAAAATAAATAAACAACAAGGACCTACTGTTTAAAAAAAAAATGGAGAGGGGACAAGAGAATGACAGATGAGATGAGACTGGCCATGTGTTGATAATTCTTGAAGCTAACTGATGGATTTGTAGGGATTTATTACACTACTCCTTCCACTTTTGTGTATGTTTGAAATTTTCCATAATAAAAAAGTTAAAAAAAAATAAAACCTTATTGAACACTATATAATTCTCTTTTTTAAATTTATTTATTTTGTTTACTTTTTAATTTTTGCCTGCATTGGGTCTTCATTGCTGCGTGTGGGCTTTCTCTAGTTGCAGCGAGCGGGGGCTACTCTTAGTCGCGGTGTGCGGGCTTATCATTGCGGTCGCTTCTCTTGTTGTGGAGCATGGGCACTAGGCACATGGGCTTCAGTAGTTGCAACTCTCAGGCTCAATAGTTGTGGCTCGCAGGCTCTAGAGCACAGGCTCAGTAGCTGTGGTGCACGGGCTCAGTTGCTCTGCAGCATGTGGGATCTTCCCGGACCAGGGATCGAGCCCGTGTCCCCTGAATTGGCAGGTGGATTCTTAACCACTAAGCCATCAGGGAAGTCCCACTATATAATTTCTTTCTTGAATTTTATTTTTTTATACAGCAGGTTCTTATTAGTCATCAATTTTATACACATCAGTGTGTACATGTCAATCCCAATCGCCCAATTCATCACACCACCCCCCTCACCCCCCCACAGCTTTCCCCCCTAAGTCTCCATACATTTGTTCTCTACATCTGTGTCTCAATTTCTGCCCTGCAAACCGGTTCATCTGTACCATTTTTCTAGGTTCCACATATATGTGTTAATATACGATATTTGCTTTTCTCTTTCTGACTTATTTCACTCTGTATGACAGTCTCTAGATCCATCCACGTCTCAACAAATGACCCAATTTCGTTCCTTTTTATGGCTGAGTAATATTCCATTGTATATATGTACCACATCTTCTTTATTCATTCGTCTGTCGATGGGCATTTATGTTGCTTCCATGACCTGGCTATTGTAAATAGTGCTGCAATGAACATTGGGGTGAATGTGTCTTTTTTTTTTAATTAATTAATTAACTTATTTATTTATTTTTGGCTGTATTGGGTCTTCATTTCTGTGCGAGGGCTTTCTCTAGTTGTGGCAAGCAGGGGCCACTCTTCATCATGGTGCACGGGCCTCTCACTATTGTGGCCTCTCTTGTAGCGGAGCACAGGCTCCAGACGCACAGGCTCAGTAGTTGTGGCTCACGGGCCTAGTTGCTCCGCGGCATGTGAGATCTTCCCAGACCAGGGCTCAAACCCATGTCCCCTGCATTGGCAGGCAGATTCTCAACCACAGCACCACCAGGGAAGCCCACATGTGTCTTTTTGAATTGTGGTTTTCTCTGGGTATATGCCCAGTAGTGGGATTGCTGGATCATATGGTAATTGTCTTTTTAGTTTTTTAAGGAACCTCCATACTGTTCTCCATAGTTGCTGTATCAGTTTACATTCCCACCAACAGTGCAAGAGGGTTCCTTTTACTCCACACCCTCTCCAGCATTTGTTGTTTGTAGATTTTCTGATGATGCCTGTTCTAACTGGTGAGAGATGATACCTCATGGTAGTTTTGATTTGCATTTCTCTAATAATTAGTGATGTTGAGCAGCTTTTCATGTGCTTCTTGGCCATCTGTATATCTTCTTTGGAGAAATGTCTATTTAGGTCTTCTGCCCATTTTTGGATTGGGTTGTTTGTTTTTTTAATATTGAGCTGCATGAGCTATTTATATATTTTGGAGATTAATCCTTTGTCGATTCATTTGCAAATATTTTCTCCCATTCTGAGGGTTGTCTTTTCATCTTGTTTATGGTTTCCTTTGCTGTGCAAAAGTTTTTAAGTTTCATTAGGTCCCATTTGTTTATTTTTGGTTTTATTTCCATTACTCTAGGAGGTGGATCAAAAAAGATCTCGCTGTGATTTATGTCAAAGAGTGTTCTTCCTGTGTTTTCCTCTAAGAGGTTTATAGTGTCAAGTCTTACATTTAGGTCTCTAATCCATTCTGAGTATATTTTTGTGTATGGTGTTAGGGAGTGTTCTAATTTCATTCTTTTACATGCAGCTGTCCCAGCACCACTTGTTGAAGAGACTGTCTTTTCTCCATTGTATATCCTTGCCTCCTTTGTCATGGATTAGTTGACCATAAATGTGTGGGTTTACCTCTGGGCTTTCTATCTTGTTCCATTGATCTGTGTTTCTGTTTTTGTGCCAGTACCATATTTTCTTGATTACTGTAGCTTTGTAGTATAGTCTGAAGTCAGGGAGTCTGATTCCTCCAGCTCTGTTCCTTTCCCTCAAGACTGCTTTGGCTATTCGGCGTCTTTTGTGTCAACATACAAATTTTAAGATCTTTGTTCTAGTTCTGTAAAAAATGCCATTGGTAATTTGATAGGGATTGCATTAAATCTGTAGATTGCTTTGGGTAGTATAGTCATTTTCACAATATTGATTCTTCCAATCCAAGAACATGGTATATCTCTCCATCTGTTGGTATCATCTTTAATTTCTTTCATCAGGGTCTTGTAGTTTTCTGCATACAGGTCTTTTGTCTCCCTAGGTAGGTTTATTCCTAGGTATTTTATTCTTTTTGTTGCAGTGGTAAATGGGAGTGTATCCTTAACTTCTCTTTCAGATTTTTCATCATTAGTATATAGGAATGTAAGAGATTCCTGCGCATTAATTTTGTATCCTGCAACTTTACCAAATTCACTGATTAGCTCTAGGAGTTTTCTGGTGGCATCTTTAGGATTCTCTATGTATAGTATCATGTCATCTGCAAACAGTGACAGTTTTACTTCTTCTTTTCCAATTTGTATTCCTTTTATTTCTTTTTCTTCTCTGATTGCTGTGGCTAGGACTTCCAAAACTATGTTGAATAATAGCGGTGAGAGTAGACATCCTTGTCTTGTTCCTGATCTTAGAGGAAATGCTTTCAGTTTTTCACCATTGAGAATGATGTTGGCTGTGGGTTTGTCATATACGGCCTTTGTTATGTTGAGGTAGGTTCCCTCTATGCCCACTTTCTGGAGAGTTTTTATTATAAATCGGTGTTGAATTTTGTCAAAAGCTTTTTCTGCATCTATTGAGATGACCACATGGTTTTTATTCTTCAATTTGTTAATATGGTGTATCACATTGATTGATTTGCATATGTTGAAGAATCCTTGCATCCCTGGGATGAATCCCACTTGATCATAGTGTATGATCCTTTTAATGTGTTGTTGGATTCTGTTTGCTAGTATTTTGTTGAGGATTTTTGCATCTATATTCATCAGTGATATTGGTCTGCAATTTTCTTTTTTTGTAGTGTCTTTGTCTGGTTTTGGTATCAGGGTGATAGTGGCCTCATAGAATGAGTTTGGGAGTGTTCTTTCCTCCACAATTTTTTGGAAGAGTTTGAGAAGGATGGGTGTTAGCTCTTCTCTAAATGTTTGATAGAATTCACCTGTGAAGCCATCTGATCCTGGACTTTTGTTTGTTGGAAGATTTTTAATCACAGTTTCAATGTCATTACTTGTGATTGGTCTGTTCATATTTTCTATTTCTTCCTGGTTTAGTCTTGGAAGGTTATACCTTTCTAAGAATTTGTCCATTTCTTCCAGGTTTTCCATTTTATTGGCATAGAGTTGCTGATAGGAGTCTCTTAGGATGCTTTGTATTTCTGCAGTGCCTGTTGTAACTTCTCCTTTTTCATTTCCAATTTTATTGATTTGAATCCTCTCCCTCTTTTTCTTGATGAGTCTTGCTAATGGTTTATCAATTTTGTTTATCTTCTAAAAGAACCAGCTTTTAGTTTTATTGATCTTTGCTGTTGTTTTCTTTGTTTCTATTTCATTTATTTCTGCTGTGATCTTTATGATTTCTTTCCTTCTGCTAACTTTGGGTTTGTTTGTTCTTCTTTCTCTAGTTCCTTTAGGTATAAGGTTAGATTGTTTATTTGAGATTTTTCTTGAGGTAGGCTTGTATAGCTATAAACTTCCCTCTTAGAACTGCTTTTGCTGCATCCCATAGGTTTTGGATTGTTGTGTTTTCTTTGTCATTTTTCTCTAGGTATTTTTTGATTTCCTCTTTGATTTCTTCAGTGATCTCTTGGTTATTTAGTAATGTAGTGTTTAGCCTCCATGTGTTTGTGTTTTTTACATTTTCTCCCCTGTAATTCGTTTCTAATCTCATAGTGTTGTGGTCAGAAAAGATGCTTGATATGATTTCAGTTTTCTTAAATTTACTGAGGCTTGATTTGTGAACCAAGATGTGACCTATCCTGGAGAATGTTCCGTGCACATTTGAGAAGAAAGTATAGTCTGCTGTTTTTGGATGGAATCGCCTATAAATATCAATTAAATCTATCTGATATTTTGTGTCACTTAAAGCTTCTGTTTCCTTATTTATTTTCATTTTGGAAGATCTGTCCATTGGTGTAAGTGAGATGTTAAAGTCCCCCACTATTTTTGTGTTACTGTTGATTTCCTCCTTTACAGCTGTTAGCAGTTTCCTTATGTATTGAGGTGCTCCTATGTTGGGTGCATATATATTTATAATTGTTATATCTTCTTCTTGGATTGATCCCTTGATCATTATGTAGTGTCCTTCCTTGTCTCTTGTAACATTCTTTAATTTAGTCTATTTTATCTGATATGAGTATTGCTACTCCAGCTTTCTTTTTTTTTTTTTTTTTTTCCGGTATGTGGGCCTCTCTCTGTTGTGGCCTCTCCCATCGTGGAGCACAGGCTCCAGACATGCAGGCTCAGCAGCCACGGTTCACAGGCCCAGCCGCTCCGCAGCATGTGGGATCTTCCCAGACCGGGGCACGAACCCTTGTCCCCTGCATCAGCAGGCGGACTCTCAACCACTGTGCCACCAGGGAAGCCCCCAGCTTTCTTTTGATTTCCATTTTCATGGAATATCTTTTTTCATCCCCTCACTTTCAGTCTATATGTGTCCCTAGGTCTGAAGTGGGTCTCTTGTAGACAGCATATAGATGGATCTTGTTTTTGTATCCATTCAGCAAGCCTGTGTCTTTTGGTTGGAGCATTTAATCCATTCACGTTTAAGGTAATTATTGACATGTATGTTCCTATGACCATTTTTTAAATTGTTTTGGGTTTGTTTTTGTAGGTCCTTTTCTTCTCTTGTGTTTCCCACTTAGAGAAGTTCCTTTAGCATTTGTTGTAAAGCTGGTTTGGTGGTGCTGAATTCTCTTAGCCTTTGCTTGTCTGTAAAGCTTTTTATTTCTCCATCGAATCTGAATGAGATCCTTGCTGGGTAGAGTAATCTTGGTTGTAGTTTCTTCCCTTTCATCACTTTAAGTATATCATGCCACTGCCTTCTGGCTTGTAGAGTTTCTGCTGAGAAATCAACTGTTAACCTTATGGGAGTTCCCTTGTATGTTATTTATCGTTTTTCCCTTGCTGCTTTCAATAATTTTTCTTTGTCTTTAATTTTTTCCAGTTTGATTACTATGTGTCTCAGTGTGTTTCTCCTTGGGTTTGTCCTATACGGGACTCTCTGCGCTTGCTGGACTTGGGTGGCTATTTCCTTTTCCATGTTAGGGAATTTTTCGACTATAATCTCTTCAAGTATCTTCTCTGGTCCTTTCTCTCTCTCTTCTCCTTCTTGGACCCCTATAATGCAAATGTTGTTGCATTTAATGTTGTCCCAGAGGTCTCTTAGGCTGTCTTCATTTCTTTTCATTCTTTTTTCTTTATTCTGTTTCGCAGCAGTGAATTCCACCATTCTGTCTTCCAGGTCACTTATCCGTTCTTCTGCCTCAGTTATTCTGCTATTGGTTCCTTCTAGTATAGTTTTCATTTCAGTTATTGTATTGTTCATCTCTGTTTGTTTGTTCTTTAATTCTTCTAGATCTTTGTTAAACATTTCTTGCATCTTCTCAATCTTTGCCTCCATTCTTCTTCCGAGGTCCTGGATCATCTTCACTATCATTATTCTGAATTCTTTTTCTGGAAGGTTGCCTGTCTCCACTTCATTTAGTTGTTTTTCTGGGGTTTTATCTTGTTCCTTCCTCTGGTACATAGCCCTCTGCCTTTTCATCTTGTCTCTCTTTCTGTGAATGTGGTTTTTGTTCCACAGGCTGCAGGATTGTAGTTCTTCTTGCTTCTGCTGTCTGCCCTCTGGTAGATGAGGCTATCTCAGAAGCTTGTGCAGGTTTCTTGTTGGGAGGGATTGGTGGTGGGTAGAGCTGACTCTTTCTCTGGTGAGCAGAGCTCAGTAAAACTTTAATCCGCTCGACTGCTGTTGGGTGGGGCTAGGTTCCCTCCCTGTTGGTTGTTTGGCCTGAGGTAACCCAACACTGGAGCCCACCTGGGCTCTTTGATGGGGCTAATGGCAGACTCTGGGAGGGCTCACGCCAAGGAGTACTTCCCAGAACTTCTGCCGCCAGTGTGTGTGTCCCCACAGTGAGCCACAGCCACACCCCGCCTCTGCAGGAGACTCTCCAACACTAGCAGGTAGGTCTGGTTCAGTCTCCCCTGGGGTCACTGCTCCTTTCCCTGGGTCCCAATGTACACACTACTTTGTGTGTGCCCTCCAAGAGTGGAGTCTCTGTTTCCCCCAGTCCTGTCGAAGTCCTGCAATCAAATCCCACTAGCTTTCAAAGTCTGACTCTCTAGGAATTCCTCCTCCCATTACCAGACTCCCAGGTTGGGAAGCCTGACGTGGGGCTCAGAACCTTCACTCCAGTGCTTGGACTTCTGTGGTATAAGTGTTCTCTAGTCTGTGAGTCACCCACCCAGCAGTTATGGGATTAGATTTTGCTGTGATTACGCCCCTCCTGCCGTCTCGTTGTGGCTTCTGCTTTCTCTTTAGATGTGGGGTATCTTTTTTGGTGAATTCCAGTGTCTTTCTGTCGATGATTGTCCAGCAGCTACTTGTGATTCTAGTGTTCTCACAAGAGGGAGTGAGCCCACTATATAATTCTTATAAATATGATATGTTAAATTAAACTTTTAATTTGTTGAATGTGAAGTTCTCTTAAACCAGCTCTGGATCTAAACTTATGTGTCTGAATCAATTATGTATTTGCACATTAAATTGGATTTACAAGACAATTACTATAATACTACAGTCATCTTATAACATGACAAGTATATAAAACACCAAACATGTACAAATTCCTTAAGGCAAAAATACAAATACCATGAGTTTGGTTTCCTCAAATCTTCTTGGGGTTACAAGGCACTTCCCACTCAAGCTACAATTTTCCCGTGTAGTTATGGCTTGAAGTTGTATAATCACCAAATATTTCAACCAGGATGCTAACTGAATTCTTACTTGTGAAGAACTGAATTCTATTTGCAGTTGCTATGCCAATAACTCCTTAACTGCAAGAAAGCATTAGCAAAATGGGTCAAATAGCCCAAGACCAAGACTCCTCTGATTCTTGCCTTGGAGGAATCTGCTGGTTCAATATCACTTGATTTGATTTCGCATTTCTTTGGCTCTTAAATATATATAATAGTATTTTCTTTTTTAAAAAAATAAATTTATTTATTTTTTTGGCTGTGTTGGGTCTTCGTTGCTGTGCGCGGGCTTTCTCTAGTTGCAGTGAGCAGGAGCTACTCTTTGTTACGGTGCACAGGCTTCTTATTGCAGTGGCTTCTCTTGTTGCGGAGCACAGGCTCTGGGCGTGCGGGCTTCAGTAGTTGTGGCACGCAGGTTAAGTAGTTCTGGCTGATGGGCTTAGTTGCTCTGCAGCATGTGGGATCTTCCCGGACCAGGGATAGATAGAACCTGTGTCCCCTGCATTGGCAGGCGGATTCTTAACCACTGCACCAGTGGGCAAGTCCCTATAATAGTATTTTCACTGACTTTCAAAAGAATTTTGAATTTGCTTTGATTCTTACATTCTTTCTTATTCTTATACTCTCTTAACTCTTGTGGGCTATGAAAGTGATATCCATTTGAATTCTGTGTTTGTGACTATTGATATATAACTTCCAAGGTAATTCAACTGACATGCTTTGTGCTAGTCAAGTTCCCTAGAAATCATGTGGTTGGGCTGTCAACTCTATGGGATCCTTTTCTCTCAGAGCAAGCCTTCTACGTCCAATGACTCTTGCTCCTGGCTAGAGAACAGTCCCACCCAACTCACATAGCTTGCCAGTGAAGGGATCAGCACCCTACCAAAGTGATTTGAAAATTGCTTTAAACTTAAAACATCTGAACAATCAGCAACCCCAGAAAAACATTATCTGAACTGAAGCTGAATCTCTTGAAAATACAGCTGCCATTGACCCCTCCCTCTGATGGAATTTCCAGTTTGGGAGAAGACCGATCTTTAGCACCAGGAAGTGCAAATTCAGCTACCATTAACATCAGAAAGTCTAATAGAACCTTCTGTAATTTCCCATTGAAGCCCAACCCCTCATCTCTTTTTTTGTTAAGTTGGTGTATAAACCTTTACCTCTGGCTATTCACTGAGTTACTCATTATGAATATTCCCATGTGCACTTGCCATCTCTCTTGTTAATCTGTCTATCATCAATTAATTCTCAGGCCCCATGACCATTTGAACTTAAGTGGTAGAGGAAAATTTTTCCTTCTGAAAGTTTTGGGCATGAGGATGGGATGATTGGGGCTCCTGCTCTGGAAATGGTAGCTGAGGTCCCAGGACCTCTAATCAAGCCAGCAAAGATAAACTCACCACTCAAATTCCTGTATCTCTGTTCAGGGTCCAGTTGAGTGAGGGTGTTAAGAGACTTTCCGTGTCTTTTCTAAAAGGGATTTTCCAAACTTTAGATTTACAGGAGAAAACTCTTTTTTTTGTTTTTTTAAAAAATTGAAATATAGTTGATTTACAATGTTGTGTTAGTTTTTGCTATACAGCAAAGTGATTCAGTTACATATGTGTGTGTGTGTGTGTGTGTGTGTGTGTGTATTCTTTTCCAGATTCGTTCCCCTTCTAGTTTATTATAAGATATTGAATATAGTTCCCCATGCTATACAGTAGAACCTTACTGTTTTTCTGTTTTATATATAAACAGAATATATCTGCTAATCTCAAACTCCTAATTTATCCCTCCCCCCACTTTCCCCTTTGGTGGCCATAAGTTTATTTTCTATATCTGTGAGTCTGTTTCTGTTTTGTAAATAAGTTCACTTGTATCATTTTTTTAAATTCCACATATAAATGATATTGTATGATATTTGCCTTTTTCTGTTTGACTTACTTTACTTAGTATGACCTAGGTCCATCCATGTTACTGCAAATAGCATTAATTTTTTTATGGCTGAGTAATATACCATTGTGCATATCTACCACATCTTTTTTTTTTAACATGGTGACTGACAGCTATTCTTTATTTTATTTTATTTATTTATTTTTTAAACAGCTTTATTGGAGTATAATTGCTTTACAATGGTGTGTTAGTTTCTGCTGTATGACAAAGTGAATCAGCTATCCATATACATATATCCCCACATCTCCTCCCTCTTGCATCTCCCTCCCACCCTCCCTATCCCACCCCTCTAGGTGGACACAAAGCACCGAGCTGATCTCCCTGTGCTATGCAGCTGCTTCCCACTAGCTATCTATTTTACATTTGGTAGTGTATATATGTTCATGCCACTCTCTCACTTTGTCCCAGCTTACCCTTCCCCCTCCCTGTGTCCTCAAGTCCGTTCTCTACATCTGCGTCTTTATTCCTGTCCTGCCCCTAGGTTCTTCAGAACCATGTTTTTTAGATTCCATATATATGTGTTAGCATATGGTATTTGTTTCTCTCTTTCTGACTTACTTTACTCTGTATGACAGTCTCTAGGTCCATCCACCTCACTACAAATAACTCAATTTCATTTCTTTTTATGGCTGAGTAATATTCCTTTGTATATATGTGCCACATCTTCTTTATCCATTCATCTGTCAGTGGACACTTAGGTGGCTTCCATGTCCTGGCTATTGTAAATAGTGCTGCCATGAACATTGTGGTATTCTTTTTGAATTACGGTTTTCTCAGGATATATGCCAGTAGTGGGATTGCTGGGTCATATGGTAGTTCTATTTTTAGTTTTTTAAGTCACCTCCATACTGTTCTCCATAGTGGCTGTATCAATTTACATTCCCACCAACAGTGCAAGAGGGTTCCCTTTTCTCCACACCCTCTCCTGCATTTATTGTTTGTAGATTTTTTGATGATGACCATTTTGACTGGTGTGAGGTGATACCTCATTGTAGTTTTGATTTGCATTTCTCTAATGATTAATGCATCCTTTCATGTGTTTGTTGGCAGTGTGTATATCTTCTTTGGAGAAATATCTATTTAGGTCTTCTGCCCATTTTTGGATTGGGTTGGTTTTTTTTTTTTGATATTGAGCTGCATGAGCTGCTTGTATATTTTGGAGATTAATCCTTTGTCCGTGGATCCGTTTGCAAATATTTTCTCCCATTCTGAGGGTTGTCTTTTTGTCTTGTTTACGGTTTCCTTTGCTGTGCAAAAGCTTTTAAGTTTCATTAGGTCCCATTTGTTTATTTTGGTTTTTATTTCCATTTCTCTAGGAGGTGGGTCAAAAAGGATCTTGCTGTGATTTATGTCAAAGAGGGTTCTTCCTGTGTTTTCCTCTAAGAGTTTTATAGTGTCTGGCCTTACATTTAGGTCTCTAATCCATTTTGAGTTTATTTTTGTGTGTGGTGTTAGGAAGTGTTCTAATTTCATTCTTTTACATGCAGCTGTCCAGTTTTCCCAGCACCACTTATTGAAGCGGCTGTCCTTCCTCCACTGTACATTCCTGCCTCCTTTATCAAAGATAAGGTGCCCATATGTGCGTGGCTTTATCTCTGGGCTTCTGTCCTGCTCCACTGACCTATCTTTCTGTGTTTGTGCCAGTACCACATCTGTATCCCTTCATCTGTCGATGGACATTTAAGTTGCTTCCATATCTTGGCTATTGTGAATAGTGTTGGTGTGAACATTGGGGTGCATGTATCTTTTTGAATTAGAGTTTTCTACAGGAGAAAACTTTTTGATTAGAACTAGATCTTTGGGTATTATGACTTTTGTTATAAATAGCCATTGTGTCCTGTCAACCTATCTCTGTCTTTTGTGTTTTTGTCTCTCATAAGGAGAAGAATCAGAGGGTGGAACACAAGCATAGGTCCTAGAAGCCTGTTGTTTGAGCTGGTCTCACAGAAAAGTGAATTTATAGTTTTTACCAGACTGGTGTCCACTTAGACAAACTGTGATGTGGATCACCGGTGAACTGGGTGGGGTTCTCCTTCTGACTTAACTTTACAACCTGAGAGCCTGGCTTGGATCCAGAGAGCATCTACCTGCCGGGGGCGGGGAAGGGTGTGTGTGCAGATTGTTGGGTCTGTCCTTAGAGGCAACCAGTCATCAGTTTAGGGGCTGAGACTTGAGATACACAAGCAACACTCTCTACCAATTGTGGCCTGCTCTCAGGAGGTTTGTCTAAGTCTGAATCCTAAAGGATCACAGCCTGTAAAGATCCTTGTCGTCTCTTTTCCCATTGCCTGTGTAGTGCTAAGATTCCCGTCTTGGGTATCACCTGCCCAGTACCATGGATGAGTAGGTCTGTGATCAGAGGTGTGTCCCTTTTATAGGAGATTGGAGACATGAATACCTAAAGAGCACTCTTACTGCCTGAAGCAGTGGGGGTCTTTGATTTCTTTCTCCTTGGCTCTCTTTGGATATGGAGGCTGCATCTTCTGCACCCTCTTTGGGGGTGCCTCTTGCACCCACACTTAAGCCATTAAAAAAAGCTTATTGGAATAAGTATACTCTTTGAAGTTGAGTTAGGCTCCCAGGCTTATTTGTTTGGAATGTACTTCTTGGACTGGAAGTTCTTCCTGACTTTTTTGGAGACCCTTCTGTTCTCACTACTTGCCTGTCACTGTCACTTCTCAGTCGACTGAAACCCTCACCCCTTCTGCTGACCACATGCTTCACCAGTACGGCCCTAACTTATTGGCTTCTTATTGGTATGATTTTGCAAAGGATAGTTTGGAACTTCGATGGCCCCTTTGGGAAACTTACACCTCCCCAAATTGGCTCCTCTAAGACCTCTCCGTTCCTATTATCTCCGTTCCTCCTCCATCTTTTTACCACTTTCAAGGTTCCCTTCAAGCTCCTTTGCTATGTCCCCCTTCAGACTCCTACCTCCTCCATTCCCCTGCCCATCACTGCCAGACCTTTCCCTTCCTCTCCAGCCTCTCATCTCCCGATGGTCACTCGAGCTTTAGGCCCCCTGCCCCCATTAGGGGCTCTTGATGGACTCGGGGATCCCCAGAAGGAACCACCTGAAGGTATAAAGGCTGATTGGAAACAGACTGGAGACTTTATCCAGATAGCTCCTTAGTCCCTTGCCTAAAATAAAACTTAGTCCACAGCCTCCATAAGATTATATGTCAGGGCAAAAGAAAATCTTAAAAGTCTCTCCCATAAGTATTGGTGGGAAGTTTTAACCCTCATATTGAACAGATAACCTCAACTTGTCCCATTTGCCAGAAACACAATTTGGATAAAATATAAAGTGAAGCAAAGATAAGATGTAAACTTTATGTAAAAACAAATGAGCTTTGTGTTACTGTGTTTATGCCTGACTCATGGTAAAATTTTAGAATAAAAGACATAAGATCTCTATTTGCATCTGCCTGTATGTTTATGTGTGTATTTATGTCTAGGTGATATTTTCCTCTCTGTGGCTGGCGTTGCCAAATTCATTTGTAAAATCCCTTAAAGGAGCTTAATTCTAATTAACTTATAGAGACGTAATAAGCAGTTATATAAGTTCAAATATTCCTAATGGTCCCAGAAGTGTTGGAACTAACCCATATGTTTTTCAAGTTCAAATAATTTGGGTGAATCTCTGGTAAATAAGACTGTTTTGGTATTGTTGGTTTATTAAAAATAGGTATGTTGGGCTTCCCTGGTGGCGCAGTGGCTGAGAGTCCGCCTGCCGATGCAGAGGACACGGGTTCGTGCCCCGGTCTGGGAAGATCCCACATGCCGCGGAGCGGCTGGGCCCGTGAGCCATGGCCGCTGAGCCTGCGCGTCCGGAGCCTGTGCTCCGCAACGGGAGAGGCCACAGCAGTGAGAGGCCCGCGTACCGCAAAAAAAAAAAAAAAAAAAAAGGTATGTCTTCTGAGTTATCAGCATTAATCGTTCATTTTATTCTACTTGGGTTTTCTTGTCAAGTAAATTTATACTATATCTGCTAGATGTTGAAAATTATAAAAAAACATAAATTCAACTTAAAGAATAAAGTACAAGTAAAGGTGCAATAAAAATGAAAAAAAAAGTATTTACATTTTTTGGGTTTTTTGCTTTTGTGATTTTCTTTTTCTTCTGAATACTTGCCTAGCATGCATGTGTAGTAAGATTAGTCAACAGGAAAATAACTTGAGATGATGGCTGACTTTGTTTAAGGTCTTACGAAATTTTTGTAAATACTCCAAGCATGATTGTTAAGAACACAGATATTAAATGCATATAATTGGGATAACAGTTTTATAAATGGACTTTTCATCAATAATTATGTTTTGTAATATGTCTGCCTTAAAATAATTTCCAAAATCTTTCTGGTGACTTGCAACCTTAGCGTTAGACTAAGTTAAGCAATAGATATTCATTAAAAATCTAGACCGTTTCTATGCAAGAAATTCCTGAAATATTCATTATTAAACATAAGTTAAAGTTTATATACTTTTGGCTTCTTATTTTTGCAGAGACAAACGGTATTCGGGTCTATTAATAAACATGTTCTTTTTGCCACAGTGAAGAATTGTATTATGAGGAAGCATATAAAAATTGTGAGATGGTATATTCCTAAACTTTGCTATTCTGCTACAGAATGTTGGCTTTCTGAATTAAGTTCAGAATTTTCTACTTAGTTTTCTGTAAAAGTTACTAATGACAAAACTTAATTGTAATCAATATATGTAAACGAAACTACTAGAAATAATAAGAGTGAAGGGAAACAATTTCGTATGAAAAGTATGCAAGGAGTACAGGATGTGTTTTTGTTAAGAAAAAAAAAGGAGAGCGATTTTGTCTTTAAATGACTGGCTGTGCCAGACGGAGAACGAGTAGGGCAAACTTGAATAGATATGAAAAGTTGGTAGTGTTTGTGGAAAAGGAATTTTATGTTGCATGGTCAAAGCTGTCTAAGGATGGATGGGTTTACATACAAGGTTTTCAAAAATGAGTTTTAGGGCTTCCGTGGTGGTGCAGTGGTTAAGAGTCCGCCTGCCAATGCAGGGGACACGGGTTCGTGCCCCGGTCCGGGAAGATCCCACATGCAGTGGAGTGGCTGGGCCCGTGAGCCATGGCCGCTGAGCCTGCGCGTCCGGAGCCTGTGCTCCGCAACGGGAGAGGCCACAGCAGTGAGAGGCCCGCATACTGCAAAAAAAAAAAATGAGTTTTAGTGTTAATATACCTAAATGTAAAACTAGAGCTTAATTTTCTCTTTCTGTTAAAATGACCACGTTTTTATGGACTACTGGTCTGCTCTTAATAGGAGATTATAAGAGTTTTTTGTTTTAACCTTTTAAGTATCTGCCTAGGAAACAAAGATTCTGTGTCTTAGAATAATTTCCTCCGTTGTCTTTATCATGCCCTTGATTATTTGAGAAAAGGAAGTCTTTTCACTTTCAAAACAGCTGTTTGTCTTGTAGTTGCGTTACCTCCTACACTGACTTTTGAAGTTTTTGATTGTCACTTTGGTTAAATACATAACTAAGTATTGTTTCACAGTGATCTCTGAACATATTTAATCAAGTGTTCAAACCTTTTGACATTTCAGACAACCTTAAATATTTTTGCCTTTTGAAAAATCAAATCCTAAATGAAATCTTGTTCTTAAACTGACTTTGAGATTTCCCAGAGGCTCCCCTGGAAAATTCCAAAGGGTTTGCTCTTTCACCTTGTAAAAAGAGAAATGTTAAAAATAATTAGGTTTATTTGATATGTTGAATTGTATGAAAAGCTTTGTCAAATATGGAGAGATGCTTAACCTTCCCTAGGTTACATTTGTATTGGTAAATGTTATTAATATAAATATTTCAGGAATTGTATGAAATTCCTAGAAATTTGTCAGTGTCCATGACGCGTCCTGTTACTGCCTTCACTGGTAGCAGACAACAACCACAGTACAATGTTATCAGCCATAATTCCAGTTATTTTTTTTAATGATGTATGTCACAAACACAACGAAATTTCCTTGTGAAAATGCATTATTCTTATAGTGAAGTCTCAGCAGATCTTTACCCATGGCCATTTTAAGTTTTTTGTCATTTGCAAACAATCATTGTTTTACTCTCATGCTTCCTGAAAGCTCTTCCAATCAGCTATCAGCCAAGGTGCTTTTCTTCAACAACAGAGGAAATTTTCATCTATGCTTCTAGGTTCTTCTGGCTGGCCGAGAATTAAATTGATGTGAGATAGATTAACGGGAGAAAATCAAACAAAAGTTTAATAACATTTGTACATGGGAGAGACCCAGAAAAACTGAGTGACTCACCAAAATGGCTGAAACCCTCCCCTTAAGTACCATCCTCAGCTAAAGACAGAAGAGGATGTTGAGGATGGAGAGTCAGTTATGGGAGGCTACCGGGAAAAGCACAGTAAACAAGGGTAAGGTGGTGATGCAGATTTAGGTCTTTGCCTTTTCCATTGGTAAGTTTCTAGAGATTTGGTCATCTTCCTCTTCTTGGTACAGTGAGGGAGACACCCTTACAAAGGGAGATTTCCCTTACAAATGTCAATGTTTCTTGCAAAAGGGTAACTCCTACTTGGTTTTCAGAGTTTTCCCCACACCTGCTGTTTCTGAGAAAATAACCAGCTTAATAGGCCAAAGAGACATATTTTGGGGTGGCAAATTCTGCTCCCCGACAGGGCCTGTCTTGGAGATCTATGAAAAGGAGTACATAAGATGCTCTGGGGTACAGGCTCCTGATAACATTGCTTAAATAACTTTGAGATAATACCCTGGAACTGAGTAAAGATTGCCAGAACGGTAGTGGAGAAGCTGATGAGTTCATAAAACCACCAACCAAGATCAAGCAGAACAAGAAATAATTACATGGAACTAAATGAACTGATGAAGGAGAATCATGGCTTTTGTTTGTAACACTGCTGTTTGTTTCATGTTGTGTACCCTGGATTCAAGGAACTCCTTTCTCTTAAGTTATCTATAACGCATGACAATTTAACAGATTGTACTTTTGTTTTGTTTTTTGCGGTACGGGGACCTCTCACAGTTGTGGCCTCTCCCATTGTGGAGCAGAGGCTCCGGACGCGCAGGCTCAACGGCCATGGCTCACGGGCGCAGCCACTCCGCGGCATGTGGGATCTTCCCGGACGGGGCATGAACCCGTGTCCCCTGCATCGGCAGGCGGACTCTCAACCACTGCGCCACCAGGGAAGTCCAGATTATACTTTTGTAAACAGAAATGTAACATTTATCTTTCTCTCTGCCTGATTCCCTCCAGAATTCAGAAACTGTAATTGAGTATTCTTATTTTCATAGAAATATAATTACTTACACGAGTGTAATAAGAATCTTTCTCCCTATAACAGGACATAATTGGAAACATCAGTTATATAGCCAAGGCTTTGACTGGAATGTCATATTTAAGAATGATGTACGTAGAATCAGACATGAAAGACATTTTTAAGGAACTAAGATGAGTTTATGGAGTCAGTGCTTACAAATCTCTCTTGGAAACACCAGCCTGGTTTATGGAGTTCCCAGACTTAGAGGTGAGTGAGGAAGGTTACTTCCTGGCTGGTGCAGGAACCTTAGGATACCCTGGGAAACTTGAAAAAAAAAGAATTCACCCAGATCTATAGGTACTGCAGGTGAAGTGTTGTGGCAAGTTCTTAGCTTCCTGCCATTGAGAGGCACTTAAAAGCCCAATCTGAGATTCCTCATGAAAAGTTCCAGCAAAGCAAACTTTAAAAGGCCTGTCAACTGAAGAAGAACACACAACCCAAAAGTTGTGAGTTATGTTTTCCTTGGGGACCTTACTGAACGAGGACAACAGCCCGGGAGACAGCCTCTCAGATAGCTCTAAGGATCTGTTCCAAAGAGGTGAGGGAGGAGCCAGGATATATAGGAGCTTTTGCTGAGAGACAAAAACAAAGAAACCATGTAGTCGAACATCAAAAGATGACTGCTAATCACAAAAAACAGATATCTCAAGTTAATGATTTTAGTGCTCTTCTACGTATGAGAAGATTCAAGAGTATGGGCTTACTGAAATGACTCCTTTGATGTGCATCTTAACTATCTAGGGCCAGTATCCTGTTTTTCTCCATCCTGAATTCCCCTCAGGGCACACCATGGTGGGGGACAGGGGAGGGATGGCTGCGGTGGCTGATGCCTTGATGGTGGACAGTGGTCATTGTTCACTGGAATGGCAGGCAGGATTCCCTTTCACGGGCCTATGTGGTCAATTACCATTCTTGCTGCACTTATGTAAATAATAAGACCAAATTTAATGAGATGACTTATTTTGCAAACAAAAATAATCTTCCTTTGATTATCTTTGACCAAAAGTGTGGGGGGGGCGGTGACTACAGAGATAAATTTCATTTGTCAGTGAAAATCTGTAACCCATCCTTGTGACTGATCAAATTCTAGTCCTGTTCACTGCCTTTGAGGCTTAATTACCTACCTGTGAACTGGACTGAATCCTGCCGTTGTGCACGTTTTGTCATTCCTCACCGAATTCTCAGTTCTTTGAGTTTCCTTCCATAGCAGGCTACAACACACCAAGTTAAATTCCCAATTTTCTCCCACCCTGCTGACTTGGTGTCACCAGAAACTAAACCTCGACCACCCAGGTCCTTATTGGTGCACTAGGTTGCCTTGAAGTTGCCCTCTTTCTGAAGCCCTGCGTGCTGAAGCTTGATGACTTGATATAAACCTCAAGAAATCATCACCACAACAGTCTGGGCTGTGTCTTCCAACTTCTGCTCTGGGAAATGATTATGACTGATGTCCATGCCATCACCAGGAAAACATCCGAACTGCAAACCAAGAAATCTCCCAGATTGTCACTGCCATCCTGACCCCACCATCTAAAGGTGTTCTGAGTCCAACTGAAACAGGAGGAAAGGGGCAGGGCACAACCTTTAAAAGAACGACATAAACTGGTTAGAACCAACTAAGTCCAAGACGGCGGAAGATTCGACTTCCAGTAGACCTTGAGCCTCATTATACGCTCACTGTAATACATTAGCACATGCTATACGACACATCTACAGTTACCATGACTGTTCCAAGGCTGACCATAAAAGGCCAAAAAGTGGGTGGTGGCCCAATTCCTGGCAATCCCCACCCCTTCCCCAAAACAGCTGGAATATTCCTCTCACTCATTAGCCTATGAAATTACCCACCCCTATAAAAACTGACAACCCCATACCCTGGGGCCACTCTTGCCTTCTGAGATGGCCCACGCTCTGTCTGTGGAGTGTGTTGCTCTCTAAATAAATCCACTTCTTACTGTCACTTTGTCTCTCACTGAATTCTTTCTGCAATGAGACATCAAGAACCTGAGCTTCATTAAGTCCTGAGACCAGGTGTGATCTCAGTTAAAAGACCGTGGGTTCAAGTCCCAATCTGAGTTACATGGTTTCACAATGTTTAGAAATCTTGACTGGCTACACCTTGGACTCAAAAACTGGGATTATAGCCTGCTCCTACCATTAATCTTTTGTTTTTCTTTCTGTTTCCATAGAAATACCCTTTATTAAATGCCCTGGACTGGGAGACTCCTTCAACAAAATGTGGGGCAATGTGTTTAGATTTGGTTTTTTTCTTATTCATTTGATCTATGTCCTTTCCCTTTGTAGATCTCTTACCTCACAACTTCTAACCACAGTCTTTTCTCCACAGTAATCAACCCAGCTCCTTGTTTGTGAAATATGCCTACACAACAGGACAGTATCATTCCCCCATCTAATTTCCTGCCTCCCTTCTCTTCCATTTGCTCCATTTACTCTTTTGGCCCCTTTGCTGTTCCTGAAACCTGCTAGACACACCCCAGCCTCAGGGCCTTTGCCTTCGTGTTTTTGAACCCAAGTCCATGTGCCTGACCCACAGTAAGGCCAAACAAACCTAAACGTCAGAGTTTAGAGCAGAGAAAGGGTTACTGCAGGGCCAAGCAAGGAGAACAGCTGGCTTGTGCTCAAAAGACCCAAACTGCCTGATGGTTTTCAGGGAAGAGTTTTTAAAGACAACATTTGGGATAAGGGCTGCAGGGTGCATGACCTTCTTCTGATTGGTTAGTAGTGAGGTAACAGGGTAGTGCTGCAGGGATCTCAACCATCAGCCTTCTGGTTATGACCAGTCCGGGATGTCAGCACGTAGTCACCATCCTCTACATGGGTGGGGGCCTTAGTTCCTGCAGAACAACTCAAAGATATGTATCAGATAGTTATCCCTTGAGGCAGAACTACGACTCCGTTTTATCATTGAACCATTGTTTCTTGACTGCTTTTCCTTTGTTTCTGCATTCCCTCACTTCCCTAATTAGTAACTGCTTGAATCTGCTCTTTGGAACTCAGGGAAGGCCTAGGAGACTAAAGCCTTTTCCTACAAACAAGAAACAGGGTGGGGAGGGCGCTGCAGGGTCCTGCTCTGTTTCATTCCCTCTGCCCTGGATCTCTGGAACTTTCTCCCTGACATTCTCCAGGTCTTTACTCAGATGCTCAAACATCACCTTAGTTTTCGAAAACGCTTCACTGACAGTCTTATATAAAATAGTCCTTGTGACAAGTTGGGTTTCCTGGAGGCAGACCCTGAGACAGAGTTTGGGGTGTAGGGGATCTGAGGGGGGCATCTTGGTGCCTACCACCCATACCCCCACCCCTGTTGTAATGAAGTTCCACGAGGGCAGGGGCTTAGTGTCTAATAATCACTGATATATCACCAGCACTTAGAATGCTGCCTGGTTCAGAATAGGGCTCATTGTTGGTTGAATGAATGAATGAAATAAGGAAAGAAAGAAAGAAGGAGATTGGATTAGATTGGAGACTTGATTAAGACTATGCGTGAAACGATGCTTTAAAAATGTTCTCCAAATGGGGCTTCCCTGGTGGCACAGTGGTTAAGAATCCACCTGCCAATGCAGGGGACACAGGTTTGATCCCTGGTCCAGGAAGATCCCACATGCCGCAGAGCAACTAAGCCCGTGCGCCACAACTACTGAGCCTGTGCTCTAGAGCCCACGAGCCACAGCTACTGAAACCCACACGCCTAGAGCCCAAGCTCGGCAACAAGAGAAGACACCACAATGAGGAGCCCACGCACCGCAACGAAGAGTAGCCTCCGCTCTTCGCAATTAGAGAAAGCCACGCGCGACAACAACGACCCAATGCAACCAAAAAATAAATAATAAAAAATAAATAAATAACTTTACTTTTTTAAAAAGTGTTCTCCAAACGAATAATAGAACTCCTTCAGTGTTTCATCATGAAAATGTCTTCATTAATTTCCCCACGTCTGTTATCTCCTGGAACCATGTAATAACAAAATGATGGTGTGTAACAACCAGAAAAGAAGCATTCTCTTCAGTCAGATTTTATTTTGGGCAGTGTCTTAGTCTGCTCAGGCTGCCATAACAAAATACCATAGACGGGTGTATTTAAACAACAGAAGTTTAATTTCTCATAGTTTTGGAGGCTGGAAGTCAGGGTTAAAGTGCTGGCTTATTCAGTTCCTGGTGAGAGCTTTCTTCCAGGCTTGCAGGCAACCGCCTTCTTGCTGCATCCTCACATGGCCTTTCTTCAGTGCATGCATATGGAGAAAGAAAGATCAATTTTTCTTCTTATAAGGCCACTAATCCCATCATGAGGGCCCCACCTTCATGACATCATCTAACTCTAATAATCTCCCAAAGGCCCCACCTCCAAATGCCATCACATTAGGCATTAGGACCTCCAAGTATGAACTTGGTGGGGAAGGGGGACAAGCATTCTGTCCATAACAGACAGGCTGCATGGCAGAGTGACAGAGTACTGGACAGACCATCTGAAGACCCAGATTTTTAGTGCCAGATCTGTTACTGAATGACTTTGACCTTGAACAAGTCACAGCTTTCTTAGATCTCAGTTTCTTCACCTAAAAATAAGGGAGTTCAAAAAGATAACTTCCAGGATCTCTTCCAGCTATCATATTCAGTAGTCTCCTTCATTCAGGCCCTTGGACTGTACACTTATGTGATATTTTGCCTAGCTGTCTTTAGATACTTCACTAGAGAATAAAAATCCCCCAGGGCTATTTGAAGAATGTGTTTGGGTAACATACACCATGAGGAGCTGAAAGAGACAGTAGGGGAAAACTGGACAGGCAGTGGCTGAAAGCAGGCGTCAGGGCAAAGGATACATCTAAGAGACCACATGTCAGCAACAGGCCAGCTCCAAGGCTTGGCATCATCCCAGGGCAGTGGAACCAGATGAGCCCATCTAAAGCTATATCTGTGTGAAGTGTGACTGTGTCATCAGATGTACTGGGACCAGAAAAAGGGTATTGTTCTTTGCTTATTACCTGCGTTAATCTCTCCCAGATTCCTTCCTCTCACTGTAATCCCTACGAGAAGAGTTGTTGGTACAGAGTAAGCACTCAATCAATGTTTATTAAATAAAAGTTATCAGCGTTGTGACAGAAGCAACATTTATACATTTGTTTTAGAAAGTAATCACTGCAAGAAACATATTATTTTCACATAGGAACCAATAATCACATTCTATCTCTATCTATCTACCATCTAGCCAGCTAGCTAGCTAGTATCTAAAACAAAAGTTTTGTGAAACAAATCTTGCTAGATAAATGTGTTCTGGCATTTTAATCTTCTGTTTCCTTTTGAAAAATATTCTGGCTCTGACCTACTGTACTCATTTAGCAACCTCCCAGGGAGGGCGGGAGGGCAGGGGGCAGGGAGTGGGCCCCCAGTGGTAGGTGTGATGGGGTCACACCCCCCCCCCCCCCCCCCCCCCCGCTGAAGGTGGAAGCCCCAGGCTGGCAGAGCTCAATGACACAAGTCTCTTCCTACCCTCCTTCATCCCGACCTGAGTTCAGCTGGGAAGCTGAGCATTTTAACGAGGTTTCTTAATGGATTTGCCTTTAGGGAATGAATGTGCCGATCAGCAGACAGGAGTATCTGCCCCACTGATATTTCTGTCAGTTAATTGATATCCTGTTTTAATTAATCATTTGATCTTAATTGGTATTCTATTATATACACCTCTCTCTTGTGACTTCAATTAGTGTGAGTCGGAAGCTCAGAAACTGTTCACTTCTGGATGCCCTGACAATGTCATATTCTGCAAAGAAAGGACCCTAGACTGCCCAGAGGGCAGCCAGTTCTGTGATGCTGTGAGGGCAGCCTATTACTTAGAGCAGTTTACATAGACAACAAAGATCTTTCTGGATACTGGCGCTGACTTTATTGTGAAATCCTTTGTAAGCCTCTCTGTTTACCCAAATAAGAGTTTTATAGAGACGACAGGCTTAAAGTTTGCTTTACAGAATTCTCTCAGAGCGCTTGTCTTTGGTGGGGGGAACAATTATGGGATCGCTTTCAGCTTATTCGTACATAACACATATAAGTCTCATGTCTCGGATCATGAGTCCCTGCCCTTGGGGTCTATAATAAATCCAACCCCCAGGGCAAGCTAGCCCTAAACAATATAGCCCCATGTGCATGTGAAACAGGAAGGAAGGGGACAGGGCACAACCTTTAAAAGAATGACATAGCCATAGCACGTGACAAAAACTGGTTAAAACCAACTAGGTCCAAGATGGCGGAAGATGTGACTTCCAGTAGACCTCGAGCCTCATTATACGCTCACTGTAATACATTAGCGAAATGACATACCCACCAGTGCCATGACAGTTCTGAGGCTAACCATAAAAGGTCAAAAAGGGAGCAGTGGCCCAATTCCTGGAAATCCCTGCCCCTTCCCCCAAATAATTGGAAGAATCTTCCCACTCATTAGCCTATGAAATTATCCAGCCCATAAAAACTAACCATGTCTTATTTTGGGGCCTCTTCCTTCCAAGATGACACACACTCCATCGGTCGAGTGTGTTTCTCTCTAAATAAATCCACTCCTTACCTATCACTTTGTCTCTTGCTGAATTCTTTCTGCAATGAGATATCAAGGACCTGAGCTTCATTAAGTCTTGAGACCAGGTGTGTGATCTCCTGGGGTTCAAGTCCCAGTCCGAGCTGCACGGTTTCACATATGCTATTTAAGACTGCATGGCAGTGCGATAGGGCTTTACGGGTTCCAAACGTGCGCAGGCTCACTTGTTTCTTGAGGAAGCTAGGAGGGGCGGCATTACAATGTGGGTCTGAAGGCTTACTGCACCCAAGGTCCCCTACTCAGTAAATGGAAGAATGAGGGTTTAAGCTCCAGCCTTCCTGCCAGTGGGTCAGCTCTCTTTGTACGGTTTCACAGTAACACTTGAACATGTTGGTCTTTTTCTCGAGGGTTCCCAACCTTTACGATGCCTGGCATGCTCTCGAATTTGTCCCAACGTGCTGAAGACCTGCTCCTAAGCCTACCCATCCTTCCAACCACGCATTTCCTATGGTCCACATGGAAAGAAAGAAATCTGCTGATTCAGCAGAATGTAAGACGAGCCGCTTACACCTCCCACTCTGGAAACCGTTCCCTTGGCTCTTGTAGCTAGAGGGAGCCATTTGATCCAAAGACTTACGTAGATCGAATATCTGCATGGACTTTACATCAACACTTGATAAAGCAACAGAAGGAGTTCACCAGGAGTGAGCGCGACCCACGGCTTACCGGAGAGTTAATATAAACACGCAAGACACCGTAAAGAACACAGAGTTAGTTTTTTGGTTTTTTGTTTTGTTTCATTTTTGGCCGTGCCATACAGCTTGTGGGATCTTAGTTCCCCAACCAGGGATTGACACCGGGCCCTCTGCAGTGAGAGCACGGACTCCTCTAACCGCTGGACCGCCAGGGAATTCCCCAGAGTGAGTTCTTGTGCCGACTTCCAATTTCTGTTCACTAAAGTTAATCCAGGAGAGTCTTCTTTGTTATATGACAGAGTAGAACAAAGTATCCTCTGTCCTTTTAACTTTTCTTCTGTCTCAAGGTTCTGTTCAGATACTTCTTTGTGTCTATCTACGAAAAATGCACTGTGTTTTCCTCTCCTCTCACACACGATACATCTGACTCCAGATGCATGGGTTTTTTCCCACACTGACTGATTTTCTTGGCACCAGCTGGGTATCCTACCGTTCACTTCACTTCTTTTTTTTTTTTTTTAATATATTTATTTTATTTCTGGCTGCATTGGGTCTTCGTTGCTGCACGCGGGCTTTCTCTAGTTGCGGCGAACGGGGGCTTCTCATCGCAGTGGCTGCTTTTTGTTTCGGAGCACCAGCTCTAGGCACTTGGGCTTCAGTAGTTGTGGCACGAGGGCTCAGTAGTTGTGGCTCGCGGGCTCTAGAGTGCAGGCTCAGTAGTTGAGGCGCACGGGCTTAGTTGCTCCGCAGCATGTGGGATCTTCACAGACCAGGGCTCGAACCCGTGTCCCCTGAATTGGCAGGTGGATTCTTAACCACTGCACCACCAGCAACGCCCTCACTTAACTTCTGAATCTCAGTGGAGTTAGTCCAGGTCCCACAGGTTAAGGGCTCAGTCCCACAAGACTGCCCCCATCTCAGATGCTAATTGCAAGGAGTAGGTCTCCAGGTCCCCACAACTTCTGTCCAGCTTGGCTACAAATCAGAGGTTCCCATGACCCTCTCCTCTGGCTCAATAACTTGCTACAGTAGCTCACAGAACCCAGGAAAACAGTTTACTTACTACTGCTGATCTATGATAAAGGACATTTCGAAAGATACAAATGAACAGCCAGATGGAGAGGTACACAGGGCGAGCTCTGGAAGGGTTCTGAGCCCAGGAGCTTCTATCCCCTTGGAGTTGGGGTGTGTCACCCTCCAGGCATGTAAGATGCATTCACTGACCTGGAAACTCTCCCAACCCCATACTTTGGGGATTTTTATGGAGGCTTCATCACATAGGCATGACCTATCATGAACTCAATCTCCTGCCCCTTTCCCCTTCCAGGAGGATGGGAGGTGGGGCTGAAAGTTCCAAGCTTCTAATCTTGACTTGGTCTTTCTGGTGACCAGCCCCCATCTTGACAGTATACAGGAGCCCGTCAAGAGTTGCTTCCATATTGGCACAATATTGTAAATCAACTATACTGCAATTAAAAAAACAAAGAGTTGCCTCATTAGAACACACGATGCTTCTATCACCCAGGAAATTCCAAGGGATTTAGGAGCTGTGTGTCAGGAACCCAGTCAAAGACCAAACATTAGGACAAAAGATGTTCTAGTGCTCTTATCATGTAGGAAATTATCAGGGTTTTAGGAGCTCTGTGCCAGGGACTGGGGGCATAGACCAATATATTTTTTTTCTATTATGTCACAATGTCCTACTGTCGACCGTTGAAAAATTGTTTCCTTATGTCCCTAATTGTCCATCTCTGTTCACAGCTGCTCAAAGTGTAGGTTTTAAGTGGTTCATAAACTACCCTGGTGAAGCTTTTGTAGGAAGCCTGCCTTCCTTCCTACCGCCTGGGAACCGGCTCTCTGTTTCCTGCCCTGCAGCTCTTGGCCTCTCTCTGAGGTCTCTCTCAGCCACCTCTGAGCTTTGCCCCAAAGTATAACAGGATGGACGTTTGTATAGTCTTCTTGATGTGGGGAGAATTGTCTAGATGGGGCCCAAGCAGTGAGTGGCTTTCTTCACCATCAGTCCTGAGTGCCTCGTGTTTCCTCTGCACCCACAACTGGGGCCCGTTTTGCCAAAGTGAAGTGAGACGTCTGTTTACCCTCTGGCCCTGAGCCTCATGTACACAGCACCCCAATCTTCTTCCTTCAGCCCCTGTCTGGACCAAAACTGGGTTACAGAGTGGGGAACCCATGAATCTCATGTTGCCATCTCACAAGGAATCTCTTGGGACAGGACTCCTTTGGTGTGTGTTGCCTGCGATAATTCGCTTTTCTCTTGGTTAGTGGAGGCTCCCAGGGGAGGGGAGTTTTGAGTGGAACTGAGAGGGGCCGTGAGGCTGTGTTCTGCCTGGGAGACATCCTGCCACACTCAGGTCAAACAGCCTGAAGAAATGCCAACAGATAGCTGCCAGGTTCGGGGTGAAATTAGTTTGAGAACTGTGTAAAGCACAAATCTAATTTATCTTACTTTTTTATTGAGTAATAATTCTAAATTATATCTAACCCTATAATTCTAAAGATCACTGAAGTGTGATTTGTTTTTGTTTCATTTTGTTTCTTCATTGGATTTTTATAAACAAAGCAACAAAATAAAATAAAACAAAAACACTCTCTCACCAGACCACATGGTTCATTATTTGTGGCCATAAAATTCCTATTAAGGAGAAAGACTCTTCTGCTTGGGATGATTTTTAAACGTTCTGAAATGAATAATGATGATGGTTGCAGAGCACTGTGAATGTATTGGGTTGGCCGAAAAGTTCGTCTGAGGTTTTCTGTATGCGTGTAAGGAAAAACACGAACGAACTTTTTGGCCACCCCAGTACTTAATGCCACTGAATTGTCCTTAAATATGGTTAAAATGATCTGTATAACTGAATCACTTTGCTATACACCTGAAACTAACACAACATTGTAAATCAACTATACTTCAATTTAAAAAAATAATGCAAAAAAAAATAATGCAGAGAGATATAGCTAAAAAATGGTTAAAATGGTAAAAATTTTATACATATATTATGCAATTTAAAAAACAAATTTTTAAGGGAGAACCCCAAGGTAGGGCAGAGATCTTCGAACTCTCTTTGAGCATCTAGAAGCCTTAGGAGATGGAAACAACTTAGTATAACAGAAAGAATCTGGTCTTTCTGGGCACAGACCTGGGCTCACAGAGAGGACCCACCCTCGCTGGCTGTGACCTTGAGCCAGCTATCAGTGTCCTTGGATCTCAGTTTCCTATAGTTAAGAAACAGATACTACCTACGCAGTAGGGTTTTTGCTAGGGTTAAGTAAAGTAACTGTGGGGTGTAGAATATACCAACTAAGCTACTCTTAACCTCTAGAGCTTTTTTTTGGTTGTGCGGCATGTGGGATCTCAGTTCCCCGACCAGGGATTCAACCCAGACCACAGCAACGAAAGCCTGGCATCATAACCACTAGGCCACCAGGAAACTCCCACCCCTAGAGCTTTTAAAATCTATTCATGCTCAGACTCGACCATCCTTCTAAGGGCCTGAGAGTGATGCCTCCTCTTGTTCCAAGCAGGCTTTCACACCAAGTATTAGTGTGAAGCTCCTTTCTTAGTTTAGTGCTTCTGTGTTCTTGCTACTTTTTGCCGTTATCGGCGTTGCACTTATCCTGATACAGAAGCTTGCTGCTCCCATCTGTCCACACCTACTGGCACTTAACAACACGCCGGTCTTTTATATTAGTGCTGTGGTCGTTGCCTTTTCAGATTTACTTGTTGTCAAATCCTCTCTTTGCCAATTTGGTGATAATATCATGGAGGCAAGAAAGGAAGGTGTAATCAGCTCTTCAGGAGAAGAAGGATACTCCTGCCTGGGAGTAGCCGCCCTGGACCACTCGCCCAGAATAGCTTGGGGTCTCCATACTTTGGCGTTGCCTGTTTCCCTGTGTTACCAAGGAACACAAAGGGTACTTCCATCTCCCCTCCATCCTTCTTGTGACTTAGAGAAATTCCCAGATTTTTTAAAGCATTCTTCCCTGATGATAACAACTTATATTTTCCCATACAGAATGACCACTTTCTCTAAAACCTGCACCCCTTGAGGGTTATTAACTCATCCTTTTAGAAATCTTGTAGGTTAGGTGGAACAATTACAACCACGTTAACAGATGGCTTCACAAGACAAGAGGAAACTACCCAGGATGGAAGGCTGATCTACTGATTCGTTTAACAGATATTTACGGAGCGCTGTTCTGCGGGCTTGGCCTGTATTGACGGTGTGATCCTCGTAGTAACAACATCAACCTCATTTTATAGATGTGAACATGAGTCACGGAGAGGTTAAGTCACTCACTGCATTTGGACGCACAAGTAGCAGGTGGCACAGCAGTCAGATGCTGGACCCACCGGCTTGTTACTACCCAGCCTCACTGGGTGCCCAGCTGGGAATACCAGGGAGACAGCTGGAAGGGCCCCACCTCTCTCTACAGACATGTACCGAATCCCAGCTGCTACATGAGAGAGAGAGACTGCCCTTTACCTCCTGCTCCCAAGTCCCATAAGGAAAACAGAAAGTAAGTGCTTAATATAACTAAATAATGGGACTTTTGACTAAATACCACGCTAACGAATGATATTCCACTAAAAGGCGTGAAAACAGAATTTTAAAATAAGGAGGTAGAATGATTTATCCCAATGATCTCATCCCCAAGGCGGAAGGAAGGTGGAGAAAAAGAGATTGCCACTGCTTAGCTTATTAAACAGAGTTTCTAGAAAGCAGTATCTGATTACCACTTCCTCTAGTTGTCTTGGTAAGTGAATTCCTGCACAAAGGAAAAAGAGAGAAGGTCATCGAATCCAAATAACTTCAAACCAACTCCTAAAGCAAGCCTGGCAATAACTCTGCTGCCGGAAGCTGAGCCGGGCTCCAGGGAGAGAAGCTCGGCTGGGTACCGCCCAATGGGGGCTGCCGGGGTCAGCCAATAGCAACACAGGACGTCCAGGGACATTTGCATGTAGGATAAACAATGAATAATGGTTTTTTTACAAGTACACCCTTATTGTTTATCCATTTACATTTCACTGGTCGTTCTCTGTTTTTTCTGGTAACTCTACTCCCAGCACTAAAAGAAGCGTGCGTGGTGTTAATTTCTCCTCGGTGACTTAGCCTTCCTGCCTCGGTATACCCCAGCAGAGCTAAACTTCTTTCACTGAAGAGGAAAATTGTAGTTGAAATGGTGTAGGGAATTTAAACATATCTGATAGAAATCAAATCAGGATACAGGGGCGTAGAGTGGACTTTATTAGTGTTCTTTCGCAGTAGGGAGGGGGGAAAACAAAAGTTGTGCAAAAAACGGCAGGTCTGGGAATGAAGAGAACCGGGGTTCTAGGGGTCCTACCTTCCAGTCAGCTCCCCTGATTCCCACGGCTTCTGTCCTTCCCCTCTAAACTCAGATCCTGGAAGAGCTGAATTTCTTTCACTTGGTGGCAGGCGCTCACTTCGTGGAGGAGACTTGAAGAAAAGAAGTAGAGATGGGAGGATTTGCGTATGTTTGTGCGACTTGCAGGTCGGCAACAAACTATAGCTTAATATTTAAAAGTGCACGTTTATTTAATTAAAATAACCAGATATTTTAGCCATTATATCCATAATATAAGTGCCTGCTGTTTTTGTTAAAAATAAAAATTACACACGTCTGTCACTGAAGAGAGCTGAGAGAAATGCGAGTCAGTCTCGCTCTGCCTCTGGTTAGTTCCCAGCGGCAGGTGTTTTTCCCAACGTCAGATTCTTCACGTTTGACACGCAAAGCTGGAGCAAAGCTGGAATGAAGATCTTCGAGGTCGCTTCCTGTTCTAGAACTCTTTGACGTGACAGTTCCTCAATGGGCTTTTGTTACATGCAGGAATTTCGTAACTCAGAAAAGGGAATTAACATGGCTACTTAGCTAGTTTCAGCTAAGGGACAGAATAGCTCCAGTTTTACTACTGAATAACCACCATATAAAATGAGAAGGACTGAACCTTAGGCTTTAAAAAAAAAAATCCATGTTAAATAATAGTGGCATTCATTCTCCTGCACTAGCTCAACTTGCCTGAGGAGTAGTTGTTAAAAGGCAGTCGCCTCCAGATCCTTGCACCCCAGCCTCCTTTTAAAAGAAAATTAACCCTTTTGAGTCCTCAAATAAGCCGTCACATTCTAAGCGCGAAAGGAGTAAGAAACGATAATCATAAACTTTCCACCCCTAACTGTCTAAGCAGGTTTGGAGGATTCTGAAATTACTCCTTTGGGGGCCATTTCCCAGGTGTGAAAAGATCTGCACACAATTGCTGTGCTTACTTGGTCACTATCAGTAATCACAGTGGGCCCCAAGCTTCCATCGAAAAAGTACTTCAATCTCCAACCGATGACTGTCATTGGACAAGCGATAATTCTCTTACCCACATTTATATTTTATATCTTGATTATTTAACTCTAAATATCAAGAAGGTCCATTAGTAGATGACTGAAATTGGTAGAAATCCTATAACTCCTGTTTATTTTCAACTATGAGTCTTCATTGCTGCGCGCAGGCTTTCTCTAGTTGGGACGAGCGGGGGCTACTCTTCGTTGTGGTGCGTGGGCTTCTCATTGCGGTAGCTTCTCTTGTTGTGGAGCAGGGCTCTAGGCACACGGGCTTCAGTAGTTGTGGCACGTGGGCTCAGTAGTTGTGGCTGGCGGACTCTAGAGTGCAGGCTCAGTAGTTGTGGCACGCGGGCTTTGTTGCTCCGCGGCATGTGGGATCTTCCCGGACCAGGGCTCGAACCCATGTCCCCTGCATTGGCAGGCAGATTCTTAACCACTGCACCACCAGGGAAGCCCCATAAGGCCTATTTAAATGTGGCCAGGCAGGGACTTCCTGGCAGTCTAGTGGTTAAGACTCTGCGCTCCCAATGCAGAGGGCCCTGTGTTCAATCCCTGGTCAGGGAACTAGATCCCTCATGCCACAACTAAGATCCCTGTACACAGTAATGAAGATCCCGTGTGGCGCAACTAAGACCCAGTGCAATGAAATAAATAAATTTTTTTTAAATGGCCAGGCATAGCCAAATACAGCTGAGTTGCATATTCGAACTTCTAGAGAATCTAAACTTAAAAACTTTTGTTTCAAAATTCCAAATCTTAGAAAAGTATATATTTATTGAGGTATAGTTGGTTTACAACATTGTGTTAGTTTCAGGTATACAGCAAAGTGATTCAGATATATATATCTTTTTCAGATTCTCTTCCATTATAGGTTATTACAAAATATTGAATATAGTTCCCTGTGCTATACAGTAGGACCTTGTTGTTTATCTATATTATATATAGCAGTTTGTATCTGCTAATCCCAAACTCCTAATTTATCCCTCCCACCCCTTTTCCCTTTGGTAACCATAAGTTTGTTTTCTACGTCTGTGAGTCTGTTTCTGTTTTGTAAATAATTTCATTTGTATCATTTTTTAAGATTCCACATATAAGTGATATCATATGGTATTTGTCTTTGTCTTACTTCACTTAGTATGATAATCTCTAAGTCCATCCATTTTGCTGCAAATGGCAATATTTAATTCTTTTTTATGGATGAATAACATTCCATTGTATATATGTAACACATCTTCTTTATCCGTTCTGCTGCCCCTGGACACTTAGGTTGCTTCCATGTCTTGGCTGTTGTAAATGGTGCTGCTGTGAACACTGGGGTGCATGTATCTTTTCCAATTAGAGTTTTCATCTGAAAATTATATTTTTAATAGCACTTTTACTTTATTTATTTATTTATTTTTGCTGTGCCCTGCTCAGTTCCCTGACCAGGGATTGAACCTGGGCTACAGTGGTGAACACACAGAATTCTAACCACTAGACCACCAGGGAACTCCCTTAATAGGACTTTTAAAAGTTACTAAATGGCAAATGAAAGACTTCAAGTTAGAGAAACTGGATTACAGTGGCATTAATAATAATAAAAATATGATGATGATGATTATGTATTATAAAAAAGTTTGGGTCTTAAAGCATCCCTTTCTTCCAGTAACCTGACATACTTAACAATATGCTGTATTCCACTTGTCCTCATGACAATAAGACCTATGGCTGGTGGAAACTATTATAAAGGAGCAGAGAGACTTTGGGATCACTCTAGCTATATAGCAGGGCTCAAAACACTGGGGAAGAACTTCTTTCTCTATTTTCCTTATGAATCAATATGGATAACTAACCAAGATAAATTAGTTCCCAAAGCAGATCTAGGGTAGCTCTCTACCCAGCTTGAATTCAGCAAAGAATTGGCAACTCTCCTGTATTCTTTTCCAACTCTACCGTGCTTAACATCTGGCTCGGGATAAAAATATCGTTAAAGAGAGTAAGCTCAGCTCTTTCCCCGGGCACTCCGGGCGGAGAAGCGCATTCTTTGCCTTCCTTCATCTGTCGCCAGGTCTTCCTGTGGAGCCAGGTTTCTGTCTGACCATCCCCGGGTCCCGAGACCACTGCGGCAGTCCTAGCCCTCACCCAGTGTGCTGAGGGGCCCTCCCAGTGCGGGCACCGGCATCTTCCAGCAGAGGCACTCAGGCGTCTGTGACAAGGGGCCAGGCTACTGCAGAGGCTCCCTGCTCTGCCTGCTGCCAGAGTCTCCTAGGGCCACTGCCTCTGGTTAAAGGGTACACAAGAGTTACTGAGACCACTCCAAAAGGTCCTCGAGTGCCAGAGCTTGGGTCCCGGATTTCCTCTGTGCCGTGCCCAGAGCTCAGCCCTTTGCCTCTCAGGCCAGAAACATCAGAAAAATGGTGTCCTTTTGGTTCACTTGACGCAGCCAGTTTTCAACACTTCTGTATCGTGGGGTGTCTCCAGATTCTTCCTTGGCTCACCCTGGGGAAAATCAGCCCTTTCCCCCTTCGCCTCTCCCTCCCTCCTTCTCTCCCTCTTTCCTCCCCTGCTTTCCCTTCCGAACTTTCTGTTTCTCTTTCTCTCCTTCTGCCCTGGCTAAACTTCACACCTCACTTCCCAAGCCTGGAGCCTGTCAGAAGACCCTTACCTGATTTTCTAGAGCCGCACTATGGAATAGAAACATAACGTGAGGCACGTGTATAATTTAAAATTTTCTAGTAGCTGCATTTAAAAAAAAGTAAAACGAAACAGGTGAAATTAGTTTTAATAACATAATTTAACCCAGTATATTCAAAATGGCATCATTTCAATATGTAATAAATATGAAAACAGAGGTATTTTACATTCTTTTTTTGTTTTTTGTTTTAGTTCACCCTTTTATTTTATTTGTTATTTTTTGGCTGCAAGGGGCTTGCGGGATCTTAGTTCCCCCACCCGGGATTGAACCCATGCCCTCTGCAGCGGAAGCGCAGAGTCTAACCACTGGATCACCAGGGAATTCCCTCTTACATCCTTTTTTTCTTATGAAGTTTTTGAAATCCCGTGTATATTTCACACTTACAGCACATCCCGATTTGGACTTGCCACCGTTCAATGCCCCAAAGCCCTCTGTGGTTGGCGGCTGCCATATTGGACAGTGCACGCATGAAGGCTAATGTGTCTGCCCCAGTGCTGCTGTGGCAGAGATCGAGAATTACCTCCCCACATTCACTTTCCCCTTTTAGTTTAATATAGAATGCCAATTTGGGAGGTTTATTTCTCAGACTCCCCTGCGTGGCCACGTAATCAAGTTCAGGACAGTGAGATACAATATCCAGTACCGCTAAGAAGTCTCCTTATGGGGCAAAAGCATGTATTCTTTGTTAACTCTACCCATGTTGAACATCTGGCTTGAGATTAAAAAAAAAAAACTTTAAAAAGTGAGGGTAAGCTCAGGTTTCCTCTGGAGCTCTGGGGTGGGGAGAAGGGCATTCTTGGCCTTCCTTCATCTGTTGTTATGAGCCTTGGAATGCCGTCATGGAGCTGTCATAGCCCTGGGCTGCAGGCCTGTGGACTCCTGTGTAAGAGAGAAATAAACTTCTGCCTTATTTCAGCTATTGATATTTTGAGCTCTTTCTGGGCCTAATCTTAACTGATGCACTTCTGTAAGGTTGTTTTAGCCAACAACAAAATCAGTCACAGCAAGTAGCAGAAGCCTGGGAAAATCCTCTGTGGCAATGCCCTCCCCAGGGTTTTATCTTACTGTGGTCCCTCCTCCAGAGATGTTCTAAGTGTCTACACTCACAAAGACCCTTTTGACTCACTGAATAACTTCGATAAGGGAGTGGTCTCACAGCTGGTTAACAGCCTCATTGAAAAAGAAACAGGGGCTTCCCTGGTGACGCAGTGTTTGAGAGTCCGTCTGCCGATGCAAGGGACACAGGTTCGTGCCCCAGCCTGGGAAGATCCCACATGCCGCGGAGCGGCTGGGCCCGTGAGCCATGGCCGCTGAGCCTGCGCGTCCAGAGCCTGTGCTCCGCAACAGGAGAGGCCACAACAGTGAGAGGCCCGCGTATCGCAAAAAAAAAAAAAAAAAAAGAAACAGATTCACTGTTATCTCCATCCCTTGAAATGACCTACTGCCCTGTGCTCCAGTGGGTGAGAAAATGTCAGTTACATAGACTAGAGTTTCAGACTACATTTCACTTTCTTTAAGATTTGAAGTTAAAAATTAAAATGTCCTCTTCCTGTTTCATCCCTTGGAACATCATGAGGCACAGAGCTGCATCTGCTCTCTCATTCAGAATGAAAAGGGTTCCCTCGATCCTTTAGAACATGTCTTTGAATGGGAAAGTGCCCTAAAGGCAATTCAGACCAAAAGAGAAGGAAGATGAGGACAGGGGGCAGAGTTGCATGAAATGAGCCTGGGAGGACCCCTGAGTCACCTGGACAATGACCTTTGTGACCAGAAACCCTCCTCTGAGGGGCTGCATCCAAGCTTCACTTTCCGTGGGACCAGTGGCTTCTTTCCCTGGCAAAAGAGCTAAAACTTACCAGGCTGCAACAGGTGCTGGCTGGCTGGTGGTGACCATTAAGAGACCTCACCTTACACAGCTGAAGAAAACATTGATAAAATTTAAAAAATACACTTACCTCAGTCACTTTTGGGAAAAGGTCTGGCAGTTTCTTTATAAAGAGCCTACATCTACCCTATGACCCAGCAATTCCACTCCTAGGTACTTGCCCAAAAGAGTTGAAAACATATGTCCACAGAAAGCCTTGTACAAGAATGCTTACAGCAGCTTTATTCATAATAGACCCAAACTGGAAACAGCCCAGTGTCCATCATGATGGAACTCGCTAAACTCTGGTATATTCATTCAATGCATTTCTACTAAGCAGTAAAAAGCAATGAATTACTGATACGATATGGATGCGACTCAAAGAAATCATGCACAGAGAAAGAAGCCTTGCACAAGAGTTCATGCTGTATCGTTGCTTTTATATGAAATTCTAGAACAGGAAAAACTAATGTTTGGTGGAAAAAAATTAGAAACAGCTTTCTGTGGTGGTTAGAGGCAAGAACTGACTGGGAAGGAGCAGGAGATGACATATATTCTGAATCTGTATTCCGTAATTCAGGTTCATGTATTTGCCAAACATTCAGTGGTGCACTTAAGGTTGGTTCACCTCATTGAAATCTGTTAATTGTGGTAAAATACACATAATATAAAATTTACTATTTTAATCATGTTTAAGCATCTGGTTCAGTGGCATTAAGTACATGCATGTTTTTGTGCAACCAGCACTACTCCCCATCTCCAGAACTTTTTCATCATTCCAAATTGAAACTCTATACCAATTAATAATAACTCCCCATCACCCTCTCCCCCTAGTCCCTGGTAACCACTAATCCACTATGCTTTATGGACTTGACTGTTCTATGTCCCTCATGTACGTGGAATCATACAATATTTGTCCTTTTGCGTATGGCTTATTTCACATAACATAATGTTTTCAAGGTTCATCCATGTTGTGGCATGTGTCAGAAATTCATTTCTTTTTAAGGCTGAATGATATTTCATTGTATGTAAATACCACATTTTGTATATGTATTTATTCAGTGCTGCTGTGAACATTGGTGTACAAATAGCTGTTCAAGTTCCTGCTTTCAACTTTTTGGGTATATATCTAGAAGTAGAATTACTGGATCATACGGTAATTCTGTTTAATTTTTTGAGGAACCTTTTTTTTACAGCAACTACCATTTTACATTCCCACCAGCAATGCACAAGGGTTCCAATTTCTCCACATTGCTAACACTTGTTATTTTCTGTTTGCCCTGGGTTTTTTTTTTTTGTTTTTTTTTTTGCGGTACGCGGGCCTCTCGCTGTTGTGGCCTCTCCCGTTGCAGAGCACAGGCTCTGGACGCGCAGGCTCAGCGGGCATGGCTCACGGGCCCAGCCGCTCCGGCGGCATGTGGGATCTTCCCGGACTGGGGCATGAACCTGTGTCCCTTGCATCGGCAGGCAGCCTCTCAACCACTGCGCCACCAGGGAAGCCCCTGTTTGTTTTTATAATAGCCGTTCTAATAGGCGTGAAGTCGTATCTTATGGGGTTTATTTGCATTTCCCTAATGATTAGTGATGTTGAGCATCTTTTCATGTGCTTATTGGCCATTTATATGTCTTTTTTGGAGCTCTCTTCATGTCCTTTGCTCAGTTTTTTGTTGTTGTTGAGTTTAGGTATCCTGTATGTAATCTAGATATAAATCTTTTATCAGAAATATGATTTGCAAGTACTTTATCTTATTCTATGGGTTGCCTTTTTACTTCCTTGATAGTGTCCTTTGATACACAGTTTTTAATTTTGATGAAGTCCAATTTATGTTTTTTCTTTTGTTGCTTGAACTTTTGGTGTCATATGCAAGAAATCATTGTCCAATCCAGTTTCATGAAGATTTAATCCTATTTTTTTCCTCAGAATGTTATACTTTTAGCTCTTAAATTTAGATCTTTGATCCATTTGACTTTTTTTTTTTTTTTTTTTTTGTATATGGTGTCAGATAAGGGTCCAACTTCATTCTTTTGCATGTGGATATCAGTGTGCCCAGAACCATTTGTTGAAAACTATCCTTTCTCCGCTGAATGGTTTTGGCACCCTTGTTGAAAATCATTTGACCATATATTTGAGGGTTTCTGTCTGGGCTCTCTATTTTATTCCATTGATCGATATGCCATTACCACACTGTCCTGATTATTGTACTTTGTAGTAAGTTTTGAAATCAGAAAGTGGGATTCCTCTAACTTTGATCTTCTTTTCAAGATTGTTTTGTTTATTCAGGATCCCTTGCAACTCCATATCAATTTTAGGATGAACTTTTCTTTTTTTTTCAAAAAATATTATTGATTTTGATAGGAATGGCATTGAATCTATAAATTGCTTTGGGTACTATTATCATCTTAACAATATTAATCTTCCAATCCATGAACACAAGGTGTTTTTCCATTTTTCTGTTTTTTTCTTGAATTTGTTTCAGCAGTAATTTGTAGTTTTTAGTTTTATAAGTCTTTTGCCTCTTTGGTTGAGTTTATTCCTGAGTATTTTATTGTTTTTGATGTTATGATAAATGGAATTGTTTCCTTAATTTCTTTTTTAGCTTGTCTATTATTAGCGTATAGAAATGCAACAGATTTTTGTGTGTTGATTTCATATCCTGCAACTTTACTGAATTTATTTATTAGTTCTAACAATATTTTTGTGGAATCTTTAGGGATTTCTACATATGAGGTCATATCATCTGTGAACAGAGATAACTGTACTTCCTTTCCAATTGGAATGACTTTTATTTCTATTTCTTATCTAATTGCTCTGTCTAGGACTTCAAATATTATGTTAAGTAGAAATGGCAAAGGCAGCATCCTTGTCTTATTCCTGATTTGAGGGTATTCATTGAGGGTTTAACAAAAAAAAATAAAAATATTTTGAACTCTACTTAATGATATACATGCTGAAGTGTTTAGAGATGAAGTTACTGATGCTTGCAACTTACTTTGAAATTAGTCAAAACATAAAATGGACTGATGGATGGATAAATATGTGACAAAGCAAATATAGTAAAATGTCAACAGTAGAGCTCCAGGTGGTGGGTATATGGGTGTTCATTGTGCAAGTCTTTCTCCTTTTCTCTAGTTTTGAAATTTTTCACAGTAAAATGTGAGTCAAATTTTAGAGATAAAGTTTTCCTACTTTTTACTGTGAAAAATTTACCTCTGAAATGTATGAATTAAAAAGTCAAGATGCTACTTCTATGAGAGTAGAACTTGAGTACTGTGACTACTTGCCCACTTAACAGCCATTGCTCTCCTTCTCTTTCTTCCTGACAAAGCATGACTCCCAAGAAAGGCTGAAACTGCTGAGATAGCTTTCTAGCCTCCACTGCAGCTTGGAATGTCCATGGAATCCAGCTCTGGCCAATGAGATCTGAGAAGAATTCTGCCAGGGGTAGAGTCTCTTCTTCATAAGATTTTTTTCTGGAGTGAAAAAAACAGAATCATAAACAAGACTCCCTCACCCCTCGGGCTTTGCTGTGCATTCTGCCTTTGACCCTGGTAATGAGAGGCCATGATACCTGGCACTTCAGCAGGCATCTTGAGCCCATGAGGTTTTCTCTAACCTGGGGAGAAAAGCCAACAGGATGATGGAATGAATCATGGAAAGAGCCTGGGTCCTCAAAGGCATCACTTAGCTGTTGAACCAAGCCTGCAACTTCCTATTTCCAGGTTCATGTTATGTGGAATAACTGAATACCTGTAATTAAAGTTGTTGACAGTTCAGTATTTAATTTGCAACTAAACACATTCTAAAAGATACAAATTTTAAAAATATAGTTGCTAAGTTCATCTAACTTCAATCTAAGTTTCTTAGATTAGAATAAACTAGTTTCCTGTCTAATGCAGAAACTCCTCCAAGAACTTGTCTGACAGGTAGTGTTAGAATCAGCTGCTTAAACACTTCCAGGGAGAAAAAGATCACTATTTCCTGAGCACTTACTGAACTCCTCTGATTGTTACAGGGCTCTTCTAATATGTTAAACCAAAATAAACCTCATTACTACTTTTACCCTTGGGTTCCTGGGAACAATCCACAACAAGCTACCTCCTTCACATTCCAAATATCTGAAAATGGCTCCTATATATTCTCTTTGTATCACTGTTTAAGGATATAACATTCTTAGTTTCTTTACCATTTCCTATAAGACATTGCTTTTTAAATATTTTGACATCCTGTTCACCCTCAAGTTTACACTAGTTTTTTGTTTTTAAATAGACCCCAGATGAGTCTAGCTAGAACATGAGAGACTAAGGTTACTTAGCTTAATCTAGGAATGTTATCAAACATCTAAATCATGCTTTTGCTTCTGCAATCTGGCCAGTTCTCTTCTCTCCTGTATTCATGAAATAGGTACTTCTTAACCTAAATGCAATTTTTCTAGTTAAAATTCTTCTTATGGTTTTAAGTCATGTTCTAGCCCCTGCAGTCTTTGTGAACCTTGCTCTGTTATTCATCATATAAGCTATCCCTCCCAGATTTTTGACACCAGTTTATGAAATAAGCATGTCTGATAGCTCTTCACCAAACTTAACATTCAAATATAAAACAAGAACCCCAAGGTACATCACCAGAAATTTATCTCCCGTTTTTATTGTTGTTGTTGTTGTTTTGGGGTTTTTTTTTGGTCGCGCGGCTTGCGGGATCTTAGTTCTCCCACTGGGGATGGAACCCATGCCCCATGCAGTAGAAGAACAGAGTCCTAGCAACTGGACCATCAGGAAATTCCCAATTTCCAGGTTGATGTAATCAATGAATACTCGTTGGGTCCTGTTGTTCAATCAGCTGAAATAGTGTAGAGGGTCATTAGCTGAGCATGATTAATGCTGAAAACAACCACTTAAAGCAAAATCATCTAAAACAGAAAAAAAACATTAAATCTTGAAAATAATGTTTTCTTGGAATTGATCTTAAAAAATAAAACCAAAAATTTTGCAAATGAATTTATTTTACTTCACAGTTAACAAATTTTCAGTTATGACTGCAATCATGCATTAATTCTGAGAATGAAAAAAGAACGGATCAATTCTGTTATTTTTTAGGAGGGGGTGGATTTTCTGACAAAACTGTATGATAGCAAGATGTGACAGCCTTTGTTTTACTTTTGACATTCAGATGAAAATCATAAAGACTTATTTCTGAAAAAATATTAGAAGGCTTTAATAATTTTCCGAAGGTTCCTACTTTCCCTTTTATATTAAAATAATTCACTTCTGTGGTCCTTTGATGTCTTCATGAGTTTTTTTCTTCCTCAACTAGTCTGACTCTTCCAGATCCTCCTTTGTTTTTTATTTTGGGTTTCATTCAAGCAATTCTGTGAAATCCTACTTCTTTGCAAGATTTATAATTTCAGTTTGCAATTGACTTGAATTCCTGCAAATAAGATAGCTATTAACACGGGTTCTGGATCCAGCTCATCCTGGTTGAAATCCTGCTCTTTCACTCACTTGACCTGGAGCCTCAATTTCCTCATCTGTAAAATGGATTCATAATAATATTTGCCTTATAGAGTTTTAATGAGTATTGAGTTCATATAGATAAAGCACATAAAACAGTGTCTGGCACATAGTAAGCATTCAATACCGTAGTACGTATTTTTATTCTTATATTGTACAAGAAGATCAGCCAGCCATCAACAGACAAAGAAATTGATGCCTTGGGCTGAGACAGATGCTGGTATAAAGTGATTTCGTGAGCTGAACTATGTCCCCCAGACTTCATATGTTGAAGTCCTAAACCCTTGTACCTCAGATTATGACTATCTTTGGAGCTAGGGGCTTTTTTTTTTTAATATTTACTTGCTTTTTAAAAAATTTTTATTGGAGTATAGTTGATTTACAATGTTGTGTTTAGTTTCAGGTGTACAGCAAAGTGAATCAGTTATACATATACATATATCCACTTTTTTTTTTTAAGATTTTTTTCCCATGTAGGCCATTACAGAGTATTTAGTAGAGTTCCCTGTGCTATACAGCAGGTTATTATTAGTTATCTATTTTATATACGGTAGTGTGTATATATCAATCTGGAGATAGAGGCTTTAAAAAACCCTTCTGGGAAGTTAAAAAGAGGTCATTAGGGTGGGGTCTAATCCAATATGACTGGTGTCCTTATAAGAAGAGAAAATTAGGACACAGATACATGGAGAAAAGATCATGTGAAGACACAGGGAGAAGACAGCCACCCTCCAGGCAAGGAAAGAGCCTCAGAAGAAACCAGCTCTGTTGACACCTTGACCTTGTACTCCCAGCCTCCAAAGCTGTGAGAAAATACATTTCTGTTGTGTAGCCACCCAGTCCGTGGTGTTTTGTTATGGGAGGCCTAGCACACTTCCACAAGTGGAGAGGAATATCCGAGTGCGACTATCTTACTTTAAAAAGTGATTCGTTTTAAAAGGTTCATTAAGTATTTCTGTTACGGTCATTTTCCTTCCCTTGTGCCCTTTCACTGAGGTTTCATATGATGAATGCTGGAATCTGCAGCACCCTGGAATCACAGTCCACATTTCTCTGTGGTCCACAAGGGTGTCATGAGAGACTTCTGGCAAATGTTCTGCTAAAATAGTACTTCTATGATTTCTTCTTATTCCTCTAGTCAAGTGCTACAGAATGGAAACAAGGTTGTTAGGGGTGAGCTCAGGTTTCAGGGAGTGCAGGAGAGGGCCTTGCCATCACCACTTTCTTCAATAAACACGCACAAAGCCCCTTTAATCATCCATTCTGGGGCTCTGCTGAGGCTCCGCATTAAACTTAACCAGTGTGCAGACCCCTAAGTCACCTTTCCTGTTGTGCTGGAAAATCTGGAACTCATTTGACCATCTCCAGTCTTTGCCGTCTCTCCGTTCCCCTGACCCCTCCCATTCAGATAGTCCTGCGATCACATCTGCAAGTTCTTTCAGGGCCCTGGGGTGTCATTTATCTAAACCAACAGTCCTGCCCTCATTGTAAGCAGCTAGATGCTCCCTTTGCGTCTGCTCCCTTTGCGTCTTCTTGGTTTGAAGATCGTTCTGCTTGAGAGAGAAGACAAAAGTGTTATCATTTGTGCTGTTTTATCATACACACTGCACTTTTTTTCATTTACATTGATCATTTTTCTTTTTTGTCTTTCCTGGTTCTGTCAGTGCAAACTTTTATTCACTGTCACAAATATGCTTTATACTGCAAAAATCTCATTAAGTAGATACCAGTTTAACTCGAGATATACTATCCAGAGCTGCAATGATTCCCCTGCGCACTATAAGATCCATTGATATGATACAGTAATTTGTATCATTATAAATATACTCAGGAATTTCATATATAGTTCTATTTTTCCCCTACTCCTTTAAGCCTTGAACTAATCCAGAGTCTTTGTCATATATTACAAACAATACTTTTAAAAATGTAAGTATTTGAAGTAATGAATGTCATGTACTAGGTCATACCATGTTGTTCATCATTAAATGATGCCAGTTTAGGAAGGTATGTAGTTCTTTCCCCCCATGCATCTTGCACAGTGAACATGCTTCCACGCTGGTCTTACCTAGACCTCTTCCAATGGTTCATCTATGAGATCCCCTAGATATCAGAGGCGGCCTGCAAAACTGTGCACATTGGTCCCCTCCAGGACCGAGCCAACGGAAAACCTGCACTGCCCACCTGAGCCCCAGCTCCCCAGGGGATGGAGTCCTGCTACCTGGCACTGAGGCTGAGGGCTCCTCTGCTACTTGCAGTGCCTCTCCCCTCAAATGGAAGAAGTTGTGCATGTTCTCCAGTAAACGTTCCCATTTGGCTGTGGCGCCTCCGGCTCACTGCAAGGAAGGGGGGAATGGGGAGCAGGCTAAAAGGAGAGACACCCTTTTGTCCCTCCTTCAACTTGAGGAGATTCATTGCTTTTTCGTACATTTGGCCTCCTTGTAAGATTTTGTTTCAAGAAGGCCTTCAAGACAGTTTGTAGTAGGGGCTTCCCTGGTGGCGCAGTGGTTGAGAGTCCACCTGCCGATGCAGGGGACACGGGTTCGTGCCCCGGTCCGGGAGGACCCCACATGCCGCGGAGCGGCTGGGCCCGTGAGCCATGGCCGCTGAGCCTGCGCGTCCGGAGCCTGTGCTCCGCAACAGGAGAGGCCACAGCAGTGAGAGGCCCGCGTACCACAAAAAAAAATATGTATGTATATATAGTTTGTAGTAATAAGTAGTTCTAGAGGCTGCTCACATCTGCCCCTACCAAAGTTTCCTAGGTTTAGCAAATAAAAATACATGATATCCAATTACATTTGAATTTCAGACAGACAACAAAAAAATCTTTAGTATAAGTATATCCCACATATCACATGGGGTATACCTATACAACAAAAACCCTTTTTAGTACAAGTGTGACCCATATATTGTATGGGACATACTCATATTAAAGAATGATTGGTTGTTTATCCGAAATTCAAATTTAACTGTGCCCTGTATTTTATCTGGCCGTCCAGGCCTACTCCCAATGAGCCAACAGTGTACACACTGTAAGTGACGCCTCTGCGGGGATTGACCCTTTTGCCTTTAGCAGCAATTCTTCCCTATTCAGACCTCAGTTTGTTGGGCTGGGCTGCGTCTCTCAGGCCCAGCCTTTGTCATACTCCACTCCCAACCGTCGCGTGAGGACAGCCCAGCTCCAGGACTCACTGACCCAGCTCACATTGAGGTTGATAATCAGAATGAAAGGCTCCCTTGTGGGCTGACCAGTCAGGGCAGACTTTCACCTGTATTGATCACTAGAAATGACTACACATCAACACTCGCATTTCTCAGTTGGGGAACAAAACTGAAAGGGGTTTCCACCATAAATGGTCTTGACTGAGACTGGTCTACAGCTGGTTGGTATTAGGGGTTGGCGGGTGGTGAGGGCAGTAAAATACCTGAGGTGGGAGTGGCCTCCGGTTGAGGGAAGAAGGGAATGTGTTCTGCCATAGCTGTGGATGAAAGCAAGGATCTAAAAAGTGGCCCGAAGAAGGATATTGTCTCAGATACCAAAGACATTGTGCTTCTAATAGTCATCTTTTCTCGGCACAGGGTGACAGAAAGAGCAAGGGGAGTCAGAGTCAGGGCTTAGAGTTACCCCAGGATCTGATGAGCCAGGTGCATAACCTCTCTGACCTTCCTCTCCCACGTGATAGGATGCTTGTGCCTGTCTTGCTGGGTTTTTGTGGGAATTAAATGAAATACCACTTAAAGTTGGGTTTCTGTCCATTTCCTTCTCCCCTTTCCAAAATTAAATTATTTTCTCTGCTCTAAACAAAACAAAACAAAAATGATTATGGTTTGGAGAGAATAAAGTGAGGAGGAAAAAAAATCTAGAAATATTAACATGAAAGAAAATTATATAATTGAATTTGAAAATATTCCGGTTAGGCAGGAAAACATGGGGAGATTTCTGTTTAAAGAGAGAATACACACATTCACTGCTTCTCCTTCCAGAAACACCACCAAAATTATGGCCAAGGGACAAACGAAAGCCCTGAACCAGCAGAGCAAAGAGAACAGGAGGGAAGATGACAGCAACAAAACTTTGGAAGGCAGAAAGCAGAAGACAGAGTGGTGAACTGACTTAGCCCTCCAGAGAAAGAGGCCTGCTTTTCTGGAAAGAGCACCAGACAGCTGGGAAAGTGGGAGCACTGGTCTCAGTAAAGGAGAGCATGGGGACAGAAGCGTCACATCCTGAAAAATAAGAGTTATTATTCTGAGATGGTGACCAGATAGAGGCCTGAGTCCAAGTCTTTTAACCTCTCTGCACTCAGTTTCCTCACCTATAAAATATAAATGATGGACCCTAAAGTCCTGGGTTGATTGCAAGGAATAAATATGGCCAGGTGTGTGTAAAGGTTTTGTAAATTTAAAACACCATAGAAATGTAAGGAATTTATTAAGTGCATGAGGCAAAACGCAGCATAAGAAAACTAGCTACCGATAAACAGCTGGTTCTTTGATCTTGTTTGCAGCCCCTCAGAAAACTTGAACCTAAATCACTGCCATGCAGAGATGCCAGACCTAGTCCTTATGGAAAAGAAAACATTGCTTCCTCTCACAGGGCACTAAGCTACTCCTATGAATGTTCGTGGAGTTGGAAGCCAAGCTAGCGTTTCGTGGTGTGTGCTGGGTACATGCCCAGAGTGTGCCGTCAGATGTGTCCTGAGGTGCCTCCTAGGCCATCTTGCCTAAATGACACACAAAAATGGCCAAGTCTGCGGTATAGTTAACAACATTGTATGAATTTCAATTGTCTGATTTTGATAATACACTATGGTCATGTTAAGATGTTACCTTTGGGGGAAGCTGGGTGAAAGGTACCCAGGAATTCACTACACTATTTTTGTGACATCTTGTGAGTTTAAAATTAATTTTTTTAAAAAAGTTTAAAGATAAAAGTATCCAGACCCAACCAATGCCCCAAATGAAAGAGAACCCAAACTACATCTGGAATGTTAGAGGGGTGTGAATCCTACAAGGACACTGGATTGTACTGCAAGGAATTGCAGTATCAACACCCTTACGGGCTACTTGTTCTTGCAAAGAAGGAATGGTCTTTCACCGGAGCCTTTTTCCCCCAACCATTTGCTCAGTATCTCCCCTCAAACTACTATTTTATGTCTGCCATTAAGAAAAATTACCAGGTACATTCATCTACCTTGAAGAAGGAAATGAGTAGCGTCATTTTGCTTACTTTCCAATAACAAAGTAGGAAATCAGAAGTCCCTGGGTAATGTGAAAAAAACACAACAACTTTATTTCACTTAAGAGATGCCAAGGAACTTCCCTGGTGGTCCAGTGGTTAAGACTGCACCTTCCAATGCAGGGGGTACAGGTTTGATCCCTGGTCGGGGAACTAAGATCCCACATGCCCTGCAGCCAAAAAAACCAAAACATAAGACAGAAGCAATATGGTAACAAATTCAATAAAGACTTAAAAAAAAAAGAGAGAGAGAGATGCCAAGACTCCTTGTGCCCCTGAGCATGGTGGGTGGAGGAGTTTCCTGCATGCAAAGTCACTAATGCAAGATGCATTAGCCCTTAGCTTTAGAAGTTCCACATTTCTTGGCACCAAAGGGCCATGAATAATCCTGTCCACTCCCCTTGACTATTGGAGCCCTTTCAAAATATTTCTTAGCCCTCATCCCTCCTGTACTTTGATCTTGTCAGGGAGAATGCAAGATATCAAGTTGTTTATACCCTAGACTAGTTTCAGTGTGTCTCCAATGTCAGTGTACAGTAGAATCACCTGTAAAAATGCAGATTCTCAGGTCACACGCCTGGAAATGCTGATTCCATAGATGTGGGCTGGAGCAAATTATCTCCAATATTGACAATTGACAATATTGACTATAGGTCACACTGTGAAAATCACTGGCAGAGGGTAGGTACTTGCCTATAAAAGATAAAGAAAATGGCTGATTACATACAAGATTGAATTAAAAGACAATATGAAAACCAAAGGGTTTGACATGAGCATTGAATCGTTAAGAAATGAGAATGTGACCATGGTTCATTGACTCACATTTTAGATTTAATATTCCCTGCAGTGATTCATCATTTAAGATTAAAAAATTTGAATGGTTCAGTTATTTTCACTTGTGAGATAGGGCATCAGTTTTGTTATTTCAATCAGCCTAACTGAGACAAAATGAAGAATTCCTTAGTGGTATTTTTTCCCCCTTAGTGGGAAGTATTTGCATCCAAAGTGCACAGATTGAGTTCTTTTTTAAAGTATCAACAAGTAGAAGAATAGAAATGGGTTAATGTACAGACTTGCTTAGTCTACACAGGTTGTGATTATTAAGGAAAGTTCAAGGAGCAAAATTGCATTTTAAAGCTTTTTTTTTTTATTGCTCCAACCCAGTTTATATTTCCCTTCCTGAACAGCATTCATGTTAGCATCTCATTTACCTTCCACCTTGGCCGTTTATCAGTTTTTCAAGCACAAGACTTTTATCCTCAGCAGGACTGTGAGTTCTGGGCAGAGCAGAATCATACCATTCTCCCACATGCTTTGCATACAGTAACTGTTCAATAAGTATTTGTTGTTTGAATCCATGAATAAATAAATGTAGATGAGCAGTCGCTCAAACCACCTTCACCAAATAAAACAGCTTGGAAGCTAAAGGAATGTAGCCTAGAAAGAGCACTGAATTTAGAATCAGCCGAACCCATCTCTGCTTCCTCCATCTGTAATCTGTGATCCAATAGAAGTATAATCCCTATCAAATTACCAATGACATTTTTCTTAGAACTAGAGCAAAATCATTTTTAATTTGTATGGAAACACACTAGAAATATAGTGCAAGTTACTAACACAGGCTGCCTATGTAATTTAAAATTTTTAATAGCTCTATTTTTAAAAGTAAAAATAAACAGGTAAAATAAATTTTAATAATATATTTTATCTTACCCGATATGTCTAAAATATCATTCATCATATAATCAGTATCAACTATTACTGATATATTTTACATTCTTTTTTTTCTTATTGGTTTTGAATCTGACGTGTATTTTACACCTGTAGCACATCTCAGTTTGGACCTGCCACTGTTCAAGTGCTCGTGGGGCTGGTCACCATCGTGGTGGAGAACACAGCTCCACAGGCCTGTTAACTATGAACAAGCCTTGATTTCCCAATTGGGAAAATTGGAATAGTACCTCCGTCATATGGCCTCTGTGAGGATTAACTGAAACAATGGGGTGTGAAGATGTATGGTGGCGTGTAACACAAAGGCTAATTTCTTGCTTATGCTACACATCCACTGAGCAGAGTGGGGATTCTTTTTTTTAAGATTTTTTTTTTTTAATTGAAGGATAGTTGATTTACAATGTTGTGTTAGTTTCAGGTGTATAGCAAGGTGATTCAGTTTTATATATATATAAAAATATATATATAATACATATATATTCTTTTTCAGATTCTTTTCCATTATAGGTTATTACAAGATATTCAATATAGTTCCCTGTGCTATACAGTAGGTCCTTGCTGTTTACCTATTTTATACATAGTAGTGTGCATCTGTTAATCCCAAACTCCTAATTTATTCTTCCCTCCACCTTTCCCCTTTGATAACCCTAAGTTTGTTTTCCATGCCTGTGAGTCTGTTTCTGTTCTTTAACAGAAGTTGAGGGACTTCCCTGGTGGTCCAGTGGTTAAGATTCCGTGCTCCCAATGCAGGGAGCCCGGGTTCGATCCCTGGTCAAGGAACTAGATCTCTCATGCTGCAACTAAAGAGCCCGTATGCCACAACTAAATATCCTGCATGCAGCAACGAAGATCCCGTGTGCCACAACTAAGACCTGGTGCAGCCAAAAAAAAAAAAAAAGTTGAGTTCATTTGTATCATTGTTTTTAGATCCCACATATAAGTGATGTCATATGGTATTTGTCTTTGTCTGGCTTACTTCACTCAGTATGATAATCTCTAGGTCCACCCATGTTGCTGCAAATGGTATTATTTCATTCTTTTTCATGGATGAGTAATATTCCATTGTATATGAGTAATATTCCATTATATATATATATACATAGACACACACATACCACATGTTTATCCATTCATCTGTTGATGGACACTTAGGTTGCTTCCATGCCTTGGCTATTGTAAATAGCGCAGCTATGAACATTGGGGTGCATGTATCTTTTTGAATTATGGTTTTCTCCAGATATGCCCAGGAGTGGGTTTGCTGGATCATATGGTAACTCTAATTTTAGTTTTTTAAGGAACCTCCTTACTGTTTTTCATAGTGGCTGCACCTATTTACATCCAGGGTGGGGATTCTTAAATTTTCTATTATGTCCTTTTACATTTGGGGGAGTCAAAGTAGGTTATGTAGCCACACCTAAACTTTAGTGGGAGTGAAGAATTGCAATCCTACTGTGCATCTGATAGGTGGAGAGCAGGAAATACTTGATGAACATCATGAAGGACTAAATCAGAACAATTACTCTAATGAGCATTTTTACTAACTTTCTGAAGAACTCAGTTCTGTCGTCCATTCTACCCACCGGAGATAGCATTTTAAGCAGGGTTTCCCCCCATGTTTGTGTAGGGGGCTAAGGGCGGGGGAACTACATCAGACACCTGAGGGTCTTAATACTGTTGTGCCTTTGCAAACACTGATCCTACCTGGAATAGTCCTCATAGGTCCAGAGTCAAGTCAAATGCAACTTGCTTTGCTGGTTTTATAGATTGATCTCTCCCAGGTGCAGGCACTGTTCACTGCTGGGACATGGCAGTGAGCAAGCAGATCAAATTGCTACCCTCAGGGACCTCACTTTCCTGATTTCTTCTACAGAATGAGGTCCTTCCCTCCTAAGTGGCTCACTTTTATTAAGCCGACTGCAGGACAGCCACTTGCTGAGATGTCTGATAAAAGAAATTTTCACATATTGAGATACAGGGAAGTCATTCTGGCTTATGCATGAGTTAACTTGAATTTTATGCTAACTAAAATAGCCTGTGTCCTATCATATGTGCATTGTACATCTGCTTTAATTATTTAAGAAAAGGGCACATTGATCAGAAGTCAAGAATGTCGATGTTAAAAATAAAGATTAAATGCCCTTCTTCCTGGGACACAAATGCTGGTACCCCTTTGATGATAAGACTCCATTCGCAGGTGCCAAGGCCATGCTGACTTGCTGTGTATGTGCTGGTCTGTTCTTTTTTTTTTGAAACACTGGAGAAATGTAACCCTGAATTGTTTAATGTTCGTTCTTCTGACAAGATATAAAACTGCTGAAAACCCTGCTTCTCTGGAGCTGCTTCTCAGCATTATCTGGGAAGACAGCTTCCGGGCTAGCCCTTAGTTTGGCTCAAATAAAACTGTTTTCTAGTCCTATTAAAGATAGTTTATGTATCATTTTCATTGACACGTCCCTCTCCCTCTCTTCCGTGGAGCAGGCTCAGAGTTACTCATCTGTAGCACTAGCCTCTTTCTATGCACAGAGCTTGAAGACAAGGTTGTTAAAAAGTCAGCCTCTGAAACAAAACTTCCTACGGCAACTCATAAGTTTGGTGTAAGAGCAACTCCCCTGGGAGGAGCCTGCTGCTCGGCGCCTTCTGAATCAAGGGCTGACGACCAGGATATATTATAAAATAGATACATGATGGATAGAAATGGGGCTGGAGAGTGAGCGCTGAGAACCCCACGCAAGTGAGAAAGCCATTGCATCTGACAGGCTTAGAGATGCCAAACGTAGGGTGGAACAGGTTTGTCATCTGTGAAATGGGAATGATACCTACCTGTTGGGCTGTGGGAACTAAATGAGAGAATCTTTGTAAAGGACGGCACCTGGTACTGGTGAAACCCTGGGCTAAATCCACTTCACCTGTCTTCATTATTCAAGGTCCCCCCACCCCAAGCAGCATGTAGCCTAAACAATGTTTGCCGGAGTTGTTTTCCAGGAACTTGGAGTCAGCTGCGTCTAGTTCACGTTGAGCCGGTTAAGACTGGATAGGACCACCGACCCTCCAACTGGGCTTGCGCGCGTGTCTGCACGGTGACCTTTTGAACGTGCAGCCGCCTGTATACTCCTTACTCATGCGCAGAACGACAATTACCTTACGTTTTACCCGTCACGTTTCCCCGTGCTCCCCATGCCTGAGACTGCCCTGCTGCTTTATTCTTTCTCCCATAAATACCCCAGCCCCTCGCCTTCAGGGAGGCAGATTTGGGATGTGTTCTTCCATCTCCTCGTTTGGCTGCTTTGGGAATAAATCGTCTCTGCTGCAAACCTCGACATCTCAGCGTTCTGGCTGCTGAGCGTTGGGCAAGATGAACCTGGTTCAGTAACAGTGGTAAGAACTCAATGTATTATATTATTATTGAAAATTTTTTTCAGTAATTATAAATAATGATTATTATTGGTTTTGGCAACCACCTTCTACCCGCTGTGTTGACAGCTCATTTGGCTGAAGGTACTTAGGCTACTTGGAACTGGGTTTCTGTGCTGTTCTGGTCACCAAACTGGGAGAGAGTGAATCTGAGGATGTTGGCATTTGGGGAAAAGAAAAAAAGGCACTCTGATGACATCGTCAGGGTCCTGATGCCCAGATTTGTCTGAAGTTGGAGACATCTTCGACATCCAAATTCCAGGAAGCTGTCTTTGGACAAACTACTTTGAACTGGGTTTTAATCCACATAGCAGAGTCCCTGCCAACAGCATGCTGTCCAGGGCTCAGTGTGCCCAAAACAAAGAGCCTGCCTAGCTGTCCATATCCAGGTATTTTCTTTATCCCTCAAAGCCTCCTTGGGGACACAGCAACTGAACTCCTCTTTTACGGGGCTTTCCTGTTGCTTCCCGAGCCCTCGATTTGCACCTGGAAAGACTCTCCCCGTGCCGCCTGTTCCTGCATCTCAGACGGTGCATCGTGAAGCAGAGGTGCTATGTGAGGGGTGGCCTTGATCCTAGGATGCACCCTCTCGGGATCAGAGGTTACGCCCCTGTGTTTCAGCCTGCCTGCTGTGGGCGCGTCGTGATGACTCGCTCCCAAGCACAGGGCTGTATTGTACACCAGACATTGATCATAAAATTTCCCTTTTTAGAACACCACCTTATGACATCCGGAGGTCCCCAAATGATTAACAGAATGTTTATTCTTCTAACTGTAACTTCTTTAATGAGGGAGTGGTGCGGCATTTTTTGGGATAAAACACATAGGCATGGAGTTTTCTCTGAGCTGAGTTCACAAAGGCTGTTGGATTTGAAGATTTATGCTTGTTAGATAAATACTCCTTAAAGTGAGTATAGACTTCTGATCATTCTTTTACCGAGGAGAAAATTGGACCCAGAGATCTGAAGGGCCCTGTTTAAGTTCACAAGAGTTTACTTACATTAAATGTTTCCCTGGATACTGTCTTGGGAGCCGTAACTTCCTTCTGCCCTGCATCTCTGTCTTTGAAGGAACCGCCTCTCTTTACTGAGTGCCCCTGAGGTGACCCCAGGAGGGGGAGGTACTACAGTCAGGGTACACCACCCACCAGTAAAGGTGATTATAAAGGGGGACCATGAGGCAGGATGTACTGATTTCACAAGACCGCATCATACCACTAAACTGAAGTTGGTTTAGACTTAGATCAATTAGGTTTTTATGTTCGTTTCTAGTACCTGCACTATAGTCATGCTTCCAATTTAAATGTTAGTGACTATTTCTAGGATTATTTATGATGATTTAGGAAACAGGATCTGTTTACTTTAGGGGTTTGATTCTCTCAAACTGAAATTCTGTGTTCAGAATTCTGAGAGAGGGGGCCAGGGCTTGTTTACAACAGGGAGTGTAGAATTTGGAGGGGGGAGGGCTGCCGCAACTTTCTATATCTTAATTGTGGTGGTGGTTACCATGGTATGCCTTTGTCAAAACTCACAGAACTAAATACTGAAAACGGTGAATTTTACGGTCAATTATACCTTGAAGAGGATCAAAATATGCCACTTTGGCATAAGGATGATTTTTTAGCTAAAGACTTTGAGAATCAAAGACGTTGAGAATCAACAGATGCAGGAAGAGTTCTTGCCCTTCCCTTATCTGCCTAGAAGCAGGGCATAAATTTCCCTTTGTGAAGGTGTCTTCCTCCCCTTCACCAGAAAGAGAAGAGGGGCTCTTATCACCGTAGATGAGAAGTTGGCACTGAGATGAGTCTGCATAAACATACCTTACTGAAAATAACCTTTATCTTCCATTATTTCCCCCATATCGTTGCTAGTTACTTGTCCATGATTTATCACCCCTTGAAGCCCAAACCCTCTTTCCCTTCTTAAAAGGGTGTATAAGTTCTGAGTCTAATCACTTCCTTGAGTTTCACTGCTTTTCTGTGCATGTGAATATTAAATTGTTTGCCTTTTCTCCTGTTAATCTGCCTTTTGTTGGTTTAATTCACAAGTCCCTGCTTACTGAACCTAAAAGGGTAGAAGAAAAGTTTTTCCTTCCCGATGAGCTCAATAAAAAAAAATTAAAGATAAATTCCCCCCCAACCCTGAGAAATTTTGTGTAATACTAATAATTGGGGGTAAAGGAAAAAAGGTCACAAATCAGCATGCTCAGTTGTATCCTGCAGTGGACATCTGTGATTTGGATTTTCCCAAAACCCCCTTTCCCTCTGGGAGTCTGCCTCTCCCTGAGTCTGTCAGAGATGATGCCTCTCTCTCTCTGGTCAAAGGGACCCTGACTGAGCTGATAATAGTAACCCCATCCCGCTGGTAACATACCTGGAGAAGGCATGTGACTCAAGCAGGGCCAAGGAGAGTTCATGCCTACATTTAGAAATAGACAGTGGAAGAAAGAGGTCTTTTTTTCTGTTCTCGTTACCATTCCCTACTATTTATTTTATTTTACTTTATTTTTTAATGGTTTATTTATTTATTTAGGCCACGCCAGCAGGCATGCAGGATCTTAGTTCCCCAACCAGGGGTTGAACCCATGCCCCCTGCAGTGGAAGCACAGAGTCCTGACCACTGGACAACCAGGGGAGTCCCCACCATTTGATTTTAAAACAGAAGCACAAAACCGGTTCCTGCTACCATTCCTCTCTTATGCTGAGGGGAGCCATCCCAAACTAAGCTAAGAATCACTGTGCCTGCCGTAGGCTTTGCCCACCCTCAACCTTTGCCCACCTCTGCCAAACTCTGGTCTTACACTCCCAACAAGAATCTGTGAGAGTTCTAGGGGCTCCACTTCCTCACCAACAGTTGGTATCATCAGAACCAAAATTTGTGCCAATTCCACCAGCGTAAAATAGAATCTTCGGTTTTTAAATTTGTGTTTCTCTGGTTACCTTGAGGCTGAACATCTTTTCATACATTTATCAGTCATGTAGGTTTCCTCATCTGTGAACCTTTTTTTTTTTTTTTTGCGGTACGCGGGTCTCTCACTGCTGTGGCCTCTCCCGTTGCGGAGCACAGGCTTCCGACGCGCAGGCTCAGCGGCCATGGCTCACGGGCCCAGCCGCTCCGCGGCATGTGGGATCTTCCGGGACCGGGGCACAAACCCGTGTCCCCTGCATCGGCAGGCGGACTCTCAACCACTGCGCCACCAGGGAAGCCCATGGGCTTTCTTAAGCACTTCTGCATCTGTAGCACCTAGCATGGTGCCTAGCACTGCAGTAAGTCCTCAGTAAATAATTGTGGAGTGAATGAGTAGCAGCACATAGTGGAGTGGTTAAGAGCTTTCAGGTCATACAAATCTGGTTCATGTTTCCAAGTGCTTTATACATAGTGATTTATTTAATCTTCACAACAATCCTATAAGGTAGGTACAATACTATTATTGGCATAGTCCCCATTTTTCTAATAGGGAAACTAAGGCACAGAAACGTTAAGTTATTCTCCCAAGGCCACACACCAAGTAAATGACACATCAGGATTTAAGCCCAGGTTCTAAACTCTAGTTCCGGAAGCAATGTTCTTAACACTGCACAGCTGCTTGGATATACTGTGTCTACCGCGTAGGATTATTTTGACGATTAAGTAATACAAATAAAGTGCTTCTTTGCCGAAACAGTGCTTGACACATAATCAAGCACGATAAGTTTTTGCTCTTTTGTTATTCATATTACTGTTATTATTATTATATTTTGTAGATAGTCTATATCATTTGTCCATTTATATTATATTAGTTTCTATTATATTATATTAGTATAATATATATTCCAATATATTATTTCCATTATATATTATGTTCATTATATTAGTTTCAAAAAGCCTTTTTTTTTTAACATCTTTATTGGAGTATAATTGCTTTGCAATGGTGTGTTAGTTTCTGCTTTATAACAAAGTGAATCAGTTATGCATATACATATGTTCCCATATCTCTTCCCTCTTATGTATCCCTCCCTCCCACCCTCCCTATCCCACCCCTCTAGGTGGTCACAAACCACTGAGCTGATCTCCCTGTGCTATGCGGCTGCTTCCCACTAGCTATCTATTTTACATTTGGTAGTGTATATATGTCCATGCCACTCCCTCACTTTGTCACAGCTTACCCTTCCCCCTCCCCATATCCTCAAGTCCATTCTCTAGTAGGTCTGTGTCTTTATTCCTGTCTTACCCCTAGGTTCTTCATGACATTGTCAAAAAGCCTTTATTTTTTATGTGGGTTTTTATAATAAAAAGTTATTTCTATTTAAGATTTCCATATATATATGTGTGTATATATATGTACGTATGTATAGTTTTGTTCTCACTAAAAGATGGGATGCTGTGAACCTCGACTCTTGTCTCTGCTGTATGTAGACTGTAATAACATAATATTTGAACAGTCTGCCCCTTGTGATTGACACAATCCAAAACAGACCTGAACAGGCACAGGCCACAGTTTACAGCCAGATCTTCTTCATTGCATAACAATGTGAATGCACTTAATGCCACTGAATTATACACCTAAATATGGTTAAAATAGTAAATTTCATGTTTATTTTACCACAATAGAACAAAAGCGTACCTTTCCAAGCTTAAGTGGACCATAAAAGAGCAGGATTATAGGTTCATAAGCATCTCTAGCAGAAACAAATTTTCTAAAAAGCTTAAAAAGTTTTCGTAGTGAAAAGATACCCTGTGTATCCAGCAGTGGTGTCGTTAAAGTAGAATCTTCTCTTGCAAATGGTTTATTTTTTCCTAATTTCTCCAGCATTAAGAAATCAATACCTCCCCCACCCCCTAAAAAAGACAAATGTAAAGTGGGTACATGGGCCATTTTCTGAAATTTATGATTAAATGTTTAAGTAGTCAGAATAAAATAATTACAAGAGTTTGTACAATTGCTGTCATGACTCAGCACTTCAGGGTTTCTCATGCATTGCCTGCAGCTCAGTCACTATATTAGAGGGACATCATACTGTAACAGAAATAATTTTCTCCTGTGTCAGTCAATGAATCATTCAATTAAGTAAACAGTTACGTAACCAATCCCAGTAGCAGCCACTGCTATTCACTGAAAAATCATATAATGTTGATTTAGAAGAAAACTTTAAGATCATAAACTAAGATGATTCATTCGGAATACAAATTATTTTTTAACACTTCCTCTGTACCTCATCACTTTTGATCATCTATTTAAAACCTGTGGACCAGTAGTTTATGTTATACAGACTACTTTAAAGACAACAGATGGCTGCTAAAAGCATATTAAGATTTTGAAGAGTCTATTTGAGCAAAAATCCAGTGAATCAGGCAGCACCAAACCGGAAGTGTTAGGAGCGCTCCATGGACAGGAGCTGGGGGGCCAGACTTTTGCAGAGAGGATGGGAAGCAAAGCGGGGAAATTACTGGTTGGCTACAGCTTTCGGTTGCCTTCTTTGGGAAAGCTTTGTTGGCTGTTTGTGATTGGCTATCCTTAGGTTTCGATTTCTTAACCTTGAGGTATTTCAAGCTTAGGTTTTGGTTTGCTTATTGGACTTCTGAGGCATGAAAGCCACCTTGAGCCCCTGGCCTCCCTCTTTTATTAATTTAACATGGATGATGATAATCTTTTAAAATACCAATTGTCAGAAATTGTTTCTATAACTAGCAACAATAAAGTAATTGATATTGGATGGGAAAAGTAAATCATGGGATAAATTATCAGAATTCTCCAAACTATCCAGGGGTACTTAAAAAAAAAACACATAAAAATGCTGTATATTAAACACAGTAATTAAATACTCTTCCCAGTAAAAGGAACCAGGGGTCGCTGGCCGATTTCAGGTTTGGGGCAGGGAAAGCACAGGGTGGGCCTGAATCGTCTTCATCTTACTGTTTCAGAAAGTAAGGAAGTGTTAAAAAAAAAAAAAAAAAAAGCTTGGGTGCTACCAAACCAAACTTGGGCAGGCTTGCCCACTGCCCTGCAAAGCCAACTTATTGACACTGGGTTGTGTTGAAGGAAAGTGCAGCATTTGTCTGCAGGGCACCAAGCAAGGAGTACGGGCAGCTCATGCTCAATGGACCCGAACTGCCTGATGGTTTTCAGGGAAGGGTTTTTAAAGGCAACATTTAGGGTGAGGGCTGCAAGGGCTTCTGATTGGTTGGTGGTGAGGTAACTGGGTGATGTGTCAGGAATCTCAGTCATCAATCTTCTGCTTCCAACCAGTCTGGGGTCTATGTGCTTGAGTTCAGCTTGTAGTCACCAACCTCCACCTGGGTGGGTGTGGGGGGGGTCTTAGTTCTTTAAACACACCTTAAAGATGTGTGTTTGATTGTTGTGCATGCTTTTCCTTTGTTTCTGCATTCCCTCACTTCCCTAATGAGTAACAGGTTGAGTCTGATCTTTGGAATTGAGGAAGGCCTAAGAGACTAAAGCTTTTTTCCACAAACAGGAAATGAGGAGGGGCTTTTGTACCTGGGAGGGCTCCACAGTTTTGGATAGAGAGGTTAATCATAAACTCGGCAGGGGAACTTGGTTTTAGGGGGAACGAATCAAAAAGCATAGGCATCTCCTAAAAGAGGCTTCTACTGGTCAAGGTGGGATAGTTTGAACATCTAAAACATAAGGATGGCCACGGATTAAAGCAAATTGAATTGAAACAGAATCTAGGAGTCCAGGATCCTCCAACAAAAAGTGGTAGTGGGATAGGCTTTTATTTACAGATGAATCCCAGCTCCGAAATAAAAGGAGTGATTGATTTAAAAATCGTCATTACTTCAACAATTTAATGACTGATTCAAACAGGTACGAACAATGGATGCTAAAACCACAGGTGAAAACTGCTGGGAAACAAGATTTACACTGTATCCAAGTATGACCACCCCCAGATTGTTTATTAATTAATTACAAAGAGGAAGTGGAGCCCTCTGACACCCACCTTAGCCAGGTGGTCAAACATGACCTCCTGATGTTCAGACCAACTACATTACACACCTGCTGATACAATGCACTGAGAAGGACACAAGAACGCTCAGACCTAAGTGAGTAATATGAATTTTATTCTGATACATTTAAAACAACAGGCCTGGACTCCTTACATGTATCTTAAAAGTGGGGGGCGGGGAGTAAACTGAGATCAAAGGAGACTAAAGCTACATAACAATTAAATGCAATACACACACACACACACACACACACACACACACACACACACACACAAATGCAATACACAATTCTAGATTGGCTCCTGGATTGGAAAAAAAAAAAACTTCCCTGGTGGTCTAGTGGTTAAGACTCTGGGCTTCCACTGCAGGGGGGCGTGGGTGTGATCCCTGATCGGGAACTAAGATCGTGCATACTGGAGGTGTGGCCAAAAAAAGAAAAAGAAAACAAGAAAAACACCTATGAACAGCATTTTGGGACATTTGGGGAAATTTGATTATTGGCTGTAAAGGGTACCAGAATACGCCACCCCAAAAGATACCTATTTTGGCGTATGGATTATTTTGAGCTAATGGAAGATGCAGGAAAAGCTCTAAAAATAGAGCGTGAGTTTTCCTTTCGTAAAGAAATGGAAATTCCATTTGTGAAGATGTCTTGCTCTCCCAGTACCAGGAAGAAGTCTCTTCCAGTTGTTAACCAAAGAGAAGGCACCTACTTGAATCTGCATAATAAACCTTACTATACAATCCACATTTACCATACTTTTCTTGGTCACCTTCTCGTAACTTGCCTCCCCGCCGAAAGTCCCAAAGCCCCTTTTCCTTTGTTTAGCCTAAGGTGAGATACAAACCCAAGTTCTAAACATGCCTTTGGATTACTCGTGGCTGCCATGTGTACATGCCTGATGCACATGTTAATAAACCTCTGTTTGTTTTTCTCTTGTTGATCTGCCTTTGGCCAGTCTAATAACAGGCCAGTCCCGCCAAGCTGGAGAACCTAAGATGGGTAGCGGAAACTTTTTTTTTCCCTCTCCCTATAGCTCTTATTTTTAATATTTTGATAATAAGTGAATATTAGATAATATACCAATGTTAAATTTCCTGAATATGATCATGGTATTGTGGTTATGTAAAAAAGGTCCTTTTGCTTAGGAGTTAGTGATTAAGTAGTTAGGAATATAGTGTAATGATGTCTACAAGTTACTTTCAAATGATTCTGAGAGAGGAAGATAGAAAGTAAAAGTGCCCAATGTTAGGGATGTGTGAATCAAGGGAATGGGTACATGGAAGTTCTTTGGGCTATTCTTTTAACTTTTCTGTAGACTTGAAAGTTTTCAAAATAAAAAGTTGGGGAAAATTGCATTAACAAAACTCCACTAAAGGGTCCTTACCATCCTTTTATTTATTCATGTCTTTGCTTGTTATTACCTAGTCTTGTAGGAGTCTGTATTCAGACTCATAACTTATCTCCTAGTACTTTAATCACTAGTTATTTTGGACCACATGAAGTAGATAATTAATACAGTTAGATTCTTCCTACCTGAAGATCATCCTTTTGGCAAAAGGCAATGGAAAAGGAATCATCTAAGTGCCACACTTTAGGTTTTCTAAGGAAATTGTTTACCAGTAAAGAGCAAACATTCCACCTGGGGTCGTCATTTCATGTGGTTGGAGGTCGAATGGGAAGATGAAGTTGGAGTCATGGAATTTAAGGCTGGGAGCAATCTGAAGGGTTATGAGTATATCATGACTTTTGTTGCTCTTAGGTGCCTCAAATACCTGTAACAATCAGTGAGTGAGGGGACGGTGGGAGGAGGCTGCACGGCCCTTAAGACACACGAGCTGCCTGGACGGACAGAGGTAGCACACGGAGCAGTGGGTGGGGGGAGCTCCTTGATGAATATCCTTCTATCCTTGCAGTGGACAGTTTTGGGCTGAGTTATACGTACATGGCTGCTCCCAGACTTCCCAGCAGGATTGAAGTCCAGCTCCCCAGAGCACTGAATGGTTTGAAAATGCAATTGTCCCCCTAGTTCACTCTTTTCAGTACCTCCCGCTACTGGGATCACTTCCCCAAACAAATGGTCTGCCTCCAAGCACATTTCTCAGGCTCTGCTTGAAGATACCCACCTTCTACAGACCCTACTTGGTGCCTGGGAGCCACGACCCTCTCAGTTTCTACAGAGAGAATCATCTCACCCCTCACGGGCATGATTAGGAGCAAACCCTTCTCAGCTAAGGCAGTGAAACTCCATCATGAGCTTCCCGTGTTGTAAGTGTTACCCGAACACAGGGTTCGCTTCCTGGTGGGTGTCAAGCCAAAGACACAAGCCAAAGAGCCGGAGAAGGAAGGATTCGTTACCTGCATTGAGTAAGGAGAACACCCGGGACATTCCCCAAAGCAGTGTCTCCCTGACCAGCAACGCTGGAGAGGTTTTTAAGCTAAGAGTACATGAATATTCATGAAGGGGCTTGGGCGGTTCCGTGCATGTTTGTGAAGGGGCCTGAGCAGAGGAGAATTCAGCATAGAATTGGGACAAAGGTCAAGAGAGTCCAAGCTTTATTTGATGGAAATCGGGAGGGTCAACACCATCATTTCCATCCTCCACCCGGGAGGGGCCCTAGATCCTGCAGAACAACTCAAAGATATGTGTTAGATTGTTATGTCTATCTCTTTTATTTTTCTTTCTTTCTTTTTTTTTTTTTTTTTTTTGCTGTGCGGGCCTCTCACTGTTGTGGCCTCTCCCGTTGCACAGCACAGGCTCCAGACACGCAGGCTCAGTGGCCATGGTTCACGGGCCCAGGCGCTCCGCGGTGTGTGGGATCTTCCCGGACCGGGGCACGAACCCGTGTCCCCTGAATCGGCAGGCGGACTCTCAACCACTGCGCCACCAGGGAAGCCCATGTATATCTCCTGAGGAGGAACTAGGATTCTGCTTTATTGCTGAACTGTTGTTTCTTGACTGCTTTTTCTTTGTTCCTGCGTTTCCTTACTTCCCTTAGGATCATTAATTACTGAGACCTGTTCAAGGGCAAGCCTTGTGGCTGGGCTTAGATCTCAAAATGGCTTGGGCCCAGAATGGCTTCTCTTCTGTCAAGAAAGCCATGCCTGGTTCTCCTTCTCCGGGGAGCTCCTACCCTGTCTGCTTACATAAATATTTGTGGATCTCTGTTGTCTGTCGATGGCTCCTCTCCCGGTCCTTTTGTCCTTGCTAGTTGCAGTCTTTTCATTCCTGTATTGTTATTTTAGCTGGAAGCGCTGAAATATACAATAACCAAAAATTTAAAACTCACAGATGGGCTCAATAGCAGGATGAGGATGACAGTGAACTTGAAGATAGAACAAAAGAAATGGCCAATCTGAAGAGAGAGAAAATAGACTAAAACAAAAACCAGAGCTTCAGGTGTCAGTGGGACTATAATAAAGATCAGACATTTGCCATTCTTTCTGCATCTTTTGAAACATGATATTTCTCCTCTCTGGATTGTTGTTAATGTGGTGAATTACGTCGATTCACCTTTTGAGTGCTAGACCATTCTTGCATATCGTGGTGATGATATATTATCCTTTTTGTTCATTGTTGGATTCTATTTGCTAATGTTTTAAGAATGACTTTTGCACCTCTGTTCATGGAGATATTGAAGGAAAGATATGTAATGTAAAAATATTTAACAATAATCTGGATTTGGCATGGTAGCAAAGACCGAGACCGAGGAACACTTAGTCTAAGAAAGTCATTAGTCTGCTGTGCCTCTTACCTTGCTTGAATGGGCGCGGGGCATCGAGGAGAGCTTTTGGTTTTATCATTTAGAGAAATGCAGATTTGTTCAAATAGCCTAAAGGTTATCACTAATAGAATTTAAGAATAAGTTATGAAACAAAATAACTCTAGAAAGGTCACTGTATCTGTTACAACGAAGAATATAAATGGGTCAAACTTCCTCTGAAAAGACAAAGATCCTCAGACTGAATCAGACACGATATCCGACTCCAACTTCATGCGATTTCTAGAGACACCCTGAAGAAGAAGCTGCAGAAAAGAGTAAAGGTAAAATAATTGGTAGTGGCTTTTTTTCCCTAGTTTTCTGACGCTAGGTACGTTGAATTTTATTCAATGCCTTCCAGCATACACTGCTTTTAAAAGACTTACCAGACTTACTAATATTGTTAAATGATAAACTGAGGCATATTAAACATTTTAAGAGTTTATTTGAGCAAAAATCAATTCAAATCAAACCGCTCCAAACAAGAAATGGTTAGGAGTGCTCCACCAACAGGAACTGGGGGAAAGACATATAGAGAAAGTGTGGGAGCAAAGAAAAGAAATTATTGATAGGCTGCAGCTTAAAGCCCAGCTGGCTCTTTGTGATGGGTTGCCCTTAGGTTTCAATTCTGTAACCTACAGGAATTTATAAGCCTGTGTTTTGGTTTGCTTACACAGGGCTCTGCGGCATTAAAGCTCCCTCTGTCTAATGGCCTCTTTGTTTAATTAATTTCACTACAACATTATAGTAATTAATTTTCTAATATTGAATGATCCTAAAAAGTTTCTGATATAAACAGTAAAAGAAAATACCAGCCAAATATTTATCAGGCAATACTAAACAACAACAACAACAAAATATATAAAGAAAGGATAATAATACTAATACCATACGAAGTAGAGATCGAGATACAAATGGCTATTTTACTTTATATTTTGCTTATTTATTTATTTTTTTGGTTGGCTGCATTGGGTCTTCATTGCTGCACGTGGGCTTTCTCTAGTTGCGGTGAGCGGGGGCTACTCTTTGTTGTGGTGCGTGGGCTTCTTATCGTGGTGGCTTCTGTTGTTGTGGAGCATGGGCTCTAGGTGCATGGGCTTCAGTAGTTGTGGCATGCGGGCTCAGTAGTTGGGGTGCACGGGCTTAGCTGCTCTGTGGCATGTGGGATCTTCCCAGACCAGGGCTTGAACCCATGTCCCCTGCATTGGCAGGTGGATTCTTAACCGCTGCACCACCAGGGAAGCCTTTGCTTATTTCTTTATCTTTAAAAAATAGAAATAATCCATGGACAGGGTTGGGAAGCAGAGATAATACAGACTGTTATAAAATTAAAAGTTTAATTTTGCCTTTGCTCCAGTTATGAACATATTTCTACTCCTGAAAGGAAACCACTGTCATTTATATTAATGAAGGTTACGCTTCATTTTCCTATAAACTGTGAATAAGATTATGTCCAAATATAAAAACCAAAAATGAAATTAATAGATATAATATTGGTAACATAGGATATTTTAATACACTGTTCTCAGCCTTTCACAAATCACACAGGCAGCAAATAAGCTAGATTATGGAGGCTAGAATAATAAAAGTAACAACGTTATCTTAATAGCTGCATATCAAATGTTATACCTTTCACATAGATAATATGATTTTTTCCATTGTCAACAGAATTTATTATTAGACAACAAAGAAAATATAAAACTTAAGAGCAAAAATTATATAGAGCACATTCTCTGAGCACAGTGCTCTAACACAAAAAATTAGTAATGAAATTTTAAATTTGAAATAATCAAAATACTTGGAATTTTAAGTAAAAATGTATCTGTACATGAAGATGCAAAACTATTAAGATTCTAGAATCAATTTCTTCAAGTGTTTTTTTCATATAGATAGACCCATACACATGAAACAGGAGGGAAGGGGGCAGGGCACCTTTAAAAGAATGACATAGCCATAGGACATGACAAAAAACTGGTTAGAACCAACTGGGTCCAAGATGGTGGAAGATTTGACTTCCAGTGGACCTTGAGACTCATTACACACTCATTGTAATACATTAGCATAAGCTAAGTGACACACCCACCAGTGCCATGACCGTTCTGAGGCCAACCATCAAAGATCAAAAAGTGGGCAGTGGCCCAATTCCTAGAAATCTCTGCCCCTCCCCCAAAATAGTTGGAACAATCTTCCCGCTCATTAGCCTGTGAAATTACCCAGCCCATAAAGACTAACCGCCCCATTTCGGGACCTCTTGCCTTCTGAGATGGCCCACACTCTGTCTGTGGAGTGTGTTTCTCTCTAAATAAATCCACTTCTTACCTATCACTTTGTCTCTCACTGAATTCTTTCTGCAATGAGACATTAAGAACCTGAGCTTCATTAAGTCCTGAGCCCAGGTGTGATCTCAGTTAAAAGACCATGGGTTCAAGTCCCAATCTGAGGTCCACGGTTTCACACACACACACACACACACAAATATGAATTGAACCTTAGTTTTACAATGATACAAGAAAAACACATCGATTTTTGTCTTGTGAAGAAAATCACATACATTTTGTTGTTAACCTAAATGACATTATAAAACTTAAATGAGCTTGCTACTCATAGAAGAAAGTGATATTTTCCTAGAATGGTTTTGTTTTTTTGCTCATCTTTACCATCATGACCACTGACATCAATAAAAGAAATGAAATAGCAAGCATTTTGCTTACTTACACACATATGCCAGATACTTTGCCAACTACAAAGAAATAGAAGATATGGGAGAACCAATGAACAGAGAAACCTGCCAAGATGTGGCTGAATTAAATCACACTTTGCCAACATAAGAATATTATTAGGACATCATGGTCTGGAATAGAGAATTAGCAGGGGTTCTGTTTGATTTTGAGTAGACATCTCTTATCTACTCTTGAGTTGCGTCCATTGTAGCTTTATCTTCTGTTTCAAATGGTACATGGGTATTACTGATTGACAGTCAATAAAGTGAGGATTTGATCTTTCCATGATAAAACCTGTTGCTTGGAGTCAGCTTTACACTAACTGCTGTGTCTCTTAATCTTACACTGCAGCACAGAAACACCCTGCCCTGAGGACTTCATATTAATATGATTGTTGTTTTAGTCTACACTCATTTCTCTGAAATTTCACCCATGGGGGTTAATTCCAGAGTCTCCTGGGTTGCAACTTCCACAAATAAAACACCTGAAGAAATGAAGTCCTTTCCATGAGTCACAGGCTAATGAGGTGGAATGGTGGGACCAGTCTGGGGTTTCCTTCTTCCTTGGTTTTTTTTTTTGTCTATTTATGCCTTCTCCAATTTTCCCCATGACTAGTCTAGCTAGCATTTATTCTGTTTTATAGGAAAGATTTTGTTTTAGTTCTTGTGTTCCAAGAACTGGAGTAACTGATATTTAACAAGTCTTCTAATTCATGAATTTGTTTTGTTGCTAGTCTTTCTACTTTCTTTAGAATATTGTTGTCATTCTTTTTTTTTTTTTTTTTTTTTTTGCGGTACACGGGCCTCTCCCTGCTGTGGCCTCTCCCGTCCGGTGCACAGGCTCCGGACGCGCAGGCCCAGCGGCCATGGCTCACGGGCCCAGCCGCTCCGCGGCACGTGGGATCCTCCCGGACCGGGGCACGAACCCGCGTCCCCTGCATCGGCAGGCGGACTCTCAACCACTGCGCCACCAGGGAAGCCCAATGTTGTCATTCTTTTAAAAACTTGTTTAGTATTTGCTTATTGAATTCTTCTTTTTCCTTGATAAGGAACGAAGACATTGGGGGTCAGGAATTTTTCTCTCGATATAACCTTAACTTTGCCTGTTGTGTTTCGATCTGTATTACCATTATCATCATCTTATTCTTTTGTACTAGTCATCATAAAACTTCCAAGTTAGGAAGGTTTGTTTTGCCTCCTCACTTTTATTGCTCATTTTTCTCTTTTATTACACTTTTTATTGCATTGCTGTCAGAGAAAACAGATTATACTCTCTTCTTTGGGGATATTTTTGAGGTGTTCTTTGTGGTGAAATATTTACAGTAAATTACAGTAACTAATTGTTAGTGTTGGCAAAGAAGGTGTGTTCAGGATATGAATTTCAAAATATATCCAGGTTTATAAATTGTTACACATTTTCTCTATTTGATGTTTTTCATATTGCCAAAGTAATACTTGCTAGATTAAGTATGACAATACAGTAAAGATGTCTAATGCCAGGCCCATTGGGTCCTTATCCCTCTCCCCAAACTGCTATTAAGAGCAAGGAAAGGATCCTTCCATGTTTTTCACGTGTAATCTTTAACACATGCATACTTATCCTTTTAAATTATGTTATTTTATCCTCTTTTCTCAGTTTTTCTTAATACTACCTGAGAAAAGTATTAATCTTTCAGTGTTTATATTTTTGTTGCTTCTGTTTCTTGAAGTTTGTGCTTCATATATTTTAATGCTTTACTTGGTGTGTAAAGTTTCATGACATTTATGTATTAATTGTGTATAAATACCTTTATTACCACATGAACCTCTTTGTCCAGTTTACTTCTTTGCCTTAAATATCTTACCATTACTTCCTTACCATTACATTGAATTGACTGGCTACAATTTTGTTCGTTCTTTTATTTTTATTCTTTCTGAAGTCTTTTATCTTCAGTGTGTCTCTTGTGCATATGTTAGGCTTTATATTTTCACCTAATCAGTCATATATATATATATATATATATACACACACATATATATATACACACACACACACACGGCAAAAATAAATAAAATTTTATTTTTATTAAAAATAAATAAATAAATAGAAACCTAATGGAAATATAAGTTGCCTTCTGAATTATTCCTACCCTTAGTCCCACTTTCCGGAAGTAACTTAAGATTTTCTGTGTTTTGCTTTTCTGGTGGTTACAATTAGCACTTTAAATTCTATTGCTGTGTCCTGATTTCTTCCATTAAGGCCGAGGGCTTTACACTTGACCTCTCATGTCCCCTTCCCTCTTCAGCTCTCAGTATTTTAAACTATAGTAATCTTTTGCATGATCAATATTAAACATTACATACAATTCTATAATCTCCAGGGACTCTGTGGGCTGAGCCGCATCCAGCAAGGCCTCCCCAAGGCCACGTTATCCACCTGCGGGTGATGCTCCTTCAGGCTGTTGCCTGAAAGGCCACCTTCACTAGGCCTTTCCCTGTGGCCTGTGCTTCTCACGGGGTGGCCGCTGAGTTCCAAGAATTTCGAGGGGAAGACAGCAAAGCCGCCAGTCCTCTCAAAGGCAAGGCTGGAGCCGGCATGGCATCAGTCCCCCTTCAGCGTGTTAGAGACTCTTGTTGACTCTGACCTAAGAGCTTCTCAGGAGCATCCTGGGAACAATCTCGTACATCTGATATTCTGGACTGTGGTATTAACCCCTTTTCTGTCCCTGCAAACTTGTCCACTATCTTCCATGATTACTTCAAACTTTGTGGGCCATGGACCCTGGGGAGTGGGGCAGGGAACGTATCTCTTTAGTCTGCCATCATGAACCAGCTCCAAATCTTTTGCTTTTTTTTTTGGCGTGTTCTGGATTTTTAAAAATCTCAGTCTATTATCGCCAAGTCATTATTATATATTCATTGTGTAAAATAATAAAAATATATGTCTTTCTGAAGCCATAATAATCACATTATCAGAAGCAATAGGTACCACAGTGGTAATGATTAATTTTATCTAGCAGAATACAATGTTTATGGCTAGTCTACCACTATCCCAGCTTCTCCACTTATAAATTCTAAATTTGATTCTTCTTTCAGACACAGGGTTATTCTTCCAAGTGGATTTTTCAGGAGGATTTTATTAATGCTAAAATCATACAGTTCTTAAATATTTACGAATGTGCTTCTCATGCCTTTACATTTGAAAGATATCCTGGCTGGGGAAGGAATTCTGATTCATACTCTTTCTTCTCAACATTGCTGCATCATCTTGCTCATCTGGTGTAGCTGTGGATAGAAGTTTAAGGCCTGCCTGATATATATTATTTTTCTGTAAAGGTGACAAGTCTCTTTTGCCTAGATGCTTGTAAAACTTTTTTCATCCTTGAAATTCAATTACTTCGTCAGGATATGTCTTGATCTTAGTGGAACTCATCACTTTTTTCCTTGATTTCTTTGAGCCTGAAGATTTAAGCTCATTTCTTTCAGGAAAATCTCCTTTTCTTAACTGTTGGAAAAATTTTGTTTCTTTTTTTTTTTTTTTTCAAAATTCTCTTCTCCATGATCACCTATCATGTGTGTGTTGAATCTTCCCTGTTGCTTTTCACATCCATAACTCAGATGTTAGCTAAGGTGCCTTGGCCCTTTGAAGATCTAAATAACTGGTTTAGTCCCCAGCCAATTCCAGGACCTATAAAAGGTCAAAGACCTCACAATACCAACCAAATCTCGTGTCTCTGTTTCTCTCTGTATGCTCAGAGATAGAAAACTATGAGCATACAAAACTGCATACCTTTTGTAAAAAAATTGATTTTCCCAAAAAATCAATAGTGATTTTTAGTTGAATTTACTTAAGATTTGAAAAGATTCGAGGAGGGGTTATATCACAGGGGTGTGGCCTGTCATCTCCCTCATTCTCTCTCTGTAGCTCCTCCCACTTCTCCTCCTCATCCCATCCACCCTGGATGGCTGCCCCAGGACCAAATTCTTCTCCTGACTCTTTGCACAGTAACTTCCCTCTTTCTTGAAAACCTTCTTACCAACTTGCCAAGCCTGGAGATGGGAGTGTGGTCGGCGTGGGGACATTAAAAGTCATTTTCTACTCTTACAATCTGTTCAACCAAACAAAGGCTTTAGTCACAGGTGCATTCAGGGTGTCAAATGATGTCATCAAGATCATATTTCCCACTCTTCCTCTCAGGTTATGTTTGTCTCTGCTTTTTGTTTTTGCTTTTGTTTTCTTTTTGTATGTGCCCCAATTCTCTTCTGATGCAACTGTGCTCATTGGATGTGGCAGGAAATACGGCTACTGGTAGCCCCCATGCTATGGATAACCCTCAAACTCATGGTACAAGAATGAGACACTCTCTCTTTCCCAACATTTCATGTACCAGATCTCTTGAAAGAAATATGATGGGACTGGCTTGGGTCAGTGCCCAGTTGCATTGTGCAGACATGGCTGGGGTGTCATGATTGGATGTGGTGGATGGTGTACCCAGCCCCGTAGCCAGTCCCTTGGGAATCCTCTGGGCTCTGTGAAGACCGATTCCCCCGTGTAAAGAGGAGTCTCGTGTTGAGGAGACAAAAAAAAGCGACAGATGTCCTCCACACCTCATACGCTTTGGTATGGAAATGTGCCCCCGCCACGCTCCCTTTCTGTCCCATGGCTCATCCTGACTTTCGTTAAGGATCACTTCCTGGGCCTTTCAGAACCTTTTCACTTAAGTATCAATATTTACCTCCTATTAAAGGTTTGGGGAACTAACATCAGCCTGTGTTTTCTTCTCTTTCGGATTGTTTTTTGTCTCCCCCAGTAGATTACAGAAGGAAGTTACTTTTATGAACGGTCTTGTGTTTGCTTGCCTGTGAAATGTGGATACTGAAGAGCAAGTGAGAAGTAATAAGAAAAGGGAAAAAGATGCAGAGAAACGGTCGCAACCCAACCTTTCCAAGGGAAGTTGTAGTTGCCGTGGTGGTTCCACATACAGGGGGCCCAGTGAGTTACACGGAGGCCCGTTAGGACAAGGCACTTGTGATGAAGATGCTCCAGCATCTGGGTACCTGAGTGGTGCTACAGTCAAAGAAGAATCCTGCTCTGAAGCTGTTTACTGAAAGCAGTTTACACGTATCGAGCGTTAAGATTTGTCAGGCACTGGGCTAAGTACTGAGTGTAAACACGGGTGATTAAAACAGACTGTTTCTTAGGAGTGTAAAATCTTGCACTTGTGTTGTAGAAGTCTTTACTTCCTCCGTGGGCTTCATTCTAAGTGATGATTTTAGAAGATTTTATTGTATTGATTTCCATTTAAAAAATACTTGTACTGTAATAAGAGCTACCACTGGAAGAGGTCCTATTATGTTACATACACTCTATATACACTATCTCTAATCCTCCCCAAAACCCTGTGAGGTAAGTACGATTATCTCCAATTTACAGATGAAAACACGGAGGTCTAAAGGGGTTAAGTAAATTCCTCAGGGTCTAGGGGCACAGCCAGGTTTGGAACTCAAATCTCCAGTCTCTATCTCCCACTGTGCTTTCTCACTCAAGGCTTTTCTCTGCATCTTCTCATCTTTGCCTGCCTCGGGTAACTGCCTTCTGCTCACACAGTTTCTCAGTTTGACACAGTGGTCCTTCCCCACTGGCCCACACCTTTGTCTCTGGCCTGCCCTAGGGTCGGTGTCCACCCCTGGTCCAGTCAGTTGTGACCGGTGCGGGAGGGCTCATGGGGTTCACATAATGCCCCCTGAAGTTGGCCTCCACTGCAGTGGCCTTCAGAGGCAGAAGTCCCCTTAGAATAGGGTTCGAGCATCAGTGAAGATGACTAGCCTTAAACACAGCGAAGGGTAGCAAAATACGGCACCCCAAAATATGCCACTTTGGCACAAGGATATTCTGGGCTGAAGATAGCTGAGAAGAAGCAGATACAAGAAAAGCCCTCCGTCCTCCCACATTTGCCAAAATGCAGGTCATAACTTTTGAAAGGTGTCTCCACTCCCCCTCTCTACCAGGAAGCACAGAAGTTAATTACCAGAGACAACTGACAGCAGACCCTATCAGCCCTGAGTTGGCACTGAGGAATTGACATAACAAACTTTGCTCACTAGCCCTTGTCTTCCTTGTTTGTTTGTTTTGCGGGATCTTAGTTCCCCAACCAGGGATCGAACCCACATCCCCTGCAGTGGCAGTGTGGAGTCTTAACCACTGGACCACCAGGGAAGTCCTAGGCCTTGTCTTCCTTAGTTTCCCCATATATTTGCCTCCCCACACCTGGCCATCCCTAGAAGCTCAGTTGTGTTCCTTTGTCTTGTCACTTTTCTACAAAATTATTTTTTTTGTTAAGATGCCATGTAAGACCAAGTTCGAACCACCTGCTTTGAGTTACTCATCTGGCTGCTCCCCTGTGTACATACCCACATGCGTTAATTGAGATTCTGTTTGTGTCTCTTGTTAATCTGTCTTGTTGGTCTGATTCGCAGGCCCCAAGATGAACCTAAGATGCACAGAGGAAAAACACTTTTCCCTCCCCTCCAGCAGACACACCTGAATGGTATGCTTTTATTAATTTATTAACTAATATGACTTTATTGAATTTTGTGTCATAGGTGGCAGGGAATCGCCCAGAGTCATCCCATACAGACGAGAGGGCTAGCCAACCTCTGAATTAGATGCAGTATTGAAAAATGACACCCCAAATGTCAAAAGAAAAGGTTAAGCAACCATAGTACATAAGTAGTAATATTGTATAATCATCAAGAGTTATGTTTCCAAAAGAATTTAATAACATGGGGAAATGCCCAAAATATACTAAGTGGAAAAAAAAAGCAGTATAAACATTCTAAACACATCGTATATGAAAGGAACATAATGTTCATTTTTAGATGATAAGAAGGAAATATGAAGTTAAAACTGAAGAGAAAGAGAAAAGATGTGCAGTGTTGTCCTGGAAAGTGCCAATCAAAGGAGTTCTAGGAACAAAAAAGGAAGGCGGGAAAAAAAAAAAGCTTCTCTGCATCTGTGTTGGGGAAGAGGGTTTCAGACCAGGGAGCAGACGATCCCAGAGCAGACAAACACATCATAGGTTCTTACATTCTGGTAAAAAAGATAACAGAGTTAGCTCTCCTTGTTGGGATCCTACAAAGCCAACTTAGGATTCGGAAGCTTCAGCAAAGGGAAGGTGATGCCCTCCCGAGTGTGTCTGTCTTCTTCAGAACAGGCCCCCGTCTTGCTGGAATACTAGGCTGCTGTCTGGTTTACAAAGCAGCCCCTGTCTGGACAAAGTGAGACAGTTACCTCATTCACCTCCAAGTTCAGCAGGGAAGCTCTGCAACTTCAGAGCAGAGAATGCAAACCCTAAATGTGATCACCTGGGTGCTGCAAAAAGAAGCCAAACAGGTTCAGCCTGAAACTGCCTGCCTACCTTTCCCATTTCCTCACCCCAGAGAGCTGAGATCATTCAGCTACGGGACCAGCTCTTTGTATTTGTAACTGACATCTGGCCCAAAGTAAACGCTCATGTCCCGGGATCTCATACAGCACACAGGTTGTCTCATAGACACCTCACCTCGGACTGTCTGTCCCTGACAGGCACACCCACAGATATTCGAGGTTACAGAGGTAGATTCTTGTGGATAAGGAAGGAATAAATTTCATAAACAGAAACTGGGAAAACATTGGTTAGATGCAACCAGGGAAGAAAGCAGACCACAAGCTGGATACGAGTCAACAAAGTAACAGAACACACACACACACACACACACACACCCCATTCGAGAATGTTCAATGAAAGCATTGTTTGTAAGACAATTCTACCTCTTTCTTTGGTCCCCTCTAGTGAAGACACAAGTGCAATACTGTTGTAAAGAGAGCCACAATGACAGCATGAAATCTGGGAAACAAACTATGAGGAGAGAGTGAATAACAGCGAAGATGTTTTATTGAAGTGCAGCAGTAATCAATAAATACCCAAGGGCTGACACTTAAAGAAATAGTGAGGAAGGATGAGAAGGGAAAGATTATGGGGGTTAGTTCACACCATTCCTTAGCAGAAGCTCAAGTACAATCATCAAACTCAACTGTTTCAGTTAAGCATTCTGAACTTAAGTAGATGAGAAAAGTCTCTTCAAATCTGGGATACACTCCATCAGTGGGCTCTCCAGATATAATAGTGGTTCAACCCTGTTGTGTTACATTTCCTACATACCCTTCTAAGGGCCTACACTTACTTCATCCTCACAGAAACACTCTGAAATGGGAGCTGTTACAGCCTCGTCTTACAGATGAGGAAAGGGAGACGCAGACAGGTTAAGTACCTCGGCCAAGGTCTTACTGCTAGTGTCAGTGTATAGTTGTGTACCCAGGAAACCTGACTGCTACCCAGGAGGCTCCAATATTCCCGCCGTGGACTCACCTCTAGAGCCGACTCCTTGGCCTTCCCTTTTTGAGTTTATAATAATACCGCCATCTGCCCAGGAGCTTGGCATAATACCTTTGAATATTATAAATGATTCTGCATTCAAAAGTGTCCCTTTCTTTTTTCTAGCTTCCAACCAGCTTCCAGAAACATCTCAGAATCCTTAAAAAACACTTTCCACGATTATGTCTGCTCATCACAAGAACCTCTTAGAATGGATTAAGATTTAGTAATTAGAACAATGTGCGTGCATAAACAATTTTATAAGTATTTACTTTTTTACAAATGTTCTCATTTCTTGGGAAATCCTGAAAGCATGTCAAGGCTAGTACTATTCTCCCCATCCTAAAGGTGGGATAAGTAAAGTTCTGAGAGTTCAGGTGACTTATCCAAGGAACGTAGTTAACATGTGGCAACCAGGATTAGAAACCATGTTCATGTGGTCCCCCACAGGATGGGGCCTCTGGAGGCCAGGCAAGTCCCTGTTCTTTGCGACCTCGCCCATCACTAATGTGGCCATTTGTAACCCATAATAGGTCTTCAGTAGATAGTGTTGAAAGGTTTTGGTAGCAGGAAGAATTTTAAAGGGCTTGTGTAAAACTGGAACAGTGTCTGCGTTCAGCAGAGAAGCTTGAATGAGACCTTTCAGTTTGTTCCAGGAGGGGCCTTTCCTGAGCCCTTTCTGTCCGTTGTTCTCAGGGAAGCCTAGCAGTTGAGCCATCCACCTGCACGGGTTTCAGACCGGTGGGACGGTAGGTGCTGTTTAATACTGTAATGCTGCTGTCATTGCGCCTTTCAGTAATATAACAGTGGAGGGTCTTTGTTTCAAGCAGCTGGTTTTTTTTTTAATCCTTAGGGGATTTCTGCTCCTTTACCTAAAGGTGGTGGAGGTGAGGCAGTAGAAAAGAAGGAACTGAGCCCCAACAAGTCGGCGGTACGGTAGGCTGGGGGTAGAGAACAGATGGCCCAAGGGGACCTCAACTGAAGAGGCGTGGCCAGTGGATGCCGCTAACAGTGATGACAGATAATGCAGCCTTTTCTGCAGAACAGTTCCCTTGTGTTTGTTAGTTTCAGACCTTGGGCAAGTCTCTTAAACATGGCAGCCTTGCCTACATCCTTTGGGAACTAAAGGGCTCTGCACGTGGTGTAAGAGGGGAAGAGATGAGGGAGAAGCAGCTGTGTAGAGAAATGCTTATGAAACAGCCGGAGGTGAATGACAGAGGACCCTGAAGCGTGGGGGGAGAAAAGTGAGTCGAAACCCAGGACGGAAGTGCGGACACGGCACAAGCACCCATCCCCCACCCCAGGGCTCCCCAGCAATGGTTGCGGGGTGGGGTGGGGGGAGCTCGGACCTGCCGCCAAGCAGGGTGGGCGCTGCAGCTGCTTATGTAGGTTGTAAGTAGAAGCGTTCCTTCCCCGTCACACGAACACCTAAGCACACACACGTGAGCACACTGGAAAGCTGGAGGGCCTGGGGAGGCGTCGGGTTACTTTTGTCGAATGAATGAACTTCCATATGTCCTGAATCTTAGAAGACTAGCGTGGAAAACCAGACAATGATACCGCCTCGCACTAAAACTGTCTCTGTGGAAGATGGGGGGGCCGGTGATCCACAGTAAGTTAAGGGAAATGAAACCACAGAAGTAACAGAACTGCAACTATGAGAAGAGTGATTTATGCAAGCCACATGTAAATGTGTGCCTTTCTGCAAATCCAACTTTGTCCCTCTTGATGATTTTAGACACTTAAAAGGGGCCTGGTGCCGTATAGCCTAGAGAGATCTCTGTTCCAGCCAGAATTCGGATTCTGTTGACATACATTTTTATAAAGAATACAGTAGGGATCTTAGTTATCCCAAACAGCCTTTCATTATTTGCATTTGTGAAATAGTCCTAATTATGTCTTTGATATAACCTACTGTCTATTAAAAGAAATAAAACATTAGTACACAGTACCTCTAGTCTTAATGAGCATCTAGATGTTTCTGGAAGAACCATCAGCAATGAAACAATAATAATGTAAATATTTAAGTGACAATAATGAGATCTGGCATTAAGATGAGCTCCACACTTATTTTAGTCATTGTTACACTTCAGAGTCTACAAAAAAAGCAGTCCTCTGAAGGTAATCTTTACATTCTAAAAAGACCTAGTTTTCATCACAGTGAATTTTTTTTTTTACATTTATTTTTATTTTATTTATTTACTTTTGGCTGTGTTGGGTCTTTGTTGCTGCACGCAGGCTTTCTCTAGTTGCGGTAAGCAGGGGCTACTCTTCGTTGCAGTGCGCAGGCTTCTCATTGCAGTGGTTTCTCTTGTTGCGGAGCACAGGCTCTAGGCACGCGGGCTTCAGTAGTTGCAGCTCGCAGGCCACAATGTATTATTTAATACCCTGAAATTGCTTTTGGAGGAATGAATGTAGTTCCATTACTTCTAATGTGATAACGATAACTCCTGGGAATATTTTAATGTGTGAAAAAATTCAGCGCAAATAAAAATCATCCATTGAAGTAAAGTATTTCAATAATATGATTCTAATATAGCTTCAAGATTTTAAAAATCAGGTTGCATTTGAAAGGAATTTTACCATCTTTTTAGGATACTGTGTAGGTATTTGTGTAAGCTAATTCAGAGAACTTTTCACTAACAATACCTTCATTCATCAGGAAGTGGTTGAAATAGAGCCCTTTTAGAGAAGGAAACCCAATTAAGATGGTGTTATGGGTTGAACTGTGTCACCCCAAAAAAAGATATGTTGAAGTCTTAATTCCCAGGGCCTCAGAAAGTGACCTTATTTGGAAATAGAGTCATTGAAAATATAACTAGTTAAGATGAAGTCATACTGTGCATGGGGGCCCTAATCCATTATGACTGATATCCTTACAAAAAGACAGCACGTGAAGACACACACACACACACACACACACACACACACACACACACACACACACACACACACACACACACACACACACACACACACACCACCACCACCACCACCACCACCACCACCACCACCACCACCACCACCACGTGACCACAGACGCAGAGACTGGAGTGTTGCAATGCAAGCCAAAGAGCCCCAGGGCTTTCCCATGACACCAGGAACGAAAAAAAGGCGTGGAACAGATTCTCCCTTGGAGCCTTCGAGAGCACATGGCCCTGTGACACCCTGTGTTCCTGACGGCTAGCCTCCAGAATGGAGACAATGACATTCTGCGGTTTTAAGCCACCCAGCCGTGGACTGTTACAGCAGCCCTAGGAGACGGATGGGAGTGGATGCTCCCCCACTATCTTGGGATGACGAAGTGCAAAGGGCACAGACTTGGGGGTTCAGCCTCAATGGAAATTAACCGGTTTCCTCAGCATTACGATAGAAATAAGATCTTCACAAGATTTGGGGGGGCATTAATTATTAAATATAGGAAAGTTACGAGGCACATAGTAGGCTCTCAAGAAAGCTTAATTTGCATCTCTTACATATGAGCACATTTAAGTGGTCCATTAATATTCAGTCCTTTGGGTGTTATTGTTTACATGCTTTTTCCATTGTACTTGAATTAAGATCTGTTTCTTTTCAATAAGTAAAAACAAAGACTTCTTTGAGAACTGTCGATTTCTAGTGACCTGCATGTTCAGTCACACTTTTGGCAGTAATGATAAAAAAAGGAATTTTTCATAATTAATGGAAAATAGACAATTTCTAATATACGCTCTACAGTTTTGTTCAGCCATAGAAACTCTAGTTCCCTCACTGCAGTTCAAAGAACGCTTAGGGGGGCTTCCCTGGTGGCACAGTGGTTAAGAGTCTGCCTGCCAATGCAGGGGACACGGGTTCGAGCCCTGGTCCGGGAGGATCCCACATGCTACGGAGCAACTGGGCCTGTGCGCTACAACTACTGAGCCTGTGCTCTAGAGCCTGCACACCACAAGTACTGAAGCCCGCGCGCCTAAAGCCTGTGCTCCGCAACAAGAGAAGCCACCACAATGAGAAGCCTGCTCGCCGCAACTAGAGAAAGCCCGCTCGCAGCAATGAAGACCCAACACAGCCAAAATAAATAAATAAATAAATAAAAAGAATGCTTAGGAAAGGCAGTATCCCACATGGTAGATGTGGTGGGTGAAAATTCCTAGGCAAATACAATGGTTGTTCATCTAATTATAGCTTTTTTTTTTTTTAAACCGAGCCGTGCGGCATGCGGGATCTTAGTTCCCTAACCAGGGATCGAACCCACGCCCCCTGCAGTGGAAGCACAGAGTCCTAACCACTGGCCCACCAGGGAAGTCCCCCAAGTATATCTTGAATATGCTAAGAAAATTTTTTAATTTTTTGAGCAATAGTAAGATGGTGTTGTTTCAGAGAGTATGAAATGTGAATTACCCAACCTAATGACTCGGTTTCCAAGTCTGAATGATATATGTCTTATTAAAAGGGCATGAAGGGGCTTCCCTGGTGGCACAGTGGTTGAGAGTCCGCCTGTCGATGCAGGGGACACGGGTTCGTGCCCTGGTCCAGGAAGATCCCACATGCCGCAGAGCGGCTGGGCCCGTGAGCCTTGGCCGCTGAGCCTGCGCGTCCGGAGCCTGTGCTCCGCAACGGGAGAGGCCGCAACAGTGAGAGGCCCGCGTACCGGAAAAAAAAAAAAAAGGGCATGAAACTTCTGGTTCAAGATGAAGGAAAGACATATCGATGTGATCTGCTTCCAGAGACCCCAATGAAATGATAGTAAAGAAATAAAAAGGAATAATCAAGGACCAATCAAGAGATGAGGAAGGGGCCATCAGTGATCTGATTCTCAATAAATTTCTGGAAGACAGAGAAGGAAGTGGTTAACTAGAGAAACACGGAGTGGGGGGCAACCCCAGCCTGAAGGATGGGAGAAGAAGCCATATCTGAGAAGGAGTATGGTGATACGCCCCAGCAAGACAAAGGAATAAGCCAGAGAAAAGACACTGGCAGCTGGGAAACAGTGGTTTCAAATGAGGTAAGCAATTAGGGGAGTCTCAGCCAGCAAGCAACAGACGCTCAGAAGACGTTATCTGGAGAAAAAAGGGAAGGGGTTGTGTATTCTTGAATCTCACACTAACTTTGAGATTTCAGGATAATATAAAGAGGCCTGCAATGCAAACGTAAAAAGAAAGAAAGCCGCTTAAAAAGTCACCTTATTCATTAAGATGATTTGGCTGCGAACAACAGGAAAACCAATTCACTGTGGCCTAAAGAATAAGAAATTTGTTATCTGACACAAGGGCTCTACAAGCAGGGAAGCTTCCGGGTTGACTTAAGTCCGTGGTTCTGGGTCTTCATCAAGCATATAGGGTCTTTCCATCTTTCTCTCTGCCGTCGTTACCTTGTAAGCTTTGTCTAAAGGCTGGCTGCCCTGCTCTTTCAGGGTTCACATCCAACAGGACACAACCCTGAAGAGGATACTATGTCTCTCTTGGAGAGAGGAAAACTGTTCCCAGAAGCCCTCTGCAGGCATCCCCTCCTCACTGGCTAAAATTGTGTTATGTGCACCTTTAAACAACTGCCGGAAAGGAGAATGGAACCAGAGACTGTTAATTGCTCCCAGATATCCACTCTCTTCTTTCTTCCTTTCTGTAGAGAACTCCCCTGAATTTTATCTGGAAATAAAATCAGCAAGCTAGAAGCCACTTGGGTGTAGCCATGTGGCTAAGTCCTGGCCATTAGGATGTGACTGGGAATGATGTGGGCCATTTCTGCATTATTCCTTTATTTATTTTTTTTTTAATTTTTACTTTTTGTCTTTGTCTGGTCTTAGTTGCAGAACGCAGGTTCTTCGTTGCGGCATGCGGGCTCCAGAGCACGTGGGCTCTATAGTTTGTGGCACACGGGCTCTCTAGTTGAGGCACGTGGGCTCAGTAGTTGTGGCACACAGTCTTAGTTGCCCCAAAGTATGTGGGATCTTAGTTCCCTGACCTGGGATCGAACCCACATCCTCTGCATTGGGGGGTGGATTCTTAACCACTGGACCACCAGGGAAGTCCCTGCATTATTCCTTTAAAAGTGTGCTCTCGGGCTTCCCTGGTGGCGCAGTGGTTGAGAGGCCGCCTGCCGATGCAGGGGACACGGGTTCGTGCCCCGGTCCGGGAAGATCCCACATGCCGCGGGGCGGCTGGGCCCGTGAGCCATGGCCGCTGGGCCTGCGCGTCCGGAGCCTGTGCTCCGCAACGGGAGAGGCCACAACAGTGAAAGGCCCGCGTACCGTAAAAAAAGAAAAAAAAAAAGTGTGCTCTCTGGGACTTCCCTGGTGGTACAGTGGTTAAGACTCTGCACTCCCAACGTAGGGGAACCAGGTTCTATCCCAGGTCAGGGAACTAGATCCTGCATGCCACAACTAAGAGCCCACCTTCCACAAATAAGGATCCCGCATGCTGCAATGAAGGTCCCGAGTGCGGTAACTAAGACCCAGGGCAGCCAAATAAATAAATAAATACTTTTTTTAAAAAAAAAAAAGAAGGAGAAGAAAAAGTGTGCTCTCCACCGTCTCAGGTCCTCCCCTCTGCTGGCATGAAGGTTTGGTGGTACTGAGTCAGCTTCAAACATAAAGATGAGGGTAATTACTTAGGGGGTGACGACAACAGGTAGAACAAACCTGGCACCCAAGACATTCTTGTGAAGCTGAGCTCCTACTAGTTTTGCATTTTGCATGACAGAGAGAGAAACTTCTGTCCATTTATTATGATCACTATTAAAGCAGCCAGAGCAATATCCTAATTACTGCAGTGGCCGTGCTTCACTTAGACCAGTGGTTCTCTAAGTATGGTCCCCATAACGGCAGAATCAGCATCACCTAGAAGCTTGTCAGAAAGGCAGATTTTGGGGCCTCATCCCAGACATAATGAGTCAGAATACCTGTGAATGTAGTCTGGTCTAACAAGCCTTCCAGGGACTTCCCTGGTGGCTCAGTGTTTAAGACTCTGCGCTCCCAATGCAGGGAGCTCAGATCTAGTCCCTGGTCGGGGAACTAGGATCCCACATGCCACGCAGCCAAAGAAAAACAAAAACAAAAACAAGCCTTCTGAAACCCTGCAACCCAGATTGGGACTTGAACCCACGGTCTTTTAACTGAGATCACACACCTGGTCTCAGGACTTAATGAAGCTCAGATTCTTGATGTCTCATTGCAGAAAGAATTCAGTGAGAGACAAAGTGATAGGTAAGGAGTGGATTTATTTAGAGAGAAACACACTCCACAGACAGTGTGGGCCATCTCAGAAGGCGAGAGCGGCCCCAGTGTATGGGGTTGTCAGTTTTTATAGGGGTGGGCAATTTCATAGGCAAATGAGTGGGAGGAGTATTCCAGCTATTTTGGGGAAGGGGTGGGGATTTCCAGGAATTGGGCCACCGCCCACGTTTTGACCTCTATGGTCCACCTTGGAACTGTCATGGCGCCTGTGGGTGTGTCATTTAGCTTGCTGATGTGTTACAATGAGTGTATCCTGAGGCTCAAGGTCTAGTAGAAGTCGACTTGTCCACCATCTTGGACCTGTTTGGTTCTTATCAGTTTATGTCGTGTCCTCGGGCTATGTCGTTCTTTTAAGGTTGTGCCCTGCCCCCTTCCTGTCTCACTTCCAGGCCATTCTGATACATACCCAAGTGTGAGGAACACTGAGTAGCCCATGCTCGATCCACTCTCTCTGGCTGAAGGTGAAGCCGGCCTCCTTTGGAAATTTATGGCCACTTAGAGGAGGAACCCTTTTCCCCCTGACGGCTCATTGACCAGCACACCTCCCTCTCCCACACCCACCCTTCACTTCTCAGGTATCAAGAGAACAGCAGTTTGGTTCCTTTACAATATTTCCATTTCTTCCCATTTGTACAGGTATATTTCAGTGTAAACATTCCATTCATTCAAAGTTCATCGTCTCATTAGGGCTGATTAAAATCTTTATCTACTTGAGTGGTCTTCAGATAAAATACTCTGAAATTTTCCTTCTCTCCCTGGATCTAGGGGAATGGGTGGGGCTTATCCTCGATGGCTTTGAGATGAAAGGGGCTTGGAGGGGGCTGTGCCGAGGCCTGCCCTGGCCTCAGGGCCCTGTCGCACATCTGCTGGGTGAAGTGGTTGCTGGAGGAATGAATGGCTGCTCCTGCAGTCACCCCCTGAGTCTGTGCCACACACCGCCCCCCAGGCTTTCGCCCCCCAAGCCTCTGCTGTCAGGTCCTTTGGTCCCTGTCCCCTTTACCCTCACACGACCCCGTGGTTCTCAAGCCAGCCACCTCTGTGTCTCCCTGATCCTTGGGACCTGCCTGTGGGAGCTTCTGGGTCTGGTGTTACTCCCTGGGAACCCAGAGCAGCCTGGGAAACATCCACTCTCCTCCGCCCCCGCCCCAGCGTGCGACCTCATCCCAGCCCAGAAAGACGAATGAACCCGCCTGACCGCCCACTCCCTTACCTCTGGCTCCCCGCTGGTCTCGGCAGCGGCCTTAGGAAGAAGGGCAGGCTTTCCCCTCCTCTTCCTGCCCTGAAGACCATCCCCCTTCATCACATCCTCTTTCTTCCAGAGGGGACTCGTGCCCTTGCCCCGGGGTAGAAAGGCTTTAGGAAATGGAAGCCAGCTTATCGTAAGGAAACACAGCCAGGAATCCTTCAAAAACATCTTAAATGTTTACAAGGGGGAAAGAAGCCTCTAGGACAACAATGATTTGCCTCAGCTGGGAAAGGCCAGGCCTGGAGGAAGAGACCGGCCTTCATGGATGAAGCCAGGGTCCAGCTTGCGGCCGGGGCCCGCCCGGCCCTTGTCCGCAGGTGGGAGGAGCCCCGGGCCTGGAGGACCCAGGTAGGAGAGGGGCGTGGCTGCATCCTACCCGCTCTGCATCCCCAGCGTCCGGCTTGGATCTGGCTCATCAGATTCTCAGAATGCTGTGTTGAGCGGAATGGACTCATTCAGGCCTTTGCCAGTGACTCGCTCTTCGACCCTGTCAAGTTTCCTTGCCCAAGTCTCAGTTTTTTTTTTCCCTCTATAAAGTAGAGCTGATAACGAGTAAAACCTACCTTACAAGGATTCTTCGAGTGTGAAAAAGAGAATGTATTGAATGTCCCTTGGTGAACTCAGAAATGTAGGGGGGGTAAAAGATTTCTAGTTACTCAGTACCCCCAGGTGTTAACACTTCAGTGACTAAAAAGGAATGTTCATTGGCTCATTGGCATGATTTTAGAGTAGAAAAAATAAGAATTTTTTTTTTCGTGGAATCAGTGAAACTATTTTCATGTGAAAGAGGAAAATGTAGCCAATGAACATTTTATTCTTCTTGACCTGGCTCTTGTGCAGTCAAGTTGACTAATTGTTGACCTAAAGTCATCTTGTTTGCACTCATTCTTCCCAAGAGATTAGTTTAGAATCATTAGGTAAAGTACTCAATTCCAATTCTCAAACTGGAATTGAGATTTGATTGGAATTTTGTTAAACCTGACATCTTTATTTATTTATTTTTGGCTTTAAAATATATATATATTTTTAATTTTTTGTACAATTTGTAAAGGTTATTTTCTTTAAAAAATATTTTTAATGAAGTATAGTTGATTTAGAATGTTTCAGGTATACAGAAAAGTGATTTAGTTTTATATAAGTGTGTATATATATATATATATACACACACACACATTTATTCTTCAGATTCCTTTCCATTATAGGTTATTACCAGATACTGAATATAGTTCCCTACACTGTACAGTATGTCCTTGTTGTTTATCTATTTTATATATAGTAGTCTGTACCTGTTAATCCCAAATTCCAAATTTTATGCCTCCCCCGCTTTCCCCTTTGGTAACCATAAGTTTGTTTTCGATGTCTGTGAATCTATTTCTGTTTTGTAAATGAGTTCATTTGTATCATTTTTTTTTAGATTCCACATATAAGTGATATCCTACAGTATTTGTCTTTGTCTGACTTATTTCACCTAGCATAACACCCTCCAAGTCCATCCATATTGCTGCAAATGGCAAAATTTCATTCTTTTTTATGGCTGAGTAGTATTCCATTGTATATGTATACCACATCTTTATCCTTTCATCTGTTGATGGACACTTAGGTTGTTTCCATATCTTGGCAATTATAAATAGTGCTGCTATGAACATTGGGGTGCATGTTATGTTTTCAAATTCGTGGTTTTGTTTTTTTCAGGTATATACCCAAGAGTGGAATTGCTGGGTCATATGGTAGTTCTATTTTTAGTTTTTTGAGAAACCTTCATACTGTTTTACATAGTGGCTGCACCAATTTACTTTCCCACCAACAATGTACAAGAGTTCCCTTTTCTCCACATCCTCGCCAATATTTGTTATTTGTGGGGTTTTTTTGATGATAACCATTCTGATAGGTGATATCTCATTGTGGTTTTTAAATTTTTTGTACAATTTGTAAAGGTTATTTTCTTTAAAAAATATTTTTAATGAAGTATAGTTGATTTAGAATGTTTCAGGTATACAGAAAAGTGATTCAGTTTTATATATGTGTGTGTGTGTATATATACACACACACACACACACGTTTTTGGTTTTTTTTGCGGTACACGGGCCTCTCACTGTTGTGGCCTCTCCCGTTGCGGAGCACAGGCTCCAGACGCGCAGGCTCAGCGGCCATGGCTCACGGGTCCAGCCGCTCCGCGGCATGTGGGATCTTCCCAGACCAGGGCATGAACCCACGTCCCCTGCATCGGCAGGCGGACTCTCAACCACTGCACCACCAGGGAAGCCCCCTCATTGTGGTTTTGATTTGCATTTTCCTGATGATTACTGACGTTGAGCATCTTTTCATGTGCCTGTTGGACAGATTTATCTGCATTTCCTCTTTGGAAAAGTGAAACCTGACATCTTTGTAGTACTGAGACTTCCCATTCAGGAAGATGGTTGTTTCATTAACTTATTCAAGAAAGAATAAGTTAATGAAAGTTAACTTATTATTTTTCTTTGAGTGCATTTTGGAGTTTTCTTCATAGAGTTTAGTAAATATATTTTTTTACTGATTATTCTTAAGAATTTTATGAGGGTTTTTTTCCTACTATAAATGAGATTTCTTTTCATCATATTTTACCTGTTTATAGGTGCTTTACAAGAAAGTTACTGATTTTTAAAAATTTGTCCTCTAACTGCTACCATAAAAATAAGTGATACAATTGTAGCAGTATTGATCAGTTTCCAAATGGCAGTCACTGTGCTGTGTGTTTATGTGTTTTCCCATTGACTCTTCATAATAACTCTGTAAGTTAATTATCATTATTATCCTAATTTAAAGATGAAAAAACTGAAGCTCAGAGAGGTTAATTGCCCAATGTCACACAGTTCATTACTGAGCACTTTAATTCTGTCACATTTTCTAGATGCACAATCAAATCATTTATACAAAATGATAATTTTATCTACTCCTTTCCTTCTATTTTTGTTTCACGCTACACTGAACTGGTCAAAATTATAGTAAAACGTTAAAGAACAACTGTCATCTCTTAAATGTTCCTGAACCCTCATACCCTCAGTGCGCAAGAGTATGTGGTGCTGTAATCGACTAACAATAATGCCTTCTCCTTCACCACCTCCCCTAAATTTCCAGGCTTTGTAGCCAACCTTCAGCTCTAAGTCTAGCCCCAGTTAGATGGGTGATTCTGTTAATCCTGGATCTTACCTGGTACTTCGTTATGATGCTGCTTCCAGTGATGCCTCTTGACTCTAACAATGAAGTTGTAAAAAGAGGTCCCTCATCTCCATGTCCTCTTTGGGCCTCAGGACCCCATCCTATTGAAGCTCACGGTTTCCTTTTACCAACACACCACACTGAAGTCTCTCCCAAATTCCCTTTAAAATATCTTTGAAAACAAAGAAAATGAGGAATTGGCAAACGTTTTTGTTAATTAAAACCCCACAGTACCTAATGTCAGAAAGGCTGGAGAAGGTGATAGTCTTCTGCACTACACTTCTATATTCTTTCTAAAGGGCAGTTTGAAAATGCATATAAAAAAAAAAACCAAAAAAAACCCCACAGGGCTTCTCTGGTGGCGCAGTGGTTGAGAGTCCGCCTGCCGATGCAGGGGACACGGGTTCGTGCCCCGGTCCGGGAAGATCCCACATGCCGCAGAGCGGCTGGGCCCGTGAGCCATGGCCACTGAGCCTGCGCGTCCGGAGCCTGTGCTCCGCAGCGGGAGAGGCCACAACCGTGAGAGGCCCGCGTACCGCAAAAACAAAACAAAACAAAACAAAAAACCATAGAATTTTGCATATTCCCTGACCCAGAAATCTCACTTGTTGGAATTTATCCTAAGTAAGTCATCATGGACAAACACAAATATATTTTTTTAAGTTATTTATTTCAATGTTATTTATGACGGTTAAAAATTTGTAGCAATTTAGATGTCCAACAATGGGCAGTTTGCTAAATAAATTATACTACATCCAAAAGAATATTTCATAATATGGCAAAGTTCATAATATACACTGTTACGTGAAATAGTGTATCGCAACTCAAAATATAGAGTATAATCCCGTTTTTGTTATAGATCGATATATCCATCCATTTCTATATAAGTATGTGACTATAAATCTCTTTCTGTCTGTCAGTATAGAAATCACAGAAAACAAATATATATCCTCAAATATCCACCTCTTGGTGTAATTATGAAGAAATGTGGTGTGTTTCTTCTTTTTGCTCATTGTTTTCTGAATTTTCTATAGTCGACATACACTTTATTACATTTATTATATATATAATTTTTGCGGTACGCGGGCCTCTCACTGCTGTGGCCTCTCCCACCGCGGAGCACAGGCTCCGGACACGCAGGCCCAGCCACTCCGCGGCACGTGGGATCCTCCCGGACAGGGGCACGAACCCGTGTCCTCTGCATCGGCAGGCGGACTCTCAACCACTGCACCACCAGGGAAGCCCTATTACATTTATTTTTTTAATATTTATTTATTTATTTATTTTTGGCTGTGTTGGGTCTTAGTTGCGACACGCGGGATCTTCATTGTGGCGCTGGCTTCTCTCTAGTTGCGGCACGCAGACTCCAGAGCGCGTGAGCTCTGTAGTTTGTGGCAGACGGGCTCTCTAGTTGAGGTGTGCGGGCTCAGTAATTGAGGCTTGGGGGCTTAGTTGCCTCGCAGCACATGGGATCTTAGTTCCCTGATCAGGGATTGAACCTGCGTCCCCTGTATTGGGAGGCGGACTCTTTACCACTTTTTAAAGGAAGTCCCTACACTTTATTATATTTAAAATGGAAAAAAAAGTTATTCTTAAACAGCTTTTTGTTATTTAGTTTATAGGCAAAGAGACACCAGACATAAGGCTCCAATAAGATAGAAGGTTTTTTTAAATTTCCCCAAACTGTCTAGAGGTGAGTGGTCCAGTGTTACAATGAAGCTGTACTCCAGGACGTTATTTAGGGATCTTGATTTCTTCTGTCTCCTGCTGCTACTATCTAGGTTGTTGTCCTTTTCACGTGGAAGCTGGCTCACTTCCACATCCACATTCTAGCCCATAGGAGAGTCTGGACCAAGTAGATTTGTCTTAAGGGGATGACTTGGAAGTTAAACGCTTCATTTTCACTCATCATGGGCTTCAGTCTAGTCACGTGACCACACCAGTCTGCAGAGCAGGCTGTGATCTATAATTCCCAGCTCTCAGCCATGTATCCATGTTCAGCTAAAATTTAGGGTGAAGGGATTCTTGCTAAAATGAAGGAGAAGTGAATAGTGGGGATCAATTCATAGACTCTTTCCCCAGGTATTATAAAGCTACAATAGTTAGGGCTTCCCTGGTGGCGCAGTGGTTGGGGGTCTGCCTGCCGATGCAGGGGACACGGGTTCGTGCCCCGGTCCGGAAAGATTCCACATGCTGTGGAGCGGCTGGGCCCGTGAGCCATGGCCGCTGAGCCTGCGCGTCCGGAGCCCGTGCTCTGCAATGGGAGAGGCCACAACAGTGAGAGGCCCGCGTACCACAAAAAAAAAAAAAAAAAAAATCTACAACAGTTAAAATACCATGATCCAGGTACAAGAATAGATAAATAATGGAGTAGACTAGGAAAAACAAAAACTGCCTCAAATATAAGATTTAAGCATGTATAAAAAGGTAGCTTTTCAAATTTGGGTAGGTGAAAAAGTGAATTATTCAATCAATGATGTTGAGAACTGGATAACCATTTGGAAAAAAAACCTGTCAGATTAAATAACAAAACATATTCCAGATGTCTTAAAGACTGAAACGTCTATAGGGAAATATCAATGAAAATGGCCGCTAGACTGTAACTTCTGCTTTAGTTGGTTCCCCATTCCACAGATCTCTGTACCTTATTGAGCTTAATTATATCTTCATTGACCTTCAACCAGAACCGCAAACCATATACCACATGCAGAGGGCTGTGTTTATATTACATCAGGAGAGTACTTTCAATTTTGTTTATTTGTTTTTTGTATCCTTTGTTATGAAGTGGTTTTCTTTATGTTGATCTTATGTGTTGCTAAGTACAATAGTGATCTAAGTAATGTCTTCTAATTCCTATCCTGGACTACCTAGGTGTGTATCTGATTGTATTTGCTGCAAAAAAATAACCTGACTAAAAAATGGGCAAATGACTTGAACAGACATTTCTCTAAAGGTGATATACAAATGGCCAACAAACATATGAAAAGATGCTCAACATCACTAATCATTAGAGAAATGCAAATCAAAATCATGATGAGATATCACATTACACCATATTCTACCTGTTGACTGTAATGTGGTTACTATTTTAAAAAAAAATACAGAAATAAAAGTTTTGGCAAGGATGTGGAGAAATTAGAACCTTTGTGCACTGTTTAGTGGGAATGTAAAATGGTGTAGCTGCTATGGGAAACAGCACGGTGGTTCCTCAAAAAGTAATAAAAACAAATACCATATGATCCAGCAATCCCATTTCTGAGACAAATACTGTATGATTCCACTTACATAAGACATCTAAAGTCAAATTAATAGAAACAGCAAGTAGAATAGTGGTTGCCAGGGGATGGGAGGAGAGGTAAATGGAGAGTTGCTGTTTAATGGGTACAGAGTTTCAGTTTTGCAAGATGAAAAGAGGTCTAGAGATTGTTTGCACGACAGTGTTAATATACTTCCACTGCACTGTACACTTAAAATGGTTAAGATGGTAAATTTTATGTTATACGTTTTTTGCCACAGTTAAAAGTAATATATATATATATATATATATATATATATATATATATATTAGTCTTATCACAGTGTTTGTGCTTTCAGAATCAGAGATAGGGATTTCTTATACCTGAGCTGGTAGCCACCAGCAACATGATAGCCACCAGCCACAGGTAGCCATGGAGCACTTGAAATGTTATTAGTCCTAATTGAGATGTGCTATAATTAAAAAAAAATACGGGACTTCTCTGGTGGCGCAGTGGTTAAGAATCTGCCTGCCAATGCAGGGAACATGGGTTTGAGCCCTGGTCCGGGAAGATCCCACATGCTGCGGAGCAACTAAGCCCATGTGCCACAACTACTGAGCCTGCGCTCTAGAGCCTGCAAACCACAACTACTGAAGCCCATGTGCCACAACTACTGAAGCCTGCACGCCTAGAGCCTGTGCTCCGCAACAAGAAAAGCCACCGCAGTGAGAAGCCCGCACCCCACAATGAAGAGTAGCCCCCGCTCGCCGCAGCTAGAAAAAGCCTGCATGCAGCAACAAAGACCCAACACAGACAAAAATAAATAAATTAATTAATTAATTTAAAAAAACGTTAAAACAAACAAACAAGAAAATACACCCTGGGGTTTGAAGACCTAGTGCAAAAAGTTTTTTTTTTTTTTTTTTTTTTTTTTTCTTTGCGATACGCGGGCCTCTCACCGCTGTGGCCTCTCCCGTTGCGGAGCACAGGCTCCGAACGCGCAGGCTCAGCGGCCATGGCTCACGGGCCCAGCCGCTCCGCGGCATGCGGGATCCTCCCGGACCGGGGCACGAACCCGCGTCCCCTGCATCGGCAGGCGGACTCTCAACCACTGCGCCACCAGGGAAGCCCGCAAAAAGTTTTTAATATCTAATTTATGTTGATTACATGTTGAATGATAATATGTTAGACATATTAGGTTAAGTAAAATATATTATTAAAATTAATATATCACCTGTTTCTTTTCACTTTTACTTTTTCTGATAGGGCCACTAAATCTGGCAGAGATTTTGGAATTATCAAACCAGAAATTTAAAATAACTATGAATAATATGTTAGGAGATCTAATGCAGAAAATGGACAATATGCAAAAACAGGTAATATAAGCAGAGAGATGGAAACTCTAAGAAAGAATCAAAAGGAAATGCTAGAAATCAAAAGCACTGGGACTTCCCTGGTGGTGCAGTGGTTAAGAATCCACCTGCCATTTCAGGGGACATGGGTTCGAGCCCTGGTGCAGGAAGATCCCACATGCTGCGGAGCAACTTGTGAGCCCACGCGCCTAGAGCCTGCACGCTGCAACAAGAGAAGCCACCGCAATGAGAAGCCCACGCCCCACAACGAAGAGTAGCCCCCACTCACTGCAACTAGAGAAAGCCCATGCACAGCAAACGAAGACCCATCGCAGCCAAAAATAAATTAATTAAATTTTTTAAAAAAGAAATGCACTGTGGCAGAAATGAGGAATGCTTTTGATGGGCTCATCAGTGGACTAGACATAGTGAAACAAGAATCAATGAGTTTGAAGATATGTGAGTAGAAAATTCCCAAACTAAAAAACAAAGAGAAGAAAAGAATGAAAAAGATGCAACAGGAACTTCCTGGTGGTCCAGTGGTTAAGACTCTGTGCTTCCACTGCAGGGGGCACAAGTTCAATCCCTGGTCAGGGAACTAAGATCCCACATGCTGGGTGGTGTGGCCACAAAAAACAACAAAAAAAGGATGCAACAGAAAATCCAAGGACTGTGGGACAGTGACAGAAAGTGTGACATATGAGTGTTTGGAATACCTGAAGAAGAAGAGAGAGAGAAAAGAACAAAAGAAATATTTGAAACAATAATGGCTGAGAATTTTCCAAAATTAATCAGATTAAAATTAATGACCAAGCCACAGATTCAGGAAACTCAGAGAATACCACCCAGCATAAATAACAAAAGTGTACACCTGGGCATATCATATTCAAACTGCAGAAAATCTGAGACAAGGAGAAAATCTTGAAAGAAGCCAGAGAGGGCGGAAAAACTCACCTTATCTATAGAGGAACAAGAATAAGAATTATATCGTCCTTTTTTTCAGACACCATGCAAGCAAAAGAAGAATGGAGTAAAATATTTACAGCACTGAAAGACAAATCAAACTAGAATTATGTATCTAGCAAAATTATCCTTCAAAAGCCAAGGAGAAATAAAGACTTTTTCAAACAAGGAAAAACTGAGGGAATTTGTCTCCAGTAGACCTGTCTTGTAAGAAATGTTGAAAGAAGTTCTTCAGAGAGAAGGAAAATGATATAGGTCAGAAACTCAGATCTACATAACAAAAGAGAGTTTGAGAAATGAAGCATTGAGAAGTGAAGGTAAATTAAATCTTTTATTTTTCTTATTCTTAATGGATTTAACAGTTAACCATTAGTTTAAAGTAATAGTAGCAACAATATATTAGATGATTATAGCTTATAGATAAGTGAAGTGCTTGACAGCAATGTTGTAAGAGATGGGAGGGAGGTATTGGAACTATTCTGTTACACAGTACCTGTAATACCCATGAAATGGTATAATGTTATTTGAAAGGAGACTTAGATTAGTCGTCAAAGTGTATTACAAACTGTAGCGCAATGAATAAAAATGTTTTAAAGAAGTATAATTGATATACAAAGAAAGGAAAGAGGGACTTCCCCAGTGGTTCGGTGGTTAAGAATCCACCTTCCAATGCAGGGGATGCGGGTTCGATCCCTGGTCAGGGAACTAAGATCCCACAAGCTGCGGGGCAACTGAGCCTGTGCGCCACAACTACAGAGCCCACGTGCCACAACTAGAGAGAAGCCCGTGCACTGCAACAAAGATCCCGGTGCCACAACTAAGACCCAACACAGCCAAAAATAAATTAAATAAATAAATAAATAAAATATTTTAAAAACTCCCTTGTCCTATTAAAAAAAAATAATAAAGTAAGGAAGGAAAATTGAATCATACAAAATGCTCAGTTAAAACCAGAGAGGGGGCTTCCCTAGTGGCACAGTGGTTGAGAGTCCGCCTGCCGATGCAAGGGACACGGGTTCGTGCCCCGGTCCGGGAGGATCCCACATGCCACGGAGCGGCTGGGCCCGTGAGCCATGGCCGCTGAGCCTGCACGTCCGGAGCCTGTGCTGTGCAACGGGAGAGGCCACAACAGTGAGAGACCCGCGCACAGCAAAAAAAAAAAAAAAAAAAAAACCGGAGAGGGACTTCCCTGGCAGTCCAGTGGTTAAGACTCCTTGCTTCCAATGCAGGGGTCACAGGTTAAATCCCTGGTCAGGGAACTAAGATCCCACGTGCCACACTGCGTGGCAAAAAAAAAAAAAAATCGGAGAAGGCAGGAAAAGAGTGGACAACAAAAAAGAAACAAAGAAGGACAGCAGTGAACCAAAAACAGTTATAAATATGGTCGATACTAATCCAACAATATCAATAATTACTTTAAATGTGAATGGTCTAAATATACCAATTAAAAAACAGAGACTATAAGAAAGGATAAAATAATGACCCGACTATATGTTGTCTATAGGAAATCCAATGTAAATATAAAGACACAGATCAAAAGTAAAGGGATGGAGGGACTTCCCTGGTGGCGCATTGGTGAAGAATCCGCCTGCCAATGCAGGGGACACGGGTTCAAGTCCTCTGGGAAGATCCCACATGCCGCAGAGCAACTAAGCCCATGAGCCAGAATTACTGAGCCCGTGTGCCACAACTACTGAAGCCCACGTGCCTAGAGCCCATGCTGCACAACAAGAGAAGCCGCCACAATGAGAAGCCCATGCACCACAGTGAAGAGTAGCCCCTGCTCACCGCAACTAGAGAAAGCCCACGCACAGCAACAAAGACCCAACGCAGCCAAAAATAAATATTAATAATTAATAATTTTTTTAAAAAAGTAAAGGGATGGAGACAGATAAACCATGGCTACACTGACTAAAAGAAAGCTGCAGTAGCTAAATTAGTTTAGATAAACTATCTCCTGCACTATCTTGGAATATAGTGCTTATGTCAATCAGGTCCATAGCTCTAGGAGAAGTGTTTGAGAAAAGTCTGAATGTTTGTGTATGTTGGCTGCTTTTTTCTGCCTTTAGCTAAGTTCTATGAGAGAGATGAGTCCAGGCAAGAGTTAGCATGGTGGAACGGAATACATTTCCACTAAGGAGGTTTGGCAAAGTCTTTCTTGAGTGCTATTTACCAGACAGTGGGAGCCAGATAGATTAATAAAGTTTGGTTCCTTTCCAACCCGAGCCTGTTGCTTCACATGGCCTCGGGGTATCCATCACAATATTTCACGTGTGGGTTTGTGCCACGTGCCAGCAAGTGAGTAAAAGAGGAGATTCCTCAGGCTTAAGAACTTTTTCCAGACAAGATCTATGGCTGCAGTTACAAAGGAACCTTTAGACCAAGGAACTAAATAGAAGGAAATACACCAGAAACATATTAAGAATCCTCCAAGAACCTGTAATTCTTTAACCCCCTCGTGCAATCCTCAGGGTCCTCACAACTGAACCTATAGGACAGCATACTTATCAATACCACTTCAGATGTAGTTACGGAGGATAATTGATGGAAGAACCTCCCAGAGGCAAAGCCAAAGGTCACAGATGATAATGAACAGGGAAATTCCTTGGTAGGGCCAGGGTCCAATGGAGAAACACACTTTGTTGCTAGGTCAGGGAGCCTCTAATCTCAGTGGGTGTTACGTCATTGCGGTGGTCCAGTGACTGCTGTTGCCCTCCCTTTCTTTCCTTTTCTGAAAGAGCGTGTTTATGATCCTGTGCCTCATTTACCACTATGTGTCTGGTGGGCGGAGGCTGGGAGGACAGAGGACTTGTTTTTCAGAAGATGCAAGTGAGAGTCACAGGTGGTCCTGATGAGGGGAATGCATATCACTCAGAGGTCCTAGACTTTAAAATGAATGCAGCAGCCAGGTGGAACATTGTGTTGCCTCACTCGAACGGGGAAAAGTGTGTTTTATATCTAGGAAGAAGGATGAGCAGAAATATGTGGGTGACCAAGGAGTGGACTGTAGCTGAGACTGCCAGTTGCCTCTCTGAATACATTCTTCCCTCTTCTGCTAGCAATAGAATTACCTCAATTTTAGATCAGCCCATGGCCTTTCAGCCACAGGCTGTATTTCTCAGCCTCCTTAGCATCCGGGTTTGACCATGTAACTTGGTATTAGCTAATGGGATGTGAGAAGAAATCATATGTACCAAATATTCTTGGGTTATTAAAAGAAATAGACATGCCTCGCCTTGTTCCTTTCTCCTTTCTTAGTGGCCAAGAGGTTGATAGGTAGTAAGATCTAAGGCAGCCTTCTTAGGTTACAAGGGTGGAGCAACAAAATAGAAAGGGTCTGGGTCCCCCAAATCTCAGAGCTGCCATATTGGCCCTGGAGTGCTTATGTTGTCTGTGACACAGAGAGAAATAAAGTTCTTTCATGTTGATTCGGGTCTTTGTTAGAGCAACTCAAGCTTATAATCTAATTAATACAGGTTTATGATCAAGTGTCACATCTCATTGTAGTGTAACTATTTTTCTTAATTATGCTTCTTTTTACTGTAAGTAGCTAATTAGTGATAAGAAGAGTATCAGCAAATAATAACGTGTAGCAAGTCTCGACTGTCATCCAAGGGCTGGAAGTACAGGCAAGCCTTGCAGGAGCTAGCGTAGGAGTTAGAGGAGCCGTCAGGAGCTGAGGTTAGTCTCATCTCTGCTTCTGCAAACTGGTTTTCTCCACTTTGGTTGGTATATGACCAAATATGATAAAATGGACCCCAAGCTTACATCATTTCCTAACAGAGACCGAGTGGGACATCAGTCCTAATTTCAGAGTTCCCAGGATAGGGAATCTGGCCCAGCTTTGGCTAGGGTCCAGTTAATTCTATCAACCCACAGACTGGTATTGGAGGAGAAAGTTCCCAGAAAAGGCTGCTATCCCCTTTATAGATAGCCTATGGGTCATTTAATGTCTGATTAATTTACATGTCTATCCCCCATATTATACTTTGTTGTGAAGGCCGTGGAGAAACAGGAACTCCTATTCATTGCTGGTAGATATGCAAATTGGTACAACCATTGTGAAGTGGAGTCTGGAACTTCTAACAAAACCACACACGTGTTTGTTTTTTTTTTTTTTTTTTTTTTTTTGTGTGTGGTACGCGGGCCTCTCAGTGTCGTGGCCTCTCCCGTTGCGGAGCACAGGCTCCGGACGCGCAGGCTCAGCGGCCATGGCTCACGGGCCCAGCCGCTCCGCGGCATGTGGGATCTTCCTGGACCAGGGCACGAACCCGTGTCCCCTGCATCGGCAGGCGGACTCTCAACCACTTCGCCACCAGGGAAGCCCACGTGTTTGTTTTTGACGTAGCACTTGCACTTCTAGGAAGCTGTCCCAGGAAACACATTCAGTAAGATGAAAATAGGTATACATGAGATTGTTCATTGCAACATTGTTTGTAATTGCAGTCTAAATGTCCAAACATAAGAAAGTAATTGAAGGATGGTATTATCCATGCAGTGGAATACTATGAAACTATAAAATAACAATAAGGATGATCTCTATAAACTGATATGGAATAATTTCCAGAATATATTAAGTGAAAAAAAGGAAAATACAAAAATCTATCTATGGTAGCAGTTCTCAAAATGTGGTCCTCACACACCTGGGGGTCACTGAGACACTTTCAGGTGGTCCGTGAGATCAAAACTATTTTCCTAATAATGTGAAGCCATTTATTTGCCTTTTTTCAGAGAGGTGACATTGACACTGATGGTGCAAAAGCAATGGAGGTAAAACTGCAGGGGCCACTACAAATCAAGGCTGTGGGACGTACTGTTTAGTGACACACACTCTTGGTTAAAAATAAAAGACAGTTTCCCTTAAGAATATTCTTGAAGCAGCTGTAAAAATGAGTAATGTTATCAAACTTGACCTGAGTGCATGTCTTTTTAATATTCTGTGTGACTAAATGGGAAATACCCATGAAGTACTTCTGCTGTTTGAGTTACAAGCTGAAGTAGCCAGTTTTTAATATAACACCATTTTTACTTCAGAGAACAGCTGATTGACAAACTTGTTATTCAGACATGGGTATTTGACAGTTTTTTTCTCAAATATGAGTGAGGTGAGTCTATCTATTCAAGCAAAACAATTGATAGTGTATGTTTTGAATGACCTGAAGGACTGACACTTCTCTATGTGAGCCTTCCACTTAGTATTGATTTTGGAATCACGCTAACGTTTTGCATACCAAAGAAGTCATCATTATCATAATAATGATAAAATCAAAAGAATGTGGGGCAACCATAGAAGGGAATATAAATTTAAAAAATAAACCTAAATGTATTTCAAAAGAATTACAGTCACACTGGAGAGGACAGAAGGAAGAGCTGACTCAAGTAACTTTTGTAGAAATCTTTTTTATTAATTAATTTATTTATTTACTTTTGGCTGCGTTGGGTCTTTGTTGCTGCGCGCAGGCTTTCTCTAGTTGCAACGAGCAGGGGCTACTCTTCGTTGTAGTGCATGGGCTTCTCATTGTGGTGTCTTCTCTTGTTGCGGAGCACAGGCTCTAGGCTGCGGGCTTCAATAGTTGTGGCACATGGGCTCAGTAGTTGTAGGGCGCAAGCTTGGTAGCTGTGGCACACGGGCATAGTTGCTCCACGGCATGTGGGATCTTCCTGGACCAGGGCTCGAACCCACGTCCCCTGCACTGGCAGGCGGATTCTTAACAACTGCGCCCCCAGGGAAGCTCTCAAGTAACTTTTGAACATGGTATTTTGACCTAATGACCTCAGATTAAAGAAAAGAAACAAAGGAATATTGAATTATAAGTCGTGCCATGTAGAGGCACGGCTGGTATATTCTACAATTGAACAAGTAGTCACTATCTTGAGAGTAATGGGAAACAGGTTTCTTACTGTCAGAGAAGAGTTACAACCATGAAAAATAGGAAGACTGAAATAAAGCCTGTGGTATTGGATTGAAATCAGAGGTATTAGTGTGAATTCATGGTTTTCAACTGGATACTGTGTGTGTGTGTGTGTGTGTGTGTGTGTTCTACCTCTGTCTACTGAGAGGACCTAGAAGCAATGACACTCCAGTAGTAATATGCACTTTGCACATTTAGAGCGCAGATCTTGGTGTCTATATATCCTTCTTTATTTAAAGTAACTAGGGCTTCTTGGAAAAATGATAGATTTCAGGGTTAGGCAGGGAAAGCCAATATGAGCCTGGGACATTTTGTTGTACCAGAAAATAAGAAAGTCCTCGAAGAATGGAGTAACAGTATTTCAAAGGCATCCTCTCTAACTTATTTATTTAAATAAGTATTTCAATATGTCTGCACTTCTTCACTTGAGGGATTTTTGTTTTTGTTTTTGCGATACGCGGGCCTCTCACTGTTGTGGCCTCTCCCGTTGCGGAGCACAGGCTCCGGACGCACAGGCTCAACAGCCATGGCTCACGGGCCCAGGCGCTCCGCAGCACGTGGGATCTTCCCAGACCGGGGCACGAACCCGTGTCCCCTGCATCGGCAGGCAGACTCTCAACCACTGCGCCACCGGGGAAGCCCCACTTGAGGGATATTTTGAGAGGCTGCAATTATTAACAAATGTGAGAAATATTGGAAAGAGAAATACTATACAACATCCATATCTCTTTTGCAGCTACTCTGCAAGTCACGAAGTATCAAATTGGCCCATTCATAATGAGGAGCTAAGGCCATGTACAACATCGCTATTAAGTAATCATTTATCAACCAGATGATGATTGCACAATTGATACAATTAAATTTTATGATGTTTAAAAAAATAGTAACCAGTTATAACCCACTGAATAACATACAACTCCACAAATCCATACTCCACAAATAAACAAGCAAAGAAAGAAATGGGGAAAGAAAAGCTCTTCCATACAGTAGAATGCCAACCAATAAATGTAAGAGAAATGATGGTGCTAGAAATCACCAGTTGATAAATATGATAGTAATATTCGATTCAAGCTAGAATCATAATGGATTATAAAACTAGAGGGTGAAAGTTACGAATAGGACATCGACCTTCTTTCAGAATATTTATTAATTACAAAGGGAAAAATAATAACTTTATTGTGGAGAAGCCCAGCAGACACAACCTTAACAGAGTGATCAAATGTAACATTCACTTGTAAGGGGACATGTAAACATTGAAATCATTTGCCACCTAATATGATGCACTGAGAAGGGCCTGATGTCACTGTTGTGATCTATCTGTCAAAAATGCGCAGCCTCAATCTCACGGAAGAAGCTGGAGACAATGCCAAAGTGAGGGTCATTCTGTAGAATGACAGGGGTTTACTCTTCCAAAATGCCAAGGTCGTGAATGACAAAGAGACTGTTCCAGATTAAAGGAGACTAAAGAGATACAACGTGTGCTCCTAGATCAGATCTTAGTCTAGACATTTTTGCTTTCTTCTGAAGGAAACTTGTGCTTGCTTATGAAGAATATTATTTGACAACTAGCAAAATATGAATCTGGTTCGAATATTGGGTAATAGCATTCTATCAACGTTAGTTTCCTAATTTTGATAATCGTATGATGTAAGAGGATGTCCTCATTCTTAGGAAATACACACTGAAGTATTTAGGGCTCAAGGGGCAACGTATCTGCAACTTGGAAAAAAGGGTATACGTGAGAAATGCTTGTGTATGTGTGTAAAATAATGAACCAAATCTGGGGAATCTGGGTAGTAAAGAGTATATGGGATTTCTTTATACTATTCTGACCACTTTTTTGGGAAGGCTGAAATTATGTTAAAATAAAAAGTTCCAAAACAAAGGTAAATGAGAAAGTAATGAAATTCTGACACATGTTGTAACAGGAGACCTTGAAGACATCATGCTGAGTGAAATAGGCCAAACTCAAAAGGACAAATATTGTATGATTCAACTTATATTAGGGACCTAGAATGGTCAGATGCATAGAGACAGGAAGTAGAATAGAGGTTACCAGGGGCTGAGGAGAGGGGAGAGGGAGTTAGTGTTTAATGGGAACAGAGTCTCAGTTTGGGAAGATAAAAAGGTTCTGGAATTGGATGGTGGTATGGTTGCACAGCAATGTGAATGTACTTAATGTCAATGAACCATGCACTTAAAAATGGCTAAAATGGTAAATTTCATGTTATATATATTTTACCAAACATACAAAAAAAAAAAAAAATGAGGGTTGGCAGCCCCAGATTTAAATGCTTCAACCCCACGTCAGCTCGACTTCCCCAGAACTGATTCTGCAGTTTCATTCTGCAAAAACAGTTAAGGAACAGCCTCCTTTCCATCAGAGATCTGGTAACATCTTGCCAATCAAGGTGAGAAACAGCCTATTTAAAAAATAGTTACGAGCAGGCCCAGGACGCACTTCATAACCACGGTAATTAGCCAACAGCCTGTTTGCAGGCTGACACCTCCCAAGGATGCTTGGAGAAGCTGAGAAGTCTAGCCTTTTCCAAGCCTTTCACACCCTTTGACCTCTGCAGTGTGAACAGGAAAAATAAAGCCATGTAACACAGCTGACTATGCAGTCAAAATTCTGGCTCCAGCCCGGCCTGAAGTGGTTTGCATTATCTAGGTTACTCATTATCTTTTTATAGTATAAACGATGGTAAAGTGTTTTCTAGATTTTAAGTGTTGGTAATAAATACGCTCAGTAAATTTTATTTTTAGAAACTTAAACTGCCAAGTGAAAAAAATCATTCCCGTTCTCACAGGCACAAGGAAATTGGGGCCTTTAATCGTTTAAAACTGTGTTAAGGAGGCTGTTTGCCTCTAACTCATTCTAGAGAAAACGGCAAACTTCATCTCCCTTATGGCCAAACAGTCATCATTTCCTACAGAATAAGGCCTGACCCCACCTCAGGCTGGTAATTTGACCTCAATATACATTTTTTTTAGTATGTCTTTTGTGGGGTTTTTTGGCCACACCATGCGGCATGTGGGATCGTAGTTCCCTGACCAGGGATCGAACCTGCACCCCCTGAAGTGGAAGCACAGAGTCTTAACCACTGGACCGCCAGGGAAGTCCCTCAATATATCCATACTTTTTGAGGTTTACCTTCCATGACTCCCTTATGTATCTGCCAAATCAGACCACCAAACCTTAGAATAAATCTCCCAAAGTGTAGTTGCTGGATCAAAGAATACACCCCTTTTCTAGACTGTAGATGTACTTTGGTGAGTTACTCTGTCACTGGCTTTGAGCAACAGGCCTCTGTTTCCTCAAATCCTTGCAAACTCTGCTTCCTCCAGTTTTTGAAATGCCCTGAACTACTTATCTTTTCTCCTACTTTGTTGCCCTGGGCACATTCACCTATTGTTCTTTGCTTACTTATTTTATTTTCACACCAACCAGCTTGAAAACTTGACACATGGCACTCAAGGATCACGGCCAATATTTGTCAAATGCATAATATCACTCTTTCAGTTCACATGTAGAACCTGTAATTGTATCTATACTCTGGTGCCAAGGGATAGGCAGCTTTTATTTAAAATTTAAAAAATAAACATATTGCTTTTTATGCTGATTAAAAGTAAGATAATCCTTGGGCTTCCCTGGTGGCGCAGTGGTTGAGAGTCCGCCTGCCGATGCAGGGGACGCAGGTTCGTGCCCTGGTACGGGAAGATCCCACATGCCGCTGAGCGGTTGGGCCCGTGAGCCATGGCCGCTGAGCCTGCGCGTCCGGAGCCTGTGCTCCACAATGGGAGAGGCCACACAGTGAGAGGCCCGCATACCACACACACACACAAAAAAGTAAGAGAATCCAAGCTCATTGCAGAAAATTTGCAAGAGAATGGGGAGACAAAATCCCACCAACTCGGGCACAGGCCTTGACATTTAAGGCTACAAATTGTCAAATTTTGCAATAGACAAAGCTGAATCCTGGAAGAGAAGCACACAAATTGAGTTTAGTTTTGTTTTGTTTAATTTCTGTGGACATTCAAATAAGGTCTGGAGTGGATGTAGGTTAGAGTGTAGGTTTCGAGACCCCCAGGTAAAAGGAAGTAAACCTTCAATTTCATTATCCCGGAAGTAAGAGTATAAAGTCTTTTTGCATGTCTTGCAAACCTTCTCAGCTGTACTTCTTGAGAACAATTGATAACTGGGCCATCTGCTCTGTGAGAGGAGGCGGTGCCGGTGAAGGTGAGGCATTCTAATGCCACAGCTAATCAATGAGGAATGAGTGTAAACTTCCCACTCCTGTATTTTCAGTTTGTTTGTTTGTTTCCAGCTTAGACCACCTGTTACCAGATAAGGATTCCTTAACAGTAACTTACTCAAATCTTCTTAACACAACTTGAAGTCCAACAAACAAAATTTACGTTATTTTTTTCCTGGACTAAAGTTGATTTTGCATTTTCTGAGCAGAAATGATTTGACGGCAGTTTGCAAAATAATAAGAGAAGAATTTGGGGGGTAGGTGAGGGAGAAATGGGAGGAGCAGATGTATGTTTAAGTTACATTAGAGAGGAAACTTTGTCTAAACAGCATCATCAGTTTGAAAAATAGGTAGGTTACTTTGGGAATTGGATTTCAAAGCTCCGTGGAGGGGCTTATATTTTAGACTGGGGTGATGATGTCTCAAGAATTCTTGGAGGCTCAAAAAAATGACAGAAGGCAAAGCACTGTGGTTACAGAGTGTTTGGAAAATGTACTTTTCAAGCAATAAATAAGTGACAAATGACTAATCAAATAGAAGTTTGTGTAGGTATGGGTTTATTCTTTCCCATAAAAAGGCTGGTAGGATGAACATATTTTATTAGATGAAGGCAGAGTGTACCTAACTCAAGAAATCTAGACACCATTTTTGCGAATAGTTGGTTTGTTTAGTTTTAACAAGTAAATGGGATTCTTGTGAAGTATAAAATATTTAGGATTGGTCACAGATTTGTGATTTCCAATGAGGGATCATGTGTCCAAGAATTATGAGAGAGAGAGAGACAGAAAGAGAGGGAGAGAGGAAGGAAAGAAGGAAGGAAGGAAGGGAGAGAGCGAGGGAGGGAGGGAGGGAAAGCGTTCAGATAAGCTATTGATGATTCTACGTTTTTCAAACCTAATGGTCAGAATATTATGTTTTAAAACTTAAATAAGTCCTGTTTGTGTGTGGGTTTTTTTTGTTTTTTTTGCTTTTTGCGGTATGCAGGCCTCTCACCGTTGTGGCCTCTCCCGTTGCGGAGCACAGGCTCCAGACGCGTAGGCCCAGCGGCCATGGCTCACAGGCCCAGCCGTTCTGTGGCATGTGGGATCTTCCCGGACCGGGGCACGAACCCGTGTCCCCTGCATCGGCAGGCGGACTCTCAACCACTGCGCCACCAGGGAAGCCCCTGTTTGTGTTTTAATGTCACCATCTGGCTGTCGTTCTGGCTGAAAACAACTCCATACTAGATGTATCAAATCTTTCTAGACTTTACTCCCCCATCTTCCTATTCCTCTGTCTGTCTCTGTCTCTCTCTTTGTCTCTCTCTCTCTCTCTCTCTCACACACACACACACACACACACACACACACACACACACACACACACGGGAAGGAAATAATTTGCCTTAAAGTCATTTGTAGCCGTGAATTTTTAAAGTGATGTTTTTCTTTATAGTCAGTAAAGTAGAATAATATTTCTAGAGACCTCAAAGTGAGACACTGATTTGGTGAACATGCTTCCTGAACCACGGGGGAAAAAAAAATCAGGGCAATTGTCTGACAAGTTCAAATGGGAGAAACTGATATAAGTTTTGAGGGTAGAACTGTGCAAAAGAGAAAATGTACCTCAGTTATTGGTCTAACAGAGGCTAGTAGAACTAAAAGCTTTAAAACCCCATCTAAAGATAAAATGTAATTGTTCTCTCTGGCAAGAAGAAAATGTTTAACCACAGGAAGAGAAATAGCTAGAAAGGAAAATACAATAGGGCATAATTCTGGGACTTCTTAGCTCCTTTAGTAAACAGACCATTTAGCCTAGGGAGGAAGGTGTTACTGCCGAGGCAAGCAGAGCATTAACTAGGAGAGCTTATCCAGAAGTGACAGAATGTCTGGGATTTGCTTCAGAATAATATAGGAGAGAAGGAGGTATGTGAGGGTATAGATGAAGCAAGAGTGGCCATGGGTTGATAATTGTTGAAGCTGGCTGATGAATATTTTGGGATTTATTACACTAGGATCTCCACTATTAGATATATTTACATTTTTACATCAAAAAAATGAAAAAAACAAAGACATTCTAGGCAGGACAAAGTCCTTGTTTGTGAGGTTACCTGGCTATTTTTAAGGTTTTTTTAAAAAATAAAATGTAGTCAAGAGTAGTAGATATGTGTATGGGTTGCTGCCAAGCACAAGCGGAAGGGGAGAGACGAACATGGACTGATTTAGAAATTTATTTTGCCCCCGCTAATCTACTCTGTGTTGCTGAGGAGAGCTTCCAAAATGGGTTGGAGAAATAAAATCAAATATACCTAAGTTTTAAAGATAAAGTTTACCCAAGTAGCTTGGAAGTGAATATGTTTTCCTCCCTTTTAAGGTTATACGGAATAATCGTTTTGGCTTTTGCATGACATCCTGTGGAGGCCTGATGAAACACTTTAGGAAGCAGATTGTCCCCTGGTAAGAACACACCAATAGAAGAGAAAGCCTTTACTTAAGTGTTGCGTGCCTTTCAAGGGGTATGCGGACTCCATCCGTACATCGACAGCTTCTATTCATTCATTTTGAGGAAAGTATCTTGCTCTCTTGTTACATATTATAGTGGTTGGCCAAATTTTCTGTAAAAACTACCTGCATCAGGATTAACCTTTCCCGTTTTGCAGATTTGGCAATCCAATTCCAATGGTTTGACAGCCTTTGATACTTCCTGTAAATAGCAGTGAATAATGAACTCCCAGGGTGTCACTGGGGGTTATTCACACTTGCTAATGATTAACCACCCCTGGCTCCTGAACTGTAAGAACCAGACTTCAAGGCCCCAAATACAGCTCATCCTATTTTAGACCCCTGCTCAGGTTTTTATATGAGTTTTGAAAATCCCTTCTAACTCAAACCAGAACGAAACCTAAGTGTCCAATAAATGGGGATTGGTACATAAATTATATCCATAGTTACAACGAACTATTATTTAGTCATCAAAAATGATGATAGTAAACCTGCCTTGTAAGAAACGTTAAAAGAAGTTCTCTAGAGAGAAGGAAAATAAGCCAGAAACTCAGATCTCCATTAAAAAAAGGAAGAGCTGGGAAGAAGGAATAAGTGAAGGTAAAATAAAACGATGACCAGTCTAGACTGGGCGCCTGCCTTCTCCAACTCCAGCTCATATTCTTCCTCTGTCTCTGTCTGTCTCTCATTTCTCAGACTTGTACAAAAAAGTATAAGATAAAAAAAACGCTCCTTGCCATGCATCTCATGTCTTTCTACCCTTCTCTTCCTCCAAAGGTAGCCATTGTTAATGTTTCCTTGAGTATCGTTCCAAAGAAATATAGGCATAAAACATTTTACACAGAAGGGCAATACTAGGGACTTCCCTGGTGGCGCAGTGGTTAAGACTCTGAGCTCCCGATGCAGGGGGCCAGGGTTCAATCCCCGGTCAGGGAACTAGATCCCACATACAGGCCGCAACTAAGAGTTTGCATGACACAACTAAGGAGCCAGAGAGCCGCAACTAAGACCCAGAGCAACCAAATAAATAATTTTTTAAAATGGGGGTAATACTATAATGTTCTTCACCTTGCTTAAAAACAACGTACCACGGAATTCCCTGGCAGTCCAGTGGTTAGGACTCTAAGCTCTCACTGCCGAGGGCCCAGGTTTAATTCCTTGTGGGGGTTTTTTTGCTTTTGAAAATTTTATGATTGTTTTCCTCAAACACAAGTTTTTTTGCAAATACAAAATGCTTATACACATGTATCTCTTTTACTGGGTCTCAATTTTGTGTCCTGGTTAGAAAGGCCTCTCCACTCCCAGATCATATTCATGCCTCCTTCCAGAACACGTGGTCTCAACCTCAGCACGCCTGACCCTCCAGACAGGATGCTTTTGCTGTGGAGGTCTGTTCTGTGTGCGGTGAAACAGCAGCATCCCTGGCCTCTATCCGCTAGATGCCAGTAGCATCCCCTCCTCTCCAGCTGTGATCACCAAAAATGTCGCCAGGCATTGTCAAATGTCCCCTGGGAGGCAAAGTTGCCACCTACATCCCGCCTGGAGAACCACTGTTCTAGAACATACAGGGTTGCATTTTTAATGAACATTTCAATCTCTGATTCAGATGAGTTTTATTTTTCTTAAAGGAGTGCGATAGAGATCAGCTTGATTTTTAACTAAAAGTAGTCAATTGTCCCAATTCAATTTGCCCCGATCTGAAAAGTCACCTTTGCCAAAATCTAAATGTCCATATCATATTCTAAACTCTCATTGTTCTTTGTTTGCTCTTTATTTATTCTCAGTACAAAACGCTTACATTTTAATTATTATTAACTTCAAAATACACTTTAATATGTGAAGGGGTTTCCCCTGCCCTCCTCCCATCCCAACACTTCTTTCAGAATTTCCCAGGCTATTGTATGGTTGTTTAATTTTGATGAAGTGTAGCAATTTAAAGGAAAAAATCCTGTTGGAATTTTAATAGAAATTGCTCTGAATTTAAAGATCGATTTGGGGAAGATAAACATCTTTATGCTTTCGCTATTGAATCTTGCAGGAAAGGATAAATTATATCTTTTATTTTACTTAAGTCTTCCTTTATGTCCCTCAGTAGGATTTTAAAGTTTTCTTCATAAAACTTGCACATATTTCTTGTTAATTTTACTCCTAGATATTTCATCGTTTTATTGCTGGTATAAATGGGTCCTCTACAGCTTTGAGACGAGGTAATGGTGATAAATGGAAACATATGAGTGGATTAACCCTTTGATGGAAAGAGGAGAAAGAGACTCAGTTAAAAACTGGTACAGTATTCTGAAGATCTTACTTTTACCTCATAAATATGGTACTTATTCCAAACTATATATTTTTCCTTTTTTTTTAAATCAGGACACATCACCCCACGCCCCCGCCTTCATTATTGGTCCATCTAACCTTGTTCCTTTAATTCTGTCAAATGCTTTTAGGCTAATACAAAAACAGGCTGGTTCTCACCATTTTAAAAAGGGAAGAAAGGAAATTCCCTGGTTGTCCAGTGGTTAGGACTCTGTGCTTCCACTGCTGAGGGCCCAGGTTCAATCCCTGGTCAAGCAGCTAAGATCCTAGAAGTGGAACAGCCAAAAGAAAAAAAAAGAAGAAAAAAAGAACAGGAAGAACAATGAACACAGTAGAAAACTTGACGAAAGTTATGAACAGGTGAAAAGAAGAAATAAATGCACAGAAAACACAAGAACATGCTCACCTTCTCAAACCAAGACATGTATTCTTAAAAAAGTTAAGTGTCACGTATTTGTCTAGGAGATTGGCAAATATGAAATTGATTGATAATGTGCAGTGTTAGTAAGGGTGTAGAGAAAGAGGTTTTAAATATGTAAGATGATTTGGAGGGCAATTTGGCAACATCTGTGAAAATTTTGAATTCACAGCCCTTTGACTCAGCTAGTCTACCTTCCAGGGACTCCTACAGATATACTCACAAAAGCCCCCAAAGATCTGCATACAAACTGACATTCTGTTGAGACACACTGGTTCAGTGTGCCCTCGTTTACAGTCCGAAGGAGCTCCTGGCATCGGTTGGTGCCTATGTTTTATCAATTGTTGAATATTTTAACTATAATTGCACTTTCTTTTTGTGCTTAGTTACAAATTAGACACTACTTAAATGCTTAGCACTAAACATAAATGAAAAAAGCAAGCTGCAGAATATCATTATTGTTTGGATCATGGACCAGGGGTCAGAATGGCAGGACAAATGACTGAACTGCCCTTCTTCATCTGTCAGATGGGGATAACAATAAGGCGTGCTTCTTAGGATGTTTTCAGGAATAAAGATTAAAATATGTGAAGTATTTAACGCTGCCTGGCGTGTTATTTACAATAACGGATTGTATTCTTATTAACGATTCTTACAGTCTCATTTTCATGCATTATTTTGTTTGAGAAATATTTATTGGGTCCCTTTATGGTTGAGGCCTTGTGCCAAGTTCAGGAATATTTAACAATAAGCACACATTTTAGTGGGGGGGGTGTCAAAGGACAACAAACACACTAACAGTCAAATGAGCAAAATAATTAAAACTTGCAGTGTTATGGGGCCTCCCTGGCCGTCCAGTGGTTAAGAATCCGCCTTCCAATGCAGGGGATGTGGGTTCGATCCCCAGTCGGTGAGCTAAGGTCCCCCATGCCTCAGGGCAAGTAAGCCCTCATGCCGCAACTACAGAGCCCGCGCACCACAACTAGAGAGAAGCCTGCGCGCCACAGTGAACAGCCCACCCACAGCAACTAAGAGCCCGTGCAGCCAAAAAAAAAAAAAAAAAAAAATTGTGGGGCTATGGAAGAAAAGAAAGGGTTGAGAGAGACCTGTGGTTCTCTACCAGAGGTGTCCCCCACCCCAATTTCTGTCCCCTCTGGAGGACATTGGTAATGTCTGGAGATGTTTGTCACAACTCGGGGGGAGGGTGTTACCAGCCAGTATTGGTTAGCGGCCAGGGGTGCTGGTAAACATCCTACAATGCACAGGACAGCCCCCTACAACCGAGAATTATCCAGCCCCAAACAGGACTGCGGTTGAGAACCCCTGAGCTAGATGGTGGCAGCGAAGGTAACTACATTTAGGTCAGGTGGTCACAGAAGACTCTTCTGAGGAGATATTTAGGCCGAATTCTGACTGGTGAGAAAAAGCCCGATGGGCAGCAAATGCTATGGGGCCATCCCAGGCAGAGGGGACTTGAAAACAACAAATAACAATGCAAACCCCCTTACATTTGAGTGTAATATGCATATGCGCATATGGAGAGCCAAGGGGTCAATTAAGAGGCCTTTCCTATTTCACTATGTATACTTCTTTCTTGCTTGGATTTTTGAGAACAGTCTTCCCTCCACCCCACCCCGCCCCTTTTTTTGTAATTAAAAAATGAGGAAAGAAGAAAAGCACAAAAAGCAGGCAGGTTGGAAGACAGCCTCTGGTAAAACTCCAGGTAGATTTCAGAGAAGAGACAGGTTTTAGAGCAACCTCCATGTGCTCAGGTGGCCCTGGTGTTGTAATCTGTGGTCAGTCTCTGCCCTATACTGCCTTCCACATCCACCAGACCCTCCACAGATGATGCGAGAACGCTTGATTTTCAGTCAGGTAATGTATGTCCAGTACTTGGTTTTATACCTTTTAGCTTTGTTATATTTGGATGTGTTATCTTCACTTTAGGAAAAAAATAATAACCTAGCTTACTCGTTTGAGTATTAAATGAGGTCATTTAAATTGTTTCGTAAACTGTAAAACACAGTACAGATCATGATGTTGAGAATAGAGAGGTTAGAGGCTGCGCTCAACAACTATCTTTCTGCTTTGTCCTGTTGAGTTCAAATCCCCTCTAGGGAAAGAAAAATGAGGCCTGTGCTGCAGAGGGAAAAAAGGGCTGGGAAGGGAAATGCAGGCCAGGAGAAAAGTGATTACAAACAAAAGTAGTAGCACAAGTTACATTATTCATGTAACTAAGGGGAGGAGAGTCATGCTGATGGGACAGATAAAATCACCACAAGATGGTTGTAGCCCAGCCCCAGGCCCTTGAAAAGACAATGGTTGGCTTCTCCTTAAGCAGCCTAGGACCCCCTGACCTGAGATGTCAAGAGATGATTATAGAACCCTTGTGCAGTGCTTGGAGCCCCGCAGTCTGCATACTTTATAAAAATATCTGTTCCCCAGAGAGGAGAAGCAAAAGGGATCCAGTGACTGTGAGTCATCATTCCTCCGCGTAAGACGAGTGCCACGTGGAATCAGGCATTATCAGCGGTCACTGAGATGAAGGAAATAAATAGTCTTCAATCACTTGATGGACCACGTATCAAAATAATAACTGCAAGTATTGATACACTTTTCTGGCTTATGTGCCTTTCCAAGTTTCTTTTTTTGAGTTTTTGCTTTTGAAGGGTTTGCAGCTGTGAAAAGTAACTTAACTCTGTGTCTTTTCTTGGCCTTGAGGCAGCCTGGGAAGATAAGACACCAAATGGAACTGTGTGCCTGGAGGGAAAAAATAATGGTGTAAAACGATGATCAAGTACCAAACACTTTCTCACTTTTCATTCATGCAATTTTCCAATATAATTAACATCCACACGAATTCAGCAAATAATACATAGTAAATGTGAATCCACATTTCTTCCCCCCAAGCACCGGGAAGAATCTTAAAGGACACTGGATCAGTTTCACCGAGAGGCCCTACCTGGGATATTTCGGGACTCACAGAGCCAGAACTGAAACTTGTTTTTCCACCTTGAGAAAAGCAAATAAACAAAAATATCCTAAGCAACTGCTGGTTTTTCAAGCCCACTCTTTCGGGTTGTTTTCCTGGCCTGTGTTACGCAGACTCCGGGCACTTTCTACCCAGAATGCACCAACAATCCAAAGCTTGAAACAAGTTTGGGACGGGCCTTGAGGATGTGGGAGGGAGGACATCGACCCGGGGCAGGGGGCCCGTGTTCCTCTCGGGAGCATCTCGCCAGCTTTAATAGCTGCTTCGGTGTGATTCGCTCGAGCCAAAGGTGAGCATTGCCCGGACCAAGCCGGACCTCCAGCGAGAGAGTTGAAAGTTCGACTTTCTCCTCCTGGCCATTTGAAAAGAGGCTTTTAATTCTCGGCGCCCCTTCCCCGGTAAAGTTTGTTTTCTAGCTATAAACTCCCTGCAACCCTCTGTTTCCATCTCGGCTGCTTGAGAATCGCAATAATCAGCCAAGTTCACTTAGACGAAGGAAAAGATACTTTTGTGTACATAATGAGAGCCACCGCGTGGCCGCGGAGAACCACGCGGAAGAAGGAAACAGTTTTGTCTCGCGCTGGTGCAAACGGCCCAGGGGGAGGGTTAAGCCGACCCGAAGGCGGGTTTCGTGGACCGGCTTCGAAAGAGGCCGAGGCAGCCGAAGCGGCTTTCGAAGTTAGCAAACAAAGCGTCTCCCCAGTAACCGGCTCCAGACGAGGCTCCTGCCACCCCGACCGCTGAGGCGCAGCGCCGGCGGTCCGGCTCCTCCTCCTGCGTCCCTCCTCCCCCTTCTCCCGGTCCCCAACGGATGTGAGCCACCAATCCCAGCAACAAACAACCCTTCAAACGCGGGAGCTGAGCGGCCCTCTAACGGGCCCCTCCCCGCCCCACATCTGTCCTGCGCGCGGGCGCAGCCGCTGATTCATCTGCCGCCAGGCCGGGAAGGAACTGCACTCCGGCAAGTTACAGGGGAGCCCCTCCAGGCTGGTGGTTTCCCCCAGGACCACGTTCCCCCCTTGGTCGTTTTAGATGTGTGTTCTCTTAGGTGCCGAGCAGTCGGCACACCACAGGAAAAAAATAATCGTAAGGTCGTTCCCTTCTTAGACTGACGCTGTTTTCCTTGTTTATTCATTTTAAGCCCTGTAATTGGAAAAAACCACCCAAGCTTTGTAAACTCTGGCCTTATTCACTCTCGGGGCGGGGGTGTCTTTTTTGGGGGAGGGTGAGTATGTGGGAGGCTGGCTTTAATTTTCAGTGTAATCCTAAAACAGAGGCTCCAAAATCTAGTTAGTCATCGTTTGGCTGCCTTATTCCTCCTTGGGTTGAACCTTATTTCCACGGAGCTTCTGCCGGGTTCTTCACAGAGATTACAAAACAAAAACAGCACAGAGCAGAAACTGGAGGCTGACTCGGGAGCTGACGTCTCTATCGGGCTAAATTATTTACGTTTGGGTTTTTTTTTTTTTTAAGTGATGGGGAAAGTCTTAGTGTGGCATGTGACAGTTCGTTTACTTCAAAACGACGAAGGGGACAAACGCGAAAAGGAGAGGAGAGGAGAAGTCTTTTTAAAGGGTAATTTCATCTAGGAACTCCTACTGGAGTCCTCCTCTCAACCAAATTAAAGCAACAGGAACATGTATTTACTTAATGGTTAGTTTCTGTTTGAAGTACCGGAGGTGGGGGGGTGGGGAGAAAAGGGTCCCCTAGCAGGATATAAGTCCTAAAAGTAGACTCTGTTTACCGAAACAGATGAGCGCCCCCGGGGGTGGTAGCCCCCTTCCCATAAAGGCGGCACAGCTGCCCGGGTCCGGGGGTGCGGATGTCAGGCCGAGTCTAGGCGGGGCGGGCGCGCGTCCGGGCCGTCCCCAGGCAGAGACTTTTAAAGAGCATGTGAGCATGACAAGTGTCTGTCCGCAACATGTTAGATTTCGAAACTGCCTTGCAATCCAGTACGAAACTCGCAGCTTTAGCCGGGGGGAACAGACTTTCACCCGGGGTGTCTGTGCCTCATCCTCCCCCCCGCCCCCCACTGTTGCTGTGGAGGAAGAGCCCCCGGAGGAGAAGGGTGCGCCGCGCCGCGCCCGCGTGTCAATGGCAGCCGCGCATTCTGGAAGAAGTTGGTTCTTGTCCCGAATACTTTTCCTACGGAGCCCCGCCCCTTGAACCAGCAGCCGCTGTCTTCTCCGGCTGCCAGAGCGGGGACGGTGGAGTTGGGGCAGCTGTCAAAAACGAAAGGGGAGCCTTTTCTTCCCTGGGGTGGAGGAGGGGGAGGAGGAGACGGCCTCTTTTCCATCTGTTGCAATTTCCTAACCAAACGCACCCTCGCCAGGCCCGGGAAGAAAGGCCTAAAGTAGAAACTCGGGGCGCTCGGCTGGTGTCGCCGCCGCCGAGCCGGGGATGCAGGCGGCGTGCGCGCAGTGGGGAGCAGCGATCGCGTTTCTGGGCTCGGCCGCCCCCACGAGGAACGGGTGACAGCGGCCCGGGGACGCGGGGTGAGGCGGCGCGGCCGCGGCGCTCGGTGCGGTCCTCCGCGGCTGGAAGGTGCGGGGGGAGGGGCGGAGGAGCGGCGGGGCGGGCGGGGGACGGGGCGGGCGGCTGGGGGCGGAGGCAGGACCTCCTGTACCTTCCCTCCTCGCCTCGCTCACTCTGACAGCGCCGAGGTGCGCCGAGCAGGAGCGGGGAACAAAGGAGCGGTGTGGGGAGGGGAGCGAGTTGGGCGAGGGGGAGCCCCCGGCCGGCTGCCAGAAGATTCCGGCAGGAGAAAGCCCAAGTGTCACTTGAATTCCACCCAAGGAGCGGGAGCCTGGGATCCGAGCGCCTTGTTTAGCAATAACGGCTGGAGCGCGTTCTACAAGTTACGGGAGAGTCGGCCGGGAAGGAGGACAATCACTCGGCCCCTTCGCCCTCGCTCCTAGCCCCTGGAGACCCCAGCGTCGCCTCGCGCTGGAAGGGGAGCTCCAGAATGAAAAGCAAGAAAGGTAAGGCTCGCGGGCTGCGCGCGCCGTGGACGCGAGTCCTAGGGAAACGTGCCCGAGGGGCGGCGCTGGGTTCGGGGCGAGAGTGACTTGGTGGACTTTTCCGCCCCGGGGCTCGCAGGCCCGAGCGGCGGCCGTTCTCTTTGTTGAGGCTGCGTCTGAAATGGCAGTTGTTGTTTCCTTCTTAGACACAACACCGAGGGGCTGTTGTGGGGAGACGGGCCTCTCCACGCTGCTGGCACGTTGTCAAGAAACACGCTCGCCGCCTTGTTTGTGCGCCTCCAAGTTTCATTGTCTCCGCAGACACCCCACGCTCGCCGCGTGGCTTCTTGCTCTTTCTCGCGGGCGGGGGAGTGGGGTCCGGGTCGGGGGCACCCCTGCCCCGCTTTTCCCCGTTGGGACCCTGGGCGGCCCGGCCGGCGGAGCCGCGGCGCCTTTGTCTCAAAGTTGGGCTCCTGGGTCCCCGCTCACTCCCGGCTGGGCCGGGCACGTCTTCTCCAGGGATGGGGCGTTTACACCATCAGAGGAAGGCGACTCTGGACCCCAGGTCGCCCCCGGGTGTCGGTCCCTTTGGAAAGCTAGACTTTTAAGAATTCCCAGCCTCTACAAGTTTTCCCACGATGTATCTGGGGCAAGAGGAAGAGTTAGGACTGCGGGCAAGCGGCGTGCAGTCAGAATGAGTTCAAGTGTGACATGCAAAGAGTGAGTCTGTCATTGTTTCCACGAAGCGTTCTGGAAGCTTTATAGCTAAAACTTGCCGTCAGTCTGGTTTAAAAACAAAATACACAGAAAGAAAAAGGGGGAAAAAAGGCACCACCACGGAAGGTTAAAGAATTTTAACTCCCTTTTGAAGTTAACTTTTCAGTCCCTAGCAGGGAGGTACCCCCGAATGTTCCGTCGTGGGCCGGAGTTGGCTTTTCTGTTGTGATTTATGTCGAGTGGTTCAAAACAGAAGTTAATCGCTTGGGGAAGCCAGCGCGGGCGGGGTGGGGGGAGGGGTGACTACTGCGCATGCCCAGCTGCGGCCAGAGTTTCTCCAGCTCCACATTCTTTCAGACTCGTCGAGCGAATACGGTTAGAACAGACTCCCGTTAGAGTGGGGCAGCCTCGAAGCCGAGAGGGTTCCCTCGGCCACATTTTCACCTTGGATTTCTGTTCGTTTGATCCTGGGCTGGTGCCTTTGAAACACGCGGAGCTCCCCACGTCCCGCTTTGCGGGCGGGAGTCAAACTAAACGTCCACCCCGGGGCCTTGGTAGTTGTAGTGGAACTAACTCCCCGCGCGTCCTCTCCCCGGGGACCCTGAAGGGCGAGAGCGGGGGCTCAGAGGTTTGGACGTTTAACTGGGCTCGGCGAGAAAAGGCGCGCGGGGAGCGCCCGGGGGCGCCCAGGGAGACCAGGTCAACTCGTGGAAGGCTGACAGGTCCAGATCGTCCCTGGGAGGCGTTCTCTCCCTTCTGGTGAACTGACTGGGACAAGTTGGGTTGTTTTTGACGGGTGCGTCTTGTGATCCGCGAGCCAGAGCAGAGCTGGGCTTGCGCCGGGGCGGGTTCCCCCCATTGTTCGGGCTCTGGCGGGGAGGCTGTGATGATCCTCCCCGACCACCCGTAAGGTTCTGGGGTTCCCCCTCCCCGCTATTGTGCCGGTGCCCCCCGTCCTTCCCGGCACCCCTCTCTCGGCGCCCTCCCCCCACCCCAGCCAGGGGACGGGGCAGGAACCCGCCGGTCCCTGGGGAATCTTCGGGGCGCGCTGCCCCGGGGCGCGAGGTACTGCTACCGCGCCGACTCATGGAAACAATGAAAGTTGACGTGTTGGAGGGGAAACTTCGCCACTGGTTCGGAGCCCTTGCGGGGGAGCGGAGACTGCCGAGGTTGCCCGGGTTTCTTTCCCTTTTTAGGTTTTCCTGGCAAATCCTTTGCGGGTGGGCAGGCCCCTGAGGAGGTTGAGATTCACGGCCCCGTTTTCAGTTTCTTCTTGTAATCTGAAACTCCAAGGCCTGGGTTTGCTCTCACTCGTGCGGTCGGAGGGGCGACTTCAGCGGGGGCCGAGGAGTTGGCGGAACAAAAGCTCCCGGGCCGGCCGGGCCGGGCTCCTCCCTCGGCGAGTCCCTCTAGGTCCTGCCCGCCCCCGCCCCGGCCTCCAGCCACCTGGGGGCCCCGCGCCCAGTGGCCTCCGCTAGGGCTCCGGAAGAGATCTGGCTCGCCGAGTTGGACTGTCCGTATTATAAAAGTCAGTGAAAATCTTTTCAAGTTTTGTTGAAAACAAAAGCACTTACCTCAATCGCGGAGCCGGGGATTTGGTAAGACTGCTTTGTGACAATAGTGTCTCGTCTTAGAAAACTGAGAATGCCCAAAAGATCTCCCCAAAAGATTTTCAAACAAGCAAGCAGATTCGTTGAGGAAAACCCCCTAAGTCTCTTTGCTCCCGGTTTCTGACGATGTGGGATTCTTGCTTCAGACTTCTGCGGCTGGGTTCATCCTAGCGCTCCTTGGATTTAGTGCCTGGGGGGTTAAGTAAGTTTCCGGTCGCTTCTCCTGAGATGTTCTGATCGGGAAACCTGTTAGGTTAGGTTTGCTTTTTCCTATTTGTACCCTTAAGCGTTGCCTTCGGTTATTGTTATTCCCAGATCTTTTTCTAGTCCAGATTTTTTTTTTTTAAGAGTCCAACTTCACAACCATTGTCTCTCTGCCCACCCCCCCCCGGGCTCTGCCCCTCCCCCTGTTACTACTCAGGAAAAAAAATGCTTTTTAGGGCTGTGGGATTCATAGAGCATCTTGTGGCTTTCTAAACAAATTTCCTTGTATGTGGATGGAGTAAAAGAGACTTGTGATCCCCCCCGCACCGCCCCCCCGCCCCCGACCACCACATTTTTTAAAGTGTGAGCAGAGTAAAACGTTTGGAAACAAGTCGTAACCGGGAAAGTGTTCCAAAGCCCTGTTACAATAGGAAATGAGTAACTTGGAAAAGTCTTTTTGTTTTTCCAAGTTGAGCCACAGTCCGGAGGGAGAGTTTTAATGAAAACAGTCATGACAGCAGCAAACGTGGTTTGCTGTAGTGAAATACCAGCCGGCACAGCCGAGGAATTGAAGTCTTAACTTCCTGTTCCGTCAGCTTTTGTGCACATATTGGAAATATTTGTTAAGAGGTCCGGAGGCCTGGCCGCTCTTTTATTTAAATGAACTGAGAACAGAGTAAAGTCGCTGCAGTTTGGTGTTGCTTAACTGAAACCTGCTTTTGTGTCACTAGCCTGTTTTCAAAGGTCAGGCTTCTTGTCAAACTAAGTGAGCAGATCAAAGGACAGGCTTTAGGGGTTTTTTGTTTGTTTCAAACTATTTGTGATTGTCAATTTACAGTTGGGAATTCACTGTTCAGTGAGCAGACTTTCACACTGTTTCTAAAACGTTAAAAAGGGGAGGTGGGGTTAATAGCCTAGAGAAGTTCTGACTTTTCAGACTTTTTGAAGAGTTTAAACAAATTGCTTTATTCACATTTGCTTTAGTCATTCAGTTACTTGACACGTTTTTAAAAGTTAAGATTTCTTTATCAGAGCAAATGTAAAACAGGAACATTTATAATTTCTTAAGGTTTTTTTGTTAGTAGTTCTTCACCCAAGTTTCAACACAGGTTTTAAAAGTTTCTCATCTTCTCAACAGTGAAAGCACTTTCAGTTTTAAATGTGCCTCCTTTTTTTTCTTTCTTTTTAAGCAGTTTAATGAAATCTGGGTTGAAAAACATCAGATACGCAGCTGCCATTAAAATTTAGGATTGCTGGGCCTTTTACTGATGGCTGTTTGTTAATTAAGCCTTGAGCCAAAGTGAATTTGCAAGATCATCCTACTCTTTTGTTAGAACTTGCTTTACTTTGGAAGGTTCTGCCTTTTCTGCGGACACTCCCTCCAGCACCTTCTGCCCCCTGCAGTCCAAAACTGAAAATGTGTCACAAAGAAGAGTTAAGACTCAATTAACTGATGAGCTAGCTCATCAGCAAATCTTGAATGAGTAGCTTTTTGAGTTTCACTGTGTTAAAATGCTTTGAAAGGATGGGGTTTGGGAAAAGTTCCTTTAAGATACATTGAATGGTTTATCACTCTGAGGAATATTCTGTTTTATTTCCTATCAAGGTAAACCACTTGAGCTTGTGTCAACAAAGTTAAGAGTGCCTACCTTTAAATGTCATGCTATTTTAATTTCCTTTATATAGAAATACTGGTTTTTCAAGCATACTATAGTTTGTAATTTATTTATGTTTTTAAAATTCTAAATTGTCTTCAAAAATGAGAATATACGTCTTTAGTCAGAGTAGCCTTTTGTAGTTTTGAAACGGGGAAGGGTTAAAGTTCAAAATTATCTTTAAATGTCTAAAAGGGCCAAGTCTGAATTTTTGTAGAACCCAGTCTATGTGTGATTTAAATATTCTCTATGGGTGTGACTTTTTAAAAATTTCTGGTAGGATTAAAGCGCTTGTAAACAAGAGTTTCCTCTGGGGGTTGCATATTCAGTTTTCTTTGTCATGTAACGATTTAAAGCTGATCTCTGCTTATTGATATGTAGTATCCTGGGTTTGGATTAAACTGGCAGTTGAAATTTATGGAAGTTTTAAAGTTTATTCACTCCTAGGCATTTTTTGACCTCTTACATTAAGTACTAAAAATAGAATATTTTTATGCAATTAAATTTAAAACTTCAGTGGTTGTTTGCATTTAGTAAAAAGTGACTAGTACTGTCCATTAAAAGTAGGTGTCTAGTTTTGAATAAATGGGGGTAGCAATGAAAAGGAAAAGAAAAGGAATTGGCAGAAAATTCTGCCATGCATTTTATCTTTAGACTACTAACTGGGTTACAAGTGTAATTTTCTTGGCTTATATCAGTGGAAAAAATCTTCCTTTTTATTTCAAAACCTTCAGCGGAAGAGGGAGGAAGAACAGTGTTTCAAAGGTATATTAGTTGGATTGTTTTTCCTAGTTAGCAATGACCTCACGGAGAAGGTTGTCAGACACATCCCGTCTGCTTATGACACCTTTCCTGTTTCACACGTGGCAAGCTATTCGCAAGCTAGGTGCAGCTGTGTCTCACTTGCTGGATTAGACATTTCTGAGCACCATTGAAAAGGAACGTGAGATGTTGAATCCTATAGGAAAATGGGTACGAAAGGGAATCTGCCGGTGGGCTGGGAATCTAGAATATGCTGCCAGTCGAATTACTCTTGAGATTTCGCATGAGCTCTGGTGTTTCAGGACGGAAAACACCCGTTCTTCGCTTGTTTGGCTCTCAAGAGTTGAGAAAACACAGTTGTGCTGAGTGGTCAAAAGAGGTGAGCTTTGCTGATAACAGTGGCTGACGGCTGGCCTCTGTCCTCTCGTAGGTGTTGTTGCCGCGTCTGGCAGTGAGACCGAGGATGATGACAGCATGGACAGCCCCCTGGACCTCTCCTCTTCTGCTGGCTCGGGCAAGAGAAGGCGGAGGGGCAACCTGCCCAAGGAATCCGTTCAGATTCTCCGCGATTGGCTGTATGAACACCGATACAATGCCTACCCCTCAGAGCAAGAAAAAGCATTACTGTCCCAACAAACACACCTCTCTACACTACAGGTAAGGGAAAGGAACACCAGCTGTATGCCCGGGGGTGTGGTGGGTTTTTTCCCCAAAGTCGCTTTATAGCATTCCGGTATAGCAAGTCATTAAGTGCCTCCCCACTCAAAAAAAGGGGGGGGCATATCTTTTTCTTGTAAACTTTTTATAGTGCTAACAGCTAATAACTGGCTATGTAGAGAAACAGAAACACTTGACAGTCATCTGTCAAATAGCATTTCCTTTAATGCCTAAAAGAGCCTTCCTTTATGCAACAAACATAAGAAGGAGGTTAAATCTTACTCTATTGCCCAGGAAACTGGTTTGATATTTAAACAAGTTCAGACTTCAGTGAGGTAATTCATGTTCTGTCTGTTGACATAGTCATTTGAACTGGGAAAAATCAGTAACTGGGAGGAGTGGCTCTTTTCATCCAGGAAAGGTTTTCCTGTAGTTGATTAACTTAAATGCTGGGGCGGTAGATAACAGGTTAATATGGGGAGAGTTAAAAGGTAAAATTCCCTCTCTAAAATCATTTTCAGGCGTTTGAGAATGTATACCTTTCTTTTCCTTCCTTCTGAAAAGGTTTAAGGATGATGAGAGACCAAAAAGGGGATTTGTATTAGAAAAAGAGGAGGTTTATGACAGGAAACACCTCTCTTTTCTTGGCTGGGCTCAAATACCTCTAAATAACTTTGAAGGTCCCGATAAGCCTTTTCATGCCTCCTTTAATGCAAAGAGAGAGAGCAGTAAGGCGCCCCCAAGAAGGCTCTCGGGCGTGTTGGCGGAGTGTTAAAGCGTCTAAAACATCCCCGTATGATTTCAGGTCTGTAACTGGTTTATCAACGCCCGGCGCAGGCTCCTCCCCGACATGCTGAGAAAGGATGGCAAAGATCCAAATCAGTTCACAATTTCCCGCCGAGGGGCCAAGATATCTGAAGCCAGCTCTGTGGAGTCAGCAACAGGCATCAAAAACTTCATGCCGGCTCTAGAGGAGAGCCCTTTTCACTCCTGTACAGCTGGACCCAACCCAGCCCTAGGGAGGCCACTGTCTCCTAAGCCGTCATCCCCAGGATCCATTTTGGCTCGTCCATCGGTTATCTGTCATACCACTGTGACTGCATTGAAAGATGTGCCTTTCTCTCTCTGCCAGTCAGTTGGTGTGGGACAAAACGCAGATATACAGCAGATGGCAGCCAGCAGCTTTACAGACACCTCCCTCATGTACCCAGAGGACACGTGTAAATCTGGACCAAGTGCACACACACAGAGTGGTCTTTTCAACACTCCTCCCCCTACTCCACCGGACCTCAACCAAGATTTTAGTGGATTTCAGCTTCTGGTAGATGTTGCACTCAAACGGGCTGCAGAAATGGAGCTTCAGGCAAAACTTATGGCTTAACCCCTTTTTTCAAGCAAAACAGTTCTCAGAAATGTTATGATTGCTGGGATGATGGCAAGAGGTGAATTGCATTATTTTATATATTTTTTTATTAATATTTGCACATGGGATTGCTAAAATGAAGCTTCCTGTTACTGAGATGTTGTCAATGGAATACAGTCATTCCAAGAACTATAAACTCAAAGCTACTGTAGAAACAAAGGGTTTTCTTTTTTAAATGTTTCTTGGTAGATTATTCATAATGTGAGGTGGTTCCCAAGATTATGTGATTTTTTTTTTCCCCTCCCCTTTTTTTTGTTGGTGTCTTTTTCAGACTGTGCAATACTTAGAGAACCTATAGCATCTTCTCATTCCCATGTGGAACAGGATGCCCACATACTGTCTAATTAATAAATTTTCAATTTTTTTTCAAACAAGTATGAATCTAGTTGATTGATGCATTTTTTTCATGACGTAATAAAGTATTTTCTTTAAAAAGTATTGTAATGCAGAGTATTTTGTTGAGGGAGGCATCTCTTAAAAATGAGTAGGAATATAGCACCCCAATGAGCAGGAAGTTGGGGGTAGGGTGGAGTGTGAGTTAGGGGGGTGTCACCAGCTCTTTGAAGAACTGTGGACAAGCCAGGCTGTATAAACAGGATGTGTGATAATTTACTCTTGATAGGAGGCATAGCAGGCCCTTAAATCTTTACTTAAAACTGCAAGTTGGAATGAATCGTTTCCATGGGTGTTTAGCTAACCACTAAATCCCTTGGTGACCTAGTCTGCGTATTTTAAGACACGACCCACGTTGAAAAGGAAGATCTCAAAGCACCTGATCGGGGCTCAGGTTTTCAGAAGTAAACAGCAACCCAAGCAGTTCTTAGTATTGCCTCTTGCACGTTACCGTCTAAAATAATTTTTGTTCAGTGGTCCAGTCAGGTAAGGCCTCTTTACGTTTAAAAGCATCTTTTAAAACATTGTCTAAAGTGGTGAAAGCAGTGGGGTTCTGTCTCCCATGGGACTGTTAGTTTATTAGGTTTCTTTCCTAAGGTCACGGTTTGTGAAAAGCGGTACCATACACAAGTGGAGTTTGTTGGGATAGGCAGTTCTTTATGAAGCCAGGATGGCTAGAAGGGAATTGGTGGTGTTCCTTTCACTTGAGCAGGTTTGTCACATGCCACAAAACCATTCTTTGTAGTCATGCTTAGTATGAGGTTTCTTTGTTACTATAGTCATGTTCTTTCCAGCCCTGCCCCAGCTATGAATTGTCTAAGTTTGAGGGAGCATTAGAGCTTCAGTATTGTTTAAAGAATGTAGGAAAACTCTTCCAAACTTAAGCTTGTCTAATTTTGAAATTCTGTTTAGAAGGTGCCTACTGTAGAAAGAGCTAAACTCAAAGACTTCTCTAAGTGGAAGAGAAAAACTGATGAGGACAACCAGGGGTGGGAAGAAAAAACAAGGGAGGAGGAGGTGGTGCCTCTAGCCTGTGAGGGGGGCGGCTTTGAAGGGCTCATCAGCCTCCAGTGGGCTAGCCCCACCTCAGAGTTGCAGAAATAGACAAAACCAAAAAGGAAATGATGTACATAAAAGGAGCAAAGTAAACAAATAAGAATGAAAAATCAAAGGGGATTAAGAATCATTACCTGCTTTAATAGCTAGATCAAATGCTGAAATCCTTTGAGTACAGATAAGAGAGACCAGCAAATCCTGAAAGGCTTCCCTTGATAAGACATTTCATTAATCATACTGGGTGGGGGAGGGGAGAAAGCAGTCATGTGAGTGATTTAAAAGAAAAATAAATGTCAAGGGTCAAATGAAACCCAAACATTAAAAAAAAAGAATCACCCCAAATGGATCCAGGTTGATAAATAACTGGTGTGTAACAAATGTAATTGGAAAGGTACATGTAAAAAAGTGTTTATTCAAATTGGAGCCAAAGAGAAATAACTGTTTGCTTAGTATTTGCATGAAATATCTTTTTTCATTTGTTTACTTTTAACTTGTGTTTTTTAAATTTTATTTATTTATTTTTGGCTGCATTGGGTCTTCATTGCTGCGCACGGGCTTTCTCTAGTTGTGGCAAGTGGGGGCTACTCTTTGTTGGGGCTTCTTACTGTGGTGGCTTCTCGTTGCACAGCATGGGCTCTAGGTGCACGGGCTTCAGTAGTTGTGGCTCGCGGGCTCAGTAGTTGTGGCTCGCAGGCTCTAGAGTGTAGGCTCAGTAGTTGTGGTGCACAGGCTTAGTTGCTCCATGGCATGTGGGATCTTCCTGGACCAAGGCTTGAACCTGTGTCCCCTGCACTGGCAGGTGGATTCTTAACCACTGTGCCACCAGGGAAGCCCTAACTTAATTTGTATTTAAAGTTCATCTCTTTAAGAATTTGTATTTAAAGTTCATCTCTTTAAGATAACATGTAGTTGGGTCGTGCTTTTTTAACTGGCCTAACAATCTCTGCCTTTTACTTCGTGTGTTTAGTTGGTTTATATTTAATATAACTACTGATATGTTTGGATTCGGTTTACCATTTGGATTTTTTTCCTCCCTCTGTTCCTCTTTTCTTGCCTTTTTTGGGTTAGTTGAATATTTTAAATATTTTGTTGTGATTTTTCTATTGGCTTTCAGATTATATTGTTTTTTTATTTGTATTTTTGCGGTACACGGGCCTCCCACCGTTGTGGCCTCTCCCATTGCGGAGCACAGGCTCCGGACGCGCAGGCTCAATGGCCATGGCTCACGGGCCCAGCCACTCCGCGGCATGTGGGATCCTCCCGGACCAGGGCACGAACCCGTGTCCCCTGCATCAGCAGGTGGACTCTCAACCACTGCGCCACCAGGGAAGCCCTATACTGTTTTTAATGGTTGTTCTAGGGGATTACAGTATACATCTTTAATTTATCACAGTCAACTTAGAATTAATATTATACAACCTCATACAAAATATAGAAACTTGGAACAGTATGGTTCCATTTACTCTCTTCTTTTTTTGTTGTTTTTCATATATAATAGCTATACCTGATAAATCCAACAGTATAATTTTTGTTTGAAACAGGCATGTGTCTTTTTTAAAAATTAAGAGAAAAGAGAATGTATACAGGCATACATTGGAGATATTGTGGGTTTGGTTCCAAACCACCACAATGAAGTGAATATCACAAAGTGAGTCACACAAATTTTTTGGTTCCCAGTCCATATAGGAGTTATGTTTACATTATACTGTAGTCTATTAAATGTGCAATAAAAAATGTACATACCTTAATTTAAAAATCCTTTATTTGATAAAGAGTACTAACCATCATCTCGGCATTCAGCAAGTCATAATCTTTTTGCAATACTTAATAACATCAAAGATCACTGAGGGAATGCCCTGGCGGTCCAGTGGTTAGGACTCTGGGCTTTCACTGCCGAGGGTGTGGTTTCGATCCCTGGTTGGGGAACTAAGATCCCACAAGCCACATGGCGTGGCAAAAAAAAAGAAAACTCACTGATTACAGGTCACTGTAACAAATAGAATAAAAATGAAACGGTTTGAAATACGGCAAGAATTACCAAAATGTGGCACAGACATGAAGTGAACAAATGCTGTGGCACTAAAACTAGACTTGACACAGAGTTGCCACAAACCTTCAATTTGTAAAAAACAACACCTGCAAAGCACAATAAAGCAAAGTGCAATAAAACAAGGTATGCCTGTATATCGTCTTCTTTTAATATAAATTTATTTATTTATGGCTGCATTGAGTCTTCATTGCTGCACGTGAGCTTTCTCTAGTTGCGGTGAGTGGGCTACTCTTCATTGCTGTGTGCGGGCTTCTCATTGTGGTGGCCTCTCTTGTTGCAGGGCATGGGCTCTAGGCACACGGGCTTCAGTAGTTGTGGCACGTGGGCTCAGTAGTTGTGGCATACAGGTTTAGTTGCTCCACAGCATGTGGGATCTTCCCAGACCAGGGCTCGAACCCATGTCCCCTGCATTGGCAGGCAGATTCTTAACCCCTGTGCCACCAGAGAAATCCCTATAGTCTTTTATATTTGCTAAATATCTACCATTTCTGATGTTCTTCATTCCTTGTGAGTCTGAATGACACGTCATTTCTCTTCAGCTTAAATTTTCTTGAGAATTGTGGAGGCCTGCTGGTGACTAATCATCTATTTTTGTTCACTGAAAATGACTTTTATTTTACTTTCATCTTTGAAGGAGAGTTTCACTGAAGATAGAATCCTGGGTTGTTTTTTTCCATCACTTGAAAGGCATTTATTGTCTGGTTTCCATTGTTTCTGAAGAGACATCAGTTGTCACTTGTATCATTGTTCTCTTGTATGTAATGTCTTTCTCTGGCTCTTTCATCTTTGTATTTCAGCAGTTTGGCTATGATGTGCCTAGGTATAATTGTAGTTTATCCTGCTTGGGGGTTTGTTGAGCTTGGATCTGTAAGTTATGTTTTGTTTTTTTACCAAATTTGGGAAATAGTGGCCATTATTTCTTCAAAAATTTTTTTCTCTTTTCTCCTCTCCTTCTAGAACTCCAGTAGATCTCTAGAACTCCAGTACATTATCTGAGATTATCATGTTTTTCTTTCATCTTTTTTTAAAATAAATTATTTATTTTATTTATTTATTTTTGGCTGTGTTGGGTCTTTGTTGCTGCACACAGGCTTTCTCTAGTTGGGGTGAGCGGGGGCTACTCTTTGTTGTGATGCATGGGCTTCTCATTGAAGTGGCTTCTCTTGTTGCGGAGCACAGACTCGAGGTGCATGGGCTTCAGTAGTTGTGGCTTGCGGGCTCTAGAGCACAGTCTTAGTAGTTGTGGTGCACGGGCTTAGTGGCTCCGCAGCGTGTGGGATCTTCCTGGACCAGGGCTCGAACCCATGTCCCCTGCACTGGCAGGTGGATTCTTAACCACTGTGCCACCAGGGAAGTCCCTTTTCTTTAATCTTGCTTCTCTCTAATCTTCAGATTGGATCGTTTGTATTAACTTTTAATTCACCAGCTCTTCCACTGTCTCTAAAGTGCTGTTGAGGCCATCCAGTGAATTTTGATATCAGTTATTGTATTTGTCACATGCAGAATTCCCAATTAGTCCTTTTTTTTATCATTGCTATTTCTCTGCTGAGATTCCCCGTCAGTCTATTAAATAAGAGTATGTTTTCCTATAAGTTACTTATAATAGCTTCCTTAAAGTTTTTGACTGCATTTTGCTTCAGTAGGAGTCACGTATTGATACTTTTTTCTTGTCTGATGATGTTTTACTATACAGTGGACATTATGGATGATACATTAATAAGGACTCTGGATTCTGCTACATTCCTCTGAAGAGTGTTAATTTTTGTTCTGGCAGCCAGTCATTTGGCTGGACTGAAACCTCAGTCTCCTTCTCCCCTGTAGTAGATAGTAGCTCAGATCTCTGATCAGTTCTTTAAGCTTCCAGCTGCTGCCTTTCAGTGGACTCACTGGGATTCAGAGTTTCAGGTTTGCTCCTTCCGCTGTTCCTTCCTTTCCAGGATTCCTCTGCTAACTCCATCTGCACTACCAACCCCAACTCGGTCCTTGATATCTCAAGCCATTAAGGCTGCAGCTCTCTGCCACCCTTAGTCTTCTGAAGAATGAGGTGTGCCCTCAGGTATCAAGGTGCAAACTTGCACGTCTTACCCCCTTGAAGTTCCCTTCTTCTGAAAGTGGATGACTGACCCTCTACTTTTTTTTTTTTTTTTTTTTGCAGTACGTGGGCCCCTCACTGTTGTGGCCTCTCTCGTTGCGGAGCACAGGCTCCGGACGCGCAGGCTCAGCGGCCATGGCTCACGGGCCCAGCCGCGCCGCGACATGTGGGATCTTCCCAGGCCGGGGCACGAACGCGTGTCCCCTGTATCGGCAGGCGGACTCTCAACTACTGTGCCACCAGGGAAGCCCGACCCTCTACTTTAAAACTCTGAATCAGGAGTTCTCAAACTTATCTACACATTGGAATTGCCTGGAAAGCTTTAAAAACAACTGTGGCTTGGATTTCGGAATTATTTTAAAGATCCCCTGATGATTCTAATACATAAACAAATTTGGGAACCACTGCTCTAAACTATTCTTTAGCCACTGTTTCTCTTTGTAAGTAGAACACTGGGAGTTGACAATTGATTCTCTTTGCAGACCTAGAAAAATTTGCTTTTGTAGTCTTTTGGGGCATTTGACAGTTTTTGTAAAAGAAATGCAATTTGCTGTAGAATTATCACCCAGGTCAGCTTAACCAGTGAGAGTTGAATTTGGCACTGAGCTCATCCTATGGTGTACCTATAGCCCATACAATATGTAAAACCAAGACACTAACAAATAGACCTAACACTGCAGGAAGGTAAACGTGGCTTTGGATCGAACCAAAAAATAAAGTTTATATCTGGAACCTGGCCAGAGAGTAAAAAGCAGTATTCAGACATCAAGGTTTAAACAGTCTCAGTGAGAGGAGAATGTGGCAAGTCTTGACCTCTCACTAAAAACAGACTGCCATCTTAGATGGGTTTTATGATTCAGAGACTGGAAGCAGAAAATACTCAACAATACCTTGTGGCTGAGGAAAAGGAGTAACTTAAGGTTCACGGTCACAATAGGACAGCTGACAAGTAAGGGCAGCATGATAAAACGATGGAGACCACAACGACAAGGATTTCACCAAATACCAAGGAAACAGTCTTGAATGAAATATTTTATAGACACCGGAGAACGTACAAACTCTGAAGCACTGAGTCAGTGACTTACAAATGGAATCAAATCCCACGATAGGGATGTACTCAGACTTGCAGAGAACAGACATTTAAGTAACAGCATAGGGATAAGGAAAATGAAACAATAGAGGGGTTTTTCTAGAAGGTAAATTGTTATCCTAAGAAGCCTTGCCAACTTGCTTTTCTTGTTTTTTTTAATATTCCAAACTTGTCTTCATAAATAAATTACTGAAACTTGAACATGGTCACATTTGATTGAATCACTCAAATGTATGACCTTAGGACAAATTCAGCTTTTCTATCTTGCCTCAAATTATTGCTAATATGTATATACTTAATACACTAAAGGCATGTATTCTTTTCATATAAATTTTAATATGAGGATAGGGCTTTTAGAGAATGTAAATAGATTGAAATACACTAAAAGATAGTCTTTTTAACTTTTAACCCTTTAAATAACATTTTATTACCTTTTGGCTTGTTACCTAATCTGATCACTAATGTTTTGTTACTTTAAAGTTCTTTCCAGGGAATTCCCTGGCGTTCCAGTGGTGAGGACTCCGTGCTCTCACTGCCAAGGGCCTGTGTTCAATCCCTGGTGGGGGAACTAAGATCCCACAAGCCGCGCTGTGTGGCAAAAAAATAATAAAAAAAGGAAAAAGTTATTTCCGTTGATTTTTGTTTTGGAATTTGATTCATTCAGATGAGTCTGTGAAATGCCTATGTGTATATTTACGTTAGCTAACTTTTCCTCCAGCTTGTTCGTACAGACAGTCTGCACAATCCGGAACATCACTTACTTTAAATTCTCTCATCAACGGTCCTTCTAATTGTAACATGGTTTTCTGGTAGCATCTGTAAGTCCAGTACTGAAATAAAAAATGTTAGAGTGATTTGGAAAAGAAAAGCTATAATATTTATTGAAGATTTTATTATTTGTTATATTATTATTACAACCGTTCTTGAACACTTTGGGTGCATATCTCATTTACTCCTCACAGCCCGGATGAGAGATGTTATTCCCATTGTGTAGCTGAGGAAACTGAGACTCATCTGAGCTCAGCTTGTGTGTGGGTACCAGCCGGAATAGAGCCACGTTCCCTGCGAGATTCTGCAAGTTCACTTTCCACACACTATGCCTGAAATGAAACAACTTGGAACCATCCCACTTTCATCAGACTGTTCAGTAAAGATCTGATGGTCGCTTTGGCAGTTGATCATATGCAAGTTTTCTCTTTCAAATACCTCCACTTATTTTTCTGCTGTCAAACGCCCCCTTTCCTCCACCACTCCACTTCCTTTTGGCCACGTCTGCTTCTCAGGGAGACTTGCAGAATGTGACACGTCCTCCTGGTTTCCTAAACCTTATGATGAGCCAGGGCCTGAAATAATGAACTCTCCAAGGCCAAGAAATCTGTTTTGTAGTTTCTCTGTGCTAAGTCTTAACACTTAATCTACTATTCGGTGCATTTCATGTCCCTAAGTGTTGGCTTTCTGAGCCTGTGACCTTGGCCTCCTACCTTTTTTAGTATGTTTCTGTTTTTTATTTTGATGGAGAATTTTTAGACTTGTTCTAGTGGCTATAGTTACTTTGTGCTGCTCCTTTCAATTTCCTCTGTACAAAAAAAAAAATATGTCTTTTAAGCTATATTTCCCCACATAGAGATGAAGGGACTGCTCTGGGACAGAGGTACAGCTTCATCAAATAACACGCTAAGTTTTTTCTTTTTCTTTTTTTCTCTTTTTGGCCACACTGCACAGCTTGTGGGATTTTAGTTCTCAGACCAGGGATTGAACCTGGGCCCTCAGCGGTGAGAGCTCAGAGTTCTAACCACCGGACCGCCAGGGAATTCCTAACACTTGAAGTTTTAAAGGCAAGTAAAGATTTATGGCAGTGCCTTTCCACCCCTGTCCTCCAAACCCCCAAACATCCACCTTTTGTGAAACCAGAGCCAGGGTGTTAAATGGTGTACACCCGGGGCAAAGATCAGCTTTAAAATAAATAAATACCTCTATGGGAAGAAACAAAAGCAGAGTGTTATTTTCCCTTCAGAGACCTAAGACACAGCAAGAATAAACTTAGCCTGTGTAAGTTTTCTAAAAGGATTGCCACCTCCAAGCTTGACTAAAAGATTAACTTTATTTGGTGAGGTGTATTGCTATTCTCAGGCAGGTGCTGCCCTGATCCGCCAATTCCCTGTTAATCTGAACCTGCAGAGGCGCCTTTGATCGCTCTCTCAGAGCCTCACCCGCTTCCCCAGTTGGCTTGGGAAACATCAAAAGAACTGTAAAGCAGACTCTAATCTCAGCCTTCCTGTTTCTCCATCTGCCTACTGGGTTCACGCAACAGCATGTTTTCTTCAGTTAAAGGGCATTTTCCCCCATAATACTTGGTGTCACAATGTTAAATGGACAGGTTGCGGGGTGTGTGGGGGGGCGTCCAGGGGTGTCCCTCTTTGTAACTCAAATCTCTGCCAATAGAGGATTAGAGCTGTTAGGCTCACTTACGAGGACATTTATGCGGGTACCTAAATTAATGTCTGCTGGCCTGATGCTGGGTAACCAGGAGAAACAGTTCAGTGTAGAGGAACTCTTATCAGTACAGCAGCTATTAAGTGCTATATATTCTGTCCATCACAATGGCACTCAAATAACAAGTGTGGGCGAGGGTAATACGGACTGGAAATTCTGAGTTACAGACATACAGCACTGTTCCTTACCAAGACACATTTGTATGCAAGGGTGATAGGTTAGATAACATCCAGTCTTTTTAAAATTTTTAATTAAATTCTACGGTCAATTACAAGTCAATACTAGTCCTTAGGCTTTATTTCCTTTCAAGGCCCATGCAATTTTGGCCTCCAGGATTTTATACATCTGTATCTGGATTTTCAAAAATGCTTTAGGGAGTTCCCTGGTGGCCTAGTGGTTAGGATTCTGGGCTTTCAGTGCCGTGGCCCAGATTCAGTCCCTGATCAGGGAACTGAGATCCTGCAAGCCTGAGATCCCACAAGCTGTGCAGCGCAGTCAAAAAAAAAAAAAAAGAAAGAAAGAAAACTATTTTTCACATTGCTTCGGGAGGTATTTTAGAACTGGGGGCACAGGTGAAAGAGATTTGAATTTATGTAGCCTCAAGCAAGTTTTTTGTCATCTCTAAGCCTGGCGGCTGCTTCTCTACATTTGGTGAAAATAAAACCTAAATCTCAAGGTTGTTGAGAGGATTAAATGAAGTAACGAGGGGAAAACGCTTTAAATGTTTTAGAGCAAAGCAAATTGATCTACAAGCGTTGTTGCATCTTAGATAGAATGAATCTACCTCCACACATCCACCGTTACCTGGCCAGGTACAGAGTCCTGCCTGACACAGCCGCCTGGCAGGTTCCTAATCCCGTTTCAGCCTTTGATCTTGTCCTGCCAGGCTTGGCCCCGCCAGTTCTTCCTGCCTCCAGCCTGTCTTCACAACGGCAGCAGTTCAGGTCCCCCACCCCTAATGCTGTGTCTACTGCCTTCTCCCTGAGGATGTTCTACAAAGCAGGGATAGGAGGGCTTCAGAAAAGGGTTGTACGCTGGAGAGAGTGGTGGCCACTATGCTGAAGACTAGGTAATCATCATCTCTCTCAAACTAGCTGTTTGAATTTTTACCACTGGCATCATTCCTGCAAAGTTCAAAATAACACTGGTTCTTAGTTACTAAAGGGTTGACCATCCGGAGCCTCTGACTTGCTTTCTCCTTCTCCCTCTGGGTTCACTTAAAAGGAATCCTCTGAAGAGATCTCACTGTGCCTTTTGTGATAGTTTTTTCCCCCTGTTCTTCTGAAAGATGCTGGATTTATTATGACTGACATTTTTTTTTCATTTCTTCTTGGAGGGCTCTTTGGGGACTATTTAGATAAGAAAACTGGGTTTGTCTCTTAACCTTTTCAATTTACTTACTTGTCCAAGCCTCAGTTTCTTCATGTCTGTTTTATACTCCAGAGACTACCACACATCACAGTCTTTTAACCAGAAACAAGAACTGGCTGAAGAGAATCTCATGTGTCCATTCTTGGCTGTTTTGCCTTTGTTTCCTTCCCTCCTGACTCGGGAAATTTCTCTCCTTCAACTCTCCTCTTCCTTCACTCTTTGCCCTCCTTTTTTCTTTCTTTACCCCGTTTTAAATCCCTTTACCAGTTTATTGTAAAGGAGATTATAAAGGATACAGTAGCCAGATGAAGAGGTACATCGGGTGAGGTCCGGAAGGGTCCCCAGCACAGGAGCTTCTATCTCCATGGAACTGGGTACTCCACCCTCCCTGCATGTGAATGCTTTCGTGAACCCAGAAGCTTCCTGCCTTCTGTGGTTTTGATATACACTCAGCCCTCTGCATCTGCAGATGTGAACCCCGGATACGGAGGGCCAACTGTATTACGGCCATTTTATATGAGGGACTTGGGCATCCACGGGGCCCTGAAACCAACCCCCCAGGAAAACTGAGGGGTGACTGCGATACCGTGGGTAATCATTAGTTAAATCCGTTTCACCTGTAACCTGCCTTCCCTAATCAAGGTCCTTTTAAATGTCGCTGCAAAAACCTTGCTTGTCTTCCAAGCCGCTCGGGAGCCTAAACAATAAGATGTTTTCCAAGAACCTGGATCAGCTGTGTCTAGTCGGAGCTGAGCTGGTTAAGACTGGATAGGGAAAGAAGGAAAGAGCGTAGATGTAGGTATTATGTGGCTGATTCATTTTGCAGTGCACCTGAAACTGACACAACATTGTAGATTAACTATACTCCAATAAAAACTGCAAGAAAAAAGACAATGGGACCACTGACCCTCCATCTGGGCATGCTCTAGTGTGTGCTCGGTAACCTTTTGATGGCAGAGGGCCGAAAACCCCACCCTCAGATCGTGCCAAGCGCCTTCGCTTCTGAAAGTACACAGGCTGTGGCTGAGTTGCGCCTGCGCAGAACGAGGATGAAGCACCTGTTTCCCATCACCTTTCTCCGCGATCCCCACGCCTGGGACGTCAACTCATCCCATAAATACCCCAGGCCCTCAGCCTTGTGGGAGGCGATTCTGAGCCTTTCTTCTCCTGTGTCTGCGTTAGGCTGTCTTATGCATAAACCCTCTCTCTGCTGCAGAGAGCTTGGTGTCTTAGCTAGCTGCGCGTAGGGCAAAACAAACCTGGTTCAGTAACGACTTTATAACTGAAGCTGCCGCCTGATGAAGAAGGAAGAGTGTTGAGCTTTACTTCGGAAGAACTAAGAGTGATACTAGGCCAGGATGACCCTAACTTCTCCAGGTTGGTTTTTCTCACCGGTAAAGCTAAAGGGTTGGGTTAAATCTACCTCTTCAGCCTCTGAAAGCTCTAACTTTCTAAGGACGTAAATACTAATACATATAGATCTGATAACTGTAGGTTGTTTGAAAGTCCCCTAAAATCGGATCATCATAAACTTAAGTAGAATGTTTACTGTGTGACGGAATGCAAGTAGAAAGTTTAATATAGGGGTCTGCAAATGATGAAATGACCACTTTCTCTGGGCAAAACTATCAAAAGGATGACTAAACTTTAGGGATGACGCTTCAGTCCAGGGAAGAGAGGAGTCTATGTTAAAATTTTGGAGGGAATTCCCTGGTAGTCCAATGGTTAGGACTCTGCACTTCCACTGTAGGAGGCATGGGTTCTATCCCTGGTCGGGGAACTAAGATCCCACAAGCCACACACAGACACATAAATTGGAGAGTCCCAAGTGTTTTGCTTCAGGTAGAAGGAATGGGAATTGATGAAGAGGAGGCAGGGTGGGGGGAGGGGACGGGGAAGGGGGGAAAGATGAGGTGTTTCCAGGAGAAGGAGATGGAGGCGGGAGAGGGGGACCCGTGGCCTCGTGGCGGCGGAGGGCCAGCTGGTCCTGCCAGGACCAGGTGTGTTGGCCTTCACTGGAGACAGAACAGGGGAGCAGCGCAAGGGCCCATGACATTTCTTGAGGACAGAGCTCCAAGAAAACCTGGAGTTGATTAGGCAAGTGACTGTAATTGTAAACTTAGAAATCAGAGGGGCATTTAGAAACTTGGATAGGAAAGAACCTTACGACTCCAAGGAATAAAAATGTGTAGCCTCTGAAGTCAAGATGTGGTGCGTTTAAAACTGAGCGGTCTTTTCAGAGTAGCTGGGCGACGGTATGCTTAACACTGAGGACATCTGAAGAATAGTTTAAGTCTCATTCGAGGGAGCCAGAGCTATGCAAGGCTGAGAATCTTTGTGTTCAGGACTCTACTGGCCAAAGGGGAGAGGGGCAGGATGGGTGGTGGGAAGAGAGTCCTGGGAAGCTTTTGAAACAGCACCCAGCTTCGAGATTCCGGCTGCTTCAGAATGTCTCAGCAGGAGGCTTTCAAATACAGGTGTCTAGGCGCCATGATTCAAACTCAGGGCTGGCTCTGTAATTTGCAGGGCCTGGTGCAAAATACACATGTGGGACCACTTCAAAAAACAGGAGAAAAGTACCATTAAAGGTACTAAAATGTAAAGCTTTCTCATTTCTGTCAACCTGTCATGGTGTTTTCTATTATTTATTGTTTTCAGGAAAGAAAAACTACCCTTTTAAATTAATAGCATGAATTTTTACCATCCATCTTTATATTGTGCAACGCCAGTTTTACATATAACAGCACGTAACACATACAAAATCACCCAAATGACACACTTTCTATTTCGTAGCTTGTTCCTACATGTACGTTTTGTTCTTACTAGAACTGGAAAGAGTACATAAAAGTAAATTCTTGTTTACTTGTTTTTTCACTTAATATGCTCACATCCTACCAACATTCTCTCAGCTCACAGAGTACAGAGGGGCTGGAGGGAGGAGGAACCATGGGCCGCCCTTTCTTTCCCTTTTTCTTTTTCTGTCATCCTTGTGGGTGTAAGTAGTTGGCTAATACAGGGAAGTAATGAGAGCAGGAAGGAATATGATGGAGCTCCTTGTTTGTTCATGTTTCTTAGAATGTCACTGCTTTCTTTCTGGTTCGAATGGAAAGGATGGCAGCTTGGCACCATCAGCTCCTCTGATGATTCGGGTGTAGGTTTAGCACCTTACCTGGCACCCACTTTGAGGCTCGCCGATCCCCCAGGCATCATGGGTCCATTGGAGTCCTGTGCTCATGGGCGTGTGGACCGCGATGTGAGGATGGAGCAGCCGGGAATAGCTGCAGACACAGACACACACACACACGCACACGATGCCTATCCCCTCCGCTCGTGCACACCCACCCACCACCGTCCCATTGGTCTTCACTTACAAAACACAGATTGGCAGGTACGATGATTAGGAATTGTAAATGGTTACAGCAGAGCATTAAACCAAGCACAGGACCCTTCTGAGCCTGGAGCCCTGTGGGACTTCAGGTTACGCGCCCCTGAACGGCCCTGGCTCCGCTTCAGTATTTCCCACCCCAGACTTCTTGCTAGTCAGTGATCCAGGTTCCATGCCGAGGGCCTCCGAAATGTAGGGAAAGTGAGGACCAGCCAGGCCCCATCGGTGTGGCTAAAGGTCTGGGTGAAGAGACAGAAGGGAAAGGAACATTGGGTTGCCCTTTGTGTCCCTATTGTCACTGTAAGCGTACATTAAAGTGTTCACACAGCTAAGCTGCAGGCCAGCGCGGGAGAAACGACTAACGGGGCCAACATCGTGTAATCCTAAGAGTTGGAGCCACATGGGACCACCTGTGGCTTTCGTGAGGGATATGTCCTTCCTCCAACCCTGAATTTGGCCTCCAGCCCTTGGAAGCCAAAGGGCCGTGACAGAAGCCAGGCTGAGACCAGGGGCTCCTCTGTCAGACCCCAAATAGGAACCCGTGTTCTTGGTCGGGGGGCGGCTAGCACTCAACTGTCGTCTACAATCAACCTAACTGGATCAGTCCTGGCAATTCCCTGGCACTGCTGGGGCCGGGTTCGACCCCTGGTTGGGGAACTAAGCTCCTTCATGCCAGGCAGCATGGTCCCCACCACACCTTCACACCCCCCCAAAAAAGAAAATAAAACAAAAAAAACCCAAACTGGATTCATCCTAACCCGACACCGCCCCTCTCCCCAGAAGGTTGGTGAGGAACACTCAAGCCATCCCTGCCATCAAACCTGGCATGTACTTTACCCTATATTCAGACCCCCCCCTTTAGACTAGGTGGCATCTAAACTAGTTTTTCCACAACCTTTTCTAGAAAGGGACATTTAAGATAGAAGAATAGTTCACAAAAGTGGTACCGTCAGGAGAAGGTTGCCTGAGTCTGTTAATACGTTGCTTTCGTGGAGTGAGAACAGTCAAATGGCTTGGGAGGGCCCTACTTCCCAATCCTTTCTCGCCACCACAGACGCGGAAAGCGGTCCCACTTGTACAGTGTACGTGGCAGCTCAAGGCTGGAGAGCCCTGCCTGGGAAAACCCAGCTGCCCCCGCCTTGCTCTCAGCATAGCTTAACCCATCACTCCGCAGGCCCAGGTGCCCTGAGAGGGAAGCTCCGCAGTGGTAACCTTTGTTTGTTCCATTAGGGGAACCGTGTGATTTAGGGAAAGGTGACACTACCCCTGGCTCGGAGGTGACCACAGGCCTCTGCTAAGGCAGCTGGTGCGTCAATTTTGTTGTACAACACGCTCTGCAAAAACAAAGTCTTGAAAAAAAAAACCTATCTGAAAAATAAAACGGAGAAAATCCTAAAACATGGCTCTGAACGTTGCTGGGGTCATCACTCTCAAAGCTAATGCCATTTCCAGAAAACACACCTACTGGCTCAGTTTCCACATCTGTGGAATGAAGGGAATAACACTGAATGATCTCCAATGTACCTTTTATGTCAAAATTCAGGGATTAAAAAATGTAAACAAACATTAAACTCTAATTAGAGACAGCGGTGCTGAAGTGTTCAGATGTAAATGTCTGAAACTTACTTTGAAATGCATTAAAAAACATAGAGATGGCCAGCTGGGAGAGGGATGAGTAATGGATAGATGGGTGATACCACCAGTCCAGGAAGATGTTAACGGTAGGAGCTGGGCAGTGGGTATATGTGGGGGTGACCACTGTCAAAGTCTTTCAATTTGGCTGCAAGTTTGAGATTATACATTGAGGAATGTTGGAGGGTAAAATGAGCATCTGGCATCCGGTCTTCATGACTAATGCGGAAAAAATGAACAACACGAAGTAACCTGTCCAACTGGTTTAAAAGCTGTTAGATTTAATAGTTAATCAAAGATGTTGTAACTAAACCAATTTCAAGCCTTTGTGCAAGAAACAAAAATTCAAAACTTCTGCTATTGCAAAAATGTTACGATACCAATTATTGGGCGCTAACCATGTGCCAGGGCTCTGCTGAAGGTTTCCTGTGAAACGTCATCCCACGGAATCCTCACAATAGTCAGTGAAGTAGGTAAAATAGGTATCGTCCTATGTCTTTGACAGACAAGAAAACTGAGGCTGGATGAGCTCATCCAAGGCGTGGAGCTGGGACCTGACGGAGCTGGGATTCGAGTTCTGGGCTGAATGATCTCCCAGACAAGACAGCTCTTCAGCGGTATTGGATTCTGCTCCGCCTGCTGCTTCAATCGTACTGACATTTAGGCATGAACTCGACAGGAAAGTTAGGGTTATACACCCACAGTATATGAGTCAATCCTGGCGGACCTCTAGGCACACAGTCGATGGGTACAAAGCTATAGTTGAAATCCAGTTCAGCCACGTGTCATGGGCTTGGCTGTGAACTTGCCCAAGACACCTGAGATTCTGCACCTCAGTTTTTTCATGTGTGGATGGAGGCGGATTTCATGCGGATTGCTCCACAGAGCACTTAGTAACATTTTGGCTTCATGGACAGGTTTGCTTTTTGCTTTGGGATATTTCTCTCATCCTGTGAATTCTCAGTGTGCTAGCTCTGAGTTACTGGGATGTGTCCCCCTTTTTGTGTAACCTCAAACTCCAAATATTTCTGCTTCCTGTGTGCAGTCATCTTAAAAAAAAAAAAAATCTTTCCCAAAGCACTATAGCTCCCGTCTCATCCTATGGGGGGAGTTTAGCATCCACCCCTGCACCTGCCCGATATTTCCGAGAGTATCAGGGGACAGGCTCACATTTTCATCAGCATCTTTTACTCTGAATTAGCGGTTTTACCTTACTTGCCTCCTGCAGTAAACATGCTCACTCCATCCTGAGTTGCCCCAGGCCCTTTTGACTTTAATTCCTCTATATTTAGCCTAACAGGAAAACACAAACAACTGCAACAACTTTTTATAGAAGAAATGAGAATAGTGAGGGATTATTAACAGAAGAGGTGAGAAATAACTTCAACTGTCATTCATCCATTCGACTAATATTGATTGAGTGCCTCTTATACACCAGGCATTGTTCTGGTGCTGGAAATATCAAAATGATTAAAACAGACCAGAAGAGAAAAATCCCTACCCTCCTCAGGTTTACTTTCTAGTTGGGAGAAGGGAAGAGGACCTTTTATTTATGTATTTTGTTGATTGTCTATTGTAGGTTGGATGGTGAGAAGAGGTGGAGAAAAACGAGGAGGGAAGAGAGAGAGGTGTCTGCGGGTCGGGTGGATGTGGGAGTGTGCGATTTTAAATAGGGTGATAGGAAAGGGCCCACTTAGGAGGATACCTGGGAGGTAATCTCCCAGGAGGAAATCTGCAGGAAGGATGCTCCAGTCAGACACGGACACTTCCGTCACTGCAAAGACTCTGTGAGTGCTGGGCTGAGAGCTTGAAGTGTCGAGTATCATGATGAACTCCTGGATTTTACATATTTGATGCGTTTTAATCTATTGCAGTTATTTTCTTATTGATGCTCAAATTGTCCCATTTGTGGCCAGGGAGAGACACTTCATTATTCTGCCTGAGGGAGGGAGGGAGGTGAGCAAGACGGGGAGCTATGGAAAGTCAGTGCAGTGAAGCTGGTCCCAGGTCCTCCATGGAGGAGGGATGGCTGAAGGATGCACTCAGAATCCTGCCGGGCCTTTTTTATTTTAATTAATCAACTAAATTAAATTAAATTAATTTATTTTGGCTGCGCCGGGTCTTAGTTGTGGCATGCAGACTCTTTGTTGCGGCATGCACGCGGGATCTAGCTCCCCAGCCAAGGATCGAACCCTGGTCCCCTGCATTGGGAGCGTGGAGTCTTACCCACTGGACCACCAGGGAAGTCCCCTGCCAGACCCTAAGAATCATATCATGCTGTGAGATTTGTGTGTGTGTGTGTGTGTAGGAAGGGGACTGAGTCTGAGGCCAATTCAACATGGTACAGAATATAAGCATCATGTAGCAGGAACCCAAAGACCTAAAAAGACCACAGACGTTAAGCTCTTACCTGAGAATTAGTAGAAATCCTGGGGGCAGTTACTTGGGACTTCCCCAGGTAGGGGTTGGAATGGGGAGGAGGGAAAACAGAAAGGATAACTCAAAATAATTGAGTTTCCAGGGCCATGGAAAGCCCACACAATTTCTGATATTTCTCTCTCTATATATATATATGTCTGCATGACCGACAGGCTTGAGAGCTCTTTTAAAAGTAGGGAGGATGACTCTGGAAGTCAGTTAGGTTTGCAAATTATCGTCTGTAGAAAAATCTGCATAGATTTCTGGGTGAGGGAGAAGCGGGGAGCCGGAATTTGATGAAGTGGAGAACAGTATGCTTTGGAACCAAGTATGAGGCACTTAGTCTGACAAAGGACTTTTTTTTCTTTTCTGATTTGTATATCCATCGATATCAACATCTAAATACAAAATCTCTAACATCTAAATTGTCCTGGAAAGTTCAGTATCTGTGGTTTCATCCTTAGAGTTCAAATCTCTTTCTTATATAAAATATCCAGAGAGAGTCTAAAATATGACTGTACAGGAAGTTCATTGTAGTGAGGGTTGATTAACGTAAGGAGTCTGATCACAGACCAAAGCTTGAGGATATTTTTGTGACACAGACTGGCACTGTCTTCTTGTTGTGTGGGAGTATGAACTCTCAGGCTTTAAGCCCCTGTGGGAGAACAGTACTGATTACTATGTGAATAATTGAGTACACGCGACCAATATTCTCGAGATTCTGGAGTTACTGAAGAGCAGGAAAGTGGCTGCTATAGACTGAATGTTTGTGTTGACCACCAATTCTTACACTGACGCCTAATTGCCAATGTATTTGGAGGTGGAGTCTTTGCGGGGGGGGGGGCGATTAGATCATAAGGGTGGGGCCCTCGTGAATGGGATCAGTGCCCTTATAAAAGAGACCCCAGAGAGCTCCCTTAGCCATCTATGAAATAGGGAGCAGACCCTCACCAGACACCAAATCTACCGGTGCCTTGATCTTCAACTTGCCAGCATCCAGAACTGTGAGAAATAAATGTTGCTTAAGCCACCCAGTCTATGGTATTTTTGTTATAATAGTCTCAATGAACTAAAATTGTGATAGATGAGAAAACTGTCATCTTAAGTGATTCCTTACAATATGTGATTGTCTGTGCTAGGTGGCTGTGGAAAACTCTCGGGTGTGTAGTCATTGATCCACCTTTTACTGCAAAGTATATTTTGGGAAATAAACTGATGCAAGCTAGTCACTTCATATAAATACTCTGTATGATGTTGAACTTTCTGGGTTCTAATTCTCAGAATGAGAGCCAGACTGACAGAGATGTTTAACCTCAATGGGAAGCCTCACGCTCATCAGACATGCTCACTTATGCCCCAGACTAAGTCCCCTTAGATACAAATGGAGAAATTGTGCCCGACTAGCAAGTGGGTCATAAGATTCCTAGTCATGATTTAGGTAACGATAGAATTTGTGTGTGTGCATAGCACACGAATTCTTATTTGTCCTTGCCTTGGTGTATGAGTTAAAGTACACCCCCGTGAAGCCCCTGTCATTCTAGTTATACCTGTGTACTTTGGCGATTGACCCCTACGTCACTGCTCCGTCTCTCCTCCATGCCTTTGATCAACCCATTCCTTTTGCTTAAGATGCCTCTACAGTGGAGGTTCTCAACCTTGGCTGCACCCAAACACAGATGCCTTTGGCCCTTCCTGCCTCCCGCATCCTGATGTAATTGATTTGCTGTGTAGATTTCTTCCCCGGTTGAAAGCTGCTGCGGGAAGTGCCTGTGGACTCTGGCAGTAGACTCCCCTGGTGAATTTGTTAGAAACGCAAATTGGCTCTCAGAGCAGACCTACTGAGTCAGAACCCGCTTGTGGGTGGTGGGGGGAGGGCTAAATAAATTCAACTTCAAAGCCATCTTTTCAGGTCTGGAGCTGAACTATTAACCAGACCTTTGGACCCTAACTGCTGTGTGAAATCCTCTATGCGCATCCCCACACGGAGGAAGAATCTACTGTCCTGACGTGTGTTAAAAGGCACAGGACTGTTTGCCCAAGTGCAGCTGATACTGCCCTCCGGGTCACAGCACAGACACCAGTGTTGGGTGGTGACAGCCCCAGGGGACAGCAGTGTCTTCCCGCTGAGACTGCTGGGCTGAAATGGTTGCAGCCTTTAGCGTGACAAAGGGATGTGTTTGGGAAACGAAGATTTCCTGCTCAAAGACAAATAGGTCTCAACAGTCACACGCTCTGATGTAGGCCTGTCTGAACAGGAAAAGGAGGACCTCTTATTTGTCAGGAGGTCTGCTTGAAAAGAAAAGAGGGGGGGAAAAGAAAAAAAAGACCCGCTGAAATATTGCTTACTTCCTAGAAGGAAGGACACATTCTTGGACTGAACTCAAAGGATGTCGGTCTCAACAAGGATGTCAGTTAACTCTGTCTTATTCTGGGGCCATTTGTTTGCCAAGAACCAAAAAATCACTCAAACCACTTAAATAAAAGGGGGATGGTTTTAAAGACACAGTCGTCTTACTTCGTTCTACATGGTCAGCGCTGTGATTTGCGAGGCGGTTGTGTTCACACATTAGGTTTGCAAAATCAGTTTTGTAACTCTTTGAGCATAAAAGGGGGATTTTTAAACTTTTGGTATCTCCAAACTGAATGAAAACAGACTGTAAAAAAATGCTGACTGCTTTGCCCTATCAGGAAGCTTAGAAAGAAACTTAGGATTCACAACTCAGGACCCTGGGAGCTTGGTGAATTTACTTATCTAGCAATTTTCTTTTTCTTATTTCTTTTTATTTTAAAACTGTTCAGTGTTTTATGATTTAATTCTGTAAATCATCTTAAAGCCTTTTTAGATGTCGAGTTTTACTTCTTTTTGGTTGCACCGGGTCTTAGTTGCGGCTCTCGGGCTCCTTAGTTGCGGCATGCGTGTGGGATCTAGCTCCCTGATCAGAGACTGAATCCCCGTCCCCTGCACTGGAAGGCAGATTCTTAACCACTGCACCACCAGGGAAGTCTCTGGAGTTTTACTTTTTAAAAACCTAATAATTAAAAAACAGAATTACCATGCATAGGCGCTGGTGTCCCGGTATAAACCTACTGACCATCAGAGTGTTTCTGCTCTGCTCCTGTCCTGGATTGAGTCCCAGGGTTAGCCTAGACTCTGCTGCAGGAACTCGTTGGGATCTTAGGCTGCCATCTAAGTAAAGGCTGTGCAAATAAACCCAGTTCCTGGAGGAGTTCACACCTTGGGGCTGATGTTACATTAAATCTGCCTCCACATTTCTAGCGACTTTTTTCCTTCCTTGTTGAAAGTCAACTGGAAGGTGCCTGCATTTGTGGTTGCTGTTTTAAGCATGCCTCTGAATTTACTTTTTGAATGCTTTGTTTCCTTGTTTGCAAGGGTAGGTGCTAAAACTCATACCTGCTTGGTGAAATGAAAATCAAGGCAGCCCTTTTGGAAAGCCAATTGGCAACATTTAAAAACAAAAGCGCCCGTCCATTTGTCTAGGACTATAACCCTTAGATACGCTCCCAGGTGCACTGAAGATACATTGTAAAACGCTTTTCACTGCAGATTTTGTTTGTCATAGCAAGTGGTAGAAACAGCCTAATAGTCCATCAGTAGGGGGACTAACAATGTTTTATGGTTCATTCATAAACTGGAAGGCTGCGGAGCCATTAAAGAGAATGGGTGGGTCAGAGTGTTCTGAAATGGAGCATTCATTACTAAATGAAAAAGCAAACAGTAGAGGAATGTGTGTAGTATGCTTCCAGTCTGTGGAAAAAGGAAAAATATATACTTGAATGTGTATAGAAAAATTGGGGGAGGGTATACAATAAAGTGTTCAAAGATGTTGAATATTGCAGGAAAGAACTGGAGTGAAAGGAGGCTTGTTTTCATTATATACACTCTTATTCTGCTTGAAATTTTCGTATGGGTACATTTTTCACCAGAAAAAAAAAGAAAAGAAAAAGATGCATTGCTTTGTCTTGCACAAAAATCTCGCACATACAAAACATCTAGAGTTAGATGGATTCAAACGCCAGCTCTGTCACTTACCTGTGACCTTGAGGTGCTCCCTAATTCACTTGTAGTGACTATCTCATAGGGCTGCTGTGAGGATTAAGTTACAGAATGCATATCAAACAGTATTTTCTTAGTAAATGTAAATGTGTAATAATGACGGTGCTCGTGGACATTTATCCAATGCTTACCATGTGCAAGGCACCGTATTAAGAACTTTACATATATTAATTCATTTAATCCTTAAACCAACCCTGTGAAACAAGTACTATTTTCATCCTAATTGTACAGATGGGGAAACTGAGGCACGGAGAGGCTAAGTACCTTGCCCGCGAAGACACAGCTAGTATATGGTAGAGCAAAGGATTCAAACCGAGGCAATCTGGCTCCGTAGCCCAAGCTTTTCCCCACTTACCCAACGGCCCTGTCCCTGCTGGGCAGACAGGTCTACTCAGGGCAGCATGAGGCTGATGAGAGGGTCAGTCCAGTTTCTAAGAGAAATGCTGAGAGTATCTGTAAATGTCTTATAAGCTTACGGCAATGCTTTCTGACCAACCCCATGTCAGAATGTTACAATCAAGGTGACACGTGGGTGTTTCCGCTGGAGTGTGTGGGCACTTTTCCCTCTGCCTCTGTTTTCTCCCAGCTGGATCCTCTCTGCCTGTGAATCTGGAGTCCCTGACAGGAATCCTGCTGGGAAATCTTTACGGCATGATGAAGCCAACAGGGATCCCAGGGTGTAGAAGGGGTGGAGAGACCGGTCTTCTCTGTGTCTATTATCTAATGAACACCTTTCAATACTAGGAGTGGTGGAGGACCTGGCCTCTTTCACGAGAATCATTCAGGTGACGCAGTTCGTCAGAATGACTGTCTCTGGGGACGGTACACCAACTTTCCCAGTGTGGTCAAGACCTTGTATTTCTGTAGGTAAGCATTACCTTAATATTTAACTCAGGTTCTCTCAGTTGAATGTTTAACCTAACTGTAATGTGTTGCCTTTGCTAGAAGAACAGCTGGTCTTTGGCCTCCTCAGGATCTGTCTTTAAATGAAGTGAACTTGAGAACAAATACATGAAGAATTCAGCCACTGACAGGTGGCTTAGGTCCCCATTAGTAGGGTGTTTTTCTTTCCTTGTGTCCAGAATTACTCAGAAGTATCTGAATAACTATTCCTCACTTCACCACTATTTCCAAAGTGCTTACCAGACATGCTCAGTCAGTTTGGAAATCCCCATTGTCCTGCGCCAGCCTCTCTCCAATGTTCCAATTTTCCAAACTACTGATCAATTTTTCACTCTCTCTGTAAGACTGCTTGCTTGCTTTATGATTTCATTTTGAACAACCTGCTAGTCAAGGGATCTTTGGGGCATCGACTCAAGATGAGAACAGACACAAGCTCTTTGGAAAGGGTTCCCTTTCAGACATTCCAGACTCATTACCTTGCTTGACTAATGTAAGAAACAAGTCAGGAGCCCTTGAGTTGCTCTTTCAAGTTTGTCAAGTTCAACGTTAGAAGTACCAGGCTCACCCTGAGTACCAGGTCCTGCTCCTTCCAGGGGCCAGGCTGCAGAGAAGAAAACTGTCAACTCCCACCGGCAAAGGCAGTGAAGGCAGCGAGGCTCTCTTCCCTCCAAAGGACTCTAAGAGTAAATTATTTAAACTCCTTCTCACCTTTGTTTAAGATCTGCCTCTTCTCACACTTGGGAATTGCAAACAGACATTGTATTGGCTGACGTTGCAAAGTCCATTAGGTCTTATTCTAGAAAGGAAATGAAGTGACGAAGCTGGTGTTTTAAAAAGTGTCACTTATAGAAGTAAACATTTTCTACAGCAAGAGGTTATTCCCTAAGACTAAAACCCCTCTAAAATGTCCCCCCCTTTTTTTTCAGTGAATAGAATATTTTAATCTTCAGAGATGTTTCTTCCAATGTACTTTATGGGGACATCCACAGTATTATCTAACTCCCTAGTTGTTTCTCTTCATTGTTTCATAATAGAAATTGCTAGGAGGCATTGGACTTGAATGTCCCAGGAAGAAGGAAGGACTCATCAACTGATCATTATGGGTGTAGATCTCAGAAGGCTAGCTATGCAGGAATGTTTTCTGTTTGCAGAGCATTGGTCTTCAGACGTAGTGAAAGCACCAGGATTTAAGACTACAAAACCTGTAATTGTTTGTAACCTCCTCATACTAGACTCAATAGAAAGAATGCATTTTCCCTCTTTATATCACAAGAGAAAACTAAGACTCTATTTGCTTCCCCCTTCCTCCTTTCCAAAGTGAAAAAGAGAGTTTTTCTTTTCTTCCTTTGGCTGCTTTGGGTCTTCATTGCTGCAGGCAGGCTTTCTCTAGTTGCAGCGAGCGGGGGCTACTCTTTGTTGCGGTGCATGGCTTCTCATTGCTGTGGTTTCTCTTGTTGCAGAGCACGGGCTCTAGGCACGCAGGCTTCAGTAGTTGTGGCACTCAGGCTCAGTAGTTGTGGTGCACGGGCTTAGTTGCTCCGCGGCATGTGGGATCTTCCTGGACCAGGGATTGAATCTGTGTCCCCTGCATTAGCAGGTGGATTCTTAACCACTGTGCCACCAGGGAAGTCCAAGGAGAGTTTTTCTATGGAAGAATCTCTTTATTGAGGTCTCTATAGAAGCTCCCTCGTGACACTGATTTACCTATCGAGTAATCTGGAAAGAGGACATTAGCATCTACTTCTCTCTGAAGGCAGACTAGAAGTGTGAAGCAGAAGAATGGCATTTTTTTCATCTGTTCTAGTGAAAACATTTGATGAACAGCAACAGTTTAATCAGCTACATGGCAGACTTTGACTTTTGGTGGGGTTTTTTTGCCGTACACGGGCCTCTTACTGTTGTGGCCTCTCCTGTTGCGGAGCACAGGCTCCGGACGCGCAGGCTCAGCGGCCATGGCTCACGGGCCCAGCCGCCCCGCGGCATGTGGGATCTTCCCAGACGGGGGCACGAACCCGTGTCCCCTGCATCGGCAGGCAGACTCTCAACCACTGCGCCACCAGGGAAGCCCCCCTGTGGTTTTCTGATGATGCCTCCCTGGACCAGCAGGAAGCCCAGACAGGGAAGAGCACACTATTTCCTCTCTCTGCTTCAGGGGAAATGAGTGACTTGCAGAGGAATTTAAGACCTATTCTGTAAACTTAGTAAATGCGTTAGGACCAGAGAGAGTTTTCAGCCTGGGCCACTAGTTTCTGTTTGCAAAAGGAGTTAATCTGATCTTAGTTTAGTAGCTGAAAGTTAAACAGCCTATTGAACAAACCCCAGGTGGATTTCGGTACCCTTTGGTAACAGTGGCATACGAGAATGAACACATTCAGACAGTAGGATTTTCCATATGTCATTTATTTAAACCAAAATCAGTTTATATTTTCAAGGGTGTGGATTTCAAAGATACAAAAAGAAATTCAAACCATTTTGTTCAATATCTATAAAAAATGAAATTACATTTTGCTCTGGGTGGGGCGGGAGTGGACCCTGTAACATGGGAAATTGCTTCACTGAAATTCAAATTTCTGTGTGCAAAAACTAACTCATTTTGTTTTAGGATTGGCTGAAATGTTTAAGGAGCCCCGATAAAATATAAGAATTAATTTGCTAAAAGTCAAGAAGTATAATCACAGTTCACACTGCGTGAACAGTCAGTGCATGAGCCAAAGTAATGAGATCTTTGCAACCTCGCCCGCGTCCGGCCACTTGATCATTGTTCTTTGGAAGCACTTTCAAAAGTACATTGTGTTATTTTGGTGACTGGCACAGGTCTTGCTTATGTATAAAAATCGGACAAAGTGGCTTATCTGCTTAACAGTTTCCAAGTTTGTTGCATAGAGATGTATGGCTTTGCCCAAGAACTTGGTGGGCGCAAGTATTGTGGACACAGGTCTCAGGGTTGTGGCATTTTCAGATCAGTGTAAGTCCACTGTATAAAGTGTTCTAATTGACTTTTTTGTTGTTTTTGGTGAGTCTGTATTTTTGTGTATAAAGTAAGGCTTACAGATATGAGATAGATGAAAACCAGGGGAAATTGACAGTGGCAATTACCAATTCTAAATGTGAGAAGAATGATAAAGACCTCACTGAAGACAAAGCTGAACGCAGGCTTGGATTTTGGACTCAAATCTGTCACTTAATAATTGTGTCATGCTGGGCGAGTGACCGAACCTCAGGGAGCAGTTTTTCAGTACTGTGGGGATGAAATGAAATCCACAATGTATTATTCTGATTTTCCCTACCCCAGAGAACTGTGTAGGAAACAAAACTGATGAAATGTTTTGAAAGAAATCCACGTGGGTAAAAATCTATACAGATTTGAACATGTTTGAGAAGCTAATAACATCTTTCATAAAACATACAGCTCCTGACCTGAAACTTTCAGATGCGTGTAATCATCACAGTAAAAGGACTTTTATTTTGGGTACTTAAAGCCCTTCCATAGGGTGCAAGGTCTACCCACCAGCTCACCTGGACTAGTACATGTGTTGTTACAATGAAAGTCACAATGATATGCTTCTTAACTGCTTAATTATTCACCGCCCCCAAAGGCAATGACTTATATTTTAGAAGAAGTAGGACTCTGTAGTGAAAACACACAGACCTGAAAGCAGTGCATTAAGTATTTTATTAATTTCTTTATACATTATGGGAAACATTCATCTATTTACAATTTTTTTTTTTGTCCACACACAGTCTAGGTAGATAAGCCTATGAAATTCCAATTCATAAAGCCATAAAAATGTTCCCCACCCCTCCATCTGAAGGCTTTCAAATGAATCTTTTTTTTTTCCAAACCAAAATAATTTTTAAAAATTACATTTGGGAATTCAGATATGCTAGTGATTTACATTCCAGTTATTTAAAATATGCATCTAGACAGGTTTTAAAAAAGAAATGGTAAATTCACAAGGATAAGGCTTAAATTAAAGTGGTAATGCACAGTAAAACATTAAGGAAACATCTATAAATAACAGAAATATAGTACAAATAAATTAGTTCTATTTACCATTTCAAATATTAAAAATCTTTAATCCATTTCTTCATCTCTCTTTACAAAAAGGTTATGTGAGTTGTATGGAAACATCTGCAAAAAATATAATAAATAATTTCTTTTAACGTTTTTTGATGTGGGAGACAAACTTCTTTTGTAATCCCCCCTCCCCAAGAAAATGCCCAAACACCTTTATACCAAAGTTAAACAAAATAAGTAATTTTTCAGGGTACATACATTTTCCAATATGAACTAAAAAACATTTCTACAAATTACATCAGAAGAACAATGTAACAAAGGTTATGGTCATGGATGTCAGCTTAAGGGGGCAAGTGATTAACAGGCAGCTTTATGTGGGATCATGTCTTAACATCAATAATTAGCCTTCTATAAAGTGTTTGTACAATTGGTGTTTTCAAGGAAGGCAAAGGTCATGGTGCCTGGAGGCCTTCGGCTAAAAGATTTAAAATTCTTACCAAAAATAGCTTATGAATATACAAATACCATTCACATAGACAAGATAAATAGGCCATCTCTTGTCTCTCTTTAAAATATCCTGGGCTAAACCAGTTTGCAAAGAAAATATTGTAGGATGATCTTGAATCGTATTAGAAATCTATTTCTTAATCCAAATCTTATCTCTACCTCACGGTGCAGAGCTGTGGATGGGGACATCTGGTCTTCAAATGGGTGTGGCTTCCTTCACGTTAATCTGAGTTCCGAGTCACTGTCAGGGTTGAATGAGACCATAGGCTACCCAAGGTGGCAGTTGGCCTTACTTGATGCAAACTTTGTGTGACCTTCCTTGGCTGCTACAGAGTAAAGAAAAGGTGTATTCTTTTTAAAACCAGCAATACTTGAAGCTCAAATTCTCTGTCTGCTCCAATTTTATAAAGCACTCAAAGGTGCTTTGTTCACCCTAGTTAAAAGTTGGTTGGTTGGTTTTTAAATGTTAGTAGCCCTTGTCTTGTAAACCACAGCAGTAAACATTTGTGCCCTGTTTATAAAGATAGCTCAAAGCATCAATGGCTCTGAGAGGTAGCGAATTCTCTAGTGGTTTTAGAATGTGTCCGTGAAAATAGTTGTTGCCAGAACCCATCACCTCTCTTAATTGCTTAAATAAAATTAAATTAGCACCTGGCTATGAGAGTGTTGTTGTTGTTGTTGTTTTTAAAAAAAGCATCTCTGGTGCAAGAGTATTTGATGTATGTTTTTAAAAGTCTTTCATTTTTCAATGGTAATTTCTAACGCTTTAGGGAGCTGGATAAAACGCCAGTGATCATTTAAGATCACCTCATTCTAAGTGCTTAAACTGCTACGAGTGAGGGCATTTAAAGATAACTTGAGCTGGATGCAAAAGTCATACTGGCCATCCATCAGGACTAAAAACGGAAATCAACATTCTCTGCCAAAAGCCTGGGTTTCTTTCAGTGTTTAGGAATCATGACACTGTCCCCCTCCATGTGGCCTCTGAACCTCGCAGATCAAATTTCTTCTCTCTCTACCTGGGACCTCAAGACAAGTGGCCACTCTTTGGAACGAGGCAGCATGTCTACTGGGACAGAAAGCTTATTTTACGGGTTTGACACAGGACAAAATCCTTATTCGGGGGTGTGTTAGGACTGTGGAGCAGTGAGAAAAGACTGATGAAGACAGACGTCTGCCGTATGAACTACTGGGTTAAAAGAGACGGATGTGTAGCATTCCAAGGGGATGCTAGGAAAATCCCAACTTTTCGCAGAAAGCAGCCCGGCTGCCATGTACAGCACTCCGTAAGCAGAGATGTACTTAGCTCTGTGTAATTAGGTAGGCCCCCAGGATGGACACTAACAAATTAATAGAACCAACACTTTCCCCTAAAGACCCCACCACCACCATCACAACAATATAATATACATAGTACAAGAAAAGCTGATAAAACACTTCAGGTGTAACTCTTCTTAAGAATAGGACAAAAGAAAAAATCCCTTATGTAGTCTTTTAAACTAGCAGTGCTTCCTTTGTCTTGCCTTGCCTATCTTCATTTTATTGCCTTTCAGAATAGATGGATATCCCTGAAAGATCGGATTGACAATCTTCTGCTGATTGAGACATCTGAAGCAGTGACTGATGACACAAGAGTGAGGCAGTTTTGCAGCTGTGAGCGACGCAGGTACCCCCGGCACCCGCAGGGTTTGCTTCTCTTTCCCCCATTCCGCATCCTGGTCCCCCGCCCCCCAGCCCCTCTGCGTCCCCTCTCGGTGTGTCACTTCCCGACTCCGGTGACAGGGTGTGTGATTTCTGAGGTTGGAAATCAAGTGTTCCATCTGCTTGCCCAAATAGGAAGCGTGTCGGGGAAATCAGGGGGATCGGAGCCCTAGTTTCCTAGTTTCTTTCGGGTGGAAGTCCGCGAGGTCCCGAGGGGACCACCCCCCTGGGGACCCCCCCCACCCCGGGATCCTGGATTTCTGAGATACCCTATGGTTCGATATTGCTGGAATCTAAGGACAGACAAGCTCGAGAGAACGGAGGATGGCGGGTGACCTAGAGGGGCCGCGTCTACACGGGTGGGCGGGCCAAGAAGGCGAAGGGCGGGCGCCGGGGAGGAGGCGGCCGGGGGCGCGGCGGCCGGGGGCCTCAGAGCCGGGTCTGCGCCTCGGGGATGTAGATCTCGATGCTCTCGGCGCTCTCGGTGGCCGAGTTCTGGCGGACGGACGCGGCGCGCTTGGCGGCCATCAGGCGCTTGCGGGCCTCCTGGCGCTGCGAGCTCTCCAGCGAGCGCTCCCGGATCAGCGGCGCGGGGCCCTTCGCCGGCTTCTTGGGCACTGGAGGAGGGGCCCTTCGCTCCTGATCAAAGCAGAAGGTTCAGGACATTACACAGCTTCTCAGGACAAGCTTGGGAAAAACTGGGATAGGTCAGTAGTTAGCACACTTTTTTTTTTTTTTTAAGCCTAAGGGTGGTTAGGTTAGTTCTGATCTGCACACTGTATATATATATATATATTTACATGTATAGATATGTATATATTTTTTCTTCATTATTCTGGCTTGCGTATTCAAAAGCTGCAGGGGGAAAAAAATACCGGTAAGTTTAAGGCCAAGGGTAAAGCTGGATGGCAGAACTAGGTCTCTCCAAGGGAAGGATGTGGGTATGTAAAATGCCCCCCCCCCCCCCCCCCCCCGCCTGCTGAAAGACTGCGGCTCCCAGCACGTTTACTGCGGTTTTTCTCTGGAGGCTCCAGACTGTTCTGGGTGCTAGAGATGGGAAAGGGTGGCAGTGGTCGCCTCTTAGAACTCTGCATCCCCCTAAGGAGGGAGGCGGAGGCTGCGAGCTCGGTTCAGAGTTTAAAAACATTCCCGCCCTCTCCTCGGGCCCACCCAAACCTAAACAACCAAACGAGGAAGAAGATTGTAAGCCCGCGTTCGTTTAGCTTTGCTGATGCCACAGTGAGTTACACCCGTTTGCACATCACACACAAACACACAGCAATGTACTGGGCAGGGTCACCCTGGAGGGAGGACTTGGACAGTTCCTTACCCTCCCGGGTAGTGGAGTCAGCTCCTAAAACATCCTGCTGGACCGTCATGCCTTAGGGATCTCGGGGCGACTGTGGCGGCCCAGAGGGCAATTCCATCACAGGGACAGACACTGTGCCATGAAAACTGAACACAAGACTGAAAGAGTTCATCCCCCTAGCAGCAGCAAACTAGAAAACGGGTGGCTATTTTTAAATGCCGTTGCAGAAACAAAAGCCATATATCACTTGGGCTGGAAAAAGAAGTACAGTGGGAAAGAAGGGAATCTAAACCACAAAGGATTTTGGGGAAAAAGATGGTGAGTTTTCAGGCTGCACAAAGGTCCACGTGAATCTGATGATTTCATTTTTTAATAAAATACCCTAATTCTCATAAAACTAAATGTGAAAAGTATCTTAAATTAGGGATTCCATGATTCTCCAAAGGGCATTCTCTGTGTTCCTCCTTGCTTGCCTGGGTGAAGCCCTAGTTAACGTACTGCACTGGAGTTGCCCGCCGGCTGTTTAAGGTGGCGTCTTGTGTGGATAAAAAAGGGGAGCACAGAGTGCAAACCATAGTCCACCAGCCCTGATTGTCTTGTTCATTGTTTCCCTTCCAGTTCATGGGCTGATGCAAAGCTCTGATGACAGACAACGTGCGTGAAGGTTTAGAAATCAAGTTAACTAATGATTTACTGCGTCAATAGGTTACCTATATCAATTCTTAGCTTCACTCCTTTTGGACGTTTAAAATCTTCATTGTTGGGTAACTCAGTCGATCTTTTGGAAACTTTTTAGTCATATTTTCCTTTCCTTGCACATTTTATTTTTTAACTATAATTTTTAAAAATCCATGAGTGAGAAATCAGATGGATCAGCTCTAGAAATTCAGTCACCAGTATGTGTGTACATCTGTAGTGTTTTCTTAAAGTCAGACCAATTTAAAAGCTTACGTAGCAGACAGTTTTAAACCCAGATTAAAGAAAACTAGATTGAGTGCAAATGTTTGGCTCCCCCAGTGAGAGGCCACACAGACATCAATGGTACTTTGATGCTTCGCACCAAAACCCCACAGGTGGATGGTGACAGAATTAGAGATGAGGGACAGTGATGAGAGCGGTGGCCCCTTTGATTATGCACCGGCTGTTGGCACTGGATTTCTCCCGGGAGCCCATGGACCCCAAGAACCCTGGTATTATAATGGGCAGCAGCAGAATGGATTGGACTGAGGCTTGCTCTCTGATAGGTGCAGGGATCGGAAAAGGGCATCACAAGTATAGCTGTGCCTAATATTTAGAAGGTGAATCTCTCGGGAACATCTGACCTCAGGCCATAGGAAAGCAAAGGGTTAAAAAAGTCATGAATGCCTGGCCAGCCTAGGGAGGTGGACATTGGATACCTGGGCAAGCCTGGTGGACCCGCCGTAATCAAATGTGAAAATTGCCATTTATTAATTCAAGTAAAAGCATTTGAGTCTTTACTTCTATGCTCTCGCATGAGGAACCCAGTGAGCGATATTCCCCAGGGCAAATCAACCAACAGTAAAACTCTTAAAAAATCCCAACATTTATGATTACTGTGAAACTTTACGGTGTGTATATTTTTACACTTGAACAACAGTGGTTTCTTTATTACTATATTTATGAAATGATTATCAAAGTCGGTTAGTTTGCAGGGCTTCCTATTTTCTCGGAAGCACGTGCTAGGGGTGTAAGGAAGTTGAGCTCTTGCTGTATGTAACCGTGCACTGAAGATGTCATTTATTTTAGTTTAAAAAGCAAAATGGAGGCAGTTCCTTCCAGTGACTAAAATGGTTTAACTTAAAGTTTAATTAACAAAAAAAGCCACATTCCCATTTTCCAATTCACACAGACAGGTTTTTCTTTAAAAATATGCCTGAAACATATTACAGATAATATCCCAAGTGATTACTATGTAAACATTGTCATTACAATGAAATTAATATGATATCAGCTCCATTTCACATTGTAAACAGCAAGACTGAAAGCAGAAGCCTATTTAGACTGTCCAGTGTTTGTGCAGGTTTTTAAATGAACCATACAAAATCTACATTGTTCTACCTTCTTGTCAAGAGGATCCATCTGTTTCCAATTATTGGCCTTTAACTGATGAAGTTCATCAAATTTCATACTAATATTTTCTATGGACAACTGCAGCATGTCCCAGAACCCCGCCAAATCCTGGGAGGTGGGCCTTGGATGAGCGCTGGGATTCTGTACGAGAGAAAGAAAAACATTCACGCTTTAGAGGTGATGATCTAGGACAACAAGCACAGGACCAAGGCGGCCTTTTCAAATATTTCAAATAACGCAAGGAGGATGAGTTCCTTTTGGTTTTCAGATAGGAGAGAGAAGTGAGGCTATCGATGGCCCTTTTATTCATTTCATATTTTATATATATCTTATATACATATTCACCTTTCTTAAGGAATAATTGACCAAATTGCAAAATATTTAGAGTGTGCAACGTGATGATGTGATATATACACACATTGTGAAAGGACTCCCCCGTCGAGTTAAGTAACACATCATCACCTCATGTATTTATCTTTGTGTGTGTGTGAGAACATTTATGTTCTACTCTCTTGGCGAAGCCCAGTTATACAATACACTGCTATCAACTATAGTCACCATGTTGTAATTAGATCTTCAGACCTTATTCGTTTGATAGCTGAAAATCTGTACCGTGTTGCCAACCTCTCCCTGTTTCCCCCACACCCAAGCCCCTGGCAACCACGTTTATACTCTCTCTGAGTTTGGTTTTTTAAAAAAGATTCCACTGCAAATGATAAGTTTATACATTCATCTTATACACATTGGAGTCAGTGATTCTCAACGTCAAAGTAAAATTCTTCTTTTGTTAATATTACATCCTTCAGTACGCTATGGCAGGGAGTCTATAAACATTTGAAAAATCTCAGAATGTATGATCTATGACAAGATGCATTTAAAGCTATATTTAAAGGAAAATACCTTTTGCAAAAAAAAAAAAATACAGTGTATTGGTACTAGAGTCAGTATTCAACTCCATGCCATCCAACATACTCAGAGAACATATAAGGAATCTAAAGTAAGGTTCATTTTAATACTCATGTTGAGTGAAAATACTAGGGCAAACAATGATAAGTAATAAAAGAACTGGATTTTCAAACTACTGTGTGTTTAACAATTAAGATATCTCTAATGTAGGAAGTCATGTTATCATATAAGTACTTGGACAAAATCATTTGGAAGCGAATTAGTTTTAAATTGACCATAACGTAACATGGCAAATGTGAGAACACTTGTCTATACACACACATAGATGCCTGTAGTGACCCATTTGCTAGATAATATTAAACATTCTTTGGTTTGTGGATTGACTTTCTTTGCCCTCATTCACATATCCCTGACAAGTACTAGAAAGTATGAACCACTCATTTATATGGTCTGAGACAGAAAAAACAACTAAAGACTGAAGGTGTTGTGTTCATCGCTGGTTACTACCTGCAACAGTAGCTAAAGGCATTCATGGGCAGATGGGTGGGACTCCCACTTGCCAAAAGTTTCTAGCAGGGGTCCGTTTTGGTTACCTCTGGGAATCTGGGCAATTGGAAAGACTGTGAAGTCTCATGCCATATAATAACTGGAGGCCAGTTTGTACTTTTAAAATCAGCCCTATGAAAATATCATCAGAATTTCAGGAAGCTCAAGGTTGGTGACCATCAAAGTTAATAAGTTGGAAAGAACGTTTTACCCCTTTCATGGACTAGCATTATTGGTCTGGCTTCAAAATAAATACAAGTAAAGAATATATTTATAAACTTACACTTTTAAAACTACCCATAGATCATTGGAATAAGTTCTAAAATTTGTAAGTATTTGGGTCAGTGTTAAACTCTATTCTAATGACATCTGAATTAACAAGAGGGTTTCTCTGTAGTACTTTGATTTAGTAAACTAAAAAGAAAGTTTCTTAATATCTAGGTTCAGAATAGACAGATAATAGCTTTGACAAAGTACTTGTCAAATGGAGTTTTATGATCTTGCAATATATTTCCTTATCTTATTGGTAACTAAAAGCTAAATTGCTCATACTTTGAAGTTCACCAAAGTCTTTTAGGTCACAAGCTCCGTTGGTTAAACTGTTTTAGTGCATCAGTCGATGAAATGAGAGAGGTCGTTTAACTCTGTAACACGGGTAATTTGTTCCTTTCCCACCAAGACTGTCTTTGCTGACACAGCCTCCAGGGGATGGATGGGGAAGCAGAGGGAAAGAGCCTGGGTGCTCAGCCAGTCTCCGAATCAGAGGCTCCTGTGACACCCCAGCGCAGAAGGAGATGCACAGCCCGCTTGAGTATGAACCAGGCCACTTGGAGGTCAGAGGTGGTAGAGGCTGAGAAGGATACGGCGGGCCAGGTCCCTGGGTTGACTTTTGTTGCAATCCATTTATTCTATGCCCGAGAGTCAAGTCGGAGACAAGGTGCAAGTGTTCTCAGGTGTCCTCCTCAGAGTAAGAACTCAAGCAAGCAGAGCTGGGCCTGGGGTGACCGATCTCAGTGCTGCTTTAATGCACCTTTGTGGACCTAAGTGGTACCATCACCAGGCCACCGTGCTTCCTGCTGCAGAGGAGATGGAGCTGAGCCAGCAGGGTGAGGAGGGGACTCAAATCCTGGTGGGCCTTTACAGGGATTGAAGTCGAACACACTGGGATCTGAACCTTGGCTCTGCCTCTTACCACGCGGCCCTGGCAAGTCACGGAGCTCTTCCAGGCCCATTTTCCTCAACGGTAGAACCGTCATAAAAATAATGTCACTATATTCTCCAGACCGTTGCTTTGAGGATCTAACCAGATCATAAACTTAAAAGCTCTGAGGACACAGTGCGCTTCTGCTCCTGCTTCTATAATTCTTTTCAAAGGTGTGCTGTGTTTGCCCTGTAGCGTGTACTTATTGGTCTCCGCCTGTGTCTTTTGGCCAGTTTGAGAAATATGGCCTTATATGAACTTTTTTACATATGATTCTTTACAAGAGCAAAGAATCATATTAATTAAGATCTGTGGGGCTTCCCTGGTGGCGCAGTGGTTAAGAGTCCGCCTGCCGATGCAGGGGACACGGGTTCGGGCCCTGGTCCGGGAGGATCCCACGTGCCGCGGAGCGGCTGGGCCCGTGAGCCATGGCCGCTGAGCCTGCGCGTCCGGAGCCTGTGCTCCGCAACGGGAGAGGCCCGCGTACCGCGAAAAAAAAAAAAAAAGATCTGTGACACATCCGCAAGTTTACAGATTAGCAGGAATTCTGTACCTGGCACGTAGTGAAGCTCAATAAGATATTGGTTGAATCACTTATCAATACATCTACTAATATATATTATCTCATAATTCAGAATAGAATTTCTGAGACGCTGAAAGAAGGGTCAGGTAATTTTTGCTGAGGGAGGAGAAAACAAACTATAGATGTCAGGGGTGGGGGTGAGGAGGAAGGAAAGGATAGCCCCAAGGGGAGGGTTCAAAAAGAAAAGCCTGGTGAAGAGAGACGGAGAGCACCAGCTTTTGCCGGGTTTATATCTGCTCTTGGTCGAGCCCTGTCTAGATAAATTCCATTCGGTCTGTATTTGTCCTTGTTAACAAGATGTGGTTAGAACTCTAGAATCATAGTCTGGATCAATCAGATTGCAAATGATTCATGTTTTTAACCTTCCAGGAGATAAACTAGTTGCTTTTCATTTTCTTTATTTAGATCCGACTTGATCATTAATTGACCAATAAAAGCTATGTTTGTGGAATGACACTTGCAGAGATGGTAGCATTTAAAAAAAATTCTGTGAGGAAGCTCTTGCCCTTGTATTTTGCTGGTAATTTTTTAGAAATGTTGATGCTAGTATTAGTTTTGTCTCTTTGTCCTGGTTTATTTTGTTTCTGTATGTCCAAGAAGGATGAATGATTCATTGGTCTCAGGGAGATCAAATCTATACTTTATGACACCTTCCACTTCTGATTCTTGAATTAAAACAGAGAACTCTGATAAGAAAATAAGCCCTGATGGCTATTTCAGAAAGAAACTCATTAACGAAAATGATTTTTTTGCTGTAATATTATTTTTTACGTATCAGTCTGCTCCATAGTTTGGTAAGAATAATGAAATCAGAAGGCCAGGAAAATGGAAAGTCTTCAGTTACTGAACAAAAAAGGGGAGGGGAATGAAGTTTTAACCTGATTGGATTCTTTCTTCAAAGATTACTTAAGTATAACATAAATATTTTTAATTTTAAGAAAAGCAGGAAATATATGATTCATCAGAAAACTCTCTATTCCAGGTAAGAGAGTCCGATGGGCTGTGACTTGGTTCTACTTTAGGTGGACCGGTCTTGACAACAGGTTCTTCTCGTGGTACTAGCAGGGAAAATGGTAGTGATGGGTAAGGATACCTACCAGGTTTTCTTCACACAGTTCTCTGAACTGGTAGAATTTCTGGGCCATAAGAAGTTGGGCACTGCCAACTGCAGTTCGGATTTTCCCTAGAACTGAAAAAAGCAAACAGACAAGAAGTTTACACGTGACGTCTCATTGCTGAGACTTAGTCTGGTAAAGCAAAGAGGAAGTTATGCTGTAGTAAATTAGGGAAAACGATATGCACACCGCACGCGCGCACACACACACAGCCCGGTCGTGGCCGTTGCTCTGCGGTCTATGGAACAGACGCTCCTGGGTTAAAGAAGAAAACCAACTTGGAGAAAAACACATGCTCATCATGCATCTTTCTTAGGAATAACGGAGTTTTCCATCACAGCCCTGGATGTTACCAGGAAAGGACGCAAATAGTTTAGCTTTTTTTTTTTTTTTCCCTTTTACTGCAAGGATGAATTTCAAGTGTTTGCCGTACAGTTATGGATCTATTTGTGTCAGCAGTCATGGTCTGCTAGCTTGTTTTTCTAATCCGAGTTCAAACACAAGAAAAGCAGCCCTAATTTGGAGCGGGGAATCTCGTGGCACTCACCATATCCCATCCATAGCCTTCATTATTTTTCCGGAGTTCAGCCACTGGTACTGTCAGGAAAGAGCCATGGCCAGTTGCAAGATTGTCTAAGGAGTGAACATTGTCAGCCCGTTGCCTAGGGGACGCCAGCACCGCCCCTGCTTTTCCACTCCACAGACCAACGTTATTGTGCATAGAGGTTTAATTCCCTGTGCACTGTGCTGAAAATCCTCTCTTTGCAAGCTACTTCTTGCCTCCGGTGCAGTCGAAGGGGAGAACCTTTCAGCGCATGGGCGAGCTGAGCAGAAAGGAGCCTCTGTCCCAGCATCCCGAGCATCCCGAGCTCCTCGTTATCCCGGAGGCGCTCCCTACGCCGGTGGGGCCCGGGCTGCTGCACGGCTGGAGCCCGGCCACCCGGCACTGGGCACCGGGCAGGAAGGAAGGCGAGACGGCGCCCACAGAGAAAGCCAGAGCGGGGGAGCCTCCGAGGGGGGCTTGCCCGCTTGGAGATCTTCACAGGGAGAGATTTTATGGGATTGAAGCAACGTTTTTGCTGCTGTAGTTTTGTTCTGAATGTACCGAGCCTGAGACTCGGAGTGGAATTAGATCTCCCTTTCTTGACCTCATTCCCCACAAAGACTGAGAAGACAACGAAAAGCAACTTCATTTTGGGGTTTCTAGTCATCTGCTCCTCTGTTTAAGGCTGCCAGGCTGGATAACGATTTCGGCTGCCCACCCCCTGGGCACTACCCAAATATTTCAGCCTTCCCGCACATGTGACCAGGGCATCTCTGAACTCTAGAAGTCACCAGTCACACCAGAGCTGAAGTGCAGAGATTACCTGCCCAGGGATAGCGGAGGTCCCCCTTGAGAGCCACCAGGCAGCAAATTTTCAGGCCTAGGAGTTGACATTTTTTCAATCTGTTTGTAAAATCTTTTGGGATGATAACCTTTTCCTCTTTAACAGATCAATCACTTGTGTGAGGTCTCCCTCCTTTTCTCAACACCCCAAAGCAGAAAAGACAGCCCAGGGCACCACAGAAGTTAAGAGTACTGGCCCTGACTGGCCAAGGATCCTTGCTGGGACACTTCCTAGCCACTGCCCTGGACAAGTCACCTAATCTCTGTTTTCTTATATGTAAAATGGGGCTAAGGGTACCTACTTACTGGCAGGGTTGTTGTGAAGGTTAAAAGCGGCAATGTGGGGGCTTCCCTGGTGGCGCAGTGGTTGAGAGTCCGCCTGCCGATGCAGGGGACGCGGGTTCGTGCCCCGGTCCGGGAAGATCCCACATGCCGCGGAGCGGCTGGGCCCGTGAGCCATGGCCGCTGAGCCTGCGCGTCCGGAGCCTGTGCTCCGCAACGGGAGAGGCCGCAACGGTGAGAGGCCCGCGTACCGAAAAAAAAAAAAAAAAAAAAAAAGCGGCAATGTGTGTGAATTGCTTAGGACTGGATCTGATTATACAGCAAGTGCTCAATAAATGTTTATTATTGAGGACCAGGACTCCACACTTCCACTGTGGGTGTGCGACTGTGGGCCCCACACTTGCTCTGCCCAGAAGAGAAGAGAAAAAAAAAATGTCTGGATTATTCATAGGCAACCAGTATCCTTGGTTGTCTGGGACAGGTATATGCTTTGGAGGACCTGTCCCAGATCAGTCAGAGACAGATCGGAAGGGGCACTTCCTAAGTGAACACATGGCTTTAGGCAAACTCTGAGGTTTCTGGAAACCTCTCTGAATGATCTTGCTGAAGGGCAGGACTGTGACACCAGCAAATCTCAGAATGATTCCTAAAAGCTTAGAACTAGAACCCAGGTCTCCAATCGGCTGCCTGGGATTGTACAGCTCCTGGGGACTGTGAGAGAAACTTGAGGTATCCGGATACACCTCAACAGTTTGAGCTAATGGCTCTCAATGACACCCAGATACCTAAGCTCTGTAATGGACCGCATAACAAGATGAGCTGAATAAGACAGTGATTCTCAAATGAGGGGAAAACACTGCTGCAAACAAGCATTTGGGCAACACCCACCATGTAGGTAGGGGCTAACTCGGATGTCTTCTTGGAAGTTAAGCAAGGGACATCTTCACTCAGCATGGTCTGGTGAGAGCAAAAACACCGGGAATAGAGTCGGGGCCGTTCTGTTTTTCAGGTTTTTACCATCACGTTCTTGAATGGAAATTCCCTGCTGGCTCCAGGATTACTTGCATTTCTAGTGTCCTTTCCTAGGCCCAGGGTGAGGAGATGAGGATTTGTCTCCATGAACCAGGAGGTCTGGGACAAGCAGACGATTACCCCTACTTCCTTGTCCTCCACGCTTTCCTTTCCAGAGAACTAAAAACTCATTTTGATCTTAAGAAAGCTCTAATAAAGGTTTTTTTCGTTTAGTTTTTCCATTAGACACTCACTTGGTGGGTGAAATAACTCTTTTCTTCTGAAGGTAAAATTCATATTTGTTACATAGGCTTTGAGGAAGTAAAAAAGACAAAGTAAATGGTAAACTCCAATGGAAGTAAAAAGTAGAAAAAGAAAAGGCTGAAGGTTAGTAAAGAAATGAGATAAAGGGCTTCCCTGGTGGCGCAGTGGTTAAGTGCTGATTCAGGGGACACGGGTTCGAGCCCTGGTCCGGGAAGATCCCACATGTTGCAGAGCAACTAAGCCCGTGCGCCACAACTACTGAGCCTGTGCTCTAGAGCCCGCGAGCCACAGCTACTGAGCCCATGTGCTGCAACTACTGAAGCCCACATGCCTAGAGCTCATGCTCCGCAACAAGAGAAGCCACCGCAATGAGAAGCCCGCACACCACAACGAAGAGTAGCCCCCGCTTGCCGCAACTAGAGAAAAGCCCACGCGCAGCAACAAAGACCCAACTCAGCCAAAGATAAATAAATAATATTTGAAAAAAAAGAAATGAGATTAAGAAGAAAGAAGAATCTGAATGTCATTTTTTTTTTTTCTTTTTTTGTGGTAGGTGGGCCTCTCACTGTGTGGCCTCTCCCATTGCGGAGCACAGGCTCCGGACGCGCAGGCTCAGCGGCCATGGCTCACGGGCCCAGCCGCTCCGCAGCATGTGGGATCTTCCCGGACCGGGGCACAAACCCGTGTCCCTTGCATGAGCAAGCGGACTCTCAGCCACTGCGCCACCAGGGAAGCCCTGAATGTCATTTTGAAACTACTCTAAAATGTTCCATACCAGCCTTCAGCAGGGTGGAAAGAAAAGTACTTCTCTCAGGGATGCTAGGAAAAGAAGGATAAGGGAGCAAGCGTAAATGAGATATTCAGGCTGCCTCTGTGGGCCTTTCCTATGCATATAGCAGCCCAACCTGGTGAAAGAAAGTTCCAGAAGAGGCCTAGGTACAGGACATCCTCCCAAGGTGTTAGCCTTGCATCTCACTATTTTACTGTACGTGGTGGCAATTAACTTCGCAGGGGCTGGGTTGGCCCTCAAAGCCAAGGCCAAAAATGTCAAAGGAGCCTGAAAGGACTTGTGGGATCTACACAAAAGCTGGTGCAGGGACACTCCCTGTGGGTTCTGGGAATTCACTCATTTACTCAGCAAATATTGAATAAGGGCATACGATGTGCCAGGCTGTGCTGCATGGATGTGACACGGTGATGAGGACAAAATCTTGCCCTTGTGGATTCCATTCTGGTGAGGGGACGTGGGGGAGATGGACGTCAGAAATACAAACATGGCTATACGTGTTTGGGATCTGCTGGATCACTTGGATTGGGATGGATGGGAAGAAGTATGATTGGGCCAAAGGACAGTGAATTCTTTAAATGGTGATCAGAGAGCTTTCAGTTCTCTTGGTCTCTCTCCTTAAAAAAGGAAAGTAAGCAAAGAACAACAACAACAAAAGTGGTTTGTGTGGGTATCCATTGCAATATGAAATTGGCTCTGGACTAAACTGTTATAGTAATCATCATTTGAAAATGTCACTGTTTTTTATTTTGGAAAAAAGTTAAAATACATGAAAGTACAAAAAGGGCAAGAGAGCAAACATCCATGATGTGCTCTCCCTCAAAGGATCAAATGTTAATTTTTTTCAAATTTGCTTCTGAACTTCTATTTCTTTCTTTTTTTCCCCTCTCTCCGTCTCCAGTGAAGGGAAGCCCTATGGACAAAGTATTCTCTACTTCTGTCCCCTTTGCCTCCCTCCCTAAAGGAAACCACTAGACCAGACAACCAACATCCCAGTCTCACCCCTGAGTTTATGAAGGTGTCTCCTTTGGTCCTAGAAAGGCGACAGCTAAGGGCCTTCTTGAGAGCAAAGGAGAGTGTTAGATTGGGGTGACCCCTCTTGCACAGCTGAGACCCCACGGCCTAGAATGGGCGGTTTAAGTCTCTGTCCATCCAGGAGGAAGATGTGCCCCTGGGGTTTCCTTTAGTTGGTTTTTTTCTCACACTCTGGTCCACACAGTCTTTCCAGATTGTTCCATCCAAATGTAGTTAATAGTTTTTACCATCCATTTCCCTTAGGGCCCATTCTCTGCCTCTTCCAGAATAATAATCTCTGCTGTGTCACCCCAGGCATGCCATTTAACCATGATTTATTCCATCTATTTGTATCACATGTAATCACAGATTAGGCCTTGTCTTGCTTTGCCGCTCTTTGCATGTAGAGAACCCTGGTTTCCCTGCATGCCTATAAGAACCCTGATGGTGAATTTTTTCAGGTTCCTTTCTCCCTTTCCTTTCCTCCCAGCTCCTGTGTTAGTCTATCCCTCAGTGGGACTGCAGAACAACAATCCAAAACGCTGTTGAACTGAATTCCTTCTGTGTAAGAAGTGGGCATCTCTTTATTAACTCCCCCACTTATAAGCTTAGAGACCTCTCATCCCACGATGAATGGGTGGCTCTGGGGGATCATAGCAGAGAGGACAGGCCTGGATTAGCTCACCACACAAAGCCAGGAAGATCAGAAAGGCCATCACGGTTTGGTTTTTGCAAAAACCTGCCTATTTATATTACTATTACCTTGTATTTCAAAGCACTTTCACGCGCACATCTAACGTGATCCTCACAGGACCCCGTGGGGCAGGGCCAATGTCATCATTTTAGCTGAGGAAAGCTGGGCTCAAAGTATGAAGTGTCTTCCCTGGGGCCCTGGTCCAGCTGTGCCCTTTTCCCTCAACACTTACTGAGAATTGGTTCTGAATCCACTCAACTGAAGGCCTCTGAGCATGATTTCTTTCCTTTATCTACACTTTCTAGCCACGGCCAGTGGAGAGAAGGGGGGCAGCTGTAACCAGTCAGTGGGGGAATTTGCAGAAGTTCGGCAAGTCTGATCCCTGTCCTACGTCAGGGCAGGAGGGCAAAGCACGTCTACCGAAAATGACTGTCGCACAAAGAAATCTCAGTCACGAAAAGAATGCAGGAACCAGGGGTCACTTGAAAGAGATGGCGGGTGTAAGGTTCAAGTTTTGTTTTTTCTTTGAAAGACTATGCATCGTAATGAGAAGCAGAGAAAGACAAAATAGTCTTTTATGAAAACCACGATTTAAAATTTCCTCGCTACATTCAATCAGAAACCCAGACATCTAGAAAAGAGCACACCTCCTCCTTCCCACTGACCCCCACATGGTACCATTTTTATTTTGGGAACAAGGAGGTGGTATAAAAGGCACAGGAGTGAAGGGAATGAACAGTTTCTCTCAAGTGTTCAGTGGTAGCCGAGTAAAACAAAGGCCGTCTCCTCTGGGGACGTGTCTGACTTTTTGCTGAGTCAAAACCCTTATTGTATATCCATAGGCCTAGCTCCCTCTCTCTGCCATCACGATCTGTGTGGTTGAATCTGTTTGTCACAAGACTTTCAGGATCAAGGGATTCCTGGCCATGAAACAAAAGCAGAATCATCCCCTTCCCCAGTGGATTTGGATAAAAACTGGGAATAAAATCTGGTCCGGCTCCAATCGGAGACACTGGATGAGACTGAGCTGGGTCTATAAGGAACCGCGTGGGAGATATTTATACTATATATATATTTATACTGTGTTACACATATTTATACTGTATCAGAGTCGCCAGCATCTTACCATGTCAAGCTGAAAACATCCCGACTATCTAGACCGTTGGATGTGTTTTATTGGGAAAATGATTTTTTTCTTTGTTTCTACATTTCTGCATGAGTAGCTTGGTTCAGGAATAAATATGTGTGACCCTTTGTTTGAAAAAAATATCCTTACGCATAACCAACATACGCATTTAATATTCAAGAAGGGTTAGGCCTCTAGAGCTGACAGGCCAGAAGCACTGGTTGCTTTGACTGCTTCCAGTTCTTACGGACTATGCCGGCTCCACCATCAACATTTATATCTTCAACCTGGACACTACCTATCAATACAGAGGGGTCCGTCTGGCTGTCCCACCAGTGGTGAAGCGTCTGCAGTGGACAGGCTGGTGGGACACGTCCCAGGCCCTGCCGCCTACACCTAATTCCCCTGGTCTGCTTCCTTTCCTAACTTCCTCTCTGTGTGACATCCCAGAAAGAGAATAGGCACTGGAGTCAGAAATACCACTTATCAGCTGCAGAGCTTGGGAGAATGTATTGTACTCTCAGACTCTGTTTTCTTTGTCTGTCAAGCGATCATAATACTATCTTCATAGGATTGCTGATTATTTAATGAAATCATATATGGAAATTGTTAGGATGTAGCAGGAATTATAACTCCTATATCCTATCGACATTCTTTAGCTCTTGGTCATTCACCTGGGAAACTAAAAGGTGACATGATCCCAAACAGGGAATTATTTATCCTGCTAATCTTCACGCTTCATCGTCTCTCCCCAACAGTGTGAGCTGACTGAACGTCCTCTTTTTTTGGTGGCTTTCATGCAGGCAGGCTTAGACAAGCGTCAGTGTGTGGGGGAATCACGCCTTTGGTCTGTGCGCATAAGAAATCCACAACAATTCTTCAGGGCCCCAGATTTTCATGCCTATCTGGGCATAGCTCCCCACCTAACAGAGCTAGAACAGTGGCCAACTGGCTGCTGGATGACAGAGACACACGGAGAAGACAGGACCTTAACCAAGGCTGGACGCCTACACCATCCTGCCGGAGCCTGTGCAGAAAACAGACTCGCTGCAAAATCAAGGGTCAGACCCTCCCCGGGAGCCACAGATGCTCCAGCAAAACAAGGTCCATCTTCAGGTGCAGAGTAGGCCAGACACATCTGGCCTGCAGGGCGCTGGGCCCACCCGATGCTCTGTGAGCTGTGTTTTGCCGTGTGGTTTAGAGCCATTCAGACCCATGGGCTCCAAACTCAGCCCATCTCTTGCAGCTGTTTATTAGTCCTTCAAGATGGTCTTGGTCACCTCCCTCCCTGACCCTCCTTTTCTGACTCTTATTCACTCACAACTAGACCCCTGCTACCTCATCTTCAACCATAACTTTGCCTCCTATGAGATGAAGTAAACAGGGGGATCAGGCATGAACACTCTCAGTGTTCTGCCCTCTCCTGACACTTGCCCCCCACGCAGTTCCCCTAAAGCCCTAATGAGTGATGGGCGAGCAGTGATGTGGCCGGCATCAGAGACGTCAGGTGCCTGGAGTTACTGCCATTGCTTCTTAATGGAGTCAGCCGGCGACCGATAACTGCCCCCGTCCTAAAGAGCTCTCTACGCCCACCCTTCCCGTCTGTCTGTGTCCTTGGCCCACTCCCTCCTGGCTGCTCGGAGAACCTACTCCCTCTCTGCCACCTCTGCCCTTCTCTGCAGCCCTACGTGAGAGGGCTGCCAGCATTCTCAAGTCGCTCCCATTCTAAGGGGAAAATCCTCCCCCATCTCGTGATCCCCTCTAGCTAAAATAAAATTCCTCTTCTCCCCTGTTATAGGCTGAATTGTGTCCTCCCAGATTCATCTGTTGAAGTCCTAACATCCAAGTCCTCCAACCGTGACTGTATGTGGACCAGGGCCTTTACATCGGTAATTAAGTTAAAGCGCGGTCATTAGGGTGAGTCCTCACCCAACATAACTGGTGTTCTTCTAAGACAATGGGATCAGGATGTAGATACACACAGAGGGAAGACCAGGCCAAGGGGAGAGGCCTAGGGACAAACGGGCACCTTGAGCTCAACCTTCTAGCCCACAAAGCTGTGAGAAAAGAGATTTCTGTTGCTGAGGCCACGGGTGGTACTTTGTTATGGCAGCCGGAGCATACCAATACATTCCCTTAAGCTGGATTCTCCAAAGGGCAGACTCCTTTGCTCTCTCTACATCCTCAGCTCCCAGGGTCCCCCCTCCCTGTGGTCTGGCTCTCCCCTCCCCTCCCCCCTCCTGGACCTCTGCGTTTGGCACAAAGGAATCTCAGCCCCCTGGGCACCCACAGTGCTCTCTGGCCCTGACCTCTGCTTCCCTCCACCTCGAGAATGTTGAACACAAAACTTGGTCCTGAGCCCCCTTCCCTTAGTCCCCTCGAGTGATCCCATCCATGCTCCTGGGTTCAGCTATTCTGTAAAATAGGTTTATTTTGCTCAAATCTGTAACTCTGGTGTATACCAACCCTTCGTGCAGCACGTCTGAGCAACCCCTCGACACCTCTTGTCTCCCCACATCCACATTCCTCTCAGGAGTCCCTGGTTGCTCATGATTAGGGCTACAAGGCTCCATCACCCCCTCCACAGCATGAATATTCTCCCTCCATGGCCAGTTTGGAGGTTTGGTCCTATTAACTGGAGGGTCTTCTTATCTCATATAATTCTCACGCTTAAAACTTTTCCATGCTCCCCTGTCATCCCTGGGATAAGCGGGAAACTCCCTTCAATGGCCCACCCGTCCAGCTTCACCTCTGCCCACTCTCTCAGTGCCTTGGGCCCCCAGTTTCCCAAATCCAAAACCTGGTCTCTCCGCAGTGCCTTTGCTCAGGCTAAACACTGAGCTGGGGTGCCTCCTGCCTTGGCTCCCACACTGGCCCCGCCCCACACTGGCCCCGCCCCCTGTGCACAGGTGTGCATCCTCCAGAAAGACCTATCCCCTTTCACCTCTCCCTCGCTTTGCTCCTCAAATTTCCGTGCACAGCTCTGTCTCTGCCCTCTCCGCATTCTTTCCAGCACCATCTATTTATATGTCTGACTTTACCAGCAGGCATGGCATAGACTGTGCCGATGTAACTCCCAATGATCCTGTTGGAAGAGGTTTTGAAGTGAACTGACTCATCAATAAACTCTATGTTAACCAGAAAAGTTAATTAACGGCAAGATTCCAGGCCTAAGATTCTGCTTCTTTAAGGTTTTACCCTGCCTAGCACCCCTTTTTCCTTACAGTCTTGACTGATTAATTGGCTAAGATAGTCTTGGTGGGGCTATTCTTCCTCTTGGTTTTCTATTTATAATACTAGCTGTGCTGACTCAGGCTGGAAGAACCAAGCCATTTGGGAAAAGTTGAACGAGGTTGTGGGTGAATTAAACCTCCCTGTCCTCAACTTTTGACTTTTTGCTCACCTGGCCTCCCCACCCCGCGGGGGAATGTTGTAGACTTTAGGAGTGAGGAGGAAAAAGGAATTTTTTAAAAAGTGGATCCACCCACTTACTCCAAAGTCATGTGGATTTGTCAGACCGAATCTGTGTGATTTCAAGTCGGGATTATCCAAGTGGAGACATTTTAATTCACGAGTTTGTCCTCGTGGAAAAGAATGTCTCCAACCAACTGCCCAGCTGCTTCTCAAACACATTTGTGATCCAGAGCTGTTGTCAATAAAAAGGTCTCCACAGAAAACATGGATTTGTTTCACTCCTGGCTGACAAGGGCTGCTCTGAATGTAACAAGAGCACTTTTTTTTTCCCTTAAAGGAGCCAAAACTTAAATGAACAAAGAATGACGAATTTATGAATTTATTAAAAGCGAATGAATAAAGAATAGAATTCTCAAGTAGAAATTATCCCATGGACTAAAACCAGAGCTTCCACGGGGCTAAACCATGGGGGAAATATTATTTTGTTTGTAAAGAGCAAGTTTGCAAAAATTCAGCTCATGTTTTTTCCCCAGTCCACACTCCAGGGGTCTCACTCATAAAAGATGGTTACGCTTCAAGCCATATCTCCATTTACATCAGCCGTGAAATAGTAACAGCATCTACGTCACATAGATAAATACAGTTTCTGAGCCTTTGAAAGCTGAATGAGATGAAATGAGTTAATGAGTTGGGAATATGGAAGGATTAAATACTGCATTTGAAGGCCATTGCAATGATCTTTCACAGAAATTGGTTATTGTTAGAGAAAGTGATCGGGGACCGTGCTCCACGAGTCAGGCCCTCTCTCTGCAATCTCTGCCTCTCTACAATGTACAAGTGTCTGGCATAAAGGGAACAGCAGTGGCCCAGGGACCTGGAGAGCTGCTTCCAGGCACCCTGTCTTCCCTCTGCCCATCGTCACCTCTCCTCGCCTCCGTGCCCCTCAGCCTCAGACCACTCCCAGTGAAACACACCCACAGAAGGGATGCTCGGAGATGACCTTCCAGCACCAACACCTTTCTCCTTGTGCTCAGTGCTGTGCAAAGCAAAATGCAGCCAGCGTTCTAGAAGGTTAAACAGAAGGCACATTGCACACAGTTTTCTTTTCGTTCCTGTCGCTTCCTGGTCACTAATTTCAGGTTGGCCAGACCTTAAAAAAAGAGAGTATGCAGTGTGTGTGCGTATGTGTGTGTGTGCGTGTGTGCGTGTGTGTCTTGGGGCATGGGGGTGGGGAGGGACATTTTGCAGGTCATTGCAAAAGAAAGATGAGAATAAAACAGGAAGGAGCTAGGATGCACCCACCTTGCCCCGCTTAGGAGCACACAAGGCTTGAGGCAACTGAGCTGAGGAAATCACAGAGCATTCCTCTGCCTGACACCCACCCACCAGGCCTCAGGCTGCAGAGACCCTGGGCATAGCACCCATCAACGGTCGCAGCGCTGACGGTGCACAGCTTCCCATAACTCAACCTGAAACCGGGCAAACCCCATTTCGGGTTTCGTTACCAGCCCCACGTTCGCTGCCAAGGCTCCCAGGCCTTCTGGGGGACTCAAGGCCAAGTTTCACTAACGGGGATGCTATTACAGGGCAAAATTAAAGTGGAATTAATCTGCCTCCATCCCGCACACGCTTTGGGTTTATCAGTTCGTTTCAGATAAAGCCTGAAAATTCCACATATAAGTTGCCCACAATTCAGGAGGCACTGCTAGATTTCCAAGCACAATCAACCAGTATTTCATCCTGGGGCCACTGAAACCCGAGCCCGTGTTTCGAGCCATCGGTGCTGGACCGCATTCCTGGTGGGAGCCCTGCGCTCCATCTGGGCGTTTCGTCCCAGTCAGATAATACCAGACGGATCTCTGTAACAGGCAGGCCCCGGGCAACAGCACCGAGCCATCTCCCCGAGACAGCTGTTTCACACAAGGCCCCATTGTCTGAGACAGGCTCGGATCGGTTTACTTCGAGAGCTGCGGGAATGTTCTGTCAGCTGCCCCGGCCGCGAGGAAACCTCGCTCACTGCAGATTTCCCTTCTTCTGTTATGGAGCCAAAAACCTACCATCGACTGTTAGGGAGGAAGGTTTCACCCAAGAACTAAAGTCCTCGCGCTGCTTTTATTTTCGCAGGGAAAACAATAGACCCACACACCCAAAGAATTTATAGATGGACTTTTGGAAAGCTGGCTGGAGGTGACCGCGAGTGCTGGTTTTCTCTCTGCGCTTCCTTGAGCACTTTGTCCAGTTTGGGGGAAAGCAGTGTTTTCCAGTCCTGGAAGGCCACAGACAAGATCCCTAGGAAGCAGCGGTCAGAATCAGGATGATCGCAGCATAAAATAAGTGATCACTGAATAATTCCTGAAGACTGGATGGCTTTTTTTTTTTTTTCTTCAACTCTGTGATAGAGAAAGGTGATGGCAACCACCACATGCCCCAGATCTGAACCTCAGGCTCCCATTGAGCAGATGAGCTCTCTTCCTAACTTCTCCCCCCACCCAAATGTTGTATTTTGAATTCAGGAAGGTACTTAACAAAATACCTTACATTCTTATAAGCGTGATGAATAACTCTGGACGTGAAGACGGCAAGCCTGACCCATCTACCTTCAGCTGCTGCAGACTCTTTTTGGGGGGCAGTGGGGTGGATGTTTCTGTGTGTGTGGTAAAATGTACGTGAGATCTACCATTTTAACAGTTTTTAAGTGTTTTAAGTTTTTAAGTTCAGAGGCATTAAGCAGTCACCCAAACGTTTAAAAATATTGAAAATTTGGAATAATTCCGGGGCCCCACGAAATAAATTAAGCAGGTGTGGTTAGACTCGTGCCTTTCTTCCACCCTATCCTTATCTTTCCCTACCGAGGACGAAGACCAGCTCTCCCGGGAGGTATCTGTCACGGAGCCAACCGTCGTCATGTACCCTGAAGAGAGACCTTCCTATCTAGGACCCAAAGGACACATAAGGTGGCCTGGCCAAGAGACAGATCTGCGTTTGACCCATTTATCAAATGTATTTTTCTGAGTTACACAGACTTTTTCTTTTTAAGCTGGTTACTCAGACATTGGCTATGCCTGCCAAACGGGATTGGCCCCTCCTCCTTACCACTCGCCCCCCCTTATAAAAAAAGCAAAGGTTAAATGAGAGAATTAGTAAAAACAAAGGCCCTCTGCAGCTCCAGGCCCACTTATCAGAACAGGACTGTGGTTGCCAAGGAAGCAGGGACAGATATGTACGCAGAGCTTTAGAGCAGCCAAGCACACACAAAGTATCATTATCTTGTCAAATGTTATTCGTGTTGTATCTGTTCCATCAGGCGCTTCTGTGTTGTGTGACCTTGGAGGAGGGACTGCCAGAGAGCTGTTGTGAGGGCAAATAAAACAACACCTGTCAAAGCCTGTAGCCCATGGCCCAGGGGACTGTAAGGACAAGATAGATGCTCTTTCGCGGGGTTTATAGTCTCCCTTCCTCCCGGCTTTCTGGTCAGATGCTCACTGATTTCCATTCGCCTCATTTGAAATTGGCGACTCTTTGACCGGGCATGTGTGTGTACCTCTGCGCTGTTTAGAATTCTGGAATGCTAGTGGGTGGAAGCTTCTGTTTTGTACCATCCAGGGCATGAAAGATAGAGAAAGCTTTCAAGTGCTTATGGGATGGAATCGCGTCCCAAGAGCTGGAAGGGACACGCGGGTTCATCTAGCTCACGCAGCTGACCGACACACAAGTCCTTTCTAGCCTCTCTGTGGCAGGTGCTCGTGTCTCGGCCAAATCTCTGTTCTGATCAAGCAGCGCTCCCTACCTCGCAAGGGACCTCCCCTTCTAGCTTTTGGCAACAAGAGCTGTGAACTACCTGTTGAATATTTTGTAACTACTTAGGAAGAAAGAGTTTGCTAAGGAAAATACTTTTGTAAAACAGTATTTCCAAAATAGTCCCAGGACTCAAATACATATTCACTGATCCCCTCCTCTGTGCCAAGAACCGTCAGAGGGGCAGCGGATATGAAGATGAATGAGACGAGAGTAATTTCGGTCCTCAGACCTCACTTTTCAGTGGAGGAGAGAGATACATAGATTATCATCAAATAAAGTTGGAAATACCTGATAGACAAATGTGCAGGCTATTACAGAAGCACCAGGGAGGCACACCCAACTCAGCCTGAAGGGATGCATTCTGCAAAGACTTCTAGAAGGTGAGGCCCAAGCTGAGATTTGAAGGAAGAGCCACTTTTGTAGGTTAGATAGGCTTACACAAATAGATGTTTCTAATCTGAATCAGTTTTGTACATTTAAAACAACATGTAGGCAAGGCATCTACCTCTGATCTTTGTGTTAGCTGTTTGATCTAAAGTTATAAAATTGTATTTAAAAAAATTAGTAAGTTGGACTTTTCACTATAGACCATTGGCTTTCAAACTATTCTAGGAATCCTGGGATTTTTTTTGGTGGCAGGGAGGGTTTCTAGGGACTCTGTCCAGAGAGTGGTAGAGGCTGAGCAGATAGGACTCCAGGCCCTCATCAAAGAGCTTCACCGTTCTTCCTATTATATTTATTGGTGTTGTGTGTAATTTTTTTTTTAACTTAGAAAAAGGGGGCTCTGATATCGAAATATGTTTCAAACTACACAGGGAGACTCACTCCCCAGTGCAGCGGGTCTCATTGCATACTTGTCATCTAAGATTAATTTACTCAGTTGAATACTTTAAGCAAAGCACCAGAAATACTCCCACCCTCAGTTATCTTTGTCTGTTCTGCAGCCATGACCTTCACACCCCACCACCGCCCTCAGGCAGCGACCTCGTAAAACAGAGGCAGACTTGAGAAAATGTATCACTACTCTAAAGACAGCGTCCTTAAGAAGGCGGCTTATTCACGGTGGGACAGCGGCACCTTCGTGTACAAAGACAGCAAATTATTATTAGAACAAATCTTGTTATAACAAAATACCTTCATATGGAATAGGTTTATAAGTCCTATTTATAAATCAATATTGCAAATAACATCTGCAGTAAAATTCTGGGACAGTGAATGAATGAGCAGTTCCTTCACGTTCAAGCTACAAATATGCTTCTCTTTCATCTCAAACACAGGATGAGAACCTGATTTTCTAACAAGGTTCTCACCTTCCAAATATATGTGCTGGTATCAAAATACATTGACTTGTTTTCATAGCTCCTTAACTGTTAAGGAAGACTTTTCTAAATATGTATACAATGACTATCCCCACGCATCATTATAAAGCTGGGTTGAGAGAAGTAGATCTAGTCTCAGATGGGAAGAAAACATCAGATTAAAAGAAAACACCAGATGAGCAGCTTCCCCAGGTCTTATTGGAAGCCAAGCAGCGAAGCTAGAACAAGTTCGAATCCATGCATTGCATGAACTAAAATCTGCAAGACAGCTTGCCCTGTTGAGCTGTGCACCCGAGGCCACTGCTCCCTAGACATGGGCATTTTTCCCAGGAAAAGCTACTAGCCTTCGGGTATACCCACGGGGAAAGGAGAATAAGAAGATGCAACCGCTAAGAATTTCTTACGGAAAACTTCCCCCGCCCACTGCTGCCGGGCTGTGCTTCGCACCCCTGTCACTTAGGCACAGAGCATATTCTCCCTGTGGACCCACACCTGCGTGAGCCTGCAGCGGCACCAACGGTGGGGTCAAGTGTCAAGGAGGTTTACGTTTCCACTGCTAAGTTGTTTGCACTCATAACGTGCAAGAACAAAAGGAACGTTACAGAAACCCATTGATGGATTTTCTAACCTGCTCAGAAAGGCAACAAATAAGTTAGTCAGCGGGTGGATAGGGGTCAGAAGCAAGAAAAAGCAGAGAAGAGCTGTGAGCAAGACACAGAGTGGAAATCCCACAACCTGCAAACTCTCATTTTCCAGTCTCCATTCTCACAAAAGTACTTCTTTTACGGAAAACTCACTGCTCCCGGACACAATTAGTTTGGTTCGCTTAGTAAGTCAACTGAACATGATTTACAGAAAGCTCTCCATCTAATTATTAAGAAATTATTATTGTTTTTGTTAGGGATGACAATGCACGATGGTTATATATGTATACATAAAGCCCTTATCAGAGATACGTAGCGAAGTGACGGGATGCGTTGGATTTTCTTTAAGATCCTTTGGCGAAAATGATGACAAGTGGGGGAAGATGAGACCAGCCAGTAGTTGAGCTGGGTGATGGGAATATGGGGGTTCACTACAGTAAACTCTCTACTTTTGCAAGTGTTTTTAAATGTTCACAATAAAAAGTTAAATGATTTTAAAAATAGGTCTAGGGCTTCCCTGGTGGCGCAGTGGTTGAGAGTCCGCCTGCCGATGCAGGGGACACGGGTTCGTGCCCCGGTCCGGGAGGATCCCACATGCCGCGGAGCGGCTGGGCCCGTGAGCCATGGCCGCTGAGCCTGCGCGTCCGGAGCCTGTGCTCCGCAACGGGAGAGGCCACAGCAGTGAGAGGCCCGCATACCGCAAAAAAAAAAAAAAAAAAAAGGTCTAAAACCACATCACGCTAATACTCTTCCAGGTGGTTCCCACACAAAAATGAAGGCAGGCTTTGATGCCTACCACTGAATTTCTCTGATTCAAAAATATCATCGGTTGGAAGATCCACCATTCATTTAATAATCGTTTTTCGGAGGGAAGTAAACACGCAACAATGAAATACACACTGATTATAAATGCTATTCCAATTTCAAAATTGTTATTAATGTGCAACCGACTGCAGTAATCTGGCAACTTCTTTGTCAACTGTTAATAGGAATCGTTGTTAAAAGTCCAAGTCTGAAAAGAACGGTGTGCGGAGTCTCCGTTATTTATTTAACTTAACCATCCTTTATTTGATCATTTACTTTAACCCATTAAATTGGGTTAATTGCTTTAGCGGCTGAAGGTTTGCCTTCCTAAAACCTAAGGGGGAAAGTGCGGGCTAACCAGGTCCAAGGATGTCAATAAGCTTGGCGTCTACAGGCCTAGACACGACAGGCCTTGTTTTAATCCTGTATATTAATGAAAGTAATACACCTGTAAGATTATAAATGCCCAAGGCACGCGTATCTGGGGATCTTGAAACTATTTAGAATTTCTGTTCATTCCCTGCGGGAGCATCTTGGGGAAAAGAAACCGTGTCGGAAGCATGAGTCCACCCCACGTTGGTCCAGAGGTGGAGGTCGCGGAGGCAGAGGTAGAGAAGGTGTTACAGCTGCCTGGCGTGTGTGTGTGGGGGTGGGGTGGGGTGGGGGGGCTTGTCTTTATTGGGCACCAGGGGTGTGTGGACTCGGCCCGAACCGCCCAGCTCTTCCACACGTTCCCGTTTGGGGTGGGGACCTGCACGGCTTGCCCAGCGCTATGAAAGCATCCCCTCCCCGGCCCCGGGGACCCGGCCCCGGGGGAGCGTGCGCAGGCGCTGCGCCGCACTTACTGTCCTCGGGCAGGCTGTTCTCGCGCTCTTCTCTCTCCATCTGCTGACACCACCCTTCCATGCGGTCCCGCTCCGCCTGGAGAAGCTTCAGAAACCAGTGGCCGTCCCGGTGGCACACTGACCTCTGCACGGCCTCCAGGGGGTCTTCGGTGATTGAGTCAATCCAGGGGTCTGGGGGCGGCAGAATGGAAGGGTCGAAATCCGCATCGAAGTCCTCGTCGGCCGCGCAGGCGTGGTAGTGGTTTCCTGAGCCCTGGATGCTGACCGTGGAGGTGCTGGCGTCCCGGGAGAACTGTCTGGCCACCGGGCCGGGGCATGAATTGTCCTCTATAGACTCCAGAGAGTTCTCCAGGTTATCGTGGAAGTCCAGGTCGGCCTGCACGGCCGTCGTCACACTGTTGGATCGAGTGAACCTGCGGAAGCTTGGAGGGATAGAGAGAGACGAGTTAGTTCAAGGATGTTTCTCAAAGCAGAACTACATTCTGCGTCTCTTCGTGGGTGTGCAAGAGGGGGTCTCATCTTCTCAGTCTGCAGAGGTAGCCCTTGACGCCGGCGCATCGATTGCCCTGGCTCTAGTGTAAAGAGCACAGGGCCCTCATCTCTGTTCAATATGGAATGTGAAAACGTATCTAGAGAAGGTTTAGAAGTGGACCGCAAGCACTGCTCTCAAAGCCAGAATGATGTCCGGGGTTTGACTTCCTCCCCAAATCGGCAGTGGCTTGAATCCTGACATTCAGTGAAGGGTAGATTTGGTGAGGGGTAAGGAAACAATTCAGTTATCTCTTAGTCTGCGTAATTTCCTTTGAAACAAAAGGAGAAAAAACAACAACAGCAACACCCCACCTGGGCCAAAACTATCTTGAATCCCACATAACCACATTTCCCAGGGACAGCTCTTACCTGAAAGCAAACTAAACTGTCATTAAGCTCCCCTTAACGTTAAAGCTCCTTCCCCTGGGAAGTCTTCACCTGTCTCTTGATCACAGGGTCATCGTGATAATTTGATACAAAGCCTTTGGGGCAAAATCAGCTCGAGGTTCTAGAGTTTTCCGATACCATCCTTCCCTGCGCCTTTCATTTCCCTCTCCATAGTTCTTCTACCGAGGTGATAAAAGACAGCTTGTTAACACCATTTTATATGGACATACAACCGAATGGTTCTAGATTTCTCTTGTTGACCCCTACCGCAAAGGTGAGGATGTATGGAAGGAGGGAGGGGTGGGGAAGGACAGGGGAGCAGTGAATTCTTTCTCAGACAAGGGGTAAGGGAAAGTGTGGGCCTGAACTAATTTAAAACACACCCCCAGAAAGCTTCCTTGGCTCCTGGAGCAGACAGGAAATGATGATTTAACAGGATATAAGAGAATATGTCTACTGAAGGCAGCATCAGGTATCTGTTACCCCCACTTTATACTTCTTTTTTTTTTAAGGTAACTTCCTGATCTAATATTTTATTTATTTTTTATTCTGAAGAACTATATGTAACATAAAATTTACACGTTTAACCATTTTTAAGTGTATGGTTCAGTGGCATTAAATACATTCACACTGTTGTACAACTATCTCCAGAACCTTTTCATCTTCCCCAGTTGAAACTCTGTACCCGTTAAACAACTCCCCATTCCCCCTTCCTTCCAGCCTCTGGCAACCACAATTCCACTTTCCGTCTCTCTGAATTTGACTACTCTAGGTCCTTCATGTAAGTTGAATCATACAGTATGTGTCTTTCTGTCGCTGGCTTATTTCACTTAGCATGATGTCTTCAAGTTTCATCCATATTGTAGCATATGTCGGAATTTCCTTCCTATTTAAGGCTGAATAATATCCCATTATATGTATATAACACATTGTGTTTATTTTTTCATTCATCAGTAGACATTTGGGTTGGTTCCACCTTTTGGCTATTGTGAATAATTCTGCTATGAACATGGGTGTACAAATAACTCTTTGAGACTCTGCTCTCAATTCTTCTGGGTATATACCCAGAAGTAGAATTGTTGAATTATGTGCTAATTCTGTTTTTAATATTTTGAGGAGCTGTTTTCCCTAGCAGTTGTACCATTTTATATTCCCACCAACAATGCATGTTTTCCAGTTTCTCCACATCCTTGCCAACAGTGATTTTCTGACTTTTTCTTTTTTTTTTAAAATTTTTATTGGAGTATAGTTGCTTTACAATAGTGTGTTAGTTTCTGCTGCACAGCACAGTGAATCAGCTATACATATACGTATATCCCCTCTTTTTTGGATTTCTTTCCCATTTAGGTCACCACAGAGCACCGAGTAGTTTCCTGTGCTGTACAGTAGGTTCTCATTAGTTATCTGTTTTATACATAGTATCCGTAGTGTATATATGTCAATCCCAATCTCCCAGTTCATCACCCCCCACTTCCCCCTTGGTATCCATATGTTTGTTTTCTACGTCTGTGACATTTTTGATAGAAGCCCCCGCTTCCCCCTTGGTATCCGTACGTTTGTTCTCTACGTCTGTGACTTTTTCAATAGTAGCCCTGCTTCCCCCTTGGTATCCATACGTTTGTTCTCTACGTCTGTGACTTTTTCGATAGTAGCCCCGCTTCCCTCTTGGTATCCGTACGTTTGTTCTCTAGGTCTGTGAGTTTTTCGATAGTAGCCCCGCTTCCCTCTTGGTATCCGTACGTTTGTTCTCTATGTCTGTGACTTTTTCGATAGTAGCCATCCTAATGGGTGTGAGGTGATATATTTTCTTGACTGGCTCATGATTATGCCATGTTAAGATGGTTTATTTGCTAGTTGATTTTCAGTTAATATTCAATAGTGCCAGCCTTAAAGGAGAGTACACTAAATAATGTCCATACAACATTTAATAAACCAGATTATACGCTTTTTTCTTAACTCTTGTGGAACACTCTATCAGAGCCAATTAATACTAATATTCTGGTCCCTCAAAAATAAGTAATGAACAGACTGGAAGTCACAAAAAGGAGAGGGTACAATCATCTTAATCAGTCCATGGCTTCCCCCTAGAGAATAAATACCAAGAACGTAAATGACTGTACAATTGGTCTGTGTTCATTATTAGGATGATCACAATAATAAATGTGATTCTCACCATTCATTTTATGAAGATAGGCCTGCCAATAAAGGCCAGCCCATCTCACTGTTTGCTGTTTGCAAGAAGTTACTTCTGTGGAAGGTATCAGGCGTAGCCATTTTATAAGTTCTTTAACTCCGAAATGGGTCATAGGAAAAATCCCTCAGTGTGAAAGTCTGAAAGAATGTCCTACCTTGTCCTAGCAGTGAAAACAAGAAGAATTGTGCTACCGCGATTTTCCCAGTAACCACCGGCTTCTTGGCTGCGAGAGGCCATTTCTGCCGCCTTCTTGTTCATCCACCAACACGTTTAATGACATCTGAAGCTGAGCTTTCTCTCCAGCTGCATGTGTGCGAACTGGTTGACTTTCCTCACAACAGTTGACATTCTACCTGTTCCACTAACACAAAATCCCAGCTATGAAAACACTCAGCTCCCCTCTCCAAGATCATGGGCTGCCAGAGGCATTCCATTTCCAAACTTAAGGAAGGCCCAGCGCCTTATTGCTTCCAGTCGGAGCAGACTTGCCGGAGACTGAGTCTGTTCCACACGCAAATCACAATGACCCACTTTCCTTGTGCCTCTGTTTTTATCGACACAAAACCGTACCACCAGCATTCCTGACAGAGGGCTCCTGGCTATGAATCTTGTAAAGTATCCACCTTCTTCAGAAAAATTACTTGGCAGGAGATGAGTAGAAGTTTCCAGGTTAGTCACCCAGAAAGAAAGAAAAGTTAAGTAAAATTAAAGTGGTTTGGGATTAAAAGCGGTGCCTTTGAACTCAGGCAGCCCCGTCCAGGCTACACTGTTTCTCTAAATTAAGTTCCTTAAGCAAGTGCTTTCTTCTACCCTGAGTTTTCAAAGAATGTTCTGCTCTGTGAAACGCTTTATGTCTTTCATGTGCAGAGTTCCTTCTGGGAGAAGGGTGCGATCAAGTTGTTGTTGTTTAAAAGTTTTGATAGGAACGCAGAGGGAGTCATTGGGTTCACTTCCGTGTTTCTGAAGAGAATAGATCAGTTGCTGGTGGATGGTATAAACCTGAAAGCTGAACCCCGTGGTCTGCTGTTTGCAAACCCACAATTTCCAGTCTTGAAGCTTCTTTGGCCCTTCATGCCCTAAAGGCAAAATGTGTGATAATTACAACTTCTGAAAAGGACCGGCCAGTGTTCTGGCCAAAGGAGCAGAAAACCATGAAACCAAAGACTGGACCAACCACTATGGGGTACAATACCTTGTCTGTTCTGAAGGCAAGAGGAAAGGCACTTGTGGGCATTCACTGCTGCTGTTGCTTTGTGCTCTTTCTATGAAACAAGTTTATATTTCTTTTTTTAAAATTAATTAATTAGTTAATTTTGGGCTGCATTGGTTGCTGTGTGCAGGCTTTCTCTAGTTGTGGCGAGTCGGGGCCACTCTTTGTTACAGTGCACAGGCTGCTTATTGCGGTGGCTTCTCTTGTTGCAGAGTACAGGCTCTAGGCGTGCGGGCTTCGGTAGTTGTGGCGCGTGGGCTCAGTAGTTGTGGCTCGCCGGCTCTAGAGCGCAGGCTCAGTAGTTGTTGCGCACGGGCTTAGTTGCTCCATGGCATGTGGGATCTTCCCAGGCCGGGGCTCGAACCCATATCCCCTGCATCGGCAGGCAGATTCTTAACCACTGCGCCACCAGGGAAGCCCGAGTTTATATTTCTGATGAGAGGATTTTGTGCCCCGCTCCCACCACTTTTCTGTCCAGCAGATTCCAAATCAGTGAACAGATAGATGGTAAATCTCAGAGGCCCATTCTCATCCCCCCTGTCTGATGGGGCTGTATTTAAACAAAATAAGTCATGAATGAAAACTAAGCACAGTCTATATCTTTAGACCGCACACATGCTTTGTTCCTGCAAGTTCAACTATCTGAGACTCAAGCCATAAACTTATCTTAGGGAGACTCCCTCAGTCACACCCGTTACAGAATCCTCTGGTTCCTGGTTCTCTTTTCCATCCCTCTCATCCACATAATGATTGCTTTTCAGGGCTAAATCTAGTTTCAAAGAAAAAAACGCTAGTCCTACGCTGTTCTCTCTTCTTTAGACACTTTTCCCGTGTCTGCTGTCAAGGCTGAATATATGTGGAATTCGAAAATGCTTTTCTTCAACAGTGTGCCGTCTTTGTCTCTTGGGAAATGGCCCTTAACCGATGTAAAAATCCAGGACGTCTCATTACATAAAATGAAAGATAGATCAAAAGGTAGGCAAGGGGGGTGAGGAGATTGATATCAAGAATTAAGACTTTTTCTAACAAAGAGGTTCACTCTTTCTGTCAGACGAGCTTCCCAGTTAGAACAGAGCACAGAGGAACCTACATGTCATGCAACCCTGCTCACAAGTTCAGTGGGAAAAAACCGTCCTGCTGCTTATTTGTGTGTGGTTAGCACTGTCCTATTGACAGATTGTAAAACTACCTCAACACAAGCATCTATTGGTTATTTAAAACCCTCCACGTTCATCATACGTTTGCCTGAAGCTCTCTTTAAGCAAAGAAAATTAGAATAGGTTTTCTACATGAAGACTCTCTCTAGGCCAAATAATTGTGATGCATTTGTCAAATAAAAGAAAGGGAGGGAATGGAAAGCGATGAGAGCGGGCTTGGTATCACCTGACAGTGTCTGCGAGGGCCCAGCATTTGGCCGTTCTCGCCTTAGTACCAGCCGGGCAGGTGCTGTATCCTTGATGGGTGTCACTATGGGAACCTTGGTTGGGAGCCTCAACAAAACATCCTTGAGCTGACTGTGCCCCGGAAGAAATGGCTTTCCCTCAGCAACCAGAACATTGGGTCATTCGATGGCGCCTGACCCCAGGTAACGAACAAAAGCCTGAGAAGTTTCACTCACAATTCTCTTTTATTGAGTCTTGTTTTGGGGTCAAATGGGGACCATAGGCTTGTGAGTAAGATGGTTATTTTTCTTCTTGCCAACTAAATTATCTTGAAAAGCACGTAAAAAGAAAGAAAGAAAGAGGGAGAGAGGAGGAAGAGAAAGGAAGGGAGGGAGAGAGTGAAGAGGGAAGGAAGGAAAGAAGGACAGAAAGAAGGAGAGAGGGAAGGAAGGAGGGAAGGAAGGAAGGAGAGAGAGAGAAAGAAAGAAAGAAAGAAAGGGAAAGAAAGAAAAAGATGTATGAGGCATATCAGGAATTGCCAAGTTTCAGGCTTTTGAAATTTAAATTGCATGAACGCCACACCTTTAAGAGTCAGGTGTACTGGAAGAACTCTTTGGCTAGGTTATGGTATTGTTAACTTGGCAAAGAAAAGAGATTGTTTGTCAAGTATAATATGGAGGGTGAGTGCTAGGCTTTGTCATACTACAAGGAAGCTGTGCGGCGTGGGATTGATCCAAAGCTTCTGGGTTGGCAAAGGCTGGATGTTTTTGACTGCCGAAGTTCTTGCCAAGTCTGTGGTCCCTGAACTGGCTGTCAGAAGATGCTGCCTCCATGTTGGCTTTTTGTTTTTAGCATTCTGCTTAGTTGAAAAGGCACAAATCACTACAAGCCCAAATGTTTACATATTTAAGTCACTTACAATCAAAAGAGATCTTTTGTAGCCGTTGACATGGTGTTAAAAGAGAAAACAATGCTCCCTTTCCACATGCTTGTTCCACCCAGTTTTGAGGCCACAAGCTTTAAGTGTGAAGCAAGGGAGATGTTAAAAACTCAGAATTGTATGGAAATAGAGGTAATTTTGGTGAGAAAACAAAAGTAGGCTTTTGTTTCTAGAAATGGGGAGCAGCTCTCATAATAGATGCTAGTGTGCTTTCCTTCCACACCTGTGACTCAATCTGTGCATTCACAAACCTGCTGACACGGCGAGTGTCATTCACAAGCACATTTTTTTCTTTTTGCCACACGGTACGACTTGCGGGATCTTAGTTCCCCCACGAGGGATTGAACCCAGGGCCCCGGCAGTGAGAGCACTGAGTCCTAACCACTGGACTGCCAGGGAATTCCGCACAAGCACATTTTGATGCCAGCATTTATCCCCCTAACCATTAAGTGTGTCCTCGAGGTCTGTGTATTATTTTGTAACATAGGAGAGAAGGAGATGGTTCCACCAATTGGGGATAAGAAAGACCAGAAGCTATTATGCAAATAACCAAAATACCCATTTGCTCTCATCCCCATCCCATAAGTGAACATAGATGAAAAGATCTTGGCCTTCCCTTTGCATGTCCACACCTCCAGACGCGCACATCCTGCTGTAGACATTCACTGTTTTCCAACTTCATCTATTTAACAAAGGAATGGCGGGTGAGGGAGTTGAAGAGGGAGGAAAAGGCCACAAAGTGACTTACTACCCATTTATTCCGGGATGAGTTTTCTCTAATTCCCTGGTTGCTGTAGGTAAATAGTCCTTGCAGTAACAATGACTCTCACTTGGATGAGCTCCAGATAAATAGGCCAGACAGTTAAGAAGTAGTTTACGAAGACATAAATGGAAATATTAAATACCCATACACTAGGAAAATAACATTCTGGAGTTTTCTTGCCAGAAAATTGCTGTGAGACCAGTAGCTTCTCTCTGTACAACCACTAAAGACATGTCAATTTGTCAACTTGACAATGTTAATAAATAACGCAAAAGTACACCATTGCAAAGCTTCTAGCTCCCCTTAACCCTTTCAATTGTGAGGACCAAAAATTATTGCTTGATAAATTGTTCCAAAACACATATAAATATCTAAGCTTATAAAAGATATTTGAGTGGGGATGGGGGCAGGAAGCCAGAACACATACCACGCACTTATCCACATTTATCTCTTGTTTGCGAACTAGAGATTATGAGAGCAATATAGCAACCTGGGAAATAGGGTAACAAGCAGAAAGGCAAGACCCAGGAGACTGGGCCTAGACCTTCAACTCAAAGTCTCCATCTGTGTGTAATGCTACTTTAAAATTGAGGGAACATTGCTGGAATGTTGAATCAGAGAACATAGCCTAAAAGAGGCCACTGGTGTCCATTGTATCCAACTTGTAAACTTCAGATATGGAAAGGTAAAGTTACTTTTAATTTGGATCTCTTTGATTGGAATGCTCTTTCTTTCCCCGTGATTTCCATACATTCCAGTACATTCCATGACCTTCCAACCAGAGAATAGTGCTAAATGACAGGGCTTACCCTACCTACAAGCCAAATAAAACCTACATTGATGAGTTCTGCTTCTGGCCAAGATGGAGTAAGAATGATTGAATTTATTTACACTTCTATCTGAAACAACTGTAAAAGAAGAGTTACATACCAAAAAACTGGTATTCATATGATCTATCAGTGGATAATTGGAAGCTGAAATTAAAATAATACCATTTACAACAGCAAGAAAAATATGAAATATCAGTGAGCAAAGCTGACAGAATATGTGCAGGACCTAAAATAGCTGTAAAAAAAGAGCTTTAAAAAGAAGGAAGTTGATGGTCTTACACTACCTGATTTCAAGACTTATTATAAAGCTACAATAGTCAAGACAGTGTGGCACTGGCATAAAGATGGACACTTAGATCAATGGAACAACACAGAGAATGCAAAAATATATCCATTTTTATATATCAATAAATGAGAAAAGGTACAAAGGATATTCATATGCAAAAAATTTGACCCATACCTTGCACCATATATAAAAATTAACTCAAATATAGGTCATAGACCATAACATCTAAAACTATAAACATTCTGGAAGGAAACCTAGAAAAACTTTGTCGCCTTGAATTAGCCAAAGATTTCTTAGGTATGACACTGAAAGCACAATCCATAAAAGAAAAACGGGACTTTGTTAAAATTATGAATTACTGCTTTTCAACTCTGAGAGAATGAAAAGACAAGCCACAGACAAGGAGAAAATACTTGCAAATCTCCTGTCTGATAAAGAACGTGTGTCCAGAAGGTAAAGTACTCACACAACTCAATAATAATATAGATAAAGCTAGTTCTGTTTTTAAAGATTTGAATAGACATTTCACTAAAGAAGATATATGGATAGAAAATAAGTTCATGAAAAGATGTTCAACATCATTATGCATTAGGGAAATGCAAATTAAAACCACAATGAGAGAATACCACGTATCTATTAACATTCCTAAAATTAAAAAGACCAACCATACCTAATATTGACAATAATATGGAGCAACTGGAACTCTTCCACGGTAGGGATAACATGAAACAAAGGAACTTGCACACAGTAGGGATGTAAAATGTATACCACTTTGGAAGACTCTTTGGCTGTTTTTTAAAACATTAAATATTCACATCCCATTAGACCCAACCCACTCCTAGGTTTTTACATAAGAGAAATGAAAGCATATGTTAGATTAGTACACAATGTTCATAGCAGCTTTACTTTAATTACTCGAAACTGGAGATGACCTAAGTGTTCATCGACAGGTCACTGAGTAAACAAATTTGGTATATCCATACATTGAAATCCTAATTTGCAGTAAAAGGTTCAGACTATTCATACATGCAAAACGTGGACGAACCTCAAAGTCCTTATGCCAACTGAGATGAACCAGGCCAAAAAGGATTATGTACTGCAAGATTTTATTTCAATAAAATTCTGGAAAATGCAAACAAGTGACAGCAAGTGGGGAAACTGGTAGGGGAGGAGGAGTGGGTGGGAAGGAGGGAGTGTCTATATAGGAGGAGACTTTTGGGAGTGATGGATGTGTTCTCTATTTTGGTGGTGGTGATAGTTTCATTTCACATATATATATATAGATTTGACAAATATATGTCAAAATTTATCAAAGGGTACACTTTACTTATGTATAGTTTACTGTATGTTCATTAACTTCAATAAAGCCGTTAAGGGCTTCCCTGGTGGCGCAGTGGTTGAGAGTCCGCCTGCCGATGCAGGGGACATGGGTTCGTGCCCTGGTCTGGGAAGATCCCACATGCCGTGGAGCGGCTGGGCCCGTGAGCCATGGCCGCTGAGCCTGCGCGTCCGGAGCCTGTGCTCCGCAACGGGAGAGGCCACAACTGTGGGAGGCCCGCGTACCGCAAAAATAAAATAAAATAAAGCTGTTAAAACAAAGTACATGATGGGATTTGGGGAGGTATCTGTGCTCTCAAGTGCCTTGCTCTCAGTGTAAAGTGGTACAGATTTTTTTTCAGGAGCTATTTAAAAATGGATATCAAGAACATTAAAAAATGTTATAATTCTTAGACCCAGGAATTCCATTTCAGGAAATGGGATCATCTGAAATTGTGAAAATACATACTGTACAAAGATATTTATCACAATATTATATATTATTATTTTGATCAGTCCACTTTTTATGTTTATACATGCACAGTTTTTTGGTTTTTTGGTTTTTTTTTTTTTGCGGTACACGGGCCTCTCACTGTTGTGGCCTCTCCTGTTGCGTAGCACAGGCTCCGGATGCGCAGGCTTAGTGGCCATGGCTCACGGGCACAGCCGCTCCACGGCATGTGGGATCTTCCCGGACCGGGGCACAAACCCGTGTCCCCTGCATCGGCAGGCGGACTCTCAACCATTGCACCACCAGGGAAGCCCCATGCACAGTTTTAAAATATCAAATGGTTCCACAAGGCTGGCTATGAAAAATAGAAATTCCTGGCCCACTTACGTAACAATTTACTGCTCCAGAGGCAGCCACTTATAAACACTATTTCTAAATAACAAAAATTGCTATTCTTTTTTTATATTCAGCATTTGTCCATAGGAAAGAGGAAGATTTAGATTTCTCTCACCTCATCATCATTCTTCTTTCCTCTCTCAGTGTCTCTGTCTCTGTCTCTGTCTCTGTCTCTGTCTCTCTCTCTCTCTCACACACACACACACACACACACACACACACACACACACACACACACACAAATGCATTTCTGGTCTGTTCCTGTATTTTTCCATTCTCCTAATATACTTGCATTGTAAATTTGGACCAATATTCAGACCTTGCCTTTTATGGCCACATTATTATGAGCAGAAAATAGTATTCACAGCTGACCATGTGTTATGGGCTGAATTGTGTGCTCCTCCCACAAATTCCTGTTGAAGTCCTAATTCCCAGTACCTCAGAATGTGACTGTATTTGGAGATAGGGCCTTTAAAGAGGTAATTAAAGTAAAAGGAAGTCATGTGGTTGGGCCCTAATTCAGTGTAACTGATATCCTCATAAAAGGAAATTTTGACACAGACAGACACAGAGGGAAGAACATCTGAAGACAGGAAGGAGATGGCCATCTACAAACCAAAGGCTGCAGAAGAAATCAACATTCCCGACACCTTGATCTTGGACTTCTAGCCTCCAGAACTGTGAGGAAATCAATTTCTGTTGTTTAAGCCACCCAGGCTGCGATACTTTGTTATGGCAGCCCTAGCAAACGAACATGCCATATTAAATTCTACTTCCTGCACATTTTTTTCCTTTTAAAAATTTGCTTAATTTTTATGTACTTAGCACTTAATCCTCAAAATTCCTCCAGGTATGTAAATGTCCCCTCCATGCATTGAAACAGATTAGGAATTCTACCAGTCTTCCTGAACAAATCTTTCACAGCTTCTGACCTGCTCCCTCTCACCTGGTCGCTCCCCAGACCTGCTGCACCACCACTGTCTGGGGATCCCTTTTCTCCATCAACCTTTCCTTTCCCCCTTTCTTGTGCTGGATCACATGTTTCCTGAACTCTATATTTACTTCTTTCTTTGCTTTTCTCCTTTTTGTATGTTTTTCTAGAAATGTCTTCACGTGTACCTTCCAACCCTTCTGTTGGGTTTTCCAGTTCTCTGTTAAGTTTTTAATTTCTTTTTTTAAAATATAAGTTTATTTATTTATTTTTGGCTGCGTTGGGTCTTCGTTGTTGTGCACGGGCTTTCTCTAGTTGCGGCGAGTGGGGGCTACTCTTCAGTTGTGGAGCACGGGCTCTAGGCGCATGGGCTTCAGTAGCTGTGGCACGCGGGCTCAGTAGTTGTGGCACACTGGGCTTAGTTGCTCTGCGGCATGTGGGATCTCACGGGACCAGGGCTCAAACCCGTGTCCCCTACATTGGCAGGCAAATTCTTAACCACTGCACCACCAGAGAAGTCCCAGATAGGAGACTTTTCAGCCAACTTTGAGCTGGGATAGCATATCACCAGGACCCAAAGAAGGAGAAAAAATCAGTTTATCTGAAATGAACAAATAAACCTATGTGACAAAGGAAAGCAGTAATAACGACTAAATCAACATCATTTCTTTTTCAAGTTCCACTTGAGTAAAAGGAGCAATTGCATTTTTTAATCAGTCTTTTCGAAAATGTTCCTCTTAAACAAATGAAGTGTTTCCCTTACTGTAAGCCCCTCATTTTTTGTTTCTGTCTTGACCAGACAAGATTTATTAAGTTGTGTTTCACCGTCCTTGGGCCCCACTCTACCACATGCCTCCTTGAAAGGCATAGTAAAAGCCTCCGGAGAAGTCTGTGCCTTGGTGAGGGGCTCATCCACTGTGATCCTCAGTCAGGTGATCTGACTGGGCTTTCACCTGCAAAATCCCTGATGGTAGTTTCTTTGGGTCTTTGGGCTCAGACTGGTCCACTCTCCCACCATAGACTGTTCCATATGCCCGTGTAGAGGGAACGTGGCTGCCGGGATTCTGGGAGCTGAGTGAACACAGAACGCTTGGGGCAGGTGCCTCAACATTATGTTTGTGAATTTTCATTTATCCTCCTATTTTCATTACAGCAAACTGCCCTCAACTGTCCTCCAGACCCAGGACCCTTTGTTTTAGCCCCTGAAGGGAAGCCTCCTGTCTCCTGCCAGAGTGGGGAAGGGCTGTCTGTCACCTGACTGTAGATTCAGACAGCTTTTAGCTCCACCTTCACCCCTACATCCAGTGCTGTCAATGCCCGTGCCTTTTGTGGGTTCTGAAACTTAAATTGAATTACATCTTAGATTTCTGCATCACTGGCTTTAGGTTCAGCTTTTTCTGGTCGCCTAAGTCAGGTATCACTTGTCTATCTGCCTTCCAGCTTTCACAATTTTGCTGTTGTATTTTTTCTTCTTTTGTTCTCTTCATCCTTGACAGTTTGTGCCAAAACAAACACAAAATTCTTTTACTGTCATTTAGTTTCAGAAGGTCTCAAAGATTGATGTGTATATTTTTTTCGCCACCTTTAATCAAAAGTCAATCTAGAAATAATGTAGATATTCAACAGGGAGAGAAAGGGGAAGCAAATTATGGTCCACCCATATTCTTGAATATTGTGTAACCATTAAAAGAAGTATTTGTCATGAATTTTTAATAATGATAAAGCCCTTGTTGTAATAGTTGATTTTTAAAACATTACTGAATTTTATACATAGGATGATTTCAACAACTTGCAAAATGTTCATGGAAAAAGCATGGGTAAATTTATACCCCTTTATTAGTTCATGGTTAATGGACGGGATTATGGGAAATTTTTATTTTATTTCTGTAATTTATAAATTTTCATAATGTATAAATACTATCTTTTCTTATCATTAAGTATATTAATAACACACAATTGTTATAGAAAAGATAGATAACACTTAAAAAGATATCTCTCTATTTCCATCCACACGTATAACCACAGTTTTTTAAATTGCTCCAAAGTACATCAGAGAGTTATATAAACTGTTAACACACTGCTGTATGTTTTCCTGCAAGTAAATCTGCATGCTATTTTTATAATGAAAATGATAATATTCTTCCTCTTTGTGTCCACTGTTAAGAGTCTTGGAGTCGCTAGTGGGCTAATAATGTAAGAAAGTCTAGTTTGAACTACTGTTGAAATACAATTGTTACTTGGAAGGAAAGAGGAGATCCCTGGGAGTCTTTTAGCTTTTTCACCTAAGTCAATAGAAAGGGTTGGTTTACTAGATTTGCTAATTATCAGCTTGAAAGGCAAGAAGACCTCATGCAAACTCCTGGCGAGCCGTCCAAAGGATGAGAGAGAATGGGGGTGGGATGCTTGGAGGCCCTGCAATAGAGCAGCAGCTGAGGGGAGTGTCCCTGGGAGAGGGGTTGGCAAGGTGCGCCTGCTTTGCTTAGGATCAGTCCTGCAGAGCAGCAAAAATACTCCATGTGGATCCTACCGAATAATCCTACTAGCTGACCCGTGAAACAGGAATTGGGGTCAGATAGCTAATGTTGGATGGAGAGGAGGCATTTCTTTATTGGCTTAAGAAAGCAGTCTTGCTTCAAAACCACATGCATTCATTGACTCTGGCTTGGAGCTGCCATGGCATTTAAACTAGTGATCTTTAGGCAGCCTTCCTTTGTGCCCAGTCCCCACAGTGAGGCAGCTCTGGAGAATGGACGTGGCGCTTCTGCTACCAATGGCATTTTCAGGATGGGATGCCTGCCTGAAAGTATACCAGGAAGATTTGTGATACTCCATTTCGATTCTTTTTCTTGAAGTAGGTTGGTTACCCAGTGCATTTTATGTTTTTACTAATGAGTTATTAATTTCCCTTTTGTTTGGATAGGGAACACTGAAGAGCACCCTGAATCTACAAGTCTGCCTCTGAATAGATGGATCAGGCAGATGGACTTTGTTATGTCGGATTTGGTTCCTAAATTGTGATGGTTTCAAAAGGTGGTGAGGAGTCTCTGGGTCTCTTCCGAAGTCTTTTAATCTTCCTCTCTTTGCACTATCCCTTTCTTTCTCGGGCTCTATTTTCTTTCTGTTTTCCCTTTTTGTTAGGTTAGTGTAGTTTATCAGTCTGTTTATTTGGGGAAGGAAAAGATGGATTGTAATGGCCATTCAATGCGAAAATAAGAGTCTCATCTTTATCACTGGGTAATTTTTTTAAAAAAAATCCCACTGCTGTCTTTAAGAAATCCCATCTGCCCAATTTTATGTTTTAAGATCCTATCTAAATGAATGAATACCAGCAAAATTATAAAAAGAATTATAATTAGAAACAGAAGAAACAAGCGATCCCGGCTTGTTTGACAGTGGGTTTCTTTTGGAAAGGCTCAAAACAATCATTAACATCCATTTTTTAATGCTTATTTACTTCATAGCGGTTAACTGCAAAGTGACCTTTGAGGACGGGTATATTTTGGAAGGTTAAGCAGCAAAATTGGGGCTGCTAGCCCTTTTGGGGGATGAATTTTTTTTTTTTTTTTTTGGTGGTATGCGGGCCTCTCACTGTTGTGGCCTCTCCCGTTGCGGAGCACAGGCTCCGGATGCGCAGGCTCAGCGGCCATGGCTCACGGGCCCAGCCGGTCCGCGGCATGTGGGATCTTCCCAGACCGGGGCACGAACCCGTGTCCCCTGCAACGGCAGGCGGACTCTCAACCACTTGCGCCACCAGGGAAGCCCTTGGGGGATGAATTTAAAAGAAATTACTCAGTTTACGGAGGAACTGAGCATCACAGACTTCAATAATTTATTAATTATTCAACTTTTTAATAACGTGATGAAAGTAGCTCATTTGAAGTTTGGAGTTGCTATTAGGCACGTCCAAATAATGTAATATTAAACACTCCTGTAGGTGGACAAGTGTCAGGGCATGAATTTGGTGATATAGAATTGTTGACTGCAGGGGAAGTGTTTGAAGTACATTTAAAAAATTAAGATGATTTTCTCTTATTTTCATTTTATATTTTATTTTATTTTTACTTTTGGCCTTGACCAGGGACCAGGGGCCAACCCGTACCCCCTGCATTGGGAGCACAGAGTGTTAACCACTGGACCTCCAGGGAAGTCTCAATTTTCTCTTTTTTTTTTTGCGGTACGCGGGCCTCTCACTGCTGTGGCCTCTCCCGTTGCGGAGCACAGGCTCCGCACGCGCAGGCTCAGCGGCCATGGCTCACGGGCCCAGCCGTTCTGCGGCATGTGGGATCTTCCTGGACCGGGGCACGAACCCGTGTCCCCTGCATCGGCAGGCGGACTCTCAACCACTGCGCCACCAGGGAAGCCCGCTCTTATTTTTAAAGAAAAGATGGTATAATTGCTTTCTTGAGATGTCAATCTTTAGAGAGATTCTATTTAGGTACCTAATAGAATAGGAAACACTTATATAGTGCTTCCTGTGTGTCAAGTATTTTTCTAAATGTTTTACATATGTTAAACAAAACACCCCAGGGCAACACTGATGTTTACCCTATTGTGTATCCTTCTCTCTTTTTTTTTAAATTAATAAATTTTAGAGAAGTTTTAGGTTCACAGCAAAACTGAGCAGAAAGTACAGCGATTTCCCATATACCTCCTACGCCTTGACATATACAGCTTCCCCGCCATCACCATCTCCCACTGGAGTGATGCATTTGTTACTAGTGATGAGCCTACACTGACGTATCATTACTATCCAAAGTTCACAGTTCACATTAAAGTTCACTCTTGGTGTGGTATATTGTATGGGTTTGCACAGATGTAAAATGACACCACTGTAGTATCATACAGAATAGTCTCAATGCCCTAAAAATCATCTGTGCTCTGCTTATATACACTTCCCTTCCCCCAAACACTTTTCTTCTACTGTCTCTATAGTTTTGCCTTTTCCAGAGTGTTGTATAGCTGGAATTATCCAGTATGTAGCCTTTGCAGATTGGCTTCTTTTACTTAATAGCCTACATTTAAGTTTCCTCCTTGGCTTTTTGTGGCTTGATAGCTTATTTCTTTTTCTTATTTCATTGCTGGTATACAGGATAGTGATTAACTTTTGTATATTCACCTTGTATCCTGCAAACTTGGTATAATTATTTGTTAGTTCCAGGAGTTTTTTTGTCAATTCATTCAGATTTTCTACGTAGACGATCGTGTTATCTGTGAACACAGTTTTGTTTCTTCCTTTCTTATCTGTATACCTATCATTTCCTTTTCTTGCCTTATTGCACTAACCAAGACGTCCAGTATGATACTGAAAAGCAGTGGTAAGAGGGAACATTCTTGCCTCGTTCCTGATCTTAGCACAAAAGCTTCAAGGTCCTCACCATTAACTAATATGTTGGCTGTAGGTTTTTCATAGATATTCCTTATCAAGTTGAGAAAGTTCCCCTCTATTCCTAGTTTGCTGAAAATTTTTGATCAGGAGTTAGTATTGGATTTTGTCAAATGCTTTTTCTGCATTTATTGATGTGTTCATGCGGTTTTTCTTCTTACCCAGTTGATGTGATGGATCACATTAATTGATTTTCAAATGTTGAACCAGCCTTGCATATCTGAGATAAAACCTACTTGGTCATGGTGTACAAGTTGTTTTATATATTCTTGAATTTGACTTGTTAATACTTGAGAATTTTTGCATCTATGTTCATGAGAGATATTGGAATGCAGTTTTCTTTTCTCATCATGTCTTTTTCTGGTTTTGGTATTAGTGTAATGCTGGCCTCATAGGATGATTTAGGAAGTATTCCATCTGCTTCTGTCTTTGGAAGAGATTATAGAAGATTGATATAAGTCATTCCTTAAATATTTTGTAGAATTCACCAGTGAGCCCATCTGGGCCTGGTGATTTCTCTTTTGGATGACTATTATTTATTGATTCAATTTCTTTAATAGATACAGGCCTATTCAGATTGTCTATTTCTTCTTGTGTGAGTTTTGGCAGATTTTATATGTTAAGGAATTGGTCCATTTTATCTAGGTTATTATTTGTGAGCATAGAGTTGTTCATAATATTCCTTTATTATCCTTTTTTTTTTTTTTTTTTTTTTGCGGTACGTGGACCTCTCACTGTTGTGGCCTCTTCCGCTACGGAGCACAGGCTCCGGACGCGCAGGCCCAGCGGCCATGGCTCACGGGCCCAGCTGCCCCGCGGCATGCGGGATCCCCCCCCCCGGACTGGGGCACGAACCCATGTCCCCTGCATTGGCAGGCGGACCCTCAACCACTGTGCCACCAGGGAAGCCCCCTTTATTATCCTTTTAATTTCCATGGGATTTCTGTGATGTCCTCCTCTAATTTCTTTTTTTAATTTCTTTTATTTATTTATTTTTGGCTGTGTTGGGTCTTCGCTGTTACGCACAGGCTTTCTCTAGTGGGCTACTCTGTCGTTGAGGTGCACAGGCATCTCATTGCATTGGCTTCTCTTGTTGCAGGGCACAGGCTCTAGGCATGTGGGCTTCAGTAGTTGGGGCACGCGGGCTTAGTAGTTGTGGCTTGTGGGCTCTAGAGCGCAGACTCAGTAGTTGTGGCGCACAGGCATAGTTGCTCTGCAGCATGTGGGATCCTCCTGGACCAGGGATCAAACCCATGTCCCTGGCATTGGCAGGTGGATTCTTAACCACTGTACCACCAGGGAAGTCCCTTAATTTCTGCTATTAGTAATTTGTGTCTTCTTTCTTTTTTTCCTTAGTTAGGCTGACTAGAGGCTTATCAATTTTATTGGTCTTTTCAAAGAATAAGCTTTTGGTTTTGTGGATATTCTATATTGATTTGCTATTGTCAATTTCATTAATTTCTGCTCTAGTTTTTATTGTTTCTTTTCTTCTGCTTACTTTGGATTTAATTGCTCTTCTTCTTCTAGTCTGGTAAGGTGGAAGCATAGGCAATTGACTTTAGATCTTTCTTCCTTTCTAACATATGCATTCAATGCTATAAATTTTGCTCTAAGTGTTATTTTTTCTGCATCACACAAGTTTTGATAAGTTGTGTTTTTATTTTCATTCAGTTCAAAATATTAAAAAATTTCTATTGGGAGTTCTTCTTTGACTCGTGTGTCATTTGGAAATGTATTGTTTAATCTCTAAATATTTTGGAAATTTCCAGCCATCTTTCTGTTATTGATTTCTAGTTTAATTCCACTGTGGTCTGAGAGCAGACATTGTGTAACTTTTACTCTTTAAAATGTATCAAGATATGTTTTGTTGCCCAGAATGTGGTCTATCTTGGTGAATGTTCCATGTGAATTTGAGAAGAATGTGTAATCTGCTGCTGTTAGATGAAGTAGTCTACGGATGTCAATTATATTCAGATGACTGATGGTGCTGTTGAGGTCATTTATGTCTTTTCTGATATTTGGCTTTCTGGATCTGTCCATTTTTGATAGAGGGGGTTGAAGTTTTCAAATATAAGAGTGGATTCATCTGTGTTTCCTTGCAATACTATCAGTTTTTGCCTCATGTATTTTGATGCTCTTACTAGGTATATAAACATTAAAGATTGTTATGTCTTTTTGGAGAACTGAACCCTTTATCATTATGTAATATCCCTCCTTATCTCTGATAATTTCCCTTACTCCAAAGTCTGCTGTCTGAAATTAATATAGCCACTCCTGCTTTCTTTTGACCAGTGTTAATATGGTATATCTTTCTCCATTCCCTTACTTTAAAAAAACAATTTTTTAACATCTTTATTGGAGTATAATTGCTTTACAATGTTGTGTTAGTTTCTGCTGTATAACAAAGTGAATCAGCTATATGTATACGTATATCCCCATATCCCCTCCTTCTTGCATCTCCCTGCCACCCTCCCTATCCCACCCCTCTAGGTGGTCACAAAGCAGCGAGCTGATCTCCCTGTGCTATGCAGCTGCTTCCCACTAGCTATCTATTTTACATATGGTAGTGTATATATGTCCATGCCACTCTCTCACTTCATCCCAGCTTACCCTTCCCCCTCCCCATATCTTCAAGTCCATTCTCTACGTCTGCATCTTTATTCCTGTGCTGCCCCTAGGTTCATCAGAACCTTTTTTGTTTTTTTAGATTCTATATATGTGTGTTAGCATACGGTATTTGTTTTTCTCTTTCTGACTTACTTCACTCTGATCTCCTTACTTTTATTCTTATTTTTTTTAATAAATTTATATATTTTTGGCTGCGTTGTGTCTTCGTTGTTCCACATGGGCTTTCTCTAGTTGCGGCAAGTGGGGGGGCTACTCTTTGTTGTGGTGCACGGGCTTCTCATTGCAGTGGCTTCTCTTTTTTGTGGAGCTCAGCCTCTAGGTGCACGGGCTTCAGTAGTTGTGCCACGTGGGCTCAGTAGTTGTGGCTCACAGGCTCTAGAGCTCAGGCTCAGTAGTTGTGGCACACGGGCTTAGCTGCTCTGCAGCATGTGGGATCTTCCCAGACCAGGGCTTGAACCCGTGTCCCCTGCACTGGCAGGTGGATTCTTAACCACTGCACCACCAGGGAAGTCCGATCCGCTTACTTTTAATCTGTATGTGTCTTTATATTTAACGTGGGTTCCTTGTAGAAAACATAAAATTGGGTATTGTTTTTAATCCAGTCTGACAACGTCTGTCTTCTAATTGGTATATTTAGACAATTGACGTTTAAAGTGATTATTGATATCGTTGGATTAATGTCTACCATATTTGTTAACTGTTTTCTATTTGTTGTCCTACTTTTGTCTTCCACACATTTCCCTCTTTTCTTAGCATGTAAGTTATACTTCTTTTTCACTCTTTTTAGTGGTTGCCCTAGAGTTTTCACTGTACATTTTACAACTAATCTAAGTTCATTTTCAAATAACACTATATCACTTCAAGAGTAGTGCAAGTACCTTATAATAATTAAGTAGCCCTAATTCTTACCTTTCATCCTTTGTATGATTGCTGTTATTCAATTCATTTATACTCAAGAGCATAATATATTCATATATATTGTTCCTATTATTATTTTGAACAAACTGTTATCTGTTAGATCCATTAAGAATAAGATAAACGAAAGTTTTTCTTTTACCTTCACTTTTTCCTTCTCTGATGCTCTTCCTTTCTTCATGTAGATCTGAGTTCCTGGCCTGTATCATTTTCCTTCTCTCTGAAGAACTTCTTTTAACATTTCCACAAGTTGGATCTACTGGCTACAAATTCCCTCAATTTTTGTTTGTCTGAGAAAGTCTTTATTTTTCCTTCCTTTTTAAAGGATAATTTCACAGAATATAGAATTCTAGGCTGGTGTTTTTTTCTCTCAAATATTAAATATTTCACTCTATTCTCTTCTTATTTGCATGGTTTCTGAGGAAAAGTCACATATAATCCTTATTTTTACCCCTCAATAGGAAAGGTGTCTTTTTCTTCTGGCTTGTTTCAGGAATTTTTCCTTGGTTTTCTTTGAATATGACATGTCTAGGTGTATTGTATTGGGCATTTATCCTGCTTGGCCTTCTATGAGCTTCCTAAATCTATAGTTTGGTGTCTGACACTAATTTGGGGCAATTTTCAGTCACTATTGCTTCAAATGTTGCTTCTGTCCCTTTCTGTCTTTTCCTTCTGGTATTCTCATTATGCATATGTTCACCTTCTGTAATTGTCCCAGAGTTTTTGGATATTCTGTTCTGATTTTTTTCAGGTTTTGTTTCCTCTTTGCTTCCAGTTTTAGAGGTTTCTACTGTTGTATCCACAAGCTCAGAGATTCTTTCCTCAGCCATGACTCGTCTACTAATGAGTCCATCAAAAGCATTCTTCATTTCTGGTACAGTGTTTCCAATCTCTAGCATTTGTTTTTTATTTTTTCTTAGAATTTCCATTTTTCTGCTTACATTATTCATCTGTTCTTGTATGCTGTCCGCTGTTTCTATTAAAGTCTTTAGCATTTTAATCATAGTGTAAAAAAATTCCTGATCTCTTACTTCCAACATTCTTTTTTGTTTAATTGCTATCAAACTGTGTAACCCAGATCTTTATTTTAATGTACAAAACCTTTATTTACTTGCCACTTCTCTAAACTGTCATTTAACCTAAAAGCTGCATGTCTCCATACCCTCTAAAGAAATATTTGATTTAGATTCAATCGATTCAACCTACCAAATTTCACCAGTGAATTTATGAATACTTCCTATTATCTCTCCATCTACCCAGCCATCCATCCAAGCTTATTTTTTTCCTGCTTTCAGTATTTTTTTTAACTTTTTAAATCTTTTATTTTTTTCTCACACACACTGTATTTTATTTTTACAAGAGATAAATAAACTGACACCAAGCATTGTAAATGGATGACCACAACAAAAGCAACAATGATTGCAATTACCAAACACGAAACACACTCACACTACGTCATAATATTGACATTCAGTCCAGGAATCCTCCACTGTAACAGCTCCTTTACTTTGCAGTGAAAATTGATTTGTATATTTTTTCCTCTGAGTCCTTGTGGGATTTTTTTTTTTATTCAAACAGAAAGTCAGAAATTATAATCATCCTCATCAGTTCACTCAGTCCCATGTAATTAATTTTTTTTTATCTTGATCTTTTGTTAGCACTTTTATGAATTCATCATCTTTCCCTTAGAGTTCTGACAATGCTTATTCATTCAGTTCAGCAGTATAGTCAGTTACCAGAAACCTGTACTTGTCAGAGTCTTTTCCATGAATTCCTCGAAGATGAAACCCTTTTATAGGAACATTTTTGCAAAAGCATCAGAGTACACCCAGACTTCCAACATTCTTGTCATAGATGACTCTGAGTCTAGTGCTTGTTCAGTCTCTGCAAGCTGTGTTTTTTACCTTTTAGTATGCCTTGTAAGTCATTGTTGAAAGATGGACATGATGTACTAGGTAAAACAACTGTGGTGAATAATGGGTTTTTAATAAATGCGGTGGTGAGGTGGTGGGGAGGGGAAGCATTCTCTAGTCCTATGATTAGGTCTTAGTCTTTCAATGAGCCTGTGCCCTTAGACTGTGAACTTCAACAGTGTTTCTCAGTCTCTCCCCACCTTCCCCCCACTGCAGGACAGGATGGCAAGAAGGGGCTGGCTGGGGTTAGGTATTTCCCTTCTCCCAGGTAGATTTAGGCTCTGATTAGAAACCCAGCAGATAAGGCTCTGGTAAATTAGTTTCTCCTGCAGGCAGATCTTGTTAAGAACAGAATGCTCTGGCATATTTCAGAATGGTTCCTTTCCCCTCTCTCCATCAGAAGCGTGAGAGGATTCTTCTCTGATTTCCACTGTGAGGACCTGGTAGATCTTCTGCAGTTAAGAATCATGAAAGTAAGGAGGCCCCCCTATGACTGGGTCCCTGTAAAAATTTCAACTCTCAGACTTGTCCTCCCTGAGCTGCCAGCAATTCATCAATTACAGTTCATGTTTTCCTACCCTGGTACTGGTTCGCATGGGGCTTTTCTTGTGGGTTTCTACTCCAGCAAGTTGTGATTCTCTGTGTCTGTGAGTCTCTGCAGTACCTAGAGCACTGATTTTTCTTGTGGCCTCACTTCTCTGACTGGTTTAAGAAGAGTTGTTGATTTTTCAGTTTGAACAGCTTTTTTACTTGTTGTTAAAACAGAGTGGTGACTTCTAAGCTCTTCTTTACCTGCTGGACCAGAAACTGCCTGTCATCTTCTTTTTACATATAAGGAAACCAAGGCAAAAAGATATTTAGTAATTTGATCAAGGCCTCCCAGCCAGTAGGTGGAAGAGTCAGAATTTGAATCTTGGTTCAGGAGCCTGTGTTCTTAACCACTACATCATTGAGGAAAACAAGCAAGTTGGGCTTGTAGGGGAAGGAGGAATATGTTTTCTTACCATGAGATCTTTCATATCTACTAAGTTTACATTTTCAAACCATTTTCTAAAACAATGAAAGGAACATGTGCTAGAAGGGTTGGCTTGAAAATAATGATTACTAAAACTTGAAGTAGATACAATAAGTAGACGTTTTAGAGTAAAAGAAAACAAAAATCACTCCTAAACCTACCATTTTTACAGATTACATTTCAGTCCTTGTTCTTCTTTGTGAATATTATATGTGGGTATTATGTCCTCTTTTTCATTTAACATCGTATCATTCTCCCATGTTTCCACATCTTCTTTATAATCACATTTAATAGCTGTATAATAGTCTATCCTGGTGACATGCTATAACTTACAAAAGTATTCTCTTATTGCTTGACATTTGATGATTGACATTTTTCTTTTACAATGATAGGTAATGTTCCACAATTTTTTCCCTTTCACTGAGTGGTTTCATTCAGGATAGCCCCATGAATGGAATTCCTGGGTCAATAGATTTGGATAGTTGTATAATTATTGCTAATTTTTGTCATATTAGTTTCCACATTAGGGTTGTACCAATTTTCTGGGCTTCCAGCATTGTGTAATTACATCAGATATAGTAGCATCAAAATGTTATATATATGTATATTGAAAACCTTTTAGATACAAAGGCAGTGTCAATAACAGGAGGCTATAAAATAGGACCCGTTCCATGAACTGATGCATGACTTCTTCTCAGATTTTAAGTTTATGTTACATGGGGCCTTGTATATAGGAGACATTCCATAGATATTTATTGAATGGATGGGTGATGAACGGTTGGATGGATGACATCCAACTGATTTCTCCTTATTAACACATAAAAAGTTAGTGGCAGAGTTGAACTGATATCCTGATTTAGAATATAGAGTCCTTCCTCCCACTGTAACTGCAGTTTTACTTCATTCAGCCAACATTCACTACATACTTAGTATATGAAAAGCACAGTCTGGAAGCTGGGGTTATTACTCTCAATAAAACATAGTTCCATCCATCATGGTCCTCACAGTTTGACTGGGAAACTCACAAACCTCTCCAGATCAAATTCTCATTTATAAAATGAATGGACTGACCTCAGAAGTCCTTTCCAGCTTCCGGATTCTGTGATCTTCTCAAACTCTAAATTTCCTACTTCTAGATACTAAGTCTAAAGTAAGCTTATCTTAAAGAACAATCTAAAGAAACTGGTGATCCTGGATAGTGACAGGGAGTCTTCTCCCCTTCCTACTCCTCATTTGTTCGTTCATTCATTCATCATTCATTGAGCACGTACTAAACATGAGACACTATTAAGCTCTAGAAATAAAAATACCAATAAGTCCTCTTCTCTTAAAAAGTCTATAGTCAAAAGTGCGACGGTTTTTTGAAGAGGGATAGTTTGGCAACACAACAGTACTCCACACAGTGTTTATGTGTGTGTGAGTGGGACCCACTTATTCTACTGTCAGGGAGGGGAAATTTCCCCTTTTCTCCTCTTGAGTTCCTGTGGCTGGACCAATCAAAACTGACACAATACAGATTGTGTCCTGTGGACTGGAGAAAAAGAAACCCATTTAATTTGTGTGCACATAGAGGTCGCATAGAAATGAAACCTAAGAAGTGGCCAAAGCAGATAGCTTTTATATTTTTTAGACAAAGAAGCAATAAATATGAGAGGGATTGACAGGACAAAGAAACTTAGCTTTGGGTGTTTAATTAGTAAGGAATTTAAGCAAAGTTTGCGCTTAGGTAGTAAATTAGTAAAGAAGTAACAAGTACCGTATGCTAACACATATATATGGAATTTAAGGGAAAAAAAATGTCATGAAGAACCTAGGGGTAAGACAGGAATAAAGACACAGACCTACTAGAGAACGGACTTGAGGATATGGGGAGGGGGAAGGGTGAGCTGTGACAAAGCGAGAGAGAGGCATGGACATATATACACTACCAAACGTTAGGTAGATAGCTAGCAGGAAGCAGCCGCACAGCACAGGGAGATCAGCTCAGTGCTTTGTGACCGCCTGGAGGGGTGGGATAGGGAGGGTGGGAGGGAGGGAGACGCAAGAGAGAAGAGATATGGGAACATATGTATATGTATAACTGATTCACTTTGTTATAAAACAGAAACTAACACACCATTGTAAAGCAATTATACTCCAATAAAGATGTTAAAAAAATAAATAAAAACAAAAAAAAGAAGTAACAAGTATGCAGGCTTCTCATCCCTGAGTCCCCTATCTCTGGTGATAACGGTGTCTTTCTACCTCCCAGGACAAGGAGAGCACCTTTCACATGGGAAATTTATTTCCTGCTTTCAGGGAGACAGAGAGGAGGGTAAAAGTATCCCTCTCACGTTGACTGTTTCTTAAGTAGTTTAAATTCAAAATAATCAACGTGCCGTTGAGGCATATTTTGGGCCCCAGCACTACTATTCTAGCTAACATTTAAATGGAGGGGTCTCCAGTATTAAAGTAGAGGAAGGAATCAGCTAACATTGACTCAGGCTCCCCCTCTGAATGCTCCCAGAGTTAATGGAAAATAACACTGAATCTTCAAGGTTTTTCATAGGGAAAAAATACTTGTACCATACTTGCCAACATCAAGACGAAAGGGGACAAATGCATGTGGACTCACCATTTCTCTTCTTCTACTTGCACTCCTATGGACTGGAACTTACTAGGTGCTTTATTTTCCCCTGTTTTGTTAGGTTCCTCAGCATCATCCACCTGAAGAAATAACCAAAAGTAGAGGTGCTCTATTTTAGTCATCTTGCTTGAAAAACAAAGTCCCATTTCATTAGAAACCTCTATAATATTATTGGAATGTTTTGTGATTTATAACCTTTTTGTTCAATGTTTACGTGTTTGATGAGCAACTTCATTATAATGCACTTGGACTCTGCTGATCTTAGTAAAATGCAGTTTTGTTCATTTCCAAAGTGCCTAATAAACGTCTGTGATTCCTGCATGGACTTGTGAGGATATACTTCCTGTGAGCTCTGTATTAGAAGGGAGCACCTCATGGGATGGTGTTGTTGAAAGTTTTGAATCTGCAAATACCAAAATGCAAAAGAAGGCAGAAATTTCACTTATTGTAGTTAGAATTGTTGACATTAGGAGATTTAGGTATTAACCTCATTAATATAACTATAGAGCATCTTCATTTTTTTTTCCCCCCTTAAATTAAGGAATTGGCTTTGGATATCACTCCATAGTTTCTAAATAGCTAGGCATATATTATAGTTCATATAGAAAATGTATCTGTGTATAACTGATAGCTTATGTGACAGATGAGGCCCAACCCAAATTTGAAATAAATTTTATGACTCTTCAGAGCAGTTAGATTTATTCCTCTTTTTTCTCTATGTTTTTAATAAATTAGTTTTTTCTAAATAGAAAGCCATTTAACATAAGTTGTATAAAACTAAAACACAGAAGTATATAATGTAGAAAGCAGAAGTTCCCCATGAAGCACGGTCAGTCCTTTGATGCATATTTGACCATCTTTTAACGTATGTAGAATATATTATATGTAAAAATGATTATTAATACTAAATTTACACAGATGAGATTACACTATATATTTTTTGTGTGCAATCTGCTTTATTCATTAACACTGCTATCTTTTGGACATTTTATCATGTTAGTAAATATAGCTCTAACTCAATCCTTTTGTTGGCTACATAAATACTCCTTTTAATGGTTATGTGAGCAACGTGGGCATCAGGGTAATTTTCTCTCTGCTGTTATTACATTTAGTATTATAATTAATATTTCATATGTATATTTAGAACAATTCTGCAAATACTGTATGAGAAAAATTCTTAGGAGTAGAAATGTTAGATGGAAGTACTGAGCATATTCAGCTGTAAGGGATATTGACAAACTGCTCTTCAAAGCATTTATCAGTGTATGGGAATATCCATTTTCCAAATGTTCACCAATATTAAATAGTGGCAAACTTTAAAATTTTTGCTAATATCACAGGTGAAAAATATCTATTAGCCTCTTGTATTTTTATCTGTAAACTGCCTATTTATATCCTTTGCTAGTTATTGTGGGGTTTTTTTTCTTATTGAGTTGTTTATTTTCTTCTTTATAGGATCTCTTTACATCTTATGACCCTTAAACCCTTTCTTGGCTATATATACTGTAAATACTTTTTCCCAGTTTATCGTTTGTCTTTTAAATTTTGTCCTTCATTGTAGAGAATCTTAAATTACTATGTAGTCAGTCTAGCTTTTATGGTTGGGAAAGACCAAAAGTTCTCTTATATTTGTTTTTATGCTTTCATTTTTTTTTCATACTTAGTTCTTAAATCCACTATCCTGAAATGTTTGTGTAGAAGATACAGAAATTTAATATGTTTTCTGCACATGAATCATCAATTGACCTGGCTCTTTTTATTAACTAATTCATCTCTTTGGTTTGAGATGCCAACTTTATCTTATACCAAATTTTACCCATATATATTTACCCAAACATTCTCATATATAAAAATGTGTTCTGGGGCTTCCCTGGTGGCGCAGTGGTTGAGAGTCCGCCTGCCAATGCGGGGGACGCGGGTTCGTGCCTCGGTCCGGGAGGATCCCACATGCTGCGGAGCCTGCACGTCTGGAGCCTGATCCCACATGCTGCGGAGCCTGCGCGTCTGGAGCCTGTGCTCCGCATACGGGAGAGGCCAAAACAGTGAGAGGCCCGCGTACCACAAAAAAAAAAAAAAAAAAAAAAAATGTGTTCTGGGGCTTCCCTGGGGGCGCAGTGGTTGAGAGTCCGCCTGCCGATGCAGGGGACGCAGGTTTGTGCCCCGGTCCGGGAGGATCCCACATGCCGCGGAGCGGCTGGGCCCATGAGCCATGGCTGCTGAGCCTGCGCGTCCGGAGCCTGTGCTCCGCAGCGGGAGAGGCCACAACAGTGAGAGGCCCGCGTACCGCAAAAAAAAAAAAAAATGTGTTCTGGGTCTATTGATCTATTGGTCTTATTGCTCCTCCCTCTCTTTTTTCCTGATATAATTTTGTAATAAATCTTGATATTTTCTGTGACAAGTCTCCTCTTGTAATTCTTTTTTTTTTTTTAATAAATTTATTTATTTATTTTTGGCTGCGTTGGGTCTTTGTTGTGGCACGTGGGCTTTTCGTTGTGGTGGCTTCTTTTGTTGCGGAGCATGGGCTCTAGATGTGCGGACTTCAGTAGTTGTGGCTCGCGGGCTCAGTAGTTGTGGCTCACGGGCTCTAGAGCGCAGGTTCAGTAGTTGTGGCACACGGGCTTAGTTGCTCCGCGGCATGTGGGATTTTCCTGGACCAGGGCTCGAACCTGTGTCCCCTGCATTGGCAGGTGGATTCTTAACCACTGCTCCATCAGGGAAGTCCCTGTAATTCTTTTTTTTAAATGTAATTTAAAAACTCCAGCAACCTAAGTGTCCATCAACAGATGAGTGGATAAAGAAGATGTGGTACATATATACAATGGAATATTACTCAGCCATTAAAAAGAATGAAAATTTGCCATTTGGAGCAACATGGATGGACTTGGAGGGCAGTAAGCTAAGTGAAATAAGTCAGACAGAGAAAGACAAATACTGTATGATACCACTTATATGTGGAATCTAAAAGATACAACAAAGTAGTGAGTAGAACAAAAAAGAAACAGTCTCACAGATATAGAGAACCACCTAGTGGTTACCAGTGGTGAGGGAGGGAGGGGCAATATAGGGGTGGGGGAGGAGGAGGCCCAGGCTCTTGGGTGTAAGATGGGCTCAAGGATGTATTGTACAACGTGGAGGAATACAGTCAATATCTTGTGATAACTATAAATGGAAAGTAACCTTTAAAATTTGTATAAAAAAGTTAAACATTTTTTTAAATAAAAAATAAATTTTACTCATTAAAACCCCCAAAACCTCTAGGGTATTTTGGGTATTAACTTCTTCTAAATAAACTTTAACATCACATTGTCAAAACCCTCCCCCCAGTCTCGACTAAGTGATAAAAATCACATAGGAATTTTCATTGAAATTTCTTTAAATATTTGTATGAATTTTGAGAGAATTGCCATCTTTACACTTTGGAGTATTCCCATATAGAAATATTAATAGCTTTCCATTTATTCATTTATCCATATCCTTCCCCCACCCACCCAGGACTAGAACACCAGAAAAAGCACCAGAAAAAGTAGTTGATGTGAGTTTTGGTGACATATTATATAAAAATGCACATTTTTAAATATTCTAGAAACATACTAGTGCTGTGAGTTGCTCCCACTAGAAGAACACGTGAACCAAGATCATATGTTCACCACATCCGTCACGGGCTTTTGAATGCATGTGCTCATTGAGGGAAATAGCACATTTATTTATTAATCGGACAAAGTGCCTCATTCTGGTGACTTAGTTACTGTCTGGAAGCCCCAAGCCCACCTTCTCTACCCAGCTGCTCTGTGGCACAGGGGCCAGGACTCTGAAGACTACATTTCCCAGGCTTCCTTGCTCGCTGGCCTCCAATTAGGTTCTAACCAAGGAAGGTCGGAGGAGGGAAGGAGGCTTCCATCCTGTTTCCACCTTCTGCTGGCAGTTGTGGCTCCAACCCCAGCCCTTTCGAAGCCCAACAGCACGTGCGCCAGCCCTTGCAAGTCCTGGCACCAGACGGCCGTGCTCGCCTCAGTGGTCTGGGATGGGCTATATGGGCCTCTCCTCTGAGTGTCTGAATTTTGGTAACCCCGTCTTTCCCCTTCTGCTCCCCTAGTCCAAGGGTGACCTCTTACTGCATCCCTTTCTGCTCTCTCAACCATCCCATTACTGTAGAACCAATTTGGTGTATGAAACTGCCTCTGTGTGAGAAACGAGCACGGCTTCCTTTTTCCTGAATGGGAGTCTAACCGGTTCCGTATGGCTACACTCATGGAAATTAAAAATGCTGAGGATGTCAGACAAAGTACGATGCTGCAGCGTTACACTTTGGGGTAGTTTCAAAATTACCCAATGAAATTTTTTCGAAAGATGCACGATAGATATTCCCCTTAAGAACCGTGATGCTCAATGCACCGGGAAAGGGAGAAAGAAAGGAAGCAGGGGTCCGAGGATGAAGGACGTTGTACTCTGTTCCAGCCTCGCCCCACCTGTCCAAACTCAGCTTATTTGCATCAAAGCGTTGTCATCTGCTTAAGCTTTAGTCATTGCAGATAAATTTACCTCTCTGACTTTAATCCCCTTAGTTAGATCCAAATATTGACAAATGTCACCTCTCTTATATAGTATGTAGGGTAATCTACTTAAATTTATGAAGAGGCATTCAAAAATTTTAAATACGTTGCAGGGTTAATTAAATCTCTGTCCTGAAAAAAATTGAGAAAGCCCACGGCCGATGATACAATTTTAGTGTTTTTGGCTAATCAAAATTTTAAAGGAGGATAATACTAATAATAACAATCAAACCTAATATTTATTGAGCCCTTAATATGCCAGGCACTATGCTTTGAACTTTACATATATTGTATCCATCAGTTTTTTGTTTTTAATTTTATTTATTTATTTTTTGGCTGCGTTGGGTCTTCATTGCTGCACACGGGCTTTCTCTAGTTGCGGCGAGCAGGGGCTTCTCTTCGTTGTGGTGCACAGGCTTCTCATCGTGGTGGCTTTTCTTGTTGCAGAGCACGGGCTCTAGGTGCACGGGCTTCAGTAGTTGTGGCACACGGGCTCAGTAGTTGTAGCTTGTGGACTCAGTAGTTGTGGCTCGTGGGCTCTAGAGCACGGGCTCAGTAGTTGTGGCACATGGGCTTAGTTGCTCCGCGGCTTGTGGGACCTTCCCGGACCAGGGATTGAACCCGTGTCCCCTGCATTGGCAGGCAGATTCTTACCGCTGCGCCACCAGGGAAGTCCCTATCCATCAGTTTTTATTACAACATATAAAGTACCCGATGCAATAGCAACTATTATTATTCCCATTTTCCAGATGAGGAAACCATTAAGTAATTGGCCTAAGTTCACACAGGCTGTAAAGTAAATAATTATAATATTAACTATTAGATATAGATTAAATTTAAAATGTTGGGAAAGGCTTGAAAACTCTGACCCTAAAAAGGTAAACTGTGAGAAAGAGCCCAAGGTCCTAGTATCACATATTTGGGGGATTAGGATTTAAATTAGATTACAGTGTAATGAAATTTGATGACTATTTTGTAACCTAAATTTAAATTTACTTATTATTCTCCATCAAAGAAGCAGCATAATGTGGTCACATTAGATGCCAAGGTACAATCTAGGCTCTGTCAACATAAGATGTGTGACCTTGGGTTCTCACTTCTGGGGGAGAGAAAATAACCCACCTATGCCATAGGGCTGCTGTGGAGGCAGAATGAGACAACCATATAAAGCACGCAGTGCTCTCATATAATTTCTATAACTGTGAACAATGATTGGAGGAAGAGTAAGAACAATTCTTTAGCTCACTAAAATATCCAAATATTCAAGAAGCAGGGTGGTCTTTGAAACAAAGACTTTCTCCCCAACATTATTCGTGAATTTCAGAGTAGTTCCGTCTTACTGGGTAAAAATAATAATAAGTTGGATGTCATATAGTATATGAATGCTTTATTCTAAGAATTATTTAGAGAGTAACCTAACCAACCAGCAGAACTGGGAGGTGATTAAGATAGAAGCTTTTAAATAAAATGAACAGTAAGACAGATAATTACCTTTAAAATACATTGTTAAGTGAAAAAAGGCAAGATATAGACTAGTGTGAGGTATATGCTGCTACTATCTGGGTAAAAAGGGGGATAAATATATATTTGCTTGAATATGTGCAAAACACCCCTGCAGGGAGATGCAAATATTGGTTCTATTGATTTTCTCCGGAAAGGAGAACTGACTGGCTATTTTTTTTTTAAATTTCATTTATTTATTTATTTATGGCTGTGTTGGGTCTTCGTTTCTGTGCGAGGGCTTTCTCTAGTTGCGGCGAGCGGGGGCCACTTCATCGCGGTGTGCGGGCCTCTCACTGTCGCGGCCTCTCTTGTTGCGAAGCACAAGCTCCAGACGCGCAGGCTCAGTAGTTGTGGCTCACGGGCCTAGTTACTCCGCGGCATGTGGGATCTTCCCGGACCGGGGCACGAACCTGTGGCCCCTGCATTGGCAGGCGGATTCTCAACCACTGCGCCACCAGGGAAGCCCCTGACTGGCTATTGAATAGCAAGGGGAGAGAGGCTGGTCACTGTATGTCTTTTTATAACTTTTGAATTTTGAGCCATAGGAATATATTATCTATTGAAAAACTAATGTAAAATAAAGAAAAAAAATTTAAACATTAAGGAAGTAGAAGAAAACTAACATTACTGGGTGCCAATTATATGCCAGATAAGAAAGGTGGAAGTTTTTAAAAATTACGGTAAAACAGACATAAAATTCTCCATTTAACCCTTTTTTTTTTTTTTTTCCGGTACGCGGGCCTCTCGCTGCTGTGGCCTCTCCCGTTGCCGAGCACAGGCTCCGCACGCGCAGGCTCAGCGGCCATGGCTCACGGGCCCAGCCGCTCCGCGGCATGTGGGATCTTCCCAAACCGGGGCACGAACCCGTGTCCCCTGCATCGGCAGGCGGACTCTCAACCACTGCGCCACCAGGGAAGCCCCCATTCAACCCTTTTTAAGTGTACAGTTCCTGTGGCATTAAGTACGTTCCCATTACTGTGCTACCATCAACACTACCCAGCCCCAGAATTTTTTCATCCTCCCAAACTGAAAGCCTTACAGGAAGCTGGATTTTGTAAACTCCCTCCTTCCAATAATCCTACGTGGGCTCGATGAGAAGACAGTCTCAGGAAGATTAAATAATTTGCCTGGGACGACACAGAAGACCGGCCTCTGCTCTTCCCTACCCCTTGAAATCCTCTGGGCTGTGGGAGGGAATTAACTCCTGGGATTGGGGTTGGGGTGAGGGTGGGTGGAGGCTGACTTCAGGCCCGGGGCCTCCTGCTGGGTCATCTGGTCCCAAGCACCGGTGCTACAAGTTCTTTTAGGAAACTTGGCAAGTCGTGCCATGGTAACCCGTTGGTTATAAAAAAGCATTTGACTCATTGCTACCAGAGAAAGTTGAATTGTCCTTTCAAAGTGGACTCTGCAGAATGGATGGTGAACATCCATCATCGTTGTGAAAACGTCCCCCACGCCCGGTGCCTAGACGTGCCTTAGAGTTGGTTCAGTGTGGATAGATTTATGGGCCACCACGTCAGGAAGTTATTATTCAAAGGGCACCTGCAGAACGGTACAGCACAACAAAAATGGGGGGAAAGAATGACTCTTCTCCACGGATGGGAGGAAATTTCTAGCAGGGTAAGCCAAGCTGAACCCATCTAACAACCAAGAATCAGTTTGATCTTATCGTTGGGCAATAGAAAACAGAGAACTGAACTGAGAAGCCTGCCGAAGGATCTACCTTTTTAATGAAATGCATGATTAAATAGCCCACAGTTACGCTGACCCTGGTGCACATTTTTTCCTCATGATGCTGTGATGGGAGTTATTGCTTTCCACACTCTCCTTCCCTTTGGTCTCACTGGCCATCACTCCCATGTCTGTGAGAAGTGGTTCACATTTTTGTTCTCATGTTACTCAATAGCGTTGAACACACTGTAACACCATCCAGTCATCCATGTTGTTCTTGGGTGCCCACTCCTTTTTTGAGAATCAAAATGTGCATTAGGAATTGAGGACACTTTATGTTTGATTGTGTTCATGTTTGTTTAATTCTCCTCCCCTTGTCTCACCACATTCAATTTCGAGAACAAAAATAAAAGCTGCTCATCAACTATACTTCAATTTTAAAAGATTGGAATTTTGGGGGGAGAAAAAAGATGCTGATAATGTCTATAGACAAAACACCTTCGTAATTTTTTAAAATCACATTTCACAACGTACAGGAGTCCAGAGCCAGTAATTTGAAAGTCTGGTCCTACATCATCCGAAATGGCAAGATAGTGAATCTTCTGGAAAAAAAAAAATGGGGGGGTACATTTCTTCATTTGGGGTTCTTATTTCTTTTTTTTTTTTTTAACAAATTTATTTATTTTTTTGGCTGAGGCACTCAGCTTGTGGGACCTCAGTTCCCCAAACAGGGATTGAACCCAGGCCGTGACAGTGAAAGCGCCGAGTCCTAACCCCTAGACCGCCAGGGAACTCCCTGGGCTCCTATTTCAAAGGACAGAAAGGGAGGCTGTTACCTGTATCCCAATGGACAGGCATCGATTCTTCTTGAAGTGGTCCTTCTTCCTGTCCTCTGCAGTGATGGTGGCCATGGCGGTGGTGGTGGTGGTGATGGTGGCAGCATTGTTGCCCATGTGTTGACTTGCTGGGCCGTGGATCTGGGCATTGGCGGCTTCGATGGCGGCTGTCAGAGCCTTCATACTGTCCAGGCTCTCCGTGGAGTTGCTCAGTCCAGACTGGCTGATAATATCCCCTCGCTGGCCCTGTCCATCCATGTAGGCGTCCTGGGCCGACTCTGTGCTACTCTGGGCTGTGATAGAAATGAAAGGTTTCGTGGTAGTTCTGGGTGGGACTGGAGGTGGTGTCTTCTTATATGTTGTAATGCAAGATGACACTGGAAGACAGCGAAAACAAAGACACTGATTTCTGCATGGGTTTTAATTGTCAATATTGTAACTGACATCCATTGGAAATTAGGGCCCACGAAACACACCAAGACATTGAACGTGAAGACAGGTCTGTTGATAGACTAAGTGAGATCCCTCCTTAGGAGGCATATTTGGGCCTCCTCTAAGGCGACACCCTCATACGACTGAGGGGGAAGGAGACTGAAAAACACTGATCTCTGAGATGGAAGTTTCTAAAATGGAGATTAATATGAACTGACATAAAACAGACAGGACTAGCCATCTGTAGAAATCTTCCCGGGCAACAGGGCACCCTGAGAGATAATGTATAACACGGAAAAGACCTGGGAAATCTGCCTTCTCAGGGAAATATTAACCACAGCTAATGCTGAACAAAGTAACTCATTGGAGAAGATTCTGGGGGTCAATAAAGAACATTGAAAAAAAGAAGAAAGCAAAGAGGTTGTGAGCCTGTGTGTTCTAATCCTAAGAACAGGGCAAAGTGCCCGTGGGGGAGGGGGAGGGGGAGGGGAGGGGGAGGGAGCAGGGCGCCGGTGCGGGGGCTGAGCTCAACCCACTGTCTTAACTTCTTACACCTTGCTTTTATCTTCATTCCGTTTCTCCTCCCTCCTTTTCTTTTTCTTTCTTTCTCTTCCTTCCTTCCTCCCTCCCTCCCTTCCTCTTTCTGGGTATGTGCTCACTCTATAAACTTTAGTTCTGAATTGTGTTGCTGTTTCCGAGCAGATCCGTCCTCTGAGAGGGAGGAAACCACACACACGTCTCCTACTGTAAAATAAATGTACCCGCTAGTTGGGAGATCAGCCTGCGTGTGGCCTGTAGGAACCCACTCCCCAAAGTGCTGTCCTTCAGGGCGACGTGATCAGCCCAAGGTTCTGCACAGTGAGGCGCCCCTTTTGGAGGTTCCCACTGGAGCAGCCTGCAGCCCCTGTCTGCAAACATCTGAGGGTAAACCCAGGGTCTTGAAGAAGCTGTACACACTGCTTCTCAGCATTCCATATTTGTGGAGCACGATGCAGTAAAACACAGATTGAAGAGAATGAAATTTCCACGTGGGAACCGCCCCCTGGTAAAGAATGATTCCTTAACCAGCTTTCTAAAGACTTTTGTTGAGTCCCCTTAAAAAATGGTTCAAACTATTGTGTTTCCATCACTTTCTCCCCCACCTCATTCCCAGCCCCAGCCTCAGCCTTTCCTTTTGGGACTGTTGTTAACACCAGATCGAATAGTCCTGAGCACACAATGCTAGCTAGTTACCCATGGTTCTTGTTGTCACTCAGGCCATCTCGCTGAATGAAATACTCACTTCGATATTCAGGGTGTTTCCTGAGGTCACTCAAAAAAATCATCCTATAATGAACAATGAACAGAAGGATCGCATTTCTCTGCCCTGCTGTTCCACTGCCCTGTGATTTGGTGTAATTTCCTTAACCATAAAAGATGGGGACAGAAATGTTTGGCTACTTCCCAGGGCTTGCCCAAGAGTTGAAGGAAAAGAAACGCACTGATGTCACATTACAGTATCACATGTGCTCTGGAGGTGAGGGTAACCTGAATAATAGAAATGTAGCCTCCTCTCGGTTACCTGGGACTGGCAGAGTCTCCCCCAGGAAAACCTTCCATCTCAGCTGTGCGTGAATCACACATCTTTAAATAGGAACAGAGCTCAGCAGTACGCACTCCAAACTCCGCAGCTTTTAGCTAACGAGCCTGGGACCAGCAGAGGGAAGCTCACAGCGCCGGCGGAGGCAGAGCTGGAGCAGGACCAGCCGGGGCTCAGGTTATCCCACCAGCCACAGGGAAGCCAAGGGATGCAGACAGGCGCACCGCTGATGTTTCCCCTCCCTTGATTGAGTTTCATGCACTGGAACCACTGAGGAGCTACTTTCCGCTTCCCAGGAAATTTGAAGGGGGTAATGCCCAGTGTCAGTTACTCAGCTGCACACCAGAGTGAGTGGGCCGGGGAGGGACCATCATTAGGATAGAATCAATCTATCTATTCGAATCTAAGAAACTAGATCATTTTATGACTTCTCCTACAATGTGAACTCATTACAGTAAGTCCCCTACGTTGCGAACTTTCAAAGATGTGACCATGCCAGCTGTTGTGCTGTACTACTGTACTTTTCAAGGTACTGTACTGTAAGAATAAAAATGTTTTCTTTATTTTCTGTGCTTGTTTTTTTTAGTGTATTATTTGTGTGAAAAGTATTATAACCCTATTACAGTACAGTACTACATAGCCGATTGTGTTAGTTGAGTACCTAGGCTAACTTTGTTGACTTATGAACAATTGGACTTATGAATGCACTCTCGGAACAGAACTCGTTCCTGTGTAGGGGACTTACTGTATTTTGTTCGAAATGGGTTCTCAGGACATTCAGCCCACCTATATTCCACAGAAATTAAGTGCCACTTTCCAACATCAAATGTCTGATTCTTTGGATTGTTCACTGCTCCTTGTGAGCTATCCCCAGTTTCCTTCTTGGGTGTGGATAATCAAAACCGGACAACGCGGCCAAATACAGTATCGTATCATTTGCTGTGATTTACAGCACGATGTGGTACCTATGATTGGGGGGTGGGGGTGTCACATTATTTCCAGTGTGATGTCGGGGCTGGCTACGCACCCCCTGGGGCCAAATGCAATTTGGCGCCATCTGGTGGCTGTTATCATTTCCTCTTCGATATCAATAGGGATAATTCTGGGGACTTGGATTGCCGGGGACTTTCAGGACAGCAGCAGCAATGCTAGGCATCCACTAGGGTTAGACTGGACAGGGAGGACCCTGGGGACGTGGCTTCCTCAACAGGCTGGCCCAGCCCCAATGCCCGAAGGAGGTAAGAATTTGAGATTCACTCACTCTGAATTAGGGGACCATCCGCCATGGGGTTACATCCCAGGGGCTTTACTATGAGATTTTACTGGTGTTTAGAGCTTGGCACAATTCTGCCAGGGCCATCGGAGTCACAGAAGCACCACCTGTCAGTCATCAAATAGGAATTTTAAAGGAATTCAAATCTTTAAGATTACACTTTGAGGGCGAAGAAAGGAGACCCAACACACAACTCACACTTCTCGCAATTCCCTTCCCCCTCATGCCCCAGTTCTTGTGCATTTGAGGCTGCTCCAAACACTCAGACAACTAAATCCCCCAATTTTTCCCAGCATCACGCTTTCTTAGTTTCGCAGGTTAAGCCCTAAACACTTCTCTTCTCTCTTTGTTGTTGTTGTTTTGTTTTTAAAATTCTACTCTCGTGATTCAGCACCACGAATGATTTAGAAGGCACTGAGGTCTGGGCTTCCCTGGTGGCGCAGTGGTTGAGAGTCCGCCTGCTGATGCAGGGAACACGGGTTCGTGCCCCGGTCCGGGAAGATCCCACATGCTGCTGAGCGGCTGGGCCCGTGAGCCGTGGCCGCTGAGCCTGCGCGTCCGGAGCCTGTGCTCCGCAACGGGAGAGGCCACAACGGTGAGTGGCCCGCGTACCGCAAAAAAAAAAAAAAGATAGAATGCACTGAGGTCTGAGCACCAGGAAGCATGTGGTAGAGTGGGGCCTGAGGACGGTGAAACACAAGTTAATAAATCTTGTCTGGTCAAGACAGAAACAAAAATGAGGGGCTTACATGCAGTAAGGGAAACACTTCGCTTGTTTAAGAGGAACATTCTCAAAAACGTTGATTAAAAAACGCAAGTGCTCCTTTTACTCAAGTGGAACTTGAAAAAGAAATGATGCTGTTGGTTTAATCATTATTACCGCTTTCCTTTGTCGGATAGGTTTATTGGTTCATATCAGATACATTGAGTTTTTCCTCCTTTGGGTTCTGGTGATGTGCTATCCCAGCGCGAAGTTGGCTGAAAAGTCTCCTATCCATTTACAAGAAGAGTCAGCAGGAGCAGGTTTCCAGATCTCACTGTCATTACTTTCATTCACATAATAGTGTAAAGCAGCAAGAGACCAGAGATCGGTTTTTACATTTGAATTAAGAAAAAAAATTTTTTTAAAGAAGAACTTATGAAGAAAAACAAATGAGAACAAATTCCTACCCAATTTCAGTTTGTAGCTGACTCTTCAATATTTTCTACATTTGCATAGAAAGATAATGCTGTTGTTAGTCTCAGAAAGACCAGAGCCAGGGATTATTTTTGTCTGGAGTGGTGAAGGATTTCTGGAAAACTACCTGGACTCTCCTTTCATTCCAGTTATCCTATGTATGTCAGCTGGACACAAAACAGATGTAGGAGCAAACCTACTTTTTATTTCTTCTTATTAATATGGACTTACTGGTTGAGCGAATGGGTCACACACTCTAAAGCTATGTTGAGGAATTATTTAGCAGTTCCTGGTTGCTGAATGCTAGAAACGCTTTCAGATACGAGAACAAGCCCATAAGGAACTACAAATAAAAACACAAAAGAACAACAGAAGAATTCCAAAATATACAAGTACAGGGCTGACTTTGTAGGTGTAAACAAGCTCTCCTACGTTGTTCTTAACCACAAAGCAGGCTGTGACTTGATCTGCTTTTACTAGTAAGAGCAACTTTGGATTTGCAGTGAGTCGTATCAGATGGTCTGCTCTTGCTGAGTCCAGACCACCAGAAAGAGAAGGGCTGCCTGGAACGGTCTAGTTTCGGTCTAGTTTCTATCGAGGACAAAGGTCTCTCGATTTGAGTGATTTGGTCCAGCTGAACAGGAGGTTAACAAGCCCTCAAAAGGAAGTGCTTTATTGGAAAAGAGATTTAAAAAGTGGAATGGGGCTAACAGTGGGGTGCTGGAACTGGCTCTTGTCAGCTGGCTAGATTCAACTGTGCAAATCCCTCCCCAAGTCTGTGTTCAGTGACATTTCCTTGCTAGCTTGAAACTGACCTTGGTTTGAGTGTTTACACCACAGGAATTGGCAGGTTCTGTGACTCAGTAGGTATCCCCCCCAGAGAGCTGGTTGTTAAGCATTTCCAGCACACCTACCACACAGACCCGGTGCTATACAAAGTGTAACCCACAGACAGGTTTGGATTCACAAAGTATCTGATGAGTGCACCGTGAGATAGGTCAAGAAAACACCCAGAGGGAGCGTTTAGAAACTTTATAGCAATTCTACAGAGATTCTGTCGTTGAATCCATTAGAAAGATGACGGCTTGTCTTTTGCATGTTTTTGGTTTTTTAATTTCTTTCTTCTAGTAATTCATTTTTATGGCATTTTACCAAAATGTTGACCTGCAACAGATTTGACATCCAATAAGAAAACAAACTGTCCATCACCAGAGATAGTTTGAGAAGCACTGATTTTGGAACGTTCGCAAATCCAGGGGACAGGGCAGTGGTATCACACGTGAGATTGAGAGACTAGAGAGGTAACTTGAAACTACAGCCTACTTTAGAAAGCAAAACGATATGGAGAGGCCAAAGGAAAGAAATGTGGGAGGACCTAAACTTGGGACATAAAGGGAGGACTGCACAAATACAGGACGGGAAAAGTAGACTTGTGGTTTTAACGTCAGGTAAGTTGTCTATTTCTATGAAGGTGTGTCTGCATAGATGTGTGATATCTAGAATGAGGGAAGGATTGCCTTGCCGCCTTCCTGCCCTCCCTTTATGGGGAAATCACAGGGTTCTCTGAGGACCATGTCTTATAAGGAATGGTTTAAGAAGAGAGGGTGTTTCGTTTGCAAGAGAAGGTAGTCGGAGGGGTTTCCCATTATTTCGAAGGCTATTGTGTAAAGGATGGCATGGACTCAGGCCGTATGAGGCCCGCAGGGAAACCACAAAAGGAAAAGCTCAGAGAGGCATAAAGAATACTTTTCTAGGAGTCGGTCGTCCAAGGATGGAATATGGGGCCCTCGCTGGGGAGTGAGCTCTCTGTCTGAGAAGTAGGGACCCACTGACAAGGATGCTAAGAGAGGAGGCCAGGGAGAGTTACCAGCAGGCTGTTGGTAGCAGTGAGGGATGTTCTGGCATCCTGGGAGCACATATTGGCACCGATGAAGACAAAACTCTTAATCGAGAAGTTTGTTGCTGCCACTTCCGGGCAAGCAGGCCCAGAAGTGCTGAATTTACAGTGAACGGTGGAGATCATCGTCCCCGGGGTGACATGCTCCCCAGTCTGGACTGCCCCGTCAAACGCCAGACAGATCTGTGATCTAGCTGGAGTCCTTCACATGATAAAAGCACGAACCCAGGTGAAAACAAAGTTGATGAGATGGAGAATGAGTCCAGACGCTTCACCTGCCCTTAGATCAACTCAATCACTGGAGAGTCCATCTTTCCTCCGTAACACATGCTGTGCCAGGAATTTAATAGACAGGACTTCCCTGGTGCCCCAGTGGTTAAGAATCCGCCTGCAAAATCAGGGGACACGGGTTCGATCCCTGGTCCGGGAAGACCCCACATGCCGCGGAGCAACTAAGCCTGTGTGCCACAACTACTGAGCCTGTGCTCTAGAGCCCGCGAGCCACAACTACTAAGCCCGCTGCGACAACTACTGAAGCCCTCGCACCTACAGCCCATGCTCCGCAACGAGAAGCCACCGCAATGAGAAGCCCATGCACCGCAACGAAGAGTGGCCCCTGCTGGCCGCAACTAGAGAAAGCCCGAGAGCAGCAGAGACAACCCAACGCTGCCAAAAATAAATTAATTAATTTAAAAAATAATTTAATAGACGTGCTCTCACGACCCAGATAGATCTCACTAAACCCATTTGTTTGATGGTAAGACTGAGGCTCAGGGTAGGTAACTGACTTCTCTAAGTCACGCTGCTCCTAGATGTTCACACGGCTTCCAATCCCACCTCTTCTGTTCATCCAAATCGCCTGTATTCATCCACATAGTAAGCCTTCCCTGAAACACCGCGTCCAGTAGAAGATAATGCTCTCCACGAGGAATTCCAGGAAACTGCTCCTAGCTCAGTCCTCTGGGAGTCCTTTGACCCAGAGGACTGAGCTAGGAGCGCAAAGGTCTGGAGGATGAATGCATTTGGAGTGGTCAGCAAGGGGTGCCCAGCTGCAACTTGAAAAATTTTGCAAAAGGAGAGAAACTCCACGAACCAAAATACACATGGAAAAATCGCTCCTTTTTTTCAAAATATTTACAGCTTAACATTTACAGGCCACCCAAAGTGTGGTGGTCAGCGGTCCGCAACCTGCTGGCCCCATGGTGAGGCGTCGGTGATCAGAGGGCTGCGGGGACTGGGCGCAGGGCTCCTGGGGAGGGGGCGGGCAGGGCTTCTGCTGGCCTCTGTCCTGGTTAGTTTTGGCTCCAGGTACGTGGCTATGGGACTGATTACCACCAGAGCCATCCGCCACGGAAACCACAGAAACGAGCTAACCTTTCCTCCCTCGAAGTAGAGAAAAGCAGGCTTGTGTACGGGTGGAGGGGGGCGGAGAGGGATGTGGACAGAGAGGGAGGGGTGGTGTAAGAACTCTTGTAGTCATAAGGCTCGCCAGTTGGTAGTTACTAGTATTCCAGACGCTTCCTAATGCCAGACAAATGCCCGGAGCCCAGGCTTGTCTGGCTCAGAGATCTATTCAGCCGATAGCAGCCCGGCCCTGGTGGGGAGAGCAGATCTTTCAGGGAGCAGCCTCCATGGCTAATCAAACACAACATTGTTCTCAGAAGGAAGAATGGAAAGGTTTGTTTCAGGAGCATAGCTTTTTTTTTTTTTTTTCCTTTTGAGGCACCCGAGTTATTTTAACAAGTTGCTACAAAACTTGGGCTTCCTGAGGTGAGGCTGTCCTGCACAGTGCATGTTCTGTCCCAAACTCCAGGGAGGGAGGGACCCGAAAATTAGTCATTAAAAAAAAAAAAAGCCCCAGGCACTTCATGCCTGGAAATGATGTAAGACGCAGCCACTCCTCTGTTAGAACTACAACCAAACAATGCTCGGCGATCGCGGCAGCTGCTCTCCAAATGTCAGCGCCAAGCCCGGCCAAAGGGCTGGAAGGCCACCGAGCCCAGGACTTTGTGCGCTACCTTTGTCGCCCACATTTTCCCCAAGCACTCTCAGGACCCTGGCAACAGGTAACGTGGCAACCTTTGCCTTCTAAAACGGCAAGCGGCAGGATTTCAGAGAACAAAAGGATTTTTTGAAAGCCAGCTGCATCTCCCTCGCCACCCCCTCCCCCCGCCCTCTCCCCCCGCCCTCCCCCTTCGCCACTCCAAGTCTGAGAAAACAAAGTATTGCTGCGGCAGCCCGGCTCTCGAGCGCCCCCTGGTGACCAAGCTCGGAACATCACCGATGTACCTTTCAAGGTACAACTTCAGTCCGAGGCTCCCAGGTAAGTCACGCTGGGACGCGGGACGTCTGGGCTACGTTTGCCCAAAAAACGCAGAGTGGAAGTCAAGAGTCAGAAGTCTTGCTTTTTAATTTATCACCTCAACAAAAATTTTACCCGTGCTGCTGGGTAAGATCTCTGGGTTGAGGTTGCTGACCTTTTTTTTTTTCCAAAGCATCCGCTAGGGCAACAGTTTTTGTTTCCTTGGCAAGCTGAAAAGCAAAAACTGCTGTGGCCATTTGGTTAGGTGGATGGCAGTGAGGATGAATAGGCAGGAAACTGAGGATTCCTGGTGGGTGGGACTTGCATTTTCCGTTTTTATCTGAATTTGTCGGTTGTTTGCAGGAAGCTTGCAGGTAGAAGCATTTCTAATTCCCATCGCTTGTTTCCAGTTAGTTGATTTTCAAGGATGACTGAGGATTTCCAAACTGCAGGCCCAGCTTCCCAGAGAGCGTGCTTTGCAGCCCCACCCTAGCTCTTTTATCTCTGTCTGGGGCAAACACCCACGAAAATGCCAAGGGCAGTAGTTTTAACCAGTCTTCTTCCTCTCAGGGCTTCTCCCGCCCTCCGCGGTCTCTGATTTGGAGGAAGGACTGCAGTTGTGAGCTGCTGGTAGCTTCTGCCAGGCGTGAGGGCATCCCTCTTTGTTCCTCTCTGGAAACGTTAACCAGAAACTAAGAAAAGGGTTTAGATCAAAGTAACCGTTCTCTTCAAAAAGTTCCCTTAATTAACTAAATTAAAGGAAGTTAAGTGCTGTTTGGAGGAAAGTCATTTTAGAAGGCCCAGGTCCAGGGACGCAGGTCTAAAGCCTCTATGAGAACCTTTAATGAAGCTTGGCAACCAGTTAATATGAGAATTTGAGGGTTACCCTGTGTAAAACCAGTTGTTGCCTAAAATCAGTCATTTCAAAGGAACATCTTGAAAGTAGACAGATATGCAGCTGGTTGTTGCCTTGATCATTTCATAGTAAAGATTAAAAACCGAGGACTGAGTAAGAATCATTTGACCGGTAGCTCAGGTGAGTCATAACCTTCATAGAACTAGGCACAAAGGTTCACAGCAGGATGTTGAGAACGCCTGGCTTACTAATTTGCGAGGCGGGGCCGTTGCTTCCAGCAGGGAATGCCTTCATGATTTCATGGCTCATTTTCCCAGCCTCTCCAACAGATGCTACTGAGTCATCCAAGCACACAAGTGACTGCCCTGGCAGTGTCATCTGTTAGGATTAAATTTCCATTTGTTCCATGACTTTATGAAGCAATTTCTAACGATTGAATCAGATATACCACTTCCTCTAGGATCCAGGGATTTTTTTTTTCTTTTTTAATGTTTGTAACATTATGTGAATTTTTCAGAATTTGTCCCAGCCAAGTCAGCAGGTCTTCCTGGGTTGAATGGACTGTTTACAGGAGGGGAAGATTCAGGACCCAAGGTCAGGGTTACAGAATGAAATAAGGTTTCCTGTTTGGGCAGCTGGTCCCACCTCCTCAGGTTCGGGCAGACTGGGTCTTGTTGGAAGATAACAGGCCTGGGATACCTGGGGTAGGGATGGTGCCAGGAGTGGGGAAGGACATTTTGCTTTTAAGCTTCTCATCAGCTAGCTTTCATTTCTTGTTAGATGTCATTTCTTAGCAATACTTGCCTCTATTCCCTGTTAGGTGAAATTTTTTATTTTTTCCGGACCAAACTGAGAGAAAGGAATTAGTTAAGGATGTAAGAATCACAAGGTCATGCATTGTTGTCCGTTGTATTCATGACAACCACAGTACTTAGACCGTGCGTGGCACGTAGTCGTATGGTGGTAAATGCTTGTTACGTGAAGGAAGGAACAGGGACAAGAAGGGATTTCCTGGAGAAGCAGAAAAAGGGACTAATAATTAGGAAAGCAAAGTCACCAGGGTAGAAGGAAAATGAATACTCAGCAAAGCCGGTCTCTGTGACCTTGGATGTTGCAACATAATCTCCCATCACTGATGCCCACCTCTGTTTGGCCTTGGTCAGTTGCTGGCCGAATGCAGCAGTGATTGGCCAGCTTTTGACGTGGAGCTAGAACGTGAAAGGCCCACCTCGTATCAGCTGGAAGCAGTTAGTCCTTTGGATTATCCACCTAACTTCCTCCACCCTCTCTGCTGGGCTTTATCCATGTGGGGCTGTGATGCTCACTGCCCTTTCCCCAGAGCAGCTGCCTTTCCTCCTCCGTTCCTTCCACTCCTTATTATTCTTTGACTTCTTATTCCTGGTCTCATTTCATGACACCTGTCCCATGGACCTGGAAAGCAAGGGAAACCTGGAATGCAATCACACAGCCCAGCAGGACTCTCTGCCGTGGGGCCGTGTCTGGGACACACAGCGGACCTCAGGGGGTACAGAGCTCTGAGGCCAGGTGGAGTGGCTGACTGGCTCCAGGTGGGAGCAGGGTCTCGGGCACACACTGCCCACTGGTCTCCCTTGAAACGGTGAGCTGGCCATGCAGAGCGAGGGTGCTGTGTCCACACCCAGTGAGGTCATGTCTCATGGTGGTCCGTCGGGCTGAGTCCTCACTGAAACCTCTGGCTGGATCGATCAGGAGCCTCTGCTCTCTGGCCAACACCCTGGGCTTCGGAGAGAAGGCAGACCTTGTGTCAGAGCAGCCGACGCTGCTGCCCTGTGGACAGAGGGCTTGGAGGGCTGGCTCCACCTGGAGCAGAAGCTTTTGCATCAGACAAACTGGGGGAAACAGGATATATGAGGAAGCAAAGAAGAAAGAAAATGTATCCAGCATGTCTTGCTGTCAGTTGGAGGGCGATGAGAAATAATTACCTGTATCTGGAGAGCAAGGCACGTAGGGGGGCCTGATCTGTGCAGTGAGACAGTTAATTATTCGTCCGACTCCTTTCCGCTTTCCTCCCTGAAACCCCCCTCCTCAAAGGAAAAACAGGACAGACTTTTTGAGTTAAGCTGTGGAATACCGTCTACCAGCCCGCTGGGCCCAGAAAGTTCACCAGCCCCTTACTGACTCTCAGATGACAGGATCAGTGCTTCAAAACGACACCTCATTATCCAACTGTGTCACTGACAGATGAGGACACAGGTCCAGAGAAGAACTTGGCGGGGCCCCCCAGTCTTCTTCAGTCTGCACCACACAGCAAACACCACCAGCCTTTACAGTGGGTTCGTAAAGGCCACTTCAGGCTGCATTCACAATTCCACTGTACAGTTGGGTTTTGGTTATTTGCCAGAATTAAATAAAAATATCAAGGAACCCTCCTACACTGTCGGTGGGAATGTAAATTAGTACAACCGCTATGGAGAACAGTATGGAGTTCCCTGAAGAAACTAAAAATAGAACTACCGTATCACCCAGCAATCCCACTCCTGGGCATATATCCAGAGAAAACCATAAAAAAATCAAAAAGACACATGCACCCCAATGTTCATTGCAACACTATTTACAATAGCCAAGATATGAGGCAACCTAAATGTCCATCAACAGAGGAATGGATAAAGAAGATGTGGTATGTATATGCTATGGAATACTACTCAGCCATTAAAAAGAACGAAATAATGCCATTTGCAGCAACATGGATGGACCTAGAGATTGTCATACTGAGTGAAGTAAGCCAGAGAAAGACAAATGCCATGTGATATCACTTATATGTGGAATCTTTTTTTTTTTTTTTTTGGCCATGCCACATGGCTGGTGAGATCTTAGTTCCCTGACCAGGGATTGAACCCGGGCCCACAGCAGTGAAAGCACGGAGTCTTAACCTCTGGACCACCAGGGAATTCCCTGTGGAATCTAATTTTTCAAAAGTGACACAAATGAACTTATTTACAAAACAGAAACAGACTTACGGTTATCGAAAACAAACTTAAGCTTACCGAAGAGGAAACGTGGTGGGGAGGGATGAATCAGGAGTTTGAGATGAACGTACCCACGCTACTATATATAACCAACAAGGGCCTACTGTATAGCACAGGGAACTCTACTCAATATTCTGTGATAACCTATAGGGAAAAGAATCTGAAAAGAATGAACATATGTATATGTATAACTAATTCACTTTGCCGTACACCTGAAACTAACACAACATTGTAAATCAACTCTACTCCAATAAAATGTTTTTAAAAATCCCAGCAAACTGGTGAGGCCAGCACTAAAATCTACCAGTTTACTCTAGCTACTGCCCACGGCATCCTCATTCACTGTGTTTCCTGGAGCCAGGTGCCTGGACCTATTATCCCAGCTCCACAAGTGACTGGAGGCAAGAGAGTTTGGGTTGCCCACCTTCTGCAGAGTGGGGTCCGATTGGAACCTGGGTTCTTCTCATCTAAGCCTCCGTTCTCTTCTTTTAAAGAGCTGCCTTATATTTCTGTCATTAAGATTCTCCTTTGAACCCTCATGAGAGCAATGTCCAGAAGCCTTTTTCTGAATCTCTTGGTCAAACGTGCTTGGAATTCAGAACTTTTTGGATTGTAGAAAGCTGATTTGCATGACACACCCTGGGGGGCCTGGGTACTCTAACCTGTCTGTCTGCAGGAAAAGGTGAAACAGTCACACTGCAAGTAGCTGCAAGGTCCGGTTTTGGCCTATGGCTTTCAGAGCGCTGAAGGATGGTGGCCACCCACTCCTTCAGGTGCCTGGGTGCATCAGAGCCCCCCGCCAGGGACCTCCTCCTCCAGGGCATCTCTGGTCCTGGACGGAGCTCTGGCCCAGCCTGGCCCAGGAGGAGAATGGGGGATGGGTAGTGACTGGGTGGTGGTGGGCTTGGCCTGGTGGGTGGGCAAGGTTTCTACATCTTTAAGGAAAAGAGGAATCCGATTTCAAATTTGATAATACTTCTGACATTGTCTCTCTTTCCTCGACCGTGTGAGTTCTGGGTGTTCATTGGTTTGTCGCTGTGTTTCACACACCATTGGCAGAAACACCTTTGTTGGTTTTTGTTATAATGGTAACACGGGTACTTGTAGGGGCTTTTAACTGGCCTCTTCCCACAGTGTGGAATGCTGTCTATAAAAATTACAGAATTAGTAGTCTGAAGATAAACGCTTGGAGGTAAACACTTCGTATCTGCCAGGTTGTGTGCGTGTGTGTGTGTGTGTGTGTGTGTGTGTGTGTGTGTGTTTTGAGCCATCCCTTCTGTCATTCTCTCCCCCATTCTCATCCTGTACCCTAAAGCTATGATCTGACTTCACAGCCAAAGAGATAAAAGTAACATTCTTCTCCTTGGCCCACCATACTTTGTACTGACAGGAGGGTGATTCCACGCTAGGTCCGGGCTGGCTGCAGCCCAGGACACGCACCTAAAAGTTGATCCCTAAGGGCATTCCTCGTTCATTAAAGCTCTACCCAGGACACAGCTGGAAAATCATTTTCAGATCACAAGTTTTTATCCCACATTTCCAATCCAAGAGATAACAGACAGACTCCATGTAAAATAGCTTGAATTAAAGAATAAACCGTTGTGTGGCTAGACATGTCCATGAACTGCAGGCAGAAATAGATCAAGCACTAGAAATTTTTTTTTTTCTTTTAATCTAGAACAAGCCCCGCACTGCCTCCTGGTGTGGATTACACTTTACTTTTCGAAAGGAACCATGGATAGTAAAGCGAAATCATTTTGATTCTTTTGGATTTCTACTGTCGTAGGTGAAAGGTTTTATTCATCAATTCTTTGAAAAACCAGCTATACCCACTGCAAACCTACCAAATGAGAGGATGTTAAGCTGTTCAGTGGGTTGTACGTTTGGGGCCTTGTTTGGAATTTCAAGCTCATGTTAAGGGACTGGCCCGTGGTTGCAATTTACACCGTTTATCAGGAGGATTGCTGAAGTGCTGAGGTGCCGGAATGCGGAAACACTGGAGGAGACCCGCGCTGGTCTTTGGATCAACATTAATTACCAATAAAGAGTTAGGAAATTGATCACAGGAAAGGGAAGCATGTTAATGGCCACCGCTCAAAGGTTCAGCCCCTTTCAGTTACTGATAACCTTGCAACGTCTCCAGATAAAAGCCACCCTTGTCACCCCCAGGCACCTGGCTGAGAGGTAATAAAACTGTTGCCTTATCTTCTAAGAGTGGAGTTGGTCCAACCTCAGTCCGAGGTAATTACAGTAAACTGAAATTGCCTGTCATTTACAAAAAAGGGAAGGCGTAAGGCGGGAGATGGTGTTTGTCTCTCTCCTTGGATTTTAAAAAGAAAGCAAGCAAAACAGCCAAAAGTTTTCCAGGGAGTGAGAAAAACAGCCCGGCTTGGCCACCCTCTCCTGGGGGTAATGGATTGCAGGCGGCTCAGGTCCCCGTGACGATCTGAAAGAGAGGCTCACGCTGATGAAAATCCAAGCAATCTTCTTAGTCTGTCCTTTCTAAATGTAAATGACAGAGTCGGAGCCCTGCTAGGGAGGGCAGGAAGTCTCAGTCTTACCCAGTGACTCATTCAGGGCTGTTAGCTCCAGAAGCTGGATAAAAAGTTTTAGCAAAAGCAGCAACAAATCTACTTTAAATACTAGCACAGTAAGGAAATTCCTCTCTTTCAGGCCGAATGCCATCCACACAATAGAGCTCCTGTCGACATCTCATTTACAATCTACCCCCAGGACACAGACAGGACCATTTCCATAAACCCAGCTCAGAAACACCTATTGTTCAAAATCTTCAACTAGCCACAGGCTACCACCACTCCCTATTGTTTTGTAAAATAAAAGATTTAGAAGGAGCCAGATTGGGACCTGGAAGCTCTGAAAAGAGGAAGGAAAAAAGTCCCTTTGACCCGATGCTGTTGGAGAACGTGCGTGAAGAATAAAGTTAATGGATTTTCATTTTTACAAGAAGTGCATAAGCAATGCCCGCTCCCTTCCTGAACTCGTGATCGGGGATTCTAAAAGCAGTGCCAACGGGTTTGGTACCTGAAAAGTCAAAGGCTCTACTTACCCTATTCTCTGCCTTACAAAAGCCCTGATGGCAGCCACAGCAAAGCACCAGGTGAGTATTCGATCTGGGTTGTTTCCTTGGGATTTATAGCTTGACTCTCCTTTCTAAGTAGGATTTTGAGGCTCGCTGCAGAACCTACCCCCTGCCCGAGGACGAATGGTTTCCTCCTTTTCAACACCACCATTTTGCTCCCTCTTTTAGTAAAACCTGACCACTTTCTGGAATTACATCATGTAGCCTTTAGACGCTTTTTCTTCAGATAATCCTCAGATGAAGAGGTACATTTGTGTTGACCAAACAAAATGGGCATTTCTCAAAGACTCAGTGTCTACTCTCCGAGTAGATCTTCAAGTTCACTTTCCCTATCTTAGCAAGTAACTCCTTTTTCTACCCAGAGTTCAAGCCACAACTCTGGGCATCACCTCTAATTCCTTTGGGTCCTTCCCTCCTATCTCTTAGATCCTTCTGGAATCCTTCCACATCCTACAATCCACCTTTCTGCTTCCCTAGATCCTATTATTTCCCCTCTGGAAGATGACAGCAACTTCCTACCTCAGCGTTCCTCAAGCTACCTGTTGTGACTTATTAACGGGTCATGAAATCAGTTGAGGTGGGTCATACAGTTTCACCATTAAAAAAAAAAAACGGAATAGATTAGAAAATGTCAGAGTGCATCAAACAAAGGAGGAGTAAATTTGGTTTCCGGACGCTTGTGTCAGTGTGTGTCCCGAGATCTGTGTACATTCTGGGTTAACAGGTAGAATGTATCTTGTCTGTCGGGAGTTTGAGAAATACTTTTCTAATTGGTCTCACGGGCTCTGTCTTGTCCCTGGCTCCAAACTGTTATACACGCTCAGAGCAGGAGGGGGAGCTTATGAACGGAACCGGCTGACAGCTCTGCCCTCGGGATAAAGACGTGGGTCTGGGGCTTTGGAGATTCTAATGACTTAGTTCCTCCTCATCCTTTCAGGTTTCAGAACTCCACGTCCTCCCGACCACTTTTCCTTTTAGCTGTTCAAGCCACCAAGTTCCCTGGCCTTTGCAGAGGGAATTTCCCTATAGGAACGTTCTGTCCTCTTTCTCCTTCAGGTATCAGCTGAGGTGTCGCCTTTTCCAGGAAGGCTTCCGGAAGTCCCTCTAAATGCCTCCTCTTAGTTCTCATGAAAACCCCTGACTTTTTTTTTTTTTTTTTTTTTTTTGCGGTACGCGGGCCTCTCACTGTTGTGGCCTCTCCCGTTGCGGAGCACAGGCTCCGGACGCGCAGGCTCAGCGGCCATGGCTCACGGGCCCAGACGTTCGCTCCGCGGCATGTGGGATCTTCCCGGACTGGGGCACGAACCCGTGTCCCCTGCATCGGCAGGCGGATTCTTAGCCACTGCGCCACCAGGGAAGTGCACTCTAATTTTATTTTTAAAAATTTGACTTATTGATTTGCTTATTGATCTGTTTGGCCTGGCACTTATGCAATGACTTTACAGATGCTAAGCGTCCTTCCTGGCTTGGAAAACTCCTGTTCATGCTTCAAGATTCACTTCATCTGTGTTCTGTGAGCCCCTCCTACATGTTTCCTATAGAATTCATCACACTTTGCTCATTCCTGTTACACTGATGCTCTGGTATGAAAGCACAGGGAAATTAGTGATCAGGTAGATCTTTGTTTCCTATTATACTTATTTGTTGGATTAAATGATTCTGTATGGCAAATGCTATCATACAAGGTCTCACCAAACCAGACTGTCTGTATTTCAAAGAGGTGCTCAGCCTTGGTGGCCCGGTGGTGTCTGGAAAAGGCAGTGCCTTGAAGGCAACCAGACCTGGTCAGATCCTGACCTGCCACTTACTGGCTGCAGGACCTCAGATGACTCAGCTCTCATCCCTTTTCCTCATCTGTTGAGTTTGGGTAACAGCCTCGGTGACCTCATAGTGTCATGAGACGGATGATGTAGTTAATATGCTGTAAGGGGACGTGGTGTGGCACTTAATATCTCAAACACAGGAAGGAGGCTCTCTTCCTTCCTTCCTGCATTATTTGTTACAACAAAATGCCAATAATACAAAAACCATCTTGAAAACTCCCGAGGAGATTTCACTGGAGGTGGGGAGACCCTATCCTTTCCACATGTTGGGGTTTCTACAGCACGAAGAGCCCTACGCAGAAGTTCCGTGTTGAGAGCACATTTTAAGATGCCTGTCCCTAGTGCTGAGTGTTAAAATTTCATCTCGTCTCTCTGGCCTCAGCTCATAAATCCTCTCCTTAGAGAGGCCTTCCTTCACCACCCAGCTTCGAGCAGCCCCACATTCTGCCCTCCCAGCCGTGGAGCCACCTACTGAGAGGAGGAGATGCGGGGAGAAAATAAAATCGCCTATGAAGGTGTTGCATCTTTCCTAAGTGCAAGCCCTCCCCTCGGGTTGGGAGTTGTGGCTTGCTTGGTCCGTCTTTATCAGCTTTGTGCCACTGTACCCCATCCCACCCTCTGCAGCCCCCATCTCCTTAAATCACACAGATGACTGGCCCCAGCCTCTGCTGTCTTGTATCTTGGAAAATGCAGAAATGGCCATGAACTTTTGCGGTCTTGGGGGATGGTTCCCTGTCAGTGGTTTAAAACTGTCTTCCTGCTTTCTATGTTACCACTCGGTTCAGAAGAGACAAAAACAAACGCAAAACATTTTCAAGTATGTTCTGCTTTGCCCTCATGGTCAACGCTAATAACTTCCAGCTAGAGGGGGCTGGAGGGCAGGATGTGAATGGGACCAGCTCACTCTGTTTCAGTTCAAGTACTTGAGAATTTAAAAGCACAGACCCTCTCCAAGCACTGCTTAAGGCCTGTCAACTAAATCTCCCTAGTTTGCCAAAGTGACTAGGTAGGATACTAGCCCTAAAACGATGCACTTAAATTACTAAAAACCTATCAAGCAAACAGCAATAAGTTTGCTTTCCATGCCTGAGAGGCAGTAATGCATGATGTTTCAGAATATACGTTTTGGAGGCAGACCTAGGGAGGTCTGTTTAATCTGTTTAAACATCAGTTTTTTACTATGTGAAATGGGAATAGTAACCCTTGCTGGGTTGGTGGGAGGATGAAACGAAGTAATATCTGAGAAATGCTCAGACTATTACCTGACACATAGTAAGTGCTCAATAAATAGTACATGGTAACAACATCAACCATTTCATAAGGGAAATCCCTTTGTTTTGTCTTAGCAGCCAGTAAGCCGGGTGTACCCCTGCTCCTGTGCAAGAGGCCTGTGAAACTCTGAAGCTATACTTGTACACAGATGTGATCCGATGATGCCATCTCATCTCCATGGCAACCAGGTGTCTCAGTTATCTAGTCTGGTGCCAGGTAAGCGGTAGGTGACGAAACAAACTGAATCTCAGGCTAAAACTCTATTGTTCAGTACATCCACCAGCAGTGCTCCTGTTACAGACACACTCAAAATTCTGATTTCATGTGACCTTTACATTCACGGTTTTAGTCATAAAAGTACTTCAGGAACATTGACCATCTCAGACCATACTTTTATTTTTAGTTACTTCCCAGATGTTTATCTGAGATAAAAATAAGCAAAACCACCAAAGCTTTTCTACTAAACATATCTCAATGTCTGTCATTTTAGTCCATTTTTCTATCGCTAACCTAAGGATAGATTAGAAAGTATGCTGTCAAAAAAACTTTTTTGAGCTTAAGAGAATGGTTGGCAGCACATTATTTTATAAGTGATATTGGATATAAAATAAACAAAAGCACTCTGGAGAACGGAGTAAAGGAAGCAATATTGGTTGAAAGGGCCCAGTGCCTGGTACCCTGAGGGAGTATGAATTTATGAATGAACGGAACACTTGGAAGAGCCAAAAGTCTTTGGAATTCCAGGTCCATAAATGAGTAGGTCTGTGACCTAGGGCAATGCGCTTAACTACTTTCTGTTCATTTTACAGCAATCTGTAGGATCGGCATCAGCTGTAGTAGTAACAACTTTTACTTTTTTCCAGCCAGCTGAGTGATTTTTCCAAACCACAATGCTTCCTGGAGCAACGTAAATTGAGCTGGCCTTTGGCCGAGCTGTGGCTCTGGGGATACCACAAAATGTTTCATAAAATTTGCATAAAGTTGCAAATTTAAGCAAAATAGAGGGGAAAATGCTGTAAAAATTAATAGGGCCGGAGGAAGTGTTCTCTAATCATCTAGTTACACACTTCCCCTCCCAGCTGCCCCCCAAACACTCATAATATTTGATATAAAACTAACATGGTGACATATAGCTGCAATAAAAAGGAACTATTCTTCCAACACAGCTCAGGGTGAAGCTAGGTAGATTTTAAAAGGGATTGGAGGGGCTTCCCTGGTGGCGCAGTGGTTGAGAGTCCGCCTGCCGAGGCAGGAGACACGGGTCCGTGCCCCGGTCCGGGAAGATCGCACGTGCCGCGGAGCGGCTGGGCCCGTGAGCCATGGCCGCTGAGCCTGCGTGTCCGGAGCCTGTGCTCCGCAGCGGGAGAGGCCACAGCAGAGAGAGGCCCGCGTACCGCAAAAAAAAAAAAAAAAAAGTGATTGGAGTCAAACGTAATTTGGAGAGGAGACAGAATATAGTTTGTTTGAATGACGCACAAATCAACAGTTGTTAATTTTGGTGGTTTTTGAGTAAATGAGTAGGAGAATTGGGACTGGCAGGTCTAATGTTACCCCAGTGCCTGTTAGGGGTCTCTATTTTCTTGGATAGAAGCTTTCTTCTAGAGGGAACGAGTTCAGAAGCACTGAATAACTAGGCTTCAGAAGGACCCTGCTTGAATTTGGAGCAGGGAGGACAGCAGGTCACAAGCAGATAATCTCCGAGAGCTGCTGGAGGATTGGCCTTGGAAACATCCAGGGTAGGAGAGGAAAAAATCCAAGGGCAGTCTTGGCGGGTGGAGGACGTCGGGGCGGAGATAACAAGTCTGGGCAATAGGAGAGGGAGGCGATGGGTAAGGGGAGGCCAAGAAAACATTTTTCATTGCTTTGTCTGAGGCTGAGGCAGCCCTGAGCAAAACTGTGAAGTAGGTCAAATTTCTTGTGTCTTTCTCTCCCTAGGGCATCGGAGACCTGCCACCACCATGCTGTTCCCCGTCACTCAGTTCCAAATTTATGAGATTGCCTCAGTCCCTTAGGTATTTGTTCTCTGAAAGGTAAAAATGTAGCTAGTCTGATAAAATAATGCATTGGAGGATGGCTGGGGGGCGGGGGACGGGGGATTGCATTTTTAAAAGAATTCTTGCAAACATTTCCTTCGTCCAGAGTAATAAATACGTGTTTAAAAAGAGGGTCTCTGACGAACTTATGGTTACCAGGGGGGGAAGGGTTGGGGGAAGGGATAGTTAGGGAGTTTGGGATTGACATGTACACGCAGCTGGATTTAAAATGGATAACCAACAAGGACCTACTGTATAGCACAGGGAACCCTGCTCAATATTATGTAACAATATAGATGGGAAAAGAATTTGAAAAAAGAAGAGATACATGTAATATATGTATAACTGAATCACTTTGCTGTACACCCGAAACTATCACAACATTGTTAATCAACTATACTCCAATATAAAATAAAGAGTTTCTTAAAAAAAGAAAAAAGAGGGTCTCTGTAAAGTCTGCCTTAATTCCAAGGAGGGTCTAAAATTGGGAATTTCCGGATGCTAATAGACCTAGAGTGGCAGTAAACAACTTTCCTCATAATTAAGCCCAGAAGGGGAAGAACTAAATTGTGTACTTTATGTGTTACAGGTGTGGAATTGTGCTGAGTACTTTTTACATATGATCATCATTCCTTTTTACAGAGTTGGAGACCCAGGTAAAGTTCAGAGCGGCTCGTAACCTGCCTGCAGCCAACGGCATATTCCAAAGGTGGCTAAAACAATATTGTCCATCCAACATGGTCTTCTAGAACAGGGGTCAGGAAAATCTATAAAGAGCTGTACAGTAAATATTTTTGGTTTTGCAGACCATGCAGTCTCTGTCCCAAACAACTCAACTTTGACATTGTGGCAAAGCCAGAGACGATATGTAAATGCACGGACATGGCTGCCTTGGGGAGGTGAGCCTGATTTGTTCCAAGGGTCGTAATTTGCCAAACCTGCTCTAGAACTTTGCCACTTCCCATGGTGAGGTGGAGTCCGATACCTCTCCCCTTGAACTTGGGGAAGTGTGTGATTTGCTTGTGACCGAGAGAGTACGCAGGAACTGACAGTGCATGACCTCCAGGGCTAAATCAGAAAAGGTGATGCTGTTTCTCCCTTAGTCCTTGGGACATCTGCCTGCTTGGAGCCCTGAGCCACCCCAGAAGCGTCCAATTTCCCTGAGGCCGCCATGCTGTAAGGAAGCCCAAGTCAGCCTCGTGGAAAGACCCCATGAAGAAGCCTGGAGACTCTTAGGAAGAGGGAGAGGTGTTCAGCAGCCCCCAGTGATCCAACCCTCCACCCACCCAACTGCAAGCTCGGAAGAGACCCTGAGCCAGAACTACCCAGCCAAAGCTCTTCCCAAATTCCTGCCCCACAGGAACAGAAATAATAACACGATTGCTGTCGTTTTAAGGCACTAAACAAAAAACTTAGAATCCTGTCCCAAAACTAGTGAGTGGCAGATATGGGATTCAAACCTAGGTTGGCTTGACATTCTATTACATGATCATTAATCATTCTATTAAATGATTGCTTACAGCAGCCTTTTTAAAAAATGGTGCTAAAATATATGTAACATAAAACTTACCATGTTAACCATCTTTAAGTGTACAGTTCAATAAGTACATTCACACTGCTGTGCAAAAGATCTCCAGACCCTTTTCATCTTGCAAAACTGAAACTCTACCCATTAAACAAGAGCTTCCCCTCCCTCACCCCCAGCCCCTGCAAACCACCCTTCTACTTTCTGTCTCTATGAATCTGACAACTCTGGGTCCCTCTTATCCTGTAAGTGGAATCATACAGTGTTTGTGATTTTTGTGACCGGCTGATTTCACTTACTATATACATGTGTGTATTTCATATATGTATATTTTAAGCCCTTGTTGGGTAGTGAGTCTGACCAGCGAGCAGCAAATGTTTGTCAAGGAAAAATGTCAGAGACCCCAGGTCTTATAAGTCACAGATGCAAGGTCCCAGGAGGGACTTGGCAACAGCAGTTACTCTGACAATGACAATTCAGTGTCCTGCCTCTAAAGGGCTTTGAAGAAAGCGGAACCCATGAATCAAGAACAAGATAAGGCTGTTTGCTTTGTTTCAACTTGCTGGCTGACTTCCTTCTCAGAGCCATGCCTTGAGGATGAAATCATTTTCTACCACACAGCCCCTGCAAAGACCATCAAACACAAGCCCTCACTGTCAGCTCCTTTATTTCCTCTGGGTCCAGGGTGTGTATTGACCTGGTGGAATGTCTGTGACTTGCTGTAAATTGTGTATCAAGCAAAAAACTTCCTGCAGGGAGTTGGCTTTCGGGAGGGTGAGCATTAAATGCTGCTTCTTGCTTAGAGAGACTAAAACTCATCCTGCGGGGGCTTCTTTGGCCTCCTCCACCTTCCTCCCATCCCTGACCTAAGACCAAAAGGCAGACCTGGGCCGAGGTGCACACTGTGACGGTCCCAGCTTGGCCTACCCCTCCCCACCTGCCCTGATTGTGCCTAGCCCACCTGTTACACAGAGAGGATGGAAGGGATTTTTGAGTCTCCCAGGATCCTAGCCAACTGTTATGAGCTGAGTGTGTCCTCCCTCCAGTTCTAATGTTGAAGCCCTCACTCTCAGGACCTCGGGATGCAAGCCTGTTTGGAGATAAGGGCTTTAAAGAGGTGATTAAGGTAAAATGAGGATGGGCTGGAATCCAATAGGACTGGGTCCTTATAAAACGAGAGAGAGACACCAGGGGCGTCTCACAGAGGAGGGTCACGTGAGGATACAGGGAGGATACAGGCGTCTGCAAGCCAACAAGAGAGGCTTCAGGAGAAACGGCCTGCCCACACCTTGACCTCAGACTTCCAGGCCCCAGAACTGTGAGAAAGTACGTTTCTTTATTTCTGTTGTTTACGCCACCCGGTCTGTCGTAGTTTGTTACCGGCGGCTGGGACTTCAGCCCAGAAGAGTTCTGAGGGTAATCATCGGAAACTCAAAAGGCAAGAAGGCTTTGAGTAGAGTTCCTCCGTCTGCATCTTTCACAAGCGCCTGCTGGCAGGTTTGGGAGGCCGTGCTGGTGGCCGAGCCTGGGGTGAGCACTGACCTGGGGTGAGGCCCGGGGGGGAGCCTGGAGGCTCCTGCCTCAGAGGGAGGGGCACCAAGGCGCTAGATTCTGGAAAGTCTGGCAAGCGTGGGGAGATTTAGTGGGTGTTCGGGGCCTGGTCTAAGAGGCACTTGGCTAACTCCCTCCCTCAGCGCTCCCACCTTCCTCCCCCCACTACCCGTCCTCCGTGCAAGATGCTTCATTACCAGGCGAGTCCGAAGGAGGGATGGCATCATGCAAATCCTGATAAGGTTTCGGTTTTTCTTTTGCGGGAAGGGCACTGTGATATAGGAGGGTAAGCAGCTGTCGGATGGCTGGGGCGGTGAACAGAATGAAGGCCCCTAAAGGTGCCCACGTCCTAATGTTCAAACTCTGTGCGTATGTTCCCCTTCCATCGCAAAGGGGGATTTCAGACGTGATTAAGTTAAGGGTCTTTTTTTTTTTTCGGCCGCGCCACGTGGCACGTGGGATCTTAGTTCCCAGCCAGGGATTGAACCTGTGCCCCCTGCAGTGGGAGCGTGGAGTCTTAACCATTGGACCCCCAGGGAAGTCCCGATGGTCTTCAAGTGGAAAGATTGCTCTGGATTATTTAGGTGGGCTCAGCTGGGGTGGGCCAATGAAATCACAAGGATTCTTCTAAGAGGATTAGTCAGAGAAGAAGAAGTGACTCGGAGCAGAGGGGGATGTGTGTGTGTGAGAGAGAGAGAGGGAGAGGTTTCAAGATGCTACTCTGCTGCTGTTTCTGAGGACAGAGGAAGGGGCCATGAGCCTGGAAGTGCAGGCGTCCTCTAGCAGCTGCAAAAGGTAGGAAACGGATTCTCCCCTGGAGTCTCCACAACAGAGTGCGGCCCTTGCAGACCCATTTTAGACTTCTGATTTCCAAGACTGTAAGATGACTGGTGTTGTTTTAAGCCCCTAAGTGTGTGGTAAGGTTACAGCAGCAATAGGAAATCAACACAGGTGGTAAGGCTGAACGTCCTTGAACAGCCGCTATCACATTTCAACATGCGGAGATACATGCCCAGAAATGGAGTCACAAAGCTAAGGCTTCCATCAGTTAAAATGGTGGTTTTCAAAGGTGGTCCCCCAACCAGCATTGCCAGCAGCGCCGGGAACTTGTGGGTCAAGTTCTCAGGCTCCACCCAGACCCAGGATTCAGAAGCACTGGGGGTGGAGCCCAGCAACCTGTGTTTTTAAAAGCCCTTCAGGGGCTTCCCTGGTGGAGCAGCGGTTGAGAGTCCGCCTGCCGATGCAGGGGACACGGGTTCGTGCCCCGGTCCGGGAGGATCCCACGTGCCGCGGAGCGGCTGGGCCCGTGAGCCATGGCCGCTGGGCCTGCGCGTCCGGAGCCTGTGCTCCGCAACGGGAGAGGCCACCACAGTGAGAGGCCCGCGTACCGCAAAAAAAAAAAAAAAAAAAGGAAAGCCCTTCAGGTGATTCTGATACACACTAAGGTTCACCTTCAAAATAAGTGACTGGGCTGGTTCTTCAGGAATGAAGGGTAGTCGTGGACCCTCGGATGTGTGTGTGTTCCTAGCGAATCTACAGTTAAACTAGTTTCCTGGTGTACACTGCTTGGCTTGGAATCTGGGAATGATGGGCACAGTTATCCCTCCAAGATGGGCTCTGCAGGGAAATGTGGGAGAAGGGTGGCCTAGAATTCAGTCTCCCTGGGGCTACAGGTCCCCACCCCCTTCATAGCCTGTGCTGTGCTAAAGAGACCGGGAAGAAGGCTAGATTGTGGTTACAGCCCCCTGCGAGATCTTGTCTGTTTGTCCCAGCCTGGGGCGGCCTAAGGCGTGGCTGTTTCCCTCCCTTCTTTTCCCAGCTCCTTGCCTGCCTGAGGCAATCCCAAACTGGCTAGTTGGAAAGATACTCACTTTAGAAAGTTGAGTGAGGTCGCTCCTTCCTGCCAGAGCTTACAGTTATGGAATCACGCAATGATTTCAGTCCTAGGTCAGCCTCCTGTTAGCTGGGTGATCTTGGGAGCTTAATTTCTCCGAGTCTTGGTGTCCTTGTCTGTAAAGTGGGCATGCTGAAAGTACTTCTCTGATAGGGTTGTTGAGAGGTTAAGTGAGATAATACAGGTAAAGGGCCCAGTGCAGGACTTGGAACAAAGTAAATGCTTAATACTACTGTGGTGAATTGTAATTAATTGTAGTTAATGTTATTAATTGCAATTAATAGCCATTATTTACACCAGCCCTGATATTAATCTCCTATTTCCAGGCTTCATGTATATAATGGATCCAATACACAAGTTCACTTATGTAAGGGATTCAGTCCCTTTTAAGTTCTGCTGACATCTCTCCTTGAGCTTCTTCAAGGCTCTGTGAAAAGGAAAAGTCTTCCTCCCTATAAAATGAGGGCATTTCTCCTAGCTTCCCAGCTGATGGAACTTTTCTACGCAGCCCCTGGGCATCCAGTGGAGGGATGCTGGCTGGACGTCAGTGGGGATATTCCCACCTTCCCGCACTGCCTGCTTTCCTCCGTCTGGTCCAGTCCCACCGGGTAATTTTCCTTCCTACCCCTCAGGCCCAGCCCCATCTCCCCCCAGACAGCTGCCACCACATCCCTCTGCTTCAGAAGCGGAAGCAAGGGGTGTTTTAGGACCTTTCCGGGTGAGTGACAGCATTTGAGATGCAATTGATAAAACGCCCGTGCTGAGAGGAACCAGACTCCCCAGTCACCTCCGTGCCGCCTAAACTGAGCCTGTCGGAGCCTGTCGGATGTTTGTCTGTGCAATCCGGTCACGTCCACCTCTTCTGTGAGATGGTGGGCTGTGGTGACCCGGGTGTGAACTGTCCCTTTGGGGCAGTGGGTCTGGGACACTCTGCACGCGCTTGGCCACATGGGGACTGGCCGCTGTGACTGTGCCCCCGAGCTTGCGTCGGGCTCCGTGGGGGCCACTCAGGGTATCCGTCCCTGTTGGCGAATGAGGTCTTATTCCAGCTCACCGGGGAGGCTGCAGGGTTTTTCCTCGGCTACCCCGTGACGACCCAGGGACAACATTCCGGGAAACCAGAAGGGCTGGGCGGGCCTCTGGAATGTCAAAGGAAACAGCTTGGCGAGGCTGGGGGCTGGTTTCTGCCGTGTCACTTTCTCTGACCAGCAGGCGCTTGGTAGCCGTTCACTTAGCACCTGAACCCCACAAACGTTAAGATGTACCTTTCTTAGAAGGGAAGGGCCAGTTTATTTTTCCTTCACAGGAACAGTTCATGATAAACAGGTCACATTAAAGACTATTTACAAGAATAGGGGAAACTAACAGAGGAAGACTACCCCACCCCCTTTTAATTCAAATTTTATCTTATTTGTTCTGTTTAAAGGGAGGGATTGGTCATAATATTACCTTATGCACCGAAGGGAACCTGTTATGGACTGAATGTCTGCACCCCCTTCCCCAGAGGCTTCATATGTTGAAGGCTCAACCCGGTTGTGTTGGTATTTGGAGATGGGGAGGTAATTAGGCTTAGATGAGGTCCAGAGGGTGGGACCCTGGTGATGGGATTAGTGCCCTTATAAGAAGAGAGGGTACCGGGGAGTTGTCTCCCTCTCTCTGTCCCCTTCTCTCTCTTCACATGGAAAGGCCATGTGAGGACAGGGTGAGAAGGCAGTGTCTAGAATCCAGGAGGGGAGCTTTCTCCAGACATCTACCCTGCTGGCATTTTGATCTTGGACTTTCCAGCCTCCGAAACCGTGAGAAAACACATGTCTGTTGTTTAAGCTTTCCAGCCTATGCTATTTTGTGAGAGCATCCTGATAAGACTAAGATAGAACCTCAAGAGCAAAATAATCTAAACTCCAAGTAATAGACCACAAAGACCCAGGTGGATTTCACTGAATGCCCCTCCCTCCTGTCCTAAAAGACAAAATACGTAACAGTCCCGTATAGATGGGCCCCCACAGATGCTCTGAGAAGCAAAGTCTACCCACCACTCAGAGAACCTGCAAAAGGGAAGAACCAAAGTGATGAGCCCTTGAATCTGCCCGGTGCCTGCCTCATAGTGCCTGTGAACCGAGCAGGACCCTACGGGGCCTTCCCGGGACAGACCCCTCTCTACATCCACAGCTGTAGCTCCTCTCTGAAGTACGTAGAGAATGGTATCTGATGCACATTTCCTGAGTTGTTTTACAGATGCTAAAATGCCACCAAATGGAAGAAATGAACTACTTGGTGACCATGAGCATGTAGCCCCCAGACCTACTGGTGCCTAAGGATCGACACTGTTAACCATCCTGTCACCTCACCATTAGCCAATCAGAGAATTGTACACAAGCTGGGCTGCCCCTCCCTCATCTTGCCTTTAAAACGCTTTGCTGGGGAGTTCCGGCTTTTCGAGTACTAGCTGTCCCAAGCTCCTAGCATGGCACCTTACAGTAAACGTTGTACTTTCCTTCACCACCACCTGGTGTCAGTAGACTGGCTTTACTTCGACCAAGTGGACCCAAGTTTGATTCGGTTACACCACTGCCTCTACTGCCTCGGGGCTCCTGGCAGCGACTTCTACCAGGCTTTGCCTCTCCCTTCACGGAAATCTTTACAGTACATGCCTAATGATTTTGTGACAGTCAAATCTTACAACGATTCAGAGGTTACGTAAAGACTTGGGCACGTGCCACCTACTCGCTTTGGTGGCCAAGACCTACATGCAGTTGTGCTGGCATTTTTGATCATCACACCCTGTTTGAGGTTGCATGTGTGTTTGGGGGGTGAGTGGGTCACAGGGGTGAGGAGAGACCATCTTCAGGTCAAGCATGTTGCCCTGGAGATGCTCGGCATCTGCACAGTTCCCCAAGGTAGCGCCACTTAAACACTGCCCCCAACAGAAAACAGTCATAGGCTGAATTAGCGATTCTTTTCAGGAGATTAGATTTGGGGCAATTTCAAGCCTTCATAATAGAAAAATAGTTTGCTTTAAGGCAGTTAAACTAAAAGCATACATTTTAATTCTGAGGGACAGAAAGTCAGTTAGGGCTTGCCTAGGTTTGGGGTCAGAGGGTGGAGAGTGACTAATTGGGGTGATGGAAATGTTCCAAACTTAGATTGTGGGTGATGGTTGCACAACTCTGTGAATATCCTAAAAAAACAGAAAACAAAAAAAAAGACACTAATTATATACTTTAAATGGGTGGATTTCATGGTATGTGAATTCAATTTTGAAAGCTGTCAAACGTTTAATTCTGAAACAATGTCATGGTCTCATAAAAATAGCCCTAATATTTTATTAGTGTTAGTAATTTTTTTTTGTAACCAAATTTTTCTGGTGTGTGATTACTAAGTCTTTGGGTTACATATGCTCTTGAGAAGAACAGATTAAAGAAGTTATAAGGCATCAGAGCTCAGGGAAGACACTGACCAGATCCCAAGCATTGGTCAGTCTTCCCCTACGCTCCTCCCTCCAGCACAGACCCATGGGGTAGAATGTGCCGCTGGAGCACATGTGGTTCCTCATACCCTATCTCTACAGTCCTTCCTCTATACTCTATAGCCCTAAATGTCATCCTGTTGATTCTCCAACAGGAGGGCATATCAGAATCCTGCGGAGTCGGGGGAGGGATGTGGTGGGAGATTGTTTTTGTAATTTGAAAAAGCATAGTTTGCCTTGTAATAGAATATTTTGTTAAATTTTCTCTCTCTGTGTATATAATATTCTTAAAGAATAATTACAAAATGAACATCCTGTAACCACCATCTAGGCCAAGATATAGAATTCTGGCAGCACCCCAGAAGCACCTGGTTCACACCCCCTGTACGTCTTTTCCCCTTTATAAAGCTCTGCCCATCGCAGAAGTAACACTTTTTCGAATCTCCTAGTCATTTACAAATAGTTTTTTTCCCCCACAGTTCTTCTAAAGCTTATCTTTTATTTCTTTACACATGGCATGTATATCTGTATTGTAACAATTCTAATAATTCAACATCTTAATCCTCAGAGGGTCTGTTCTCTTCTTGCTATGATGCCCTGTTTCCTTGTGTGCTTGGTTATTTTTGAAGTCATTTATTAAAAAAATAAATTTATTTGTTTTTATTTTTGGCTGTGTTGGGTCTTTGTTGCTGCACACGGGCTTTCTCTAGTTGTGGCAAGCGGAGGCTACTCCTCATTGTGGTGCGTGGGCTTCTCATTGCGGTGGCTTCTCTTGTTGCAGAGCACGGGCTGTAGGTGCGCTGGCTTCAGCAATTGTGGCTCGTGGGCTCAGTAGTTGTGGCTTGCGGGCTCTAGAGTGCAGGCTCAGTAGTTGTGGTGCACGGGCTTAGTTGCTCCGCGGCATGTGGGATCTTCCCAGACCAGGGATCGAACCTGTGTCCCCTGCATTGGCAGGCGGATTCTTAAGCACTGCACCACCAGGGAAGCCCCGTTTGGTTATTTTTGACAGTGTAACAGGTCACTTTCCTTGGAGAATTATTTTGGACAGCTATTTGTGGCCTAGGAAAATATTCCTTTTTCTGTAGAGGATTATCATTTGAACTATTCATGGATTGAGGGCGTTTGAACCGCTCAGTTGATGTGAATTTGGGCCAAGGGCATGAAAGAAGTATGTATATGGTTACAACTTCTCATGAATGGATAATCTCTTGCCTTCTACCACCACAGGAGTTTTTTGTGCATGTGTATTTTGTTTCGTTTGGAGCTGGGGTTGGGAAGTGTCTCATGTGGAGATGGTTACATTCTGATTCATCCTTACCTATAGGGTATAAGCTTTTGGGGTGCGTGTTGTATGGGATAGGATTTTCCTGTTAGATTTCTTCTTGGGCAGGCTCTGGACTTTAATGTCTGTCTGCTTCTTCCTACTATAGGGGACCATCAAAACCTGAATTAATGATCAACCTGATTCAGCAAATGCCCTCAGGGCGGGAGCATCTTTACTGTTTTGGTTACCTCTTCCACTTTCTGCTTTCCAGTAACTCCTTACTAACTCATTAGATCTTTGATGTTTTTAAGAATATATATGTATGCTTATATATATGTGTGTGTGTGTGCATACGTGTATCTATCCTATCATATTACTAGAAGTGAAACCCTATCAGAACCTAATTTTAAATTTGGAAAATGAAATATCTATTGGTTTGTATATTACAGTGACAGAAAGTAAAACCTAACCATATCTTTTTGGCCGGAGGGTGCTCCTGTGAAGGACTCTCAGCGTGATTGGGGTGGTGGAGCAGGGGGAAGACAGGGGTGAGGCAGGGAAGGGGGATGCTTTGCATATTTCCCTTAGGAGAATCTATCAGCCTTTCAGAGTGGAAGGAGGTTGTTTACGCCAGGGTGTATATATATACCTATAGGATGTCAAAAGGGGGTATGGATTTTTTTTAAAGTTTAGAAACGCAATCCATAATGGTATTCAACCCTGTTTTCTAAAACTTCATTGAGATTGCAATTCTACAAATTTTGCAATGAAGAGGTTCTTTTACGTCTTTGGTCATTGACTCCTTAGATTATCTGTTGAAAGCTATAGACACTCTTCTCCAGAAATAATTCACATAGGCACACATGTACAAAGTGTGGTTTTAATTTCAGATGGTTGTAGGGACTCTCTAAAGGTCATTCATGGACCCAGATTAAGAACTTCATCTTGCAGTTGGCTATTTGTTCACAACTTTCTTATGTTCAATCCAACTCTTTTTTGCTTAACGGAACCCCCTTACGTTTGATTCTAACGTTCAAAAATAAAGAAATTGGCAATATCCAATTCGTAACCCCGCATTCCCCTTCCTCATAGGTATGTTTACATAGTCATCAATTCCATGAATCCAACTCCTCCATCTCATGGATTGCCTTGATCTTGACAGGCCTTCCCTAATAATTACAGGCTTCTCTGTCTCCAGTCAAAACTACACTGTCCTCTGAGTTATCTTTTTTTGCGGTACGCGGGCCTCTCACTGTTGTGGCCTCTCCCGTTGCGGAGCACAGGCTCCGGACGCCATGACTCACGGGCCCATCCGCTCCGCGGCATGTGGGATTCTCCCGGACCGGGGCACGAACCCGTGTCCCCTGCATCGGCAGGCGGACTCTCAACCACTGCGCCACCAGGGAAGCCCTCTGGGTTGTCTTTTGAAGAGGCAAACTTGATCACTGTATTCCCTGCCTGAAAGGTCTTCAGTGACTCTTCCCTTCCTAAAGGATGATGCCCAAACCCCTTGTTGTGATTCTTATAACTTAACCCTTTCTCTTCTGCTTCTTCCTATTCTCTCCCTAGACAGCATTGGCTGCTTTTTCAAATATAATATAATTGACATATTTCCTGCTCTTTGACTTGACACACACTGTTCCTCTGCCTGTAATTTCCACCCTCCCTTTCTTTACCTGGCAAACTCCTACTCATCTTTCACATGTCCTGTCTGCTATCACCTCTTCTGTGAAAACTTCCTGAATTATCCACACTGTCCCTGTGCCCTCTTAGCCCGTAGAAGATGCCTCACCCACCTCTCATCCCTGCACTGTGATTATGGATTTCTGTCTTCCCGAGACGTCAGACCCCCTGTCTTGACCGTCTCTAACCCTGTACCTCCACAGTACTTGGCTCAGTAGAATTTTAAAAAAATTATAGTTTTACACATCTTAAACCCGTTCATATGTCTTTCTAAGGAAACTGATCTTTCTCTAAGAACAAAACTGGACTATCAGACAAAGGACCTCAGAATGAGCCTGATTACTTAATGGGCAGCTGGGGTACCCTGTCCTTATTGTTACTGTTTTGTAATTTTGCGTGTATATGTTTACGGATATTTGTAGTGATAGTTAAGAAGCAAGAAAGAGGCAAAGGCTAATCAAGGAATTTCACTTCCTAATTTTAAGTGCCACGCTCTGGTAAAAGAAAATGAATGAACTGCAGATTCTAGAAAGGTCTCTGTCTAGGTCTTTCCTCTTGTCTGCCTGTAGAAATATGCTCCGTTTATTGGGTAGAGGGTAGCCACACTTTGCTTCCCGGGACCACTTTCCTGTATCTGTGATTTTGATGACGCTTTTAAAAATGTTTTCTAGTTCTTTCAAGAATATATTAATATAGTAGAGTTTTGGTAAGGACCAATTCCAAATATGGTAGGTAGAAAGCCTGCCACTTGACCCTTCCATCATGCTAGCACTTTAATATTTTCTATTCAGAAATCAACTGGTATTTCACGATCAATTCTAGGTTTTTTGTTTGTTTTTCTTCTGGGTTGCTTTTTTTTTTTTCTTTCATCTCCCGATCTCATACTTTCATATTCTTCTTTCAGTTACATTAATATGTATTTCACTGCTTTGAATGTCATCTTGTTAATGGAATAATTTTATACTTTATAAAGATCACAATGACTTGCCTGTTAATCTTACGTTTTTAAGAGTAGGGACATTTAAAGAATAATATTAAGCCCCTGAGGTGTTGTATATTTGATTCCATCAGTTCTTGATACCTTCAGTCTCTGAGTTCTATATTATCTGGAGAACAGCTCTAAATGAGCCTGTTTGTAGCATAAAGTTCACCAAGGTCCTAAAGGTGTCACATCCATTGATGGTATCAAAGTGGATATTAGATGGGCCTCGATGGTTGTATAATAAGTCTCATTTTGTTGAATCTATTTTATCGGACCATTTTCCATGATAAGGCCACAAGAACTCAAAAAAACTAACCTTCGGTTTCCTGATAGAGCTTCCTACACCCATTGGTTTCGAATAGAAAAGTCCCCTCATGGCCTGGGTGCTCTCAGCTGCGGCCAGAGGATCCCATACAAAAGCAAGGAAGAGCATGAACGTGCTGCTTTGTGAAGACAGCACAAGGTCATGGGCTGTCACAGGACTAGAATTTTGTATAGAATTTTGTCAAGTGGCCCCTTTGCTTAAAATCTGCCCACAGATGTGATGCCTGTAGAGCCAGCTTGGCATATAGTATCTACCATAGAGACCCAGGCAGGAAGCCTCTTAAATCTCAGATGCACATAATGGTAGAACATCAGTTTGATGAATATAAGAAATACAATATATCATTTGACTGACTCCCACTATTGCTATTCATAGACTTGCTTTTTTAAAAATTTATTTATTTTATTTATTTTTGGCTGTATCAGGTCTTTGCTGCGGTACGCGGGATCTTTTGCTGTGGCGCTCAGACTTCTCTCTAGTTGTGGTGTGTGCATTTTCCCTCTCTCTAGTTGTGGTGCATGGGTTCCAGAGCGCGTGGGCTCTGTAGTGGGTGGCACGTGGGCTCTTGGTGAGGTGCGCGAGCTCAGTAGTTGCGGCTCGTGTGCTTAGTTGCCCCGCGGCATATGGGATCTTAGTTCCCCGACCAGGGATCGAACCTGTGTCCCCTGCATTGTAAGGTGGATTCTTTACCACTGGACTACCAGGGAAGTCCCCTAGACTTGTCTTTTAAATTGATTAGATTAATGAGATAAGTTCACGATGATTTTTTTTTTTTTTTTTGTATCTCTCACAGCGCTTATGATAGTGTCTTTCAGGCAATAGGTGCTTAATATGTATTTGCTGGGAAAAAAAAAAAGATATAGAGCAAGAGAAACAGGGTAACTTGGCATGAAGTCCTGCTGAAGGCCCGCTCTGGGCTAAGAGCCAGGCCGCCTTGTTTGCAAAGCCACGGGCTGTTACCCCAAACCTCACACTGAAATCCTTGATTTCTGGGCCAAGCAATGCAGTATGGCCCACTCCCAGGATCAAAACCAGAATTCTTTGTAATGTGTGGTAATAGAATGTGATCTTCAAAAGCAGTTCAAAGCATCCAGGAAAGTCAGGACGTGCCATGGCAGGAAACAGAGCAGTGAGCCCTTGGACTTGGGGCTGAAATGAATCCTCGCTTGAACAAGTAATGGAAACTGACAAAGTTCCCACACAGAGAACCCAGCACATGGAGAGGTGGGTTAGTCAGCCCCCAGTCGTGGTCCCTGTACTACATTCTCCACTGAGGACACAGCAGTGATGGAAACCGAACATATGTCCACACCTGTGTTCTTCCTATACTGCGTGTGTAAATTAAAGACCTCTCCTAGCTGGAGAATTGTTCTCACCTCCTTTATTCCTAGTAGGACTACTGTTATTTTTACTACAGCCATCATCGTTTATCGAGTGCATACGATGTGACATACACGGTTCCACGAACTTATCATGGATTATACAACTTAATCATTAACTATTATTGTCATTCCAACTTTTAGTGAGGCAAGAGAGGTCCAGAGAAGTTAGTTAACTTGCCCACAGTCACACAGCTAATAAGCAGGAAAGCCAGGATTCAAACCTAGGCAGTCAGACTCTAGAACTGAACTCTGAACAACTATGCTATAGGGAAACATATCCTTCATGAAGGCAGCAAACAAAATGGCACAGATGTTCCGAAAAAGTAAGACAATGTATTTATAGATAATACTACTCTGAGTATATATACGTATATATTTTTACTAATTATAAATAACAAATGTATTAATAAGTAATGATTAATGTATATTACCAAGTATTCTAGGGGCAGTTATTCCATAAAAATAAGACAATACATATATATATGTATATACACATATACTGTCCTCTGTGGTATCAACAGTAGACTGATTTTCTATACATAGCAATATATTCATGATAACAAATATTTATATTTCACTCTAGATTCAGAAGTACTTTCAGTCCCTCACCCCACTTAACCCCACAGCAATCCCATAAGGGCGCAGAACAGGTATTACAATGATTATGTCCTGTGAGGCACCAGGCCTCAGCTTATGAGCCTTTCAAGAGGATATAAAATATTTTGAGTCTTGAAAAAAGTTACTGGCACTAAACCACGGATTAAAAAATTGCAAGATCAAAACTAATAAAAATTTAATTGAATGGTATAAACTAACATTATGTTAGCATCACTAATTGTTAAACTTACCACTCACAAAATTCCATTACATTTGAAAATACTTTCATACATACTAAATATGTATGATTACCAAGGAATCATAGCTAATCATAAACAGAATGAGTTTTACATACTTAATCGTAGATTAAAAAATGATACAAATTCTTTAAAAGATTTTTAAAGAAGACAAATTTATCTAAAGGGGCTGTTGGGAGACCCCTGGTGGCCTAGTGGTTAGGATTCTAGGCTTTCACTGCCGTGGCCTGCGTTCAGTCCACACCGGGGAACTGAGATCTCACAAGCGGTGCAGCTTGGCCAAAAAAACCAACCAACCAACCAACCAAACAAACAAAAACAACAAAAAAACCCACCAACAAACCACAAAGCAACAACCAAAAACAGGGGATGTGGATCATTGTGGGATATTTTAAATGATATAGGGTGAATTTTCTAAAGGAGCCTGTGAGGTTGCATGCAGGTCGAGGACAAGATTTGCCTAAGGCAAAAGCCAAGTGCACGGGTGAAACACACAGCTTCACCTCCAGGGTACAGGGCTGCTTGCTCAGTGTTCTCTGAGAGCTGTTTCCACTAGCACCTAGACCCCCATCCTCAGTGGGATCACGGAGACCAGAGCTCCTCACTGTAGCCACACATTCTGGAGGATGTTCACTTATATGTGTCCCATGCTAAGGATCCCAGCCGCTCCCTCCTGCCATCTGGCGAGATGGTGCCTGGGAGCGGCCGCATCTGATTCCTGGAGGCGTGGACCGGGATCTGTCTGCCCTGGGGTTCAGTACACCGGCAGATACACTGCTTCCGCTTTGCCTTCTGTATGTCTTTCGCGGGGGCATCTTTCTGATCCCCAGGCAGGGTTCCTAGGCTGACTTCTATGTTCATGTAACTCCTTTAATCTACTCCTACTACTCCATTTTTATTATATGAAATTGTAATGATCTGTTTCCATAGATGCCACCTTTTCTAGATAGGAGAACTACGTCTGGTTCATCAGTCTTTCCTCACAGCCTCGTATGAGACATGGCATAATGCAGGCACTTAATAACTTTATTAATTTTGTCTTAATAGCTTAAGAACAATAAAGTAATAAAATATGTTTGGAAATAGCCTTTCTGCACCAGCTGCCATTGGCCTCAAGCAGGCTGAATTCTTCCCCTCAATATGCCTTATAAATATAATATTCCACAAGTGCTGGGATATTGAAAAGGCGAGTATGTTCTAAATCATTCTAGGGTGATATTTTTTAAAGTGTTCTATTTTTAATTTGAGGAACATTTAGAGTAATGTAATTCCAAAGCAATATTAAAACAAAACAAAAATGCTCCAAACTTAAACCACATTAACAACCGGATGAAGAACGGAAAACAGTGGAGTAAAGGATATTTGGAGACATGCTGATCATTTTTCCTAAGTACCACGTGATTTTTTTTTTTTTTTTTTTTTTTTTTTTTTTTGCGGTACGCGGGCCTCTCACTGTTGCGGCCTCTCCCGTTGCGGAGCACAAGCTCCGGACGCGCAGGCTCAGCGGCCATGGCTCACGGGCCCAGCCGCTCCGCGGCATGTGGGATCTTCCCGGACCGGGGCACGAACCCGTGTCCCCTGCATCGGCAGGTGGACTCTCAACCACTGAGCCACCAGGGAAGCCCTACCATGTGATTTTGATTGTATCTAACTTTGGTTAGATTTCCATTAGGTTACGTGCAATAAAATTATATTCAATTTAGTAAAAAAACCAAATTCATAATTACTTAGGCACACGATCATTACTCTTAAAAACTTATGAAATAACGTCAAGCAAAAGTAGAAGCATTGATTTTGAGAATTCAGTTTTTGAGCCAATGCAATAAAAATAAAGGCAGTAACAAAACAATATATATAAACATCTAAAATATATTGAATGTGCCAAACACTTTACTAGGTACTTCAACAGGATCTCATTTTACTTAGGCCTCTTAATCACCTGGATTGCTCAGTACTTTTAAGCCCATTTTATAGATGAGGAAAGTGTGATTCAGAGAGAGTGACTTGCTTCAGATTACAGCACAGCCAAGGAGTTATAGGGACAAAGTTTGAACCTAGGAATGTCCTTTATACTGTCCTCCAATAGAGTGTGTTCCAAACTCAGTGTTAGGAGTTTACACTTGAGGAGGCCATCTATAAAATCAACCATGGTATACAGAAGGCTTAAAAGGAAATTAAACTTGCCTCTGTATCTCCTAACAGGCATGTGTTCAAGAAAAACTGTACTCAAGAGAGCTGTATCCGTTAGCTTTCTGTTTCCACCTAAGCATACATGTTGGTTAAAACTAGGAAACACCTGAAAATCCATACATATCTCCAAAACATTTCAGATCCATAAAGCTTTTGGGACTGGTATCTGATTTTGCATTTCACTGACGTATTATTGTAAAAATGCTTTGGCTTTTTCCTCAGTGAAACCAAACTAAAGTCATGATGTATATTCTTCCAACTTAAAGCATTAATGGCTTCAACCAAACCGTTGTATATACAGCTGTGGCAATATTTAGATAGGTAAGCATCTTAGTTGAATACCAAACGCACACAGGGTCAACATCAAGTTGATTTCACAGTTAATTTTAATGGATGTGATGGGTAATTTAAGAGGGTGTGATTTTTCCAGCTTCATACTCCAAACCAAAGCCTTAAGTGATTTCAGCAGTTGTCTAAATTATGGTGTGTCCCCAAATTAAGAGGAAGGTCAGACCACAATTTTAGATTGAAAATGTAAAGGCCATTTTCTAAATTTGGAACCAAAATACTAGAAGTGGCTTTCAAATCACTATTGAATTGACTTCAAAGACTGCCAATGAGACCACTGTCCTTAAAAGCTGCCTTCTTAATGCGGCATCGTAGAGTTGGTTATTTTTTTTTATATAAGAGCTTAGTGTACACTGAAAACTTCCAGAAGATTGCTAAAAATAGTCAACACATAAGCGCTGAAACTTACTCTCTTAAAAAACAAAGAGGAAAGCCAGGAAATAAATCAGTGACTTAAACTGGCAGCTTTTCCTTTACAGCTTGCCTTTGATTTATACATTTCTAGTTCCTGCCCCAGGGAGGGTGGTGAAGGCTATGCTTTGGCGCTTTGGAAGCAAACTGTCTTCTGAGTTATGCTAATCTCTTGCTAGGTGCTCAAGGCTGCTTATTCAGCACAGACTTCATTAGTTTTTGGCTATAGATGTACAGATTTATAGAAGGCTGCTCTTTGGATGGCTATGGTTGTTGTCTCCTTAGTTTTCTTTATTCAAAAACTTCCATATTTTTGGTTAGTGTTGACAAACGGCGCAGTCAGGAACACTGTGACCTTATAAAATAGTTCATAAGGAAACATTATTAATATTGATAAAAATCAGTGTTTACCTAACACTTTGTTTGTTGGACCAGCTGAAACCTTTCCTCTCCTCCCCACCCCCACCCAGGACTGGATGAGCAGGTAAGGCAATGATCCCATCTGATGGGAACACCTCCAAGTGGGGTTGCGATTGGACCCCAGCCCTGTTCACTTGGGCACGGAGCTCCCGTGAGGTGATCAAGGAGCTGTATTCCCATCTGAGGAGCTGCTTCCCTCAAAACTCTCTCAAAGCAGAGAAGCAAAGGTTTATTCTGGTTGTTTGCTATGGCTTTGCCCAAAATGACACTTTCAGCAGCGTGCCATCATATACTCCAGTGGAGGTGATCACTTGTTGGCTAGATCTTTGGACCCTGGAGAGAGGGAGGGCTGCAGGGCAGCTTGGGAAGTCAGCAGAGAGAGGGAAAGGTAGAGAAGAGAACAAGAGCTTAGAAGCACCTACTGTATACCATACACTAGGTTAAGTCCTTTACATACATCAGCTTGTTTTAGTCTTTTCAGCTGCCCCAGGCAAGAGAGCTCTCCATCCTATTGGATAACTAGGCAAGTAGTTACTTGCCAAAACCATCCAGTTAGTGGTTGGCCTTCTGTTGCCTGAAGGGCCGTCTACTTTGCTTTCTGTGACACAGCAGAAACAGAAGTGCAGCTGGAATAGAGGAGGAGGGAGAGGGAAGGAGAGAAGGAGAAAAAGGAAAACAACACAAAACAAAAAGGTGACTGTGAGAAAGTTCTGAAATGCTGCCACTGGTTATTCGAGGTGAACTCTTCCCAAGGTGAGGGTCATCCCAACAAAGACTGCGATTTAGGCAAAATTCAACTTCCATTTTATGGGTCACACTATCTCTGCCATTTCAGGAGGGTCCTAGTTTTTGGAAGCTACTTGGTAAATTCTCAGCTCAGTGCTCATTCTTCCCAGAGACATTGTTATTTAATAGTACAATTTCACCAAAAGTATAACAATGCTCTGCAAAATACATTTGAGGAGAGAACCCTGATTGCTCAGTACAGTTGATCCAGAGTCCAGGTTAGCCCTGCAGGCAGAGGGTCTGGGTGTCTTTGCAGAAAAAACTTTCTTGAGTCTTGATTTCAGTTTCTACAGTATTCTGTTTTTAGATCCCTGACACACTGCCCCCCTTCACTCTGGTTGAACGGGGAGGGATTCTTTCCCTGGAGGCAGCCCTTGCTTATCTCTGTAGCTCTCTGACTTGAAGGTCTGTAAAGATGTTTTGCTTTGATTTCCAGTAGTAAACATATTGAATCTTTATCCTAAATTTATTACTAGAAAGAGGTCCAATGAGCTATCTATTTGTTAATGCATCTACCACAGTCTAACCTGATGTATCGAGTATATGGCTTTGCTCAGAAAAAGAAAGATACAATGACAAGAACAAAATTCATCCGGGGGGGATGATATCAATACATTTGAAATATTTTTTAAATGTTAAATTCATTTGGTGTTGCTATGGACTTAATATTTATGTCCCCCCAAAATTCATATGTTGAAATCTTAACCACCAAGGTATTAAAAGGTTGGGTCTTGGGAGGTGAATAGGTCATAAGGGAGGAGCCCTTGTGAATGGGATTAGTGCCCTTATGAAAGGGACACAAGAGAGCTCCCTAGTCAGCTGTCTGCAACCCAGTAGGGGGCCCTCACCAGACAAGGAACCTGCCAGGGACTTGATCTTGGACTCTCAGGCTCCAGAAATTTCTCTCTCCAGGGAGAGAAATTTCTGTTGTTTAAACCACCTAATCTATGGTAATTTGTTATAGCAGTCCAAACAGACTGAGACTGGGGCATTTTTGGAAACACTGCATGTCACATTATGGAAAACAGAATTACTTAAGCAAAAGTATCTCATTCCTCAACACACATGAAAGGTCAGATCAACGCTTCATAACTGAAAAGCAGCTCTATGTTTACAGATTGACAATACAGACATGAAGCTGTGGGTGTTGTGAATTTTGAAAATGGGAACAAAGATTGAGTCACGTTTTCCCTTATTTTATTTTTACCTATTCTTGAGGAGTCATTCCATTCACTGGGTCTGAGGTCTTGAGGCCACAGAGAACATCACCTTGGATGTGACAACAGTCCTAAGTGCCCTGCTCTGTGGGGTTTATGGTACGTGAGTCATTACCATGAAGAAAGACACTTTCAAAGTATCTCGTGGTGACTGTTTTGTAATGTATAGAGATATTGAATCATGATGTGCACCAGGAACTAACACTGTGTTGTAGGTCAATTCTACTTCAAAAACAAACAAACTCAAAGAAAAAGAAATCGGATTTGTGGTTATCAGAGGTGGGGAGGTGGTGGTAGGGTAGGGGGTGGGGAGTGGGGATAGGGGTTAGGAGGGGGGAATTGGATGAAGGTGATGAAAAGGTACAAACTTGCCGTTATAAGATAAATAAGTACTAAGGATGTTAGGTACAACATGATAAATATAATGAACACTGCTGTATGTTATATATGAAAGTTATTAAGAGAGTAAATCCTAAAAGTTCTCATCACAAGGAAAATTTTTTTAATTTTCTAACTATATGAGGTGACGGATGTTCATTAACTTACTATGATGATCATTTCATGATGTACGTAACTCAAATCCTTACGCTGTCCACCGTAAGCTTATACGGTGCCGTATGTCAACTATATCTCAACACTGGAAGAAAAGAATTATCTAAATAAAATGAGGTGACAAGAAGAAAAAAGGAAAACAAAAGCTCCACAAGCCCAGCAGAGCTTTTGTTTATGAAATCGAAGCTGTTCATTGAGACACGGGATTCACAAGCAAAACGTTACCTCTGGGGTTAACTGAAAACCCAGCCTTGCCTCCAAAGGCACCATCGACAGTGGGGGCTTGGGTCACCATCTCGCCTCTTAGATTTCTTCCTAGAGGCTCATCTGTTCCCATTTTGAAAGACATGGAACTTTTCCAAAGAAACCAAACTTCGTTCCCTCACAGAGGCTTTCAGAAGAATTTGACAACATTTTGAAATTTCGGATTGTCACCTACCTACAAGGGAGAAACAAGTCGCCTTTGAGGCAAGTCTCCTCACAGATGCACCTGGTTATCAGTCGCAAAGGCCTGTCCTCAGCCTCCGGGCTTGCAGCCTCCCAGCCCCAAGTGAGCTGGGAGTCGGATAAGGAGCTTCTGACTGGGGCTGGACCCTCTCTCCCCCGCTCTCTCCCTGGAAAGATTTCTGCAGGATGTCAGGGCAGTTCTAACTCAGGCATGACTCAGTGCTTCCATGACCTCCCTTCTCATTTTGCTTGGACAGGCTGGTACGTTGGTCCTACTTGTGGAAATATGTACCTCTTCCTCCTCCAATTTCAAGAGGGAATATCCCTTTTAAGAGGAATATTTAGAAGATTCTGTCATGGAATTCTTGCTATCGCCCCAACTATTTCTCCTTCTCCCCAGTTAGCTGTCTGGATGTTTCTCTCTTACCCCAATTTTCTTTTACTTTCTTTTTGACCGCATGTCTTGTGGGATCTTAGTCCCCTGACCAGGGATCAAACTCGGGCCCTCGGCAGTGAGCGCAGAGTCCTAACCACTGCACGGCCAGGGAATTCCCCCCAATTTTCTGAGTTTGAGGTTATCAATCTGAAATTAGAGTCCAGAACTCATCAGCGTTACCAACAAAACTTTGCAATTATTTCTTTCAAACCTAAATTTTTTCCTGTTCAAATATCTTTTCTTCATTGCAAAAGAAAGTATTGATGTGTGTTTCTCTTTCACCATAATTTTAAGTCTTTAAAATGTGAAAGGCCCATTCACTTTTAACCTTACCATTCCCGTGACATAAATAGCTTTTTCCTTTCTGCTGATTTTAGAAGCTTACGTGAAGCTGCAAAATGCTGAAGGGGGCAGCCCTGCTTCAGAAAAAGAGAACGGACAGACCTGCATAACAACAATACTCAGTAGGAAGTAGCACGTGGAATCTGTTGACGTTCTCTTATGATTTGACAATTGTTTTTCCTTAAAAAGAAGAGAAAAAGAAAAGGATAACCTACCTAAAACCTCAGTGCCATTCTCAGAGTTCTAGGATAATCCAGAACAGAGTCATTTTTAAAGAAAGGGAAATCGGTTTCATTTCTGGCAGTGGATGCCCTCCACTGATCTGCATATTTCTTGCCTTCATAAGTGTAGAAGCCGCCTTGAGTCCGTTCCGCAGATGGAAGATAGCCAGTAAAGAGCTAAGCATTCACATAGCACCACCGTCTGAGGTTTGATTTCGAATCGAGACAACAGTGTCCAATGTACATCCCACAAAGCATGCTTGTTAAACTCTCCCCTTCCAGATGCACGGAGAGCACATGCGTGGAACACCCCCTCCACTCAACAACGGCGCCCCGGGGGCCCCCTGGACACACAGGTTCTAACACAGCTACAACACAGCATGCTCCCAAGCCTTCAAGCTACTACAGCCTGCAGCCAAGAAGCTGCCAGAAAGATGCTCAAGCAGCAGTCGAAATAGTCCTGACCTCTGGTACCCACGGCCACTCCCTGTGAGCCCCAGGAGCTCAGAGTGACGAGGAGGCTCCTGAAAAGGCCCCAGGCAGTCATTCTGCCCCCTGCCCTTCTTCTTCCTCACTCTTCTTTTGCTCTGAAGACCATAAACCTGTTTGGGGGGTTCAGATGCAACCAGGAGTAACCATAGTTACGAGCAAAATGATGACGGGGCCATTGTTCTAGCAGAACAATAGTTTTAAAGTTATCTAATCTAATGTTCTCTTGGCTTTCTGGTCTTTTTAAAAATGTGTTTTTCCATCCTTTTGTTGTAAGTGGAATACTGTGCTTAGGCCAAGCAGGAAATATTAAAAGCTCTGACTTCAAAGCCATTCCTCGATAACACATCCAAACAGCCCAGTGTGGACCCACTGTTATCTGGAATTCTACAGATAATTAACTGAAACACGGCTTGACTTGCCACTGGGAGTTTCCACAGGCAAAGTCATCCTCATGGTCCTGCTTGCTTTCGTTGCTGTGTCTTCTGTTTTGTTAGCCAAGGTGAGGTTTGGATCATCTCTCAATAAAATTCCGTGTTTCCGTGCAGAGGAAACTTGAATCCCTGCTTGGCCTTGCAGGGGCCTGACACGTGCACTGTGCCTTCCCTCGTTCCTTGAGGGACATCGTTTAGCTCCTCTCTTGACCCTGAAATGCCACTGCCTGCACCATCTCCTGGTCCCTTCCTTACTTGAGAGAGCAGCGCACTTTCTGCCATGAATGTCAGAATTATTGCCTTTTTAATGTGTTTTGCAAAATATGATGGCACTAAATCCAATAAAAGGACAGAGTCCCCCGCTTTGGATGCGCCAGCCCCGTGGGGACATTCCCGAGTCCCTCTCTCATCTCCCAACCTACCAGCTCCAGCCCACCCAGTCCCTTTGCTTGAGTCTAGCAGGTGGTCTCACCAATCCAACACCCGTGGCATTTTCCCGCTCCCCACCTCCACCTCCATGCGTTGCCCATTCGTGAAGCCACATCTCTTCTGAAATTTGAAAACTCACCTTAAAGCCCACCACCTCTTCCAAGGAGCCTCCCCTGATTAAGTGGGGACGAAGAACCCTCCAATGCATGACTGACAAATCCCCAATAAACGAGAACACACACACACCCCCCACAACAAATAGACACTCACAAAGAGAGAAAATGACACATTCCCTGCTTGCGAAATGTAGGCTCCTCTGAGGGAAAGATGGTCGATTTTATACCAATAACTAGTAAGTCATTTCAAACAATGAGGTGCTTTTAACATCATTTTGGGGGTTACTCAGTGAAACACGGCTGTGTCTTCTCTCCCCCACCGGCCCTCCTTTTTCTTTAAATCCCTCTTCATTTTCATCTCAGTTTCTCAAATGCACAATTCCAGGGGACTGCCCAGTGTGGGTGACATGGGTGACACTCAAGGAAGCTGGTTCTTGCAATATCCTCTGGGTGGTACCTTGTGTTTGGAGACTGGCAAATGCCCTAACCACTTAATTTTCTCATCAGGAAGCTATAATGACTCCATGCCTGCAGACATCCTGGGCAAACATGTCTGCTACATTGGGATAAGGGACCAAAACCCTCTAGAAAAGGTCCTACTGAAAGAAGGGGGGCAAGGTTCCTGACAAGACTCAAGGTCCAGCCTCAGATAAGGATGCTGCAGAGGGAAGGACTCTCTAAGGAACTGGGCCCGAGACCATCCCATCAGGGACAGAACCAAACACATTTGCTCTCATCAATGCTGCTTCTGGGGTCAGTGTTAAGGCCACTCATGGGGGCGCTGAGAGACGCGTGGCATAAAGGGACCAGGACGAGGAGAAACACAGATGGAATGGCGGTAGCTGGCAATTAGAACATGGCTTCAGACACCACGGCCACAGAAGCGGTGTAGCTACAAAGCCACGCGGTGCAACCTCGAAGCAAAACGTTATTGATTTTGTGGTTGTAAAAACGTACCTTCAACTGCAGAACTCAGTTTTATGACACCTTGAATAAAAACAAAAAGTGGCAGTTATAGAATGGGTCCAAATTACCTTTGCCAGGCTTCTCACAATACACACATGCTTCAGAACTGGATTTTTTTTTTCCTGGCTTTTTTGAGAATTCAAGTAAACAGATATCAACTTCAAAACCGAAGTAATTTTCAGTCGTTGATTAGACCTCCTGAGTGTCTTCATCTCCCCACTAGTACCATTTGGGAGCGTTTTTCACTTAAATAAGGGATCTGACGTGTGTTTGGATGAAACAAAGGCCGAGTCTCAATAGTCTGAACGACTATGTCTGTAGATAAATCATGCTGGATGATGGATTGATGAAACTTCACTAAAAAAGACGCCAGGGTCTAATATTTCCTACTTAAATTGTGTTTAGAGATCATTTGCTACGTGTTGGGACAGGGTTTCTGTTGAAATACATAACAGGTGGTTAAAAATCATGGTGTGATACGGCAACTTCCTTTCCTGGGGTGATTGGACCTGAGGCCATTTCTGGTCTCCTGGGTTCAGTGTTCCCATCCCCTGCAGGTCAGTGGAGGGGCTGAGCTTGTCAAATTTTTCATGAAGCAAATAGACACTACCCTTGATTGGATATTCATGTGCCTTTTTGGTGAATTGAAAGGTGAAAATACTAAACTAAATTAGACCTGGTCCAATAGTTTGATTTTGAAAGTTTTTTTTTTTATAAGTCGTAATTATAAATAAATATTTCCCAAACCCTGTGTGATAGCCATGATACCTTAGGGCTGAAAAAACAAAGTCTACAGTTTCATTGGGTTGAAATTCTGGTTCTCTTGCAAACAGGAGGAGTCTTAAAGGAAAAATGGAAACAAAACCCTTTTTCATACTGGCAAACCGAACTGCTATCAGCTTGAGCACACGCTGATTTTAACAGATTCTGTTCACAAAGAGACAAACTCGCTCTCCTTTATAACTTTCTGAAAAAAACTGCTTTTAAGTTACCAGTCGAATTTCATCTTTCCTGTGGAACCAGTAATGTCTGGTCAGTGTTTAACAAGGGACTCTCCAGAGGAAAAAGTCTGCCTGTATTATGTGTATATATTATGAGTTTTACTGATATAAATGATATACACAAACTATCCATAATAGTAAAATATACCGTCTTCTTTATTGCAAGTTCCATATAGCCAATAGATTCTCACAGAATACTTCTGTTGATTTGGGCCCAACTCTTGTATTCATAGCCAGCAAATCAATCATGATTTGACAAAAATCATGTACTGAATTTCATCCCAGTTTGCTCTTTTCCCAATAAATTCATTATCATTATATCTTTTATGTGAGCTGCTATTAAACTATTTTTCACTTTTGTATAAATTATTTTCATTAGATTAAAACTCTTTCAACATCAACACTATGTAAATACTCCCACTAAGGCCTATGTCGAGGTACCAGCTTGGATGTCAATGAACGTGGCTTTGGGAAGAGATGGGTAGTAGCAAAACCATCATGTAGTATTTCACCACACACGGACAGGAGACATAAAAAACCCCAAGAGCATGGATAGTAAGATGTAGTCAAACGATTAGAAGTAAAGAGTTTTAGGTATTTATTACCTTTGTTTTTTAATATAATTATAACTGGAAGTTTGCCTAATTTGATTTGTAATAATGGCTATGTTTAATAATGGACTTAGAAAATTCCCGACAATGTAACAATTGGCTTTTGCCAGCTGGTATGAACCAGGTCTGACACACCATGGCCATAACTGATGTTTCTTTCTACTCAGGGCCAGAGAAGAAAATCTTGACCTTCCAAATACTTTCTGAGATATTCACAAAAAGGGTTGTAATTTAACCAAACAAGCCAAATGTGAATAAGCTGAGCATTTACTATTATTTTGCCAGTAATTTCACAACCTCTTAAACCTGTCATACGCAAAAATATACTATACATAGGTCACCTTGGAAATAACAGTCATTGACCATCAACTAAGAACACAGGCTAAACGGTTTTGGCATTCTTTTGGTCAGGCAACCATGCCAAGAGGTATGAGTCATTGGCTTAGTAAGCAATGATTCTGTCTTTTTTAAACTGTGGAATCTTTATGCAGGAAACCAGGTCAGAATATTGATTTTTTTCCAGCCATGTTTATTTTTGTGCGCAACTATGGTGTCAGCAACTCTCACTCAGATGAAAGGACAACAGTGCGATCTAATCAGTGTGTAGAAACAGGCTTGATGCAAGTAAAGCAAGAAAGTCTAAAGAATTTCTTATGGGAGATGTGGGTGGTGGGGGATGGGAGCCCAGGAATGCATTTATAGAGTAAGGGATAAAAAGGTCCATTAAAAAACAAAATTCGGACTTTAGAACTCTAAGTGTAAACATTATTTTAACAAAAACATTAGTGATTTGTTACTCCATATGTACTTCTCTTATTTTTTTAAACCCCAAATCAAGCTTTTCCCTATAGCAGGATAGGTTTTTATATTGCAAGGTTAACTATGTTATAGTGAAAATCTAGAATTGGCTAAATCTGGTTAGGTAGCTAATATTAACATTATACAAAAACTTATAGAATGAGAAGCTATTTCCTTTATCTCAAAATAGAAATATTAAAAAAAATGAATATTTAAGAAATGATTGATGTTGGTGCTGAAAAGCTACACGTAGCATCGCTGACTTCTAGGACACACAGTAGACATTGTCTGGTGACTGGCTGACATTGACATTGCCTGGAATTCAGGGTGAGCCGGAACACATACATATATGTATATATACACACAGTGGAGCCTACCCGTCCCCTCTCCCCCATTTAAATCTTCATAGTCCACCGAAATGTTTTTTCCACCTAATGACTCACCTCAGTTGATCTAAAGTAATTCTTAGGAGAAAGGGTCAGGTTAAAATAATTCATGCTAAAGTGTGAATGACTAGGACTCACTAAAACCCTGCAGTGACATCTCATTATTGTTAAAATGCTCATCAAATGTTTAACCCTGGCCATTGAGGCCCTATGTGATGTATTCCTGCTTATTTTCTTATTTCTTCTACTTCATTTCAGGTGACTTTCTCCCTCACTCAAATGCTTTAGCCGCTTGGTTTTCTCTCTGTACTTTGCAGTGCTAATTCCTTTTTGTCCCCGCTCCACCCCTACTTGCTGCTCCCTCCGTCTTGAGTGCTCTCCCCCAAACTGCTGGATCTTCCCACAGCTAGCTCTTTCTCTTCATTCAGCTTTTACTGCAAATGTCACTTTCTCGAAGAATCCTTCCTTGATTACCGTATTTATAGCAGTCCCAGTAAGAATTCTCTGGCCCATCTCTCTCTTTTATTTATTTATTTATTTATTTGCGGTACGCGGGCCTCTCACTGTTGTGGCCTCTCCCGTTGCGGAGCACAGGCTCCGGACGCGCAGGCTCAGCGGCCATGGCTCACGGGCCCAGCCGCTCCGCGGCATGTGGGATCTTCCCGGACCGGGGCACGAACCCACGTCCCCTGCATCGGCAGGCGGACTCTCAACCACTGCGCCACCAGGGAAGCTCCCTTATTTTATTTTTTTTTATAGCAGTTATCACTACTTAAAGATTATCTCATTGATTTAGTGTTTGGTTCTTTGTTTTGGGCTGTTTTTCCTCATTAGAACGTGAGCAGAATGAGAACAGGAACCTGGTCTTTCTTGCTTGCTGCTGTAACTCCCTTGACCAGAACAGTGCGTGGCATACAGTACATACTTAATCAATATTTATCAAACGAAAAAGTGATATTTGCCAAGTGTTTCCAGGTGCCTTCGAAGAAAATCTGATCAATCCCAGCAAGTGTAATTCAAACATGTTATCTTAATTGTGAATATAATTGAGCAGAATCCTAGATTTTATTCTGTTGACCACTGCCTATTTCTATTCAGAGGCTGGTCTTCATGGAGATTAGTGAACATTGATGTGTGGAGTGAATACACAAAAATTACAGTAGAGATTAGGTTTCAGGATTATAATGTAAAAAGTCCCCAAGAAGTAAGTTTAGCAATGTTAGGTTTAGGTTTACGGTTAGGGTTAGGGTTAGGGCTATGGTTAGCGTTAGGGTTGGAAGCAAGATTATGCCCTAAGTGTACTTCAAGGAGTATTAGCTAATTGATTTTATATCCAAATATCTCTAGAATCTGCAGTTTTCTTGCCTCTACTGTCATTACCCCAGGCCACATTGCCATAGTAATGTTCACAGGAATCTGTATGATAAGATATGGATTGAGAAAGAGGAACTAAGAAAGAGCCATTCTGTTTTTAATAACCTTCTTCCAATGCATTCTTTTTTTTTGGCCGTGCCTTGTGGCACGTGGGATCTCAGTTCCCCTGAACAGGGATTGAACCCTGTGCCCCCTGCATTGGAAGCACGGAGTCTTAACCACTGGACCATCAAGGAAGTCCCTCAGTGCATTCTTATACTGCAGCTGGAGTGATCTTTTCAAAAGGCAAGTCCAATTATGTGATATCCTCTCCCTTTTAAAATTCTTAAATGGCTTGTCATTACTTTTAAGATAAAAGCCTTTATTCAAAAGCCTTAACATGACTTGCAAAGCCCTACATGATGTCACCCATAGTGGAATAAAAATGGTCACAAATTCTTCCGTACACCTCCCATAGAGAGAGGTGGGTTATGTCCCCTCTTCTTGAATCAGGGCCAGCTCTGAGACTGCTTTGACCATTAAAAGTACAGTGGAAGTGATACTCTCCCAATGTCTGTGCCCAGGCTTTATGAAACAAGCAGCCTCTTTTTTCCTGTCTCTGGAAACCCTGACATACCAGGTTGGAAGTCCTAAGACTGCTGTGATGGAGAGACCAGGTTTAGACATTCTAACTAACAACATCTGCTGAGGGAAGAAGCTAGAAGGCCTTGAGGAGACTGCTGGTGAAAGCTAGGAGGACAGGGAAAACTTGCCACCGTCCTCCCAAACTGGGAGACTAGAGAAAAGGCAACCCTTCTGATGTAGAGACAGGATGCTTGGCAACGTTGTCACCTGTAGTAACATGGAAAATAAAAAAATACCTGATGAATTCATAGATTTTAGTAAGGAGATTTGCAGGTAGAATGCTTAAAGTACCAGTTGGTTCTTTAAAAAAGTTGCATATGATAATGTATAAAGAAAGATGAGTTAAAAAAAGGAACTGTTCAGTTTTCAAGCAAAATTTAGAAGAAATATATAGAGCTAGTACTTGTTGGTTTAAAAAAAGATAAAATGGTTTCACATTCCTAGTTTTGTCAAAGGCAAGAGGCTCTCAACTTAGAAATTGACTGATGGTGGAGATCATCTCAAGCATGTGGCCATAAGACCCTTTTTTATGCCTTCAGAAAGACTTAAATGTGCTCAAGCTTCTAAAAGAGACAAAAATTCTTCTAAGAATCCTAAGGGTGTTTTCCCACGGCACCCTGACTCTGAGCCCAGGCCAAAGAAGGGATTGTCTTGAGGAGAATTGTGGATGTGTGTTTTGTCTAATAGAGTGAAGTCTAATAAGATTCATAGGAGACCCACAAAGATTTCAAGAGGAGTGTATTAGTGTACACATTATCAGCTTGGATAAGAATGGGCAGAGGTAGTTCAAAGTGGAAGAGTCTTTAAAGCCCCCAAACGTCTATGGGCAGGAAATAGGCTGAGAAGATTATTCAGTGGCAAATGCCGTTTCTTATGTGCTAAGGACTAAATTGTGTTCCCCTCACCCCTTCTTCCCCAAATTCATACGTTGAAGCCCTAACTAACCCCTAATGTGATGGCATTTGGAGATAGGGCCTTTGGCAGTTACTTAAGTCTAGATAAGGTCATGAGGGTGGGGCTCCCATGATGGGATTAGTGCCCTTGAAAGAAGAGGAAGAGAAATATACTACTCTCCCTCTCCACATGTATGCACTGAGGAAAGGCCATGTGAGCACACAGCAAGGTGTCCATTTACGAGACAGGAAGACAGTCCTCACCAGATCCTGACCATGCTGGCACCCTGATTTCAGACTTCCAGGCTTCAGAAGTGTAAGAAATAAATATCTGTTGTTTAAGCCATCCAGTCTATGGTATTTTGTTATGGCAGCTTGAGCTAACTAAGACATTATGGAAACAGGATAACTTAGGAGGTATGACCAAGAGTTTTCAGGGTGGCAACCAGAACTGCAGAGAGTCAGGGAGCAGGACTGGGCCCTCCAAGTCAAGGAACTGGCAGTATGTGGATTTCAGAACTGCTCCAGGCCAGTGATTGCTCTGTGCCTCCTTTTCCTCCACTCTTTGAATGAGAATGCTCACTGCATTGATCTCACCTCTGTACCATCCGTATATGCTGGGTTGGTATGTGTGTGTATGGTGGGGGTATTATACTTTTCATTTCAGTTCACAAGTCTTCATATTGAGAGCAGCTGTACTAGAGAGCTATATCAAAGATGCCTTATCAGCACTTGACCCTTATTTAGATGGTAAGAACCTGGACCTCAAGCTTGAACTTAATGCCATAATAAGATGACTTTTCTGGACGGCTTTAGGAGTGAGTACATTTTGCCTACAGGGGAATGTAAATAGTTTGTGTCCAATGGTGAACCATGGCTGACTAAAGATAGCCACAAATTATTTGAAACTGTTCCCATTGAGAACAGTTGTTCCCCTTGACCTGGGTGGGCTCTGTGACTGCTCTAACCAATAGAATATGGTGAAAATGATGCTATCTTGGCCCGACCTTAATAGTTCCTGTCTCCCGGGCACTCTCTCTGGGAGCCCTGAGCTGCCCTGTAAGACGTCTTAAAGCTGCAGTGCTGGAAGGGCCACTTACAGGTGCTCTGTTCAACAGCCCCAGCTGAACACACACCCCCAGGCCCCCGACATTGAAACTAAGGTACCATGTGAATAATGCCATCCCGGATCTCCTAGACCAGCCCAACCTCCAGCTGAATATGCAACAGAAGAATCATCCAGGTGAACCCTGTCTAAGTTCATGTCCCATAAGATCATGGGGTATACGAAAGCAGTTGTTTTTAAGCTCCTTTGCTATGTTTTGGAGTCATATGTTATGTAGCAACAGGTAACTGAACCTGAGCCCAAATTCTCTGACCTTACCTGGCATCTCAGCCCTTAGTAATCGGTACTCCGGTCACACCACACTTTAGGTCTCTGAATATTAACATGTGCCCTCTGTCACTCTTCCTGATCTTCCGGCTCTTAGCTTATGAGGATTTTCTCAGGGAACTTCTCCCTGACCCTCTAAATTAGTTCCTTTGTTACAGTAGATTCTCCTGCAAAAACTGTGTTTCTTTCAGAGCAATTATCTCTGTGATTATTTCATGAATGCCAGCTTCCACTTCTAGATTGTGAGCAAGACACTTTGATCAACGATTTCCAGAGTCAAGTAGTGTGTCTGGACACAGTGCTGAATAAATATTTAAGTAGATGAATGGAAATATTTGATGCAGCTGATAAGGACTCCCTCCTCACCGGAGAATCTAATAACTGTGTCACTATTCTTCTCTCTCACACATTGTGAACTTTTGGATTCAAAGTTGTTGTAACTGAGGAAAGACAATGTGACTTAATATCTGTCTGTGATGGCAGCTCAGCACAACTGAAGTTGCTGAAGTTCCTTTTGGTCACCACTGTGCAGAGAAGAGGAAGCTGAAAATTGCTTCTGTGTGTGTGTGGGCACAGGAGAGCAGAGGAAAAAAAACTGTCCGTGTTCTCACATTTATGTCTTTGCTGGAAATTAGGGAGCTCTCCTGAGAATCTAAAGAAAGTTGTGGGTACTCAACTTTCTAAATGATTTCTAAATTTAAGTTTAGAAATAATTTCTTACTAGATTGTGAGCTCTTTTCTGCCCTACCCCTTCATCCAAAACTGTGGCCGGAAAGAACTGCAGAAGGGCTGATGTCTGGGTAGATTCCATACCGTCCATTACCTCTGCTTCCAAGACTATTTTCTAAATATCTAATTTGCAGTCTACTGTTTTTTTTAAAATGTATTTCCATACTTATTGAGTCTTGTTCATGTGGAAAATAGATAGGTCCACTGGAAACTGTCTTTCTTAAAATTTTCTGCTGTTTCCTTAAGTCCTTAGTCTGTCATTTTTGCTGTATGTGATAAGGTCCCTATAAATGTCCTTAAAATGTCCATTTCATAATTTTAAAAGGATTTTCCTTTGCCTCGTTATAGTTCTCTTAACAGTAGTCTCCAAATGGGCCTATGTACAATATTAAAATTTTTTAAAAATTATTTTTTTGGCCATGCTGCGCGGCTTGCGGTATCTTCTTTCCCCGACCAGGGATCGAACCCAGGTCCAAGGCAGTGAAAGCCAGAGTCTTAACCACTGGACCGGCAGGGAATTCCCTACAATATATTTTTTAAGAGGGTTTAGTAGGGCTCCAATCAGAGAAAAGAAGACCTCCATTTACGCATAATATTCATAATATAATTTAAAAGAAAACACTCCCCAAATGGCAGGGTTACTATGTAGACCGACATAACCCACATCCTCTGAGCGCGTTCACACACTCTGGAACCTTGTCCATTTCCATGGCTCTGATTTGTCCTCCCTCCCTAAGCGCACAATACCGTACTTGTCCCTTTTGAACGTGTAACAGATTAAAGAGCTGGGCAGGAGGCAGATGTAGACACACCTTTGATCTCTCATCCTTGGGGCTTAAGGGAGGGCACACACCTGGCGGCTGCTGAGCCGGAAACAGAACACAGGCCCGATTGGAATTACCTTCAAGGGAGCCGCAGCTCCGCCAAAGAGGCAGCTGGGTACGCTGCAAGGACGCGGAGGGAGGAGAGCCCACGATGGGCTGAGGACGCAATAGAGTCCCAGCCGTGTGAATTCGGGCTAGCTGGGGGCTGGTTAGATTTCTTAGGCAGAGTATGGGGAATATCAGGCAGCTGTATTGAGAAAAAATTTGAAGAAATTCTTTTGCAAATAATATTGCAAAACGTTCAGCTGTGCACAAATGCTGAAAGGCAATTTTGACGGCAATTCGGGAAACTTTCGAAGAAACGATTTTTAAAAGTTTTTTTTTTTTCCTTAGCGAAACTCTTCTTTTTATTAAGGATTTCACCTTTGCACCAGGATGCTTTAAAAGTTCGTAGTCAAAACAAGATCTGGAGCGTTTCCTGTGATTTTTGGTGAAACCGCATTGCCCCCTGGTGTTTGCGTGCTGTTTTACACCATCACGTGGAAAGCCCGGAGAATGCCCGTCAAGCCGTGCAAGGATGCTGCTTCCAGTCTTATCCGGGGTCAAAGAATATAGACATGGTTTGACAAAACATGGAATGAAATTTTACAATTCAGATTCTTTTCTTCTCCACCCTCTGCGGAATCTTCGAGACTTCCGAAGAGCTTTTAAAAGAAATGGATCAGATTCTAATCTGCCAGTTTTCTGTAAGTGGTCATAGGAGTGGCTGTGGCACACTTAACCCATTTTTCAGAACCAACTCAAATATCTCCTGTGTTGTGAAACCTTTCCTGGCGTCTCCTCTGCATTTTGTACACACCCGAACTGTCCTGCCTCTCTCTGCCTTCATGCTTCTCTCTCTGATGGAAACTTGAAAGGGAGGATCATACCTGATTTATATTTGTATCCACCGTGACTAGCACAGTGCACAGTGCCTGGCAGAGTATGTGTACAATGAAAATTTATTGTTTGTTGGTTGCATGTAACAATGCCGTTCACAAAAGGATCAAATACACTTCCTAATCAACAGCAGCTGAAAGTCAATATGGCCACAGAATTGGAGGCAGGAGAACGTGGTCCTTGGATGGGACTTAGCGGGGGTCCTGAAGCTCCCTGAAACTGTGTAGGCACCATGTCCAATTATGGAGGAGAAGGGTTAGCATAATCTAAAACTAGAATATATCTACCTCTAACAATCTAGAAATCTATACAATGGTTCAAACTTCTGTTTCCTCCCCCAGTGAACCTCTACTCTAAAAAGATCATGAGTATATTCATTGTCACCAGTTCAATCACAAACTTCTTTGGGGCAGACATGTCTGGGAGTACGTGTAAAGCTGCCGAATGATACTATTGAAGATACTGGGGCATGTTGACTGAGTCCATCATTCCCGAGCTGAGTGATAATGAGAGGGAAACACTGGGGTCTAGGGCAGGTTATGAGTATCGAGAGGCACTCTGCAAAGGAACAGAAACTGTCAATCAAGGGTACCTATACCTATGTATAATGTGTATGGTGTTATTCTGCTTTAGATCTCATCTTAGGGCAGACAAATGACCAGATCTGAAGCATCTGTTACATTAGGATGGGTCGAGAGAGTGATATTATTAGCAAGACTGCTTTTTAGGTTATAATATTATCACATTAATCCTATCCATAAAAGCTCCTTGACGTCACTTATTATGCTTGTATTCAGTTAAAATAAAAAATTTCAAGGAAGCCCTCACAGTAGAGGCACGATTCATGGTTGTTAAGAGCTTGAATTTTTTTTTTTTAATTATCACATGCTAGTGACTTTATTATTATTATTATTCTTTGGCCGCACTATGCGGCTCGTGGGGATCTTAGTTCCCTGAACAGGGATCGAACCCAGCCCCCTGGTGCAGAGTCCTAACCACTGGACCACCAGGGAATTTCTAAGAGCTTCAATTTTGGAGTCAAACTGAACAGATACAAATACTGACTGCATCACTGACTAGCCATTTGACCCTTGGAAAGGTCATTAAACTTTTCTGTGTCTCAGTTTCCTCAGCGGTCAAAACGAGGATGCCACTGATAGCATAGACTGTCTGGTGTTGGTAAATGTCTGTGGTGTTTGTTGGTGAAGAGGACCACGTGAGTTTCCCACTATGATTGACTAAGGGGTGATAAAAAAAAATTCTGTACTCTTGAAAAAGTCCGTTCTATGAGACATCATTAAAACCCCGAAATACAGAGGAATGTTCTAGGTAGTGAGGCTTCTCCAGTGCTGGTCTTGTCCCTGAGGATGGCCTCAGTGCACACCTGGACTTCAGCACATCTCTGACACTTCTAGACCAGCGTAACTGGGCCTCTGGAGTATGTTGGGACTCAAGATTGTCCATTCTCGCCTCATTCCAGTACAGAGCTCTGCCCTCAGGGCTAGCTCAGAGCCCGAATGGCTGCTAGCAGTGGGGGTCAAGGGCAGTCTACTTTGGCCCTGGTTCTTTCCAAAGGCATCTGGAATATGCTGCTGTGGCATAAAATTATTTCAAGCTGATGACGTTTGAGAATGGGTTTCTTTTTTTGAACTCTCTTATCTGCTTAAAAGTAGAGCCAGCTCGGTTGTCATAAATCCACTCTCCAGGAGTTCCTGCAACCAGGTAAGGCTGATTCACCACCAGAGAAGAGAAATGTCACCACATTTAAGCAGATATTGTCATAAAACGATCATATCTCTCATCTATCCTCCCCAGGGCCCATTTATCTTTCCTGAGTCATTGGTTACGTGCTTTTTCCTCCCCTTCCCCTAGTAAGAGGGTATATAAGCCTCAAATTCTAACTACCTCCTTGAGTTATATTTTTCTATGAATTCCCATATGTACCTGAATTAAACACTGTGTTTTCTCTGGCTAATCTGTCTTTTGTCAGTTTAATTTGCAGGCCCCCAAGGAAAGAACATAAGAGGGTAGAGGGAAAATATTTCCTCCCCAACACATCCTTATATGGCTTTGCCCAAATATTGGACTCTGCTCCGCTAAATATCTACTCAGACCCTCAGAGCTAGCTTGGCTCCTTTCATCAGGATATTCTCAGTTTAAGGAGCTGTCCACCATAAATGAGAAACAGAATGCCCCATGATGTGTTATTATGCAAATATTACACATGTAGTATTTGATGTGTTAATATTTGTAAAGCCTCTTTGAACAACGGCTGACAAATACAAGTGCTAGGTAACGGTTAAGGAAAAATAAATATTCACTAGATTGTACAATCCCAGTCTTTAAGACAAAGCAAGGCAGACGGAGTCTAGTGTTCCAAGCCTTCTAGATTTCTTTTTCATTTTGCGCTGCATCTTTATAATCCCCCACATATGATGACGTAAAAAAGTGAATACTGTTAAGAAGGCTAAAACTTTTTTTTTTTAAATAAATTTACTTATTTAGTTTTCACTGCGTTGGGTCTTCGTTGCTGTGCGTGGGCTTTCTCTAGTTGCGGAGAGTGGGGGCTGCTCTTTGTTGCAGCGTGAGGGCTTCTCATTGCAGTGGCTTCTTGTATTGTGGAGAATGGGCTTTATGTGCACGGGCTTCAGTAGTTGTGGCACGTGGGCTCAGTAGTTGTGGCTCGCGGTCTGTAGAGCGCAGGCTCAGTAGTTGTGGTGCATGGGCTGAGTTGCTCTGCGGCATGTGGGATCTTCCCGGACCAGAGCTGAAACCCATGTCCCCTGCATTGGCAGGCGGATTCTTAACCACTGTGCCACCAGGGAAATCCAAGAAAACTAAAACTTTTTAATTGTTGGAATAAGATAATCAAAGTGAGCTCATTTAAGCTAACTTCTGCCTTTTGAAGTCTAACTGAGAATGTCATTTTTAAACGTGTGCAAGGCATATTCAGATTTATACAAAATGGACTGGGGGGACGACTGGAGAGATAAATGGTGGTAATAACCACTAAATATGGTGCAAAATTATGCATCCTGGGGGAGCCTGGAAATGTATGTTCTCTTTCAAGAGGAGATGAGACAGAAAATTGAGCCTATGATGTGATTTCTAAAGGCGTATGATCATCAGTGAGCTAAATGGGGCTTCCAGGGAATTCCACTGCGTTCCAAGCAAACCTGGCAACTGATAGCTTCCTGGACAGCTGTTTCTCCCATCTATCCCCCAAATTCTTTTTTGTTAGCTGTCGGCTAAATCTTTGTGTGAGTGCAAAAGCCACCCTGCAGAAACAAATTTGTCTTAGAGGTTTTCATTTTCATTTGGTAAGTGATGTGCAAAAATTCTGATTGTCATTCTCAAAGTCTGCAGTGAAAATGCAAGGGTATGGTTTCTACAAGTGCAATCAAGCATAACGTTGTGTTATGTTTAGGAGAAATTTCTAAGTCATTTCTATTTCAGTATCTCCAAATGTATAGAACAATTCTGCTTATATTAACCACATCCTGAAGTTAACAACTGACAACTGTCCGGTAAGCGAAATGGTCCATATTTGGTCTATAAACCATCTAACATTAACTTTTCCATAACTAAGCACATTGAAATCAAGGTCAGTCTATTAGTTTTATGTGAGGTTTTTTTTTTTTTAATGAATTTATTTAGTTATTTATTTTTGGCTGCATTGGGTCTTCGTTGCTGTGCGCGGGCTTTCTCTAGTTGTGGTAAGCAGGGGCTACTCTTCGTTGAGCGGGCTTCTCACTGCGGTGGCTTCTCTTGTGCAGAGCATGGGCTCTAGGCACGCGGGCTTCAGTAGTTGTGGTGCACGGGCTTAGTGGCTCCGTGGCATGTGGGATCTTCCCAGACCAGGGCTTGAACCTGTGTCCCCTGCATTGGCAGAAGGATTCCTAACCACTGCACCACCAAGGAAGTCCCATATGTTAGGTTTTTAAATTAAGAACATCTATGTGTGGTGACGGATATTAACTAGACTTATTGTGGTGATCATTCAGCCATATATACGAGTATTGAATCATTACGTTGTACACCTGGAAATAACATGTTATATGTCAATTATACCTCAGAAAAGGACATCTGAAAAGGTTAAGCTGCTTGACTCTTGGTTGAAACCGTTTACTAGCCTTCCATTACAAAACTTTCAAAATCCTTCAGATGGTGTATGACATTCTGGGTTATCTGGGTCCTTCCTACTTCTTTTTTTAACTTAGACCACGCACATCTCTCCTCCCCTCTCTCCCCACTACTAATCTCTGTGTTCCAGTGATGCTGCCTTTTTTCAGTTAACTTTTTCTTCTCATTCCTGGCCTTTGTCCTTTGCTGTTCCCTCACCTGGAACTCAAGGAAGATTTCCTTGAGGAAGGGGCAATGAATTTTCCCTGACCACACATTTCATAGTTGACTTAGAATCTTAACACCGTTATTTCTCTCTTTTCAGCACCCTATAACCATGGTAAACTATTATATGCATAAGCATTACAAAAAATCAAAAAGTCTCGATTATCTGCTCCTTGAAGTAGGGGCAGTTCCTGGGTGGGTGTTACTGCTGTGTCCTCAGGAGCTGTCCAGTGCCTGGCACACAGTAGGTGCTCAATAAATGCTTGATAAACATGGGAAGCAATTCTTTTTTTTTTTTAAACATCTTTATTGGAGTATGATTGCTTTACAATGGTGTGTTAGTGTCTGCTGTATAACAAAGTGAATCAGCTATACATATACATATATCCCCATATCTCCTCCCTCTCGCATCTCCCTCCCACCCTCCCTATCCCACCCCTCTAGGTGGTCACAAAGCACCGAGCTGATCTCCCTGTGCTATGCGGCTGCTTGGGAAGCAATTCTTAATCCTACCTACTCTTAAATTGATAATTTATGCTTTTCTGCTTCATGACTATACTTGAGCAGAAACGATAACCGCGTCATGGAAATAGATTATTTAAGTCCTAGATGGAGCCAGTTATTTCCCAAAGGTAGAAAACAGATTTTGAACTTGAACTCCCCAGGAGCTAACTTTCTAAACAGATATTTTCTCCCACATATCCTCATGCACTGCTTATGGGATTATAATTTGTAAGAGAACCTATACAAATATAGGCTTGATGAAATAATTCTACTCTCCATTTTTTAGAATTTATTTTGAAGAAATAATCATAGATGCTTTTGCCCTTGTCCCCATATAGTCTTAGTCCCAGCAGAGCAATAAGAAGAATTCTTTAAAAACCAAGATCATGTAACCCGTTTGCTAAAACTCCTGTTTCACTTAGAGTAAGAAGCCGAATCCTTCCAATTGACAACAAAGTCCTGCGTTATTCATGTTATTTATGAATTTCATGTTATGCTCTTCAGAATTTTCCACAAGACATATTTTTGTTCAGGAAATACAGGAGCATTATTAAAGATAGAACAGTGACATTCAGAAAGGAGCCTTGGTAAGTTAATATTGTTTCTTATCTGTTAAAAATCAGTTATGAAGTTTCCAGATTTTTCCAGAATTTTTTTTTGGGGGGGAAACATGATCACTACTCTTTAGTCACTCATTGCTGAGTAGAGAGACACACACACACTAGACAGAATTTGACTTCTACATTTCTCCTTCTACATTTCTCATCCTTAAAAGTTAATGAGAACCAGGTAACACCAGGGAGTGTTTTAGAGACCGCTTGCTACTGAAGTACTCGTCCTTAATCTGTATTATTTTTACAGCCACTGTGTTCTTCCTCTTTCTAGGCTCAATTTCAGATGCTTATCAATAGTGTGGCAAGCACACCTCCCGTATCAGGGCAGCCTAAACGCAGAGCAGCTGGGGAGAACTTACTTCAAACCCACTCCTTTTCCTTTGTTCCTATTTCCCCTCCATCTCTGGGGTAGGCTCTCACACCCATTCTCTTCTCTCCGTCCCCAGTTCCATGCCTGGGCCAGCACTGTGTCCTCTCGTCTGGACCCTTTCAGCTGTCTTCCAACTGGTCTTTCTGTCTTAGGCTTTTTTCTCTTTAATTCATTCTCCGTAAGAGTGACTTCCTTACCTAAAAACAGGTACTAGCTCTCTACCGCCTGAAGGATAAAGCTCAAGGCCCAGATCCAACCTCTTCTTCCATCACGTCCTCTGTGTACCCTATTCTGTGGTCCACTCTTCCCTTCATACACCATGTGCTTCTGGGTCTCTGTTCCTCTACATGTGCTACGCTCTTGACTTGGACACCCTTCCCCAGTTTTCCATGTGGACAACTTCTTTTCACTTTCTGGGCTCAGCTCACTGCCTTTTGCAGTGAAGCCCTCACAATCCTCTTGAGGCACAAATCTATCCCCTGATTGTGTTCTTTTATCACTCAGCATATTGTTGTTATGGCCCTTAGTACGCAGCATGATAATTAATTACATTTCTGTTGCCCTTAGTGACCTGTGCATTCTACTACAGCATTGCTCCCATTGGTTCTCTTATACTTTTGCTCTCTAGAAGTACTAATCGAAAGAAAATCCCTGTTGATGGGATACGCCTAAACAATTCTATTAAAAAGACTATTGTAATAACTATTGTTAGTATACAAATTGCTATTATGATGAAGAGGACTCTTACAATGAAAGCTGCTGCCACCACGACCATTACCTCCCCCATCATCACCTCCCCCATCATCACCTCCACCACCATCACCTCCACCACCATCACCTTCACCACCATCACCTCCACGGTCATCACCTCCACCACCATCACCTTTACCACCATCACCTCCACGATCATCACCTCCCCCATCATCACCTCCACCACCATCATCTCCACCACCATCACCTTCACCACCATCACCTCCACGATCATCACCTCCACAATCATCACCTCCCACCATCACCTCCACTATCATCACCTCCACCATCATCACCTCCACCATCATCACCTCCACTACCATCACCTCCACCACCTCTACCACTTCCACCATCATCACCTCTATTTCCCTCACTTCCATTACTTTCATCACTTTTACCATTTTCACCAAGTCCACCACTATCAGCATCATCCCCACCCATTAATATTTAGCACTGCCAAGTACCAGGCAGTAGGTTAACTTTTATATGCATTCTCTCACTTCACCTCTGCAAACTGAATAAAGATGGTCTATATGTTTGTGTCCCCCTAAAATTCACATGCTGGTATCCTAACACTCAATGTGATGGTCTTAGGAGGTGGGGCATTTAGGAGGTGATTAGGTTATGAGGGTGGAACCATCATGAATGGGATTAATGCCCTTATAAAAGAGGCTCAAGGAAGTTCCCTTGCCCCTTCCTCCACGTGAAGTTGCATGTGAGGCCATTTATGAACCGGGAAGCAGAAGCCTCATCAGACACAGAACCTGACCATGTGGGCACTCTGATCTCAGACCTCCAGCCTCCAGAACTGTGAGAAGTAAATTTCTGTTGTTCCTAGGCCACTCAGTTTGTGATATTTTGTTATAGCAGCCTGAATTGACTGAGACAATGAGAAAACTGAAGCCCAGAGAGATTAAGTAAAATCCTGTGATTACACAACTCTGGGTGGAAGAGTTTGGATTATAAGTTGGGGCTCTCGGACCTCAGAGTCTGAATTCTTCATCACCGTCTCCTTCCTATATTCCAAACTACTTGGGGACAGAGGCCATGCATTTTACTTCCTTTGCAGCTCTTCTTTCAGTGCTTTTCACATGGTGAGAATGCAATAAATGTTGAAATTCAATCCTGGATGCAAAATTTGGTAGCCTAATTGACATCCAACTTGCTTACTGAGTTTGCCTGTGTTAATTAAAAAGGCATATCATACCATGAATAATTGGCCTGGATAGTCTTCATCAAGTCTCCATTTCAAAAACAGTAATCTGGCTTTTAATCTATTTTCTTCCTCCTATTAAATCCAAGACATTTTATTTTTGGTTTAAGACAGGAAGGCAAGGGCAAGGGTAATCTCAATACCCACTGAAGATACCTAGGTCTAAGAATGTGATTATGAAAGAAGACTAGAAGGGAAAGATCAAAAGTACGGAAGGAGCTGAAGGGGAAATACTGAGTTTTGTATATGTCACCTGGTGCCCCGTAAATCGTACAAATCTATGCAAAAGGAGTCGTATGTGCTTTTGTTTTCACTTAGAACTCTAGTGAGAAAATCTGTGGCAAAGAACAATTAGATCACCTGTCTTTGCTTGATTTTCCACGCTGCAAGCAATGGTCAGACAGCATTTTATATTAGGAAGGCAAATTTGCAGAGGGTTGGTCAGAAGACTAGCATTTCGATGGAAACTCAGGCTAGAAAATCAGCTCTTCCCTGTTACTAATAAGATACTGCTGTTTATGTCACCATTTCTTATTTCCTCCACTCCTGGTATCTTTGCTCCCTTCCATCCCCTCCAGCTGACTCACCCAGGCTGCACATCCCCACCTCCCTTGGACCCACTCTGTCATTTATTCTCTTACAGTGCTTTCCACGATGCATATGCAGGGGTGTGCTGGTCAAGTTTAGCAATCGGCTCTCTGAAGGGCCTTCTGATTTGAAACATTTGCTGATTTTTATGGCGCAAATTCTGCCATATGGCTGTTGGGAAGCTGCCAACGTGACATCCACCAGCTGGAAAAATTCTTGAAAATGTCACAATCAGTTCTCAGGAGCCAGTATGAGCTGGTACCAGTGCGCCCCAAATTCTGTGGGATCCCTTTGTATTGTGAGCGAGACCTTCTTTCCCCACCTTGGCCTTAAGGAAAAAGACTTTTCCTTGATAATCCCATTGCACTCAAGCCCTTGCCAATTTGAGGTCCCTTCTCACCCTTTCTCGAGAAGAGATGCTAAGGTCGGCATACAAAGAAAACAAAAAAGAAAAAGAAAAAAGCCTTGAGTCTTTCCAGATGAAGCCCCAGGCATTGTTATTAGATGCTCTTTTCTCTACATTTTGAGATTAATTAAATGATTATGATATGTGATGGTTAACAATTAATGAAAAATTACTGTTTCAAGTATTGTCCTAACAACTTTACATACATTACTCATTTAATCTTTATAAAAATTCAGTGAGATGGGTGACATTAAGATCTCTTTTTATCCGTGAAAGCCTTAAGTCCATAGAGTTTAAGTAACTTATAAAAAAAAAGTAATGAGAAAAGATACCACATTTTCATGGTTTAAAATTCAAAATTCAGCAGGGTAGCCACAGAAAAGTCTCTTTCTTACCCGTGTTCCCAATCACCAGGTTTCTGTCCCTGACTATAATCACCGATCTCAGGTTTCGCGTGGACCACTGTACTTTTCCATTCCCGCTGCCATTTGTAGATCGTTCGTTTGTTCCCACCACCCTATAGACTCTCTTGTTTTGAGGCTAAAATGCACTTTCACCATTTTCTCTGTCTGTATCGACTAACTTCCAGGATATTCCTCCTTTTCCATAGTGAATTTAACCCCTGATTCATGAACTTTTCCATCCCATCCTCTGAGATTTCAACATCCAGGTTTAGGGTCTCACACAATTTCCCCAACTTTAGTAACCTTATCTCTACTCCAGTTCCTCCATCACCAGCCCAGTCATCCCTCAGACATCATCATTTCTCAAATCAACTCTGCCTCTCAGTAATAGTAAAATTATTCCTTGGGTCATGACCCTTATCTTCCACCTGAATCACCTCTTCGGTACAAATGAATCTGCCCTAGGGCCATTTGTGACCCCCGGAACTTCCCCATTTTGCCCCAGCGAATCAGCGCCCTATTGGTTTCAGGTGTCGTCCTTCCTGGCCTGGACCCTCATTTGACAAGAGAATTCTCTGTCCTCTTGTCCCACTACCTCTTATATCTATTCTAATATTACTCATCACTTTTATATCCTGGGACAGATATGGAGACATTTCTGTGCTTAAAAACCATCAGTGGCTTCCCAGAGTTTCAATCCAAAATTCTCTGCTAAATAGCAAGTCATTCCATGATCTGAGGAGGTCCATGTTTCTAGTGTGTCTGGAACCATCCACTTCATGGACCCAAGGCTTCAGCTAAACTCAGAGTGAGGCCTCTGTAATCATAAAAGTGCTTGTGTGACAACACTGTCATTCTTTCTGTTGCACGAATGAATATCAACTTTTACTTCCAGAAAAACACAGCTCTGGTTGGCTGCACTTGACCCGTGGAATGTGGCTGGGAATGACTAAGTATAAACCACCCAAAAAGAGCATGTTATGACCATCCACAGTTTTTATGACTTCCCCACCTCAGTCCCCGTGTGCTCAGTCCCTTAGCGATCACGATACGACCCACGAGCTGCAGGTGTTATAGATGACATGGCACCATAGATACAGTCTATGAGCTTGAGGCTGCTTTGGTTCTTTAAGAAACCCAACTTAGGGATGTGAGGTATCACTGTGGTTTTCTGACTTCTATTAGGTTGCGGAGTTATCTCCCAAGAGAATAGCACAGCAGGTCCTCACAGGACATCTCAGCTGAGGCTGTAGAAACTTTGTGGCTCTCCTAGCTCTAGTTGATGGTAAAATACTCAAGTTCTCTGGTAGTGGCAGGCCAGTAGCATGACAGGAGAGATTGGCTGGAGCTCCCCAGCTGTTCTCCCTGCATGACTGTCACAGCAGAACAGGAGCAAACCAAAACCAAAAACGTCAGTCCAGATTGCTTAGGGTTGAAGAAGAAGACCACAAAAGGACCAGCTATGAACTCTGCCCTCAGGGTCTATCTGGGATCTAGAAAGGATGGCAGTGATGTCCACAGGCTTAAGGGCAGAAGAAAGAAGTGCAGGTTGGTGCAGTGATCACAGAGTCTACATTTTCTGAGAAAAGTCCTGATTTTAAATATTCTATTCTGTTGTTACACGTGTTCTGTTCTTTTATCCTCAAAGCTTAGTCATTGAGAATTTAGGGGAAAATATATTTTTTACCCATGGTAGTGTTCTATACACTCATGCACACACACACACACACGCTCACACACACACACACACACACACACACACACAGTTTTAGGAAGAATAAGAAGGTCTCTGTTGAAGCTATGCTACCAGCTGTATTTTCCACAGTCTTATGGAAAGATGACTAGAGAAAGCTAAGAAGGTTTGGTCACAGGGAGGAGTGGTCTTAGCATCACTCTTCATCTGCTGAGACCTGAAAAGTGTGGGACTAGCTGCCTTGGAGAAAGAAGAGAGGATCATTTCAACTCAATTTACCGGTACAAACATCTTCCACATAAAATGGAGGCTTATTAGGATTCCATTCAACCACTGTTTCTAGCACCAGAGAAGGGGCTAGGAATTGGCATTATTCTAGAGAAATTTCAAGAGGTTTCAATGGACTTGAAAACAACACTATCCTGTCATTATTTTCAGTGATTTCTTAGGGTCAGAGATGATGTCTGGGAGGGATTCATTAAAGGGCGTTTCTCACATTGATTTGTGACCCAGGAGTATCTATAGGAAAGAATTTCTCTTGACGGCATCCTCAGGGAGAAAACTATGCTTCCAGTTCTGCAGACTGACATATACTCACTGTGTGATGCTAATAAAGATGTGAAGCATTTAAAAAATTCAATGGTATCTTTTATAACCACCTTCTTCAAAGAACTCTGGTCTCTAGTTGCCTTATATGATCAATGATAACGACTAAATGAAATGCTTATTTGTCTCCTCCAAGAGCAGCCTCTGAAGTATTTACATAAATGGATACTGCTGGATAAACGGCACATTCCTTCCGCTTGGGTTCATATTTGTTTCCTTTCCTCCTCTAAAAGCCAGTATATTATTACCGGGAGACCATGATACTTTGGAAAATGTTGTAGATTTAAAGTCCAAGGCCAGAAGACCAGTTTTCAGAGATGCAGTGAAGAAGATACAGGAGAAGTTGGGCCTGATCTTCTCTAGGTTTCTAATTTTTCTAAAGATGTGATTAATCATTTATGACTCAGAAGGCCTGGATTTGAATCCTGACTCTTCTCTAAGATGTTTGACTACCGTTAAGTTAGTTGATCTTTGTTGCCTATCCTGTAAGGAGGCAGGTACTTTAGCTGAACTCAAAGTCCCTTTCAGCTGTAGAATTTGGTAACTCTCAGAGGACCGGTGTGATGTTTAAACACAGGACTTCTTCCTGGGTTCTAGGAAAAGCTCTCATAATATGGAACTCCTAGGTGCATTCTCCATGATTTATGCGCATCATTTGATTGAAGACTAGTGTCCAAAACTTTGATTAGAAAAATACATTGAGTTATCTGACTGATAAAATATGGAGAAGATGCTGATGTTAGCTGAAATGAGGTGAGAAAAGGCCAAACATTCAGAAAAGACCAAGGGATCAATTTAGTTTCTCTTTACAATAAACAACCCAACATATCAACAATAAATAAGAACTGTCCTGATACAGCGCTATAAACAGAAATAGCTTTACTGAAACTTAGCCTGAGGTTTTATGGAGAGAAGATTAGACTAGAAAGCCTCCAAATCTGTTGAGAGAAACTTTTTTTTCTTCATCTCTATTTGAGATGATAAATGATGCTTTTCAGTTCTAGAGGCCCAGTGAGAAATCAAGGATGAAATAATAAATGCTTATGTGGCTAGAAATAAACGTAGCTGCAACTTCCCCCATGTGAGGAATGTACAGCCATAATGAAGATCAGACAAAGAATTATCATCACAGACAGGAAATGAGGTGGTAAGCAAATAATTAAGGAGTATTCAATCATCTCGGAGAATACTCGCAAGGGCCGTAAAAGGCAAACACTGTTAGCCATATTGTTGAGAAATTATGGTAAGACAAAGTGAATGAAATGAAATTAGTGTCAGGGAGGGAATGCAGTATCATGGTCTCACTAGGTTAATGCTTTTGGGCAAATTGCTTATTCTCCAACATTCTTAATTTTTTCCCTGTATAGTAGAGCAAGTAATATCACCCTCACTGGAGTGACAAAACGATTAAATAAAGTCACAGACCTGAAGCACAAAATGATGTTTCTGAAACATAAAAGGGGTCAATAGGGGAGTCCCCTGGTGGTCCAGTGGTTAGGACTCCTAGCTTTCACTGCCAAGAGGCCGGGTTCAATCCCTGGTCAGGGAAACAAGATCCCACAAGCCATGTGGCCAAAAGAAAAAAAGAGTGTGTGTGTCAATAATTGGTACCAATTATTCAAGAATAGAAACAGGTGATATTTGATCCACCCGGTCAAATAACTGTATTCTAACGCTGATATGAAAGATGTTCTCCGAGAGAGGTGACAGCTCGTTAAGATACACTATATAAACAGTATGCCCGAGGAAGACTTTATTCAAGCTGTAATTTTCTTTTTTTTTCTTTTTATTTTTTTAAAAAATATTTTGGCTGCTTTGGGTCTTCATTGCTGTGCACAGGCTTTCTCCAGTTGCGGCGAGCCAGGGCTACTCTTCGTTGTGGTGCGTGGGTTTCTCATTGTGGTGGCTTCTCTTGTTGCGGAGCATGGCCTCTAGGCGTGTGGGCTTCAGTAGTTGTGGGACACGGGCTTAGTTGCTCCATGGCATGTGGGGTCTTCCCGGACCAGGATCGAACCTGTGTCCCCTGCATTGGCAGGCGGATTCTTAACCACTGCGCCACCAGGGAAGTCCCCATAACTTTCTTGAAAGTTGGAGATCCTCCACTTGCATGCATAAATGCGTTGGTTATGATGGTGATACATATTGCAAATTTTTATTCAGTTTGTAGGACAAATACCATGTTTCCTTGTATTAATGCTGTAGATAGTAATGGCGGTTTTATATGCAGGTATTTCTTTCCTGTGACTTTTGCCCTACAGGCAGGCCTTCACCATGGAAACAGACTTCAACTGTCTCAGGAAGAGAAGAGTTCCAGCCAGACTAGAGATCCTTGGTCAGGTTCTAAGTAGCCTTTTAGAGTCTGTTAAGAAGGGTGCACACCAACCTCCCCGCAAGAGTGGGTAGGAGCATGGGCTCCTCTTTGTGGAACAGATGTCAGAGGCACCGTGGTAGGCAGAATCATGCCCATCCCCCCCTCCTCAGCAAAGATGTCCAAGTCCTAATCCCTGGAACCTATAAATGTTGTTTTATTTGGGAAAAGGGACTTTGCAGAAGTGAGGAAGCATCTTGAGATGAGGAGATAATTCTGGATTATCTGGGGTGGGTGGGGCAAGGTAATTCCGAGGGTCTTTATAAGTAAAAGAGGGAGGCAGGAGGGTCAGAGGCGGAGGGATGGAGAGTGGGAAGGACTGGACTGGCACTGCTGGCTTGAAGATGGAGGAAGAGGCCATGAACCAAGGAATGTGGGCAGCTTCTTTTTTTCTTTTTTTAAAAAATTTATTTACTTTTTATTTTCATTTATTTTTGGCTGCATTGGGTCTTTGTTGCTGCCCTCGGGCTTTCTCTAGTTGTGGTGAGCGGGGGCTACTCTTCGTCCCAGTGTGCGGGCTTCTCATTGCAGTGGCTTCTCTTGTGGAGCACGGGCTCTAGGCATGCCAGCTTCAGTAGTTGTGGCACACGGGCTCAGCAGTTGTGGCTCGCGGGCTCTAGAGTGCAGGCTCAGTAGTTGTGGTGCACGGGCTTAGTTGCTCTGCGGCATGTGGGATCTTCCTGGACCAGGGCTCGAACCCCCGTCCCCTGCATTGGCAGGCAGATTCTTAACCACTGGGCCACGAAGGAAGTCCCTGGGCAGCTTCTAAGAGATGAAAAAAGCAAGCAAATGGGTTCTTCCCTAGAGCCCCCAGAAGGTGCTCGGTAACCCTGCTGACAGCTAGATTGTAGCACAGTGACCCCATTTCTTACTTCTAGCCTCTCAGAGCTCTAAGATAATATATTAGTGTTAAGTCGCCAAGTTTTTGATAATTTATTACAGTAGCTGTAGGAAACGGACACAGGCACCTTCCCTCAATTCAGGGTACCTTCAGGTGCTTCAGCTGATGAGTGCCCATTCAGGAGGATTTTCTGATTATATTATCTAGTTTTCACTGAATTAGCCTTCATAAAATGGACAGATGGTTTAAAAAATTAAGGACAATACTTATCATATGAGCATAGCAAACGACATAATAGAAAAGTTGACTTGCTTTGCTATAGTACTTTGCTAATCATCGTTAATCACTATAGATTAAACAGGGTGATGATCTTATCAGAGCTGGTAAGAAGTTGGCTCCCAAATTTAGAATTATCGAAAATAATGAAGAACGTTTGCTGTTAAAAATGAGGAACGGAGGGAATTCCCTGGCAGTCCAATGTTGAGGACTCGGCACTCTCACTGCTGGGGCCTGGGTTCAATCCCTGGTCAGGGAATTAAGATCCTGCAAGCCATGTGGCATGGCCAAAAAAAAAAAAAGAAAAAAGAAAAATGAGGAGCTGAGCTCTAAATATATCAAGCTTTGAGAATATTAACTAATTATGTAAAGTCATTATAATGGAAAGGTGCTTTTAGAAATACTGAAAGTATTGAAGGTGTAGGTAGGAATAAAAAAATGACTTGTAGAAGCATATATAATCTTTTCATAGAAAAAAACTGGGAATTTAATGCCAAAAAAAAAAGACAAAACAAATGTTATGCTAGGAAGCTAAGCATATATGGTAATGAAAGAAATGGCCAGAGAAGATAAATGACCAACCTATCATATGAAAAGAGAAATTCTGAACAAATAGCAGCTCTCGCATAATGAGTACAATGATTCCGAACCTCAAAGATGGATTTAAAATTTAATCCATTATAAGGCAATTATTTTCCATCCAAAATGTATGTGGTTCATGGTTATCACCTCCCAATTTCTTGATTCATAGGAAGGAATCTGTGTGACTTCAAATCAGACAGAGGCATGAGACACAAAGTAGAAATCCAACATGGGGAAAGGAAGCAGAGAGAGATTATCCTCGGAAGTGGAATAGATGCAACCTTTTGGGGCATCTTGGCGACCTAAGAGAAAGATCAATGCAATTCTGAAAAGTCATAAACAAAAAGAAAGATGTTAAATACCTGTTCCTGTAAGGCTACTACAGTGTCTTAGAACAAACTTTAGAATGTTGCTGTTGGTAATCTTTGCTTTTCTCCCATTAGTTTAAGGCATTTTATTCTAGGTATGTAAGAAAAAAAAAGGACAAGACAAAAGAAAAATAAGCGAAAATGTGTTCTACTTAAAGATGACAAACAGGCTAAGTAAGGAATGGGTTAAAGGGTAGACTGGGATGGTTTGGAAACATCTGGCAGTGTCAGCAGCCCCACTCCCCAGCCCCCTTGTGGATTCTTCACATGTTTGCACAAATTTCATTGGTATGTGAGCCTGTGGCCTCTTTCACCCATCCTCCTTTCTGGTCTCCAGATCCTCCAAGACCCTTCACTATTGACTCCACTGCAGGGAAGTATTTATGAGAAACAGATTAGAGAACAGAAATGTTGCAGTTGAAAGCCATTCAGCTCATTCACACCCAGCACACCTTAGCAGCCCCCTACTTTGCCCCAGGTTTCACGTGCTCCCTGCTATCTATGTGCATAGATCTGTCTCTCGAGAAAGAATTTAAGGTCCTACCCCTTAGCACAATGTTTTTGCAGACTATAAACCGGACAAATGTCTACTAAACCGAAAAAAAAGCTTTGGAGAAGTCTTTGTATTACTATGGCATTAGTGTATTATTTGCAAAGCAGGATCAGTGGTTTCCGGCAGAACTTATGTTCATTTGTTTCCCTGCTCAGGTTAAATGCTCCAAACTGCTCCCAAAACCTCAGATTATAATCGAGCTCCTCAAACAACAAACCCTTCCATCAGCTAGATAACAAAGAGGAAAACCTAAATAAACTATTGTCCATTCGACTTTTAACGGATTTCAGAAATGTCATTTTAGATTTCCCATCAGTCAGGGTCATTTTTGTGATGCTCTGAATGTCTGAAAAATCATCTAAGTCCTTGTATATATCAGACAACAGGCATCACGTATCCTTTTTTAGTGGCCCTATCATCTTCCTCCTCTAAGCATCATCATTAAAAAGAAAAGGTAATCAACCATTTCAAGGGGAAGCTGAGACTTGCTACCCACCTCAGCAAACCAAAACATAGGTGATGGATATAATGGTACCTTTTCCTGTGTCTAGGGTTTGGACCCGCACAAATACACCCAGGTTAACATGGCATAGTTTTTGTTCAAATATTTCCCAAATGTAAGCCTTGGAAGACCAGTTCTGAGATATATAAAAATAGGTTTTGAGGGAAAAAAAAGATTTTGTGATTAAAGCAATTTGTAAAATTCTGGATCAATTACAATTGAAGAGATGGTTTTACTGTAGGGTTTCTTAGCGTTTTCAGTATGGAAACAAGCACTGTGACTTCTTAAGAGGTTTGAAATATGTGTTATATTCAAACATATCTCCATAGGTGGAATATAGATATTTTTGTTAAAATTTTTTTTTTCTGGAACACCTCATGTAATCCTGCAATACAGTCTGAGGAAAGCCAACAAGCCTCACCCGACCCCGCACCTTTTTGGGTGAAATTCCTAAGATTGTTGAGAATTTATAAACTCTAGTATTATTCGTGGTATCCTGACGGCTGGGTCAGGATCTGAGTGGGCAATATCGAGGAAGGAGAGATTTACTTGGCCTTGGTTTACCTCCTGGAGAAGTTTTGGGGATTCCAAGATGACCTGGGGCCTTTGACTCTGAAGCACCATGGTCTTTGAATGGCCTGGGATGGCCTGCTGGTTCCAGGATCTTTGAGGGTGGGTTCTGGGATGAAGTAGTTCAGGTGCCCAGAGGAAGGGAAGGCTGATAGAAGAACATTGGAGAAGGCAGTGTTTTTTTTATTTTTTTGAGACTTTAAATTTTATTATTATTTTTAAAATTTGTATCTATTTATTTAGTTTTTGGCTGCATGGCTTTCAGGATCTTAGTTCACTGACCAGGGATCAAACCCATGCCCCTTGCAGTGGAAGAGTGGAGCCTTAACCACTGGACCACCAGGGAAGTCCTGAAAAGGGAGTTTTAAGAAGGGAAGTGATTTGTGTGTGTGTGTGTGTGTGTGTGTGTGTGTATTTTTTTTTACATCTTTATTGGAGTATAATTGCTTTACAATGGTGTGTTAGTTTCTGCTTTATAACAAAGTGAATCAGTTATACATATACATATGTTCCCATATCTCTTCCCTCTTGCATCTCCCTCCCTCCCACCCTCCCTATCTCACCCCTCTAGGTGGTCACAAAGCACCGAGCTGATCTCCCTGAGGAAGGGAAGTGATTGATCTTTTCGTTTCCCCATTTCCTCCTCAAGTATTTCTTTTTAAGGGAATTTTCTTATAATTCCTATTCTTTTTTATTTTTCCTGTTTTTTCCCTTCAAGTGTCCTATTAGTTTTTTTGTTTTGTTTGTTTTTTTAAACCACCAATATCAGAATTAGACTCTGCATCTCATGTCACTGTTCGCTGAGACCAAGACTTATGGTTCAGAGGCGCTCAGGGTGGCTGGTTTCTAATAATGTCAGGAAGAAGCAAATATAACTTAGGCAAATGGGACGAAATCGGCTAGCCACACACAACAGGATTTGGCATAGACCAAAGGCACGTATGAAGGTTTGTTTTAGTAGGGACCCTCAAGAGCGGCCACATAACTGAAAAAGGAAGCTCCCTATTATGTTTGGGCCAATTTCCATAGTTAATGGGCTACTTTGAAAAAACATGAGTTGGATGAACAAAATTTACTCTGAAAAGTTATAGTAATGTGAGTGTGGCTTTAGCAAGTAAACTTTAAAAAAATCTTTAAATTTATTGGCCTGTATTTATATTTATAATTGCAACAATGTAATGGCCTAATATAGTTCCATAATTTATATTTAATTTATATTTTATAGTTCCATTAGGTTCCATAATGGAACCTAAATAGTTCCATAATTCCACCATACAACACTATTTTTAAGAAGAGTTGAGGAATTAGTTTAATATTTCACATAAGAAAAGGTAAGGGGAAAATGCTGAAAATGACACAATGGTGGCCCATATTTTTCTCTGTATTTGCTCAAGGCAGTGTTTGTTTTAGTTCACCTCAGTGTATAAGGAGTTATCCTTAGGAGAAGTCTGAGCGATTTACTAATCATTTCAACATATCATCAAAACTACATCAAGGGAAACAAATTCCTGGCTGCTGTATAAGCTGCCTCTGGTAATGCAATTTAGCTCAAGATCAAGGTTGACTCTTACAGAGGAGAGAAGTAATCGTTTCCTTTATGTACATCTTTTGGAGTGTTTTTATTTTTAATACAAAACGAAATGGATGCCCTCCCCTATCCACCCTCTACCCTCCCAACTCCCAACAATTAGTAGTTGTGTTTAGGCATCCAAAAACACATTATAAGAGTCAATTATAAAGTTCTCCTGGTCTCCTGAGTTCAAAAGCAATTTTATCATTTTAATTAGCAATTTATTCTTTTACTGGGCATCAGAGCACACCACAGCCCACTCTCACTCCCAGTTGACAGTGAAATCGGAGGCATTAGCTCTCCGAGGTTGCTCCGTACCTTTCCCCATTTATTTACGTTGGCGGTGGTTCAGGCCCTGGGAAGCCAACCTTGTTTCTATAAGTGAGGGCCAGATGATCCAGTTGGTCTGAGATCTGCATATAGCAGCTGTTTGCTAACTATTCAGCACTTTAAAGCTTCCAAGTGCTCTCCTGTTATGAGTTCTCCTGTTACACTCTTGGGGAGACGGACATTAGCTCTCTGAATTACTGTCATCAACCACCTTCTTTATTAACTTTTTTCCTCCACTGGGAAATCAAGACGCTCTGTCCCTGGAAGTTCAACTGGCTTCTCTAGTGTTCCAGAACTAGGGAAGGAGGTAGGCCTGCTGGCGATGCAGAACTGGGATCTAGGTTACTAATCCTGGCCTTGTTCAACTCTATGGCCATCAGGAAGCCAGCCCCCAGATCACCACAAAAGCCATTCCTGATTTTCTCTTGTCTACCTATGCTAATCTGCATGTTGAAGAGATGCAAAATATTTAACTACACGATGCCCAGGCAGAAACTTGTCAGAAAATCTATTTTAATAGGAAGGCCAACGCTGCATAAATGTACGCCAGTCAGATTAGTGGGATCGCTCCTTGCCGACTATGATTAGTTAGATAAAGAGAAAAGGGAAACTCAGATACTCAGGGTAATTGACTCAGTGCAACTTGGTATATAATTATCTGCAGGGCCACCAATCCTCTGTGACTTTACAGCTGAAGTCAGAGTGTCCTGATACACTTAAAATGAAGTTTCTTCCTCCACTGAAGATCTGTTTATTTGGAAAGGACAAAAGGGAGCATATGTTGGGCGAGGAGGCTGGTAGGGGGTGCATTTTGTTTTTGCATCTCTACTGCTTGGTGTTCAGTGTTGGTACCGCCTGCATCAGCTGCTGATGTAAGGGGATGATGGCTTTTTATTTTATTTTTTTGTGATATGTAAAAATTACATTTACTTATTTATCTTCATGGAAAGGGGATGAGCACGAGCTCTAGGCACACAGGCTTCAGTAGTTGTGGCACACGGGCTCAGTAGTTGTGGCTCGCAGGCTCTAGAGAGCAGGCTCAGTAGTTGTGGCTCACGGGCTTAGTTGCATCCGTGGCATGGGGGATCTTCCTGGACCAGGGCTCGAACCCGTGTCCCCTGCATTGGCAGGCGGATTCTTAACTACTGCGCCACCAGGGAAGCCTGATGATGGCTTTTTAGATGTACAAATGGTCTGATCTCATCAGAGGAGCAAAACACTCCATGAAGCAGGGAGAAATAACCACTGTCCTCAGGTCTCTGAGGGTGAATGCATTCTGATGGTATTCTTCATCCTGCCACGTCAGTTTGTAGCATTCTGGTTGACGGTGAGAAGGTAGGGCAGGGCCTGTGTTGGGTGCTCTGAAGCAATCCCCCTCCCCCCCGCCCCACAAGTCGGTGAGGACTCTAAGAAGGTGAAAAACATAACATGGGATTAGGAGAAAGACAATGCTGTGAAGTCAAAGAAAACAATAGAGCAAGGTGGGAGGAGGATTCTAAACACACCTACGGGATGAAATCTGTGCGCACGAGTTGAGCTGGGGATACTGAGGGGCTGGAGGTTGTACGGAAGCTGGGTTTGGGTTGGCCAGTTGGGCCAGAGTGGAGAAGAGGCTGATTCAGAGAAGGGGTAGGGGATGAGCCCGGGAATAGCTTGGACTTAGTGTGATGGCGAAAAGATTCCTTCTGAATCTGTGTTGGTATATTTCGAGCCCAGAGCAAAAAGTGATCTGTTTCCGTAGGGTAAATGGAGATAATTCAGCCAGGATCTGACAGACGGATGTAGAGAGGGATAAGGCAATAGAAATCAAGAATCACAGCAGAGTCGTGGGGTGAGAGAGACAGAGCTCCTACAAGTGACTGTGTCAGATATTCAGTGTGTGCCCGGTTGCCAGGGTGACATTGAGATGTACACATTTATCTTATTCTGTATCTATGAGTTTCCTGAGACCGCCTTGAATTGTAAAATAGCGGTGTGTTTTATGTGCTCAACTGTGAGTACTTCCCTGGTGGAGTGGACTCCATAAGTCAAGACTAGGGGTGTGCAAATTGCAATCTCTTTATGCTTCTTATGGGAAGGCAGCTGAGAAGTTCCTGAGAGGCACAGTGGACCCCGAGGGTAGAGCCCAGCAGGGGAAATGGACCTTCTGTCTCACCCAGGAAGCTATAAGTGACTGGGTGAGAAGACACAGGACAGGGACCCAAGTCCTAGAGAAGAGTATAAGATGGGAATTTGGTCTTAGAAACAGGCAGGGAAATTACTTAGTAGGACAAAGAGAAGCAAGGGGGTATTGGGTGTTTTAAATTCTGTGAAGGTAGGATCCACCCCAAGGCTGTGAGGGGGTAGAGCCTGGGGGCGCCAGCTGGTCACAAGACCATTTGGAGAAAAGAAGGACCAGGAAGGAGGATGGGGACTCAGGCACATTATGGGAATAGAAGCCGCTTAGTCCAGAATCTCTGAACCAGTGTGAAGCCCGTGACTCTGAGTCACCAGAAATAGCTGTTCCCGGGGGTGAAAGTCTGGAGCTGAGGAATCAGAACTCCCTGTCAGCGGGAGCCTTTGGAGTCCTGGGCTCTGAATTTTATCACATTTCCTTCGAATGCTATTGGCCAGTTGTATGTTTACAGGTTGGAGGAACGGATGAACAGGGCACTTGAGAAATGTTATAAAGGGCAAACGGGGCTTGTGGCGAACCAATCAGAGAAAACGGAGGAGAGAAATTGCCAGAACGGCTTTAAGTGTGAGAGGATGGTGGTCCCCGCCGCTGATGAAGAAATGGAAACATGAGGAGGGGTGTGTGTCCAGAGAGCCAGTGTCTGCTTTTCACTTGTTTCCTTTTAGAAGATGAAGGGATATTTATTTGAAAGTTCACTCGAGGGAATTTCCTGCTGGTCCAGTAGTTAGGACTCTGCACTTTCACTGCCAAGGGCATGGGTTCAATCCCTGGTAGGGAACTAAGATCCCACAAACCATGGGCAAAAAAAAAAAAAAAAAAAAAATTCATTCAATGTGGATAAATTCTCTGTTTTCTTGAAATTTTAAAAAAATTTTATTTATTTATTTAATATCTTTATTGGAGTATAATTGCTTTACAATGTTGTGTTAGTTTTTGTTGTACAACAAAGTGAATCAGCTCTAAGTATATAGTTGCAACTTCCTGGAAGGCATCCCAGCTGCCGATCGGTCTGTCCCCTGTGCGCACGTCAGCAGCCGCCAGGGGGAGACGTCACCCAACAGCGCTCAGTGGAGAATCCCCTTGGGGATGAATATGCCCTACATTAGACAAATTCCTCCCCAGAGTCGCCTTCCCATGCTGAGCCTCTAATCTTGACGGTTCCCAGAGCAGCAGCAGGCATGGCTCTATCTGGACAAGTACACTACTGGGAACATTAAGACTGCTTTGTAAAACCGTAAGCACCCAGGAGCAGATGCTTTAAAAAATGTAAAAACAAGACTGCAGTGACAGCAGATAGGATCTCGGAGACTGAGTCACCTCACTGCATCTCCTCACATCCTATTCTTGAGGAGGAAACTGTGCAGAGCCCACGGGAGGGTATGTGTCCTGGGTACCAGGGACCCCGGGGGGCTGGCATGCTTGTCTTTGCATCGAGACCATTGGTGGGGAGGGACAATCATTTCTACAAATCTTCTCAAAACAACTTTGAACTAAAACCTCTGAGCGAACATGGGACTCTGCTCCCCAGCTGTCCCACTGACTGGCCTGTTTGGTCATAGGTATCTTTCCTGGAGGGAAGTATTTTTAATCTGAGCTTTGTCCGTTTGTTCCTGAGCTGATGCCATGGAAACTGGATGGATGCCTGCAATTAGAGTAAGAAAGAACACCTCCTGGATGTATTAGTATTTAACGTCTTTTGGATGTTTTGATACGAGGCTTGTGTCAAGAGAAAAGACATGCATGTGTAGAAAAACAAACAGGGAAAAGTCAGCTTTTATAACACTATATTTTGGGGTTCTAGAATTCAGCAATAAAGGGGAAAACGTGGCTCTTTGAGGAATTATTTCTGTAGTTCAGCTGACAAAATGCAGAGCAGGGATAAGTTTAATAGATGGAAATAAGAAATGCAGTTTTTTGTTTTAGAAATTCAGCTTTTTATTACAGAGAAATGCAGATAATTTGGTAGGGTTATTTTACTTTTTTGAGCCAAACAGATTTTGTTGGTGTGATGATTTCAGCAAACCATCTGCGAGGCTATCTGAAAGGAATCTAAAATAAATGAAGGGGTTATTTCAGGGTTTTTTTCTGGAAAGGAATATTTTAAACTTCTCAGACTACTTCTCAGGAAACTTCGGTGGGGGGTAGGGAATACAGCTTTGTAGTGCTTTATTCACCTCCCGGTACTGTACTGTGTTGTACTTGTGTAAATATTGCAGCTGGAATGAGTCATTTGTGTTTGCCTCTCAGACGTATCACCCTTCAGTGATCACAGCGTCATCCTTTACACGAGGCCGCTCTGCGCGAACCATCAGCAAAGGAGCATTAGGACACGGCTTCATCTAGGGTCCTGGTCTTAAACACACTTTCTGACTCAAAATGCTATTTCAATAGGGTGAGCATATATCTCAGTGTAAATATATATATATATATATATATTTTGCGGTACGCGGGCCTCTCACTCTTGCTGCTTCTCCCGTTGCACAGCACAGGCTCCGGACGCGCAGGCTCAGCGGCCATGGCTCACGGGCCCAGCCGCTCCGCGGCATGTGGGATCTTCCCGAACCGGGGCACGAACCCGTGTCCCCTGCATCGGCACGCGGATTCTCAACCACTGCGCCACCAGGGAAGCCCTCAGTGTAAATATTAATGGTGCCTTTTTCACTCTCCAAAGGGACCCAGTTTCGGCCATACATTAAATGGCCACCGTACATTTAATACCAGTCCCCGAGCACATGGGTGATGAGCAGAGGTGGGCGTTCTGTCTTCACACTCAGGTACAGCACTGATGCCTCAAAGGGCATGGGCCGCATCTCTTCCCTTCACCCTCCCTGCAGAGTTCACACAGCAACAGCTCCAGGGCGAGGACAGATGATGGAAAACATGATAAAAATTCTCTTGCTCAAAGTGCTGGCAGGTATGAGAACCGAATTGGGCTCTGAAGATGTAAATGTTGATTCTGACCATTGAAGAAAAGGCCCAATGAAGGCAGTATGTGTGACAGCGATTGGTGTTATGAGCTGGATGCAGAGAGAAACAGGAGCTGATGGAATGATGGGATACAGATTAGAGCGCTACACCCATCCGAGGAGGATGTGAGCTTACCAGGGACAAGTAAGCAAGAAACGTTGGGAGCAACGAGGCACTAGAGTCATATAACCTGGCAGAAAAATCCCCCCCATGAGAACTTGATAGTGAGGTACTCGTAAGAATCTAGAGGATGCTGGTACCACTGAGTTTAGGAATTGGGGGAAAAAAGGAATTTTGATATGAAATTTAAGAGAAGACCCGAGTTCAGAAAGAGAGAAATGAGTAATCACGGATGATGTTGTGGGTTAGCTCCACGGGACTGAGATGGAGAAACGGGTTGCTAAAAGCCTGATGAATTAGTAAGCAGAGATCTAGCATCTGTCTGCTGGCCTCTTATATACCCACGTATCTGAATACCCACCCCTCTGGATATGGTTTGTATCTTAGGATTTCACGACTCTGCGAGTTCTCTCACTGCAACTATGTGTCAGTCTGAGAAAAGAAAAGGAGAGAGACGGTGGTATTCAGGCTTCATCTCTGGAAGAGCACTTTGTCACTTGCTTTTGATGGAGGCAGAAGAAAAGAGATCCTTATACATGTGTATGTATCGTGCTTACAATGATGCACTGTAATCACTGACATCTTTGTCTGCTCTCCTGCACTGCTTGTTGCATTTCTGGAAGGTAGGATTCCTATCTTCTGTGAAGGCAAGGGCTATATCAGTCTGATTGAAAGGGGCCCTTTAGAGCCCTCTGACCACATTAAAGAGGCACAGAAACAAAGTCCTTGAAAAGGACTTAGAGCAGGGGACCCTCACGGAATGAACAGCCAGGCCCTCAATCTCCTTTGAGATTCCGAATGGCATCGTTCAATCTGTGAGAAAATGGCAGAAATACCTTATATGACTCATTCTTTGTAATTCCTGAGACAGAACACAGATCTGACGTGGTAAAGCGATGCCTTTATTGTCAGAGCTGCGGATTCACTAACTTGAAGATTATACAGGGTCGTCTTAACTCATTTAGCCTGAGAAGTATTGGGGGCGGCTGAGTCCCGGCTGGTTACCCCAGAGCCCAGGATCCCACCTTACTGTCAAGGGCCCTCCCCCTCCAAGGACACCTTCAGGAAGGGCAGAGGGGAAGGGGCCTCTTTGTGACAGGCATCTGGACTTAAATGGCTTTTAATCTTGCTGCCTGCTCTCCAACAAGAATTCACAAGGAAATTTACAAGTTTAAGGAATTTAACGGTAAGGGATCTAAAGCTTGGAAATGTGGAAGGAACAAAAGGATACAAAAGGACCCCAATGAGCTTTCCCAAAGGAAAGAAAAAAAAATCTAAAGAGCACACTGGACAGTACTTGCAAAGGGAACCTTTCACCCTGGACCTTTCATCCGGAACTCAGATAGGGCATTTTTTCTTTCTTTCTTTTTTTTTTTTTATCAGGTGAAAGGGAGAGAGGAGAGAGGGACCAGCTTTTTTTAAGTGGAGTAATGGGATGCCTTCAGCCACTTGGGAAGCTTTTCGTATGTTTGAATCCACTCTCCGGAGAGAATGGGATGCAGAAACTGTACAAAGTCTATTCGTTTAATTTATCCAACAAATATCTATTAAGCATTTAGTCTGTGCCAGGCATTGGGTATACAATGATGGGAAAACATATGTAGCACATTTTCTCAAGGTGTTTATAGCAAACGATGGTCCGTGCTATGAAGGAAATGCAACCCACAAGTAAACTCAAATCCAAATCCTGGCTTAAACAAAATTAGAAAACTGCATTGTACCCTGACATCTATGCCAATCCCCCGACACCTTCCTTCATTCTGGGCCGGTCCATTCACCCTCCAACCAGTCACCAAAAAATACCCCTTTAGAAGTCCTTGACTCCAAGGGATGCATTTTAGGAATCCTTCCCTGTACATGGACGAATCAAGAGCAGTACTGAACCAACTCTTCTGATCTGAGAAGCTCCATTTGGATGTAAACTGTACCGTTAGCACTTTTGAGCTGGAACTGAATTCCCAATGAGATGCCTGAGGAGTTCAAAGTTACTGCGCGTGTCAACGTTCTAAAATCCTGTAATAATTCAGGGAGACAGATTACACCAGGGTTTTCAGCCTCTTTTCAGTCTGCAGAGAACATGTATATTTGCACCCAATCCTAGAAAATTCTGCCACTGTAAAAGCAATGCAAAAATTGGGCATTTTGCAAATGGCATTGCAATGAAAAGTGTTGGTTTCCATGCTAAACTGGGCAGTCCTCCAGGCAAGGGTGCTTTCTTATCATGTTGGTGTTCCTGGCCCTGAACTCAGATTTGGCACAGAGAAGTGTTTTCTGGACCGAAGGATCAGACAATACTAGATAGTCCTCTTTTCTCATTTCCACTGCTGCCATGCTTCACTGGTACATAAATCAGAGGTAGGTGGTACGGGAATAGCAGGGACGCTGTCCTGCCTCTGAGATCCAAGGGAACCTTCCCGGGATAGACCCGAATCTGGTTTTTTTAGGTAGATCAGCACACACACTAAAGCTTAAGTCCACTGACAGTGAATCACTGCTATCCCTCTAACACAGGAGAGGCAGCACAGGTGTTTTAAGTAGTGTAGGACAGACAGCTCGGGGCATGGAGGGATGCTTCTGTGGGCAGTGGGCTCTCTCCACGAATACCCTATGGTCCTTCATTTTACACTAGGAGAGACCACCTACCCTAAACCAAGACCATCTCAAACTGTATCTTCCCTACTCTCACCGAATCCCTGGTTGAGAGAAGGTATATTTAGGAAAGGTGATTTGAAGGGTTTGTGCCTCATTCTTCCTTTTGGTGATCCGAAAACACTCACCGACCTCACCACCCCCCTCCCCGCCCATCCCACTGCACCCCTAGCTCACAGGCCCTGCAGGGGGACATGAGATTTTTTTTTCTTTATCAAAAGGGGGCATGGGTTCAAAAGGCTGAAGATCATGGTCTGATGGGTTCACATTGTTTCCATGAGGGTCATGTCTATGGGGAGAGAAGCGTGGCTCTCATATTCATTCTGCAGATCTTTTAAAAGCATCTGTTATAGATGTCCCTGTTCTAAGAGCTGGGGACATAGTAGTGAATAAGACAGAGAAAGTCGTCTAGAATTAAATGACAAATACCCAAGTAAATATTGAATTTCATGACCCCTAGCAGTAAGTGAAGAGAAAAGAAAGCATAGCAAGGGATAGGAGAGTGCCACGGGGCAGGGCAGGTGGTCCTGAGACAGAGCCCAGAGGGACGAGGATCATGGGGTGGGTGGTGGCGGGGGAGGAGTCCAGGCAGAGGCACCAGAGCCTGAGGCAGGAACTTGCCGAGGTTCAGGAGGTCAGAGCTCCTCATACATGGGTCAAAGTGCCCTGTGAGCAGCTAATAGCGTACAGGTGTGCCAAGAAGGCGGCATGCTCAGGCCGGAGGACAGCCGTGATGGGATAACGCTGGGATGTGCTGTGGACCAGGGGTAGCCAGAAGGCCGTGTGCCTGGGACAGAAGAGGGCCAAGAGGCGGGAGGGGCCGTATGGGGCAAGGCCTGGGCTGTACGTCCAGTGAGCTCAGCCCCTGCTTGTAAGAGGGTCACACAAAAGGAAGTAGAACACCAACCAGCATATCACATTTTCTTTCAGGAACTGACATAAGAACCGATAGCTGGGGGGGGGTCTATAAACGCCACAGCCCCATGCCTCCCATAATGACTCCAGTGATCAATTCTTTCATCATAAAAATGAATCAGATCATATCACTATGAAGTATAAAAAGTGAGTTAGAGAAGAGCCAGGCGAAATGTTTACGTCCAACTGGTCTACTGGAACGAAAATGAAATGTAAAACAAAGAAAGGAGAAAGGGCCACCCAGGCGAGATAGACCTGAAAAGCGGTTCGTGGAGCCCACGCAGACAATCAGCTGTGTTGACTGGGGTTGAGAGGCAGACCTAAGCCCACCTGGTAGTGATGATGCGGCTGAAGGATGGGCAGAGGGGCTGAGCACGGAGAAGGACGTGGACGTGTGCACTGTAGGGTCCTGACAGGCTGTCCCTGCGTCCCGGTCAGAGGCCTTTTTGGTGAGTTCACGCTGGGTCCGGGGCGGGTGGGGGGAAAGGAAGGACCGGTTAATGGCTAGAAGTTTCGGTTTTCATTCTGCTCTGTCCTAAAGCCTGAGGTTGCAACCCCAAATGGGCATTTACTAAATGGGGGATCTCAGTGTTCTTACTGCCCTCTCGGCCCCTCCCCATCTCTTGGTGGGTGACAGCAGGGTCTGTGGGGGGCTCAGAAGGGTGGCCTCTGAGGCACCGGGCGGGCTGGACTTTGGGGGCAGGGGAAGTGATAGGCGTGGGGCTGGTTCCCTTTTCCTTGGTCTCCGTTTCACATGGAAAAGGCCTTCAATCTCCTGTGTACCCAGGGTTTCCCATGGGAAGGTCTTACCCTGGGGCTCTCCTTCGGGAAATATCTGACCACCTTATTCAATCTGTTATTAAGCGCTTATAACTGCCTGGGGTGTTATTTCCTTCGAGTAACAACAGGCTGTGATTTTCAGCAGGCCCCCTGAAGGGAACTAAAGTTGGGGTGTCCAATGTCAGGTGGGTCGGGAGCTTGTTGGCAAAGGCTTATCACATCTCAGGCTTCCCCTGCCCACTGCAGCTGAAGTCGTAGGGGACTGGGGCAGAGAAAAAGGGCGGGCAAAGGAGGCGATGACAATTTTAGTTAAAATGCTTAAGTTGCCACCATTTGCAGCTTGCAGAACTACACGTTTGTGTAGCAAAGATAGAAGAAACTGTCTCAACGGGACCAGTCCTCTTACCATCAGCTCCCCAGTTTGAAAGCCAAACATAAGATAGTGAAGTGGTCCTATTGCTTTTCTTTTCTTTCCGGAATGATCCTTCAGATGTGCTCAGATTGATGGGGGTGGGATGGGTAAAGAGAGGGCTGGGGTGGGGAAGGTACAGGGAATATTTCTGAAAAATCAATTATCGGCATTTAGAGCTGCCAGTCTCGTCAATGAATCCTCATGAAACAGTGCCTTGGTGACAGATCAGACACTGGCTATTGGGAAATCTGTACACACAAGGCAGAACCTGAACCACCACCAAATACAATCAGGGTGAATTCTGAATCAACGTAATTCGGCCAGTTCTCCCCCTCCCAGCTTTTCCCCACCATCCACCGCTTTATCAGCGGAGTTTGGCACAGCTGCAACTGATTGAACTTCCAATCACCTTTCCCAGAATATTTACGCGCACCGAAACTGACAACAGCTGATATTAACCGTGTTAATATCACGAAGATTAGGAGGAAGGAGAAATAAGGATGAGGATGGGGTAAATCCAAGATGCGTGGGGTTGTGAGCCTGTGGACACATCAGTTCAGGCAATCGAGGGTTATGCAGTCATTGGAAAGGTTTGTCCAGTTGGGGGAGGCTTTAGCTGAAAAGGTGAGACGCGTAAATTTTCCAGTAGCTTGTTAGGAGTTAGAAGTATGAGGCTGTGCAGATTGCCTTTGGGGATAAAATGAAGGCATATGGTATGCGGTAGAACATGCTCTGTGGAGGGAGAATTGAGCAGCGAATTGATAATTATGTTTTCGCTCACATTTTTATTCGCAAAACTCAGAGTTTGCTTTTCGTCTTTCACTTGATCGTAACCTTCAGTACATAAATATTTGGTGGTTCTTCCTCTGACACGCAGCGTGACACGTGCCGTATACAAAGAGCTGCCTGGGAAACAGCATGCAGGAAGCCTGGCATCCTGCTGGTGTTCAGTGGGCATCCACAGGTCCACATTTGCTCCAGACACATTCCCAGGAAGTGCACAGGAAGCAGAATTGATCAATATGCCTATTTCATTAAGACTTTAGTTATTTGCTTGTGCCTTTTCCTCAGACTATTTGGAAAGAGAGAAAACGAGCATATGGGGCATCCAAAAATAAAAGGTTTTGACGATGATTTACCATTCTGAGTTACACAGAAAAACATAGGCCAGCAGGCGGGGACACTATGAAGATTCTGCCCTATTCTGAATCGTCCAAGTGCTTCTGGAGGTGTATTAACATCAGAAATAGCTCCTTAAGAAAGAACTTTATCCAAGGACCACAGGTTTCTTAATCTCTTGCTCTTTAAAAAAAAAAATCCGTAATTTTGATTCAGAACCAGTTTGAGGGGAGAGAAGTGTGGGTGTCTTGTTCTGTAATGTAATCCTATTAAGTCTTTCTTTGGAAGCAAAACAAAACCATGTGTGATTTTCTAAGATGGTTTAGGGCTTCCCTATTATGTAATTGAAACCCGGAGGAGTGTATTTGGAATGGACTGTTACAAACGACACACAGGTTCAAAGAGTCCACTGGTTTTCAAACAACCAGAGGCTGTAAATAGGTGGGTGGAGGTACAAGCCCAGAAGGAAGGCTGCAAATGAACACACATAGTTATCGTTAAAGATCATGGCGGACTTGTAAAGCACAGGCAGGAAGTAAGCTTCGTCCACTCGTCATCTGGTTAAAATCCTCCTGTTTCACGTATTCAGCTCGAACACTATATAGATCTACTACCAGGTTGAAAGGTATGAATTAATGTATACAGGTTTTAAAATTCAGTAGATAACACAGCAGAGTTCTCTCTTTCACTCCCTAGATGAAGGCTTCACAATGCTTCTGATGTAATTAACATGTTCTACACAATAACGATTGGGAATCGCCAGCCCACAGTATTAATAGTTTTGTCCAAAGCCCTGTGACCATGTGAAGGAAGGGAACTCAACTGCTTGTTTCTGGACCTCATTCGTGCCATGTTCCCTTAAACAGAGTTCCAGGAGAACATAGGTGAGAAGAGAGAGAATTGGTTAGCATGGCAATATTCACCTTTCCTAAAGTTTCCCCTTGAGTTGTTGGAGTGGGTGAGAAAAGGCCAAGTGATTTTGAGTTCTCTCTGGAAAAAGAATAATGAAAAGAGGAGGTGTAGACAAAGGAAAGGGTTTGGGAAAGGAAAAGGCAGATGCTGTGATGAATGCCACCAATGAGCCCAGTGATGTTCATTTCCACAGCCAGCAGACTGCTGTGCTGAGGGTCACAGGAATCCCCCAAAGCACTGGCCTTTGTCTTGTGGCTTTGACACTTCTCATGAAGCAAGAGTTCTTAATTCTTTTTTGGTGTAAATTTGTCAACATCACTTTCTTTCTTAATGAGTAAGGATGATGAATATCTTCCGGGACTCTGCACAATTCCATCCAGCACTTCACTGTTTCTACTTTATAAAGAGTTCTCGCCTTTCTAAAAACACGGGTGGCCTCCTCTGCTGTGTTAGATCGTGGTGGTGGCAGAAACCTCTTCTCTCCCCATAATTGCTTGGGGAGCTTTTCTGGCTGGAACACAGGTAAAAGCTGACAGCGTGCCTCTGAGCGTTTAGCTCTGTCAGCATAAGAACTACAAAGGCATGGATTTATGCTTCCAAAGACCCCTTAAGCTGGTTTTATGTAGCTTTAGGCCTTTGTCCTAAACGCCCTTCTCTTCAAAGACCACCTGCAACTGCTGTTTGCAAATGAACTGCCTCTGACATCTGAAGGCAAAAAAGAAAAACTACAAAATCTATAGAAAACTCACTTGCTACCCCTATGAGGTGGGGAAGACAAAGCAAAGGATCCTTCAAAAATTTAATTTAGGGTTTAATTTAATTTTAAAATTTAATTTAGTGTTCCAAATGGAGCCCTAACCCTGAAATGTTAGCTATTTCTGTTTTAAAAATAAAATTCATTTTCTGTATTATGAAAGTAAAACATGCCCACTGCAGAATATTTCGAAAATAAAGTATAAAGAAAACCCCAGGGCTTCCCTGGTGGCGCAGTGGTTAAGAATCTTCCTGCCCATGCAGGGAGCACGGGTTCAAGCCCTGGTCTGGGAAGATCCCACATGCCGCGGAGCAACTAAGCCCGTGCGCCACAACTACTGAGCCTGTGAACCCAAACCACTGAAGCCCGCGCACCTAGAACCCGTGTTCCGCAACGAAAGAAGCCACTGCAATGAGAAGCCCACGCACTGCAACGAACATAGCCCCCACTCGCCGCAACTAGAGAAAGCCCAAGTGCATCAGCGAAGACCCAGCACAGCCAAAAATAAATAAATAAATTAATATATATAAAAAAAGAAAAACCCACACCATCTTTGGCTCCAATAGCAAAGGTAATCACTGTTTAACATTCTAGTGCATTTATTTCCTCCCAGTTTTTTTTTTTTTCCTGGTTGTAATTTCTTAACATAGTTCTGCACTATGTATGCAGGTTTGTGTGTACACAACCCATATACAAACACACAATTTTGGACAGTGCTTCAAGGTACTGTAGATTTCTAGCTTGATATAATATCAGAAGTTCTTCCCCTAGATATTATCATAAGCTCTTTCTAAATATACTTTTTATGGTTGGCATAACAATTCATTGAAGTGAATGTTCCATAATTTACCTAACGTTTCCCTACCGGTAGACAAACGTTCACCACCAACAAAGGTGGTTCAGATCTTTCACCATCATAAATAATGTTGTGGTGAACATCTTTATAAAATTTTCTCTGTGTCAGATTGTTTCTGCAGAACAGTTTCATTGAAGGGAAGTAGAGGTCAAATATAATGAACATTCAAAAAGTTTTTAGAGATTTCAACACACCGCTTGGGTTGTATCTTATGGCTTGGATGGGTGCAAAGAGTGGGAGTTTTTGCTGTTTTTTGGTTTTTAATGGAGATTCAAAATAAGGAAGAAATTCCATGTTCTTAGCACCTTTAGGGCTTATCAGTATTTTTTCTGGCCTTTCACGGTACTTTAGCACTTTGGGGGCTGAATAATATGCATTTTAAGAGAAAGCTAGAAAAAAAGGAATCAATGTTGATACAAATCTTTTATAGATTTTCTCATAGTTTAAAATTTATTCCAGAGATGGGATCAGCATTCCATGAAGTCCCCCTTATTCAGCTATTCATGGGTTAAACAGAGATTTGAGGCCAGGTCAGGACTGAGGCTAATAATATTAGTATAATTTTAAAATTTACAGGTAAGAGAGGGAAGAGGTAGGGTTGTAACCTCCATGGGGCTTTGGCTAGGACAAGGTGGGGAAAGAACATAAAGTAGAAACTAAAAGCCTCAGAATAAACGGAAGCCTTTATTTGCAGAAGTTAACATTTACCAGTCTCCTGGAGTCTCACTATTTCACCCATTTTGGGAAGTCCTTTCCCCAAATAAAAAATGATTGAAACTTTGTTTCTCAAGATGGTGTGCGAGAGACATGTGACCATCCCACTCTTTCTAAAATGAACTGGTTTATTTTCAGGTGCATGGGAAAAAAGTAAAGCACTTTCTGCTTCTGTATAGATGTCGGAGTCATCGCAGAAACTTAGAGAATTCAGTGAAGTAGAAAATTTCCTGAGGAAATCTTACATTTGCACCTATCAGTCAACAAATATTCATGGGGAAAATCTTGTATGTGAGAACTGTAGCTTTGTGTTTTGAAGGCTAATTGTTGAACAGGTGCAAAGCGATAAATTAAGTGGTATTTAAACTTTTTAACCTATAGTTTGGGTCACAAGGTACTAACAAGACCTTATACCATGTAAGACTAGTAGAGACCTCAAGACTGCCGAAGGCCCAAGTTAAAAGCTTGCATTCTTTTGATTTAAGCAATTAAGAAAGTACTAAGGACTTGTGGAACGTGGTTTTCTTTTTTTCTGATAGACAGCTATTTATATTTTAGGTAACTCATTTTGATTTTATTATTTAAAATTTTCTTATTTTGAACTTTTTATTACCTTAGTTACAAAAGAAGAAAACTTTTAATTGAAGTATAATTGACTTACAAGATTCTGTTAGTTTCAGGTGTACAACATAGTGATTTGATATTTTTATATATTACAAAATGATCATCACACGTCTAGTTACCAATTGTGACCATGTAAAGTTACTACAATATTGACTATATTTCCTATGTTGTACGTTACATCCTGTGACTTATTTATTTTATAACTGGAAGTTTGTACCTCAATCTCCCTCACTTATTTTACTCATCCCCTCACTCCACTTCCCTTTGGCAGCCATCTCTTTGTTCTCTGCATCTGGGAGCCTTTTTCTGTTTGTTAATTTGCTATCTAGATTCCACATATAAGTGAAATCATACAGTATTTGTCTTTCTCTGTCTGACATTTCACTAAGCATAATACCCTCTAGATCCATCCTTGTTGTTGAAGATTGCAAGATTTCATTCTTTTTTATGGCTGAGTAATATTCCATTATATGTGTGTACAGCACATCTCCTTTATCCATTTATCTGTTGATGGACACTTAGTGTGCTTCCATATTTTGGCTATTGTAAATAGTGCTGCAATGAACATAGGTGTGCATATATCTTTTTTTTTTAATTTATTTATTTTATTTTTGTTTATTTTTGGCTGCGTTGGGTCTTCGTTGCTCCGCAGGGCTTTCTCTAGTTGCGATGAGCAGAGCCTACTCTTCACTGCGGTGTGCAGTCTTCTCATTGCGGTGGCTTCTCTTGTTGCAGAGCATGGGCTCTAGGTGTGCGGGCTTCAGTGGTTGTGGCACGTGGGCTCAGTAGTTGTGGCTCACAGGATCCAGAGCACAGGCTCAGTAGTTGTGGTGCACGGGTTTAGTTGCTCCGCGGCATGTGGGATCTTCCCGGACCAGGGCTCGAACCTGTGTCCCCTGCATTGGAGGCAGATCCTTAACCACTGCACCACCAGGGAAGTCCCAGCATACATCTTTTTGAATTAGTGTTTTTATTTTCTTTGGAAAAATACCCAGAAATGGAATTGCTAGATCATATGGTAGTTATATTTTTAATTTTTTGATGATGCTCCATACTGTTTTCCATAGTGGCTGTATCAGGTAACTAATTTTTAAATGAAAAGGAAGTTTCTTTTTTGTTAACTTTATTTTATTTTTTTTGGCTGTGCTACATGGCTTGTGGGATCTTAGTTCCCCAAACAGGGATTGAACCTGGGCCCTCGGCAGTGAGAGCATGGAGACCTAACCACCGGACAGCCAGGGAATTCTGAAAAGAAAGCTTCTTTAAACATTCTTTTTATTTAATGGGATACAGTAAATGTGCTGTCAATAAAACTGGAAAAGATATTGATGTAGCTGCCATCTGACTTGAGCAAACACATGGCAATTCCAAAGGCTAAATAAACAGAGAATGTCTGGCGTTTGCACTACTTTTTAAGACACGCTGTGCTTTATTAAAATGCCACTGTGACAAATGCCACTAAAGTCATCCTAGATGGTTTGAAGGACAATGGATATGCTGTCCTTGAGCATTTTTTATCTTCACCTTTTTCTCAATCAAGATTGTTGAGTGTTTGCTTTGAGTAGTTGAGTATTTTTAAAGAGTGTACAATTTATCCCATGGTTTGCAGAATGGTGAGAAAAAGTATTTGGACAGGACTGGGAAGGAGGATACTGGACTCTGACAGTGATACGGCATTGAGCACAGGGTGCAGAGTGACATGTAATTTTGGGTGGTCGCCCCTGTGTGAAAGTTGGGTCACGTTAGGTGGGGCATCTCTGTGTGTGGAAAGAATTGTTTCGACGTTTGCCAGGCAGAAGAAGTCGTTTAATAGAGATTTAAAAAGGATAGTGCCAGCCCACGCATGTCCTCTTCGAAGGAAACTCTGCTCAAACCACGCATTGAAGAAATCGTGGCTCCTGGGTCACAGGAGTCCCAGAAGGATGGGAGAAGGAGGGTGGGGATGAAAAAGTGGTCATCGAAATAATGGCTGAAAATTTCCCAAACTTGGCAATTTGGCAAAAAAATATGGGTAACTACGATAGACTTTCTCTCGCCTCCGATCTTTTGTACATTATATTTGATGTTTGAAGCAAAAAGTATAACGTTGTGTGATGTGGCTCTCAATGTATGTAGAGAAAATATTTAAGATAATTATATTATAAATGAGAGAAGGCAAAGGGACTTGTAGGGAGGTTAGGTTTCTATACTTGATTCAAAGTGGTAAAATGTGGACAAGAGTAGATCTTTGTCGTGATGGTATGGTTCTGTATCTCGAGTGCAGTGGTAGTTGCAAGAATCTGCGCTTGTGATAACTACCCATCTACATTGTGCCAAAGTCAATTTCCTGGTTTTGATATTGTATTGTTATCTACGATGTAACCATTGGGGTAGACTGAGTGAGGGGTATAAGTGACTTCTGTACTATCTTTGTAATTTCCTGTAAATACATAATTATTTCTAAACAAAAAGTTAAAAATAAAAGATGATGGAAAGAAGTTCCTTGAAAATGATGAAAGCCAACATTTCATATCTCGTCATAATTCTCTGGCCGTCATCAACATTTTGGAAGAGAATAAGATATTTTAGAGGCAAAGCAGTGGATGACGTGGACTCACTGATATTCTTAAATTATATAATTTAATTGTGGGGGAAAGTATGTAATGGGATAAGGATATCAGATGAAAAAGCAATTCAAGGTTGGATTTTAAGAGGCAAAGGACGGTAATCCTACTCAGAAATTCAGAGTGAGCTTTTGATTTCATCAGATCTGATATTCTTTGTCAGGGATATACCTGTAAAGTATAAAACTGGTTCAGCAAAGTTAATTTTAATAATATTACATATCCCCTTGAAACCATAAAACTGAAAAAATATCATAGGGGTAAACACTAATTAAATTTTGACAGTTTTTTGTATTTTTTAGAGATAATTTAGACTAGTTATTTTCTTCTGCAAGTTAAATTAGAAGTTATGAGTATTCTCAGTAATACTGATAATTAATAGAAAAGCGTAAAAAAGAGCCGCAACATGGATACAGCTAGAGATGATCATACTAAGTGAGATAAGTCAGAAAGAGAAAGACAAATACCATATGATATCACTTATATGTGGAATCTAAAATATGGCACAAGTGAACTTATCTATGAAACAGAAACAGACTCACAGACGTAGAGAACAGACTTGAGGTTGCCAAGGGAGAGAGGAGGGGGAGGCATGGAGTGGGAGTTTGGGGTTGGTAGAAGCAAACTATTACATAAAAAAAAAAAAAAAAAAAAGAATGGGTAAATAGCAAGGTCCTACTGCATAGCACAGGGAACTATATTCACTATCCTGTGATAAACCATCATGGAAAAGAATATGAAAAAGAATGTGTACATGTGTATAACTGAGTCTCTTTGCTGTACTGCAGAAATTCACACAACATTGTAAATCAACTATACTTCAGTTAAAAAAATGGCACTAAAAAGAAAAGGGTAAAAAAGAAAAAGTTATCTTGTATGCTGGTGGAATTTACATGTCAGTAGGACACCAGCAGATGGCAAAGAAAACTTTCAGTGTTAATAGTGACATGATCATTGCTTTCTCATTACGATAAATATAAGACTATTTCTTATATAATTGCTAAAATAGTAAAATCATGGTACTATTCATCTTGGTCTTCTCTCTTTTTTTTTTAAGTAAGGACACTTGGCAGCAGTAAAGGGGTACCCTGAATGCTTGACAGAAAGTCCATGGCAAGAGGAACAGAGAGAAATACAAAACCTCAGCTCTTGCATTTATTTACTAGCTGGAGCTGTGTAGGGTTGTCCAAGTGCTAGCATTAATCACACATGTGGTTTTTAGTTACTATCATTTTACTATATTTGTTAAAGTTCAATACTAATTGGATCAGACAATGTTGGACTTACTGAAGGCTTTTAAATATGTTCACATATTCCATTACAAAACAGTGTCTACGGAGGTATCAGAAAGAGAAAAAAGCGAACTTTTAGGTTCTGTGTTGTCAGGTCATTAATTTTTTTGAGAAATTTCCCATATTCACATGAAAGAAGTCTGATTTTCTAATTTGTGTTTTCTGATTGACCTTGGTAACTGGGTTGTGAATGCTGAACCCAGCTAAGAGACCAGCCAGATCAGGATTAAATTATCATAGTATTTTTTTACTTAGTGCAAGGTAGAGACCTCTGATGATTTCATCAGCCACAACACAGACTTTACCACCTGCTTACTTTACACGTGAATTGGTAAAAATTCTTTTTTCCATTCAGTGCTGTCTGACAGCACTATAACTAGATCAAGGGTTGGATATTTGATCTTTTAAATCCACCTTCATGTCAAAATGACCAAGTATAATATGAAATTTTAAACCCAAAGAGTATTTTCTTCTCTGAGGCTTTTTAAAAAATTCATTGTCATTTCTCTTTCTTTTTTCATCTTTAATTTCACTTTAAACAGATATTCCAGGGTTAGACAAACCAGCATGAAAAACCGTGTCACTAATATGTGATCAAAACAGTTTCTTTTAAAGAGGGATTTTCAGAAATTTTAATGGAAAACACAGGTTTCAAACATGGCAGGAACTAAATGAATATTTGTGGGAAGAAAAATGAAAGAAAAGAGTTCCTGGGCCTCTCATTCTGTAGACAGATTTGTAATAAATTAGTTCAGGGTATACTATACTTTACTAAGCATTTATTGATGAGTAAAGAGAATTTAAGAGCCCGTTCTGTCACTTACTAGCTTGGTCCAGCTGTTTAAACTCGCTAAGCCTTAATATTTTTTCCTGCATGATGAAAACGATGATATCATATCCCATACATGTCATAGAGTATTTGTGCGGATTACACAAGATAATCTATGCAACTGGTTCATAATGCTTGTCAAGGTGTACGTGCTCCAAGATTAGCCATTATCATTATTATGAAACTAAGTGAGATTGAGAGATTAAAATTAAAGTCAAGGTAGAGGCGTTCTGATGTGTAATTTACACAGTGCTTCCTTATCAATGATCTCATTTGAACCTCACAACAACGCTAAAGGCCGGAAGACCCTGGGGCCCCATCACTATTGGCCCTGTGACAACCTCTCCGATGCGCAAAGGCAGATTTGGGGCTGTCTACGGTGCACGATACCTCTAGGCTTGGCACTTTGGTCCTGAGAGGCGATTTTTTTTTTAACATTTTTATTGGAGTATAATTGCTTTACAATGGTGTGTTTCTGCTTTATAACAAAGTGAATCAGTTATATGAGAGGGATTTTTTTAAAAAATTATTTTATTGAACTATAGTTGATTTAACAATGTTAATTTCTGCTGTACAGCAAAGTGATTCATATATATATATATATATATATATTCTTTTCCATTATGGTTTATTACAGGGTATTGAATAGAGTTCCCTGTGCTCTGCAGTAGGACCTTGTTGTTCATCCACTCCATATACAATGGTTTGCATCTGCTAATCCCAAACTCCCAATTCATCCTTCCCCCGACCCCCTCTGGCCCCCTTGGCAACCACAAGACTGTTCTCTACGTCTGTGAGTCTGTTTCTGTTTCTTATGTAAGTTCATTTGTGTCATATTTTAGATTCCACATATAAGTGATATCATATGGTATTTGTCTTTCTTGGTCTGACTTACGTCGCTTAGTATGATAACCTCTAACTCATTCCATGTTGCTGCAAATGGCATTATTTCATTCTTTATTTATGGCTGAGTAGTATTCCATTGTATATATATATATACTATGTCTTTTTTATCCATTCATCTGTCTATGGACATTTAGGTTGTTTCCATGTCTTGGCTATTGTGAATAGTGCCGCTATGAACATAGGGGTGCATGCGTCTTTTTAAATTATAGCTTTGTCTGGGTGTATGCCCAGGAGTGGGATTGCTGGATCATGTGGCAACTCTATTTTTAGTTTTTTGAGGAACCTCCATACTGTTCTTCATAGTGGCTACACCAGTTTACCTTCCCACCAACAGTGTCAGAGGGTTTCCTTTTCTCCACACCCCCGAGAGGTGATTTATATGCAGCAAAACCACTGGAGGAGATGAAAGCAGAAGACACTCTAAAGACCCTCTGTCTTCCTCAGTGTCGACAGGACTTTTGCATTTTATGACTTCATAATATTTCTACTTAGAGTGCAGAAGAATGTCACCTTAAGGGCCCCAAAGAAGAAAGGTTATAACCAAAATTCTTCCAAAAGTCATCACTGTCAGTTTTCTCAGATATAAAAAACAGAGCAGTTGCCTCACAAGAGGCATAAGTTGTACTACAAATCTTGCCTTTTTTTTTTTTTTTTGGGTCTAGGCCTTCTAAGATGGGAGGAAGTGGACATCTCCACAATTCTACTTGGATGTTTGGAGAAATTCAAGGAAGGGAGCCTCATAAGCAGAGGGACAAGGAACCAGTCCAGGCAAGATCTGAAATTTATTACTTGTTCTTATCTTGAATAGAAAAGAAAGGCTCTTTGTTTAAAAAAATTGCTGTCTGTCCTTTGGACTTCTGAACTTCTCCCTCATTGCTTTATAAAAACAACCTGTTAATTAACTTTGCGCCTGTTAGAAAGAAGTGAGCTTCCTCTGAACTCTAAGGATTCTCCGTGAATTTGTAGAGCTGAGGCTCGAACAAGCAAAGGGCTATGGCTCACCTGGGGTTTTATTCTGACTTTGCCTCCAGCTAGAAGCCCGCCACTTTGGGCCTTAGTTTTCCTACCTTAAAATGGGTTTGTGGATTAGATCAGGGGTGGCAGCCTCTTTCGGTAAAGGGCCAGAGCATAAACATCTTTGGCTTTCTGTACCATACGGTCTCTGGAGCAACAGTCTCTGGAGCAACACGCAGACAATGTGTCAGCAAATGGATGTGATTTTGTGCCCATAAAATTTTTTTTACAAAAATAGGTAGCAGGTTAGATTTGGCCCATAGACTGTAGTTTCAGACCCCTGGACTGGATGATATAGAAGTTTCTATTGCTAATATTTTATCATTCAACTTATTTTAACAGCAACGCTATTTCCCTGGGAAAGTCACCTTGATTATCCAAACTTTTTAATTATTTATTTATTTATTTTTGGCTGCATTGGGTCTTAGCTGAGGCACGTGGGCTTCTCTCTAGTTGTGGTGCGAGGGCTCAGTAGTTGTGGCACGTGGGCTTTGTTGCCTGATCTTAGTTCCCTGATCAGGGATCGAACCAACGTCCCCTGCATTGGAAGGCGGATTCTTTACCACTAGACCACCAGGGAAGTCCCCAAACAGTTGTTGAGTATGGAGTTTGTGAGGTACTTAAGTATTTTTTTTTTTTTTTTGCTAATTACTGCAGCATTATTCATAATAGCCAAGATATGGAAACAACATAAGTGTGCATGGAGGGATGGATGGATGAAGATGTGGTATATAGATACACAATGGAAACCACAAAAGGAGGAAACCCTGCCATTTGTGACAACATGGGTGGACCTTGAGGGCATTATGTTAAGTGAAATAAGTCAGAGAAAGAGAAATACTGCATAATCTCACTTATATGTGGAATCTCAAAAAGCTGCACTCTTAGAAACAGAGAGTAGAGTGGTGTTTACTAGGGGCGGGAGGATGGGGCAAAGGGGAAGACAGTGGTCAAAAGAACAGACTTCCATTTAGAAGATGAATAAGTTCTGGAGATCGAATGCACAGAACCGTGATCATAGTCACCAGTACTGTATTACATTCAAAGTCGCTGAGAGACTAGGTCTTAAATGTTCTCACCACAGAAAAGAGGCGATAATTATGTGCTGTGATGGAGGTGTTAGCTAACACTGTGGTGCTAATCATATGAATGAATCAGATCAACTCATTCTACAACTTAAACTTACACAGTGTGGTATCTGTCCAGTTTTAGCATCCGGGTGATGATGACCTCATAGAATGAGCTTGGGGGTGTTCCTTCCTCTGCAGTTTTCTGGAATAGTTTCAGAAGGATAGGTGTCAACTCCTCTGTAAATGTTTGATAGAATTCGCCTGTGAATCCCTCTGGTCCTGGACTTTTGTTTGTTGGGAGTTTTTAAATCACAGTTACTTAAACTTACACAATGTAATATGTCAATTACATCGGAGTAAAACAAGTATTTTTCTGCATCTCCTCTTACCTTTTTTTCCTCCATTATTGAATGCCTAGCATGTGTTATAAATGTAAATTACTACCTTAATGTTATTCTGCTTAAGATCTTGTGTGTTTAGGGTTTGTTGCTGTTGCTGGGGGTTGGTGGGGGGGAAGCAGGCTGTATGGGATTGGAGTGTAGGATGCTGGGAGGTAGGTTTGGTGTGGTCTTCTAGATGGGATGGCTGCCTGGGTGTGATGACCCAAACCTGTGAGAACTCCTGGGACGTTAGCCCCGACCTCAGGTGCTCTAAAAGGTAACTGCTTCTGTATCTGGAGCTGGGAAAGTGTGTGAGGTTAAGATTATGGAAGAGCGTGTCTCTATTTAAAGAAAAATGTGATCTCTCTTGTTAGAAAAATCAAACTGGAAAACATGCTGTGATCACCATGGCCCCCAGCCACACTCAAGAGGGCAAAGTGTGTTGACTCCCTGCTGGAGGGCCCTGGCTGCTCGCCAGGGTGACGCTCTGTCCTGGGCCCTCGCTGCCCTTCCTGGGGACTCCGTCAAGAACAGGAGACCAGTTCAACCCCATCCATTTCTAAGAGCTTCCCCTAATAAAAGAATATAGCACACAGGCCAAACTCGAGGAGCAACAGGGAGGCATATACTTATTCTTTATAAGTATTATATTATTGCTACATAAAGCTTCCCTCAAAAACTTGTAGTTTCAAAGTGAAAACTTCTTAAAAGACCAGAGAAGACCATATACCATGACAGTCTGCCTGTTTCTGTCAAAGAGTATTATTTTAATTCAAATATCATATTGGCTTTTAAAATCATGAAAAGCAATACGTGCTTATTTAAAAAATCTCCCTCTGTCCATACCCACTGACCCTCCTGCCTACTACTTGCTGGGTAACAACTACAAGCGATGCCTTTTGTCTCTGCTGACCACGTGTGTGTCTGTGTATCTGTATGAGTAGTTCCACTGATGATGATACACTATTTTTGCTTATCCAGGCCCCTGATGTCACCACATTGAAGTCTAGCTGCAATGTGGTAATGCCTTTGATAGATCCCGGATCTTAGTGTAGGAAGTAAAAAAGAAACCTCATCCTTAAACGCGTACAATTGCATTTGCATATTCCACAAGGAGGCCAGTCGAATCCAACACTCTGAAGTGGAGGTCTGGGTCTGTTTCTAGCACCAAGTTCTACTTTCACCTAAAATATTCAGACGATTGAGGTAAGGGTGCTTGTTTTCCCACAGTCATAAGGCTAACTGACCTCTTAAAATTTTTACTTTCCTACAGTAGCTCTAATCCTCACCAAATAGTCCCAGGTGCAATGATTATATAAAAACTTGTTGAATCTATTAGATGGAGAGATTATCTGCGCGCTTGAAGCAGATGATATACTGAGATAACACAGGACTGGATCATAGTTAGATAAACCGAAAAGTCCATAAACCAAAAGAAGCATAACTATAAATCACTCCCTAACTCAGCTCCTAGTTGGTCCCCAAGGCTCCGTTAATCCTTGATCATTTTACTAGGGGCTCCTTAGGGCCATTTAGAGCCAAGCCCATCTTCCTGATTCTCCCACGTGGCAGCAGACACTATTGTGGACCTTTGTCGGTGGTGTCATTTTGCTCATATAAAGAATGGACAAGGCTGGAGGAGAAAAGCTTCATAGTCTATTTTGTTGAAAATTTGAACAATTCAAAATGGGCTGACACAAAAATCAAAGACTCAGAATGCGTACTGTCCTGGGGAGAAAAGGTATAGCTATTAACTGCATTTTACAAAAATGAAGCATTGTTTTTTCAGGCAAAGCGAAGTTTAAGACAAATGGAATCTGTTGTAAATGTCCCAAGAATAATGAGCAAAGGAGAAATCTACCTTATGTCCCAACACGGATGTAAATTTGACCTGTGTACATGGGGAAATGGTTAAAATTAGAGCAAAGTCAGTTCCTGATGAACACAGATGAGCGCACGCTTTCAAAAATTAGTAGGTCCTATGAGCAAGTAGATTTTCTATGGAAGGAAACCAGTAGAAGAAAATATGATGGTACTGACATCACGTGACAGAGAAAGGGAAAATTGTGTGTGTGTGTGTGTGAGAGAGAGAGAGAGAAGGAAGAGGGGTAAGGAGGAAGCCCAGGAATTATGAGAGCAGTAGAACGAAGGGCACAGAATCTTATTATATCCTAAAGCGACTTTTTAAAAAGAACCAATTCATGGCATAGAGAAATTGTGAAAAGTGGTATTAGAATTCTAAAGGCCTTACTTAGAAACTCCTGTAATATTTAGCCCTTAAATTGTTTGCTTACTTTTCCCCGACTGTAAAAATGATAGATCATAATGTTGACTTGGATGAGGAAGGGTGAGGTCACCGGCTGCCCTGTACAAAAATCTGGTATTTTATGCTTCACCATTCCCTGTGACATCTTCTTGACCCTAAACCCCTGCGGCTGCAGCCAAGCCTGGAGCCTTCCCACCTAGACGGCTGCAGGTGGACGGGGTCCAGGACTTAGGACAAGGCACGTGGAGCCCAAGGTGGAGCAGTCGCTGTCACCTTGGTGGTGTTTTCATTTATTTCTTTTATTATTTGGCTGTTCTCCCACATAGGGCCTCTGGCTAAAGCCCCTCCAATTTAATTTACATTCTATTTTATTTTATTTTTTTGGCTGTGTTGGGTCTTCATTGCTGCACGTGGGCTTTCTCTAGTTGTGGCGAGCAGGGGCTACTCTTCGTTGCGGTGCATGGGCTTCTCGTTGCGGTGGCTTCTCTTGTCGCGGAGCATGGGCTCTAGGTGCGCGAGCTTCAGCAGTTGTGGCACGTAGACTCAGTAGTTGTGGCTCTAGGGCTCTAGAGCGCAGGCTCAGTAGTTGTGGCACACGGGCTTAGTTGCTCTGCAGCATGTGGGATCTTTCCTGACCAGGGATGGAACCCCTGTCCCCTGCATTGGCAGGCAGATTCTTAAGCACTGTGCCACCAGGGAAGTCCCTTAATTTACATTCTAAATGGAAGATCACAGGACGCCCTCCCAGGCCTTGCTCACTTCCTTCTCTGATAGGCTTGTCAGATTTAGCAAACACTGCAGACACTACAGGTAATTCTGTCGTATAAGTAGGTCCCATGCAATATTTGGGATATACTTACACTACAGAAGTATTCACTATTGATCTGAAATTCCGATGTAACTGGCAACCTGGATTTTACCTGGATTTTTATTGTTTGGACTCTGCAAACCCCCAGAGCAGCTGGGAAGGGTCTTAGGAAGGTCAGAATAGCGCATTTGGGGTGAAAAGCACGGTACAAAGAGTAAGTAAGTTGTCTCTTAAAGGACGAAACACAAATGCCTCTTAGTTGATCTGAAAACAGCCATTCTGGAGTCCTTGTCACTTTACCCCCAACACTGCTCCCTGCAGGGGTGGTGGAGGTGGAGGTGAGCCAGTAGCCCTTTTCCTTCCCTCGGCCCTTCTGGGCAAGGATCTGCATTTTGCATGTTTAAGGAGTAACTACAGCACAGAAGAGTAGCTGGCGGGTGATGAGGCCGCTATACAGAGAACGGACCAGACATGGAAGAGCACTGGGGGGGAGTTGGAAGTAGGGTCAGGGAAACAAGGAAACACCAAAGACACAGTGAGGAAGCTAGAGGCGCAGGCAGACCTTCAAGCCACACTTAGTGCACAAATGTAAACACACATAAATATGCCCATGAATGAATTAAAAAATGTGTTCATTTTCTGAATCAACCTTATTTAACTTATTAACCTCGTCTGGGCTGTTCCTGTGAAATTTCCTAGTGTGCAGGAATGCACACCCCCCATCTCTGGTGGGAGACAGCCAGCCAGGGCCAGAGCTGCTGGGCTCTGGAGGGGCTGCTGAGCCAGGGTAACGTCTAGAAGCATCTTTCCCCTAATCCTGAGATCCCAATTTGCATTGGTCCAGAAGGAATGCCTATTGTTTCACCTCTAACGGTTATTTGCAAATTCTATCTCAACCCCGTCTCTCTAGTTAGTAGGATTTTAATTCAGGTTTAAGAACCTATTAATTCTCAAGCCTGCAAAAGTTCTAGGCTGAATGATAATTACATTTGAGGCACCTAGAACAAAAACTGAATAATACAATAGTCTAGCACAGACTCCTCCTTCTAATTAATTTATCATTATTTATCTTGACTCTTGGTTTGATGATCTTTTTGTAGCATTAGTCTTTATTGGAGTAATGCGGAATTCCATCAAAGTTAAGACTAGTTAACTATGGAGGGGATTTTCTTCTTGGACCCAGATGTTATTAAAAAAAAGCACCCCAAAACCCGTAAAACACACGTACACTGTCACACACAATCCGTGGCTATGTTCCTAGGTAGGTCCAGTGTCATGGTAACCAGTTAAGCTCTTCTGTGCCTCTCTGACTAAAATCAGATCAAAAGACAGTGTAGCAGCATAAACCTGAACTCAGTTTAGAGGGAAAAGGAGGCTCTGTATGCGTATAGTTAGGAGGTTTTAAAATGGTGAAATAAATCTGCCTACTGTTATAAGGAAAGAAAACTCATAAAGTGTGCATCATCCGTTTCTTATTTTCTCACAGTGGTACTTCAGGTCTTTTGGGAGAGTCATTTTGTGGATCTCTTGGAATTTAAAAAGCTTTCCAACTCTGTGACGCTCAACAGTCAGGGCGTCTGATTCCTGGCGGGGTCACACCCCTAAAAGGCGGGGCCTGATGACGGAGAGTAGGAGTTGGGTGGGATGAGTGTGCTGGTCCTAGGATGTTGTGTGGGTGTTTTGGGAAGATCTTCCCCCTGTGCCATCCCTCTTGGTCCCACAGTTGCAGTCTCCTCTGTTGATACCAGAGATGGAGATGGAGGAAGAAGGGGGTGCGTGGATGTGGCCGGAGGAGGCTGAGGATAGAGGCGGGCAGGGAAGCAGACGCGCTGCCTCGAGGGCTGTGGGTGGGGTTTCGTGAAGGGTGACCGTGTGATAACAGCGAGGGGACCACGTGCAGTGTCTGGGGGCAGTCGTGCCGCCCCCCGGGCGCGGGGCCAGCTCTGCCCACTCACCCGTGCTGCTCTGGATGGTCCTCACGGTGGTGGTGGTACGCGGCGGGGAGGAAGACCTCAGCGACACGCACTCGTCGTCCTGCGAGCAGCCCTTCTCGATGGCGCGCACGTAGCTGTGGCTCCGCATGCGGAAGCAGCCGGGCATCGGCAGGTCCAGGGCCTCCACTGCCTGTGACTCCAGCTCGCTGAACACCGACTCGCACACCGACTCGAACTGCCCGTTCACCTCCATCTCGCTCACCTGCGGGCGAGACGGGGACCGTAACACCGCGCTGCTCCGGGGGAGAAGCCACCTCGCCCTCGGAGCATCTCCAAACTGCATCCCCCAGAAGAACGTCCCGTGCGCTTACAGTAAACTCCAGCGCATTGTATTTCCTCTACCTGACAGACTATAGTAGAATGGTATCTAGTTTATGATCCCAAATAGTCAATTAAATTCTAAAGAAAGAGAACTTTGTTTTTAGAATGCAGGGAAGCGTGGTGTAGGGAAATCTTCCATCAGGGCACGCCAAGGTGCTAATTCTTTCTTATTTATAAATGCAAACCTAGGGGCCAATTTTATAGGCCTACGGTCAGAGTTCGTATATTTCAATGGGGCTGTAATTTTAGCACAAACGTTTCAGAAACTAGTATTTTTATTGTGCCTTTGGAAGTGACTAGCTCGTCAAATAATTTGCATCGACTGAAACTTAATTTACTGCAAAGTATAAAAACAGGCCCTGTATTTTCTGGCAAGATACCCACATCATGCACAAAAATAGACCAAACCCAGATGTGAAAATCTTGAAAGGCACTACTGAGATTTTCAAACTATCTACATACTATTTAAAGAAGGTGTCACTCTTCTCTATAAAAGCTGATATGGTCCACAAATTGTTTATAAATGTGTTTTAAAGTGCTTCCAAATGAGGTCTTCCCTTTTCGAAGCATCAGTTTTTATTATTATATTCCCCTGTACATAATTTACATTGGATTTGAGCACCACCTTAAAAAAAAAAAAAAAAGCCAGACCAGGTGCTTCTGTCAATTTACCACTTTGCAGCTGATGGGATAGAGGTGTGGCAGCATTCTTCAAAGTTCTGCTACCTTCCAGAACTTCGTATGTCAAATTTCCTTAATATCAAATTCATGAGTAATTGAAAATTTAACAGATTAAACTATAATTAAGCTTAGAGCGTATACTGAAAAGGATGGCAATTTTGTGTCATAGGAAGATGCAATCCAATAGTGGCTAATTTCTTTAAACTTCAATTACCTTAAGGCATATCAACTGGAAAAGAGACATACATTTCTTAATAATAATTCTTTACAGTTTAAAGTAGTATTTTCATATACTTTATCTAATTTGATATAAAATCCCTGCACATTTTCAAGGCTAATAATTATAGATGTCCATATTTTAAAATTATGTATATAATATATACTTGTTTTTAGGAGATAGTTGGAGGTGCATTTAGAGGTAAAGGGACATGATGTTTGCAACTAATTGTCAAATAGAGTGAGCAAATGAGGCAAAATTTTAATAATCAATGAGTATGAATCTGGGTCAGTGATGTACAGGAGGTCTTTGTATTTCACGTGTGACTCTTTTGTCAGTTTGGAATGATTTCAAAGTAAAAAGTAAAACAAGCTATATATATATTTATTATTATTAATAGATTTTCCCCTATTAATCAAACATCACAAAGAAATAGTAAAGTATCTATCCCTATCAAGGTAACAGCAATTACACCTGGATGATTACCTTTCAGAGGGTATTAGTGCCCCCTACCCTATTTTTCATAAATAATGAATCATAAAGTAAATATATTGAATAATTCTGCAACCTGTTTTTTTCCACTTAAACTTCTATTTTATACTTATATTCTTAATAGGATTCTCCTTTATTCTCTTTTTTTAAAAAATAAATTTATTTATATATTTATTTTTGGCTGTGTTGGGTCTGCGTTGCTGTGCGCAGCCTTTCTTTAGTTGCGTTGAGCGGGGGCTACTCTTCATTGGGGTGCACGGGCTTCTTATTGCAGTGGCTTCTTTGGTTGAGTGTGGGCTCTAGGCGCACGGGCTTCAGTAGTTGTGTCTCGCGGGCTCTAGAGCGCAGGCTCAGTAGTTGTGGTGCACGGGCTTAGTTGCTCCGCGGCAAGTGGGATCTTCCCCGAACAGGGCTTGAACCTGTGTCCCCTGCATTGTCAGGCGGATTCTTAACCACTGCGCCACCAGAGAAGCCCCTTCATTCTCTTAACTTTTTGTTTTTATTATATACAGATACAGAAAACCATGCAAAATAAATGCATAGCTTGTGAATTATAATAAAGCCAACACCCTTGTACCTAGTACTCAGATCAAGGAACAGAATTTTCTCAGGCACCTAGAAGCCCTTCCATAGACCCCATCCTACCCACAGCCCCCACCCTCCCTCCAAAAGTAATTACTACTCTGAGTTTTATTGCAAGCACTGCTTTGCATTTATGTTTTTTTTACCTAAGTGTGCATCCCTAGACTCTACAGTTCAGTCTTACCCATTTTTAAAATTTATATCTTTTAATTCACTTTTAATATTCAGGCCTCCCTCCACCCATTTTTAACAAATATTACAATGTATCTATTGAAGCACCTGGGGCGTTTGACCTGGACAGTTTCCCAGAGTCTGGATTTGCTGATTTCCTGCACACGGAAGCTTTAGCATGTTCCACTGTCCTTTGTGTTTCCTGAAATTTGAAAGTTGGATCCAGAGGCTTGATCAGACTCAGGTTCAATCTCTTTGGCAAGACTAGAGGGCATGTGTCATGGGCTGTCTCATCAGGAAGCACATTATGTCTGGTTATCTCTCTTTTTATGCTGTTGGGAGTCATTGATGCTCAGTGCCTAGATCCATTAGTTCATGGGGGGTTGCAAAATGGTGATATTCTTGGTTCTACCAACTTTTACCGTCACTAGTTGGAATTTTTTTAAAATAAAGAAATGCTTCCTCTCATTTGGTTAGTAGGTTCAGTTCACACAGTAACAGCAGATGTTTGATCTTTTCCCTTTTATTTACTAGTTAAAAAATATATTTATTTATTTGGCCGCGTCAGGTCTTAGTTGCAGTGTGGGTTCTATGTTGCGGTGTGTGGGCTCTCTAGTTGTCCTGCAGCATATGGGATCTTAGTTTCCCGATCAGGGATCGAACCTGCATCCCCTGCATTGGAAGGCAGATTCTTAACCACTGGACAACCAGGGAAGTCCCTATTTACTAATTTTTAAGATAATAAATTTGTTCTCTTGTATCTACTAAACATGACCAATTAATTTTTAAAAGTGTCAAAATGGACTCATAGATTTAAAAGTATTTGACGGTTTTAAATCCACTTCTATTTTCATTCTTACTTAACTCATCTGTCCCATCTGTGGCCAGTGGGAACCTCTTAGGTTGGCTCCTGGGTCCTTTTGACATGAGACCAGTGGTCTTTGATAACTTCCTTTGTATCTGGTATGACAAGTTATTCAAAACTTATCTTGCATCTTTCCTGCCCAGTCCTGAAATTAGTATTTTTCCACGAAGTCTTTTTTCTTTTAGTGGTAAATTGTATCACAAGAACACAGTTTGGGTACCAGGAAGCTTCACTGTCATTGCTACAGGGTTGGTCATTCTTCCTAGGCCTTTCAGTGGACAGAAAACTAGGTTATGAATACATCGAATTCAAATTCACACTGCAGTGTTTTTATGTAACTTCTTCTATGTTATATTTATACGTATACCTTTATCGCATATTAAAAATCCTTGTTTTCAAGGACACAGAAGATGATGGAATTGGGATATACTACAATGATTCATTTGCTTTCTTCCACAATACGTACGCAACAGCCTCAGAGTAGCATACTAATACCACCTGCCCAACCATTACTGAAAACAGTTCACAATTCTTTTTTTTTTTTTGCATCTGCTGTCTCTATTATTCCCTCATTTAAAAATAGTTGTGCTAGATTGACATTATCAGAGCATATAACTTACACGTTCTCTCCCACTGTAGCTCTCACTAGTCTTAGTTTTACAAATAACTATATATTTAATGCTTGCCACTACATTTTTCATATAAAAAGATGATTCTTCATCCAACTTAGACACAAATATAGGTCAAATAGTTCTAGATGGCTTATGAAGACAAAGAGCAGACCCCTGGCCCACCCAGCCCACCCCCAATTCTCCCTCCCCAGAGGCAACCATTTTCAATTCTTCCAGTTGGATTTTATGGTGTTTGCATCCATATTGCAGAACACATGCTTATGTGAATCTCTTGATATGTTCATAGACCTCTTGGTTTCCTTCCTGCCCTTGAAGCGTCCCTCTTGGAGCCTCCTGTCCTACTGCAGTCTATGGCTGCCAAGCCCACTGCCGTCCTGGGATCTCCCTTCCCCATCATCCCAGGGGTGCCCTTTATTATCTAGCCTGTGGTGGAGCCCCTGTTCCCTCTTCCTAATTTTATTCCCTCCTTTTGGTGGAGCACATCTTCCAGTGCTTTCCTGGGAAGGCACCACCTCACATTGATGGAAATGTCTGTACCCCACCTCCACTGTTAAGGGAGAGCATGCTTGCATTTAGAATTCTAGCTGTATCCCTTTTTCCTTCAGATGTTTCCAGGCTTTGCTCCTGTCTCTTAGCCTCCATGTGTGCTATGATTGAGCAAGTGGATGCCTTTCTCATTCCTGAGCCTTTCCATGTGAGCTGGTTTGCCCCATCCCTTTTAGGTACTAAATGATCTAATGTTTCACCATGGCATTCTCTGTGTGGATCTTTCTCCATCCATTTTGCTGGGTACTGTGTGGGCCCTCTCAACCTGCAGATTCATGTCTTTCAGTTCTGGGACCATTATTTCATTAGTAATTGCCTTCCTTCTGTTTTCTCTTTTCTTTCTGAAACTCCTAGTGTTCATTGTTGGAATCCAAGAACAAGAAACATGAAGAAAAATACAGTGATACATCATAATTTCCAAAACCAAACTGGAGGACTTATACTTCCTGATCTCAAAACTAACTACAAAGCTACAATAATCAAAACAGTTTGGCACTGACATAGGACAGACATACAGACCAATGGAACAGAATGGAGAGTCCAGAAGTAAAGTCACGCATCTATTTGCCACTAGTTCTTACATTTGGTCTTTTGGGTTGTCTAAAGCTCACTGTCTGGTAGATGACTCAGGATGGGCTCATGGAAACAGTATTCCCTGCATTCATCCTTGCTTTTAATAGTGTGCCCATGCTTTTTATAGTTGAAAGTCAGTTTTTTTGGATATAAAATCTTTGGTTCCCATTTTCCCCCTTGGCTACAATAACATATTACTCAATTTTATTTTGGCATAAACTACTGTTATTATAGAGTCTGATGATAATTTTTGTTCTTAAGTCACTTGCTTTTTTTGTCTAGAAGTCCAAAGGGGGGGTTGGTGTTTTTTTTTTTTTTAATTCTTCAAAATCCTGTAATTTTACTAGACTATGTCTTGGTATTTATTGTTTTGGGTCAGTTTCTCAGGTACATGGTATATTCTTTTGAATCTTTTTATTTCAGGGATGTTTTCTTTAATGTTTTATTATTTGTTCTGGTCCTTTGATTTGATTATCTTCTTCAGAGACTTCTATTATCTCTATGATCAATCTTTGCCTATCTTCCATATTTATCAATTTCTCTTGAATCCTTTTTAACTCTTCTTTTTTTTTCTTGATTTAAAAACTCTTCCTCCTTTTCAGGTTCTATTTTTCTCAGTGTATAAAATGTCTCACTCACTTGCTCCTCTATTCCCTCAGTCTAATCTTCATTTCTGAAATGATTTTTCTTTTACTTCTAATTCTTTCCTGAGTTCTGTGGCATCATTTTTAAGTTTTTGAAAATTCAGATATATCTTTTCCTCCCATGTCTTATGTTATTTTCTTAATGTTTTTTAGCTTATTTTGAAAGAGTGTGTTACAGTTTTGATCTATTTTGTGGGTGTGTCTTTCTGTCCTGCTTTCATTTCTGTAGGAATGTTATTCTGCTCCTTATTCTCTTTTCTTTATTATAGTGACTTTGTGATTTAAAGTGGATATTTTTTCCTCATTTCTCAGTAAAATTAGTTTTTCTGACCTTGAGAGGGTGATACATTCAGGATTTTCCCCCTGAATTTTCCACAGGGCTTCCTCTTCTATTGTTTTAGCATCATGTTGCTTTCCAAGATTTCCTGATTCTCTTGTTCCTTCCCCCAACTTTTACCTGAACCTTCTCTTTTCTTCTTTGCTATTATCTCTATCTTGCTTGTATTTGATTCTATTCCCAGCTGTTTCTTCTGAGAACTGGGCCCTCTTCTTGAAGGAAAAACTGGTTGGTTGGTTTCCAGTGTATACATAGGCTCAGATTTTCCCAACCTCTCCTGATGTTACTGCAGGCCCCTTGAATTTACCTGCTCTTAGAGAAGGCAAATCCTTCCCAGTTTCAGCTGCTATTCTCAAATACATACCCCACCCCTCCAAACTACCTGCTGCTGGTTTCCTTCTGCTTTACTCGCATCCATCAAGAAAGTCCTTGTTTTCCTCTGTGTTCTCCAGCACAGATGTGGATGCAACACAGGCTTATGGCTACTGGTGGTTTGTTCCTATCTACTTACATTTTGGGTTCACGGAATATCTTGTCGTCTGATTTTGTTGTAAATGTTGTCCATGTATTTTTAGTTTTTCTATCTAGTTGCTCTGTCTGCTTTTATACAGAGACTCAGAGAGATTCAGACACTAAGCCATATTGTATAGTGTGATTGGACCATAATTTATTTAACCACTCTTTGCAGATGATGATTCAAGTATGTCCTTGGAGGCCATGCTATGACCAACTTCCTTGTTTGTTTATCTTTATATTCTGGTACTTTCATTTCTGTATTATAAAGTTACACAAGTGGGATTCCCGTGCCAAAAGATTTATTTTACCTTTTGTAGATTTTACCACGTTACTTTCAAAAACAATTGTAGCAATTCATCCCCAATAGCAAGGAAGTCAGAGCTCATTTCTCAACATGGTCACCAGTACTGGGTATTAGCTGTTTTTGCTGCCTGATAGGTCAAGAGTGATGTTGTGCTATTTCAGCTTATCTTCACCAGCCTACTAGTGTATATGAACATCTTTTCCTATATTTATTGGACTTGGTACTTTTTTCCCTTTTGATTTGCTATTTCATAAGCTTTGCCCCAAATTCTTTTAGGTTGTTTATCTTTTCATACTAATTGGTAGAAACACTTTAGCCAACTGGAACATTAAGTTTTTTTCTTGATGTGTTTAAATATTCCCCCGTCAATTTTAACTTTAAGATGTCTTCTGCTACACAGAAATATTTGAATTTTAGTTAGATTAGATGTCTATCTTTTATTTTATGTTTTCTATAATTCTTATTTTATTAAAAGTTATAATTCTCACCATAATATCGTACACATATTCCCCTAATTTAAAATTTTTTGTCACTTTGTGTTAGTGCTCAGATTTTAAATTCATTTGGATTTATTTTCTATATGGAAAGAAGGAGTAGTTTAATGCTCTTTCTATGATATCATGAGCAATTAGCTTGAATTCTCTGAGCCTCATTTAAAATGCGTATAATAATACCTACCTCATAGGGATGCTTTAAGGATAAAAAAATGAAATATACAAGTGCACATTTCAAGGCACATGGTAGGCATTCGATAAATACTAGATATTGTTTTGTGAGATAGTGTAGTGGGAAGAATGAGCTAAGTTACTCTAATTCTCTAAGACTGAGTTTGATAAATTAAAAAAATGATCTTTATAGTTGCTATGAAATTAATGAGATAATATGCAAAGCTTATAGCTTATATCAGGTAAGCAATACTTGGTAACTATTATTCTCATTTTCATAATTACTACTACTGTTATTGGCATTATTATTGCCACCCATACCCCAATTCCAGCAGACATTGGAGAAACTTGCCAGTTAGGAGTCAGGACACCTGGGTTTTCTGGGTTCAGTCACTGACTATCTGGGTGCTGACAGATGCTTAATTTATTTGAGTTTCCATTTCTTTATATATATAAAGTGAAGGGATGATCTAGGTCAAAAATCACAACTAAACTGCTGGTATTACCACCGAGCACAATAACTGCCTATTACATTTGTGTTTTAAAAACGATGTGGGACTTCCCTGGTGGTGCAATGGTTAAGAGTCTGCCTGCCAATGCAGGGGACATGGGTCCGATCCCTTGTCCGGGAGTTGCCGTGAAGCAACTAAGCCCATGCGCCACAACTACTGAGCCTGCGCTCTAGAGCCCACAGACCACAACTACTGAAGTCCACGTACCCTGTGGCCCATGTGCTGCAACTACTGAGCCCACGTGCTGCAACTATTGAAGCCTGCTCTCCTAGAGCCCGTGCTCCTCAACAAGAAAAGCCACCACGATGAGAAGCCTGTGCACCGCAACGAAGAGTAGCCCCTGCTCGCTGCAACTAGAGAAAGCCCGCGCACAGCAACAAGCACCCAACATGGCCAAAAAACTATTAAAAAATAAATAAAGATAATGGAGTCCCTCTTAAGAAAAAATTAAAAAATGTTGTGGAAACTCAACACGTTACTGGACAAAATATGTCTGTGGGCTTCTAGTTTACGATTCCAGATGAAGATATTTGAGGTTTGGACTTGAAATAAATTGAGATGTAAATTAAACTAATTTGGAAATGACAGTTATTATACCAAATATATTTTAAAATGTGACTTTCTATAATTCTTTCTTCTCAAGTCTTACTTTAAAAGCCCCTGTTTTATTAGATGTATATATAGTAAAAAAATATAGAAAGGTTATAAACATGTAAAAAGGGGTTCAGTTTTTCTCTATCATCCAAGCACAGTCTGTTTTTAAGAATGTTTCATTTCTGTTAAGGTATGAATGGCAGAAACAAACAATTTAGTTATTCTAGACCAATTTCTTGGCTTATAACATTTTACTTTGATGTTTCTAGGAGCCTTTGATGAATAATATATCAATATATCAGGTTTTAAGGAGGAATAGGATATAATGTACTTAAATTCTATACTACTAGAGCTGCTGCTAAAGATCTATAAGAGAGAATATATCCGACATCACAAAAACCAACTACTTTTTGAAAAGCCTAGAGTATGTATGGTAGGATTGCTTTGAAGAAGAAACCATTCCCTTTGAATAATGACAATGTTGGGACTGCGATAGAAAGCTTGAAATTATCCTTCACGATACTCTATTACTTGAAAACTGAATATGGAACTAGAAAAATGGTGTGTCATTAGGAATCCATTTAGGATGGCTCTGCCTTCTGTATTTTACTTAAGGCGAAATGATCACGCCACTGAATTGCAGACTTGACCCACCCCTGGATCAAGGCCCACATATGCCTCTTCAGTGATTTGTTGATACTTTACTAAGTTGTCACCAGGAAGTGACACTGTCTCAAGGAAGGTCAGATCTACAGAGTAGGGACTAAAAGCAGGCAGCTGTGTAGATGCATGTCCTGATGGGGAAGTGACCTGCTCTCCTGGTTTAACCATGTAAAATTATGAAAGCAGTAAATGTGTATAAACATTTTCCAACGAAATATTCTAAACCCACCGAAGTATTCTGCAGGTATGACACCTGGGATTTGTAGACTATTTTGCAATTCTGGAAGGCTATGTGAGCATGAGCCTGTCCAGAATAAAGATAAGCTTAAAGACGTTTTAAATATTGTATTGTTTACTGTGAAAAAAGTAAGAACAAGGCAAGTCCAAATTTCACCAAATGAGGCGCCAAATATTTCCCTAAGAGTTGGGATAGTGGGTATCACTGGACAGCAGTACCTAGCACAAATAGGTATGCATACTCTTGGAGTTTACATTAATTTATTCATTCATTCATTCATTTTTGCATGCTGCTCTGTGCGGCATGGGGGATCTTAGTTCCCTGAACAGGGATTGAACCCTGGGCCCTGGCAGTGGAAGTGCAGAGTCCTAACCACTGGACTGCCAGGGAATTCCCTTTGGAGATTACTTTAAAGTAAGGAAATGTACAGTCGGCAAATCCTGGAATCCAGTATGTCAGCTTTCCCTGACTCCTGCCCTACCCTGCTTTCGGAGCCTTGCTGTGGTCCCTGCCTTTGCTTTACAAGAATTCATTTAGAGCAGGGAGCTCTATTTTGATGGTAGGGCCAAAATGAGAGCAGTGGTCCTATTTCGGGGTCTCACTCCGACAGATCAGAGATGCTTCAGTGCTTAGTCTATCACCACCACCAGCATTACCACCTTCACCATCACCACTACCACCACCATTGCCACCAACTCTACCACCACCATCATTATCACCTCACCACCATCTCCACCACTATCCTCACCACTACCACCACCAGCAGCAGCAGCAGCAGTAGTAATGCTCACCTTGATGATCACAGTGTCTTTCAAACTGGCTTCTCTGCCTCTAGCCTCTTTCTCATCCTCTCCAATCTTCCCTACATTTTTTTTGCTAGATTAATTATCCTCCACCAAAGTTCTGATCATATCTTTTGCCTGCTTAAAAGCTGAAGCTTTAATTAATCTTCAATCAGTCCCATTCCTAATGAATAAAGTCCAGTCCCCTGGGCTCTGCATGGAAGGCCATGTACAAAAAACGTCCCCAGGACAAAATTCAGAACAGACTTCCCATTGCTATAAGTATTCTGAGCTCTAACTACACTTGAGAATTCATTATTCCTTGAATAGGCTTTAGGCCAGCATTTTCAAAGTTCAGATATATACGACGTTAATAAGTACTACTTTATTAATGTATTGCTTTATTAGAATCACTTGGAATATTTGTTAAAATGCATATTCCTAGACCCTATGCCTAGAAGCTCCCTCTTTAGAATCCTGGGTACTGAACACCTTTTACTCATTCAATGTGGGATCTTGGTGACAATTTTTTGACCACAAAGAAAGTCCCATTTAACTTCTGGTTACTTATATATCTTACAATGTGTTTATAAGAACTAATATTATGAAAATATGAAGCAGTTGGCACAGTGCCTGACCCAATAAAGGTGGCTCTTATGGTTAATTCCTGCCCTACCTACCTCAGAGTGTTTTTTTTTAAATTAATTAATTAATTAATTTTTAGCTGCATTGGGTCTTTGTTGCTGCACGTGGGCTTCTCATTGTGGTGGCTTCTCTTGCTGCAGAGCATGGGCTCCAGGTGCAAGGACTTAAGTAGTGGTGGCTCGCTGGCTTCAGGAGTTGAGGCACATGGGCTCAGTAGTTGTGGCTCGCTGGCTTCAGTAGTTGTGGCATGTGGGCTCAGTAGTTGTGGCTTGTGGACTCTAGAGCACAGGTTCAGTAGTTGTGGCGTATGAGCTTAGTTGCTTCACAGCATGTGGGATCTTCCTGGACCAGCGATCGAACCTCTGTCCCCTGCATTGGCAGGAGGATTCTTAACCACTGTGCCTCCAGGGAAGCCCATACCTCAGAGTTTTTTGTTCAGGTAAACAACGTTTGTTATTTACAGCACTTTTACGTTTTTTGTATGCTCTCCTTTAGACTGTAAACTTGGGGAGCAGGAATTAGGCATTATTCACCATTGACTGGCAAAATCTGGCCCAGTGTTTTGCTCACTGCATATGAGCTGAGTTAATAGTATGGTACTTAGTTTTAAAAATTGTGATATAAATTAAAATTCAGAGCTCCTAAATATTATTTCAAAAAAATACCCTTTTTTTTTGTCCTCCCAGAGGAAGCCCTGGAGCCACCTCCTGCTCACCTGGTGGCCCCTGAAAGCTGCAGGGTCAGGCCCTCCAGGAGTCCTAGGTTCAACCCTCCCTTGGTTTGGGCAGCCTAACCCTCTCCCACATTCTCTGAGACCATCAGTGAGAGCCATCAAGAAACTTTAGCTGAATATTTCGGGTGCAACATTAAGTCACCTTTACTGAGTCTTCATCCCTAGTTCTGGGTACCAGTTCTTAGAAGTGGGCTTGTGTCTTATAACCGAGATGCAGTATTCACCTAGGATCCAGTTGGGGTTAAACAGATCGTATCTCATTTCCCGTGCCTGGGTCCCTGTCTTGATTACCTGCTTAATACTTTTATGATTTGACACTGCCTTGGTTTTGCCAATGATGTCTACCCTGTCCTTCTATCCTTCAAACATCTTTCCAACCGAAGCCTCGTCCAACAACTCCTTAATGACTACTTTGTTGGTGCCAACTGACTGCTAAGGAATTTCCAAGGACTCCCCTGATGTGCTTTATCCATCTCCTCTGCTTTTAGACTGTTGGTACCAGGAGCCCCCTGTGGCCAAACCAGGCCGCATTTAGACCTGACCTCCTGCCAGACCCATCAGCATCATGCTGGGGGGTGTCAGCCTCCTCACGTCATGCCCTCTTGTTATCCACCAACCCTGGTACAGTTCACAGATGCAGCCACAGGGCTCACCTGGCTGATGGTGCTCATGGCTCGCATGTAGCTCTCATTCCTGGAGCGGAACTTTGGTGATGTGAGCAGGCCCGCAGGGTCAAGGCTGTCTAGGCTTCGGTTGATGGAGACCTCACTGACCGCCCTCAAGTAACTGTGACTCCGGATCTGGAGTTTGGGGGAGTGCTCATTGGAGATCCTGAAAGAGAACAACGAAAAGTGTGGGTTTAGTCCTGTTCTAACACACAGGCGGTAATAAGATAGGGTAGGACTGTGATCGACGTGGCACCCTACACACAGGGGCAAATACTAGAGATGCCCTCCCATGGTTGCTAAACTCCCCCGTGGGGTCTAGGAAAGAAAACGTTTGATGGGAAATCATTGAGATCTGATGACATCAGAGAGCAATTATAATTTTTTCAGCCCAGGAAATAATTTCGTCAATCATATTGCCTTTTCCAAGGCAGCCTGGGAAGGAGAGTAGAGTTGCTACTGCCCTGCCCCGGACTTCTGCCCTGTGTAATTTGCAAGCTTTTCCTTTGTACCCAATTCTCTTCTGTGCCATCTTTCTGTTTTTGGACTTTCTAGTAACAGCAAGTGGTTATATATCTATAACTATATCAATCTTTCTATCATCTATTTATCTAATCTTGATCTCATTTAGTTGAGATATAACTTAGTGATCAAAACTTAAATTTTAGACATTAAATATGTGCGCATATCTAAATCTTGATATCCAAAGACAAATCTTTGCAATTTTATACTCTTCAGATTTTTTCCAAGATGCATTTTTTATTTTATTTTTTATGAACACATATTTCTTTATTAAGTCAATATTTTTGCAAAATGAAAAAAGCCTTAGCATACAATATCTTTATACTTAAGGTAATACATCTGTTTATTAAATGTATTCATATTTGATATATTAAATTCAGAACTATTCAACTGTATTAATAAATTCCCCAATATATTTTATTTATTTATTTATTTTTGCTATTTGACATTAGTCTTTTTTAAAAAAATTTTTATTGGAGTATAGTTGATTTATAATGTTGTGTCCCAGATGCATTTTAAAATTATAAAAGTAGAAATTGCTCCTTGCAAAAAGCCAAGCTATCCATAGTGCTCAAAGCAGAAAGTGGGTCTCCACTCTCCTTATTCCTGCTCCAGAATTCCACTCCCCTGAAAGAACTACCCAGAGCAGCTCAGTGTATGTCCTTCCTTACCCTTTCTATACACGTACAAACAATTATTTTTTTAGTAATTAAAAAAAATTTTTACTGAAATATAGTTGATTTACAATGTTATGTTAGGTTCAGGTGTACAGCAAAGTGATTCAGTTATACATATATATCTATTCTTTTTCATATTATTTTCTATTATATGTTATTACAAGATATTGACTAGAGTTCCCTGTGCTATACAATAGGTCCTTGTGGTTTATCTACTTTATGTATAGTAGTTTGTATGTTTTAATCCCAAACTCCTCATTTATCCCCCTCCCCCCTTTCCCCTTTGGTAACCACAAGTTTGTTTTCTATGTCTGTGTTTATTACTAATTTTTTTTTTTTTTTGCTGTACGCGGGCCTCTCACTGTTGTGGCTTCTCCCGTTGTGGAGCACAGGCTCCGGACGCACAGGCTCAGCGGCCATGGCTCACGGGCCCAGCCGCGCCGCGGCATGTGGGATCTTCCCGGACTGGGGCACGAACCTGTGTCCCCTGCATCAGCAGGCGGACTCTCAACCACTGCGCCACCAGGGAAGCCTTATTACTAATTTTTAAAGTTTGTTTTCACGTGGGATTCAGGGTGATTTTTCTTTCATTATTAAATTAAAAAATTTTTTGCTGTAACATTGCTTGCAATTAAAAATTAAAGTTGATAAGGAGATAGATGTAGGCCCAATATAGCTGCTGTTATTTATCATTATTCTGGAGATCCTAGCTAATGAAATTAGAAAAAATAAAAAAAGAAATACGAATATAAATATTGTGAAGAAAAGGTGAACTTTGAGTATTTACAGATTATACAGTTAATTAGCTGGAAGGTAAAAGAAAATCAACTGAAAAAGTATGAGAACTAATAAGAGTGATCCCCAAATAGTTACATACAGGGTAAAAATTGAGAAATTAATACTTTTTCTATATACTTCCACCACCAAGTAGAAATTTTAATTAAAAAAATCTCATTCAGAATGGCAAAACATTATAAAATAAGTAGAAATTACAAAAAAGAAATGTACCAGAAATTTTTGAAAAAAGTGATAAAGCTTTAAGGAGGGCAGGGTTTCCCTGGTGGAGCAGTGGTCAAGAATCTGCCTGCCAGACGTAGAGAATGGACTTAAGGACATGGGGAGGGGGAAGGGTAAGCTGGGACGAAGTGAGAGAGTGGCATGGACATATATACACTACCAAACGTAAAATAGCTAGCTAGTGGGAAGCAGCTGCATAGCACAGGGAGATCAGCTCGGTGCTTTGTCACCACCTAGAGGGGTGGGATAGGGAGGGTGGGAGGGAGATGCAAGAGGGAGGGGATATGGGGATATATATATATATATATATATGTATAGCTGATTCACTTTGTTATACAGCAGAAACTAACCATTGTAAAGCAATTATACTCCAATAAAGATGTTAAAAAAGAAAAAGAAAGAAAGAAAAAAAAGAATCCACCTGCCAATGCAGGGGACATGGGTTCGAGCCCTGGTCCAGGAAGATCCACATACAGCGGAGAACTAAGCCCGTGCGCCACAACTACTGAGCCTGCGAGCCTAGAGCCCGTGCTCTGCAACAAGAGAAGCCACCGCAATGAGAAGCCAGTGCACCGCAAGGAAGAGTAGCCCCCGCTCACCGCAGCTGGAGAAAGCCTGAGCGCAGCAATGAAGACCCAACGCAGCCAAAAAAAAAAAAAAAAAAAAATGGAGGGCAATAAACAAGTCCTAATAAAAGAGGAAAACAAATTTCCTGGAGGGAAAACTCAATATTGTAAAAAAAAAATTAAACTTTCCCTAAATTAATCTATAAATTTTATACTAAAAACTGAGGATTTGATTAACAGCCACTTTTTGCAACTACACTGAAGGAGGGGACAAATTAGAACAGATCTAGAATTTAACATCAAAAGGAAACCTCTTATGTACTTTACTACCACAAAAGAGAAACTGATTGTTCTAGCAGTGTTCCCTTTGGACCCTGTGCCATTATGGAGATTCCCCATGGACCACTTTATAAACGCCCATGCCAAAAATCCCAGCCAAAAAACAAATAAACTGAAGAATAAATTTTCCTTTTGAGATTTCTTCTAGGAAAAGAGAGACTTAGCTGGAAGCATTTATAACCTAAAGTTCACTTTCACATAGAACTTGAGAGGTGACAAATGTGTTTCTTTGGCTATTTTGTAACCTGACCCAGAGCAATGATATTGCCAACATAAAAAATGCTGCTCTTCCAAGCGGTTATCAGGGCAGCATTGGGGGTGGCTGTTTTGTAAATGATCTCCATTCAAAAGAAGTGAAAACCCAATGTTTTGAGAAATGAGTGTCTGTCTGCTGGCTGAGATGGAGAAATGAAGCATCATTGAAATAATCATTCACCCTGGCCGCTTGTTATGAAATAAGGCATAATTCCCAAATTCCAAACTGAAAAATCATTCAGAAGAGATTGAATAGTTCTACTTGGTGAGTCATTCCTGATAAAACAATGCATTCTTTAATGATACACTGAATATAAGGAAATGAACTCTTTTATCTTGTCCACTTAGAGAGCAGAGCCCACAGCTGTCAACATAAAGGGTACAGTATGTACATGTGCTCCTGACGCTGAAACAGTCATGAAAGAAATTCCAGAAAAGAATGCAGTGATTATTTTCACCTCAAGAGGAAGTTGATGTGCTAGGAAGGAAAGGAGTGTGCCTATTCAGAAATATTAACTCTCGTGTAAGATTAATTCTTTATCAGTGTTAGCCTATTCAAATGACATCCATCATTTTTCACTTTCTCCCCAGATTGCTTATGCTAAGTGAACCTCTCATGGCTTATCCCAACTGAACTGACATTTTGGCCTGGTTGAGCCCCATTCATTATCATGTCCTTTAACTGCACCCAAAGGTGGGACGACGCCCTTAGGTGGCTGTGGAGCAGCTAGACAAACACACTTGGCTAGTGTATCAGTAAGAGCGCCACTGCAAAAAGAGAAAATGCAATAATACTTGGAACACAACATTTAAACAAAATTTTTATTTTATTAAAGTATAGTTTTTTTAATGTTTTAAAATATTTTAATTTTATTGGCGTATAGTTGATTTACCACAATGGAAAAGAATAGTGATAATAACCTATATGAAGTATAGTTGATTTACAATGTTGTGTTAATTTCTGCTGTACAGCAAAGTGATTCAGTTCTCTCTCTCTCTCTCTCTCTATGTGTATATATATATATATATAAATTTGTGTGATTATGGTTTATCACAGGATGTTGAATATAGTTCCCTGTACTACACAGTAGGACCTTGTTGTTTATCCATTCTCTATATAATAGTTTGTCTCTGCTAATCCCGAACTTCCAATCCATCTCTCCTCTACCAACCCTCTCCCTTGGGGACCACAAGTCTGTTTTCTCTGTCCGGAACACAACATTTTAAATTAATGTCCCCAAAGAGAAAATGATTAACCCTGTAATATGTCACTAAAGTTATAATTCCACAAGATGAATAAGCTCTGGGGAACTAATGTACAGCATGGTAACTAGAGTGAATAATACTGTCATGTACTTGAAATTTGCTAGGAGAGTAGAACTTAAGCATTCTCACCACACACACACAAAAGGTGAGGTGATGGAGGTAATAATTAACCTGATTGTGGTAATCATTTCAAAAAACATGCAGTCAAACTATCCATTGTACACTTTAAGTATATACCATTTTGTCAGTTATAATAGATACACGTTATAATATATATAAATATATACAAGTTTGTCAGAATGGATAATAAAGCTGAAAAAATATAACTTCAGAGGGTTTGAATTTTTTTTCCTCCAGAGAAGGAAATGCTTCATGACTCTGTGACTCTAATGGGAGAATTTCTGGAGGTGATGGACCATCTTCCTGATTGATCTGTATCCTAATTTCTGGGTTTTTTTCTTTTCCCACTTTGCCTTGATTCCGTCTTATAAAAGCATTGAAATGTCAGGTTATTCGATAGGACTCAGAGGAAACATTTTATTGACTCTGGGGTTAATCCAATTGCTCTGTTTTGAAGATGAGAGTATTTTGTCCTTGGTCGTGACTCTGTTATCAATTCGCTCTCACAGGCATTCACGGCTTCAACTGAGAGGCTCTGATTCCTTGGGCCTCAGTGTGGAAAATGGTACTTAGTGGGCGACACTGCTCAGTTACTAGTTTTGGGGGATCTAATGCAAGGTGTTCTTTTGGTCAACCTGCTTTGGTAAAACCGAGCCCAGCGTTCTTCTCAGCAACTTCATGTGTGATGCCTTTATAGTCCTTCTGAAAGTATAAGTGGCATTCAAGTTGCTCACTTTGGCAGCTCTGAACTCTTGAGTTATTTCTACTTTATAATAATAGCTGACATTTATTACCATTTACAAACCACTTAGTTATTATTAATACCAACCTACAGATAAGGAAACCATGGTTTCAAGGAGTTATGTCATGTTCAAGGTAATTGAGACGGAACCTTGGTCTTTCCCTGACTTCTGTATTCTCTTCCCATCTCCTATATCTTGGGGAATCTTGCCTGCACTCACATGGGGGTTCCTATTCCTCTCCCTTGCCCTCAAATATTCTTATTCCCTAAGAATTTATAGTTCTTTATATTCTCATTTTTTCTCCATTCTCTCCTTGGACAACCTCATCTGCTCAGTGGCTTCTACTACTAACTTTATCCTGACAGCTCACAGATCTATTTGTAGCCCATAGCTCTTAACCTTCAAAACTAAACTTCCAATTAACAGTGCATTTCTACCCAGGTGTTCCACAGGTATCAAATACTCATCACAACCCCCAAATGAACATGTTACCTTTTCCAATTTGCTCCTTTTTATTTATTCCACATTGAGATGAATGGCATTGAAATCTATCCTGTCAACCAAACCAAATATCCAGGTGTTTATCCTGTTTCCCTCTTAATTGTCCAAATCCAGTTGATGATCAAATTTTCTCAGTTTTGATTCCTGGTTACACTTACAATTCCTTTCCTCCACATCTTCCTCACCCTTCTTGCTTCATTACTTCCTTAGTTCAGCCTTCATCTTGATCCTCCCAAACCAGGCTCCCTATGGCCGGTCTTGTTCCCTCCAGTGCATCTCTCTTCTCTTGCTAGTGATTAGGACACTCTCTTGCTTAAAAGTCCTCTGTGAATCCTCTTCATCGGTGGGAGAAAGTCTAAACTCTGTACTTACTTTTCTGGTATCACCTTTTGCTACTTCCTCACATGTTCCATGCATACACTCTCATGCTTCTTTATCTCTGCACATGCTGTTTTTTTGTTTTTGTTTTTTGCTTGGAATACACTTCTTCCTCCACTTTCTACCCACAGAACTCTTACTTCAACTCATTTATCAGGTCACTAGGTGTTAGAGCACCTATTGCCGGGAGAATCTGGAATCATGATTCCAGATCACTGAGTCTAATGGGATTCTAGCCAGTTCTCTTTAGAAAGCCTCCTTTGTTCTCTCTGACTAAATAAACTATTTCTCCATCTGTACTCCTGTAGTGTCTTTTATATTTCTGTGTCACACACTTTTGCCATTGTTGTAGTTTTTTGTTTACATGTCTGTGTACTCCTTAGATTTTTGAGTTCTTAGGAGGTGGAGTCAGTATTTCATTCATTTTGTTACGCAGTGGCACACTAGCCCTTACATTTTTAAAGTGACTAATGATGACTAACACCTACCTGAGTGCTTCCTTTATGCCAGGCACTGCCCATGAATCACCCCATGAAATCGACGAATGAATACATACATGAATGAGAGGGGAACTCAGTTGATCACTACTCTAGACCTGAAATAGTTTCCAAAATTTCAAAATTCTCTTACTTATAGCTAAAGACCCTATAAAGGATTTTAAAAAGCTTTATTGCGATAAAATCCATACACCATAAAATTCACCCTTTTAACAGGTACAGTTCAGTGGTCTTTAGTATATTCACAGAGTTGTGCAACCGTAACCACTAATTTTAGAATGTTTTCATTCCCCCTCCCTGTCAACATTCCTGTACCCATTACTAGTCTCTCTCTATTCCTCCTTACTACTAACCCTTGGAAACCACTAATCTACCTCTTGTCTCTGTCTTGGTCTGTTCAGGACATTTGATACATATGGAATCATATAATCTGTGGCTTTTTCCCACTGGCTTCTTTCACTTATCATGATGGTTTCAAGGTTCATCCATGTTGTAGCATGTATCAGTACTTCATTCCTTTTTATGGCTGAATAATATTTCACGGCATGGATTTATACCTTAATTTGTCCGTTCATCAGTTGACAGACACTTGGTTTGTTTCCACTTTTTGGCTTTTATGAATTATGCCGATATGAACAATCATGTTCAAATTTTCGTGTTGGCATAGGTGTTTTCAATTCTCATGACCGTAAAGGTTTATAGGAAAATATTATTCAAGATAACAGAGCAAGAAACTTCACATATGAAGTGGGACTTCTGGAATGACAGAGGAAGGACCTCAGTGAGTCCTAGTCTACACAAAAGCAATTGCAGAACTACTGGCAACATCAACCATTACAGAACTCTGGAAATTGAACTCAGAGAACAAACTGAAAATTATTTATGCAAGAAAAAGTACTGAATGTAGTCACCCCCATTCCCGTGCTCCTCAGCTCCTTGGCATAGCAGCCACACACCACAGAAGCCTCAAAACCAACACAGGGGATGCACCTCATGGAGCTCGGTTGAAAGCATCATCTTCAGTGCATGGTGATGTTTTGACTGGTCTCTCACCTCCCTGGAAAAGCCCCATCCCCAGAGTGTTGATACTATTTGATCTGACGGGGAGCTCAATTCTGTGGAAAAACCCCTATCCCAGGTTGTTACCAAAAACAGTAGTAATTGGCTGAAATTGCTAACATCATAGCTACCTGAGGTTATAATTTCAGTTGGAGCAAAACAAGAGCCTGGCCCAAAATTTAAAAGAAAGACCTGGAAAATTTGATGGCTATAGAGGATATTTAAAAGTTTTGATGTGCTGCTTAAGAACCTAGAAGGCTTCATATATGCACAAGGCTGTGCACATGCCCAGAAAAGACCTAAGAAAAGAAAGGACTTCGGTCACTCACCTGTGGCTGACCTTGAAACCCTGCATAAGCAGGAATTGAAAGCTAAGGCTGATTTGTAGACTTCCTGAAATTTGAAAGTGTGCCTTCATAGACAGATGCCATTGGCAAAAGGTGGAAGACTTATTGGTTTAAAGTATTTAGAAAATATTCTGACCAATCACTGGCTAATCACTAAACTATGATGACCCCAGGGTGAACCCAAGGAAGCCAGGTTTAAAAATAAAAGCAAGAATTTAAAAATAGGAAGCAGAGAAGTCAGTAGATACATGTTGTAGGGAATGCATAATCTAAAGAGCTAGTCCAGGCAAGTTGCTAAAGAATAAGCAGTAGCAAGGTAGAACAGACAACCAAAATGAATAAAATAAACTGGGGTGGGAGGGAGAGAAAGGATGGAGGGGGAAATTTGGAGTTTAAGAAACTCAAAATATATATCAAATTCAGGAAGTGGGAAACATGAAGTATAGTATTAAGGGAAGGATACTTTGGATTATAAAACCATAAACAAAGACAAGGTAATGATTACCATAAAAGTCCAGAGAGTGGGTACTTTTGAGGAGAGGGAGACACTTGATCCGGATGGTAGTTTCAAGGGTATTTGCCTTATGATAATTCATTAAGTCATGTATTTTGTGTGATTTTTGTATACATGTTTTATTTTTCAATATAAAGATTTAGATAAAAAGGAATTGGGGAATAGCTGGTTCAAGAGTTGCTATAATATCTAAAATGTACGATTTTCCACAAAAAATAATGCGACCTGCAAACAAATGAGAAATTATGGAGCAAATACAGAGAAAAAGCAGCTAATAAAAAATGTCCTTGAAGGGAGCCAGATGTTGGACTTAATAGACAAAGACCTTAAATCAGTTATGAATATTTTCAAAGAACTAAAGGCACTATGTGTAAAGATTTAAAGGAAAGCATGACAACTATGTATCACCAGATTGAGACTATCAATAAAGAGAGAGATATAACAAAAAAAAAGAATCAATAAATTTTGGAGTTGAAAATAATTATTTTCTGAAATGAAATACTCATTCCTAGTAATAATTACATAATAATAACTAAAATGAAAATTTTATTCAAGGGGCTTACAGCAAGCCCCTCGAAGAAAAATCAAACCTGAAGAGAGATTATGCAGCCTGAGAAACAGGAAAAGAATAAAGAAAAATAAAGTTTCAAAGACTTGTGGGACACCATCAAACACATCAACATACATGTAATTGGAGTTCCAGAAGAAGAGGTAGAAAATATATTTGAAGAATTAGTGGTTGAAAACTTCCCAAATTTGATGAAAACACTAATCTACATACGTAAGACGCTTAAAACACTTAAAATACTATAAACTCAATGAGATCCACACATAACCATATCCTTGCCATAGCATCAGAAGGCAAAGACAATGAGAAAATCTTGAAAGCAGAAAGAAATGACTCACCACTTACAAGGAATGATCAATGAGATTAAAAGCTGACTTCTCATCATAAACTATGGACGCTAGAAGGCATTGAGATGAAATATTCAAAGTGCTGAAAGATAAAGATTGTCAACAAAGAAATCTATATACAGAAAAACCATCGTTCAAAACAGAAGTTAAGACATTCCCAGAAAAACAGACTGATTCATTGCTAGCCACATAGAGTCCTTTTTTCAAACTTCTTTTACAACACCATGTTGTTCCCTAAACGTTTCATTTTCCTTCTATTTCTTTTTTTTTTTTTTTTTCCGGTACGCGGGCCTCTCACTGTTGTGGCCTCTCCCGTTGCAGAGCACAGGCTCCGGATGCGCAGGCTCAGCGGCCATGGCTCACGGGCCTAGCCTTGCCGCGGCATATGGGATCTTCCCGGACTGGGGCACGAACCCGTGTCCCCTGCATCGGCAGGCGGACTCTCAACCACTGCGCCACCACGGAAGCCCCCTTCTATTTCTTAGAATTGTAAATTCATAAAGCAATCCATTTTACCATCTGATTAGCCCTAGCCGAAGAGCACAGCTTAGACACAGGGGCAACTTTTATAGTTTAAGATACAAACCGAAGGAACAAACTCCTATAGGTCCCTTGCTATATTCTTTGTTGTTCTTCTTCCATAAATGTTTGATATGGGGGACGAATGTCAGCCTTATTTCTGGGAGACACGGCATTGTCAAGTGTTCTGGACCTTGCTATCTCTTAGAAGTCCAGGGTGCAGTAAAAAGGAGATGAGGAAATAATCTTGGGGATTACTCTTTGCTCCATTAGCTTCGCTCTGTAGAAAAAAACCGATAAGGGTTGGGATTGTTGACTTGCTCTACTGGGAAGATTATCAAAGAGGCGCAGGCTAACTCTGTGCAAAGCCATCTGCTATAAGCTGGGATCATTCATTTTAGTTATAAAGTGGGTCTTGTGCAAAATAAAGGTGCAGCTCTTTTCACAATAATTCATCAGCCACGGAAATTTTCAACATAAAATGTAATTCTTCCAGTGAGCCAAATATGTTTATCTATCACATTTAGACTCTTCTGACACTTGGAATTCAAACATTCTTTCCCCTAGATTCTCTAGACTGTGCAACATTAGATTTAAAACAATACGAATCAAATGCCAACTATTCGTAACGCTTGTGCTAGATGCTATGGAGGACACAAGATTCCTGCCTTTGATAACGTCAGTCTCCAGACAGAGACAAATATGCAGAACTTCAAGAGAGTCTGTGCTGTGCTTTTAATACATGTTCAAGAAGAGGGTAGAAGGGCTTTCCTGGTGGCGCCGTGGTTGAGAGTCCGCCTGCCGATGCAGGGGACACGGGTTCATGCTCCGGTCCGGGAAGCTCCCACGTGCTGCGGAGCGGCTGGGCCCGTGAGCCATGGCCGCTGAGCCTGCGCATCCGGAGCCTGTGCTCCACAACGGGAGAGGCCACAGCAGTGAGAGGCCCGTGTACCACAAAAAAAAAAAAAAAAAAAGACACTCTGTTGATCATTTATAGTAAGTTTCTGGGACACAAAATAATATAGTAGTATTTCAGGAACTAACTATTATTGCTATGGCTGAAAACAGAAAAATGATTCTTCTATTTGGTGGAAAGTATAGTAATAAATCTGAGTGTAATTTTACTGCTCTCGTGATTGCAAAACAGTAAAATAATTAAAACTTGGTACAGTGTTATTGAGAATAAATGCTATTGCCATGATTAAGACATCCTGGAACATGATTCTATAAGCAGTTAGAGATTGCAGAAAGACTGTTGACAGGAGTCAGTCTATGAACTGGTTAAGGAAAGAAATAATGTCATCACTAAGGAAGATGGGATGACAACTGAAGTGTACTAGTTAGTAAAGAGCCCACAGTGATGATTCTGAGGAGGGGTGTAAATGCTGCTTTGAGCTGAAGGCAGAGTGTTTCTTTCAATTTAAAAATTGTCAGGGCAGAACAGATGTACTTACGCAGATGTAAGTTGACATTGACACATTGGAGCCGTTAAAGCCTGTGTGAAAGTACTTTGATAGATTTTTCATAAAGTGCTTCATATTCTGACTTAACTTTAGGAAGACAAAAAAGCAACTAAAGACAGAGTCTTAAATAATTCTTTTAATGTTGGTTTTCTTCTGTTCCTCATTGTCAAATGCTTTGTGTCTACACTCACTACGGGCATATCAAAAGATCTCAAAGAAGACACGTCTTCCGTGTTAACAGTCTTCAACTGATTAGAACACAGCTGTCGTGCCCCAGCTAAGCCTCCTGGTGACACGCCCCCTTTATCTGGTTCTCTTAGGTCAAGATCTGTAGGATCTCCGTTAACTTGATGACTCGTCCCTAAGGTTGGTCCAATTTGTTACTTTCTCTTTGACAACAGAGCATCTAGAACCGAACTCAGCCTTTCACATATAGACTGACAAGTGTGGAATACAGAATGGCTATTACTGTCTGTTCTGTAGAAAATCATCTTGGGGTGCAGTCTGAGAAAGCTTGTATAGTTTGGCATATAGTCACACTGTTAGCTTCTGGTAAGCTCCCTTTGCGCAACTTCTAGATCTTCACCTCAAAAGGTGTTAAGTCATTACGATTTTTGACCCTTTCGTCCCTGTGAAATTGAAACCAAAGGCTAATCCTGTCATCCCCATACAATATACACAATATATCAGCTATTCTTGCCAGTTGTGTCCCCAGCAAATGTGATAACAGAAGCAAAGAAGCAAACATAACAAAACCCCAAATCCGTGAGTGCTACAAGGTTCTACGCTTTACCTATAATATCTTATCTAGTTAGCACACCAACATAATGAATCATTATAACAGTTATGAAGCATTACTATTCCTGTTTTATAGATGCGGAAACTGAGGCTGATAAGTTTGTAAACTTAGAATTGCAAGCTCGATCTATCTAATTTCTGTAGTCTTAACTACCTTGTGCCTTCCCCTTAAGAATGCCGTGTATTTTCTTACCTAATCACCTGTAAAATGATTGACCAGGAGTGGGCAAATCTATGATCTTTTGAGTTGGCTCAGTCTATTAACAATACAGTCTTTGCTGTTACGCTCTTTATCTTATACCTCTATTTCCCAGCCCATGCTTCTCTGATTTCAATTTTTGCCTGCAAGCCTATTGGGATCTGCTCTTTAAACGCTATCCTAAATGCAGTTACATTCCTCTGATATGTCTCAACCATTTTAGAGAGGAAAATACAGGCAGTCCTATATATTCCTTTTTAGTAAATCTGTGCTGGCTCCCTATTTTCTAAATCATCACAAACCATCTGTTTAAAAATTCATTCTGAAATTTCCCCAAGGATTTACGTTAGATTAACTATTTTCAATTTTTAGAATCCTCTCATTGGAAAAACTGAGATAATATTTACTTTTTTCTTGGCACTTTTCCCATGGTTCCTAAAATATTACCAATAATGATTCTACAATTATACCTGAGTTCCTTTAGATGGAAACTAAATTTTCAGGGCTTTAAGTGTTTTCTTCTTCCTTTTTTTTTTTTTTTTTGCGGTATGTGGGCCTCTCACTGTTGTGGCCTCTCCCGTTGCGGAGCACAGGCTCCGGACGCGCAGGCTCAGTGGCCATGGCTCACAGGCCCAGTCGCTCCGCGGCATGTGGGATCTTCCCAGACCGGGGCACGAACCCGTGTCTCCTGCATCGGCAGGCGAACTCTCAACCGCTGCACCACCAGGGAAGCCCAGTGTTTTCTTCTTATTTGTGGCAGTTACCTGGTTTTGGTTCTAAGTTGGGCTTAGGTAGTTGGCCATATTCTTTATTTGAGGAAGGGACACCTTTTTCTCATTTGTGCAAAAGTACTACATAGGCTAGCAGCAGCCCTGAATGTCTAGGAGTCATGTTTACATTAGGTTACAAGATAATTCCCCAATATGTAATAGTTTATTCTACTTGGATGGGGTATTCCACTTGCAGAGATGCAAGGCTGGTTCAAAATTTGAAAGTCAATCAATGTAGTACCATATTAATAGGCTAAAGAAGAAAAATTACATGATCTTATCGATTGATGCAGAAAATGCATTTGACAACATTCAACAACTCATTCTTAATAAAAGCTCTCAGAAAAATAGAAATAGAAGGGAACTTCCTCAATTTGTTAAAGATTATCTACAAAAAACCTACAGCTAACAACAAGGCAAGGACGTCCATTCTCACCACTCTTATTCAACATCGTGCTAGAAGTCCTAGCCAGTGCAATAAGGAAACAAAAAGCATACAGATTGAGAAGGAAGAAATAAAACTGTCCCTATTTGTAGGTGACATGATTGCCAACATAGAAAATCCCAAGGAATCTGCAAAAAATTCCTGAACTAGCAATTCAGCAAAGTCACAGGATATAAGATTATACAAAAATCAACTGTATTTCTGTATACCAGCATGAAGACATGGACACTGAAATTAGATATGCAACACCATTTATAATCACTTAAAGGGACCTCTCTGGTGGCACAGTGGTTAAGAATCCGCCTGCCAATGCAGGGGACACGGGTTCGAGCCCTGGTCCGGGAAGATCCCACACGCTGCGGAGCAACTAAGCCCATGTGCTACAACTACTGAGCCTGTGCTCTACAGCGTGCGAGCCACAACTACTGAGCCCGTGAGCTGCAACTACTGAAGCCCGCCTGCCTAAAGTCCGTGCTCTGCAACAAGAGAAGCCACCGCAATGAGGAGCCCGCGCACTGCAACAAAGAGTAGCCCCCGCTCGCCACAACTAGAGAAAAGGCCCATGTGCAGCAACGAAGACCCAATGCAGCCAAAAATAAATAAATAAATAAATAAATAAAAAACCCAAAACGAGTGTTGCCTCCTTTAAAAAAAATCACTTAAAAAATACTTAGTTGGGCTTCCCCGGTGGCGCAGTGGTTGAGAGTCCGCCTGCCAATGCAGGGGACGCAGGTTCGTGCCCCGGTCCGGGAAGATCCCACATGCCACGGAGCGGCTGGGCCCGTGAGCCATGGCCGCTGAGCCTGCGCGTCCGGAGCCTGTGCTCCGCAACGGGAGAGGTCACAATGGTGAGAGGCCCATGTACCACAAAAAAAACCCCAACAAACAAAAACAACTTAGTTGTAATCTAATTACATGTTATAAACAAAACACATGCAGGACTTGTATACTGAAAACTGCAACACTGATGAAAGAAATCAAAGAAGAGCTAGATAAATGGAGATGCATACCATATTTATGAGTTGGAATACTCGACATATTAAAAGTGTCAATTTTCCCCAAATTGATATGCAAGTTTAATGCATTTCCTATCAAAATCACATATTTTTATAGAAGTAGACTATTCTAAAATTTACATGGAAAGTCAAAGTAACTAGAATAGCTAAAATAATTTTGAAAAATAAAGTGGGAGGATTCACTCTACTCAATTTAAAGACTTACTATATAGTTATAGTAATCAAAGCTGTGTGGTGTTAGTGGGGGGATAGACACACAGATCAATGGAACAGATGGAGAATCTAGAACTAAACCCACACGAATATGCTCAACTGATTATTGACAAAAGTGCAAATGCAATTCATGGAGAAAAGAGGGCTTTTTCATAAATGGTATTGGAGCAAACATCCATACACACACAAAATGAACTTTAAGTCTCACACCTTGTACAAGAATAAACTAAAAATGGATCATGGACTTCAATGTAAAATAGACTTTCAGAAAAAACATTAAAGAAAATCTTTGGGATTCTAAACTAGGTTCTTAGATTTGACACGAAGAATGATCCGTAAAAGGGAAACTTGATAAATTTGACTTCATCAAAAGCTTTTCCTCTGTGAAAGACTTTTAAGAAGATGAAGAAAACAAGCTAGACACTGGAGAAGATATCTGAATGTCACACATGTGACAAAGAACTAGTGGCTTCTGTAAACAAAGCACCTTTAAAACCCAACCCCCCCAAAAAAAATCCAATTCGAAAATGGCCAAAAGATGGGAAGAGATGGTTCCCAAATAAGCACATGAAAAAATATTCAACATCATTAGCCGCTGGGGAAACTCAAATGAAATCCACAAGGAGATACCATTACACATCTAACAGAATGGCTAAATGGAAAAAATAATGACCATAAATGTTGATGAGGATTTAGAGAAACAGAATCACTCATGGATTGCTGGTGGGAATGTAAAATGGTGCAGCCACTGTAAAAGATTATATGACAGCTCCTTAAAAAATGAAACAGGCAACTAGTACGTGACCAGCCATTGTACTTCTGGAAATTAATCTTAGAGAAACGAAGCCTCCGTTCGCTGAAGAACCTCCACAGGAATGTCGCAGCAGCTTTATTCGTAATAAATTGGGAAAAGATGTCCTTCAACAGTTGAATGGCTAAACGAACTGTGGTACATCCATACCATGCGAGTCTACTCGGCACAGCCTGGATGAATCCCCAGAGGATAATGCTGAGCGATAAAAGTAATTCCCCAAAGGTTACATGATTCCACTTACATAACCATCTTGACATGACAAGTTCATAGAAATGGAGGACAGGTTGGTAGTTGCCAGGGGTATAGAAAGGGGTGTGGGTGCGTGGGGAGTGAATGTGGCTCTAAAAAGGCAACGTGAGGGATATTTGTGTGATGAAAGGTTTTGTATCTCGACTGTGTCAGCATCCTGCCTGCGATATTGTACTGTAGTTCTGCAAGACGTTGCCATTGGGATCTCTCTACATTATTTTTATGACTACGTGGGAATCTACAATGATACCAAAGCAAAAATCTAATTAAGAAATAAGTTTACCCTCAGACAATAAACGGGTTAGAATGTAGAAGAAAACTAATAACATGATTCCTCACCTAGTCCAAAACTGGGTGTTGGAACTGCGTTCATGCCTGAGGATAAGCAGAACCAAGTTAATCTCCAAATTTTTAAACTTCTGCCACAGTGAAGCAGGGTCTCTGTCTGTGGCAGTGAGTAATGGATGCTTTAAGCATATGTTCATGACGCAGAAAGTCCACTTCTTGGTATATATCCAGAGAAAATGAAAACATTAATTTGAAAAGATATCTGCACACCTATGTTTATTGCAGCATTATTTACAATACGACCTAAGTGTCCATCAACAGATGAATGGATAAAGAAGATGTGTTACACACACACATACACACACACACACACACACACAAACACACAATGGAATATTACTTAGCCGTGAAAAGGAATGAAATCCTGCCATCTGCCACAAAATGGATGGATCTATACTATGCTAAGTGAAATAAGTCAGACAGAGAAAGGCCCATACCATCTGATTTCATTTACATGTGGAATCTAACAAACAAAACAAAGGAACAAACAAAACAGCGACAGATGCAGAGATGCAGAGAACAAATGGGTGGTCGCCAGAGGGGAGGGGAGTGGGGGGTTGGGTGACAAAAATGAAGGGGACTAAGAGTACAAACTTCCAGTTATAAAACAAGTAAGTCATGGGGATGTAATGTACGGCATAGGGAATATAGTCAATAATACTGTAATAACTTTGTATGGTGAGAGGTGGTTACTAGACTTCCTGTGGTGATCAATTTGTAATGTATATAAATGTCAAGAATGTACTCATGGGTGTGGGCTTGAAGGCCTGGTTAGACACCAGTGTATGAGGCTTCCTGAATATTCCATCTCCCTGCCCAATGGGTCAGCACTGTTGTCACAGGAAAGGAAGGCAAGCAGGAGCCAGGGGGTGGTGGGGCTGTCCCCTTGTTCTCTGATTCTCCGGGAAATGTAGGTGGTTTCTAGGGACTGGACTTTGCTCCTCTGCCCGCTGCCTTTCCAACACATCACTGGCTACTACGGCTCCTTATAGCCACCCCGATGCCTTAATTCAGGCATGAGAAGATGAGGTGACCATGGGAAAAGGCATTTAAAACACAGTCTTGATGTGCCACGAAACACACAGGAATGCACGTTAATTGGCTATGTTTTACATCAGCTTAAGCTGTAGAAACGCAACGGTTCTAAAACTCATATTTAGAGAGAAAGTCCCCCCTCATCTGAACAAAAAGGAAAAAAAAGCTTTTTCAGGAAATGTGAAGAATCATTAACATCACAGATTCTGAAAAGAAAGTATAACTGCCTACAGTACAAGGCAGAAACATATTCTAAAGCGTTGTGAGCAAAATGGAGACACGGCCCATTAATCCATTATCACCAGGCTCAAATAGTGTTCAAATGACCGCACGCACTGTTACTAAGTCAATTAGGTACAAAGACAGTAATCGTTAGGACTATGGGCAGTCAAAAGCTTTTTCAGAAACGTGCTTAGATGTTGAAAAGACGACTTCTACCCACTTTTATTACCTTTGCGCCTCGGTGAATTATGGTAATTTCTTATGCTTTGAGTGAGAGAGAATGCAAAGGTAATATTCATCTTCCTGAGGATGGTTTAACTTTTCTATAGAGAAGCACTGAACAATCATTTACTAACACATAAAAAGGGATAAAAGCTGTCTGGTCAAAATGTACTCTATTATGGTAGCAACATAATAGATTATACATATTCTGCTGTGGAAAATCCCAAGATTCTGATAAGTAATATGTATGAAATATGAGCTAGGGAGCTAAGGGATTAGACAATAAATAAAGCTCCCTTTTCAGATGCTGCTGTTGGGACAGCTAAGACTTGCCCCTTGCCCTTCCCCTTTCCAACCCCTGAGGGCCCTTCCTCTCCTCTGGGTCTTTATGAATTAGCCTTTGTCGCTCCTCTAATGAAAAAGACACGTATGCTCTGTCCTACCCTTTCCTGTGCCCAGTGTCTATGTGGTGGTAAGACGGAGTCTGTTTCCCAGGAGACGTGCCCCGATCACCGGGCGAGTTAGTCCCGTGGAGCGCCTGCAGGGGGCGGTCGACACCGTGGAATGAGCAGAAGGCTCTGGCTGGCTGGGAGGTTCTGCACCTCTTGGAGGACAAGCACGAAACAAATCTGCAAGGAAGGGGGACTTCTGGAAAATCCAAGGTAATCCGCTCAGATCAAGTTGTTAAATATTTGCCATTGGTGACTTAAAGAATCAAAGGAGGTCAGGGGCCTGGATTGATGGAGTCATTTTTCCTAAGGCTCTCGTTTCACAGATGTGGAATTCAGGCTCAGAGGAGGTCTGTGGTCTAACCAGCTAGTTAGTGGCACAGCTGATGCTAGAACTGAGGTTTACTACTCACAGCCTGCCCTGGGCCTTTTAAAAAAAACTCCAGGTGGGGACTTCCCTGTCAGTCCAGTGGTTAAGCCTTCGCCTTCCAATGCAGGGGGTACTGGTTCGATCCCTGATTGGGGAGCTAAGATTCTACATGCTTCCAGCCAAAAAACCAAAACATAAGACAGAAGCAGTATTGTAACAAATTCAATAAAGACTTTAAAAATGGTCCACATGAAAAAAAAATCTTAAAAAAAAAAATCCAGGTGGCCCCTGCCAGGTTTATTTACAAGATAAATATCTAATGTGAAAAGAACATTCCCCACTTCTAAGTTAGCATTTCTAGGATTTAAGCTGGAAGTGGCAGAGCTCATTAGGGGGAAACAAGCACAAATTTGAAGATAGAATTATGAATACATTGCAGCATCTATGTTATAACAGCCGTAGGCTCTGACGGTAAAACGTTAATAAGCTAGGTTTTGTTTTGTTCTTTTAAATTAGCTGTATCTGCCTGTTTTCTTCACATATGTTTAAACAAGGAGTCTTTTCTGGTGAATCGCACATTCATGGGATCATGTGGGGAACTTCCGTATTATTTTCACCACCTCCTCTCTTTCTGAGCTCCACTGCAGCACAATTAATTTAGGCTCTCAGGGTATTTTCAAAAGCAAGCTGCTCAAAATTTGGTCCTAGGACCAGTATCACCTGGGAGCTTGTTAGAAATGCATAATCCCAGGCCCCATTTCAGGCCCGCTGCATTAGCATCTGCATGTTAACAAGATTCCCAGGTGAGTCTTACGTGCATGGCAGTTTGGAGAGAACAACGCTAAGGTCTGTACCACTCCAGTACCACCTGGCAGGCCCCACCCACCCCCCTTTGTACCTTAAGCTGACCTGGGCTCCTGGTTTACCTCGGTGTTTCTGCCAAGAATGATCTTTAGCATCTTCCATTTAAAAGAAGAGGATTGCTTGTGCTTTAAAATCAGGCGGGAAGAAGAATGGAGTGGAGGAGTTTGTAACGAGTTCCCTGTGGATTCCTCGACGGGACTTTTTTTTATGTGGAAGGGCACTACGTTGATAATATACAAGGAAGGTTGAAAAGTTCTCATAGGAAACTCATGGAAGTTAACAAGCCAGTTTCTTGATGGGCTCCAGTCCCAGTGCTTCACTCACTCACTGGTAATGAGCTAGGATCCCAACAGGCACATAATCTCTGTCGGCTCCCAAGCTAGAAGGACACGTGGTGGTAAACTAGTATTTGCAGAGACGGTAGCGTCTCATCGTTTTTCTTTCTTTCTACCACCAAGTCTAAAATCGTTTTCTGTATTCAACACGTGCCTAACTATCCTTGCCAACGACACCCCCCGACCCTTGCATCAAGTACTGTCTTGGCTCAAAATGTTTTCCTAATTAGTTAAAATAGCTGATGTTGTATTGCTATCAGTGGAAGGGTGTAGGTAGAAGGACATCTTCGGATGAGCTGTTCTGATGACCTTATTCTACACATAAAGTCATATCCGTTTGCTTCCTCACATATTTCCAGGGAGTTATCAATGTGGGGGACAAATGAGTTACCATATGGCAGTGCTATTAAGCTTAAGCATTTTGGAATTCGTGGAACTAAATACATGCTAGTTTGTATATTCGATGTTCAAAAAATTGATGTCAATGTTGCAGTGCTTAAAAGAATACACTTTAGAAGTGAGTTTTAACATGTTACTTTAGTCAGTTCTTGGAGTTTTAGTGCTGGAGACTTTAGAAATCATCTGTCTAGCTGTTTCCTAATAGACTGGGATTTTCCAGAGCCGCTCAAATCCTCACTTGCCAGTTCTCCTGGCGGGCTGCCAGTTTCAGGCTCCTCCTTTGGGAGGCCTAGTTCAGGGGGTGGAGGGGAGCCTAAATAGCCCCTCTTACCAGCCCCGCCAGTACAGCTCAGAGACCTCCAGGTGTGGAGAACCAGTGCCCATCTGTTTAGGGCCCTTGAGAGCAATGATGGAAAGAAGGTCCACTGTTTCCTGTTCTGAAGTTGAGAGAGATGGATGATACAACGATGAATGAATAACAGTTTATCTTTTATTTTTCACTGAACTATAGTTGATTTACAATACTGTGTTCCAAGTGTACAGCAGAGTGATTCAGTTATATATTGAATATATATATATAAGTGTATATATATATTCTTTGTCAGAGTCTTTTCCATTATAGGTTATTACGAGATATTGAATACAGTTCCTTGTACTCTACAGTAAATCCTTGTTGGTTATCTATTTTATATATAGTATCTGATAATCCCATACCCCTAATTTATCCCTCCCTCTCCCCTTTCTCCTTTGGTAACCATAAGTTTCTTTTTCTATGTCTGTGAGTCTGTGTCTGTCTTGTAAATGAGTTGCTTTATGTTATTTTGTAAGATTCCACATTGAATGAAACACATTTTAAATGCTCATGTTAAACGCAGAAATTTGGTACCACAAACAAATAATATCTGTAACGATGGTGGCATTTTGCTATTAATTAAGATCTTCTGCAATGATTGTTTTAATGTTGAGTTAGAAACCTTTTTATGATGAAGATCAAGGAAGAAATAAATGTAAACAGAAGGTTCAACCAAAGGTGAGTTTAAGCAGAGCAGCCTGTTCGAAGATATTTCTCTCTGTAGACTCTTGCCTCACAGATCTCCTAACATAACATGGCATCAGCTCATTAGAACTCAAAAGTCACGTGAGAAAACAGTGAGACTTTCCACTCAGTCAACCCCAAAATGACTTTGATTAGGACTTTAGTTTTTCCATCAAGGTATGAACATGGCCATATGAGGGACTGGGCCTATACCAGATGCCATAAATGAGGACAATAGGTTGATATCTCTAACTGCTCAGTCAAAAAGCTGAAGAAAAAAAAAATCCCGCCGATTATCTCAACGGGCAAAAGTGCAACATCTTTGGGTTGCATAAAAAATATCCATAAAAATGGATTGATCTGGAATAGTTTTATAAAAAGAAGCTGCTGTCCTTGCTCTGTGAATGTATCAGGGTTAATGTCACCCTAAGTTTGTTCATAAATGTACAGTAATTACAAATGCTGGAAAGGGGGGAGAGAGAGAGAGAGAGAGAGAGAGAGAGAGAGACCCCCCCACACCCCTTATGGTGGCTTTTGCGTCTCATATGTTAAAATAAAAATTACATGTCCATTTAGTTTGTCCATTTGTCCTAAAGTTTTGAGTTAGAACTGCAAAAGACATTAGTTGTTAAATTGAACACAAGCTTATCATTCTCAAAGCATTCCGATTGCTATTAAATCTCTCTCTTTATCAGGAGACAGGTATTTTTCTGTCAAATGATACGGACAATGAGAAAACCTTATCAGGTCCTTGAAGTCACCTTGAAACACGAAGAATCTATTCCAGGGGGAGGACGGCTTATGCAGGCGGCCTCGAATGGTTCTAGCTTTTGAAAAGGCAGCAGAGGATGACTTTCCTGGCTGCCAGGACTCAGGCTCTGGAGGAAGCTGTACCAAACCTCTGCTCTCCCCTTCGGTGCCTCCCTACATATTCCAGGGCACCACCTCGGGTGCCTGATGCTACAGCTTCCCCTCTGCCTGTCTCCTTGTTTGCAAGCCACAGGCGCAGTGTACCCTATTGCCATGCTCCCAGTGTGGTGATGGAGCAGCTCTATAGTCCTATGCACAGTCAGTTTAGGGCACGTTGAGCCGCTCCTTTATCCAATTCATTCATTCACTTACTTATTTAACAGTTATGTATTGAGTACCTGCTATATACTAGGTACAGGGCTAGGTGCTGGGGATAATAGGGAATGAGTTCATCATGGTACTTATAATTTAGTGGGGGAGCAAACGCTGAGTGCAATCCAACAAAAAAAGGGGGAAAACCTAATAAAAAGTCCCTAATAATGGTATGTATTATAAAGGAAATAAGCGGATGCTGAGATAGAAAATAGATGGAGAGTCTATGGACTCCTGGCTTGAGTGACCAGGTAGTGTGATGACTGTGGATGGAGCATTGAGATGGAGGGAAGGGCAGGTGCAGGTGTCCTGATCTGGGTGTGTGTCCGCTCTGTTCCAGGAGCAGCGGGGAGGGAAGTGTGGCTGGAGTGGAGGGAACAGAGGAGACTCGCGGGAGACAGAATCAGGAGGAGATGGATGTGTGTGTGTGTGTGTGTGTGTGTGTGTGTGTGTGTGTGTGTGATTACAGTGGCCTTTGTTAGGTCTTTGGCTTTATCTCTGATTGAGATGGGAAGGTACTGGAGGGTTCCAATCAGAGAGAAACACCATGTGACTTGGGGTTTTACAGAATTGGTCTGGTGGCTGTGTGGAGACTGACTGCAGGAGCCAGGAGTGGAAGGGGGGCACTGGTCTGAAAACGACTTCAGTCATTCAGGCAAGTAAGGATGGCGGCTGGCTCTAGGGTGTTGGCAGTAGAGGTGGTCAGAGTGGTCGGATTCTAGATACATTCTGACAAGAGAACAAATTAGACTTGCTCATGAATTGGATGTGGAATGTGAGAAAAAAAGGAGAGTGGAGGATGACCTCAAAGCCTTTGGTCTAAACAACTGGACAGCTCTAGAGGCTATTAAATAAGGTGGGAGGATAAGGGAGGAGCAGGTGTGGGGAGGAGATGGGAGGTTTGGGGTTGGACCTGTTGAGTTTGAGAGTCCAGGTGTTGAGATGTTGAGGAAGATGGGGGTCTCGGTCTAGAGTCCAGGAGTGAAGTCACGGCTACAGGTACCCATGTTGGAGTCTACGCAGTGATGATAATATTTAAAGCCTTGGCTGTCGCTGAGGGCCCTATGGGAGGGGGACACAGCCCTGAGGCACTTGCGTGGGGAGAGGCTGGAGAGGAAGATGCAGCAGCAAATGAGATGGAGAGAAGCTTTCCGTGAGGGAGGAGGGGGACGAGGAAAGCCAGGGGAGGACGATGCCTGTGACTGCCTACCTGTCAGCGATCAAATGCCGCTGGGGGGTCGGGCATGATGAGCGCTAAGAGCGGAGACTGGATTTGGCCACGGGGGTGGGGTCACCAGCGACCTCAGGAGAGCACGGTGGGCTCGGGGGAGGGTTGGGGGAGGCCACTGGTGGCAGGGAGGACACAGAGCACTTTCAAGGACTTTTGCTGGGAAGTGGGGGACAAAGGGGGCGAGAGCAAGAGGGAGAAGTGAGGGCAAGAGCAGCGCAAGGGCTTCCCTGGTGGCGCAGTGGTTGAGAGTCCGCCTGCCGATGCAGGGGACACGGGTTCGTGCCCCGGTCCGGGAAGATCCCACGTGCCGCGGAGCGGCTGGGCCCGTGAGCCATGGCCGCTGAGGCTGCGCGTCCGGAGCCTGTGCTCCGCAGCGGGAGAGGCCATAACAGTGAGAAGCCCGCGTACCGCAAAAATAAATAAAAAATAAATAAAAAAAAAAGAGCAGGGCAATGTGGGTGGGAGAGGGGAGTCAAGGCTGGAGTGGTTAGGTTGTCACACCTCTTAGAGCTTCTGGTGACCCGTGGGGTGGGGGTAAGTTCACGGGCACAGTGCTGGCATTTAAAAATGAACACGTCTTTGCTCTAAAAAAATGATAACATGGAACACACGGGTTTAAGTAGTTTACCCAAAGGTCACCCTCCTAATTCCCTGGTGACGGTTATTCCTGGTAAATGATGCTGCCTCTCATATTTCTGCTGATTTCAAAGAAACCTTGCTGATTCATTACCGAAAGGTAATCTCACCCAGGGGTCAGATATTAATCTTTGCCCCAACATGATCTCTTTCTGCCTGTTGGCAATCATCCCAGCAGGGGACCTGGCAGAGGAAATCTCACTCAACTTTGACACTTGCTGAGAATTGGCAGAAGGACGAAGTCCTGCCAGGGTGTTATGAGAGGCTGTCAGACTTGCTTATGTGAAACTAGACTTTGATTCCATTTCTAAGTGATTCATTACTTGTTTAGTATATACCGCAGAAGTGCTTGGAGTCCTTAATGAGGAAAGGATCACCATATATGGCACTCACATTTAAAAGTAATACTTAGGCGATTTCTCTCCATACAAATCTCCTGCATGTTTATCCGTCCAGGGTGATAACGAAGGCAGAGCTGACCTTCCAGTTCTAGGCTATTTTAGCTTTCTGAGGAACCTCCATACTGCTCTGCGTAGTGGCTGCACCAATTTACATTCCCATCAACAGTGTAGGAGGGTTCACTTTTTCCACACCTTCTTCAGCATTTATTATTTATAGACTTTCTGATGATGGCCATTCTGACTGGTGTGAGGTGATACCTCGTTGTAGTTTTGCTTTGCATTTCTCTAATAATTAATGATGTTGAGCAGCTTTTCATGTGCCTCTTGGTCATCTGTATGTCTTCTTTGGAGAAATGCCTATTTAGGTCTTCAGCCCATTTTTTGATTGGGTGGTTTGTTTTCTTGTTATTGAGTTGTATGAGTTGTTTGTATATTTTGGAAATTAAGCCCTTGTCGGTCGTATCATTTGCAAATATTTTCTCCCGGTCTGTAGGTTGTCTTTTTGTTTTGTATGTGGTTTCCTTTGCTGTGCAAAAGCTTATAAGTTTGATTAGGTTCCATTTGTTTATTTTTGCTCTATTTCTATTACCTTGGGAGACTGACCTAAGAAAACATCTGTATGATTTATGTCAGAGAATGTTTTGCCTGTGTTCTCTTCTATGAGTTTTATGGTGTCGTAGTTCTAGACTATTTAAAATCAGAGGCCCAACTTTATGTCCAAGAGTGCTCTGAATCTGGAGTTAGATTATGAGATAATCATAGCATAAAAAAACCAGAATAGTGCATCTTAAGTCACCTGCACTCTTAATGAAGCAACAAGCTGGCAGAGGCCAAAAAAAGAAAAAAATATGGTAATGCAAGATATGACATGTAACAATGACTTTGCTGATTATATTAAAATAAATTATTACTTGTGGGGCATGTGGCAGATGAAATCGTAGCCTCCTTTATTATTATAGACTTTCAGCAACTCTAAGGTATTTAGAATAAATGTACCACTACAGCAACGGTCCTCAACTCTGGTCATATCACTTGGGGACACAGTACATAGTACTGATGCCTAGACCCCACCCTAGACTGGTTAAAATTCAGTCTTGAGCAAGTGCTTGGGCCTCTGAGTCTATCTCCCCTGATGAGTTTAATTACAGTCAGGATTGGGACAATGGATTTGTGGGTTCTCCCCCAGAAATAATGAGAACTAATTTAGATCATCAGAAGTGTCATCTTATATCAATTATAGGAGAAAAAAACTGCAAAAAATACAAACACATGGAGCTAAACAGTGCACTACTAAATAACCAAGAGATCACTGAAGAAATCAAAGAGGAAATAAAAAAATACCTAGAAACAAATGACAATGAAAACACAACAACCCAAAACCTATGGGATGCAGCAAAAGCAGTTCTAAGAGGGAAGTTTATAGCAATACAATCCTACTGCAAGAACCAAGAAAAATCTTAAATAAATAACCTAAACTTACACCTAAAGCAATTAGAGAAAGAAGAACAAAACCCCCCAAAGTTAGCAGAAGGACAGAAATCGTAAAGATCAGATCAGAAATAACTGAGAAAGAAGTGAAGGAAAAGATAGCAAAGATCAATAAAACTAAAAGCTGGTTGTTTGAGAAGATAAACAAAATTGATAAACCATTAGACAGACTCATCAAGAAAACAAGGGAGAAGACTCAAATCAGTAGAATTAGAAATGAAAAAGAAAAAGTAACAACTGACACTGCAGAAATACAAAGGATCATGAGCGATTACTACAAGAAACTATATGCCAATAAAACGGACAACCTGGAAGAACTGGACAAATTTCCAAGAATGAAACAGGAAGAAATAGAAAAAATAAACAGACCAATCACAAGCACTGAAATTGAAACTGTGATTAAAAATCTTCCAACAGACAAAATCCCAGGACCAGATGGCTTCACAGGCAAATTCTATCAAACATTTAGAGAATAGCTAACACCTATCCTTCTCAAACTCTTCCAAAATATAGCAGAGGGAGCAACACTCCCAAACTCATTCTACAAGGCCACCATCGCCCTGATACCCAAAGCAGACAAAGATGTCACAAAAAAAGAAAACTGCAGGCCAATATCACTGATCAACATAGATGCAAAAATCCTCAACAAAATACTAGCAAACAGAATCGAGCAGCACAATAAAAGGATCATACACCACGACCAAGTGGGGTTTATCCAAGAAATGCAAGGATTCTTCAATATATGCAAATCAATCAATGTGATACACCATATTAACAAACTGAAGGAGAAAAAGCATATGATCATCTCAGTAGATGCAGAAAAAGCTTTTGATAAAATTCAACACCCATTTATGATAAAAACTCTGCAGAAAGTAGGCATAGAGGGAACTTACCTCAACATAATAAAGCCCATGTATGACAAACCCACAGCCAACATCGTTCTCAATGGTGAAAAACTGAAACCATTTCCACTAAGATCAGAAACAAGACAGGGTTGACCTCTCTCACGCCTATTATTCAACATAGTTTTGGAATTTTTAGCCACAGCAATCAGAGACGAAAAAGATATAAAAGGAATCCAAATCGGAAAAGAAGAAGTAAAGCTGACACTGTTTGCAGATGACATGATACTATACACAGAGAATCCTAAAGATGCTACCAAAAAACTACTAAAGCTAATCAATGAATTTGGTAAAGTAGCAGGTTACAAAATTAATGCACAGAAATCTCTTGCATTCCTATACACGAACAATGAAAAATCTGAAAGAGAAATTAAGGAAACACTCCCATTTACCATTATAACAAAAAGAATAAAATACCTAGGAATAAACCTACCTAAGGAGACAAAAGACCTGTATGCAGAAAACTGTAAGACACTGATGAAAGAAATTAAAGATGATAGCAACAGATTGAGAGACATAGCATGTTCTTGGATTGGAAGAATTAATATTTTGAAAATGACTTTACTACCCAAAGCAATCTACAGATTCAGTGCAATCCCTATCAAACTACCAATGGCATTTTTCACAGAACTGGAACAAAATATCTCACAATTTATATGGAAACACAAAAGACCCCAAATAGCCAAAGCAATCTTGAGAAAGCAAACTGGAGCTGGAGGAATCAGGCTCCCTGACTTTAGACTATACTACAAAGCTCCAGTAATCAAGACAGTATGGTTCTGGCAGAAAAACAGAAATATAGATCAATGGAACAGGATAGAAAGCCCAGAGATAAACCCACGCCCATATGGTCACCTTATCTTTGATAAAGGAGGCAAGAGTATACAATGGAGAAAAGACAGCCTCTTCAATAAGTGGTGCTGGGAAAACTGGACAGCTGCATGTAAAAGAATGAAATTAGAACACTCCCTAATACCATACACAAAAATAAACTCAAAATGGATTAAAGACCTAAATATAAGGCCAGACACTATAAAACTCTTAGAGGAAAACATAGGCAGAACATTCCATGACATAAATCACAGCAAGATCCCTTTTGACCCACCTCCTAGAGAAATGGAAATAAAAACAAAAATAAACAAATGGGACCTAATGCAACTTAAAAGCTTTTGCACAGCAAAGGTAACCATAAACCAGATGAAAAAACAACCCTCAGAATGGGAGAAAATATTTTCAAACAAAGCAACTGACAAAGGATTAATCCCCCAAATATACAAGCAGCTCATGCAGCTCAATATCAAAAAAACAAACAACCCAATCCAAAAATGGGCAGAAGATCTAAATAGACATTTTTCCAAAGAAGATATACAGACTGCCAACAAACACGTGAAAGGATGCTCAACATCACTAATCATTAGAGAAATGCAAATCAAAACTACAATGAGATATCATCTCACACTGGTCAGAATGGCCATCATCAAAAAATCTACAAACAATAAATGCTGGAGAGGGTGTGGAGAAAAGGGAACCCTCTTGCACTGTTGGTGGGAATGTAAATTGATACAGCCACTATGGAGAACAGTATGGAGGTTCCTTAAAAAACTAAAAATAGAACTACCATATGACCCAGCAATTCCACTGCTGGGCATATACCCTGAGAAAACCCAACTCAAAAAGAGTTATGTACCACAATGTTCACTGCAGCTCTATTTACAATAGCCAGGACATGGAAGCAACCTAAGTGTCCATCAACAGATGAATGGATAAAGAAGATGTGGCACATATATACAATGGAATATTACTCAGCCATAAAAAAAAACAAAATTGAGTTATTTGTAGTGAGGTGGATGGACCTAGAGTCTGTCATGCAGAGTGAAGTAAGTCAGAAAGAGAAGAACAAATACCATATGCTAATACATATATATGGAATCTATTAAAAGAAAAAGGTTCTGACGAACCTAGGGGCAGGACAGGAATAAAGACGCAGATGTAGAGAATGGTCTTGACATGGGGAGGGGATGAAGTGAGAGAGTGGCATTGACATATATACACTACCAAATGTAAAATAGATAGCTAGTGGGAAGTAGCTGCATAGCACAGGGAGATCAGCTCAGTGCTTTGTCACTACCTAGAGGGGTGGGATAGGGAGGGTGGGAGGGAGACGCAAGAGGGAGGGGTATGGGGATATATGTATACATAGAGCTAATTCAGTTTGTTATATAGCAGAAACTAACACAACATGGTAGAGCAATTATACTCCAATAAAGATGTTAAAAAAATGAAAAACAGTTGCATTAAAAAAAAAAGTGTCATCTCAAAAATATAGAAAGCAGGGACTTCCCTGGTGCTGCATTGGTTAAGAATCCGTCTGCCAATGCAGGGGACACGGGTTCGAGCCCTGGTCTGGGAAGATCCCACGTGCCGCGGAGCAACTAAGCCCGTGTGCCACAACTACTGAAGCTGTGAGCCTAGAGCCCATGCTCCGCAACAAGAGAAGCTACTGCAATGAGAAGCCGGCACACCGCGAAGAAGAGTAGCGCCTGATCGCCGCAACTAGAGAAAGCCCACGTGCAGTAACAAAGACCCACTGCAGCGAAAAATAAAAAAATATATAAGTAAATAAAGAAATTAAAAATATGTGGGCTTCCCTGGTGGCGCAGTGGTTGAGAGTCCGCCTGCCGATGCAGGGGACACGGGTTCGTGCCCTGGTCCGGGAAGATCCCATATGCCACGGAGCGGCTGGGCCCGTGAGCCATGGCTGCTGAGCCTGCGCGTCCGGAGCCTGTGCTCCGCAACGGGAGAGGCTACAACAGTGAGAGGCCCGCATACCGCAAAAAAAAAAAAAAAAAATATATATATATATATATATATATAGAAAGCACTAAAACCAAACCAATCAAGCCATGAAAACATACGAAGAACCTTAAATGCATATTACAAAGTGAAGGAAACCAATTGGAAAAGGCTACATACTGTGTGATTCCAACTCTATGACATTCTGGGAAAGACAGAACTATGGAGACAGTGAGAAGATCCCTGGTGGCCTGGGGTTAGTGGAGAGGGAGGGATGAAGAGGCAGAGCACAGAGGACTTCTAGGACAGGGAAACTGTTCTGTATGATACTACAGTGGAGGGTTATTATGATTTGGTCACAATGCATAGAATGTGCAGCACAGTGAACTGCAATGTCAGCTGTGTTGTCTGGGTGATGAAGATGTGTCAGTGTAGGCTCCTCAGTTGTAACAAACGGACCATCTGGTGGGGATGTTGATCATAGGGGAGGCTGTGCATGTGGAGATGGAGTATAAGGGAAAGCTCTGTACTTTCCGCCCAATTTTGCTGTAAACATAGAACTACTCTAAAAAGATAAAATCTATTTTAAAAAATGAAAATATGACAAAGCTTGGAAATGAGGTCATTGTGTTCTGAGACTTGGTGGGTCTAGCTGATGAGAGAACCTCGGTCAGATGGGCTGAGCTGATCAGTAAGCACTTCTGTTCTCTCCCCATGATACCAGCCAAGCAAGTTTATTTGTTCATTCAACAAAACGCATTGACTACCAGCCATGTGCCCGGTACGATGCCAGAGGCTGTGACATATAAAGAAATCTGTGGCTTAAGGAAGCCCAGGGTTGTCAGAGGAAACAAATAGTTGGACAATCAAAATCCTGGATGATAAATACTAGGATAAAGATTTCTACCAGAAATCATTAAACTGGGTTTCTAGTACAATTCTGTACTGAATTTGGATTGGTGATTCCAGCTCTCCTGTTTCCTTTCAGATTAGATGCTTAGAGGTGAAGGTTAGATCTGGTCGTCCACGTTCTGGTGTAACTAACTGCAGATCGGTTGAATAACTTCTTCCCCTGCTGATAAAAGTCTAGCCAAATTCATTTTAATTGATCACTAAATGTTATTTATTTTTAACTGACCTTATATGCTATATGTTAGTAAATACATTCTACTGTTTTCTGGGAATACCAGACATTGGTGCTACATTAACTTAAGCAGACTGAGAGGGAAACAGATTCACACTCTGCTAATATTTCTGTGTAGCCTGACAGTCAGATGTTAGGAGTTATAAATTGCCAAGTTAAAAAGTAACAGAAAGAACCAAAATATATTTTTCTGTTACTGAGAATCCAAGCTGAGAAATAAGACTTCTTTCTACCCCAAAATTAGGCTGCTTACCTCTCCCACTATCTCCCAGCAGCTGACACCCCACCTCCATCCTCCTACTATTAGAAATAATTTTCAGCAGCTGTCTGAGGGAAGTTCTGCAAATATTGCCAACTTCGGGATTTTGGTAGCATCCTAAAACTGTTCCAATAACACAGTGTCAGAATTTTCCTATGGGCGTGTGCTCAGACACCAGAAGCTCAGATCTCCTGTTTAAGCCTTAATAAAAGCCAGGGCAATGGCTCAATCTGCCAGACACCAAAAGCTTCATCTTCCTTTTCCTCCTAGTGACAAGGTACTTAATCAGGAAGAATATGTAATGGTCAGTAATAGAAGGACTTGTGGTAATTGGGGGTTCTTAGAAGCAATAGTTCTGAGCAGTCATTCGTGGTATGATTATTCTCTGGAATGCTGTGGAATGTTGGTGATGGCACCTGTTTAAGGCTCACTTAGGAGTCTCTATCTGCGATGCTGTCCCTTGTTAGAAGAGCTGGCCTGCTAGTGGCTTCTCTTCCTCTCGCTGCTGGCAGTAATGCTCGTTATTAAAGGGATGGTGGCTGCGGGCCCGATCATTCCATTCTCTCCACTTGGCCCAACTTCTTTAAAAAAAAAGTTTTACTGAAATATAACATATAGGAAAAAGGATATGAGTTATAAGTTTACAGCCAGATGCCTTGTCCCAAAGTGAATACACCCATGGAAACACCTCCCCATCAAGGAGGAGAGCATCACGAGTGTCCCAGAGGCTGGCTGCCTGTCACCACTTCCTCCCCTCCCCAGAGGTTCCCGCCCTGTTGGCGTCTAAGCCCGTGGATTGGTTTGGCTTGCTTTTAACTCTAGATAAATGGAATCATAAAGGGTGTGTCCTTTTGTGTGTCCGGGTCCTTTCCCTCAACATGACGTTTATGCGATTCGTCCCCATTGTTTGGCGTAGCTGTTGTTTGTGTAACTGTGTAAGTATCCCACTGTATGCCCGTCCTGTCATTTCTTTATCCATTCTGTTGTCGATGGACATTTTAGTCCTTTGCACTTGGGGGCTGTTAAAAAGTAACACAGCTCTGAATATTTTGTATGTCTTTTGGTGGCATGGGCTTGCATTTCGGTTGTGTACCCAGGATGGAATAATTACTGTAATGACTGGCTCATGTGCTATGCATTTTGGGGGAGGGACAGTCCACCATGGGCCCCAAGCATCCCTGAATGTCCTCAAGGGTGCAGACTTGAAGCCGTACATCCCTGCTCCTGAGCAGTTCCTGCAGCTGCTCACATAAAAACAAGGTAGGTCAAGGTGAGCGTGCTGTGGCTACTGTTCCCTCCGCGGTGGAAGCGGGGGGACTGGCTCGTTTGCCGCTTGCTACCAAAGGTGCTGAGTTCTGGGTCACGCGTTCCTCGGCTGCAGCACAGCCTGCTTTCGGACCGGCTTCCATCTGGACCCACCATGTTGCCCAGGGGGCTTGGGAGGCGGGGGAACCAGCACCACCGCCTGATGTTCCTGCCATGTGCTGTGCTGTGCGGAATAAACTGGCTGGCTCTGATGTATCACATCTCAGAGTCCACTTCTGGCTACTGTGGGGTGTGGCAACCCACCCTGCTTGTCACCCAGGCATCTCCTTTGGGGTCTTATTACCCCTTGCTTGTCTATGAGGCTGGGGTTCCTCCCTGATAGAGCTCCCTCAGCTGGAGTGGGTCATGTGAAATTGTTTCCCAAAGTAGTATGTGAGATTTCTTATGGGTCTTCTGACCCCCAGGTTTTTATTTTATTTTTATTTATTTTTGTTTTTGCGGTACGCGGGCCTCTCACTGCTGTGGCCTCTCCCGTTGCGGAGCACAGGCTCCGGACGCGCAGGCTCAGCAGCCATGGCTCACGGGCCCAGCCGCTCTGCGACATGTGGGATCTTCCCGGACCGGGGCACGAACCCGTGTCCCCTGCGTCGGCAGGCGGACTCTCAACCACTGCGCCACCAGGGAAGCCCGACCCCCAGTTTTTTAATTGAAGTATAGTTAATTTATAATGTTGTGTTAGTTTCAAGTGTACAGCAAAGTGATTCAGTTATATATATATATATATATATATATATATATATACACACACACACATTTTCAGATTCTTTTCCATTACAGATTATTAAAGATATTGAGTATAGTTCCCTGTGCTATAGGTAGGTCCTTGTTGTTTACCTATTTTATATATAGTAGTGTATGTTAATCCCAAACTCCTAATGTATCTTCCCCCTCCCTTTCCCCTTTGGTAACCATAAGTTTCTTTTCTGTCTGTAAGTCTATTTCCATTTTGTAAACAAGTTCATTTGTATCACTTTTTAGATTCCACATATAAGTGATGTCATATGATATTTGTCTTTCTCTATCAGACTGACTTCACTTAATATGATAATCTCTAGGTTCCTCCATGTTGCTGCAGATGGCCTTATTTCATTCCTTTTTATGGCTGAGTAATATTCCATTGTATATATATATACCGCATCTTCTTTATCCATTCCTCTGTCTATGGACATTTAGGTTGCTTTCATGTCTTGGCCATTGTAAACAGCTGACCCTAATTCTTAAGACTTTTCTATAACTAGTGTTATAGATACTAATATACTTTCATATGATACTTTCATATTATACAATAGGATAATTCTTACAGCTCTGTGAGGTTGGCACTATTTTATAGTTTAGGGCACTGAAGACAGAAGGTTAAGGGACCCATTTGATTTTATACAACTAGGACAACGAGAGTTCCCATCACATATAACAAGAGTTACCGATTGCCTCTCAGCCCCTGTGTTGGGTGCTTTGTATGTGAGTCGTTTCATTACAGTACTGCGACATAGGTATTACCGTCATTCCCAATGACTAGACCAGTGAATTGACATGCAGTAAAGTGCATTCACATGTTCAGTCACACCGTCAGTGGCAGAGCTGAGGTTTCAAGGTTTCAGTCCAAGGTGAGACGCACCTCTGGCCATCACATTTGTGGCCTAGATCTGGTATGTGCTTGAACCCACGCCCTCAGAATCCAGAACTGGTGCTCACTTCACCGTCCATTTTGCTGAGACACCTCAACCCCCTGAACGACTGTCACCCTGTTTGTGTTCCCTACTGGCGAATGATTTAATGATCAGTGAAATGACCAGTGATCAGGCAGAGTGAAAAGAGAGGGAGGAGAATGGAAAGTTTGTCTCATTCTTCTATCGGCACATCAACCTCCAAATAACAGATCACGCCCTGACTATAAAATTGCGTTCAGAAAGGGAATGTAAATCCTCGGAAATCGAGGAGAGAATGTGTGGCTAGTTTTAAAGGAAAAGTTAATTTTGCCTTTTAAAGGTTCTCATCATCATGACCTGGAGCTCTCTGTCTCCAGGGAACTCAGTTCTAGAAGGTCAGGAGTGGGGCATGGATGTGTGTTAGTAGAGACCAGATGAAACGAATGCTCAGAAATCCAGCGGTCTCATGGTTTTGGTATCACCATGCTACAGTGGCCTCAACCTGAACCCCACTGCCTGGCCTCTGGCAGGAGCAAATGCACGATTAACTTTTCACGTCGACTCAGTTCTTGGCTTCTTTGCTTAGGGACCTTGGCCGCGTTTGGGGCTAAGCCGACTCTCCGTCATAACCTAAAAGTGAAAATGCTTTTTCTACTCTGTCCCCGCCCCAGCACCTGCATGTTTCTTTGGGGACGTCGCACTGTTTCTCTCACCCTGAGTGTGATAAAAGGGGAAATTATGTAACATTTGCTCAGCTGCCATTTCAAGAAGCCAGTTCAAAGAGATTCTTGGGAAAATTATTTTATATGTGTGTTTATAAAATCATTTTCAAGGCCTTCTACATTTAAAAAATGTTTTTTCTTTTTTGGCCATGCAGCATGTGGGATCTTAGTTCCCTGACCAGGGATTGAACCCATGCCCCCTGCAGTGGAAGAGTGGAGTCTTAACCACTGGACCACCAGGGAAGTCAGGGCCTTCTACCTTTTAAAAACCTGTATTTCGGGACTTCCCTGGTAGCGCAGTGGTTAAGAATCCACCGGCCAATACAGGGGACACGGGTTCAAGCCCTGGTCCGGGAAGATCCCACATGCCCCGGAGCAACTAAGCCCGTGCGCCACAACTACTGAGCCTGTGCTCTAGAGCCCGTAAGCTGCAACTACTGAGCCCACATGCCACAACTACTGAAGCCTGTGCTCTAGAGCCCGTAAGCTGCAACTACTGAGCCCACGTGCCACAACTACTGAAGCCCGTGCGCATAGAGCTTGTGCTCGGCACCACAGAGAAGCCACCGCAAAGAGAAGCCACCACAATGAGAAGCCCGTGTACCACAGCGAAGAATAGCCCCTGCTCGCCGCAACTAGAGAAAGCCCACACGCAGCAATGAAGACCCAATGCAGCAATAAATAAATAAATAATAAATACATTAATTTAAAAGAAATCTATTTCAATGACAGTTCAAAATTTCTCTTTAAATACCCATCCATAAGTGGGGCTGGGTATTTGGCAGAGTGGGGTGGGGACTTAACATGGATGTTCAGAGGGAAATCCTGAAATATTCCCCAGTGACCAGGAGCTCCTCACCAGGAAGGAGCCATTTCAGTATCAACCCATGTGGTATCCAAAGTGATCATTTCAAGAAACAAACTGAAGGGAATATGATGAAGAAAAAAAAAGTAGATAATTTTGTAAAAGTGGAGGTGGTGGAAAATATGCATGGTGGCCGGGGGAGGGGTGAGCAGGGGCGATACAAGGGCCTATCATAAAATAAATTCCTTAGAGCCTGTTGCTTATTGTTTCACATTGAACATAAGGGAAAGAAAGCAATTCTCAGCCTTTGTACTTGGGATTGTTCATAGAATATTGTTATGGTCATCTCCTCTTGTTAAAAAAAAAAAAACATGTAAATGTCATTCCCAGGATGACTGGGGTAGAGAGTTACGTTTTGATTCTGAAAGGTGTTTCAAATCAGTGATAAGTTTGAGTGGATCAGCAAGACCAGATCAGAAAAACGTCTTGCGTTTTGATGTTAAATACTGTTTCTTTCAGTACAATAGAACAATTAAGCTAGTAATGTTGGTCCCTTGGCTTCCTGGGAATTAAGAGAAAAAAGCTGACGGGAAGCTAGCTCTTCAGATCTAAGGTAGGATTCCTGGGGTGGGGACGCCTCTTCTGAGACCAGGGGGAGGGGTGGATGTGTGTGTCTGTAAAACTCAAACGGCATGAATCCCTCCAAAGCAAGTGGTCCGTTCTTTTATTTTTGCTCTTTGCCAGCCCCTCACTTTGCACGATTGCCAATGAGACTTACTCGAGAAGAATTTCTGATGAAATACTTAGTAGATATAAGAGAAAAGTTTAACTGTGCACATCAGGGTCTTGAACTAATTACCTTTTACGATGCATATAAAAAGCAGGTCACGCCTCTTGTTTTGGCAGATCTCCGGAAGAAAAGACCTTTCTGATGGAAAGGTCTAGGTCAGCAGTAAAAGCAGGTTTCATAACAGTGTGGACCGTGGGCCCGGGTTTCTCAGGGCTGCTGGGGAATCTGTCACTAGAATCTCAGCAGAGAGAGACCTGTGCACGTCAGCAGCGTGTGGAGAGACACACTCACCCCTGAGAATATGCAGAGTGCAAGACTTCTGGCGCTGAACCGCTATGTTTGTGAAATATTTAGAGAGGCTAAGTATGGCTATGCGAAAGAAGAACAAATGATCACTATGCCAGGTATAGAAGTTCCCTGGGAGGGCAGGCAGGGGAAGCGTATGGGTTAAAGAGAAGGGACGAGGATGTGACAGATGCAGATGGGTGGAGATGCAGCTGGGTGCTGTCCAGGCTCTGGCCGTGGCCCTGTGCCCACTCTCCACGGCACCCCCCTGTCCTGGAGCCTTACAAGTCACCCCTATCCCGCTGCAACCTGGCACCTACACAGGAGACTCCCCTGCATCTCAAACTCAGTTTATCCCAACCCGTTCTCACCCTCACATTTCCTACTGCTCTGCTTCCTTCTCCTGCCAGCCCACAGCTGCTGAGTGATGAAGCCTTCCAGAACTGGCTTCCACAGCAGCTCCCAAATTCCCCTCTGCATTGCCGTCTTCCCTTCTGTTCTGATCTCAGGGCCTAGCTGTGGTGGGGTGTACCTCTCTGTCTCCCTTATCTCTCTGCACTGAAGGATTAATCTGAAAAAGTAACACATTCAGTTTTTTCCACAATGCCAAAACCTTCATAGGTTTCCATCACCTACCAAATGAAGCCCAAGCCCGCGGTAAGCCATCCAAGCCTCTGGGATCAGGGATTAAAGCTCTTGTAGATGGGAAGTCCCACTGTGCTCTGCTGAATAGCATGTAAATTACACCGGATAGTCTTCCCACTGCTTGGACCATCCCTTTGTTCAGGCTGCCTCTTCATTTTGATCGCCTCTATCTTTGCTTGTCAATATCCTGTTGATTTAACATCCACTTTAAATCCCACCTCCTCCAGTTACTGTGGTGCAGACAGAAAGGACTATCCTTTCCTTTCTCAACATCCTTATAGCTGTCCATCTGTCTACTCTTTATTATAGTTGTCCGTCTGTCTACTCTTCTCTCATAGACAACCCCACAGGTTTTTAAAAAAAATCTTTTAAATTACAAAAGGTACATGTGTTCATATAAAAAACATAGTCAATAACTGTAAAGTGTAAAAAATAAAGGTGTCCTCTCATTGCACTTTAATTCTACTCCATTGAACATAACTTATTACTATTTAGTTTGTTATGCATCTTTATTCATTTCCTGTTGCTGCTGTAAAAAATCACTGTCTTTATTAGTGGATAGAGACAACACAAATTTATCTTATGGTTGTGGAGATCATAAGTATGAAACAGGTCTCACTGGGCTTAGATCAAGGTGTCAGCAGGATCGTTTTCTCTAGGCTCTAGTGGAGAATGGGTTTCCTTTGCCAGCTTCTAGAGGCAGCTGTGTCCTGGAATCATGGCCCTTCCTCCACCTCTAAACCCAGCAATGGCCAGTCGAGTCTTTCCCAGCTGCGCCCCTCTGATTCTGATTCTGACGCGCCTGCCTCCCCCTCTCACTTGTAAGGACCCTTGTGAGTACATTGAGCCCATCCAGATAATCCAGGACGATCTTCCTATTTTATTATTATTAAAAAAATATTTATTTGGTGTGTCGGGTCTTAGTTGCGGCATGAGGGATCTTTCGTCGAGGCCCGTGGGCTCCTCTCTAGTTGTGGCGCGCGGACTTAGTTGCCCCGCGGCATGTGGGATCTTAGTTCCCTGAACACGGATCGAACCCGTGTCCCCGGCACTGGAAGGTGGATTCTTAACCACTGGACCACCAGGGAAGTCCCAATCTTCCTATTTTAAAGTCAGCTGGTTCATAACCTTAATTTCATCTGCACTAAACTCTCCGTCGCCAAATAACATATTCACCGGTTCTGGGATTAGGATGTGGACATCTTTGCGGGCTGCTATTCTGCTTATCACAGGATCCTTCCATGTATTTTTCTTCTTTTATATTCATAGATCCATATCGTTATGGAGAAATATTTATTTTCTAATATGTGATTTTTAAAAGTGTGAGATACCATATATATATATGGGATATTATATATTTTGATTTCCTCAATAAGTAATTTATCTTGTACACTTTTTTGGGGGTCAGTTCTTTTGGAGGCTGACAGTGTTTTTAATGATTGCATAGTACCCCATAGTTTATTTCAACATTTTCCTATTAATGGACATTTAAGGCAGCTTCAAATGTTTTACCCTTGCATGTATATATATCTGTGACCTTAGACAAGACTGACTACAGCACACATGTCCATAAGTGGATCCTTTGGGAGCAAAGAACGTAGGTTTATTTTCAAAGGGCATTAAAACATTTTATTTAAAGTTTTAAACCATATTTGCCAATTACATACCATTAAATACTGTAGAAGTTTAAAAACAGAAGATTATTTACTGTTCAAATTCTTAAAAACTCGGTAAGTTTACATCTTTCCTTTTTTTGACTGATTGATTCAACTGCTACTCATCTGTGTGCAAAGTATGCATCCGTGTAACTTGATTTTATCAAAACACAGCTATTGTCATAGTTACTGTTGCCTATTTATTTGTTTAAGAAACTGTATAGGAGATTTCTGGATAGAAATCTGTATCCCAAGCTGTTCTCAGTAACCATCTTGGTTGGGAGGTGAAAAGGATGCCTCAGGGATCATTAAAATTCACTTTCGCTCCAAGAGTTTAGTATGAAATATTAGGTACAAACCAACTGGACCAGACCAGTCACGCAAGGAGGGACTTTGCTGGTGTTTATGGTCCATGTGTCAGACAACTTGGGGAGAACATGGGCAAAGACCCAGAATCCCTTTAATGGCCTAGCTTGATTTTGAGGAAAAAGAAAATGCTGGCAATGACTCACAAAGGTCCACCCAATCTTGCCTTTCTTGTGGTCATTGGATTAGTTGTACAGCGACTGGACCACTGTAAGGTGGCCTCTTCCCAAGGATGCTAAGTCTGGAAACTTGGCTTATGCCAAGTATGAGTGTTGAGGTGACAAGGAAATGAGTCCCTTCCACACCAAGAGAAACTTTATGTTAAATATTCTAAAAGTTAAAGTCTCAACTAACAAAAACATCTGCCGTGTTTTTACTCTCCTGACAAACTATCTTACCTCTTTACAGACCTCAAGGGTCCTATTTCCCTTTACTCTGGATAAGAACACGACTTGCCTTCTTTTCAAACTTATAACTGCATTTCTTTTAAAATGTTTTTGACCTCTTTTACTGTGACCTGTGTTTTTTTTTTTAAATTGTATATTTTAATCCCAGTTCCTTTTGTTCAGAAAGGTTGCAGGGTATAAGATCAATATATAAAAATCAATTAGATTTCTGCATAGTAGCTGCAGACAAAGTGAAAATTAAATTAAGGAAACAACTCTATTTACAATAGCATCAAAAAGAATAAAATACTGGGCTTCCCTGGTGGTGCAGTGGTTGAGAGTCCGCCTGCAGATTCAGGGGATACGGGTTCGTGCCCCGGTCCAGGAAGATCCCACATGCCACGGAGCAGCTGGGCCCGTGAGCCATGGCCGCTGAGCCTGCGCGTCCGGAGCCTGTGCTCCGCAGCGGGAGAGGCCACAACAGTGAGAGGCCCGTGTACCGCAAAAAAAATAAAATAAAATACTTAGGACCGTATTTAGCAAAAAGAAAAGTGCCAAACTTATACTCTGAAAACCACAAAACTACAAAGTCATGGAAAGAAATTCAAGACATTGATTGGGAGACAATATTTGAAGATGACAGTACTCCCCAAACTGATCTATAGATTCAGTGCATCCCTTTGCAGAAATTGACAGAAATTGACAAGCTGATCCTAAAACTTCTATGGAAATTCAAGGGACCCAAAATAGCCAAAACAATCTGTAAAAGGAACAAAATTGGAGGGCTCACATTTCCCAGTTTCAAAACTTACTACAAAAGCTGCAGTAATGAAGATAGCAACTAAAGAAAACATAGATAAATTGGATTTCATCAAACTTAAAAACATTGGCAATTCTAAGGACACTGTCAAGAGAATGAAAGGAAAACTCGCAGAATGGGATAAACATTTTTGCATATCATATCTCTGATGAGGAACTTATATCTGTAAGAACTACAACCAACTCAAGAATTAAAAGACAAATGACCCACTTAAAAATGAGTAAAGGTTCTGAATAGATATTTCTCCAGAGAAGATATACAAGTGACCAATAAGCACATGGAAAGATGCTCAATATCATTAGCTATCAGGGAGATGCAAATCAGAACCACAACGAAACACCACTAGGATGGCTATAATTAATAATATAGGTAATAACAAGGTTGGCCAGGATGTGGAGAAATTGGAACCCACCACGTGTGGTGGGAATGTAACATGGTGCAACCACTTTGGAAAACAGTCTGGCAGTTCCTCAAAAGGTTAAACCTAAAGTTGTCATATGACCCAGCAAGTCCACTCCTAGGTATGTACCCAGGAGAAGTAAACAGGCCACATAGTCCATAGCAGCATTATTCATAATAGTCCACACGTGGAGACAATCCAAATGTCCGTCAACTGAAGAATGGATAAATAAAATGTGGTACATTCATGCAATGGAATATTACTGAGCCATAAAAAGAAAGGAAGTACTTATACATGCTACAACATGGATTAGCTTTGAAAACGTGCTAAGTCAATCACAAAGGACCACATTTATGAAATAAATGTCCAGAAGAGATGAGTCCATAGAGACAGAAAGTAGATTGAGGGTTGTCTAGGGCTGGAGGAGGGGTTGAGGGGAAATACGGAAAAGAGGCATAGGGGTTTTGGGGATGATGAAAATGTTCTAAAATTGATTGTAGTAGTGTTTGCTCAACTGTGAAGATGCTAGCAACCATGTTCCTGTCTACTCTAAATGGATGGATTGCATGGCATGTACATTTTATCTCCATAAAGCTGTAATAAAAAGAGAGTAATAGCCGTTTGAAGGTGCTTGCTTACGAATAAAAGGCTTTTCCCTTCCTGTGGGTCTCCTGAAGCAACTTCTAGAAGTGGTGGTAATGGTGATGGAGGTGGGAATCCTTGGTACATTCATTTGTAAGCACTGAGGCAAGGTTGTTCCCACCCGGGAGGCTGCCTGGTGGGCTCATTTCTTTCCCGGTACAGGTTTTGAGTGTCAAAAAAACCCCCTAATTTCAAAATATTGAGTATGTGGTCTTTCCTCCACAGCAGGAGTCATTTGGAAGACTAGAGTGGAAACAAACAGTGTCTGTGTGTATGCTTGCACACACATGTGTAAGGGGAGAGGTGGATTAAGGAAGAAGCACCAGCCTTCCAGCCATAGTGTGTCCCTGGGCGCCATGCCAGGGCTTCCTGGAAGGTGGCTGGGTCCACAGTTTCAGGCACCAGAACAAGATACCTGACCTGGGCTGCTTCCTCCTCCGGCCCCCAGGGGTTGGGTCTCTGTGCCCCAGCAACCGGGCTTCATGGAATTACCTACCATCCTCTTCCCCAGTTCTCTATTCTATCAAAATTGGTGCTCCGTTTTCTTCTTTTTTCCCCCCTTCAAACTGTTCTAGTCTCAGGAGAGATTTGGGTCTGCTTTCTGTGTGTGTGTGTTATTTTATTTTTACATCCTGGGGATTCTATTTTTACTCCTCTGCTCAGGTGTCCAAATGAAGATATTTTCTCCCGGTCGGCGGCAACGCAGCCGCAGTGTCAGTGTGTTCTGTGATTAGGCTCCTTTGAGGGGCCCCCCGCCTGCCCGGCCCCACCGCCACCGGGCTGCTCTTCACTGCACCCACTCCAGGGGCTTCCACAAGGAAGATGTGCGATGCTCGGGCTGGTTCTGCAGCCACGGCCAGGGGAAGGGGCGTCCTGGAAAGCCTATCTTGCTAAAGACGAAATCAAGGAAACAAAACTGAGCTCTAGAAGTGCTCTCAAGTTCCACGTTTTTTCCTCTCCCGCTGCGGAGCACAGGCTCCAGACGCGCAGGCTCAGCGGCCGTGGCTCACGGGCCCAGCCGCTCCGTGGCGTGTGGGATCCTCCCAGACTGGAGCACGAACCCGCGTCCCCTGCATCGGCAGGCGGACTCCCAACCACTGCGCAACCAGGGAAGCCCAAGTTCAACGTTTTGGGTGAAATCTGTAAACTTCACAGGCCAGGGCTCTGCCACCTCCTTGGCTACATCTTCTGCCACTGGCCCCTCGCCCACTCCCTGCCACTCACCCGCCTTCCTGCTGTTCCTTCTATCCGACAACCACACTCCTGCCTCAAGGCTTTCTCCAGATTTGTAAAATGCCACCCAAGTCCCCCTTTTAAATATCCGCCTCGCTTTATGGACTGAGAAAATAATGTCCACTTCCCTTCTCATGGTTTTTAATAGCCTGTGCAGCATTGGTGTATTCATTTTATTTGTGTCCGTAAATATCCCCTCACTGATGTAAGGAGTTCTGAAGGAGAGGTGTATTGGTTTCCTATCGCTGCTGTAACATATAACCTCGAACTGAGGCTTAAAAACACACAGATTGGGCTTCCCTGGTAGCGCAGTGGTTGAGAGTCCGCCTGCCGCTGCAGGGGACGCGGGTTCGTGCCCCGGTCCGGGAAGATCCCACATGCCGCGGAGCGGCTGGGCCCGTGAGCCATGGCCGCTGAGCCTGCGCGTCCGGAGCCTGTGCTCCGCAACGGGAGAGGCCGCAACAGTGAGAGGGCCGCGTACCGCAAAACAAACAAACAAACAAAAAAAACAAAACACAGATTTAGAATCCATCCCCAGTAGATCTGCTTTAAGACAAAAAAATGCTAGAGGTACGTTCTCAGATGGAAAGATAATGATACCAGAGGGAAAACTAGCACATGAGGAATTCAGGAAAAACAACTGAAATGGTAAATATCTGGCTAAAGAGACTATTTTACACCTCTCAAGTTCTTTAAAATATGTATGTCGTGGAAAGCAAATGCAGAACATCATTTAATGGGATTTTTGGTATGTGAAAATATATGTGATGATTATAACAAAAAGGGGAGAGAGAAAATGGTGTTATATTGTTGGGGGAAATATTAACTCCAGGTAGACTATGGAAAGTTAGGTATGAAATAAGTAATCCTGAAAATAACCACTCAAAACATCTATACAAAGAGAGAGAGTCACAGAGCCAACAGAAAAATTAAAATGGAATATGAGTGCTATTTGAATATTTCAAAGGAAGACAGGAAAGAGGATACAGAGGAACAAAAATCATGGAGACAAACAGAAAATGACATCAACATTGTAAACTGATGTCCAGTCATATCCATAATTGTATTAAATGTAAATGATCTAAACTGCCCCCCCCCATTTGTTATCTTACAGTTCTGGGGATAGGAAGTCCAAAATGGGTCTTATGGCCACAATCAAAGAGTCAGTAGATGTTCCAGGGGAGAATCTCTTCCCTTGTCTTTTCCCTTCTAGAGGCAGTCTGCGTTCCTTAGCTTGTAGCCCCTTCCTTCACCTCCAAAGCCAGCAATGTAGCATCATCCAGTCTCTCCTTCTCTGGCCTCTGCATCTGTCATCATCTCCTTCTCTGATTCTGCCCCTTCTGCCTCCCTTTTATATGATATCTTGTGATTGCATTTCCAGCTCAAGATCCTTAATCACATTTGCAAAGTCCATCTGCCATGTAAGGTAACATATGCATACGTTCTGGGGATTATCATGTGGACTTTTTTTTTTGGGGGGGGTGTCATTATTCTACTTTCCACAGAGGCTGATGGCTCACATGGTTCCAATGCATTATTTTATAGGCCAAATACTTCCATTTGGCTTTTATGATGATGATTAGATAGTCACCTATTTAGGGCCAGAAGAGATAAAGTAGCTACAGATAATAGAAACAAAACCAGAAGGAACCTCAGGAACAAACTTCAGTGTTGAATCCCAGATATAGGAAAATTCAGTGTTGAAACCCAGATATAGGAAAATATATTATTTATATTTGTCTGATAGGTTTTATGGGAAGAGTGAGAGCCTGCATTACGGAGGTCTGATATGTTTCCTTTAACTTGAACTTATAGAAAAGTAGAGCATGGTGGTACCTCATTTTCTGAAAGATTTTGGAATGATTTTTTTTTTGATGTGGCTATGTTAAAATATCTAATGAGAATAAATGAGTAAAAATAGCAAGGAAGTAGATGTGAGTTCAGTGAATAAATATCTTTCTGATCAAGAGAGGTATCATAAGTGGAAAAGGCTATCAGAGGTATGTGTACCCTCAGACTGGAGAAATGTAAGCAGAAATTTGAACTAAATGTCCAGGATGCTAACAGAGAACCCTCAGACTTTAACAGTCCTTGATTCTAACAAGGAAGCCTCAGCATTTGGACCATCTGCTGTCACAGGTGAGAGTATGGGGTTCTCACTGAACAAAGACCAAACTTTTTAAGTGAACCTCAAAAGTAGGCTAAGTGAATGGACAGCATGGGTGATTAATACAATTTTCATTCGTAAATGACTTTCAAGCACTGCATGTGTTGTATAAAATAAGGCATTTGAGCTCAAGAAGTTTTTCAGTGAGGTCTCGTTCATTTACCAAAAGCTTGATATTAACAATGAACTCTGGCTTGGAGCTCAGAGTTAAAGCTTAGTGGCAAGACAGGCAGAGAAAGACAAATACCTCATGATCTCCTTAATGTGGAATGTAAAGAAGCCTAACTCATAGAAGCAGAGAGTAGAACAGTGGTTACCAGGGGATGAGGGTGGGGGAAGAGGGGAGATGTTGGTCAAAAGGTTCAAAGTTGCAATCATGTAGGGTACATAAGTCTACAGATTGAATGTACAGCACAATGACTGCAGTTAATAATACTGTATTTCATACCGGAAATGTGCTAACGGGGTAGATTTCAAATGTTCTCAACACACAAAAAATAGTAATGATGTGAGGTGCTGATGTGTTAACACCACCAGTGTGACTGTAGCAATCATTTTACGATGTACATGTATATCAAATCATCATGCTTATGCCTTAAATATATACAATTTTTATTTTGAAAAAAGCATGGCAAATGAATGTCCTTCAGTGGGGAAAACAACTCAAAAGAGATTTCATGGAGTGTATCATTTGCCTTTTTACATTGTCATAAATGAAAATGGCCATTATCAAATGGTGGATTCGGAGACAAAAAATGGGAGATTTAGCAGTGGTTATTTATACAACAAGCAGAGGTAAAGAGCATTGCACGACAGTTTATGCTTCTGAAACAAAGTTTAGGAAAAATGTTAACGGTAATCAAAACGAAGTGGGCTTGTCTTTTTTGGGCATGGAAATATTGTCACATTAAAGTGAATGAGAGGAAAATGAGCATATATGAATATGGTAGATTTCTTTTTGATTTCACTGTGGTTAGTATTGTTTAATTGATGAGTCATAAAAACATAGCATTACATGAGGACAAAGGGGACTTCTGGGAGGTGTCTTTTGTTCTTACTGGACTTACTTTCTTCTGAAAAATGAATGGAAAGTCACCCAAAGTTTGGAATTTCTTTTGACTCCAAAATTCTTCCAGAAATGGGTCACTCTGGAAGGGGCAAGGAGAAGCCCAGGACATGAGGACTTTGAAGTTGCTTAGCTTTTCCAGAACTCTCTTTCTTCATCTGAAACACGAGAGTTGGGCTAGGGATAATTCATCAGTGCTAACATTTGATCATTTCAGGCAAAGATGATCATATTACGGGAGAAAGGCAGGGAGGAAACTTTTTAAAAGATAAAATAGGTGAGTCCAGAGCAACAAAGGAAGTGAAATATTTCTGCCTGACCTTTTCCGCTTACTCTTCTCAACCCTGGCTGCTCTGGGAAGGTAGGTTATCATGCACCTGCTCTGCCTTCAAAGTGAGAGACAAAGGAAAGCAAGTTATTCCTAGTCTACACACATATTTCAAACCTATAAGATGCTAAAAATAATTTCCACTTGTACAACACGCTTTCTCTGAGGATTACAAACAACTATGATTAGGGTTATTTGGCCAATGGGAAAATTTGGGCTTTGAGTTAGAGGTTTTCAAAGTTATTACACTTTGGCAGGTTCCTCTGGTACTCCGTGCTGTGTATCAGATGTAATCCTACCAGTGCTGGCTTGGCAATTCTACCCCTGTTGTTCTGGAATTACTTTTGCCATATAATGTAGCCGTTACAAAGGAGAATTATAAAGCCCACATAAGCACGTGGAGAAACGGCTACAAGTCAATGCTTAAGTAGAAAAAAGCAGAACAGAAAATTGTATGTCCATTATCATTATAACTACCTAAAAAAAGTATGCCTATAGACGAAGCACTGAAAAGACCTGCTAAAAACAAGCAACAACAACCAAACCACCCCTGTAATGTGATATTATAGCTAATTTTTCCGTTCAAAGCTCTTTTAATGTTGTAGGTCACTTATACATTTACTGTTTTCTTCATTCACATGAGAATTTATTGGCATCTACTGTGTGCTAGTACCTACAGTGTTGGTCACTGAAGCGACAGATGGCTATGAAAGTCTAGTTCTCAATCTAGTCCTGCCCCTAGTTTAGCAGAGAGTAATATGTAGACAGACGGTTAAGACACAGTGAGATATCAGACATAGAAAGCAAACTTATGGTTACCAAAGGAGAAAGAGGAGAGAGGGATGAATTAGGAGTTTGGGATTAACAGATACACACCACTATGTATAAAACAGGTAAACATTAAGGACCTACTGTAGAGCTCAGGGAACTCTATTCAATATTTTGTAATAACCTATAAGGGAAAAGAATCTGAAAAAAATAGAAATATATGTAGGTATAACTGAATCATTTTGCTGTACCAATGAAACTAAGACAACATTGTAAATCAACTATACTTCAATTTAAAAAATTAAATATATAAATGAATTTACTTACAAAACAGATATAAACTCACATTGGTAGCCGTAAGTTTGTTTTCTAAGGGGAAAGGGAGGTGGGGTGGGGAAAATTAATAGTATGGACTTAACAGATACACACTACTATATATAAAATAGATGAGCAACAAGGATTTACTGTATAGCACAGGGAACTCTATTCAATATCTTGTAACAGCCTATAATGGAAAATAATCTGAAAAAATATATGTAACTGAATTTCTTTGCTGTACACCTGAAGTTAACACACTATCGTAAATCCACTATATTTCAATTAAAAAGAAAAGGGAATTCCCTGGTGGTCCAGTGGTTAGGACTCCACACTTCCACTGCAGGGGGCATGGGTTTGACCCCTAGTCAGGGAACTAAGATCCTAGGGGGGAAAAAGAGAAGAAAGTAAAACAAAACAACAACAATAACAAGACATAGTGAGATAAGTCCTTGAAGAATCTGATGAAGAAGAGAATTTATTAGAGAAATATTTAGGAGACGTAATTAATAGACTTTAAAGACCTGCTGAAGTAGAGGCTGAGGAAAAAGGAGGTGACAGAGGGGAACCCAGGGAGCCCACTCAAGCAGGGTTTAGATCATGATGTCACTCCCTGAGGCAGGGAATGGAGAAGAGGAAACAGGTAGGAAGAGAGTGAAGCGTCCCATTGTGACATCTTTCAATACCAAGGTGTCAGTGTGTCATTCAGAGGTAGTTGGGAACCTTCTAGAAGATGTGGAGCTCAGTTAAAAGCCCTCGGCTGAAGAGGTCGATTTGATTCGAGAGTTAAAACCAAGCAGACAACAAATGACTCTGCAAAAGTGGATGAGCTTGTCTACAGAGGCAGCATCAAACGAGGAGAGACAAAGACCAAGTATCTAAGGAGACGGCGAAGGATGGGGCACCTACAAGACAGGGAGAGGGGATGGTCTGATGTTTAGGATGAGAGCAAAGAGAGAGGGGAGCCAACAGAAGAGTTTCAGGAAGACAGTGGTCAACAGATAAAATGTACAGACAGGTCAACAAAGGTGAGAACTCCACAATGCCCTTGGCAGAAGCATTTGGGAGGACATGAGTGATCTTAAGTGTTCATGAAAAATACAAAAGAAGTGCTAGTGTCACATTTTAAAGAGAGAAATTTAGGTTTGAAAGAATAAAAAAAAACAATAAAAGGAAATACCAGAACTTAGGCACCATACTAAGGTAATCAGCAATAATAGTTTTAATTGTCAGAGGGTCTGTTTTGGAAACCGTTGGAAGCAGTAGGTCTGGTACATAAATTATTTCAGAGTCAAAGAAGATTCTTAGAGCCTAAATGGGGGCAAATGTTGGTAAGTTCCTCTTGGCTTTCAAGGATCAACTAAGTATTGTTGATTTTTAGTTTGGGGAAATGCCTATTGGCCCCCAGATCACATGTCAGGATCAGTGGAAAATTAAAAAATTCAAAGTCTACAAAAAGATTTTAGAATGAGCTAGAATGAGAAGGACTCTTTGTTTAGTTGTAACACAAGCAGATCCCCGGCAAACGGTGCTCTTTCTTTGTACGGACGGTTTCAGAGTCTCCCCAAGTCTTTGTTCTTCTTATCTCTCACACGAGGAAGTGGGATTCAATTGTGGTTTTCATGATCTGGTTTATTCCAGAAAAGCAGGGAACAGGCGCTAGATTTAACCGAAGCAAGAGTACTTGCCTGTGTTTCTTTTAAATACGATGTGTCCACGACAGAATCGGAGGAGAAGGGGAGAGCTCGATGGTTTTTAGGGCCGTGGACACTAAGTGTTTGGCTTTGGGAAGAGGGACGGGTCCCTCTGAGGGAGTCATCGTGAGGGTATTTGGTAGGGAATCGGCATCTGTCACAAGGAGGCTGGGAGATTTATGTGCTTCCCAGGGAGGGCCCTGAACTTGCTTTCAGCCTGAGATAAATCACTGTCACTTTGCAGACAGGCACAGACATATATGGAGGCTACTTTTGCTTCATTAAAACAAAAGAACCAACCAGGCTCCCACAGATGTGGTTTCTGCCTCGTAGAAATGACAGAATCCATTAGTGCAGGTTCACCTTCACGGGATGCCATGGGCAGGACTTCTGGGGCTGAGGCAATAAAGACCTGTCAACTATGATGATGTTTCTGGAGAACAGGTGGGGAAGAGGTGGCAGCTCATCAGGCTATGAGAAATGATATCCCTCGGAAAAGTAGGTGCAATGTCATAATACACTTGACAAGCACCATATCTTCTAGCAAATGTGCGAGGCACGATGCTAATTACTAATCAAAATTGGCTCAATTTAGCATAGCAGTAGTCACCAGAAATCATCAGAGATGGGAAAGCTTGTAAAAAACAGCGTTTCTTTCTTTCCCCTTGTTATTTCGTACATGTTCGTTACTACAATGGGGTCAGAAGACTCAAAGTGCCTCTGAAGAACAATGGGCCCTGGATTCGCACAGTTGGCTCGAATCCAGAGTGTCGAAGTCTAGTCTGGGTTGCACGATGCTGTTTACTGAAGCAAGGTGGTGTGTGTGTGTGTGCGAGCGCGCGTGTGTGTGTGAGAGAGAGAGCTTGAGAAAAAACACACACATATCTATTTAAGTGTCAGTGGTCATCTTTATGTAATGTATATGGTATACATAGATAGCTGTGTACTGTACGTGAATTAAAACGTATTTTCCTAAAAAGTGTAACAATCTCTGCAACTTAAAGCCTGATATTCAGGGTGAGCAACACAAACAAAGCACTATTGAAATAGGCAAGTAGGCAATCTGTCATTTTTAATGGCAAAGTCACGCGTCGACCCCCATCTGCTCCCACCTCCGTGCGGTAGACCCTCCACCTACGGCCGGCTGGCTCGAGCCTTAACCCACTCCATGTCCGACCTGCATTTTATCCCGGGAGCCCCAGCCACTCGGCCCTGGATCCTCACTCGCCTGCCCAGCAGTGGCCTCCTGCCTTACGCTGAGCTGGGGCTACTGCAGACGTTATGATGGGACATTCTGTTCTGCTTTGGTGTCATGCTGACCTCTCGCTTTCCTCCTCTCAACCCGTCCACCGTGGAGGTGGGACCCTGACTCTGCATTTCCCCTGCCGGCTCAGCATCCACCACAGACCAGAAGGAACCAGGTGATTCTCTGACCCGACAGTGTGTGTCACCAGCACCTGCAGCTGTCAAGATAACGTACTGGATGCAGCTTGCGCGCCTCCCAGGTCCTTTTGGTCCTGCTTGACCCCTTGGACTCAGCCCCAGGGAGCCTCTGGGCCTATGGAGCCTCAGGCTTCCTTACTGGGTGACTGGAGGGACCAAATGTCACAACTCCAAAGTGTGGCCCAATTAATACCCTGTGGGAGCAAGTTTTGACCAAGGAGAGACAGGAAACTGGAAGGAACTTGCAGACAAACTGCTTGTCCTCTCTGATGGAATGTTCCAGAATGCAGTGGTTCCATATGGTCTCCTTGGAGACATCCCTTGTAACCAAATAATCAGCTATGTTTTCCTGCAAAGCCCCGGCCAGCTTGGTAATGTCCCACCTTGCACCTGCTCTGCCTTTTGCCCAGCCTGACATCACCCTCCCTGTCTGGCCTCCTTTTCCTTTGAGGAAGAGCATGGAGGCTCTATCTCGGGTGCCATTTCTGGGGAACTGGGTTGAGACAGACAACATGACCTGGATGGCAAGATGCCCTGGCAGAAGGAGGGTCCACTCACAGGCCAGCCACCCTAGGCTCCACTCCACCCGCTCATAACTTCTCTGGTCCCTGTGGTTAAAGTTCAAGTCTGCGTTACCCCAGTGGCCAAGTAGGTTATGGTAAAAATGGATGGATTCTTGGATATTTTGGGAATTGTTCTGTATGGCCATGTGTTTTGGGGCCTAGAAACAGGAAAAGAGGTTTTGGCTTAATATTTATAAGTTTTAGCAGTCCCAAGTACAATAGGTCCTGTTAGGAGTGGTGAGTTAGTGACACCCTTGCAGAGAAGCTCAACCTTGGGCTGGTGACCACCCTTGGGGAGACAGTAAGAGGCACTGATGCACAGGCTTGATTTTGCATGAGGACTGGTTCTGTGAAAACCTATTTACAGCATTTATTTTTCTTAAATATTTACCAGTTCACATTTTTAAAGGTTGTAGTATTATTCCTGTTACAAGGGCAATATTACAAGGGCAGTTTTGTGAAATAAGAGCATAGATGAAACCCCATCGAAATGGTCCTTGGGGACCACCCCCACTGTTCACTAACAGTGGGTATGTCTTTGCCTCAAAATGCTCCATATAGGCTGGGGGCTCATGGATTTCCAGATACTGCGAGCAAGATACAATGTGCGTGTGTGTGCTGTTTGGGGAGAATGTTCATAGTTTCCATTGGCTCCTCAAAAGGGCGTGTGCCTAAATAAATAAATAAATACTTAAAGAATCAATCCTTGGCCTAATAAAAGAAATGTTTAGATCCTGGACCTTCAAGATGGCAGAGGAGTGAGACGTGGAGATCACCTTCCTCCCTACAAATACATCAAAAATACAGCTACAGGTCTTCCCTGGTGGCGCAGTGGTTGAAGGTCCACCTGCCGATGCAGGGGACGTGGGTTCGTGCCCCGGTCCGGGAAGATCCCACATGCCATGGAGCAGCTGGGCCCGTGAGCCGTGGCCGCTGGGCCTGCGCGTCCAGAGCCTGTGCTCCGCGGCAGGAGAGGCCACAGCAGTGAGAGGCCCGTGTACCGCAAAAAAAAAAAAAAAAAAAAATACAGCTACATGTGGAACAACTCTTACAGAACACCTACTGAATGCTGGCAGAAGACCTCAGACTTCCCAAAAGGCAAGAAACTCCCCACATACCTGGCAGTGTGGCTGACAGGGTCTTGGTGCTCCAGCCGGGTGTCAGGCCTGAGCCTCTGAGGTGGGAGAGCCGAGTTCACGATATTGGACCATCAGAGACCTCCTGGCCCCAAATAATATCAATCAGCAAGAGCTCTCCCAGAGATCTCCATCTCAACACTAAGACCCAGCTCAATGACCAGCAAGCTCCAGTGTTGGACACCCCATGCCAAACAACTAGCAAGACAGGAACACAGCCCCACCCATTAGCAGAGAGCCCTGCCTAAAATCATACTAAGTTCACAGACACCACAAAACACACCACTGGACGTGGTCCTGCCCACCAGAAAGACAAGCAGCCTCATCCACCAGAACGTAGGCACCAGTCCCCTCCATCAGGAAGACTACACAACCCACGGAACCAACCTTAGCCACTGGGGGCAGACACCAAAAACAATGGGAACTACGAACCTGCAGCCTGCAAAAAGGAGACCCCAAACACAGTAAGTTAAGCAAAATGAGAAGACAAAGAAACACACAGCAGGTGAAGAAGCAAGGTAAAAACCCACCAGACCAAACAAATGAAGAGGAAATAGGCAGTCTACCTGAAAAAGAGTTCAGAGTAATGATAGTGAAGATGATCCAGAATCTTGGAAATAGAATGGAGAAAATACAAGAAATATTTAACAAGGACCTAGAAGAACTAAAGAGCAAACAAACAATCATGAACAACACAATAAATGAAATTAAAAATTCTCTAGAAGGGATCAATAGAATAACTGAGGCAGAAGAACGGATAAGTGACCTGGAAGATAAAATAGTGGAAATAACTACTGCAGAGCAGAATAAACAAAAAACAATGAAAAGAATTGAGGACAGTCTCAGAGACCTCTGGGGCAATGTTAAAAGCACCAACACTCAAATTATAGGGGTCCCAGTAGAAGAAGAGAAAAAGAAAGGGATTGAGAAAATATTTGAAGAGATTATAGTTGAAAACTTCCCTAATATGGGTGAGGAAGTAGCCAATCAAGTCCAGGAAATGCAGAGTCCCATACAGGATAAATCCAAGGGGAAACATGCCAAGACACATATTAATCAAACTATCAAAAATTAAATACAAAGAAAAAATACTAAAAGCAGCAAGGGAAAAGCAACAAATAACATACAAGGGAATCCCCATAAGCTTAACAGTTGATCTTTCAGCAGAAACTCTGCAAGCCAGAAGGGAGTGGCAGGACATATTTAAAGTGATGAAAGGGAAAAAGCTACAACCAAGATTACTCTACCCAGCAAGGATCTCATTCATTTGATGGAGAAATTAAAACCTTTACAGACAAGCAAAAGCTAAGAGAATTCAGCACCACCAAACCAGCTTTACAACAAATACTAAAGGAACTTCTCTAGGCAGGAAACACAAGAGAAGGAAAAGACCTACAATAACAAATGCAAAACAATTAAGAAAATGGTAAATGGAAAAAAAAATTGATAACCACCTTAAATGTAAATGGATTAAATGCTCCAACCAAAAGACACAGACTGTCTGAATGGATATAAAAACAAGGCCCATATACGTGCTGTCTACAAGAGACCCACTTCAGACCTAGGGACACATACAGACTGAAAGTGATGGGATGGAAAAACATATTCCATGCAAATGGAAAACAAAAGAAAGCTGGAGTAGCAATTCTCATATCAGACAAAATAGACTTTCAAATAAAGATTATAATAGGAGACAAAGAAGGACACTACATAATGATCAAGGGATCAATCCAAGAAGAAAATATAACAATTGTAAATATTTATGCACCCAACATAGGAATACCTCAATACATAAGGCAAATGTTAACAGCCATAAACGGGGAAATTGACAGTAACACAATCATAGTAGGGGACTTTAACATCCCACTTTCACCAATGGACAGATGAACCGTAATGAAAAGAAATAAGGAAACACAAACTTTAAATGACACATTAAACAAGATGGACTTAATTGATATTTATAGGACATTCCATCCAAAAACAACAGGATACACTTTCTTCTCAAGTGCTCATGGAACATTCTCCAGGATAGATCATATCTTGGGTCACAAATCAAGCCTTGGTAAATTTAAGAAAATTGAAATTGTATCAAGAATCTTTTCCGACCACAATGCTATGAGACTAGATATCAGTTATAGGAAAAAAACTGTAAAAAATACAAACACATGGAGGCTAAACAATGCACTACTAAATAACCAAGAGATCACTGAAGAAATCAAAGAGGAAATCAAAAAATACCTAGAAACAAACGACAATGAAAACACGATGCCCCAAAACCCATGGGATGCAGCAAAAGCAGTTCTAAGAGGGAAGTTTATAGCAATACACTCCTACCTCAAGAAACAAGAAATATCTCAAATAAACAACCTAAACTTACATCTAAAGCAATTAGAGAAAGAAGTACAAAAAACCCCCAAAGTTAGCAGAAGGAAAGAAATCATACATATCAGATCAGAAATAAATGAAAAAGAAATGAAGGAAATGATAGCAAAGATCAACAAAACTAAAAGCTGGTTCTTTGAGATGATAAACAAAATTGATAAGCCATTAGCCAGACTTACCAAGAAAAAAAGGGAAAAGACTCAAATCAACAGAATTAGAACTGAAAAATGAAAAGTAACAACTGACACTGCAGAAATACAAAGGATCATGAGCGATTACTACAAGCAACTGTATGCCAATAAAATGGAGAACCTGGGAGAACTGGACAAATTCTTAGAAAAGGACAAACTTCCAAGAATGGACCAGGAATAAATAGAAAATATAAACAGACCAATCACAAGCACTGAAATTGAAACTGTGATTACAAATCTTCCAACAAACGAAAGCCCAGGACCAGATGGCTTCACAGGCGAATTCTATCAAACATTTAGAGAAGAGCTAACACCTATCCTTCTCAAACTCTTCCAAAATATAGCAGAGGGAGCAACACTCCCAAACTCATTCTACAAGACCACCATCAACCTGATACCAAAACCAGACAAAGATGTCACACCCACAAAAAACTACAGGCCAATATCACTGATCAACATAGATGCAAAAGTCCTCAACAAAATACTAGCAAATAGAATCCAACAGCACATTAAAAGGATCATACACCACGACCAAGTGGGGTTTTTCCCAGGAATGCAAGGATTCTTCAATATATGCAAATCAATCAATGTGATATACCATATTAACAAATTGATGGATAAAAACCATATGATCATCTCAATAGATGCAGAAAAAGCTTTCGACAAAATTCAACACCCATTTATGATAAAAAACTCTGCAGAAAGTAGGCATAGGGGGAACTTACCTCAACATAATGAAGCCCATATATGACAAACCCACAGCCAACATCGTTCTCAATGGTGAAAAACTGAAACCATTTCCACTAAGATCAGGAAAAAGACAGGGTTGCCCTCTCTCACCCCTATTATTCAACATAGTTTTGGAAGTTTTAGCCACAGCAATCAGAGATGAAAAAGAAATAAAAGGAATCCAAATCGGAAAAGAAGAAGTAAAATTGTCACTGTTTGTAGATGACATTATACTATACAAAGAGAATCCTAAAGATGCTACCAGAAAACTGCTAGAGCTAATCAATGAATTTGGTAAAGTAGTAGGATACAGTATTAATTCACAGAAATCTCTTGCATTCTTATACACGATTGATGAGAAATCTGAAAGAGAAGTTAAGGAAATACTCCCATTTACCACTGCAACAGAAAGAACAAAATACCTAGGAATAAACCTACCTAGGGAGACAAAAGTTCTGTATGCAGAAAACTATAAGACACTGATGAAAGAAATTAAAGAGGATACCAACAGATGGAGGGATATACCATGTTCTTAGATTGGAAGAATCAACATTGTGAAAATGACCATACTACCCAAAGCAGCCTACAGATTCAGTGCAATCCCTATCAAACTACCAATGGCATTTTTCACAGAACTAGAACAAAATATTTCACAGTTTGTATGGAAACACAGGAGACCCCGAATAGCAAAAGCAATCTTGAGAGAGAAAAACAGAGCTGGAGGAATCAGGCTCCCTGACTTCAGACTATACTACAAAGCTCCAGTAATCAAGACAGTATGGTACTGGCACAAAAACAGAAATATAGATCAATGGAACAGGATAGAAAGCCCAGAGATAAACCCATGTACATATGGTCACCTTATCTTTGATAAAGGAGGCAAGAATATACAATGGAGAAAAGACAGCCTCTTCAATAAGTGGTGCTGGGAAAACTGGACAGCTACATGTAAAAGAGTGAAATTAGAACACACCCCAACACCAAACACAAAAATAAACTCAAAATGGATTAAAGACCTAAATATAAGGCCAGACACTATAAAACTCTTAGAGGAAAACATAGGCAGAACATTCTATGACATAAATCACAGCAAGATCCTTTTTGACCCACCTCCTAGAGAAATGGAAATAAACCCCAAAATAAACAAATGGGACCTAATGAAATGTAAAAGCTTTTGCACAGCAAAGGAAAGCGTAAACAAGACGAAAAGACAACCCTCAGAATGGGAGAAAATATTTGCAAATGAAACAAGTGACAAAGGATTAATCTCCAAAATATACAAGCAGCTCATGCAGCTCAATATCAAAAAAACAACCCAATCCAAAAATGGGCAGAAGACCTAAATAGACATTTCTCCAAAGAAGATATACAGATTGCCAACAAACACAAGAAAGGATGCTCAACGTCACTAATCATTAGAGAAATGCAAATCAAAACTACAATGAGGTATCACCTCACACCGGTCAGAATGGCCATCATCAAAAAATCTACAAACAATAAATGCTGGAGAGGGTGTGGAGAAAAGGGAACCCTCTTGCACTGTTGGTGGGAATGTAAATTGATACAGTCACTATGGAGAACAGTATGGAAGTTCCTTACAAAACTACAAATAGAACTACCATGTGACCCAGCAATCCCACTACTGGGCATATCACCTGAGAAAACCATAATTCAAAAAGAGTCATGTACCACAATGTTCATTGCAGCACTATTTACAATAGCCAGGACATGGAAGCAACCTAAGTGTCCATCAACAGATGAATGGATAAAGAAGATGTGGCACATATATACAATGGAATATTACTCAGCCATAAAAAGAAACGAAATTGAGCTATTTGTAGTGAGGTGGACGGACCTAGAGTGTCATACACAGTCAAGTAAGTCAGAAAGAGAAAAACAAATACTGTACGCTAACGCATATATATGGAATCTAAAAGAAATGGTACTGATGAACCCAGGGGCAGGGCAGGGAGAAAGACGCAGACAAAGGGAATGGACTTGAGGACATGGAGCGGGGGAAGGGGAAGTGAGAGAGTGGCATGGACATATATACACTACCAAATGTAAAATAGATAGCTAGTGGGAAGCAGCCGCATAGCACAGGGAGATCAGCTGGTGCTTTGTGACCACCTAGAGGGGTGGCATAGGGAAGGTGGGAGGGAGACGCAAGAGGGAGGGGATATGGGGATATATGTATACATATAGCTGACTCACTTTGTTATACAGCAGCAACTAACACAACATTATAAAGCAATCATACTCCAATAAAGATGTTAAAAAATGTTTAAAATTTACCGGATATGAAAGAAATGAACCTAAACATTCGGAATTCTCGGTAGGAGGGCAACTGTTAGACCCACCCCTCCCCCTGCCCAAGTCACAACAAAGGTGCAGGGGCCTTTAACAAGGACACCTCAGGAATCTTCTTTGTGGATTTCTGATTTTTTTTTTTTAACACCTAAATATCCAGAAAGGACCTTCTGTCGTTTCTTCCCAGATCTGCTCCTCTCACGATCACCCCCCTGCCCCCAACCTCAGCCAGAACCCTTGCCTGGCCCCTCCCTTCACAGCCCACATGTGATGCGTCACACACCCACGGGCTCTGCTCCCACCCTTGATGCTGCTACCCGTCCAGGCCCCACTATTGCCACCCTGGAATGCTGCCATAGCGTCCTCCCTGCCTCCATCCTTGTCCCCCTGTAGTTTCTTCTAAAAAAACGCAGCTGGAGTAACCCTCTTAATATACCACTTCTCTACCTAAAAGCTTTCTAACATCTTCCCATCTCACTCTGTAAAACCCAGAGTCCTCACATGGCCTGCAGGCCTGTTGCGAGCGTGGCTCCTTTCTCTCTGGGACCCTCCCTCTTCTGCTCCTGCCTAGCCCACTCTGCTCTGGCCACACAGGCCTCATGCTGGGCCTCACATATACCAGGTGACCTCAGGGACTTTGCACTTATGGTTCCCTACCTGAATCCTCTCCCCTCCTACTGCTGCAGGCCTGACGCCCTCACCTCCTTCAGGCCTTCACCCACGTATACCCTTCTCGGTGCGGCCCTCCCCTCCTTAATTTTTTCCTTCCTAGCACTTCATCCCCATCCAAAGCCCAGTGCTCTGCCCCTGACACTTTATCCGCATCTGACCTACACTCTACTTCATTTATCCATGTCGCTTATTTTTGTCTCCTCTGCTGGATTGCAAGCTCTCTACGAGGGCAGGGCTGCTGTCTGTCTTGTTCACTGTGGTACTCCCTGGTACACAGCAAGCATTTAGTACTTGTTGAGTAGATGGATAAATGAACAAGCCAGGCTGTCACATGCATTTCCAAGTTTCGAGTCTAACTGTATACAACCCCTTTCTCCTTTGAAGGGTTGGGCGTGGCTGACCAGGTCCCAGGGGGTCTGTTAGTACCACCTGCCCTCACACCCCTATCTGGCTGTTCCTCCTCCTCTAATCCTTCCTTAACCATGGCAACATGGAAGGTGACATCTCAGGGCCCGGCAATAAGACGGGAAGCTTGTCAACTGGGACCTAATATATAAATAAAAGACCATGTAGTCGCCAACATGCATTATTGTGACACGTATTGAAAGCCCATCTCAGTTATAGGCACCCATTCATTTTCTTCTGACTTCACAACTCCCTGTGTTGCTTGCTCCTAATTCCCTGTTGAACCTGACCATGGCAATGGGAAGTGATGCCTGAGGAGGGCCCGGTAATAACCAAGCCAGCGTCCCCTGTTCGGCACTTACATTATGCTGAACGCAGAAGGTTCCTCTCTGTGGAGAGAGCTTCTCCCACTTCAGGGTTTTGTGTGGAGGTGGGAAACGCTGACATAGGACAAGGGGGTTGAGTCATCCTCGTGGGATCACGCACGGCCGCAAAGGCATGGCTTGGCCAGCTGCCTCCTAGAGGGCAGATTGCAGAAGTTGGCAGGGACGCCACCTAATTATCAAGGTAGCTGCGTGGCTGTGAGCTACTGTCCAAGTGATCCGGCAGCAGAGGGAGCTCTGCCAACCCTCCGCACACAGGATCGGGCTAAGTTGATAACATATGGTGGGGAGGAAGTGCGTCACTTGTTTCCTTTCCCCCCACAGCTGACTTCTGCAAGCTGCTGTCTCCTTGCCTCCCTGTATGAGGCCCCGTGCATTCATCTCTGTGCAATGGAATCGGTATCTTTTTTGTTTTTAATTAATTAATTTTATTTTATTTTCATCTGCATTGGGGCTTCGTTGCTGCGCATGGGCTTTCTCTAGTTGCGGCGAGCAGGGGCTACTCTTCATTGTGGTGTGCGGTCTTCTCATTGTGGTGGCTTCTCTTGTTGCAGAGCAAGGGCTCTAGGCACGCGGCCTTCAGTAGTTGCAGCATGCAGGCTCAGTAGTTATGGCTCGCGGGCTCTAGAGCGCAGGCTCACTAGTTGTGGCGCACGGGCTTAGTTGCTCCGAGGCATGTGGGATCTTCCCGGACCAGGGCTCGAACCCGTGTCCCCAGCATTGGCAGGTGGATTCTTAACCACTGCGCCACCAGGGAAGCCCCTCACCACCCTTTCTTGAGCCATTGTTCTCAGAGACAGAAAATGGTCAGTACTGGCAGATGTCGATCAAAGAATGAAAAATACGAAGAACAAGAGAAGAAAGAAAGCTTTGCATCATTAAAGGTTAGTGAGCAAGAAAACAGGGTATTCTTAACATTTTTAGTGGTGGATCAGGTAGGTGCCCTTGTACATTATCAGAGGCATGTGTTTCACCCAAATTGGTCAAGTGAGTCAAGGACTTAGTGTATCACAAGTTTCAGCAGAAGGATCTGGTCCAGTGCAAGCCCTGCTCCCCAACCAGTGACTTCCTGGAAACACAGGCAAAGATACCGGTTTAGAACAGTAACTAAAACACTTGGCTGCACCAAACCACAGATCGGTCTCAGCAACCTGCCCATGAAGTCTCCCAACAGAGGAGACGAATCAGTGAGGATGATTAAAGGACAAAGACGGGCTTCCAGGGACCCCGTAGAGATCCGCAGTCAGAGAGCACAACTGGAGAGGCAGCCACGGAAGTACCTTCCTTCTGGGGACAGGGACCAGGGGGTGAAGCTACAGGGATCAAAGGCCAAGGGCAGCCACAGAGTAGAAGAAAAACATAGTCCAGGGCCGGTCCTCCACTTGAGGAGGAGACTAAGATTCCGGTTTTGTGGAAAGAATCCCACAGGGATCTGCCCAATTGGCTTGGTATACTGGGGGGGCGGGGGTTGTGGGTTGAGACATCTATTCTCTGTAAACGTATCTGTTCCTGTGGTTTTCCGTTGTCTTTTTCCCTCTAGGTTGGTTGGTTTGTTTTAAAGTAAAATTTGTGTCTTGCACATTGGAGACAATAAATACGAGGTTTCTGGATAAAGCATTTCAGATTAGGTGCTTCCATATGTTAGCTCATTTAATCCTCACAATATTCACTTAATTATAATTGAACCATTTTAAAAATGAAAAAAAAAAAAGACCTTGCACTCAGAGAAGTTAAGTAACTGGTTTAAGGTTGCAGAGCGGTGAAGTGCGGATCTGTACTCGGGTCTGCCTTTTCTCAGTATTTTGTGCCGTTTTTACATCGTCAGGTCTGCGATCTAATTGTCACTAGTGGGCCCCTGAGGAGTGGACATGGCGATGAGGGGAGAGGGAAGAAGACAGAGGGGTGCGGCCGAGAGAGCTGCCCCTTCTGTGGGGTTTCTTCCCAGCCTTCCTCTGCTTCCTGGTACTCTGCCTTTAACAGAGTCCAGGGCAGCCAGCAGACTCAAAGGACAATTGTTATATTTTCAGTATTTTATCATGTCATTGAATGAGTAGAGGTGTTTTTTGCTTTGGTTTTTTAAATAAAGGAGCACAGAAAATATTATTAATGTATTTAAATTATCATTTAGATTTAACGTAGTTACCTCCGGGGCACAGGAAAGGATCAGGGAAGGTGGACAGATGCTCACTACCTTTTTTTCCCCACAATCCTCAGCTCAGCTTCTTCCAGTGTTGGTGGTTGCTATGGGCAACTACTTAACCAAACTCAGGGAAGGTCCAGGGTGTTGAGTAGTACAGGCATTTAATAGCTTTACCTTATGTTGGGAAAACAAGACAATACAACCTAAGATTTTTTTACCCTAAGGGTCACTTCTCCCTCCAGCTACTACTAAGTATTTCCTCTACATAAGATGATAGTTGTTTTTTTCAAAACAGCCAGTGCCAGAGGAGTGGGAAGAAAGATCTTAACTTATCTTCCAAACAGCTCAGCCAATCTCAATATATTCAGAAAGGAAAATAAGCTGGAAATTTCTAGCTGTTGATAAAATATCACCATGACTGTCAGTTAAAAACCCAAAACCAAAAATCTACTTCTTTTTACAATGGCCCCTGGATTGTTTTTCCAGTGGTAGGTTGTTTATATTCAAGCCCTGAGTGGCGTAGTCTTAGAACCCCGTCCTGCATGCAAGGAATTGAAAAAGCAGCCTTTATGATTATACCTTTTGATTTCGGTGGCTGGGAACATATTTTGCTTTATATCATGCTTTTTGCTTCCTTTTCATTCTCTTCAAATGATCAAGGGCTTTGAGATCCTAAGACCTCATGTTTATTAAAATAACGTTTAAACTCTTTAGCTCATTACTGCACTCTTGCCCAAGATTTAGTATCGCAATACCAGAGAGAAATAGTTCTTTTTCTTATAACTAAGCCCTTTTTAACTTCTATAGCTTTGCATACAGAATATTCCCCAACAGGGACTCCCCTGGTGGTCCAGTGGTTAAGAATCCGCCTTCCAAAGCAGGGGATGCGGGTTCAATCCCTGGTCGGGGAACTAAGATCCCACATGCCACGGGGCAACTAAGCCCATGCGTTCTAGAGCCCGCATGCCACAACTAGAGAGCCGGCGTGCCCTGGAGCCATGTGCAACACTAGAGAGAAGCCTATGTGCTGCAACAAGAGATCCCACGTGCCGCAGCTAAGATCTGATGCAGCCAAATAAATGTTAAAAATTTTTAAATATTAAATTTATTTAAATAAATATTAAAAATATTTTTGAAAAAAGAGGGAAGTGGTTACCTAAATTATTGTACACACATACAATGGGATACTTTGCAGTTGTTAAAAATAATTTTTTAAAAAATGTTAAACTGCATGCACTTATATAAAACAATGCTTAAGAAACAATTTTTTTTTTTTTTTTTTTTTTTTTTTTTTTGCCGTACGCGGGCCTCTCACTGTTGTGGCCTCTCCCGTTGCGGAGCACAGGCTCCAGACGCTCAGGCTCCGGGCGCTCAGGCTCAGCGGCCATGGCTCACGGGCCCAGCCGCTCCACGGCATGTGGGATCTTCCCGGACCGGGGCACGAACCCGTGTCCCCTGCATCGGCAGGCGGACTCTCAACCACTGCGCCACCAGGGAAGCCCAAGAGATAATTTTAAGTGAAAAGAACAAATTGTAGAATAGGTGTGCGTAAAGAAAGTGTAAATGTGTATATGTAATATATGCATAGTACATTTCTGATACACAAGAAATGGTTACAATTCTTACCTCTAAGGAGGGGTAAAAAGGGATTGGAGAGGGAGGGAAGACTTTTATATACTATTAAAACATTCTTTGGTGCTGTTGAAATTTTTACGAGTGTTATTTTTACAATAATAAAAAAGGAAATCTTCCCATTAAACAGAAAGGAGAGGTGCGTAGGCATGGCATTTGTTGTGATGTAGGGTATCACTGTGACAAACAAGAGAAAATAGCAATAAAAAGGGAAATTACCCATTCCTGGTTGACTTTTGATATTTTTCTTTACCTGTTTAACTGTATATCACCTCTTCTGCTATCACCCTGGCCTACATTTCTAGCATTTCGTGTCTGGGTGAGTGCAACTTCCTTTACTTGATTTCAAACTCTCTGCGTATGACTTGTCTCTGGATTACATCCAGAGGCAGCGTAGTACAGTGGTTCATGGTATGGGCTCTGGATTGAAATCCTGGCTGTGGAGCTCCAATTCTGTACCCTCTGACAAGTCAGTTAACCTCCTGTGTTCCGGTTTCCTCACTGAATAATTCTACTATAATAATTTCTGTCTTATAGGTACCATTAGAATTATCATTTTTTAAAAATTTGTTTTATTGAAGTATAGTTGATTTACAATGTGTTAATTTCTACTGTATAGCAAAGTGATTGTTATACATATATACGTTCTTTTTCATATTCTTTTCCATTACCATTAATATTATTATATGTACTGGCATGTAGGGAGTGCTTCTAGGTGTTAGTCATTATTATCCTTTGAGATCAATTTTTGGGTTAAAATTAAATATACACTACCTATGTGGAAAAGAATCTGAAAAGAAACATATATTTATATATCTGAATCACTTTGCTGTGCAACTGAAACTAACACAACATTGTAAACCAACTATACTTCAATTAAAAAAATTAAATACACACTAACAAAAAACACAAATAATAAAAAAACAACAAAATTAGAGAAAAGCACAAGAAAGAAAAGGAAATCACCCATAAAGCCTCCCTAAGAAAGAACGAATACTGAGATGTCAGAAAACATCCATCTAGATGTAGATACCCGTGAAAATAGTATAGCATAACCTTTCATCTGAATGGGAGAAAAACCCTCCTATAATTGACTTTTCACTCCACACCATACAGGCCATCTTTCTGAAACAAAACATCACTTAATTCCCCTTCTGTCACCAACAATTCACTCTCACTAACTGGATTAAAACAAAATGAATTCTCTGGATATTTAAGGATCTTGCTTATAAAAGTCTTCACTATCTTTCCAAAGACAGTTTCCCATTTTTAAATACCCCTCATGTATCAGTCAACTTGGTTTCTTTATATTCAGACACCTTTCCCCTTCCCAGTCTGTTACTTCTGAGTAATTATTCAAATTCCAGGCTGAATCCTCTCCGTTTTAGGAAGCCATCCCTTGCTATTTCTACTTCCTAATCATTTCCTATTTCCTGAACAAATCTAGCACTTATAGTCGGAGGTAACATACATAATGTAATTGTGAAGCTTACAAATAATGATACAAAATAGTTTTCATCACTCTCGGTGCTTAATCAGATAGTTGCAGTACAGACCGAATTTTATAGTTCTCTTGTCTCCCTCAGGGAATGTAGCTGCTGAAAACTTTGATTTCTCTGGAAAGAATTCTTGACTGAGCACAACAAAACCTGGGTCCTAAAACTTGCCCAATAACGTAAGCAAGTCACTGATCTTCTCTGGGCCTCCACCTCATTGTAATGTAACAGGGTGGGAATCATCTCTAAAGTTCTTTCCAGCTTTGCTTCTAAGATTTTTCTTTCATCTTATCTCAGAATCAAGACTCCGTGAAGATACTGTGCAGTGGCATAGAGGAAAATGTTTAAAAACTGGCTCTCTGGGAGGAAGAATATCTGATTGGTAGGGTTTGTTGATTTCCGTGGTATAGATATTCCCATCATGGCCAATATCAAGTTACCAGGGTGACAAAACCAAGTGTGGAGTTGGGAGGAGATGTGAACCCTCGGCTCTCATTGGCCAGTTGGACCCAAACGACACCGCTGAGTGATTCCTTAAGATGAGGAAGTGCACAGTCTCAGGCTTAAACAATGTAGCCAGTCCTTCTAGTCCTTAGCTGCTCTCATTCTGAAACTCTGACACAACCTTTCTTCACTGAGTGGAGGAAACAAGGGAAACAACCAGGGAAAGTGTCCCAGCTTGGCTTTTTAATCCCAGCCTCTCCAGACACGACCTCTAGGACTAGCCCGATCCTCTCAGGTACGTGCACTCACAGCCAAGTGTCCATCTTTCTTGAAATCTGGCCCAGGGGTGATGATACCATGGTGGTGGCAATTTCATAGGCAGTTGGTAACCTGGATCTATGCCTTGAGTTCTCAGCTCTGCTTTTTCTGGGAAAGAGAAGTGGTGCAAAGAACTAAAAGAAGTTTCTGAGCTGGAAGTCAGGAATGGTGTCCAGATGGCGAGGACAGTCTTGCTGGGGGAAAAGTGACCAGAGTTCCACTAGGCAGTGGGAGGAAGAAAGCTGGAGTGGAAAGCAGAGCTCAGCTCTACCTCGTGAAGTTCAAAACCATGCGGAACCCTTCGACTATCTGTAAAGTGTTGTTTAAAATCAATTCTAAATTCCTTCTGAGGCCATTGAGAGGGTCAAATGAGATGTACTGAAAACACTTGGTAAACTGTTATCTACAATTATTTATCCTGAAAAATAGGCTTGGAAGCAAATTAAGGTATTCCTAGTTATCAGGATAGATGAGCAAATATATATCCTCCTCATTGGTTTATTTGGGTTCACAGATAAGTTGGACAGGGTGCGAAGCAGTTACCGCAATCACTGAAGAGAACCCTTCTCCAATTCTAAAAGGAGTAGTTAAGGCTGATTTGTTACATCCACTCCCCTCCTCTTCCCAGAACTAGAAAGGACGGGATTCCCCAGATGAACTGAGGGAAATGTGCCCATGTTCAGCGTGGATGACAGTACGAGGCATGGCTGCATCATATTTTTAACACGGTAATGTGTACCTGCCAGGCTGAGCTTCCAGCCTCCAGGTGGGCTGACGATGCTCAGTGGGGTTGGGAAAGAACAGGGAGCTTTCCGAGAACCACAGATTCAGAGGCAGAGGGAGGGTGAAGAGTCTGAGCGAGCAGAGACACAGCCAAAGGGTGGAGGGCGGATGTGAGATCACAATTTATCTCAGCAACTACAGGTGAAAGCTACTCCAGGAAGCTGTCGATCAAGGCCCTGTAAGCAGGTAGGGACGGTGTAATGGTGAGTTAGCACCAGTCTCCTTGGGATTGTGCCAAGGGCTTCACAACCAGCTTTATTTTATTTTTGGCCGCACCGTGCATCACGTGGGATCTTAGTCCCCCCACCAGGGATCGAACCCGCGCTGCCGTGGAAGCACAGAGTCCACGCTGTCGTGGAAGTGCAGAGTCTTAACCGCTGGACCGCCAGGGAATTCCCCACAATCATCTTCAGATAGCATTGGAACCCCCTTTGGCATGGGGAACAGAGGAAATAGGCAAGCGTGTGAGAAGGCTGTAATTACCGTGAGAAAGGTTTCAACACAGTGCTTCCGGAGTTCTTAGGAGGAAGAAATAACAGCCAACAGGGGGAGGTTAAATTTAAGAGGAAGATTGAAAAGAATGGGGACTTCCTTCTACTCTTCTCCACCATTAGACTGTTAGTTCTAATATACTAGGAACCCTGACTACTGATATATCCCAGCGCTTAGCTCATAGTAGTAGGTGGCCAATGATAATAATAATGATGTAATAGCTAACATAAATGGGGCACTGACCATTGCTAGGCACTGTCCTAAGAGTTTCGCATATGCTACCTTTCCCAAGCTTCACAATTACTCTTGAGGTAGGAAATATTACCATCCCTGTGTAACTGGTGAGGAAGTTGGGACTCAGAATGGTTAAATAATTTTCCCACAGTAACCCATCTAGAAGTGAGAGAGCTATGGTTTGGAACCCAGATAATCTCGCCTCAGAGCCTGCACTCTTGAGCAACATGCTATCGTGAGCCTTTTTTGAGTGAACAGATGAAGAGGAGATGGCATTCCTGGGGTATAGGGTGGGGAACGGCATAAACAAAGGCTTTGAGGACCATTACTGCTGTTCATCATGTACATCGAGCTCTCCATTTCTGGGCACGTGGCAATGCTGCACTTCTCTGCCTCTTTGAAATTAGCGTGGTCATGTACGTGGCTTTAGCAATGAAATGTGAACACAAGCGATGTGCATCACTTCCAGGAAATAGTGCCCTATTCACTGCATCCTCTTTCTCTGATTCAATAACCACGGGAGCACTGATTGAGATATACCTTCAGATATACTTTCTGGGTATCTGAGTGAATACAATGAACAGAGCCTCCTGCCAACTCATGATGGACGCAAGAAATTGTGTCCAAGAAATAAACTTGTAAGCAAGAAATAAACTTTGGCAATTTGGGGTTGTTTATTAACCTGGCCTATCCTAGCTTGTATATAAATTAGTACTAGAAATTGGCTACTCATGTAACAACAACAACAACAACAAAATAACCTAAAATATGTGGCTATGGTTATAGGATTTGGTAACAGGAAGCAAGGTAATTATCAGAGTCTGGAAACATACTGATCCATGTTATACAGTGGTGAGTCATTTGGTAAATTGTTGTCTATAACAACTAGGAAGGTAGATGATGTAACAAATGAACGCATAACTCTAGGGGAAGTAGTTGCAAAACACATTGTTAATAAAATGTGTTGATTGCTCTTGGCAGCCTTCAACAAGGTGTTATGTACTTTGAAATAAACTCAGAAAAGAATTGGTTAAATACAAGTAGTAATGAAAGGGAATAAGAAGAGTCTAGGGGCTTCCCTGGTGGCGCAGTGGTTGAGAATCTGCCTGCTAATGCAGGGGACATGGGTTCGAGCCCTGGTCTGGGAGGATCCCACATGCCGCGGAGCAACTACGCCCGTGAGCCACAAGTACTGAGCCTGCGCGTCTGGAGCCTGTGCTCCGCAGCAAGAGAGGCCGCGATAGTGAGAGGCCCCCGCACCGCGATGAAGAGTGGCCCCCGCTTGCCACAACTAGAGAGAGCCCTCGCACAGAAACGAAGACCCAACACAGCAAAAATTAATTAATTAATTAATAAACTCCTACCCCCAACATCTAAAAAAAAAAAAAAGAGTCTAGACATTTGTGGACTTGTGGGATTGGAAGAAGCAACTGATCTCAACCCGATTTGTAAAAGGTAAACCCAAGAACGCCTTTGAGTAAAGAAGACATGATGAAAACCACCCTGTGTGGCAACGTTCAAATCAAGGACATGGCCCCCTCACTCCATTGTTAATGCTTCTGAATGGAGTCAGATGATTTAGAATGAAGATACAGTTAAGTGAATCTTTTTGATTAGATTAAAATGCTTCAGGGAAGAGTGGCTAATAAGTTGATAAGCTGAGAGTATCTGAGATAGAGGAGGCATCAGGGTAGGAAGGCAAACAAATAGAGCAAAAATGGCCATTGCATCTCCAAGGGTTCTGTGTGACGGTTGCTACGTGGAACTCACTGGAACCAATAGGTAAGAAGTTGATTATGGTCTTGAGAGAGCCGTACTTCCCAAAGCATCACAAGCCTAAATTAAAAGACACAGCAATGAGAGGAGTCCTAAAATGTCTCTTGGCTCCAAGGAGAACATGTTCCCTGATGTGTACTTTGGATATGGTCATGGAGGATAATAGGAATGGAACAGTCTCCCAGGGAGCTGGATGACATGGGGGACAAAGGCCAGAGAAGTTGCTCCAGGGAGCAGAATTGCAGCCTAATCAAGAAACATTCCCTCCCCCAGAGTTGACAGCATCCTACCCAGTGGGGATTTCAGAATTGCTATGGACCAGTGACTACTGTTAGCTCCCATCTCCTTTTTGAATGGGAATGTTTATTGTGGATGGTTTGACCTTCTCCTGTCATTATGTATGGGGTGTATGGGAGGCAAGTCGTTTATCGTTTTGAGTCTGCAGGTCTCCAGACACAGAGGAGCCATATCTGGACCAGATGTAGCTATTATAGTGCCTCATTCCCTGCTCTATAAGCTATCACACATCACCCACAGACAATACATTTTGAGGTTGAGGGGCTATGATAGGACCAGGACAGGGCTTTTGGGTTTTCTCCCCTTGATGGTGGTGGGGCATGAATATATTTTGTTTGTGGGAGAGACAGTAAGCCAAAAATTTTGTGTCCAGACACACTTTGATAGTCATTGGTGCTGTTTGCCAAATATTGTTTTGTGCATCCATGTCCTGGGCACATGGTAAGATTGCCTTTGTTGCCCTCTTTGAAGACAGACGTTGCCATGTCACTAGCTTTTGCCTATAAACAGGAACAGAGGGGACCTGTCCCACTTGCGAGAGGAAGTGTTAAGACCCTGTGCTCGTGCTCTGCCTTGGTGACTCTGGGAGCCTTTGTTGATGTTTTGTATCCATAACTTGGTCCTGGGTGACCAAGGCGAGCAGAGTTCCCTACTGACCCAAGATGGTCAGGTAGCATGAGCAAGACATAAAGTTTTGCTGTTAGAAGCCTCTCTGATTTAGGGGTTGTTTTTTACTCCCAGTATAATGTAGCCTATCCCTAGGACAGGCCTGAAGCCAGCAAAATAGATCCTAAGAACAATTAGGAGCTCTATTTGATAGAAGCATAGAATCCTTGTAAGAGGAAAGCAGGGAAGAAGCTCTCAAAGGAGGGAGAAACTCTGAACGCTGCTGGGGACCATGTGAAGAGACACATGGGGTTCAGAAATGATTTCGCGGTGACCTGGTAGAAAGTCTCTGGGAAGAGTGGTTGCCAAGAGAGGCTAGAGGCAGCTAGACAAACTGGTCCATTGCAGTCATCCACGTGAGTGAAGGGAAGCCCTAACGCTTGAGGAGGTGAGAGGTGAACCACAACGTTTCAAGACTGAATTTAGGAAAATGGTAATTTAGTTGATTGAAGCAGAAGAGTCAGGAAGAGAAGTGATGTACTTACGAAGCAGTGAATTATGTGGGCACCTTGAAATCTCATCTTCCTGCATGCTTATCTTAAAAATATAGGATCAGTGTACATGATAAGACTTAGACTCCACAGGCTGGAAAAATCTGACACAGAGATTTGGTCTGTTCCACCCAAATTTCCAAGCAGAGTTATCAATGTGCTCAGAGAAAGGGGGTTCAGGTTGTTTTAAAAGATGCCTGGGAAAGTTGCTCTCAAAATTCCCAAATTAATTTATGCAAGAATTAAAAACTTTGCAGTTAGAAGTTCCTCCCTGCAGTCAACCTAAATTCCTTTGGCTCCAGTTTTGATCTCATTTCTTTCTGTTTTATATATAGGGATGTTGATGGTTTTGTTATTCATATGCGTCCTCTGTAAAGGTACATGTACTTGGGACTTACGCCCAGCCTCCCTCAAAAAGGATGAGAGGCGGCTTCTAATACATCTGCCTAGAGGTCCTTTTCAAGGAGCTGTTTTCATTCCTGCCATCTGAGGCCCATGAGATTTCCTTAATGATATAAAATGACAGCAAAGCTAATAACTTGAACTATCCTGACAAAATAGTAAACTGTAAAAAAAAAAAAAAATCCCCAAACAACAACAACAAAACCCTCCCCGTGCCAGGTAAAGTAGATTTTTCTGATCAGAGAAAAATTCTGAACAAAATGATCAACTTTAGTACTAACAGCCTCTGAATTTTAATTCCTTTCATTTCTACTGTGCCTGCCTTTGCCATTTTTAGATTTGAGAGCATATCCAGCTATATATATATATTTACTCCTACTTGACCCTGGAAAACCAGATTTTAGTAAAGCATTTAATAAAGTTATTGAAACCAAGGTGTACGTGCCTCACATAGTACTTTAATATTAAAGGTGCTGAATAAATGTTTGTTACATGAATAAATTAATGAGTGAGACACGAATAAAATTTCTGACTATTATTAGCGTGTTCTTTATACCTGGTTGTCTGCACTTTTAACAGGGAACACAGATATGAAATTGAGGGAATGGTTGCAAACAGATGGGCAAAGGGAAGGAGTTTTAACGCTCTTTGCAAACAGAAGTCTCCCTGGCAGGATAGTAAGTAGTATAGCCTAAAAGGAGTGAGGACTTTTCATTTCCAGAACCCTCTCTGGGGTCTTCCCTTGCCCCCATCTCTCCACTGTCTCTAAGGCCTTGTTGACACTGCCACACCTGGCCGGGGCATGTGAGGAAGGCCCAGCTGACACACTGTAGAGACACAGAGCACACACGTCCCGGGTTTGCTACTACACTTGTCCCGACCCGGCTGAACCCAGGCTCCCAAGAGGCCATCATTTCTCCCCATGACCCCATCAGCCAATGCCTACTTAACTCTTAATCTCCTCAATCCTTTGGTCGTTTGATCTTTCCTTTCTTTACCCCAGGCCAAGCCTGAGTCAAGATGTTCTCAAGGCCCTTCCTGTTTCAGCTGCATGTCTGCCTGCTTGCACTTCCAGGTCAGAACTTATTTCACTGCAGCCTCTGACATCCCCCTCAAATCTGCTCTGAATTCTCCATATCTGCCTTGAATGGCTCCTTTTCCTGGGCACCCAGTTGATCTTCCTTTTCTCTTCCATTTTGGACCCTCTTTCATATCTCTTGCTCATCTCTGCAGTCTCGGTGAGTCCATCATTCCAACCAGCTTTTTATTCTTTCTGCTTTCAACCCCTGGCCTCATATCTTAGTTGACATGTAACCTTGGACAAGTTATTTAATCTCCCTAAGACAGAGATTCCTCATTTGTAAAGTGGGGAAAATCTCATGTATGCAGTTATGGTGATTAAACAATCAAAACAAAGCAAGACAAGGAAATGTAAGCCCTGAGCACTCATTCAGGCACTTAGAACCTCATTAAAACTGAAATCTCTCTCCTGTGTTTTAAACTTTCCATTCCTTCTCTCTAAAAGGCATCTGAATTTCCTTTCATTCCTTCACCTTCCTCAAAGACACACAGACAATTCGTTCCTCTCTGAGGTTGTGATCATCGCAGGGACAGTGCAATCAATGCAGGCTCCTTTCCAAAATGGTCTTTGCTAAAGAGCAAGAGACTAGGATACAGACTATGATACTCACACGCCCATCTCATTTGGAGAAGGGTATTCACACCCCAAAGAGAGACCTATTTTTTTTAAGCTGGGCATGGTGACAGAGGCTGAATATAATAGGCAATTACTTGTACCAGTGGTTTTGTTTGTTTATTTTGTCTTTTAACCAGGCTTGTTTTTCTAGCAGTGGGTTGAAAGGTATTTAGATAATTTGTCTATGAGTAAATGAATGAGTTTCCCTGTTTTAAATTTTGTCCCATTTCTTCTTATTTTTGGGGGGGAGGGGTTGCGAGGATAGAGGATATAAGAAGACAGTGTTATGGTTGGGAAAGATGGGAAACTATCCTGAGTTTATGTCACAGAGGACGTAAACTCACAATTTTGTAGTGTTGGGTTATGCTAGTCTGTTCGTCCTCCCATTGGAAGGGGCATCTGCTGCTACATGTTACAGTTACTGAGGGACAGGAGCGGAATATCAAAGCATTTGGGGAAAACAGAGGCATTTCCCTCCACTTAAGACAAAGAAGGAAAGATGTACGTGGCTACGTTCTTCAATATGGTTCACATCCTTAGGAAAAAAAAAATCGCCGTGCTTCCATCTTCATAGCCCGTGCCCTCTCCTTTTTCTGGGAAGAGAAGGAATACAGGAAGCTGTAGGTGGGTGGGAGGGGCATGTGGAATGTGAAGAAATAGCAGAGGACGTAGTGTGTCTAGAGAGAAAAAAGGGAGAAGGAAACTTCTACATAGATAAGCAAAACAAGACACTCTAGCAAGAGGCTGCAGTTTTGGGTTCCTGATGTAGAACTGACTCATTTTAAATCTCCAGAATTAAAGCTGAAGGAGAACAACCCCATCTGTCTCTTCTCAAATTATTTCATTTACCAATACTACCTTCTTTTGTCTTTAGACTGTGAACTGCCAGTGCTTTGTGCTTCATCCTTATAATTATACACGTTAGTGCTGAAAGTTTCCTCAGAGACCATGTAGACGAGGGATAGCACCTTGTGTCATGGCTGGTCAATGAGAAGTGTGGTTGAAGCTCTGTGTTGAGAAGGGATCCGAGGCCCAGTCTGTACTCAGTTGGGAGGGTGCTGGGATCCATTAATTCTGGGATCAGCTAATGCTGTCTGCACGGGGCTGGGGTGGGGCTGAGAGGGAGTAATCTAAGTGGCACCATCCAAGCTAAGAGCGTGAGACTCTCATTTAATTTGGGAGGGGGGTGGTGGGACTCAGAGACATCAAACCAGTTGCCAAAAGCCACAGAGCTATTTATTTTTTTAAAAAGTTTCAGGATTAGAAAAAGAATGATGATTTCGAGGATTAACCATCCTGAAAATAAATTAGCATTTAGGATTGAAAATAAATATTCCTGAAGCCTTTTGTTAGATACATTATCCACATTGCTGGGAGCTCTGACGGGTCCTCTCCAGAGCCAAGCATGCACAAAAGCCTGGGGCCCATCTCACCGATTTCAGAGGCGTTTCAAAGTCTATAATATCAGAGGCTGACTATTTCTTCCAGGAGAAATTTTTTCTTACTGCTTGGATGAAGGGATAAAGAACTACGAAGAGATTTAAAGTGTTATTTGCTTAGGATAATGGACATTTATTTGAATTTAACTTTAGAATCTTTTACATGACAGCTCACTTAACATCATTTTTTAAAAGTTCTTTTTACAGTCTATTGAATAAAAGTCCACGATGGGATTTGAACATGGCTTTAACTAATCATGGAAGCAGACAGGAGTCTCCTTTCCAGAATAAATAGCATATTATAGCAAATCCAAGTCAAAGACTTAAATCCCTCATCAGAGCCAAGCTGTGGTGACCTGCTTTGAGGGAACTTGGGCCTCCAAACCTCTCTCCTACTTGCCTGAGAATTTACTATTAAACATTCAGAAGTTCTTTTTGAAAATACTAATATTCTCGGGTGATATGCCATTTCAAATTCGTTGTTCGTTAATAATGAAGAAAGAAGGAAAAGCTAGCAGTGAGGGGAAGGGATTTGTTACTATCTGTGGGAGAAGAGAAGGGAGTGGGAGGGATAATGGTCCCCAGAGAGCAGCTACAGAAGTTTTGCAGCCCAAAGATGGAGTTCATTGTCTCAAGACTCCTTCTGACTCCAGAATGTTCCACTGACCTTAGGCCTTAGCTACCTGAAGACACAATCATTGACATTAAGTAGCTGAAGAAAACTAGCCTCAGAAATAAGGTCTCAAGATGCCTTTGGAAAACAGAAAAGAAAGAAGAAAAACAATGTAAGAAAGTGTAGGAGTGCCTCTTCTCCAACATTCCTGAGAGAAGATGGGAGTTGAAAACCTCAAACAAAATGTTTGCCCCATCTCACTTGGCTAATTTTAGTTATCTTGGTTCATGGCTATGATTCAGCCCTAAAGCTGTGAATTGCTGAGGAGGAAGGAGGAAAAAAAATGGACTTAAATGTCAAAGAAGTAGGAACAAAAATATAGTTTTCTTTTTTGGGGAACTAGAATTCCAGGATATGGGGATCTTTTTTCTTATGAGGGATGGAATGCTTCAAACTAGAAAAATAATGAGCTCCAGTCAAAACATCGTCAAGAAAGAAAAGAATGGATGATGAGTTATGTCATGTCCGAATTTTTGCTTTCCTAGTGTATTCCCCCTTTTTCCCTTGTGTACCTCTTGAAATCTCATTAAACTAGACATCACTGAGACACCTATGTTGTTGAGTATGATGGAAGCTTAATATGTGGACCGTAAGGGGAAAGGGAGCTCCTGGAGCAGATGAGGGAGAAATGAATGGAGACAAACAGACTATGACAAATAAGTCTGGGGGAGGTGATGGTAGCACAGGGAAGAAAGGCGTGTTTGAATGACGGTGAGCTGTTGTCTTGCCAACTAAAGAATAGAGGGTGACAGAGATGGTTTGGTGAAACTCCATCCTTAGAAAAGAAAAAACGTTTTTCAGTGTAGTAGGTGTCCCCTAGTAAATTGGGTACCATTTGGAATTTCCATAGGTTTGGAGGAAGAAAAGCACAGTCACTACTCTAATACTCAGGTACCTGACCTTTCTACCATCAGTTTAGCCACTATCTGTGTGTTCACCTTTTTCTGCTCTTCAAACTTCTGAACAGTAAAAAAATATATATAGGATGGTTGTAAAAACAGGCTCCAGGACATTAAAGGAAGATAACATCAGGTGGAAGCAAAATGAAAGCGTTCCAGTGACTTCAGAGCAGATTCCCCACAGCCCTGAAGCTAATAAGGAGATGGGTCCAAGACTCAATGGTGAAAGTTGATTTCTGCACCTCCCCTGTCCTCAGCCTCCTTAGAGCACTCCCCGCACCCTCCCCTGTGGCTCTGCTCTTTTCTGTTCTCCTCGGCCCTGGTAGGACTCGAGCAGCAGGACTCATTGTATCTCATCCCCCACAACCCAAAGTGTCATGCATCTGATGTGACATGCATCCCAATAGGTAAATGAATAGGATATAAAGGGGGTGGAAGGGACTCTGGAAGTTGCAGAATCCCACTGCTTGGTTTGCATTTGAGGATACTGAGATCTTGAGGGTCCAAGTGAATTTCTTGCCCAAAGCATCCCCATTTTTTTTGCATCTTCTAGAAGATGTCAGTTAACACCACGGCTGTGACTACCTTTAATTGCCTCTAGGGGAGAGATATTCTAAAGTTCACAGAAGATACTTACTTCTCAGAAGGTTCCTTGCCCCCCCCCCCCCCCCCCCCCAGTTTTCACACCACCTCGGCCCACTGCCATTATTACAAATCCAGTTCTTTTCAGACTGGCTCAGTTCTTTTCTGAGCCTCTGTGAGGGGTGCCACAGTGCAATGAAGACCCGATTGTATTTTCCATTTCTGTGATCAACTGTTACCTTGTGTGGCAGGGTTAGGGGTTACATAGTATTTCCCACACTGATATGTCAAAGTCCTAAATTTAATACCTGTGAACATGACCTTGTCTGGAAATAGGGTCTTTGCAGATTTAATCAAGTTAAAAACGAGGTCATTATTGATCCAATATGACTGACGTCATAAGAAGACAACCGCGCGAAGACACGGAAAGTAGAAGGCCAGGTGACACAGAGGCAGAAATCAAAGTGCCGTAGTTGCGAGCCAAGGAATGCCAAGGGTGGCCGGACACAGTCAGAAGCTAGGAAGAGGCAACGAGGGATTATTCTTTCCAGGCTCTAGAAGGAGCGTGGCCCTGACAATACCTTGATGTCAGACTTCCAGCTTCCAGAACTGTGAGATAATAAATCTGTACTGTTTCAAGTTCATGGTACTTGGTCATGGCAACACTAGGAAACTATCACCTGCAGTAATAAAGGCAAAGGGGAAGGGTAACCAGAAGCCGAAGGAAAGAAAGAGCTGCTTTTCTTGGGTTGGTTTACTAATGTCACTGGTATTCATTTTTCATTGAAATGACCCACAGTGGTTCCACACGATCCTCTGAAAAAAAGTTCATGAGGGGACCCTCTCTGTCACTTCTTTAAAATATAATATATTGATAGTTTGCTATTTGAATACATTTCCATGATAAAAGTCAGCTGTTTTTTAGTATTCTGGGTTTTAATAATCTAGTTTCTTTTCCTCAATCTGATGGATTTGGTCTTTTTTCTGTTTTATTTACTTTGCCTTTTAATATTTTATTTTGTAATGCAGTATAAATGCACGAATAGTAATATGTATTTCCTCAAAATATGGAATCAAAGGCACTTAAAAATACTAATTACCCATCATACTTTTTTTAGTCCAAATGGTGATCCACACGATGATCTGTTCCAAGGCTCTGATTTGCTCTCCAGAAATAATATTAACAATTAAATCAGGCCTTACAATAATCAGTTTCAGTAGTTTCTTTTGTAATGCTGTTCTCTGTTTACAAATAGCACAAACTGAAGTAAGGACTACTTAGAACCATATTTTTCAAAACAAACAAAAATTTTTAAGGTCTTACAAATTATGATATGCATTGAGTGTCCAAGTTTAAAAACATCTGTCAAGAATGTTCACATATTACCCAATTTTTAAGCATAGCCACATTTTATAACCTTCTCCAAGATAATCTACTCTATTTTATTACTCAATCATCTGAAAAATTCAAGAGTTTTTTAAGGAAGCATTGCCCCATAGATTTAGTGGCTAAACAACATCCAAGATTGGGGATACACAGATATCCTCATTGGTCAGAAATCTTAATTCTTTTTAGGGGCCATTCTGGATCGTTGCAAACTCTTTTGGAAGGTTGGGGGTTCAGCTTATGCTCTATGCAGGGCGCAGCTGGATGCCTGTGTCTTTGAAGGCACTGGGATGTATGAGTCAGACCCAAGGTCAAAATCAATAGAACATTCAATACATCACAGTGCTCCATCTGTGGGGTGTTTTCTGCCCCATTTACGCTAGAAGTTGCAAGATCGGATCGTAGGTGATGATACAGGGGGCCGGGCTACCGGAAGTAGAGCGTTGGAAACACTTACTTGAGTGTGGTGAGTTCTGTAAGGGATGGCTGAGTAGCCTTGAGATAGCTTTCCCTTCGCGCAGCAACTTTGGGAGAAGGCTTGGGGCTGGTGTCCGAGTCCCCGCTGTCTTCATCTCCCATGGCCTTGATGTAACTGCCGCTCCGCATTCTGCGGCAGGGAATTTCATCATCTTTACCTCGAGGGGTGTACCCTGTCCATTCATCCTGAGGGACCTATGCAGATACAAAACAGACAGTTCATGCTTTATACAAGTCTATCTTCTTCTTTTCTTGCCTGACTGTGAATTTGGGTAATACGGGTAATTATGTAAAACTTTAGGCATTAACTTTTCAACCATAGTGTTTTACCATAATTGGTCTGAAAATATTTTGAATACATGCACATCTATGTCTCAAGCTTTGAAAGAACCTGGGTACTGGGAAAAAGTATAACCATTTGATTCACTTCTCCGTTTTCTCACGCTGAAAATGATTGTCAGGCATACGGGTGCCGGTGGAAAGCGGTTTTATTAGAGCTTTTCAATGGTTTGTTTTCAGTTGTTATTTAAAATTCAGGAATGTTTCTCCTTTGCCTTCCCTGCATCTTCCATCTCTAGCATATTGTATCCATAGTGCTTCCTCCTAACCCAGTGGTCTACACCAGATGCATTCGCTTCCCAAGCACCGATTCTTTCTGAATCCTCTTAATTTGAATTCAGCCTCCATAGAGTGCTTGAAACACTCTCTGAAGGTTTCCAATGATCTCCTCGTGAAAGCTAGCGGCACTTTCTTAATTGAAATTTTTCTTGGCCTCTTCACTCACACACACACACACACACACACACACACACACACACACACACACACACACACACACTCAAAACGCCTCTTAAGAGTCTCTCCCCTTTTGGCTTTCTGGTTACTCTACTTACCTGAGTTACCCACTACTTATCTGGATTGTTCTTTCCCTCTAGCTTTGCTGGATCCTGCTCCAAGTCCCTAATTGTGGGGACCCCTCAAGACAACGTTCTCAGCACGCTGTTCGTTTTTCTTTCTACAGTCATTTCCTTTGAGTTCAGCAGGGCACCGCACTGTGCTACAGAGGGCTTCTTTCTGACCTTATTTTCAGTTCTTAGATTCCCCAGTTCAACATGGACCCAACCTAGGGTCTCATATCTCCTCCATTTGGTAAAAGAAATGCACAATAATGGCCACTCTTTGTATCCATTAAGAAGTAACAAACATCCTACGTACTGTGCACAGCACGCTGCACAGGGCTTAATTAAAAGAGACCAGAAAATGGGGAGGCTGGTTCTTGGCCTCAACAGAGGTGAGAAGACAGAGCATAGAAAAATTTGGCAACAGTTCCAAGTCAACGTGTTAGCAAGTTTCAGATGGGGTGCTGTAGATGGACTACGCACTAAGGAGACACTAGGAACAGGAGTTATCAGTAATGGTGATAGGGAAGGAGGATCCAGGAAGGACTCCCGAGAACTGGCCAGGTTTGCACTGAGAAGGTAAAAAGGTATTGACTATTTTCATGCTAACTATTCACTGATTATCCATTAAATGATGCCATGTTTCATTATTAACATTGAACTCGGCTAAGAAATTTGCTTACAGGATCTTGTTTCATCGATGCAACAACTCCGTGTATTTTTCTGTATTTCTCGGAGGAGAAGCAGAAGCTCAGAGAGCTTAAGAAATTTGCCAAAGACACATAACTAATAAATGGCAGCACTAGGGTCCAAAGCATTTTAACTCAAAGATGAGTGTTTAGTCAATCTAAGATTTATGATTAATAACATACACATTTTAAATCTAAAGTGTTAACTGTCCACAATGATACACACACAGAGTAGACGTCGATTTTTAAACATTATCGGTTCTAGGAACTGAGGACAGACATTCCACTAAAAGCACTATGCTTTCCCCCTTAATTTATACATTTATCTATATAATTTGAAAACGTATATCTAGAAACATCAGACTGAAGAGATGCTACTATTCCTGGACCTGAAAACAGTGGTTGGTAGGTTCTAATGCTGAAAACTACCAATGAAGTTTGGTTAAGCTTCACCATACAGCTTATTTTATTTAACAAACTCTTAAATCATGCTTCCTATGTGCAGGCACTGTTCTAAAGGCTTTATACAGGTTAACTCATTTGATCCACACAGCTAAGGGCACTATTATTATCCCCATTTTACAAATGAGGAACCTGAGGTTATGTAACTCGCCCAACGTCCCAGCTACAAAGGGGCAGGGTTCCAGCCCAGCAGCTCCTGGGGTCTTGCCATGACCATATTTGATGCTGTCTCTCTCTGTATGATCTTGTGGCACCTACAGAACTGAACAACTATAGTCCCATGACACCTTTGTCATCCATCACGTCTGATCCATTTGCCATTTATTAATTATGGTAGTAGCAATGTAGAGTTTTTGCTTTTTTAGCTAAAAACCCATCCACATCACCATAGCAACAGGGAGACTTCTTAGGGAAATTATAAATGCTGAGAACAGTCTTGTTTTCCTTCCATTGGCAGGTGAGTCACTGCAAAGATATGATCATACTCAGAACCTCATTATTGGCTCAGTAATTACATCTCATAAATTAAGTTGGTACAGCTGAGGGTCACGGAGGAGGCAGCCCAATGCTTGCCATTTCTCAGTACTGATGCACAGCTCATAAGTGTCGTTCTCTGAACTATGTCAGAGACCAATGACAACTTATAAGCTCATAATGCTTATGAAACAAAACATGGCAAATTTTTGTTTAGGTGTTTTGTTTTTTTCAAAGTTAGTTTATGGTAGAAACTTGGTCTTATACTAGAAACAGGCTGCAACTGTTGCTAAGGGAACCAGCTGGGAAGTATTTAATGTGTATATGTTTCAATTAAACATATTTTTCAAATGATATCAGCTAAGAAGTTTATGGAAGTGATTTGCTTTGGAATGGGTTTTAAAAATCAATACATTATTCCTACACTGAAAGGTAGCCTACAATAAATTACATGTAAAATAATACAGAAATTAGCTCCAGGAAAAATGTAAAGAAACAGAACCTCAAGACTTTGGAGAAGAAAAATACTGCTGCTGAACAATAAGGGCCAGCAAAGTCGCTATAATTTGAGCCACAGTTTTTATTATGTCTCTTAAATTTGAAAGCAAAAGAGGAGGCAGTGGTTGGTTACATTGTTTTCAAGGAAAGCATACCAGTTTGTTTAGGGGCCAGGGCATGAAATGTTACTCCCTTTCCATTGAAAAGAAAGGAGAGTCATGTGCTGCAGCTACTATTGTGATCTAGTCAAGGTTGCTGTGTCTTTCTGCGTCAGTTGCACAGAGAGAAAAGATTTAGGCAAATCCAAAGAAAAAACTAACCTTGCAGCTGTCTGAGAAAACCTTCCTATTACTGGTCCTAGTGGTTAGGGGAACGGAAGTCTTTGTAAGAAAGGGAGGCTGGAGCAGATAAAGGAGCAGCCTGGGCACCTGTTGATGGCAGGCAAGCCAGATGTCCTGCTTGCCTTCACGAGCTTCGTGGGGCAGTTAGACCCAGTAAACGTTAAAGAAACAGCAATAAAATCAGTCTAATAAAGCTTAGGGTTTAACAACAGTATGGGTTAGAGAAAAAGAGGACTATTTGTTTTTTAATGCGTATGTTTAAGCATGAAACTCCAGTGGAGAACTTTATTTTTGAGAGAAAAAGATGAGGATTAGTGTGCATTTTTCTATTTTGGGGATAGCCAGGCTATAACTTAAACCATATGTCATGGTTCAGGAGTAAAAAGACCTATCTCTGACAAGGAATGACCATAACCAGGTGCTACCATCCTCTAATTACAGGATGAAGATGCTGTCTTAGTTGAAATAGTGTCATGGGCACTGAATGATGGGCCATCCTAATGCAACAAGAGAAAATTAATACCACCTAATGGTGGCATGCTTACATTTTCTGTCTCCCTCTTTGCCTCACTCCTTGTCTGCCTCCCCTCTTCCTTCACTTTTGCAAGGTTTTTTTTTCTTTTCTTTTTTCCAGAGAAGGCAGGATTTATTACTTGCAGCAAGTAAGGAAAACACCTGCTTTCCCAAAGCGGTGTCTCTGCAAGTATTTTTTGCTTGTTCATTTTCAAGCCATGGTCTGGGTGCCGGGAATGTGCAGGCAGTGAACCATACAAACGTTGATCCCAAGTTGTGGAGCTTACATTGCAGAAGGAGAGCAGGAAGAGATGGATGATAGACAAGTATACCCATAAATGAACAAGACGATTTCAGAAACCATAAATGTCATTAGGAAAATAAGATGGGGTGATGTGACAAAGGGGTTGGAGGAGAACTCCTTTAACGTGTTCCTCAGCGAAGCCACTGGGAAGAGGTAACATCTACGAGGAGATCAGTTCCGACCAAAGGAGCCAACCTGGAGGAGAGCTGGGGAAGTGCTTCCAGGCAGAAGGATCAGCCAGTGCGAAGTCTCTAGAGTAGGGATAAGCTTTGTGTGTAACTGAAGCCTAGGAAGAAGACGCCATTGTGGTGGGAGAGTCCTGACCAAGAGGGAAATGCCAGGAGAGGCTGGGGAGGTGGGACCAGGTCACACAGGCTCTTGTAAACCCATCTCAAATCTTCCTTCAAGCGGAACTCAGCAATCCCAAAGCTCCCTCCAACTGCTCCAGCCTAAATCCAACTCCTTTATGAAATCTATAGCATGTACCATCTACATAAGGGGTCAGCCAACTGTAGCTCATGGGTGAAATCCAGCTTGCCGTCTGCCTTTGTAAATAAAGTTTTATTGGCACACAGTCATGTCCACTCATTACGTATTGACTGTGGCTGCTTTTAAATTAGAAGGGCAGAGTTGTATGGTTGTGATGGAGACGGTATGGACCCTAACCTGATCCACAGATTCCTTCTAAGTACTTAAGTTGCATAATCCTACAATGGCATTTATAGATATGACTTGTTTTCTGTGTCTTTGTGTCATCTCTCCAATGGCTCAGTAAGCTTGCTGAAACTGGGGGAAGCCGTACTGCTGAAGGGTTAGGGGCTTGGGCTCTGCAACCAGCTTGTCCAGGTTTGGGTTTCTGCTGGACCACTAAGTAGGGACATCCATGGGCTCATTAATTAAATTCTCTGTGCCTCAGTTTCCTTGTCTGTTTCCTACCCCATAAAGTTATACATGGATTAAATGAGGTAATGACCACGAGCACACAGGAAGAGCTCAATAAAGGTCTGTTTTATGGGAGTTCTGCACTCGGCACACAGATGCTCCCTCATGGTGGATAACGTTGGCTTTCCAAGAAGACTCTCATGCCTTGCTTTCAATTTCTTTGATAATGGAGGGGCAGAAATAATTGAAATATATTAAGCAAAAACTTAAATTTCTAATATACTGCCTACGCCCATCATTTTTAAGTGAGACTGGCCCATCAGGAAATACTCTACATTCTCCGTCCCGGGGACTCATCTCTATTCTGTAGGACCGAGGGGGGAGCCTGCTTCCTTGGGCCAGCTGAAGCTGGCCTGGCTTCCCAGTGATCGAATCTCAAATGACTCCTTTTTGTTCATAAAGCAGAAATCTTAAGGAAAAAGAAAACTCCATGGGAGATATTTTTGTATTTGGAGAAGCTATTTTTCTTTTAGAAACCTTGACTCAAGACCTATGCATTCCAGATGTCTGAGGACGGTTAAGGCCAACAGCCTGTGGTGGTCAGGGAGGTGCTGGGCTGCACGAAGTGTCTGCTCTGTGCAGCGCTTAGTCACTGTGGTGGGGAGAGGCTGGAAGAGAAGAACTAATTAATTCCAACAACAATTTTGCATTCACTCACTGTGTGTGACCTGGAATGAGTCACTTCACCTCTTTGATTCAATTTTTCCACCTGTAAAATGGGGATGATAATAGATGTATAATGAATAGAGATAATGTGTGTGAATATAGCTTGTGAACTTCAAAGCACCATTAAAAATCTGAGAATAAATGTTACAGATCTGTCTCCTCGTGGCTACTTTTAAAGTATGGCGAGCTATAAATATCTTGGGATTAAAAAGCAGTGGTGTTTTAACTAACATCCTTCTAGTCATTAAAGTAGATATTCTAGTATAAAGATATAAAAGCAAAGGGAATATATATATGTAACCCTATGTAAAAATAGAAAAATCTCATCTATATGAAAATATAAATAAAATATATTATTATATATTTCTATTTATAATATATGTAATTTATAACGTATAATATAATGTATATTATATATCTATAAAAGGTTTCCCATAGGGAACCTTAAAGTGGCATCATTCAAGGTAATTCCTTCTGTCTGAATGTCTCAAACTCTTTGCTAATTTTTTATTTTTGGTGGGGGCAGGGGGAGGTTATCCTACTCCCCTCTTGGCTAATAGGATTTCTATTCTATTCTGAATAGACAAGGTACCCCTACTTTTACACTTCCTCAGCTTTCCCCTGAACTCCAAATGTCGCATTTTACCGAATCCAAGATACCAACGTAAACTCCTCAGTACATTTTTGTACCACTAAGAAAGAAACACCACCGATTAAGCTCTGACACTCCATAGATTAAATGATACATTCCAATATCAAAGATGCTAAAACGTGAGAAATATGGAGCTCAGGAATCTATCAAACAGCTTTTTAAAGAATATGTGCAAAAATAAGAACACGAATGGATGTATTCTGGGATAGCAATTATAGAACTTAATGTTTGTATTCCTTAGTGACCAGATTAATAACAGTTAGCATTCAGCTATGTCATGCTTTGGCCCAAAACATAAGTTTACACAATTGTCTCATGATGTTTACAACCGCCTTGAAGGATAGGAAGAGTAAATATTATAATCTCAGTTTATCAAATAAAGAAACTGAAGTCCAGAGAGGTTAGTAGCTAGGTCAGAGTGACACCGCGCCCAAGCTGGGAGGGGTCTGCCATACACAGTCCAGGGATGTTTTTTCTTCGTATTTAGATCTTGGTGGTTTTAGGAGTAACAATTGTCATTTTATGATGATCTAAAGAACACAGAGTTCAGATAAGAAAACAACTTCTGAGAGTTTTAAAGTCTGAGGAAAAAATAATTCATAAACAAAGAACTACATGCCTTGAAATTAAAATAAGACATACTATTGCAGACATGGGAAGGCTTACTTTGAAAAGGCCCTTCCAATGCACATGGGGTTTAGCTGAGCTGCTGTCATAGCATATAACTCAATGTAGATAGAGTCAGACATTCTGTGCCAGGGATGGTCTGGGAGCCGATGGCTGGGAGATGAAGCCATGTGTGAGTGACTCCTTGAGAGCAGATTATCTCAGGATGGGAAGTTGGATGGTGAGGTTTGGAGTAATGAAAATGCGTGAGATTTGGGGAAATCTGAGAGCCACAAAAGGAACGCAGACACTTAGAAAGCCGGGACAGCCGAAATGGAGCATGTGTCCTGAAATATACCAGGGGAGGCCGGGGTAGTTCTGTGAGCAGTTCTGGGCTGCAGAGATTTGGGAGGAAAACACATAAACCTAAGGCAGAGGTGAGGTTTAGAGCCAGCTTCTATTTCATCAGGGACCAAAGAAGCTGGAAGAAATAACTTAGGCATTTGGTTCATTAGGTAGAAATGAAGACAGTGTAGCAAGGAAGAGCTGTGATTAAAATGGTGGGTAGCAATACTAGGCTTTTGCAAGGCTACCCATTAGCAGCTGTTGATTTCTTCAACAACTGAGCATTTCAGTGGAAGCAACCAGGTAAGTGAGGGCACTTGGCTATAGCTGAAGGGGGTCAACCTATTTGGCCTTTTCTGAGCTTGATAAGGAAGGGTAAATAGGAGGAGGCAAACCTGTACTTAGGAAGGGAAAGCTGGGGATCTGAGATAATTACAGAATAAGCTGACATGTATAGAGTAATCTCAAGGGCTGGAAGCGATACCAAGGTAACTTTATTTTAATCCCTCTAGCAGTCCTATGAAATAGACACTCCTGTTTCCATTTTACTGCGGCAAACTGAACTCAAAAAGCTGGACTGACTTGCCCAAGGTCATCATAACGAGTAGGAGTCTGCATTTATCTGATACCAAAGCCTTTGAGGATAGCACGCTGCCTCTGATATGCGGATTGAGGGTGTGAACAAATTAACTTTTAAAAAAAAAATGGAGTGCGTGCTCCCATGCTCTGTACTTTTTAAAAATAAAATATAACTGTTGAAATAAGCACACACAGTAGCTTGCCCCTAATTGGCTAGCACGGATAAGAGGGTTTAAAATAATAAATACGGAAAATAAATGTGAGATAAAGCAGCGCTTACTGTCTCACCATGGCGTGGCGCCCTTAACAACTGCTGTTCTCAGTTTTTGCTTAAACGTGCGTGGACAGTTCGTGAGGAATCAGAAGACCTGCCTGCCTGCCACGCTTTCAAGGGGGCTGTGAGGGCCTCCAGGCACTCTGGTGGTTCTTCAGCATTTGTAAGAAGGCTTTGCCCTGGATGTCAAGGTCCTGCCTAGCGCTCTGTCCGGAAATGGCTGTAATGCATCGGCCTTCTAAGCACTTTTAGTGAGCTCTCAGATTCCCTACTCACTCGGCTTCTCTGCATCTTCTTTGCAGCTGGGAGAACTGCTTTTCTGCTCCACACAGCTTTCAACTTGACAAATGCGACTTGGCATAAATGTCCCTGTAGCCTTTTTAGCTTGCTCTTTTCAGAGCAAAAGCAGAAAGGAAAAAAAAAAAAAGCAAGAATAGGAAAATTACAATTACACGATGTGTAGATCCCATGGCTTGATTTCCCTGGCAACCACCCTTTCTAACTCCCCTTGAATCCTGAAGCTGGTGTCAAAGTTAATTTGCTTAAGATTGCTGAAAAATTACCTATCAAGGACACGAGTAAATACCTACCTCTTTTTAAATAGAGCTAATACCCATGGCCACATCTTTCTCCAAATAACATTTTAAAATACCCTTGAATAGAACATTGTAAACAGTGCTATTTGATGGTGATGCACTCGCTGCTACCCTGTGGAATTATTCTCACCCACGTATGTTTACAGGTATCTACGGGGTACCTTGCACCATAGCAGGTCCCAGGGCGATACACCAAAGACATTTCACAAAACACAGTCTGGTCTCAAAGGGGTTTACAAGTTTTAAGCGGATCGGGCAAATCTGGGGGGTGGATGAAGGAAAAGAGTAAAAATAGCTTTAACGCGAATCAAGCTAAGTTGAGTATTAAATTTCAGTACCTTCGAATTACCTACTGGCTTTGTAGTTGGCTCTTATGAATCCTCTTCTTGGTGCTAAAACTGTTCCTTTGGAGTTGAATGTATCTGTGCAAATGCAAAGTGCATTTCCATTGGGAAATGGCACTGCAGGAGAAATGTGGAGGGACAAGGTCTGTGACCCCTCAAAGGAGGGGAAGGACCCATGGGCCTTTGCGGGGCTGGCAGAAAATATTGCTTAGGTGATGCTCATGTCAAAGGGGGCACGATCTGTTGGGAAGATACCCTTGTGATACCAGAACAAGAAATAGTAACTACGGTACTATATGCCAGTATCATATGAGGAGAGGGGAGGAAAGCACATTTTATTCATTGTCTACCCTGTATTTTGATTGTAGTGAACGTCTGTGGCTTCTGCTACCCAGTTCTACTTCTGATTCTTGCTGTCACATCCCACGATTTTGCTTTGGGGAAACCTTGCTCCCCCCCACTTGAGGTCTCCATATGTCTCAGGAGTAGCAGAGGCCTTGGCATATCACGTTCCCCAGCTCTATTGCTAGTCTCATGGCTAAGCGTGTGATCTCAGGCTGTTCAATCAGCAGGCATCTCCCGACCTTTGCTTGGAAGCTGGGACAAAGATTGTTCCTCTCCTGCAGTATATCTATAGGGAAGCAATTAGCTTTAGGACCCACTGGCAGCCGTTTTACATTCCCTGCTACACAAACATTATCTCAGGTAATACAAAACCCCAGCATGGTTAGTCATTCCACTGAAAAGATGAGAGAGTTGAGACTTATGCTTTAAATAACATCCTCGAAAATTTATAGCTAGTAAACCGTCGTCAGAATTGAAAGGCACATTTGTCTCACTCAAATTTCTATGATCTTTTCATCATATCATCATATCATTCTGTAACCTTCAACACTTAGTAATTTTCCATTAAACATAAAACTCAAACATCAAGTTGCTGGGAGATACAACACTATAACATTTTGAAACCTGTAACAAGTAGTGAGGATTAGCTGCTTGGAAGAACTGAAAGACTTTAAAAAATAATGCCCGCAGAACACCCGTCACCCAGCAGTTATAGCTGGCTACAAGTTTGAGTGAAATATAAGCAAGAACATAATTCTAATAGATAGCAAGATAAAAACACCAGAGGTTTAGGTCTATGGTAAATATATGTATTTCCACTGACTATACAGAGATAAGCTAATTTAGAGTCCTTAGTTTTTAATGCAGCTGTTCATTTCTCACATGTCTTTCTGACATATTGGAGGCATGTCTGTTGGCTTGCCATGGCTAGCTAAGCCATCATATTTTTCCATTATTTTTGCAGTCACTAGCATGTAGGTTTCTGTACTATAATTCCATGACTCGGATCCCCTGAGGCAAACTCGACTTCTGTGTCTGGTGTTCAGAAGCAGCGAAGTGAGTAGAAGGTTAGTGAGCTTCCTCCTGGGGTCAATAGAAGCCCAGGTGTAGAAATACCATTCATCAAAAGTAAACTTCAGTGTTGGCTAAAATTTTATGAATCTCCCAGCACGTATGGAGACCCCAGTCCTTGTCAAATGCTTATGAGCATGGATCTTTCTCCTTAGAACATAAAGTCTGATCATCTTATTAGGAGCAACTGTTAAAGCTCGTTTAGAGTCTAAAAACTAACAAGTCCATCATCTCCGGTATTAATACTTCATTTCCAAATTATGAATTTTGAAACTAATTTCAGCAAATAGTTTCCTTTAGTTTAGCATTAATTGGGGGATATTAAGTTTCTCAGATGATGCTATAAATTATTATACTTGTGAAGCATTCACTTAGGTCTTTGGTATCTATTAAATAAAACTCAGCAGATTTAAGAAGAGACCCAAGTAAAGATTTCCTGCTTTTCATCGCTCTCATATGATTACTACTGCATCTTGGTGATGTTTGGACTTTTGATTCCAAGTTACATTTACAACACCTGAAAGTGTACTGCATTCAAATGGACCCAAACAGAATCCTTCCTTCCTGAATACCACACTCTAATATAACCATACGATCATCTTTCAAATTACGTGAATCTAGAAAGAACTGAATAATATTTTGAGTGTCCTTTGCACATGTGTAACACAAAATTCCACGTTAATAATCCTTGTATGGGGAAACTGTCTCTTGAGGATTTGTACTTTAAGCCTGTATTTCAACCCACTTCCTCTGGACAGCATGATATCTAGAGCTAAGAGGAGGTGTCACTAAAGCCTGGGCACAGATGAGTGATACACCCAACAGCTACCTGAACCAGGATTTCCAAGCTAGCTCAAGCTCCAGTGAGAGGGCGTGTCCCACCTGGAGTATTCATTGTAGGGTTTGAGGTGAGGTTTCTTAGACCAAACTTTATGATGGTATTCTTTTCCTTTGCTTAGTGGTTAGGCTGGAGGTAAAATTACAATACCATTTCTTTTGTGATGTTTTCAAAATACTGTTAAAGTATTCACTCACTTATCCAATACATATTTGTTATTCAATGTATATTATTGTGAAGTAGTCACAGGGGACACGGCAGTGTATAAACAGGAAAAACAATTGCCTTCGTGGGGGAAGGAGGAAAAGGACATTCGTATGATAAATGAAATGTACGTTACATGGTGAATGTGCTGTGGAGAAAAAGAAAGCCGGGGAGGGGGACCAGAGGGTACGTGTGGGCGGGATGTGCAGTGTTGAAGGGTGTGCACAGACCCGGAAGGTCTCACTGAGAAAGAGACCTCCCAGTACGGATCAGCACGATGGGGGGCGAGGGATTAGCCCTGAGATCTGTAGGGTGAGTGCTCAAGGCTGAAAGAAGAGTGAGAAGGTCCTGAGGGGAGGCCAGGTGGGAGGGAGAGGAGACTGTAGGTGAGCACAGCTGTGTGTGATGGTGGGCGTGATGGCAATCAGGTGTGGGGTGCAGATCATGTGGGCTTTGCAGGCCATGGTGATGACCGTGGCTTTGACTCAGGGTGAGATGGGAATAGATCAGAGGTTTTGATGAGAGATGGGACACTTTCTGGCTTAAGAGGATCACTTCCGGTGCTGGTTGAGAATGGCTAGAAGGGGGTAAGGGTAGGATCAGAGGGACAGTGTGGGGGGCTTATGCAGTCATCCAGACTAGAGTGGAGGTGAGGGATGCTGGTGGTGGAGGAGGAGATGGGGAGAAGATAGAGCCAGTGGGTTTCTTAACGATGATCGGGACATGGGTGTTGCAGGTAAGAGAGGAGTTATGAGAGACTCCAAGGCTTTTGGCCTTATCAGTGGGCTGGAGTGAATTCCCATTAGCTGAGATGAGGAGGCCCAAGGGAGGTGCAGAGATGGGGGACAACGCTTAGGAGTTCAGTTGGGGACGCGTTCAGTTTGAGATGCACACGAGACATCTCAGTAGAGAGACTGAACGGGGATGTGGGTATCCAAGCCTGGGAGTTCAGGTAATGTGGCTGGGAAACCAAATGTGGGCAGTCCCATGGTATTTAAAGCTCTGAGAATAATGAGGTGATCTAAGAAATGTAAAAGAGGGCTTCCCTGGTGGAGCAGTGGTTGAGAGTCCGCCTGCCGATGCAGGGAACACGGGTTCGTGCCCCGGTCCGGGAAGATCCCACATGCTGCAGAGTGGCTGGGCCCGTGAGCCATGGCCGCTGAGCCTGTGCGTCCGGAGCCTGTGCTCCGCAACGGGAAAGGCCACAGCAGTGAGAGGCCCGCGTACCACAAAAAAAAAAAAAAAAAAAAAAAAAGAAATGTAAAAGAGAGAAGTGGCCCAAGAGATGTGCCCATTGGGCACCGATCCAACCTCAGGAGCTGGGGAGTTGGGCAGGAACAAGCAAGGCTGTCTGAGAAGGGTCACCGAGGTGTGGTCCTCAAGGCTGAGTGTGGAGGGTTTGTTGAGGAGGAAGGAGTAATGAACTGTCACGGTGATTTTTCCCTGGTCTTAATCCCACTGGGGCACGAAATTGGCAAGGTTCATTTTAGCCCCGAGTCCTGAGCTGCTTTACCGACGGGTTCTGTGTTAATCAGCTTTATCTTCCCAGCAAGCTGCTTCTTGAGTCCAAGGCTTTTGTTTCCTTCTTTCTCTCTCTCTCTAAAGCAGGAGCTTTTGAACACTTTTTAAACTATGTTTCACAGTAAGAAATACATCTTACTTTGGAAATGGGTACATGCACTGAAAGAAAGAACTACTTAACCTCTCTGCATGCCACGCATTCTCTCTTCTATTTTCTTCTATTGTATTCTACTTAATTAAAAATAATGTTGTTTGTGACCCACTGGATTGATTTCACTAAGCACTAATTGGTTGCGGCCATTGGTTTGAAAAACATTGTGTTTTAGAGCATCCAGTACCGAGCGCCGCCACGCTCATTATTCATCAGAGAGACAATGTGATTCATCTTTGTTTCTCCCAAAGCACCTTCGATAAAGTAAATGCTTAAGACGTGCTTGCTTGTTGGATGAATAGCTACGAGACCCTAAAGTAATACTCCTTGAATTGAGTGCTCCGGTTCTTAGTTACCTTTACATTTACTGATCGTATTTTTGTAGAAGAATATTTCTAAATGGCTGTCTATCTTCAGAATAAGGACAGACAGGAGTGTCTTTCTGAATGGGCCCCTGTGTAGCCGAGAGTCAGAGAATGCACTGGCCAGGGTTGGAGATGCCCTCCCAGAAGGAGTCGTCAGTCCATCAGCTGGGTTGGTACCACATGTGCAAAAGCAAGAGCAGGCAGCCTGATGCTTGAATGTATTTGCATGTTGTTTTTCTAAAAATTGACATATACTTGACTTACAGTAGTATATTAGTTTCAGGTGTACAACATAGTGATTCAGTAGTTGTATAGATTATACTCCATATAAAGTTATTATAAAATATTGGCTATATTCCCTAAGCTGTACATTACACCCTTGTAACTTATTTTATACCTAGTTGTTTGCGCCTCTAAATGTAACACCTGAAATCACAAAACTGCTAGAAGAGAGCACAGGCAGTGCATTCTGACATCGTCTTAGCAATAATTTTTTTGGATCTGTTTCCTCAGGCAAAAGAAACAAACAAAAAAAGCAAATGGGACCTAATCAAACTTCAAAGTTTTGCACAGTGAAGGACACCATTAACAAAATGAAAAGGCATTTGCATGTTATTAATAAATAAATTAAAAGGCTTTCATTCACCTTAGAACAGCCCTGTCTTTTTATTCTAATTTATATGGTACTTGATGTCAATGTAAAACCTCTGTCATTTAAGAACTAGAGAGAAAACCCCATTAAATATCTATGACCAAAATAGACGGACTGGGACAAAAAATCATTAGGAATAACATGTTTTAGAATCTTGAAGTGTCCAAGTGTAGAAATGATATATTATTCAACCTAGACGTTTCGTTAAAGGAATCTTGAAGCACCTGGCACATAGTAAGCTCTCAATAAATGTTAGGTAATGTCTAAACCCTTCTCCACACAGCACACCTACAAACGTGGCACAGAAGAAAATGGAATGTTTTGCCACTATGTAATTCTTACCCAGGTAGTTTTTCACGTACGGGGAAGGATCATAGTGACATGAATATAGTATAGAGTTTGGAATCAGGTAAAGCCGGGTTCAGATCTGACTCTACGACTTACCAGGTGTGATTTTGGCCCAGTGACCTTAATCTCTTTTAACCTCAGTGTTCTCAAACCTCAAATGAGGACAGGAACACATACTCAGGGCCTTACTGTAAGGATAAAGATGGTATGAACTTACATATAAGTATTTTATATATATATATATATATATAATGTCTATTAAATAAAAGTTGTTTTCGGAATTCAGAAGGTATTTTTGTGTAGAAATCATGTTGTAAGTGATGATTAAGTTCCCACGGGGAGCCAACCCCCTACAGCCTATTTAATTCATGATAGAGCTGAACCGTGGTGGACTGAGGAACTGTTCAAGGCTCTTTGAGCCTGGGGGTGGGAGGGGCTTGGGGTGGGAAGTTCCGTGCACTTGGGGGAATCTTCAGTGGCCTGTGATTAAGGGACAGTGGATCAGTCAACGTTCTGAGAGCAGAACAGAATGAACAGAGATTTCTTTGAAGGAATTGGCACATGGTTTTGGTTTTGGGGGATGGCAAGTATGAAATCTGGTGGGCAGGCTGGTAGGGTGGAAACTCAGGCCAGAGCTGATGCTGCCGTCTGCGGGCAGAGCTGATGCTGCTTCTGGAAGAAGAGCTTTGCTCTTAGGCCTTTCACCTGATTGGACGAGGCCCGACCACATTATCAGGGGTCAGCACCTTTCCTTAGTCAACTGAATGTAGATTTTAATCTACACAATTCCTTCCCAGGGATGCCTGGATTAGTGTTTAAGTAAATAACTGAGTCCTCTAGCCTAGCCAGGTGGGGCACCCAGAACCAGCCATCACAGGTGGCGGCTTCTGGGGTGGCGGGCGTGAGACTCCAGGTGCAGACAGGACCACTCAGAGCTGGTTGATAGGCAGGCTGTCTTCGGTCGTGAGCTGTATGTGCTCTGTTCCTTCTCTAGGAGTTAGTTTGGGTCAAAACCTACATGTAAATACCAGCTCCCTAACCGGCCTCTCAGGAGCCCCACAAACGCTGTCCAAGCAGAGGGAACCTCTGCTGTTTGGACTACAGACCCAGCGCCTAGCAGGGCACCCGCCAAGCTTGTGAATTTAATGGACAAGCTTTTAAGGGCAAGAGAGTCATTTGTGAAATTTCTGTTTCTTGTTGACAAATGAAGAGGAAAATCTACACATCACACCACACGAAATACACAGGATTCTCAGAGACCTATCTTTTGTTTAAGCTCTTCTGCATTCTAAAAGACCAAGAATTCCATAATGACCTGCCTTCATGGAACAAATATAGAGCTCACCTAAAAAAATAAAGAACTGCTCTGACAACCTGCCCATACTACTAATGCAACACGATCACAATATTTTAAAACCACTTGTTGACAAATCCGTCTCACCCACCCAACTGTAAGCTACTCGAGAGGCAGGATGACATCATTCCTCTGGCTGAGATTATGTCTTATTCCTGCCTGTATTTCCAGTTCCAAGCAGATTATCAAATAAGCTTAAAAAATAAAATGAGCTAAAAGTGCTCATGAAATCGTTTATTACATCACCTGAGTTATACCTGATGTTTGGATCAGTTGGGATGTAAGTGTGGGAACCTTCAGTCCTGGATTTTCCTCTATGAATAGCAGGGAAGAAGTCTGCCATCTGATAGGTAGGGAGAGGTAGGGAGTGCCCTGTGCATGCAGGAGCTGGTGGCGGGGTGTAGTATCATGGCGGTGGGTTTGGGGGATCGAATGCATAGCCAGCATCCAGGAGAGAGTCGTTGGTGGCCTCTAGGGAGCTGCAACTGGGTGTTTCTGTGGAGGTCTACCAATCAAGAAACCTGAGTATATCACTCGGTTTGTCAAATTCAATTCCTTCTCTTCAGATGAACATCTATTCACATCATGCTTTGATAAATGCCATCAATTACAAACGAAGAAACGGACACCCGGAATGTAAATTACAGCTTATACCGCTAATAAGTGGCAGAATTGGGCTAGAATTCAGATCTCTTCTCTCTAGGACCTGAGTGCTTTCAGCTTCATCATACTGCAACTACTTATCCTCTGAACTCAACAAAATGAGAAAATGATTCATCTTCATGACTTCTTTTCACAATTTGCAAAACTGTTTTGATCTCCTCTACGGATATGCAGAGAACAAAAATGGAGGTTGGCTCCTAGGTGTAGATGGGAAAAACCACAACAGAACGCAGTCTTTGGGAACTTACATTTTTTGTACACCTTATACCAACATTTGTTTTACTCAGAGGAATCTGTGCAAACGAAATATAGCAAATAGAGACATGAAAGTGACATTGGCTTATAAATATAGGTATGTGTCATGTCTTGCATTGTATCATGAACCTAGACCGTGCCAACTTTTTATGATAAAAACTGTCATGAGGTAAGAATCTTATTCAAGATAATGAATGATTATCTTTGTAGAAGAGTCTTTGCTAATGGCATGCTCCATGATTCCTTCTAACCCCCAATATATATATATATATTTTTTAACATCTTTATTGGGGTATAATTGCTTTACAATGGTGTGTTAGTTTCTGCTTTATAACAAAGTGAATCAGTTATACATATACATATGATCCCATATCTCTTCCCTCTTGCGTCTCCCTCCCTCCCACCCTCCCTATCCCACCCCTCCAGGTGGTCACAAAGCACCGAGCTGATCTCCCTGTGCTATGCGGCTGCTTCCCACTAGCTATCTATCTTACGTTTGGTAGTGTATATATGTCCATGCCTCTCTCTCACTTTGTCACAGCTCACCCTTCCCCCCACCCCATATCCTCAAGTCCGTTCTCTAGTAGGTCTGTGTCTTTATTCCTGTCTCACCCCTAGGTTCTTCATGACATTTTTTTTCTTAAATTCCATATATATGTGTTAGCATACGGTATTTGTCTTTCTCTTTCTGACTTACTTCACTCTGTATGACAGACTCTAGGTCTATCCACCTCATTACAAATAGCTCAATTTCGTTTCTTTTTATGGCTGAGTAATATTCCATTGGATATATGTGCCACATCTTCTTTATCCATTCATCCGATGATGGGCACTTAGGTTGTTTCCATCTCCGGGCTATTGTAAATAGAGCTGCAATGAACATTGTGGTACATGACTCTTTTTGAATTATGGTTTTCTCAGGTGATATGCCCAGTAGTGGGATTGCTGGGTCATATGGTAGTTCTATTTTTAGTTTTTTAAGGAAGCTCCATACTGTTCTCCATAGTGGCTGTACCAATTCACATTCCCACCAGCAGTGCAAGAGTGTTCCCTTTTCTCCACACCCTCTCCAGCATTTATTGTTTCTAGATTTTTTGATGATGGCCATTCTGACTGTTGTGAGGTGATATCTCATTGTAGTTTTGATTTGCATTTCTCTAATGATTAGTGATGTTGAGCATTCTTTCATGTGTTTGTTGGCAGTCTGTATATCTTCTTTGGAGAAATGTCTATTTAGGTCTTCTGCCCATTTTTGGATTGTAACATCCAATATTGACGGGAATTCTGGAATATTGTCTTTAGAATTCTCTCTCTCACACATACACGGACACGTACCCACATTTCGTATTCAACGATGATGTTTTTCCAGTACAGAAGTTGTGAACTCCTACAAACAGTAACAACGCAGATATATTTCATTTGAGAAAGGCTTATTTTGGGTCTTTTTCCCCCTTTCTTTACCTTTTTGGTAATGAGTCAAACTGACCTGATTTGGGTTCTTCAGCTATTCAAGCCTCCTCCTAGTAATGAGGCTGGCCTGCTGCAATTCATATACACCTCACTGCTGCTGGGTGAGGGGGCACTTAACCTCCCACTCAAGTTTGCAATTGTTTGTGCAGAGGAAGAAAAAATTTTGAATTAATAGAAAAGTGTTAAATTAAGCTCCACTTATGATATCCCATCTGGCAAAAAGTAATTATTTTCTTTTTTCTTGAGACAGAGTTGGACAACATCCAGAAAACAAAACAAACTCTTTTGTGTCAGAAAGTCCACAGGGAATTTTTTTTTTTTTTTAAGGAGGACATAGTTCTTAAATCAGAAAAAGAAAATTAAGTGCTTCCTAGCTTCTAGCCAAACTAGTCAAATGTTCCGATATCACTGTAAGAAGTCCCAAACAGAAAATACTTCTAGGGGGTAGGTAGGACACTGTGGGGTAGGATGAGGCAGGAAAGGGGGGGATTTGTTCTCTTCTTCCGTCCAAAGTGCTTCTAGATGTAAAATTTGACCTGATTTCAGTTGTAATAAATATATGGGACACAGAGGCAACAGATACTCAGAAGTGGTTTTCCCTATCTGGTGTTTTAGGGATGGCTTTTTGAACAAGAATCACATAAGTAACAATTGATTTTTCTGTCCAATTTTGTAGGAGGCATAATTTTCTTGAATTTCCTATGGAGAAGTACATTTATTTGTTTTGATTTACAAAACATCCTTCCTTTGTTCTTATGTTATACAGAAACCAAAAGGAGACATAAAAATTGTATCCGGGAGGCATTTGGGGATCATGAAATAATTAAATCAGAAGTTTCTAGCACATGGATCAGTAAAAGTAGAGGGAAACTAGGGCATCTGACCAGCTTCCCCTTTGAAGCATTAACATAGGCTATCCCAGGTGGATTCAATTCAGATAAAATTTTAATATCTTTATTAAGGTACTTGAGGATATAGATTTATAAAAGAGTGATTCATAAAAATTCTATTATTGCATTATTTTAATTAATGAAACTCAGTTGATAACATAACAAAAGCACTGACTGAAAGACTGATATATAAAAATAATATCTGCAATTTATTCAACTGATGAATTGGTTTAAAGATTTAATTACTGGGCGATTTATTTTGGCATCATTTGTAAAAAGCTAACAATGTGATCGTGAATGACGGTTGTCGATATGCATTGCTAACATCCTAGTTCCTCAATATGTAGAATGTGATCCTCCTGAACGCAGCGATTTTGTTTTGTTTAGTTCTTTATTCTCAGTATCTGGAAGTGCGCCCGGCATATGGTAGATGAGCATTAAACAATTGCTAAAGGAAGGAACACTGCCATGTAATGAAGCGTCTCACAGCTACTAAAAAGAATGGGGTGGATCTATTTACTGACCTGGAGAGAAGACCAACACAGTTGACTTTTGAACAATGTGGGTTTGAACTGTGTGGGTCCACTTATATGTGGATTTTTTTTCAATAGTAGATGTTACAGAACTACATGATCCTGATTGGTTGAATCCAAGGACCTAGAACCTTAGATATGGAGGGACCGCCTATAGGAAGAGCTAACTATAAATTATATGCAAATTTTCTTCTTCGTGGGGGGTTGGCATCCCAACCCCCATGTTGTCCAAGGGTCAACTGCATATATAATAAAGTAAAAGGGCCACGTGCTGAATAGTATTTACAGTATAACACTCATACATACGCATATATTTTTGTGTTTGAGTACATGCAAGAAATATCAGAAAACACTAAAATGATAATAGTGGTGGCTATCTTTAGGATGTAGGAGCGGGGAGCCTGGGAAGCAGGGGGCTTTCACTTTTAACTCAGTACCATTCCGTACTGTCTGTATTTTTTTCAGAATTAACATGTATCAATTTCATTACAAAATGAATTCTGTGGAAAAACCCCGAACACACTTTTCTTTAAAAAAACAAAATCTGTGAAAAGTCCACAAATTTACAGTCCGTATAGATCTGGCCTTTTAGAATTTGTGTCGTCTTCACATGAGCTCAGTCTACAGATTCTATTCCATCACTTGCAAAGAAAACCTAAGGAACAGGTTTTAACTGGAAACTGATGAAAGCTGGGTAGGAGAATCAGCAAGAACTATTATTAAAGCTATTTTTCTTTCCTGTATTTTCAGCTTGGGTTAGAATTTTGTATTTAAAGTGAAGAAAATGTACATGTAATCGTATGCAAAAACCCATATGTTCTGTATCGGTCTGTGTCACTTATTTTCAATGAGATAAAATAGCTTATTAAAGTTGAATTTTCCCGTTGGGTTTAGACGATTCAGCTGTTTATCCAGCAGCACTTTGCTTAAAAATAGATGGGATGACATTTGTGGGTGCTTTGAAAAAAATATCCTTTGGAGAAAGAAGCAGAACTCTAATGCCACTTTTACCATTTCCATTATGTAAGAAAGGCAAATTTTATGTTATGAGGACTTCATGTAACTTATTCTCCTTTCTAACAAATAAACGATAGCTCTTTTGAAACCAGTCACGATCATTGGAGGTCTAAGGGCATCTCACCTGAGTTTTACTGTTTGGTGATTGAAATTCATTTAGCGGAAACCTCAAATATGGTTAGAAAGAGTTCCTTCTGATTGCATGTGGAGATGTCTCTTTTTCACCCTTCTAATGATGTGCTTCCCCCCATCATTCTTTCATCAGCTATCTATTGAGTGCCTGCCATGTGGCAGGCTCTGTGGTTACAAAAATGAATATATGAAAAATGGTTACAAAAATGAATATATGAAAAAGTGGTTACAAAAATGAATATAAAGATGATTTTGAGTGCATTTTACTTGACTTTATAGACCGATTTAATAATTAAAATTTAATAATTTTTTAACAACATGCCAAAAATAAGAAGTGGTTAATGTTACCTTAAACCTGCTGTCATCTGATTCCTTGGCGTCTAGGATAAGAATTAAAATAGGTTGAGCTGAAAATATACTGTCACCCCAAATTTCAAACCGAGTAGAGAAGTCAATTAAAGTATGAAATATTAAAATCAGTGTTCCAATCTTGGTAGCATTGCTGATGTGACAAAGGATTACGGCACCAGGAGGAAATGAAACCAAATGCATCACTTTCCCACCCAGAAAAATATACCTTTGTCAGAATTCTACTGCTCTTATTTATTTAAAAATGTACTTTAGGAGGAAATTGCATTTATTGGGTAATATGAAAGAGGAAATCAGGTCTGTGTGAGGGCAGGGGTGTATGTCATCACCATGCCACATTTTTTTTTTCCACTTATACATATACATGTATCTATTCTTTTTCAAATTCTTTTCCAATTAGGTTGTTACAGAATACTGAGCAGGGTTCCCTGTGCTATAGAGTAGGTGCTTGTTGGTTATCCATTTTAAACACAGCAGCGTGTACACGTCAATCCCAAACTCCCTAACTATCCCTCCCCACCACCCTTCCCCACCCTGATAACCATAAGTTCTTTCTCTAAGTCTGTGAGTCTGTTTCTGTTTTATAAATAAGTTCATTTGTATCATTTTTTTTTTTAGATTCCACACATAAGCAATATCATACGATATTTCTCTTTCTCTGCCTGAGTTACTTCACTCAGTACGACAATCTCTAGGTCCATGCATGTTGCTGCAAATGGACCACGCCACATTCTTATCCTCTGTTTTTATGGAAGTTTTCTCTGCATGATCATAAAATTAATGGGAGTAGATTCTCTTTCACCCTTTGTCAGGTGTTCCCCTGACCCTGAATGCTGTCACACAGATGGCAGGTGAATGGTGTTTGCCCACTGGGGAGGAAGGGCACTTTCGCCCACCTGTTATGTGACTTCAATACCTGGCTTGCTCCACTGCGGGACTGCCACCTGCCCCTGCTCCAAGGTAGCCTGCTGCTCTGAGCCATCGCAGTCGGTGGTCAGTTTAAGCGGGAGAAAGAATTCTCAGGCACCCATTCATCCACAGCCCCTGGGAATCCACCTCTCAGAGGCAGCCTACCAGATGCATGGTTTCATCACTCTTGTAGTTTCCTTTTCTTAGACTCTGTGAATGCTTTTAATGGTCTGGGTCACCCTCCCCGCCAAGTGCAGGGATTTTGTGTTTTCTTTTGAATAGCAAGGTATAGTTCTGAGCGCGCCGTGGCATTCTGTAAAAATGATAAACGCTAATGATGAACAACGAAGCAGGCTCTCCAGGCTCTGGGGCTGGCTACAGGAGAACTCAGAACGAGGGGAGAAATAAGTCCATTTCGGACACAAAGGCAAGATCTAGCCTCTCATTAGATCCAACTGCTCCGTGTGAAAATGTGTTAATAAAATAGGGCTGGGATTTTGTGAGGGAGGCATGCATGTGTGGACCAGGTTTTCAAGATGTGTTTTCCATCTTCTTCCCAGTTTGGGGTGTTATGATGTCATAAGATTTCAAAATCCAAACATGGTATTTTCTTTCTTCTTTCCTTTTTATGTTCAAACCTCCGCTATAATGAATTAGCTCTCCCTCCTCAATAACTTAGAGCGTTTATGTTGTGAAATACAATAGGTAATGAACATAGGCGATACTCAATTGTGAAATACAATAGGTAATGAACATAGGCGATACTTAAGTATATTCCCTCTTATGGTCCCTTCAACTTGATTTGTATGTGATTTTTGACTCTGTGAATACATTAATTTGATCAAGTAATGAACAATATTAACTTTATATCTTATACAAATGTATCCTCCTCATAAACAAAACTTTCAAAAAATACTAAATGTTTTAAAAACCTTAGACTTGGGCTTCCCTGGTGGCGCAGTGGTTGAGAGTCCGCCTGCCGATGCAGGGGACACGGGTTCGTGCCCCGGTCTGGGAGGATCCCACATGCCGCGGAGCGGCTGGGCCTGTGAGCCATGGCCGCTGAGCCTGCGCATCTGGAGCCTGTGCTCTGCAACGGGAGAGGCCACAACAGTGAGAGGCCCGCGTACCGCAAAAAAAAAAAAAAAAAAAAAAAAACCTTAGACTTGATTTAGAATTTTGTTTTGAGAAAGCAAAATATGCCAGCTTATAAAAGTCATGTGCAGTGATGAATGCAACACTACACGTTTTTTCCTCTCTCTAGATTTCATGGTAGTTTAGAAACGAGACAGTTTTTGAAAAGCCCAGTACATGACTAGTTGATGACATCTAATTTCTTAGTCATTTTAAAATAATGTAGATTGGGATAGAGCCACAAAATTAAAACCATGGAAAGGAGAGAGAGAAGATCGGAACTGTGTTAGAATAACAGCCAACCCTTCAAAGCTTCCGTGAGTGGGTCAAAGAACTGAGTTTTCCTGATGTTTTAGCCCAACAAAATTATTCCCCTATCACAAACACAGGACTTAATTACAGAGTACTAAGAGGGAGTAACACTGTTACTAGTTTACTTGAAGTCAGGAAATATTAAAATGCTAGTTGTTCTTTCTTTAAGGCAATTTTCTTTAAAGCAATTCATCAGTTTTAATCAGGCCGATCAGGGTCTTTCAGATGTTAAGAAACAGCCCATTGCTTGGTTTATAAACAAATAAGACTAGAAATGCTCAGCAGTTGTAAAGCACAGAACTGAGCATGGTTGGTACACATATCTGTATCGCCTACAACGGCAGGCATCGTGCCTTTTACAGGCGGAAAGTGTTCAAATTCTACATGTTCGATGTATGATGTAGGCATGTATCACCCAATCTGGTAGCCAGCTGCAACTTTTTCCTGTTCACAGTAATGAATAAACTCTTAGAGCTTGTTAACTATGTAATTCAAAGTTTACAAAGTACTTCGGGGACTGCTCTGGTGGTCCAGTGGGTAAGACTCCGCACTCCCAATGCAGGGGACCTGGGTTCTATCCCTGGTTGGGGAACTAGATCCCACACGCATGCCACAACTGAGTCTGCATGCTACAACTAAAGACCCCACATGCCACAATGAAGATCCCGCATGCCCCAACTAAGACCCGGCACAGCCTAAGTAAATTTAAAAATAGGATGTAGGATGAGGATAAAGTGGTTTATAATTTATTCCTGAGACTTCAACATACTAATTGGGCCTTTTGAATTGCTTGCTGTGGGCAGAGACTGTAGATATTTAATCACTTGATAATTTATTAGTGATGCATTTAATTATTATAAGATAACTTTTAAAATTGAAGAATAGTTGATTTACAATATTGTATTAGTTGCAGGTGTAGAGCATAATGATTCAGTATTTTTGCAGATCATACTCCTTTATAGGTTATTACAAGATAATGGGTATAATTCCCTGTCCTACGCAGCATATCCTTGTTGCTTATCTATTTTAAATATAGCAGTTTGTATCTGTTAATCCCATACTCCTAATTTATCCCTCTTCCCTTCCCTCTCCCCTTTGGCAACTATTAGTTTGTTTTCTTTATCTGTGAGTCAGTTCATATAATTTTATTCCCAATATGAACATGACATGTTTGACTACTGCTCTTACTATCCATTTTTATAAAAAAAGATAATAGTAGTAACCATTAATGATAGTAGCATGCATTGAACATGACATATTTATCTTTTTTAAGGAAAAAATTGTGAATTTTAGACAAGTTTTCCTCAATTGTGAAATACAATAGGTAAAAACCCACCTGCGGTTTTATTATGCTTGAAAATAAATCCGTGTGCATTTCACATGGTATTCTGTTGTTCTCCCTTGATAGACTGCCTCAGTTAAAAAAAAAAAATCATGTCATAGGAGAGAAGGTGAATTCAATCTGGAAGTCCAGAAAACTTGTTCTTAAATTCTAGCTCCGATTTTGAGTTGTTGTTTGAACTATACAATAGATGATAAAGGAATTAATACCTGTTTCATGCAGTTCTGGTGTTATTTCCTTTTATAATTTCCTGCTTTTGAAAGAATAGTGTAGAAGGCCTTACTTTCTCAAGACACTGACATTAGGGTTCCTGAACTGTACTTGTTTTCTTTATTCCACGATAACTCTGCCCACAGGATAAATGAATGAATGAATGAAGCCATCCATCCATCCATCCATTCACATTTGTTTTTTGTTCTTGAAGCCCCCTTACATTGTGTGTGCTGTTTCCAGCTTTACTGAGCTACAATTGATATATAACACTGTTAATTTAAGGGGTACCACCTATCGACTTTATACAATTATATATTGTAAAATGATGACCACCATAGCTTAACATAGCTAACACCTCATCACATCACTTAAGCGCCTTTTTTTTTTTTTGCGCTGAGAATGTTTAAGATCTACTCTCTTAGCAACCATTCACATTTATTGAGGGCTTCCTATATGCCATGCACTATGGGAGCAGAAGATGCAAGTACTAATAGATTGGTATTTGCCCCCAGGGATCTCAGTCTGTGGAGGGAGAGGTAGAATTTGTGGCGGGAGGGGAGCGAGAAGCACACAAGTGTGGCTGCAATGAAGTTACGACATTGCTGGAAAATACATACTAGACAGTGCAGTTACCATGGAAACTGCTTCAAGGAGGTCGTACTTGACTTGAGACTTGGATGGTGGTCCAGACTGCTGGACCCAGGGAGAAAAAGAGGGTATTACACGAGAGGAAACAGCATATGTGGAGGCATGGCCTCGAGAAAGGGCAGTGTGTTCTACAGGAAACACCAATTTGCGTACAATACATGGAGAGTTCAAAACAAGCTTCACTCCAGACTGAGCCTCTCTGGATGGGATCGCTTTGTAGATTAAGCTGAAGGCACTCAACCTCTTGCTAATAATCTTGACTTGGTTTAAAGCACAACAGGTCTTTTTCAAAACGCCTTTTCTTGGATTGCCTTTTTTCTATGAGCAATAGGGAGCTGAGAACAATAGAAAATCGGTCCTTTGGTTTCTGTGGGTCTTTTCTAAGTCCACATTTCTTTTCCCTCCTCAAGGAAATCCCCAAACCATCCTTTCTTCTGAACTGATCACTCCTCGCCGAGCAGGGCCTTCTACCCTCGGCTTGGCACCCTCCCTGCCACACCCCAGCCTCAACCACCACTCACCAGCTGCCGCCTCCACAAGACCTCCCTTCTGGTTCTGCCTAAAATCCCCACCCAGGCAGCACCCTTCCACTTTCTCCTTCTGCCCTTCCTCTAACACACGGCACTGCGATACCTCCAACCACCTGTCAGGCGCACATCTAAGGCTCAGAGGGCCTCCCCAATACCCCCTGCCCCCCTCCCAGCCCCCCATGCAGCAGCCTTTGTAATATCCCCTTTCTTACACTATGAGCTCATTTGGAGTCATCTTTCGTTTCCTAAAATATCACCGCTGTATTAGTTTCCTGGAGCTGCTGTATCAAATTGTACACATTTAGTGGCTTCAAACAACTCACGTTTCTTCCCTTACAGTTCTGGAGGCCAGAAGTCTAAAGTTGGTTTCCTGGGCTGAAACCAAGGTATCAGTAGCCCTGAGCTCCCTCTGGAAGCTCTAGGGGATGACCCATGTCCTCGCCTTGCCCATCTTTCCTCCACTTCAAAACAAGCAGCACAGCATCTTCGAATCTCTGTTTCCATGGTCACATGGCCTTCCCCTGTGGTCAAGTCTCCCTCTGCTTCCCTCTTACAAGGGCCCTTGTGATTCCATTGAGGGCTCACCCAGATAATCCAGGATCATCTTCCCCTCCCAAGATCCTTAGCTCAGTCCCACCTGCAAAGCCACATTTGCCCTAAACAGTCACATTCACACTTTTCTAGGATGAGGATGGGCCGTATTCGGAGCCATTTCTCCACATACCCCATCCACCAACACTACCAACGTGGAGGAGGACTTACTCTGTGCTGGGCGACAGTTTACGATGTGGGCACCGTTATTATCTCTGTTTTACAGATGAAGAAACAGGCACAGAAAGGTAACCTGATGTCTCGAGGCCACATAGATAGAGAAAGCGAGGTCCATCCACCTTAGGAGCGTGTGCTGCTCACATGATGCTGTACTGTTGTCCCTCAGCTTTTGGTACCATGTGCGTCCGTGGGTTGGTTTGGATCACAAGGACCCTAAAGACAATCACGGTCAACACAACGTGGATAATTGTCCAGAAGTCGTAGATGCCCCTTTTCTAGCTGCACTTCAAGAGATTTCTCCTGCAGAGAGCACCGCTAATTAAGGGGTCGGGTGGTAACAGCAGCAATTTGCTTCCCCCTGAAAGGCCACTGGAAGCCCCCTGAGTAGTCTGACGTCAAGCTATGACTGATGAATGTTAAGATCTAACTGAGCTCAGGCAAAAGCGCTGTGGAAAGAGTAATCACAGAGCAGGACCGGGAAAGACATTCATGTTGAAAAGGACAATGGAAATAGAACAGAAACGTGAGGCCCAGCTACTCTCACCATGGAGAGAACAAGAAAGGCAGAAAAAGGCACTGAGCCTGGAGAAGAAAGAATACAGCACAAAGAAGGGTACTTTCAGGTTAACAATAAGGGAAGAACACACTCAGGGTGCATTGGGGAGGCCAGAAAGCAAAGGAACAGGCAGGTGGTGAAAAATCAAGGATTTTTCTACCATCCATTATTCATTTTTAAGATTAAAATTTTCTCTCACTCCAGGGTGGCAGTGGGCCACGTGGAGGATAGAAAGAGCTGGCTCCTGGAATCAAGCAGACCAGGGGGCCCATTCGTTAATATCAGTGTTACTCATGGCAACCTGAGCCTCAGTCTTCTCATTTATGAAACGGGTATAAGCACATGAAGATGAAAGAATTTACATGAATGGCTTTAGCACTGTTCTTTGCAGGAATGAGTAACATAAAGAATTATTGCATTTGGTTTCTGCAACCTCATCAAAACAAAAGGTAATAGGGCTTCCCTGGTGGCGCAGTGGTTGAGGGTCCGCCTGCCGATGCAGGGGACACGGGTTCGTGCCCCGGTCCGGGAAGATCCCACATGCCGCGGAGCGGCTGGGCCCGTGAGCCATGGCCGCTGAGCCTGCGCGTCCGGAGCCTGTGCGGGAGAGGCCACAACAGTGAGAGGCCCGTGTACCGCAAAAAAAAAAAAAGGTAATAAAGTCGTTAAGGAGTCCAAGTTTCTATTCATGCAGTCAGATGGAATTTTCTTTGGGCTCGTTTGTGGCCACACTGTGAATAAGAGACCAGATATCTACCTTCATGAAACTGAGTGGAATAGGCAACCCCATGTAAAACGAAGGAGCATGATAAGGAAATAATGGATGTGATGAGAACTATGGGGAGAGACTGGACACAAACATGGCCAGTCAGAGAGGGCTTCTTGGAGGAAGTGTCATCTCAGCCAAGACTAAAAAGTTCGCAAGGCGTAAATAAGGAAGAGAGTTTGGAGTGAATGGATATGAGAAAGTTAAAAGTACATCAGTGTGGATGAAATGCAGAGTAGACAGAGGGAGTGTTGAGAAATCAGGCTGTGAAAGAAAAAGGTCCCCAAGTATGTCATGCCCTGTAAGTCATGGGAAGAAGTCTGGACTTTACCACTGGGAGTATGGAGGAACCATTGAAGGATGTAAAAGCATAAGATTTACTGATTCCATCTGTATTTCAGAAACGTCATTTGGACGCTATTATTGGGTTGGCCAAGATGTTCGCTCAGGTTTTTCCGTAACATCTTACGGCAAAATCCGAGCGAACATTTTTGGCCAACCCAATATATAGAATGAACTGGATTAGAGGAAACCTAGAGGCAGGAAGAACACTTAGGAGGAATTTATACTAATCTAGGTGAGAAACTATGGCGCTTCAACAAGGATAGTGGCAGAGGGGATGAAGAGACGTGAATAGAAATAAAATCTGTAGGATTTGGTGATTTTCCCATCCATTCATTCATCCATCCAACCAACTCTTTGGGGTCTATCTTAGAGATGTAAGGGGAGGTAGAGGGGAAAATCAAGGTTTTCCTCTCTGTTTCTGGGCTGAAAAAATGGGTAGACAGTGGTCCTATTTACAGGAGTAGGAAATGCAGGTTAAGAAGTCTTGTGGGGAAGATAGTGAGCCCAGTTTTAGAGATGTTGGCTTTTCAGTAATGCCTTTACTTTTTTTTTTTTTTAATTTTATTTATTTATTTATTTTTGGCTGTGTTGCGTCTTCGTTGCTGTGCGCGGGCTTTCTCTAGTTGCTGTGAGCGGAGGCTACTCTTCCTTGCGGTGCGCAGGCTTCTCATTGCGGTGGCTTCTCTTGCTGCGGAGCACGGGCTCTAGGCACGTGGGCTTCAGTAGTTGTGGCACGTGGGCTCAGTAGTTGTGGCTCACGGGCTCTAGAGCGCAGGCTCAGTAGTTGTGGCGCACGGGCTTAGTTGCTCCGTGGCATGTGGGATCTTCCCGGACCAGGGCTCGAACCCGTGTCCCCTGCATTGGCAGGTGGATTCTTAACCACTGTGCCACCAGGGAAGCCCACCTTTACTTTTATAATGCAGATACCCTCGGCTCCTCCAGCCTGTGTGCGTCAACGAGGTAACCTTAGCGATAGTAACCAAGTGTAGCGATGTTCCAGTCCCCCTCTCATCTTTGCTCCTCCTCCACCTAATTCTGATTGTCCCCACAAATGGGCTTCACATGTATTTGGGAACAAATCTGTTTGCTGCCTTCTGCTCAAGCCTCCTCGCTGTGTGCCAAGAACTTGTTAGGATGGCAGGCCATCTGTGACCACGCTGTTGCCTCGGTTACCACTGCCCTCCGTGGATGGCGGCTCCGTGGTCTTTCCACGTGTGTGTGTGTGTGTGTGTGTGTGTGTGTGTGTGTGTGTGAGAAGGGAAGGCAGAGGTGCTGCTTTCTCTAGATTTTCTCCATTAATTAACACAAAGAGTTAATGAGTTAGTCTGTAACACCTGCTTTCATCTGGCATCCCTAAGAATGCCTGGAAGGACTAGGAACTTTGCATCTCATGGTGAAGGGTGAGTGGGTTGACCACTGTAGACAAAAAGAATCACCAAAAGGATGCTGGTCAAAAACCCTGCATATTGAAATCATCGGGTTGGTTTTAGGTGGCAGTAGTGGATAAAAAGTCATGCTGGTATCAAAGTTTTCTTATTGTATAAATGACAGGAAATAGAAGACAACAACTTGGGGGTTATCAGAGTTTGATTTCTAGTTTGTTCATTTCTTCCAACTTCCAAATGGACACAGTGCAACCCATAGGCTCTGGATCAGTGATGCTGGGGAGAAGGGAAACGGGGGGAAATGTCAGAAATAAAGAAGCAATAAAAGTGCATGGGACAGTCAAGCATGGTCTGGAGTGATGAGGTCTCAGACAGAAAGGGGAGAAAGAGGAAAAGAAGACAAACACCTTTACGAAACCCAAGCACTCCGCCATGTTTGAGCTTCCAACGGTCCTCCACACAGAGAAAAGCTGTGAAATTGGACATATTTTAAAACCTTGAAGTATGAATAGGTAACATATGTTCTTAAAAATGAGCTGTGATAGACTAAAATGCTACACTCCTACTTCTCATAGGTTTGCTAAATTAGAGGTTTTTCCAGAGAAATGCCTACAATTTGTAGGTGGTACATGGGGGACATGTAAGTGGAACTAAGTCTTTAGCAGTGGCTGGCCCTTGTGCTGAAACTTAGCATCCCTTTATGCTTCTAGGAAAAACAGATACTGTGAACAATTTAGAGGAGGGGAGAAGAAAAATTCTTCCTTCTTCTATAAGAGTCTGATTGCAATGTTTAAAGATTTCCACGAAACAAAAATATCTGGTGTCACAGCTCATCTCCCACGCATAAAAACAAAATGGGAAAATTAGGTAGGAAAAGGAGAACCATTTCCTTTCCATTTCTCCAAAATTTCCCACATACTTTGGCTGTTTTGAATAGATCTTCTGAAATATCTTTTGAGGTCACCTACTTTGAGAGAACAGAGTCTCTGATTTTCAGGTGACATAGCAACGAGCCCAGCAAACAGAAATCTTATTTTTCATTTTTGCCATTCTTCTTGAAAAGAAAAGATGGTAATTTCGTCCCCACCCCATCTTGCTAAGCTTTTGCTAGTCTCAGGGATTTGTGCTCCGATCTGACTAAAAGAAAAATCTCCGTGTTAAACCCTGAAAAGCTGGATCACAAAAAGAAATCCCAATCTCATAACTGTTTCATCACATTTTGTTTTTAAGATATAGTAGCCAAGGTAGCCATGAAAGTCTCACAGGGGTCTGATGGTTTTTATTCCCTGAACTTCAGTGGACAAACAAGTACGTTTTCCACACGAACTGAAATCCTTGCAGCCACAGTAAATCAAGAAAGTAATGAGGAAAATGCACATTACCGGCACGCTGCTATTTTAAAAACAGTCTTACAAAATAAAACCCACCTAAACCGAAGCTGTGGAATAATTTTAGCAATTGAAAATTACTACCTTCTCTAGAATAACATGTACTTAGAAATGAAATGACTCAGAAACCAGCACGAAGTATGTATTCTGCTTTCCTTGTAGCATACTCAACGTTTAATTTACAATATATCACGCTAAATACATTCTATCATCAGGGCTTATATCATTTTATCTGTCTTTGCTGCATCTACCTATTCTGCTCTTAAGCTAAATTCACTTTGCATTATACATGATAACAATATTATCATACAGATGCCATTCTTTCTAAAAAGCTGGATTTCTCCCTCAGCCCCTCCAGTACCAATAAGTAACGAAATCAAAGGAAAAGGGCACACCGATGGGGGGTGGGTACTCTTTATGAAATTGTTCATCCCAAATTCGCAGACATCGTGAAACATGACATTAACTCCAGTATGTTAAAAGAAAAATTATGGATTAGCACAGAAAACAAACACAAAGAGACTATTTATCTCCTTTTCCATAGCCCAGAATTGCCATTAGCTTACCTTATTAGCTGAAATGCCAAACAGAATGTCTTTATGGAAAAGTAAGTTCATTATTCATCTCAGCTTTGATTTGGTCTAGCGCAGCTGAGAGCATTTAGCTTCTCCCTGTGATTTGCCGATGCAAAGTGGGTGAGTAAGGCAGTAAACACAGAACCTGGGAGGTGGGGAGCGGTTGGCCCGTGGCTCACAACTCTAGACCTGCAACTTTACAGTTTCTTTCATATGAAGATAGTTAACAAACTCAGATCTTATCACCGAAGTGACTACTTAGTGGAGATTTTTAAGTCCGTTCAGTAGGCAGGGCAGTTGCAATGATAATGTCCTGCCTGTTCACGGTCCCAGCAAAATTACCTTGCTGTTTTTAGCTTGGTGTATTCTTGGACTATTGATTCACTTTGCAGCACGTTAGTGGATAATATATATTTTGTCAAGGAGAAATCCACGTGGGGGAGCGATCTCTGTAATTTTCTTTAAAAAGAAAACCTGCTTGTCTGACCAGTGAATGGCAAGATAGATGCATTTTACAATTCTGAAGATAAGTGTGCACACACACACAACATTGTGTTGGATACAACATTCCGGTAGCTCCTACAGACGGAGACCCAGAAGCAAGATAGCAATAGATATCTGTCCTCAGGTCATCGAATTCTCTTTCAGAATAAAAAGTCACATTCTTTAATCATTGATTCATTTTCTTCAAATGAATTAAACATGTTCTAGAAACCTTTCGGCAAACACTTTTTCTTTCTTAAAAAATGACTTCCATAGAAAACATCCCAAAAGAACCTTATTTAGTGAAAGTGTCTCATTTCCAAGATGGGCAAAGGAAGTGTTGCAGTTTCCTCTCTCAAGCGTTTTACTTCACAGAATTCGAGCAGTCTCATTTACTAAGATCCAGCTTTACCAAGGAAAATATGCAATCACAACAGCGAGACAAGTCTTGGATAATCAGTAGACAAGGACAGCGTTACTGAACAAAGCAATTTTAGCTTAAAGACTGTTTAAGCTTTGACTTTGTCACCATGCAAAATCAAGCCCCCAGTTCTCTCCTGAATTAATGAGAGCATGGCTGCCTCTAATGAGAAATGATAAAGAAAAAGCAATAATGGTTGATTTGCCTCAAAATGTTAAACAGAGTTACCATATGACTCAGCAATTCCACTCTTAGGCATATACTCGGGAGAAATGAAAACACGTGTCCACACAAAAACTTGTACACAAATGTTCACGGCACCAATATTTACAATAGCCCCCCACAAAAAAGTGGAAACAGTCTTACAAGAGCCCAGACACAAAAGTGGAAACGGTCTTAATGTTCATCAGCTGATGAATGGATGTAAAAATGGGATATAGTCATATAATGGAATATGATTTGGCATTAAAAATCAAGTATTGACACATGCTATACCATGGATGAATTTTGAAAACAGCATGCTGATTGACAGAAGTCATCACAGAGTATATGATCCCATTTATATGAAATGTCCAGAACAGGCAGGATCTATGGAGACAGAAAGTAGCTCGGTGGTTGCTCTATAGGCTTGTGGGCAGTGTACTGGGAAGTGAATACAAATGGGTCTCTTACTGGAGTGATGAAAATGTTCTTATTTAGATGGTGGTGATGTTTGTGCAACTCTGTGAATACACTAAAACCACTGAATGGTATATTTTAAATAGGTGAATTTTATGGTTTGCACATATCTTAATAAATGTTAATAAAATTATTAATTTGTCATAGAAATATTGTCATATAATGGTTGCAACTACAAGAATTTGTTATATATAGTAAATTTTGCAAAAGGTAGATAGGGAGAGGTGGGGAAAGTGTCAAGATAACCCCAAACTTGCAAAATCCTTGAGAACTCATGGACTGTAGACCTACCTGAAGAACCATTTGTGCTGGTTTTTAATCATGGATAATTTTCCATAAGAAAAACCCCCCAAATCAGAGAGAGTGAGAGCAAGAGGAAGAAGACGAAGAAGAAGAGAAAGAGAGGAAGAAGGAGACTAGTTTTTTTTATTTATTTAACTTTTTATTTTATATTGGAGTATAGTTGATTAACAAGGGGACACTTGTTTTTGATTAGATAGCATGAAAGGACAGGTGATTCAAGAAGGAAAGTAGGATCCCAAACCTTAATTCTGATGATATAACAGCAAGTGGTTGAGATGAGAATAAAAGAAGAAAGCCTTTAAAGAGACCAAAAGAATTGAACAAGGAGGGTTTTGAAATGCTCAAATTAAAGGAACTTGTTTCTAACAAGAGAGATGGGTTCACAATCAAGGAAGAATACACGTAAGTGATGAGCATCTACAGGAATTGCAGCAAGAGTGCTAAAACCCAGAATTAAATGAAGTTTGAATTAAAAAATAATAAAAGCGATAAAAAAAGCCAGGGACAGTAAAAAAAAAAAAAGAAAAAGGCTTTTGGAAAGATATGAATTGGAACAAACAGAAGAACAAGGACAATCCTGAGACGTGGTCCAGATGGTGTAATGTGAACAGATGATGATGAAGGAGGAGAAAGGGGAGGTGGAGAACTAAACATCAAACTCTCAAACTTTACCATTTTCTGTATCAAAGCAAAGGATCTGCAAATTGGAAAGGTTGGAAAAAGAAGCACGGTGAAGAGAAATCTGAATTTCAGGAAAACCTCTTGTATGCAGATGACTCATACATTTGTATTTTCAAAACTAAAAACAGAGTTACCATATTATCCAGCAATCCCACTCCTGGGCATAGATCTGGAGAAAACTATAATTTGAGAAGATACATATACCCCAATGTTCATAGCAGCAATATTTACAATAGCCAGGTCAAGGAAGCAGCTTAAATGTCCATCGACAGAGGAATGGATAAAGAAGATGTGGCGCATATATACAATGGAATATTACTCAGCCACAAAAGGATAAAATAATGCCAGTTATAGCAAGATGGATGGACCTAGAGATTATCATACAAAGTGAAGTAAGCCAGGCAAAGACAAATATCATATGACATCACTTATATGTGGAACCTAAAAAAAAAAAAGATACAAATGAACTTAGTTACAAAACAGAAATACACCCACAGACATAGGAAACAAACTTATGGTTACCAAAGGGGAAGGAGGGGGGACACATTAGGAGGTTGGGATTAACGCATACATAGTACTATATATAAATAGATAATCAACAAGGACCTACTGTACAGCACAGAGAGCTATACTCAAGATTTTGTAATAACCTATAAGGGAAAAGAATCTGAAAAAGAATATATATATATATATATAAAAAACTGAATATAACTGAATCACTGTGCTGAACACCTAAAACTAACACGACATTGTAAGTCAACCATACCTCAAAAAAATTCTGTTTTCTCAAAACTAAATTTGTATTTTCATTCCAGATCTCCCATATGAACTTCAGGTACCTGACAACTTTACTTAGATTCCTTGAAGCACTTCACACGCAGCACCTTCAAAATCAAACTCATTTTCTCTTCCCCCTTTCCTGCCCACACCCCACTGTAGCTCTTCTCGAATTCCCTACTTCAGTGAATGGAAACACCATCTTTTATGCAAGTCAGAGACAGAGGTACCATTCCGGACACTTCCTTTTCCCTCAACATCGCCAAGTCCTATAGATTGGGAAGCTCTGGAAACTATCCACCTGCCTCAACATCACTGTCACCAGCCTAGTCCAAGTCACCATTTTCTTTCACCTGAGATGCTATACTTGTCTTCTAACTGGTTCTCCTTTCATTTTATTTATCTTTTCACTTCCTCTAAAGGGATGTTTTCAGAAGGCAACCTGGATATCATCTCTCCCCACTCCTGCTGTTCTACGCACACAAACAAGGAAATAAAGATTCAAATTTTAGACACTACCTCCAGGACCCTGACAGATAGAGTCCTGCATATCTTCCCAGACTCATTTTGCACCACCTTGGTGACCTAACCACACTAGATTTATTTCTGACCCTTTTGTTTCTCCCTACCTTTGCCTGATTCCCCTGGCTCATTGTCTAATTGACTTTAAATCTTCCTTCAGACCCAATCCCAACCGCTATTTCCTAGGGTGTGCTTCCCCCAACTTCTTAAGTCAATCTGCTATCACAGTATCATAATCTCCTTTGTAGGTACTGAGCAAAGTGATCACTCGGAATAGGTTTTTACTTACGAGTAGAGGGTTCAGAAGGTGCTTGGGCTACTACACTCTTGGTATCTTTGAAGACACTTGCTTGGGTTGCCTCTTAGTTTTAAACTCACTGTGGAGAGACCTGATTTACCACTGGTCACTCTTCTAACAGGGCAAGGACGAGGGATGGGTTGTATGGAGGGAAAGCAGGGAATAAACATTTTTGGCTCAGGGACCCAGCAGTCTGATCTTAGGTGCAAGATGTTTAGGGTAGTGCTAAGAAATACTAGTTGCCCATCCCCTAGAATCTCAAGGGGTCCTAGTCCTATGGGAATTTGAAGTCAGCCACAGTTCCTGCCAGCAAAGGAAGGGACAACCAAGACTGCAGACAGGGTAAGCTCCCAGCATAATTCAATGTAGCCCTTGCCACGGTAGTAAATTTAAATTTATTTGTGTCATTGATTTGAGTAATGTTTATCTCCCCACTGATAATGGGAGCATGAGAGTAGGAATCAGGTCTGTTTCTTTCTTTCTTTCTTTTTTTTTTAACATCTTTATTGGGGTATAATTGCTTTACAATGGTGTGTTACTTTCTACTTTATAACAAAGTGAATCAGTTATACGTATATTCCCATATCTCTTCCCTCTTACGTCTCCCTCCCTCCCACCCTCCCTATCCCACCCCTCCATGCGGTCACAAAGCACCGAGCTGATCTCCCTGTGCTATGCGGCTGCTTCCCACTAGCTATGTACCTTACTAGAGTCTGTCATACAGAGTGAAGTCAGTCAGAAAGAGAAAGACAAATACCGTATGCTAACACATATATATGGAATTTAAGAAAAAAAAATGTCATGAAGAACCTAGGGGTAAGACAGGAATAAAGACGCAGACCTACTGGAGAACGGACTTGAGGATATGGGGAGGGGGAAGGGTGATATATACATGTCTGTTTCTGATCATCACTGAATCCTTTGCAATTACACAGGGCCTGGCAACAGTAGGCATTTAATAAATAGTTTTTGAATGAATCAGTGAAAGAGCTCTTAAATTGGCAGGCTGTGGTGGGAGGGTAATGATAGCATAATTGCTACTAGTGAAATCATTTAAAGCATATGTTCTATGTTGGGTGTCAGGACTAGTCTTCTTGTTTATAAAATCTGACCATTTTATATCGTTCCCTTGTCATCACAGCTGTGATCTCGCTACTGCATGAAGATGCACTATTAAGCATTTTGCTTAGAAAATGAGCATGCAGGATGTTTTAAGATATCATAAGATTTATTAAATTCATAATTTAATTTCCCCAGTGAAGACATTTTCCTTTTGAAAGGAGGGCACACCTAAAAACAATCAACTTAAGTGGCCGTGCTCAGGCAAATTACATCTTTGTGTACACAGAGAGCTTTCGGTAGGACCCCAGAATCAAGGTGGGTAATTAAAACCTGTCAAAGAAAATGTGATGGGGGAAGATGAAGATGGACAAGTCTTTTGAATCATCCAAAAGAACACAGCTTGATGGGCTTGAGTTTACAAAGCAGCAGCCTCCTAGAACAGGCTGTTAAAGGAAGATCTCTGAGCACCGGAAGAAGCAGCTTGCGTTTATGAAGAAGTAGTATGCTAGGCTGACTGTGTTTTACTTTTATTTTTGAAGATTAACTTGGTCGGTGGGTATACATATAACCTGCGCTTCCTTACGCAACGTCATCTTTCCAGAAAGAAAACAGGAGGAAAATATTTCTAAATGTTCACAGGACTGGTTTCCACTGAATTTTCTCACTTCTCTTCCTGGCAGCCATTCCGAACAACAAAAACAATAATACAACAAAACAAAGAGAATTACGCAGAAATCACATTTTCAGCAAAACCAGCAGAACACCCACAAACTCCCAAATCGGAGTCAGGCAGAAAGCCGAGGAGGAAAGGGATAGGAACGTGGCAGGTAAATGAGAGGTAGGAAGGGGACCTAGCTGCAGCAGAGCTCAAAGAGCTCTGCCAAGTACACCCTCCCCCGAAGCGAGGACCTCAGTCTGAGAGCATTGCAGTGTGGAAAGGCAGGGACTGATGTAGGTGGTGGAGGGTGAATGGGCAAATCTCACTAAGGGCCAGAAAAATTCTTTCTAAAAATGACTGTATCATTTCTGTCCCCACGTGACTGGTAAGGTGCAGGGTCATCCATGAAATAACCGAGGGAGAAAAGAACTAGGTTTTGTCTGAGAGTCAGAGGATGCGTGAGTACACAGATGCATCATACTATAAAGAAACAGTGGATAACTGTAGCAACAGCAAAGGAAGCCCTCGGTTCATGAATGCTTGAAAAATGACTGCCTACCTTCTGATTCTCTTAAAAAAAAAAACACAAAACTTGTTCAGGCCATGGGAGGGCTCTGGCGTCCGGGATGAAGGCGCGTCGCTCTCTGCGGGTGGCCCTGGAATCACCCTGGGAACCGGACCAGGGCTGCGGAGAGGGTAGAGCCTTGTCTCCGGTCGGGGAGGAGCGGGACAGGGGGCGCCTAGAGGGAGCTGAGACGGCTCGGGACAGGGAGGCGCCCGAGGCTGGCGGTGTGGCCGCCGCCGCGGCCGAAGAGCACGAACCCCCTCGCGCGCGCACAGGACGAGGATTGGCGGCGGCCGAACAAGACACTCCTCACGAACTTGGCCGCTGCGGCCGTGGGCAGGCTGGGGAGGTGTCCTGCGCCGCCGTGCCCCTTTACCGGCTCTACGGCCAGACTACTGGACCTGGAGAATCGGCAGTAGCAGGTCATGCATCAGAGCAGACTGGAAACATGGTACCTGTTAAGGATCGCATCACTGAAGTCACCTTTAATGCAGATGTGCTTTCAAGTCTCCAGTGGAACTTTAGACCTCAGCAAACAGAAATATACGTAGTGCCAGGGGAGGCTGCACTGGCGTTTTATAAAGCTAAGACTCCTACTGACAAACCAGTAAACGGAATTTCTACATAGAATGTTGTACCATTTGAAGCTGGACAGTATTTCAATAAAATACAGTGCTTCTGTTTTGTTTTGAAGAACAAGGGCTTAATCCACAAGAGGGAGTAGATATGCCAGTATTTTTCTACATTGATCCTGAATTTGCTGAAGATCCAAGAATGGTGAATGTTGATCTCATCATTCTTTCTTATACTGTTTTTTTTTTTTTTTTTTTTTTCGGTACGCGGGCTTCTCACTGTTGTGGCCTGTCCCGTTGCGGAGCACAGGCTCCGGACGTGCAGGCTCAGCAGCCATGGCTCACAGGCCCAGTCGCTCCGCGGCATGTGGGATCTTCCTGGACAGGGGCACGAACCCGTGTCCCCTGCATCGGCAGGCGGACTCTCAACCACTGCGCTACCAGGGAAGCCCAGCAGTCACTATTTTAAAAGCTCAAAATGGAAGAGGAATCACTAAAGCCCTAACAGCTTGCCCAAAGATTACATTCTGATTTCAAATTTGACTGTATTTTTCCTTTAAGATCTAGGGCTATTTTACATTCAGAGTACTAAATAAGTACTTTGACATTTCAGTACCATGAAATTTAAATAAAATGTATATCTAGTAGGCTTCTAGCATTTCTTGTGATAGTTCCAAGTCTCCGAATTTTAAAATGTAAGTGCGATTGTGAAGATTTACCGCCAGCAGAGTTCTTCTGAAAAAAGATGTATTAAACTGTTTGAATAGAAAAAAACAAACAAACAAACAAAAAAACCCAAAACCAAAAAACTTGTTCAAATAAGAGTAACATAAAAGGAATATGCATGCAGGTCTTCTAGGGAATATGGAAAACAGCAGCTATAAATTTCTTATAAATAATGAAAATGTACCAGGAAAATATGTTGCCACGAAGTTTAAAAGCATAACCCGACTTAGAAACAGTAATTCATGAAGCAATTACAGCTATAAAGGAAGATCACAAAGCAGAATGATAAGAACTCAGGGGAAAAAGTGAGAAAACGAAGGTTGCTGGTAGACAGCTGGAGGATGTGAAATAGGAACTGGCAGAATTGAAGGAAAGGAAGGTCAATAAAGGGACACAAAAGACAAGAACGAAAAGAGCACAGAAATGGTGCCGAGATAAAAAGGATAAAGAAGGATTAGAGAAACAAGGCAATATAGCCAACATATGCGTAGCTGTGATTCGCAAAGAAAGTCAAACCAATGGAATAGAATAATTATCTTAAAATATAAGGCAAGAGAGCTTTTCTGAAATAAAAAGTCTAAAATCTGTTTAATGAAAACGTAACCATTTTATCAGTGAGACGTCATTCAGAATGGTCAGTGTAAAGAAATGTCGCAGAAAAAGTTTTGAAAGGAATCCTTTAGGTGGTCAAGCAAAAAGATAAAATGAGGTTAAGGGAGAGAAAATGAGGTGGACATTAGACTTACCTGCAGAAACATGTAACCTGAGCGCAGAACAGAGCAGCATCTACAAGAGATTGAGCTAAGAAAGCAGGAGCCAACGATTCTCTGTCTAGTTAAGCTCTTTCCAATGTAAAGACTCAAGTAAAAAGAGCTTCGGACATGCCAGAATTTGGGTACTATTGCTCAAATGAACCTTTCTAGGGGAAAATCCTAGAGGATGGGCTGTAGACAGACATGAAACAGAAAATGTCAACAGAAAAATGTCATCAAAGAACCAGTGGCCAACACCCCCATGTTCATGACAGCACTATTCACAATAGCCAAGACATGGAAGCAACCTAGGTGTCCACTGATGGATGAATGGATAAGGAAGATGTGGCATGCATATATATATATTTACTCAGCCATAAAAATAATGAAATGTTGCCATTTGTGACAGACATGGGTGGACCTTGAGGGCATTATGCTTCGTGAAACAAGTCAGACAGAGAAAGACAACTACTGTATGATCTCACTTACATGTGGAATCTAAAAAAAAAAACCCTAAGCTTATAGATACAGAGAACAGATTGATGGTTGCCAGAGGCGGGGGGTGGTGGTTGTGTGAAATGGTGAAGATGGGCAAAAGGTACAAACTTCCGGTTATAAAATAAAGAAGTCCTGGGGTGTAATGTACAGCATGGTGATTATAGTTAATAATCCTGCACTGCATATTTGAAAGTTGCTAAGAGAGTAGATCTTAAAAGTTCTCATCACAAGAAAAAATTTTTTTAACTGTGTATGGTGACAGATGTAAACTAGACTTATGGTGGTGATCTTTTTCTAAAATTTAATTTTATTTATTTATTTTTCTACAGCAGGTTCTTATTAGTTATCTATTTTATACATATTAGTGTATACATGTCAATCCCAATCTCCCAATTCATCCCACCACCACCACCACCCCCTCCCCGGCTTTCCCCCCTTGGTGTCCGTATGTTTGTTCTCCACGTCTGTGTCTCTATTTCTGGTGGTGATCATTTTTGCAGTATATACAAATATTGAATCATTATGTTGTACGCCTAAAACTAATATAACGCTATATGTCAGTTATACCTCAATAACAATAAAAAAAGAACCAGTGGCCAAAATCTAGCTCAACACATTTTAGAAGAGGTGTATCATTTTCATGGATTTAAAAGGAATATCTTTATGATCTGATATGACATGAAGTTTCTGTAGCTATACACATGTAGATATACTTTAAGAATTGTTTTCTATTACTAGTTTGTTTTACTTTTTTTCTAAATCCTTAATGGCTGTTGAATATTATGAAATGTCTTTTATGCATATATTGAGATAGTCATGTGTGTTTTCTCCTTTAATCTCCTAGTTGCTGTGAATTCTATGAATATTTTTTTTCTAATGCTAAGGCTTCCTTTCATTAGCAAATAAATCCCGTCTGGTCATGTTATTTTACATTATTTATAATTAGTGAATTTTATTGAAATATTTATTAAGAGTTTTTGCATCAGGTTCGTGAGAGAAATTGCATTACAATTTTCCTTTCTCAGACTGCCGTCATCTAGTTAAGACTATACGAAATCCTAAAATGAACTGGGCATCTTTTCTTTGTTCATATCTCTAGAAGAATTTTTATATGACAGCAATTAACATTTTCTCGCTGGTTTCATGAAACTATTTGGGTCTGGTCTTTCTTTTTCTGAGTAAATGTTAAACTAATGTGTCAGTTTCTTAAACTGTTAGGGATGTATTCAAGGTTCTTGTTTTCACTGAGTTTTGAATAATTTGTTTTTCTAAGAAATTATCTACTTACATTTTCAATATATTGGTATAAAATCTATTTCTGTTCTAGTCCTATGATAGATTTAATATCTACTGTAAATTTATCCCTGTTCCTGTCTTCATTCCTAATAGTGTTTATATTATGCTTTCTTTTTCTCTTTTTGGTGATCTTATTCAGAGGCTTAGTGATATCAGTATTTGCAAAGAACAGCAATAACACAAAAATATTTACAGTGATCATCTCTGGGTGATTTTGCTTATCTTCTTTATTTTCTTATGTATTTTAAAAGTTTCCCCAATAAACGTATATTATGAACCTCCCCAATAATTCCAGTAATAAAGTGATACATTTTTGAACAGAATAAAAAAATGTGGACTGAATAGGAGATTCACAACTGGTTGAATGGCTTTTCCTAGATGGTCTATAAATAATATCAAGAAAAAATGGAGAATGGTCTTTAGTGGTATGCATAAGCCTTTCTTTTTGGCCCTATTCTGAACAGTTTTTTAATCATCAACTTCCATGGTGATATATTAGACACTATTACGAGATTTAGAATATAATACATCTTGGGAAAATATTTAAAATACTGGATTTTAGATTTAGTATTTCTCCAGTTTTGACAGTGGAAGCATTCTTTCTGGTCATCCAAATGGCACTTTTAGGTGGGTGAATTAGAAACAAGCTGCCCCCTCCTCAAGACTCTATTGTCATTTTCTGGAAAATTATGGTAATAAATAAATAACTAAGAAAACTACTAATATAAATGATGTTCTCTAGAATTAGACTGTGCACAATAGTAAGGAGTGACCTTGGGCTAGAAAGACACATTTGTATTTATAAGATGACATTTAATAAAGATAAACATAATAGTCTACATTATGTTAAACCACCTAAGCGCATAGTACAAGGTAAGACAAACATGTCAAAATGATTTCATGTGAATGAATGGCTCACAGTTTTTATCTGAGTATAAGACAGGTTGGCATGGCTGCCAGACGAGCTGGTACCTTGATAGAAGTAGGGTATTCGTATCCAAAGATTTTCAAAGGGTGCTGTGAAGTCCAAATTCAACTGAAATATTGTTCACAAAATAATATCATAAGTTAAGAGAGATGCTGCTTTTCTTGGAACAAAATACAATTTGTCTGTTGTCAGCTAAAAGAGCTTGATGTCCTATTCTCAGAGAATTGCTGAAGGAACTAGGTATTCTGAAGATAGAAAAATGAAGACTTATGGGCGACCAATAGTTTTCTTTTTTTTTTTTTGCGGTACGCGGGCCTCTCACTGTTGTGACCTCTCCTGTTGCGGAGCACAGGCTCCGGACATGCAGGCTCAGCGGCCATGGCTCACGGGCCCAGCCGCTCCGCGGCATGTGGGATCCTCCTGGATCGGGGCACGAACCCGTGTCCCCTGCATTGGCAGGCGGACTCTCAACCACCACGCCACCAGGGAAGCGAACAATAGTTTTAATCAAACATTTGAAGGACTGCCTTGTAGAAGAAAAATTTGATTTATTTCACATAGCTCTACATCCAAGTTAAAGAAAGAGAGGTGGGCTTGGACTCACGATAGAGAAGAATCTTCTAAGAAGGGTGTCAAGAATGGAAACTGCTTCTGGGGTGAAAATTCAGGGACCCTTTCTAGAGGCCATTTGATGACGTGCAAAAAGCCTTACCATCTGGCATTCCCATTGGCCCAGCGAATCCAGGAATTTCTACTGATTAAGTAATTGCATGCTTCGTGAGGCATTTGTAACAGTGAAAGATTTGGATAGGTTACTAAGTAAATACAGGAAAAGAAAAAAGAAATGTGAGGGGGAAAGAAAATCAAACAGAGCAGAATGGGGGCAAAGAGAATGAACTCAATGGAACAGAAACTACTGTTGCAAGTACAGGGGTGGAAAGGAGCATGAGATATTATTAGAAAATCGCCAGTCAAAATAGGGTTGAATGCAGGCCACTGAGGCAATGGCCCAATTTTTTTGTTAATTAGACGAGAGAATTGTGATTGCTAAAATAAAACTTAGATTGAGGATCTCTAGTGAAGTGAGGTCAACAAAAATAGCTAATAAATGGGAAATTACTTTAGTCCTTTGCAAGTGAAGAAACCTATTACTCATGGGTGTTAAATGGTTTGTAATGTAGAGAAAGGAAACAGATTCCTCTGGAGATCATTCACTATAATGCTGCATCAATAGAGGACTTCAGGATGTAATATACTGAGGAAATACTGGCTTTGGAAGTGTGCGTTCCATGCTAGACCATAGTCCAAATGTTTGTGACTGTCTCCATCTGAAAACAACGGAAAGGGTAAACAAGTCTGCAGAATAATTATTCAAAATCAGAATTTTAAAATTATTTGAAGATACTAAGATTTACTTGAACTTCTTTTTTTTTGAATGTAAGACGAGTGCATAATATTTGGGAATACTAACCAGAAAAAACGGTCCACATTTTATTGAAAAAGACGTTTAAGGCATTATTCATAATGGTGAAAAATGTAAAAAAAAATTCAAATGCGAAATAATTGAGAAATCAGTATTCTCACCATGGTGTGTTAGCATACTTTAATAGCCACAATATTTTTATTAAAATGCTAGACATTAAAAATAATAAGCATTTATTAAAATGATAAGCATATATATGCATACAATGTATATACACAAAATGATACGTTATGATAATTATGAAACTACTGGCAAATTAAATAGTTACTTCTTAATTGCCAGATTCATTGATAGACTTTTCATTCCAGGTCTGACTCGATCCCTCTTTGGTAGTTGACCTTGTTCAACTTTTCCTATTTCTTGAAATCCTGATCTCCCTTTACTTCCACGCTGTTTTGATCTTGCTGACCCATTAGCATGGTTTTCCTTTGCTACCTGTCTGTGTTTAAATATCTGTGTAACCTAGGAAACTGGTCTGTGCTGCCTCACCTTCTAACATACATGTCCCAATGTGATCTCATTCACTCAAACTTTCCTCTACCTTCTACGTGATAACTCCCAGCTAATCTTTCTCCAGCCCTGACAGCTTCCTGAACTCCAGACTCATAAATTCAGCTGCCTTCACTTTTCTGTCTTCCTCACCTGAGGACCTTTGACCAACCTGGCACCTTAAAGATATGGTAGAAAGCTACATTTACTTCTCTCCATCTTTATTGCTTCTAGCTTAGTCTGAACCACAATCATCTCTTGTCTGAATTATTGTAATATCCTTCTAAATAATATTCAGATAAGTGAAAGCTTGCTTATGGGACACCTTCAACTGGATATTCTATAGACACATCAGATTCAAGATGTCTAGAACTATATCATCTTTTCCATCCCAACTTATCTTTTCTCCCAGATTACCTATCTCAATTGGAGATACTGACATGCATCCAATTTTTCGAAAAATGGTACAGATGAACCTATTTGTAGGGCAGGAATAGAGACGTAGATGTAGAGAATGGACATGTGGACGTGGGGGGGAAGGGGAGGGTGGGATGAACTGGGAGATTAGGTTTGACATAGACACACTACCATGTGTAAAGTAGCTAGCTAGTGGGAACCTGCTGTATAGCACAGAGAGCTCAGCTCGGTGCTCTGTGATGACCTAGATGGGTGGGATGGGGGGTGGGGTGGGAAGGAGATCCAGGAGGGAGGGGATATATGCATACATATAGCTGATTCACTTCATGGTACAGCAGAAACTAACACAACATTGTAAAGCAATTATACTCCAATAAAAATTAAAAAAAAAAATTCTTACCATCAGCATCCCTCCTCTCTCCCACTATGGTAAGAAATCCTTGAGTGTAGAAGTTGTATTTTTCAACTTTGTATGCCCAGTCTTTAACAGAGTACCTGACATGTAGTTAATGCTCACAAGTATTTGATTTACAAATTATATTATGTACAAAAAAAGGCAAAAATACATGCAACATGTTAATTGCAAATGTGTAAAATGTATGTATTTACATATAGATATTGGAAAGATGTCTTCAAGTGATATGAAGCATTGGCATTTTAGTGTAAGTTTAAGTGAATATTAAACATTCTAAATTTTAAAAAAGCAGCAAATATATAACACATAGACAAAGAGGAATCTAGACCCAATAGTTTAAAATAGTTTAAAATGGCTTAAAATAGACTAACATAGTTTAAATAGTCTAAATAGTCAAATAGTTTAAAATAATCTAACAAACACAGAAATTGATGCCCTTTTAGTCCATCTCCGCGTGAAAGAAGTCTCCAGGACCACTGAATGCGTACATTGATCTCATTTAGCTGATATGCTCTGGGCAGATGATTTCACACACTTTTCATACAAAGTTTCAAAAATGATTAGGTTCAAAAAACATATCACAGATGAGGTGGTAGATTCTGTGGCAGGTGGCATAATGGCTCGCCAAAGATGCCCACGTTTTAAGCCAGGGAAACTGTGACAGTGTTACCTTACATGGCAAAAGGGACTTTGCAGAGGTGATTAAGTTAATGATTTTGAGATGGGAGATTATCCTGGATTGTCCAGATGAACCCAATGTGATTACAGGGGTCTTTGTAAGTGAAAGAGGGAGGCAGGAAAGTCAGAGAAGACGACGTGACCACAGAAGCAGAGATTAGCGTGATGTGATTGCCGGCTCCGAAGATGAAGGCGGAGCCAGGCGTCAAGGAATACAGGCAGCCTCTAGAAGCTGGAAAGTTGGCAAGAAAATGCATTTTCCCCTAGAGCCTCCAGAAGGGACACAGCCCTGCTGATATGATTTTAGCTCAGTGAGACCCATTTCAGACTTCTGATCCCCAGAGCTGTAAGATAATAAATTTGTGTTTAAATCATTAGATTTGCAGTTACTTGTTATAGCAGCAATAGGAAACGAGTACAGATGCTGTAGGATTTCACTTCCTCAAAAGCCTGACTAAATGAAATTGTGTCCTCTAACGGTAACTTCTGCAATGTCTCTTAAATCTGCCTTGTTTCAGTTCATGTTGGTACCGCCATGTTTTCACACTTAATAGTAATAATCATAGCATTTCTTGAGGCATTACATAATATATAATGCTCCCTTTCCAAGCGTTGTTCTACATCTTTTATATTACATTCACCCATTTAATCCTCTCAAGACCCTTACATGATAGGAATTGTTATTACCACCATATTACAAAGGAGGAGCCCATGGCAGAGAGAGGTTAAATAACTCACTCAAAGTTGCCTAATCTGTAAAACACAGGGTTTGAACACAGCTGTCTGGATCCAAAGCTGTACTTTATCTTCCTAAAACTGACTGCATGCCTTTGAATGGCATGACTGTCACTAAAAGTGCCCTCCTCGCCAATTTACCATTTATATGCACTCTGTTGTTAACTATTATGGTAGACATAATTTTGACTCCCATGATCTCTAACCCCTGCTGTCACACCCGTGAATATGTTCTGGTTCATGGCAAAAGGGACTTTGCGGATGTCAGTAACGTTACTGATCGGTGATCTTAAAATAAGTCGATTATACTGGATTAATCTGGGGGGACCCACTGTAATCACAGGAGCCCTTAAAAGAAGAGGGGTGTTATGTCTATGTTACCATAATAAAATAAAATTAAAAAGTAAAAGAAGAGTTTTCTCCTGGCTGAGGGCAGAAGAGAAAGTCAGAGAGATGTGGCAGAGAGAGTCAGAGGGATTCAAAGCACGATCAGAGGTTTGATACGACGTTTGGTGGCTTGCAGATGCAAGGACCTCAGTTGTACAGCCGTGGGGAACTGAATTCCGCTATCTGCCTAAATTCATTTGGAAGTAGAATCTTCCCCAGAGCCTGCAGATGAGAGCCCAGCCCAGCTGATATCTTCATTTCAGCCTTGGAAGGCCTTGAGCACGCCACTCAGCTGAGCTAGACTGTGCCCAGACTTCTGATCCATGGAGATGTTGACCTTTCTAAACTCCTCTCCCACAAGACTCTGAACTGAGCTGGCTGGTGAAATAACTACTATGATGTTGTGAATTCTATTTCTTCTTCTCTCCCTCTCTCTGTGCCTTTCCTCTCTCCTGCCTGTGATCCATCCATCCATCAATCCACTCACCCACCCACCCACTTGCCTATTAATTCATCCATCCATCCACCTACTCACCTATCCACCCACCTATCCATCACCCATCTGTCCATCCATCCTTCCATACATACATAAATGGTGTTTGTTAGGCACTAAGTCAGGCATGGGAGATACAGAGATAAATTACTGAGAGATTAGTAAAAATGGGCAAAAGCTAAGAGAAATCCCTACCAATGTGCTTCCAAAGAAATGATACCAAAGCTTCAGAGACATAGTGTTTCAAATGGGGAAACGTTTCTTCTTTATCCTCCCTTTCCTAAACCCCAGGTTGGAATTTTTCTTCCTATCAACCTCCATATTCCTTGTTCAGGTATCTTCATACTGCTTCTTACTTTGCCTTGTATTCTACTTATCTAACCACCCAGTGTCCCACTAGACTACAAACTCTCTAAGAGTATGAGCTATTTTACAAATCTTTGAATTCCCCTCTCATCTCAGCTTCAGCTCTTGTACACAGCAGAACCTCACTTTTTGTTACCTGAATTGATCACTCAGGAAGAGCTCCTTTACGATAAATCCTATCACACACTTTACTTTGTAACAGGATCTCCAAGTTCCAACACAGGATCTATCTATTTCAGGTAACAGGCACCCACAATAATAATTCTTGAAAAATTCCCCATTCCTCAAAGTATTCTAAGGTTGTAACCCAAAAGGCTTTTCTAATGAGATGTTACAAGGAAGAAGGAAAGTCATCAACTTCAACTTTTTAAGGAAAAAGCTAATTAAAAATTTTTTTTCTTGAAATATAGTTGGTTTACAATGTTGTGTTAGTTTCAGGTGTACAGTAAAGTGATTCAGTTATATCTATCTAGTCTTTTTTTTACATTGTCTTCCACTATAGGTTATTACAAGATATGGAGTATTAGTTCCCTGTGCTATACACTAGGTCCTTGTTGGTTATCAATTTTACATATGGTAGTGTGTATATTTTAATCCCAAACTCTTAATTTATCCCTCTCTCCCTGTCCCCTTTGGTAACCATAAGTTTTCTTTCTATCTCTGTGAGTCTATTTCTGTTTTATAAATAAGTTCATTTGTATCCTTTTTTTAGATTCCACATATAAGTGGTATCATATGATGTTTGTCTTTCTCTGTCTGACTTCACTTAGTATGATCATCTCTAGGGTCCATCCATATTGCCGCAAATGGCATTATTTCATTCTTTTTTTATGGCTGAGTAATATTCCATCGTATATATGTACCACATCTTCTTTATCCATTCATCTGTGGATGGACATTTAGGTTGCTTCCATGTCTTGGCTATTGTAAACAGTGCTGCTGTGAACATTGGGGTGTGTGTGTCTTTTTGAATTACGTTTTTCTCCAGATATATGCCCAGGAGTGGGATTGCTGGATCATCTGGGGGAAAAGCTACCTAATTTTAAGGATATCATAATTTAAACTTGTTAGTAGCCCTTTAAGTCTTTTGGGGACATGCTAAAAGCTAAGGACTCTTCTCCAGAACAGGATGAACACAAACAACCCCCTCCTCAATTGTTAAATTCAGGAGTTCACGACCCCCTAGAGTCCATTCTTGGGGACTACATGTCCTATCTGTCCACAGTCGCAGGCTAGGAGCACTGAATTAGGTGAATGGGTGTGCCCTGCCTTCCTGCATCTGAGTTCTCCTCCACCCCATCCAACGGTCTTCTCAAGGTAGGGTTACTTCCAAAGTCAGTCAGATGTGCAAGCTCGTCACTTCTGCTTCTGGGCAGCCCCGGCACCATAAGTAACCTTCCCGAGATGCTCCAGGCCTGGAAACCCTCTTCCTCTGAGGGTCTGTATTAGGGAGCCCTGGCTTGTAAGCTTTTCTAGAAAGGCCTATTCTGGAAAGCAAGCTTTCCAACTGGCCTGCCACCAATGGCATTTTTCTGGCTTGTGGGGCTGAAGCAATCTCTTTCTAGGCCTCAATGTTGGCCAAAGAACACTTGGTTTCAGAGAACAATGTGAGAAAATACGGCTTTTGACGTTTGGAAAGTAAACAAATGTGGCCAGACGGCAAGTTTTTGGTAATACCGGTTACGTTAAAACAGAAGACTACAACGTACGTGCTGGTTATTATTCCATGAGATTACTGCCTCTTATCTAAGCAGGTGACTCTTATTTCCAACTCAGAATGGTGTGCTAAGTCTCTCATTGACACCCATCCATTGGTACATTGATTTTTTTCATGGGCAGCGGGAAGGTGCCCACTCTTCTCAGTGAATAGGGCTGAAGTAAACACTGCCCCCAAATAACCCGTAGTGAATACTCCAAGGGCCTCTCTAGAAAGCTCTTGCCGTTTGGTCAAAGGCAGGAGAAGGTGAGGGATGCGGGAGTGCCTCAGGTAACGTGCAAACGGTACCTGTTGTCAGGGGGAGGGGGGCCCGTCTGATTGGCACCAGCCGTGCGGCTGGCTGTAGCAGATAATACCATGCATCGCCAACTTCTGAATCCACTGGCACCCAGCGGCAGCTCCCAGAGGTGCCACAACGTTGTAATTTACAAATCACTGTGAGTAGGAGAACATTTTGGCAGCCCTCTTTCATAAATGAGAATCACACGTGAGGGTTACCGTCCGAGCGAGAGCTTCGGCCCAAAGCTCAGAGTGTGAATGGAAGTGCTGTGCTGGGTACTGCCTGGGCAGCTCATGGTCAGCCAGGTACAAAAGGCAGAGTGGGAGCTGAGCAGGCTCCTTGGAGGGGCCAGCGCCAGGGCGGATGGGAAGATCCAGGGAAACACTGCGCGTTCTGCGCCCAGAGCAAGGCCCCGGGCATGGCAAGTCCTGATAAATGGTGGGTGAGAATCTGGGCAAAGTCCCAGGCTAGTTCTTGTGTTTCTAGTCAAAAATTAGTTGTGCTTTTTGAACACTAGGTACTTTAAAGAATTTACTCTTCACAATAACTCGGCAAGATATTTTTCTAAAGGAAGAACTAGAAGATATGAGTGGTGAAGTGGTTTATTTGATGCCATTGTCGTGAGTAGGTGGCGGAAAACAGGCATTCCCACGGCAGCTCTCACCCGGGCGCCACCTGGTTCTGACACCTCTAAGCGCTGGGACATCACAACACGATGTTACCTTCTTGGGGCAAAGCCCAAATCTAGTAGAACTCAATATATTAAAATAGACAAGAAACAGCTAGAACCACGCAGTCCAATAGAACTTTCTGTAGTGACGGGCAGGTTTTATATCTTTGTTGTTCAATATGGTAAACGCCAGTCACATGTGACTACTGAGTACTAGAAATGTGGCTATGGTGACCGAGGGGCTGAATCTTTCCTTTTATTTCACTTTAATTAATGTAAATTGAAATAGCCACACGTGGCTGGTGGCTACCATATTGCACAGCACTGTGTGCTGAGACTATCTGATTTGAAAGGAACCCTGGGGGCCACCTGCCCTCATTTCCCCAAATAGGGAAATTTCCTTCGCTCTGTCCCTGACATGTTCAGCCAGCCTCTCGTTACATATTTTTAATAACGAGAAGGTCTTCACCTTGCCTGGGATCCGATGGCTTTGTTAGGAAATATCTTCCTACCTAACAGTTGCCCCCTCAGGGGTATGAGCTGGGGATACAGTTGGGTTTTGGTGTGATAAACCCATCTGTTATTCCCTGGGGTTCTCTCCCGATTTGCTGTCCCTCTGCTCTTCTCGTGCCTGTGAACTATGGGTGCCCCAGCGGCATCTCAGTTCTCTGGGGGCACAGTGTGGTGGTCCCATCCTACCAGCCTGCTGCTGGACGAGCACACGATGCTACGTGGACGCTAGGATGGTTTCCCCACAGCAGGTTTGCTGTCTGAGCAGATTTATTCTCAGGGCCTGGGCAGCCCCACTGCCTCCGGGGCGGGAAGCCTGGTTGCCTTTCCCCACACTGGTCTTTCCCTTTCCCACGTTTATGCAGTCACCTCTCCCAGAGTTCAGTGTGGGTCAAACAGGTGCTAAATAAATCTTGGTTGAGTGAAAGATGTTGAGAAGGCTGTCCTCGTAAATGATTTAACAGAATTTTTCATTATACGTTCACGATGTAGGTAACGCGAAGAGACTACATATTATGACAGTTGGGTGAAATCATCGCTGGTTGACTCTGAGAAGTACAGTGTTCAAAAACATCAATGAGATGAAATTGGCCTTGTTTAATTTTAGTGAGTTCTTTCATTTCTTAGTTACTTACCTGTCCCTGTGAAGTGAATAATTAACATTTCCTTCTTATGCATGGGGATATTTTATAAAATATTGAACCAAGAGAAAGTGAAGGCTGTGGAAACATTAAGACTGTATCCATTACTTTAAACGAACTTCATCTGGGCTTAAGCAAAGGGGGAGGGCATTAAATAAGGGCTTGCTAGAACACTGAATTCTCAGTGATGAGAGACATGTACATGAGGAAAAGTCCAACATGAGCTGAAAAGTAGGATATTAAGTTCTCCACGCCTTCCAGATTCATAACTGAGTATGGTACCTTTTATCCTGATGGATTTCAAAAGCCTGAGTGTTCTGTATGATCTATTATAGAAATTTAGTTTAAACTCTGCTAATATTCCCTAACAGCACTATTTATTGGATATCTGTAGCCCCCGGCCACCTTCAACTGATACACAAGTGTCCTCTGCACTGGGTATTAATTACATGGCTTACTTGATTCAGTTATATAAGTAATTAAGAAGCATTCTAAAGGTTGACCTTTAGGGAAACATATCTTTTCCTTTGGACCTGTGATAATTTTAACGAATAGTAAAGTTTGTGAACTCCCCAAATATTTAGTTAACAATTTGGGATGTGTGGAGCTCACGCACCCAGCAGAATTCTGGCTCAAAACATGCCTTGGAGATAACTATCTGGTATCCCCATAGGACAAAAGTATAAAGTCACACTGTTATAGAGAAATTGGGTTTGGGGATTCCTCGTTTCCTTCCTCGCCGTTTCAGCGAAGTTAATTCTTGTAGAAGAAAACATCCCCAAATTAATACAAGCAAAGGATATTAAATGGGCAGACAGTTCTAATTGGGACATAACCTTATGGTGTTTTAATAACGTTATAACTACAATCAGGTTGGCAGTCTCAAGGGATAAACTGTATTGTTTCTCATTGAAAAGAGAATAAGCACAACACCTTTGAGTGATGGTTCTTTCATAGGCTGAGATGTAATTTTCCAGTTATATGGAACGATACTGTTCTACTCCAATTTACATTAGACATCTGACTTTGCAAATGAATCTCATATGTTACTTTCTAACATGGCCACTTTCCAAACTACACCTAATCATAGAGGTAGAATCTGTTTTTTTAATTATAGTTAATCATTTAAAAAATTGTCATTAAAATAAACTCTCATTGAGAAACAATTCGTCAGGAAAAGATCAGAGGGAATATTTACCAAGCAGAGGCAGCATGGTACGATGGGAAGTGAACAGGTTGTGGAATCAGACGGATCAAGGTTTAAATCTCCATTCTGTCACCTACCAGCAATATAATCTTGGGCAAATTAATTACCTCCATTTTGTATAAAATGAGGGTGTGAACCGCTACCCTAGTAACTTTCAGAAATAGGGACAATATAAGTTAAGCATAGGCCTATTGAAATTTCTCAGTAAATTATAGTCCTTCTTTTTCTCCCTTTTTTCTCCTTCTTCTCCTTCATCATTGACCTATGATCATGGCCATCGTTCATTACCCCATGTGAGTACATCAAGCGTGTGATGAAGATGGGGAAGTGTTCAGTATGGTGTACGGGCTGAGCACTGGCCTGGGGCTGAAAGGCCTGTCTGTTCGTAGAAAAGTCAGTCCCTCTCTCTGGGTCACAGCTGAGGAAAAGGAATGAAGGTGACATAAGAACTTGTCTGTTGGAGTCAAGAAGTGCTTTCATACTGTGAGCCAACCAGGAACTCTTGGCACCCATGATCAGTTGTCGTTTTCAGGGAAGACAGGGCAGCTGGACTGCAGCCTGGGAGAGCTGCCAATTAAATTTACCAAGCTTGGGACAGTTAACTGACATCTTCTGGACTTCATCAGGGTTTTCTGATTTTTCTGACTTGTCAAGAGTTGGTTTATCAAGAGTGGATACGGATTCCCCTCCCCTGCCCCATCCTGGTCCCTCCCATCCCTGTGTCTCCTCCCGCCCCCCCACCAATCATTAAACTCTTCCTTAGCTAAGATCCGCTTAAGGAATGGGCAACAAATTTCAGACTGTGCTTTGGAAGCCCCCCCCTTCAGGGAAACTTGGATGCAGGGCAGTGGATGGGAGGGAAGGGGATTTGGATTTGAATTCTCCTAGTCTTGCTTCAGTGTGAGCACTGCAGTCATCTCTTGGTACCCAGGGACGCTCAAGTCCCTTCTTTGAAATGGTGCAGTATTTGCATATAACCTATGCATATCTTCGTGTACTTTAAATCATCTCTAGGTTACTTATAATACCTAATACAGTGTAAATGCTCTGAAAATAGTTGTAAATGCAATGGAAATGCTACGGAAATAGCTGTTGGCACAAGGCAAATTCAAGCTTCCGTTTTGGAACTTTCTGAAATTTATTTATTTTTCTAATATTTTCCATCTTCAGAACCCATGAATACAGAGTGGGGACTGCTTTATGTTTAATATATTCTGCTTTATATGAACAAGGAATTCCATGGTTAAAAATGTCAAAAGCACTGAGCTAACTGTCCTTTGAAGTTCTTTCCCATACTTGTGTTGACTGTGCGTGTTCAGTTCACAAAGAGGAAAGCCTTAACGAGATGTACTTTCTAGAAACCTTAGCAACAGACTAAACCATAACCACATTAAACCCAGTGCCTAGAGTGGAAAAAGCAGGGAGCAGGGCTGGTGGCAGAACTTCTTGAGTAGACAGAACACCAAGATCAATGACGATCTCATGCTCCATGATAGAGGACCGCTAACAGGTGGGATGAGAGGACTGAGGAAGACACCCACCCCCCCTCTCTACAACCGAAGAGCCAAGGGAATGCTGGTTAATCTCTCCAGGCCTCAGTTTCCTCAGCTGTAAACATGGTTTTGGGAGAGTTTCCAAATTCTATAATAGAATTAGAGAATTATAGAATTCCAAATTATATAATAAAATAGCTAAGCCCAATTCTCCTTTGCTCAGTAAGGTGTGGAGGAAGGGAACGAGTATAATTAATGTCATGTGTCTGATTTCTAAGGGTCATTTCAGTGAGGTCAGTGAAGGCTGGTATTATGGCCTTGCCTAGCTGAGTGCAGTCTTCCAGGGAGATCCATGACACCACCCTGGGAGATTTGGGGGTGCTGATGATGGGTGACATAGGAGACAGAGCAAAGACAGGCCAGACAGTGAAACTCTCTATAAGCAAGGCCAGTTCGGAGGAGGAACGTGGAAGTAGTTTCACATTTCCTATCACAGAATAGCCATAGGAATTGGTCACCTAGATTTACCAATAGAATCTAAGAAACAGCTGTTGGCTTTGGGATTTTTTTTTTTTTTAAAGCAGCGTGAAAGTCAAAATGTTTTTAAAGAAGCAGGAAAGCTCATCTGAGACATTTTTGATTGATTGTTCAGTTCAGGAGATCAGCTGGCGTGAAATAAAATGTTTCTCTTACTGGGCAGTGATTGCCTAAGTCAAATATGGCAAAGGGACCCACACGGTAATTGATGGCCTGTAGATCGGATTTTTCATAAGTGTCACCGCACAGCCCTCACAGAGAGTTCTTGTTTCTAGTGGCTTTGTTCACCTCCTTTGTGAAAGCCTTAGAGAGAAGGCAGCAAGCAGGAAAACCAGCTATTTATAGGCGTTTTTGACTAAAAGTGTCTGCTCAGCGTGCCATGAAATACTTCCAAGAGGTGGGAGAACAGGAAACAATGTCAAATCCACGAGAAGCCTGGAGGAGTGTGACGGGGGGAAGATTTTACAGGGGAATCATTTTCAGAAAGCTCAAGTTCATTTGCAAACAAATGACAGTTACTTGCACTGACACCCCCTGAGTTACCGAAAAGCCAGCTGAACTTCTACCAGTTAGGAGAGAAGAAGAAGAAGAAGAAAAAAAATGAATTATCCAAGGATTACAAGTAGTCGGGATCCTTTAAGGGACTTAAAAGGGGCGTCTCTCTGTATGTATTTACTGCTGGGGGCCGCCAGTCAGACTGATGTCTGCAGTACAGCCGGGGCCAGCAGGTGGCCTGTGATGGGGCTGGCGTCTGAGAACGAACAGGAGTGATCAGGGACTTTAGACAGGAGCGAGAAAGAGTGATGGACAAGGACCTATTGTCATCCGCCAGCAACAGTGGAAGAACTCCCACGCATTGAAGCTGCCTTGGTAGAAACACTCAACAGAGACCCAAGAAAGGAGGTGAGTGGATAGCCCCATAGCTGTTGCTCTTAATTAGACTTGCCCTGTGGACTTCCCAAAGCTGCCTGGAATAAGGCAGCAGGTCTTGACAGACTTAGGATCTGAAAACAAAAGCAGGTTTTGTCTAAACACACACGAAAGCTTGAGGAGGCCAGAAAAATTGTGTTCCATTAGCAAATATCGAGCCGTGGGGGAAAACCTGACCCACAGAAGCTGAGCTATTGAAAGATTGACCCTTTGTGATCTTTTCATCTGAGACAAAAGCTTTACATGTTTAGTTGGCACATGGGGTGAGGAAGCCTTAAATCTACATTGTGATGAAGACTTGTCATCCGACACTGGTAGACTGCTTTCCTTTCCCAGAATTGGATGTGTTCAGGCTAACCTTGGTGTAACGAAAGTTCGATCAAGCAAAATGTAACAGAAAAAGTGGTATGTGAAACACGTGAAGAAGCAGTGAAGCATGCTAACATCTGAGGATTTGTAACTCAAAACATTTCACATTATAGTTTTCACTTCTTTCCCAAATTTGAAATGAAATATTTTTCTGAGACCTTAACAAACACAAGAGTCATATCATTATGCCCATTTTGCGGATACAGAAATGGAAGTACTAAGTAGAGGGAGCCCAAAGTCATGTGGGAGGTCAGTAGTGATAGTAAAGCCAATGTTTTCATCTGTTAGACTCTACTGCCCTCTTCAGTAAATACAGTTATGAATCTAGTCTGATAGCTCCCTAGCATCAGGTTCAAGTTGGTCCTTACATTGATCTCTGTACTGGACTCATCCCAGATCTACAGAATCAGAATCTCTTGGATCGATGCCACAAATCCTCATTTTATAGACACCCTCAAGGTGGTTCTTGCACACACAAAGTTAAGGAACTATTGCCCTAAATATTCAATGATAGAGCAAGTGGCCACACACATACGTGACTACGTATGCAGACGAATGTAGTATCATTGTGCTCAATTTTTACCCTCACGGATGCCACTATATAACGTTTCATACAGCATTTTCAACTTTAGAGCTAGATCTTCTATTTTCTCACTTTTGAATTTCAAAAGCAATAACCAAGAGATCAACCTGTAGCCCTTGATATCTCCTATGCATTATTTGTTTCACATTTTCTAGACTTACGCTGATTTAATATATTTGTTCCCATTATCCCAATATAGCATGTCCTATGTGTCACATATTACACACACACACACACACACACACACACACACACACACACACATTGCTTTGAAAAATATGGTTACAGCTATGTTAATAATTTTTATCCTAGGAAAGCGAGGTGAGAGGTGAGAGGAGCTGGCTGCCAAGATAGTGGAAGATGCCAGAAAGAAGTACGTCATCCTCACAATCCAGTCCCAGGGCTCTGAGTGTAATGACTAGAGATTACACACCCCAACTTGGAGCAATTTTGCTCACTTTGTCCTCCGTCGGTGCAGGGTTTCCTTATAATAAAACCATTGGGATGCAGGAGGGATCGACAGGGATAACAGGAGAAACAGACCCATTTCTTTTACTTAGAAGTTAAACATCGTACCCTGCCATTTGTAACCCCAGAATTACGAACTTAAGGTCATTATTTCGTTAACAACTGTCTTCATCTCTTGTGAACCTTTTAAGCCAAAACCATGCTTCAAATCTCATTTTCAGATCAGTTCTCTGCCTCCTTGTACCTTGACCCCACTGCCTTAAATGGATGGAGTAAGAAAGGATGAGTTCGTCTTTGAAAAGAGCCTTAAAAGTTTTCATAGATGTGAAAGACATAGTGGGAAAAAGAACAGGGCTGTAGCTGGGCAGTTAGTGTGCTGGTCTCAGCCTGCCACTGATAAGATGGCTCACCTTTGTCAGTCAAGGTATTTCCTTAGGGTTTATTTTTCCCACTTTTAGAGAGAGTAGGTTGGACTAAATAATCTCAAACAGTTGTTCTGTAAGGGGATTATTAGGTGAGAAATAGGTAGGTGGAAAGATGCTACGCCCACCTTCCAGGGAAGAGTTTGTGAATGAGAAGGTATAGCGGATGGCCTTGCAATGAGGAGGTTCAGGAACGCTGAAACCATCATTTTTCTGAAAAACAGAAAATAAAGCCTGCCTGCTTCTTTAATTACACACCTTAAAGTTTGAGAGACTTGGAGAGTAAAATCAGCGAGGAGTTTGACAATCCTGCAAGTATATAATTAACAGTGGTTAAAAAAAATGAGAGGAACAGAAGTCATTTCCTTTCATTGTTGTCGGATGTCTCTTTGTATGAAAGGGATTGATCCTTACACTAAGGAAGCAGGACCCCCCCAGCTGGTTCATACTAGTGGTCTGAGATTTAAAATAATCGCTTTAAAAGCAAGGCAAGGTGTTTTTTTAGCAGGATCTATGAAAAGTCTGTTTCCCCACTTTATAGTCATTCTTCTTTCGTGGACTTTGTGAAATGGTACGTTTGAAATAGATCTTACGTCATGAATCAGATATCAAAGAAAGCATAAGCATAAATGCATATTTTAGAAGTACAGGTACAGGAATGCCTATGCAGATGTAGCGTGTATATATGGACCTGGACACATGCGTACAACATACAGTAACTCTAGACTCCACATAACTCTGCTTCCTCGACAGCTCTGTGATAGCACAAGCCTGAATTTTGTAGGAAGTTTCCAAATTCTGGGAGAACAAGGAGTAGAAGCTCCAACTGATAGAGAAGAGTGGCAATGTACATGAAAGAAAAGGTATACTTACCTAGAAAGCCCATTTTGTGAGTGTAATTAGAAGTCTATTTTAGAAATGGAAACAAGGCAGGGAATATTGCTAACCTTTAACAGATGGAAAAAACCAATTTTTTTTTTTTACAAGATAATCGTTTATATTCTTAAACTTAAAAGATCAGAGAATCAGAAGAGGTCATTCCTTGGTCATATGAGTGTTCCCCAAGAAATAAAAGTGTTAAACAATATAAGTAAGAAATTGGTCACGGCAAGTGAAGGAATGAGCTGGTGGGCATCTCCTTACACTCTATTCCCTCCTTTACCTTTGCTAATTGTTTAACAGTAATTAGCTCTTTATCTTTACCTTTTAATTACAAACAGGATTGGGCTGAAGGAAAATAAATCATTCACTGAAAAAAATTAAAGCCCCCCCCCCGTTACCGTGGTTTCTGTCCAAGAATTTATTAAAACACTTAAATATGCATTTACAAAACTTGAGTAAAACGATTTTTCCCTGTGTCCTAATGTGTTCCAAATGGCAGCTAGGGACACAGCCTGCTGGTTGGGGATGAGGCGAGATGGTTTTTAGAAGCAGATAAGTGAACCGTTGTTGTGAAGTCCCAAATGCATGTTATTTTTATCCAACAGGAAAACGTACGGATTCAAAGTTTCAAATGAGTAACGTAAATCATAGTAAGGTCTTATAACTCCTTATGGATTTCAGTAATAGTAACCTGATTTGACCTGAAAAGGCCAAGTTTTTTTTTCTCTACCAAGCTATCCTGGCAAATGACAGAAAAAAATCTGACTGTTAGAGGTACTACAGTTTGAACCATATGAAGTTTCTGATTTCAGCTGTTTGGAACAATAAAGATGGAATTTTTCCATGATTCAACTCACCAATGAGCACAGTAGTCCACCAAGAGAGGTTGTTGCTTTTGAATTTAAAACTAAAATGGTAAAAAACCTAGTCTAACCACCGAGTCAAAGCCAGCTGGCCATACTACATATATATTTTAGTGACCCCTATAAAACCGTAAGCAACAAACCAATGTGTTCTACCATTCACAAATCACGTCTGTGTTAGGTCAAGTAAAGGCATGATCTCAAATGGACCAGAGATTATGGGTGAATGCTTCTTTACTGAATGGTAAATATTTACCCTGGGCTCTTGTATTTAATTTTCAACCAAGCAAACTGTCCTCTAAGGAGAATGGAGAAAGAGGAGATAAAGTCCACTGGCCACTAAGCGATCCAAAGCTGGTTTTTCTTTTTTACTCTGTGCTAAGCAATGCTATACCTTCCATGAGTAGATTGGACTCTGTGGGATCTGAAAGTCTGTGCCATGAAATCTTTGATTGTGGCTAACCAAGAACTTTTGGTATAGCTGAAAATGTCTTTAGCATAATGAAACTGCAGACCGAGAATAATAAAGTTTAACAACTTTCAGGAAGGATGTTTCATCTTTCTTTTACTACCACTGACTCTTTCTGGACCCCTGCTTTCTCAGAATATTTTGCCAATTGTCTCCCCTGCCCAGTACTGGGATCTGAGTAACAGAGAGAATTATAGAGAATCAGAGAGAGAATTACCAGAATCACTGATGCTACATTCAAAGTAGGATCAGGCAGAAGTAACCTCATTTTTCTATCAAGAAAGAGGGACATCTCTACTAAGATATCGGGGAAAAATAGGGAGAAGATTGTACAAGCCAAATAGGAAAGAGATTCAAGAATCTTGACACTTTTTGCCGGATTATTAAGGCAATTTAAATTGAAACTAAAGAAAATCGTCAATGTGGTCAACTTTTTTTTTTTATAAAAGGCAGCAAGGAAACGTCACAGTAACCAAAGTCACTAGCAGAACTGCTCAGCACTGTCTCACATTTCACATAAAGTAGTTTTTTAAAAACTGATTTAACATCATTTAAATTGTTCTAAAATAAGAGGAAGGAAAACCTCAGCTGGGGAAAGAAAACCCCACTGGGCAAAGGCTGACATAATTTTGAACAAAATTTTGAAAAATAGTTGTACCTGCATTGAAAAAATATCTCTGGGTTCATGCTTGTTATGAATGATTCTTCAGTGATCTTCTGTGGAGTCTTACTTAACCAACAGGGGAAAAAAAGCCACAAGAAAATCCACAGAAACGCAAACCATCCAGAAATTTTACTTTTGCAAAGGAACAGTAAGCATTCAGGATTCTCGCCATGGAAAACAACGGATCGCATTTCAACCATTAAGACGCACAATGTCCTCTCATGGCATCCAGCACCTTAGATCCTCTGTCAATTAAAGATTCTATGCAGCCTCTTGCAGACACAGATGTGTAGGTATCTGATGTCTCTACCTGTTTTCTTACCATCTGTACACACATCAGATTTTAGCCCTTTCAGTTGTGCTAGCCATTATTTAGAGAAAAAAGAAAATAACAAAAACTCCCCCCCCACACACAAAAAACCCCTCCCACCTAAACAAACAACACACTATCACCAAATACAAAGTAATAAAAGAGTTGTACTCAGACCTGGTCAGTCCTTCCATTTCTTGAAACTTGCACACAAACTGAAGAAACCCACTCAGCCTTAAAAAGGTCGATCATTTTGCTCTCCTAAAATTGCATCTCTGAGGGTGCCTGCTTTCTTGTCCGTCTTGTGCGCGCGCTCTCTCTCTCCCTCTCTCTCCCTCTCTCTCCCTGTGTCTCTCTCTCTCTCTACTTTTACCGAAGAGCTTTGTTTCCTTTTTCCTGTGTCTGCTGCTGGATGAATGCAAAATACACGCATTTGAAGGGATTTTTTTTTTTAAGGCTAACAGTTGGAGATCTAAAATCTTGCTCTTCTGAATAGCTTATTATGCCAGTCACTCAACACTCACTTTACGTAAAGAGGCATATACGGAACTAAGAATCCTGCTTTCTTAAAGCGAAAACAAATCAACAACCCAAACTCCCTTGACTCCTTTGACCCCCTTCCTATTTTATTTTACTTAACGATGAGCACTTACCCTGAGGTGTGCCATAAATGCTCTATTCCAAATATACAAAAGCCAACCACATCTCAACTGAGAATTAAACACTTTCAATGTCTTCAAATCCATGTCTCTGCTCCAAATCCTGATACAGAAAGTCACTGGCAGCCGTACAGTACTTCTAAACAGCAGACATCTGATTCTTGACATTTAAAAATAACAATATTGGAAAAAAAAAAAGGGAGTCTTTTTAAAATTAACTACAAACAGCTTGTGAGGAAGCACATCTCACCAATTGACTGTATTAACTGGAACTTGCAGTGATTTCAAGCTACAGTATTTTATTTTTAAATCAATGTCAGACGGAGACCCAATACCTACAGACGTCTCATGTTCTGTATAATCGTGGCAATGGCCTAAGTGAAATGATTTCTAAGTGATAATGCTACAAAGAGCAGATCAGAACATTTTAGTATTTAGAATTCCAGTATTGGTGAATATTAACCTATGCTCAGTCAAATTAAACTTGGGACATTCCAGCCATTCCATTGCTCATCTGAGATGGGTCACATTTCATGGACATGCATTCTTAACTGTGTGCACCCAGAGGAGGTCAAATGAATGCATGCATTTGCTACAGAATAAAACAAATATTAAAACGAAAAAAATGCATTTATTTCTATTTCTGAAGCACATTATAGGCTCAGACCCACAGTCGAGTTTTAGCTCTCCCAGTGACTATCCGTGAGTTCTTGGACAAATGATTTCAGCTTTTGTGCCTCAGTTTCGTCATCCATAAAATTGGAGTAAATAGTAAGACTAATTTTACAAAGGTGTTTTGGGTACTACATGAGCTGTTGTATGACTTCTGGAACATAATAGGTATATAGGATATGTCGCTTCCTCCCTCTGTTTTATATTTGGAAGGGGTAGGGATCAGGTGTAAATGGAGACATCCAGGCTTTGAAGGCAGACAAATCAGGTTTGACTCTCTGTGTTGCCATGTACTAGCTGTGTATCCTTGGGCAAGTGACTTAATCTAATTTACTAAATCTCAGTTTCTTCAACTATAAAATACCTCATAGAGTTTCAGAGAGCAAATTAGATAACATTGGAAAAGCATCTACTTTAAGCATGTATTAAATGGTAGCTCCAGGCTTTACAGCTCTTGAAAATGGCTGTAATTAGTGCTCTGCATATGTAACTTAGGAGTTTGAAGATGTGGACTGAGATCCCAGGCCTTCTCGACCAAGTGCCTTACTTTATAGTAGAAGAAGGAGACCCGGAGAGCTGAAATGATGGTTCTAAGCCCTATCATTAGTGAGTGATCACCAACTAGTTAGCGGCAAATAGGAACTAAAACATAGACCCTCTTATTTAAAGTTCAATGCTTTGTCCACTAAACTTTGTGACATTGAAATCAAACACATTTGTACATCCAGTTTCAATATTAGTTGATAATTAAAGCAATACAACTGGAAAAAAAAAAGAACCTATTTGTTCCCGAATTTGCTTCTAAGAATGAGCTTATAAATGAAATTATTCTACAGGAGCTGACAGGGACTGGCTAAACCTATCTTCCTAAGGGGAGCTTCTGCAGGACATAGGCTCTCCCTTCCCTATAAAGCAAGAAGAGAGCTGGAAGGACGTCCAGTTCTTAGGAGTTTCCCATCTTCTTTCTCCCCTTGTGAATGTCCAGCTTCTTCCTCCCTTTCTTTATATGAGCTCTTCATCTCAGCGCACTGGTTGGGAAGCACACACTGCTCTACATTTAGTTTATTTATTAAACATACTATGTCCCCACTTTGAAATACAGGATTTTTTTTTCAGTTTGAAAGTCTTGCACAGAATAGGAGCTCAATAAATGTCAATATTTGCTAAAGAAGACATGACTTGGAGCTCAGTTTATATTTCAAGTGTTGAACTAGCGTGTCTTAGAGTTAATTATTGCTCAATGAAGAACAGAAAATATTACAATTTTTTCAGTCTTTCAGTAACTCCAGAATTAAAGACAAAGGTGCTTCTGGTATCAAGTCAGATTAGCTATTACTCTCGGGAGGAAGGGAAGGAAATGGGATTGAGGAGGGTACCTGTGTGATCCATTGTACTTAATGTTTTATTTCTCTAGCTGGGTGATGTATAAGTGGGTATTTATTTTTTTCTTGATATCTTTCTGTAAGCCTCAAATATTTCATTAAAAACAACCAGCTTAAGTGGGAAGCAGCCTCATAGCACAGGGAGATCAGCTTGGTGCTTTGTGACCACCTAGAGGGGTGGGATAGGGAGGTGGGAGGGAGACGCAAGAGGGAGGGGATATGGGGATATATGTATACGTATAGCTGATTCACTTTGTTATACAGCAGAAACTAACACAACATTGTAAAGCAATTATACTCCAATAAAGATGTTAAAAAAAAAAACTAGCGTAAAAGAAGGCAAACAATTTGAAAATAGAATTTCCAAATCTTTATGAGATCCAATAATGCTACTATACTAAATCCCATACTTAAATCTTCAAGCTTTCATTCTTATTTTACTGAAGAACTTGAATAATAATACGTTTACTTTAAAGATTTGTTTTCCTCCTTGCTCACCATTTCATGTCCTTGATTCCGGAGTTGTGCTGGGGTGTTTTGGAAAGAGCTATTTTGCATCAGATAGATCTAAGTCTAAAACTCAGTTCTACAACTTACTGGCCACATAGCATTACGTCACTCGATATTTCTAAGCCTCGGTTTCCTCTCTTGCAAAAACTGAGAGTTATTATCTGTAGCTCTCAGGAGTATTATGAGGATTAAATGAAATAACAAATGTGAAAATGTTTGCTGCAGTATCTGGTACATAGTAGATTTTCAGTTAATATCATTTTCCTTCTTCCTTTCCTTATCCTTCCACTTTTCACCACTACTTGAGCTTTTAACTTCAAAAAGGTTATAAAAAGGAAAGGAAAATGAACTTAAGGTAGGAAGCAGGCAATTATGCTAGTATCATGAAAGCATTTTGTGACTAACAAAGGCTGGTCCTAGATCCAGGTACAGTATCCTTTTAAATTAGGTATTTCTTATCCAATCTCATCACTACTTATTAAAGTTCAAGTTTTTTTTAAAAAATTGAATGTTTTGTTTTTGCCGCTAGTCACAAAACCTTCATAGACAAAAATGTATCCTAGGTTTTCTATCTCATTACACATCCTTTCTTCAAGACAGATGTTTTATCAAAATACTTTATTCTCAATAGTGGATGAGATTTATGTGCTTAAAGAATTGCTAAAGCTTTCAGTTGTAACCCTTGTATTGGTCTTTTCTATAAGGTAAGAGACTTGGGTTCTGGCCCTACCTCTGCCACATACTAACAGTATGACCCACTAGGCCTTTCCCTTTCTTTGAGTCTAGATTTTTACATGCTAAATGGATGAAAAGGTTGGATTCGATGATCCCTTTAGCTCTAAAATTCTGTTCGTGGTTCTTGATGACTTAATTAACACATGTAACAAGCTTACAGTAAATTAAACGATGCCACCTTCAGTAGGAAGTACTGTGTTGTTTGTGAAAACTATCCACACAGTAGTGGCCTCTTCTGAACTCTGGGAATGGGCTCTGGCACTGTCCTTGTCCAGTGACTGCCATTGACTGTCCAGTGACTGCAATATGTTCAGGGCTTGGTGGAGGCATTCCCAAGGGAGTCAGCTTTGTCAGAAGAAATCCAAAGAGAGCAACAAGATGAATGTCTTGGTGGAAGACTTTTTCTCTTGCATTTATTCGTAAGAGTGGGAAATGATTATGTCATGATTTTATAGTTCAGTGAAACCTTTTTTAAAAAGATGGGGATAGCAAGGGAGGGCAGAGAAAGACACTTTGAAAAGGAAAACTATGAGGATCCCTCTTATGGAAGGTTGTGTCTTGGGAAAAATGACAATACTAGAAGGAGGAGGTAGGGAAGAAAAAGACTCTTCCCCTGATATTATTATCCAGGTGAAATCTGTTTTAAGTGGATTGGAGGACAGTAGGAAAAATAGGAGACCGTGGAAGGGGAGGAGCGGCCTTGGGTCTGTACGTGTGTGGGATTTACATTCTGACACTAATTGTATTTTATTGTGCAGATGCTTCCCCTTCTTTTCCTCCTCTTCTCTGTTGCCCTGGGTCTCTGGAGCTGTGCCTGTCAGGTCCCCAGACTGTCTCCATCTCCACCTCCTCAGGGCGTAGGGCATCACCCCGACTCCCTGTGCTCTGGGGGGTGGGAACTTGGGTAGGAGTGTGATTAGTGTTGGTGGTGGTATGAAAATTGCAGTGGTGAAGAGGTAGGTTAATTTTTCCAAACTAATAGCTTCAGACAGAATTTAAAATAATAATAATAATTTTAAAAAACTGAATAGATCTAATTAAACTCTTTCCAGAATTCCAAAGATCATTGTTGACTTTTGTAAAAAGGTGGATTTATTTTAAAATTCTGTGTAAACTCCCCTTTTCTCTCCTCCCTATCCCACGATCCTTCAGACAAAAGAGGAACACAAAACATTAATAACTTCTTGCCTTTAGGTGGGCGTGCTTTTCAAAGCACTTTTATATCTAGTATCTCAAGATAACTGGATGAGGTTGCTAGCAGGCTTGTTTCCTGACAGGAGCCCTCCGCCCCAGAAATGCTAAGTAATTCGCTCAGGTTCATATAGGCAATTCATAGTAGAGCCAAGACTAGGACCCAGGAGGAAATACCACACAATCAGCAGGTACAACACGTAAGCATCCATCCCTCCACATAAATGGTACCTGAAGGTACTGGCAGGAACGTTCCTGTTGACACGACTCTGATTTCACCATGGCCTGGTCCATGTTAACCGAGGCTTTCTGGTAAACCTCTCGGGCTCGACTCACGGTCAGCGTGGAGGACCAGGCGCTCTTCTTCAGCAGCGGCGCGTCTAGGGTGACGGGCAGGTTGGCACAGGTGGTGCACTTGACATCGTTGTTACTCCGGGAGGCCTTCACAGCCTGCTCGCTGATGGTGTTGTAGGCCTCCATGAAGTACTGGGAGGCCGAGCGGTCGGGGCACCTGCCCATGGTCATCACGCCCGAGGGGGCGTGGTAGATGCACATGTCGCCGTCGAGGTTGTCTTCGGAGCTCCACCAGCCCGGGGAAGCGTTGTTGCGGGGCTTGGGCTCGGGGCGGCGCTCCTTGCTCTTGCTGCGCTTGCCGTACCTCACGGTCTGCGTCTCGTCGGGGCTGGCCTTGCCCCCGTTGACGCTGCCCTTGGACGGCCCCTCCAGGGAGTGCGATTTGGTGAAGAGTTTCTGGACCGAGTGGACCAGGTGGCGGATGCGGCCGGGGCTATCGCTGCGGTGCTCCACGGCCGTGCGCTTGTACTGCAATGTGTGGTAGCCATCCCTGTTGAGAGGCAGCTGCCTCTCAAACTGGTCCAGGAGGTTGGCGGGGATGCGGTTGGCCTTGGTGGCCAGGGTGCGAGGCACCAGGGCGCACTCGTCCTTCAGCTCCTGCTGCGAGGTGTAGTGCCGGCGCGGGAAGGTGCTGCTGGCCAGCGGGTCGCTGAAGGGGCCCACGCACTCGGCCTGGAAGGAGGTACGCTGAGTGTAGTAGGGGTGGTCGGCCGGGTGGTGCTCCACGGGGCTCAGCAGGTATGGCTTGCGGTCTGCGTGGTGCGACAGCGAGTCACAGGCCGAATCGCAGGTGACTCCGTGGTGATGGCTGCGGCTGCCCGATAACCCTTTCATCGCTGATGGGGCGCAACCACGGGGGTCATGGACACCCGGTGGTTAGGTTCCAGACCCGTCTCCCGCAAGGACCTGGGGGAATGAAGGAGAAGGGGACAATGGTTAACGCTTCACTTGGTCAGTAGATGTTGCTCTCTTTCCACGTGTGTCTGCTACTGAGTTGGTTTTCTGGCAGAACTCATGACTCTCCCTAAAAGCAGCTTTAATGCATTGTTGGAAAAGCCCTGTTACCTCTGTAGGCCGGGAAAGCCCATGCCAGTCCTATAGGAGAGACAGTAGGGGTGAAAACTAGTAAACCCGGAAAAGAACGTATAGAAATGCTGAACTATTTTTAAGTGACTTGGGAGAAAAACTGCCCCTCCCTCCAGGATTCCAATAACTGTATCTTTCCCCTGCTGCTCTCCTTTTATTCTTAACCGTATGTTAATCGTCAAGCTAGCAGACCGGAAGGGCTCACTTAATCTGGGAAGCTTTTGCTGATCCGCCCCCTGCAGAGAGAATTAGTTCCCCTCTGTGCTCGCAGGGCATCTACTGCACACTCTCCAGCTCCTCTGGAATGCTTTGTCTTGTGCTTTCCCTGCTAGCTCAAGCTCCCTGAGGCTAGCTTACCTCTTAGCCACCATTACATCCTTTACATCTCCCTGCCTTGTACCAGGTGGGCCACATAGACACACAGGAAGCACCCCATAAATGTGAGTGAAAAACATAAATAAAAGAGGCTATTGGCACCTTATAACTTTAGGATATATCTCTGTATCCTCTGTCACATACTTTCCCATTAGAATTCCGTGGTAACAATTACAGCAAACAATCCCACCGTGGTAATTAGAGTTGGAAAAACTAATGGTGTGGCAAATAAATCAGAGCTGTAGAGAAAATCCGCCCGTGTATTTCTGTCATCAGAGAATGAAGAGCTTCCTGTCAACAAACTGAGAGCTGATGAAGAACAAATAAGCTTGAATTGGCTAATTTGAATAACAGGGCATCTCCTTTTGCTGGTTTAAAAGTTTCTGGTAAATATTTACAAGTGATGGCAAGATGGCCAAAGGAAAGGCTCTTGAAATGTTCCTGAGGACATGAAGGGCCTGAACCTAAGGGTCATGTCTGCCAGGGAGAGGAGGGCGCCCTACAGATCCACCTGTGGGAAATCAGGTCATTCCAAGCCTTCCCCGCGCTTTCGTACCAGAGGCTGCTGTTCTACTGGGCAGAGTACTTTCTCTGGACTCTAACAGAGAGAGTTCTTCAGTAGTTGAATGCAGTTCTCCTGACAGCCAGATTTTTTTTTTTTAAAACTTCCCACAATACAAAAATTGTCATATGGAGAGCTGTCCGGAAAAGCCAATGTGACTTTCCAAACATATCACAAACGTCATTTCAGATATTCAGATGGGGAGAGATAACTGGTTTAATTAAAAAAACAGAATGAAACACCCACATGTGGCCTAATGAAGAAAACCACGGAGTTTTGGGGGGTCAGGACTCGTCTGTTCCATGGGACATACTGTGTGTGGGAGCGCCTGACGAAAATCTCTAAGCATGTTTTATGAAGCTCCTTTTCTCCTCCTCGTCTCTCAGTTTCTGGATTAATTGCTCGGGAAAACTGATGGGAGGTTTTAATCGCTGGAATCTTTTGAACTTGGTTAGTCTACTAAATTAGGGGCTTCTTGAGGGTAGAGACTATGTTTTTCCGCATCCAGTGGCTAGCAAAGTGCTTGGCTGGTGGTGGGAACTCAGTAAAGCATTTAGTCAGTGAATTAACGCATCAATGCAAAACTTCCCAGGGTGGTCCATCCTGTGGTGCAAGTCACATCTACTGAGTGAGAACAGGACTGTGTGACAAGGGAAGGGCCAAGGAAGGAAGGAAGGGACCATCTCTCAGGCATTTTAGGGACCAGTGGTTTTCAAGGTGAGGCAGGAGGCATACAGGTGAATGTGCCTTTTGCTACCCATTAGCCTTCCACTTCTGCCTCTCCACGACCCACCAATGAATATCTCACCTCTCAAAGCTCTCCCTGCCTTGGAGTTAAAATCTGGGAGTTTGCCTGGCCTGCTGACTACAGGATGTCCAGACTGAGGACAAACTGTTTGAAGGAGAGAAAGAAAATGACACCTGAAGAGACAAAAAGGAAAAGCAGGACTCATGATACCTGTGGTTCAGGAAGAACCTGTAAATCGAAACTTGCCCACTGAGGACACTAATGTAAAGGAAATTTTAGCATAAAATACCTTGGGACCACTTTGTATGAAGTTATGATACCAAGAGTAGGCTGTGGCAAAGAGGGATCCAGAAAGATTAAATACATGTTTTCAGCAAAACTGTGGCACAAACTAATTTAGGTGGAAAAATCCATTGCATGAGAAAGTTTCTCTGGATAAAACAGGTCCCATTGAAGACATTTTTGCCTTTTAAATATAGACTTAAAAATAAAAGACAAAAATAGCAAACCAGTTGGATTATGGTCACATACTAAGTTTTATGATTACCTGTATCTCAATACATAAAATAATATGAAATAATGCTTCAACCTTTCCTTCTGAAGCATCTAGGTCTTGGGTGGATTTTTTTTGCTAAATGTGGAGCTGGCAAGAGCTGAAAACATGAATTATACATATTTACTCCAAAATGTTGAAGATTATTTGAGATCATGTATTCAATATTTATGTAATTATCTTTAATCTGTGAATGGCATTTCATGTAAGATGATGTTGCCTGAGGACACACAGAGCAAACAAAGAGGGTTTTTAAGGCCATTAATGATAAATTTGTTAAATGGTGTAACTGATGATCATTTTTGTAAGTTAAACATGCACAGTGTGATTTTTACTGCAATTTAAGTGGGCTATTTTCAGCCTAGTGGCAAGCACTTATATTTTCATAGAGAGTAATAAATTGCATCAAGAATAAGTAAGTTAACTTTGGTCCTTCTTTACTCAATATTTTAAAAAGGATATTGAAATCTTGATCTTTTTCTCTGTGATATAGGCAAATAAGGTCATGAAAAAATGGCAATAAATAATCATAAACATTTCTAAATGCTCCATCTAACTTTCTGGCTAAGGCCAGATAAATGACTTAATACCCTGGCCCTTTCTAGGGAAAATCTTACATCTCTTCTACTCTCTAGTCTTTGAAAAAGGAAAATAGATTAATTTGTGATTATAAATTAAAGCAACACATTCAGTGACTTCCTGGTGAGGGGGGACAGATGATCTAAAACCCTCAATGGCTAAATAATAGCTGTGGCACCTACCATCGACGTCCTGCTCTTCCGCCTTTCATTCTTTTTTTTCTTAAATTGGGGTATGGTTGCTTTCCAATGTTGTGTTAGTTTCTGCCATACAACGAAGTGAATCAGCTATATGTATACATATATCCCCTGTTTTTTGGATTTCCTTCCCGTTTAGGTCACCACAGAGCATTAAGCAAAGTTCCCTGTGCTATACAGCAGGTTCTCATTAGTTATCTATTTTATATATCGTAGTGTGTATATGTCAATCCCAATCTCCCAATTCATCCCACCCCCCTTTCCCCCCTTGGTGTCCATATGTTTATTCCCCTCATTCTTTATTTTCTTCTTTTGTTACTCATGAACTCCCCTCCCAGCCTACTTCTTTCTGTCACTTCCTTTTTTCCCTCTCCTAATTCACGTTCGTAAGTGGCAACCGTGGACATCACTTGCTGCAGCCCGTGGTGTGACTAACACCATCCCGGGAAGAATTAACTGAGCGTCCCCCCCTTGCAAGGCTCAGCGTTTGCTGCTGCAGACAACCAAATGCAACCAGCAAATCCCTAATGGCCAAAGGGCTTATGACGTGCTCAGAGAGATGTGACCTAGACATGAAGGAAGATAAAGAACAACTCTTGTTACCTTCCACATTCTTGGAAAATGAAGCTGCTAGCTCCGGAAGAAGGTTTTAAGTGGCCATAAAAGATTTCTGAAAATAGAAAGCGAAATTTTCTTTTGTACCTTCCTCTCTGAGCCAGGGTGGGAAGTGTGAGTCAACGTGCCTTCGTAAGGGTTTCTATGACGACGGTGATCATTTCTCCTTTCTCTTGTTCGCTATGACTTCAAAATTACGTTTTGTGATCCTCCTAAGTTCGATTTTACCATCAGATGACATGTCCTGATGGTTGGCTTGGAAAATATGTTGGCTATATTGGCTACTGTGAGATGAGCTCTGAGTGTGAGATGTACCGCTTTTTACAGAGCTCTCACACCTGCAGCAGAAGCACTGCTGTCCAGATGATGACTAAAGCGAGAAAATCCAGCAAGAACTGTAAAGGAAATTCTCAAGGCAGGTCATTTATTAGCACCAAGGAAAAGCAACCAAACCACATATTGGAAGATGCTGACAAGATGGAAAACAGTCTTGCGAAGCTGGCAAGTTCTTCTCTTGACTTCTGTGCATGTCTTTATTTAGAGCTGCTGGGCTTCATTTTTCTTTACATGCAGAGAGAGGACCCACCCGAAGGGTGTCCACTCTCTCCCTCAATCGGGAATGACAGCTGAACAATCACAACTTGTTTTAGAAAGGACAATGTGGGGGACCCTGCCCAGGAGAGCAGGAAGCACTGCGTTCTGGTTTAGGGAGGTACCAGGAAGAAGAAATTCTCCATGAATATTTTCAGGGTCAGGTCACTTTTTTGCCTCCCCCCATTTACCTGTGACCTGCCCGTGCCAGGTTGCAACATTCAACTGCAGAGAAAGAAAGGATTCTCTTACTGAAGAGTATAAAGCAGTCCCAGACTAATGGCTCGTTTCCTAGTCTCCCTAGATGTGCACAGGTTACTAATTCTTGCTAATGGAGTATAATTGAAAATGGCAGGTGCAATTTCTGGAAAATGACTCTAAAGGGAAGGGCATCCCTTCTTTACTCCTTCCCTGGCTGGAATTCAGACTTGAGAGCTTGGGGAGCAGTGATCTTGGACCATGAGGTGGAAGTTACAGTCTGAGGATGGTAGCAGCAGAAGATAAAGGACCCGGCATCTTGTTTATGGCGGAGGGAACGGACCTTTATTTTTGTCTACACCACTGTGATTTGTTTTCTGACCCTTGCATTTGAACCAAGTCCTAAGTGAGATGGGTAGTCAGGGCTGAATCTTGGAGAGATTTGCCAGCTATGCTATAATACACAGGACTTGACTTTGCTGGTGGTGGTCACATCCGTGAGACCAGTTTAAACCAGGCAGCGACACAGCCACGCTTATACTAGAGATTTCCCTGGCTGTACTTAGAGGATAGGTTTAGGGGTGGGAACAAGCAAGAAGATCTAAAGGAAGCAATTATTTCTTGCTTGGGCAGTTCATGAGAGAAGACTAAAAGGGAGTTAACAGTAACCCCCGAAAGGGTGAGAATGTCCTGGCCGATGCGGGCAGTGTCTCCCACTTCAGACCTTCTGCCCACATGTGTTTCCACTACAGACTAAACAGGGCACTTTTTCCAGGCAGAACAAAATTCTATGCAACATGGATGCAGATTTTTTATTCGTAATTTTTTCCGCTACTACTAATAAACCCCCATTCTATGGAGACTGAGAATAAAGAATGATAGGAATGTTTAACAGGTGCATGATTTTAAATAATTTTTTTTTTAAATAAGGGAATGGTTCTCATTAACATACTACTAACAAATGAAGTCATGCCATTTTAGGGTAAACAGAAACATACGTGAGTTAACTTTGCCCAAAGGCCCACTTTGGGGATATTTTCTCACTTTCTGAATTTGTAGCTGCAGAAGATAACTGAATGCCATTTTCTTTCACTTTTTCAGGCTTCCCCACTCAACGATTTTCATGTACTATGTATCAGTACTTAAAATTGTACAACTACCATTAGAGCGCCTTTGAATAAGCACAGGCTGAAATACACCAGTTCTATTACTCAAAGCACAAGGCTAAGCCGTTTTATAAACGCAGAATGTATTTTGGCTTTTCATGAACATTAATTGCTATCCTAATCATCTGTAGTTTGATTTTGTTTGTGAATACCTCCTTCAATCAGTCTGCTGCTACAAATAAATGCCTTTGGAACATTTCCCTTTCAAAAGATATGGTGTTATACAAAAAACAAAACAAATGAAACAAGAACCCAGGCCTCCTCCAATTTGGTCACATTGTAGCACAATTGCCATTGCCTCTGTCTTCATACAAAGCTTTCAAAAGTGGTTTTTGAGAATAGAAAGGTGAAGAGTAGTGTTCCTTGAGAAATGGTTAGTAAGTCGTCATTAGTATTGGTCTATACTTACTGCTGGTTGGGTGAAAGAACACAGGGCTTAGGAGTACATTTATAATGTACCGAAGCAGTACATTATAAAACTTCCTAACATTATTTTGCACTGACACAGGTGGGAAGGTAGCTGTCCTGACTCTATGTGACTTTGGAGATGTGCTCCCCCTGGGATTACCCTCATTTGGATCATTCTAGAAGAGGGTGTGATTATCTCAGCTAAGTCTGCAGATGGATTCCCCTGGGAGTCGCTAAGAGAATGTGGTCACCTTGACCAGCCATGGCCATCAGCTCTTTAGGAGACACTGTGGGCAGGGGGACACCCTATCCTTATGGGGATAAAACAGATAATCTGCAGAATTTTCACAGAAAAGAGCACAAACCATGAGTGTCTACTCCAAAAAAAAAAAGGCCGAGGAAAACATGCAGTCCATTGACTAATCTAGGAGAAACAGGAATGATGATAGAATTAAACTGTTTAATGGGATATAAAGACAACCATGATAGAAAACATAACGACTGATACAACACGAGGCAACTTGAAAAGAAGCAGTGGAAATAGCCTCTGATGAACACGGAGTTATTTTTGTCTACATCTCTTGTCACTAGCTGAATAGTCCCGTGAACATGTTTGGCACATTCTAGACAACTTGCTTCACAGCCCGACTCCTGTCTATCTATCTATTTTTTACCTGAATCAAAAGTTTCCTTTCATAAATTCCTTTCTTTTAAATGCTGTTGCTTTGCTTACCAAGTTTGCTGTACAAATCTACTTTACCAAGTGCTAAGGCCCAGAAAGTACCTATAGTGGCCCCCTTTTGCGGCAGCCGTTCAGCTGACACCTGTTTTGGGGAATTTTTTCCGCTGAGCTCAGCATCTGCTGATGCTGTCCTGGCCAGGAATGTTGAGGCAATCACCATATCCTCTGAGCTGAGTGAACTGGGTTTGCAGACCCCAGCTCAGGGGCATCCATGTGGAGGCTTAGCTGAATCAGTCAGATGCCGCCTCCTGGAAATTTAAATGACGATGTTCCTAGAGTCACTGAACCCTGGTGAGCTTATCCGCAAGGTCAAGTACAGGAAGGGTCAATGTTGGCACCTCCGGAAGCCAGAGTCATGTGCTATTTCAGAGTGTGGGGTAGCAGAAACAAGGGTCCTGCAGAGGAAGCATGTGAGAAGAGAGAGGAGCAAACATACAGGGAGAAACAGATCCAGACTCCACGTAGCCCTGGGAAAGAAACAGAGAGGCTGCCTATCAACTTCCTAGGCCTGGCCAGGCCCAGCTCCCTGGCCACAGTGGCTTGAGACCCTGTACTGTCTGTTGCGGAACCACGGGAGGCCCACTAAAGCTTTCTCATCCGAGTAAAGTTTACCCTTCTGCCCAGCTGGGCAGCTGCAAGCGTATGAGAACCACCACCCAGGAGAAAAGGGAACCCTCCTGCCCTGTTGGTGGGAATGTAAACTGCTACAATCACTATGGAGAACAGTATGGAGGTTCCTCAAGAAACTAAAAATAGAACTACCATACGACCCAGCAATCCCACTCCTGGGCGTATATCCAGACAAAACTATAATTCAGAAAGATACATGCACCCCTATGTTCACAGCAGCACTAGTCACAATAGTGACATAGAAACAACCTCAATGTCCATCGACAGAGGCACGGAGAAAGAAGATGTGGCACATATACACAGCGGAACACCTCTCAGCCATAAAAAGGAATGAAATAATGCCATTGGTAGCAACATGGATGGACCTAGAGATTATCATACTAAGTAAGTCAGAAAGAGAAAGACAAATATCATATGATATCATTTATATGTGGAATCTAAAATATGACACAAATGAACCTCTCTGTGAAACAGAAATGGAATCATGGACATAGAGAACAGACTGGAGGTTGCCGAGGGGGAGGGGGTTGGGGGAGGGATGGAATGGGAGGTTGGGGTTAGCAGATGTAAGCTTTTATATATAGGATGGATGAACAACAAGGTCCTACTGTAGAGCACAGAGAACTATATTCAATATCCTGTGACAAACCATAATGGAAAAGCATATGAAAAAGAATGTATATATACGTATAATTGAATCACTTTGAGATACAGCAGAAACTAACACAACATTGTAAATCAACTATACTTCAAAAAAAAAAAACCAATAAAGCCTCCTCTTAAATGTTCCCTGTGCCAAAGGACACATGGAAATGAGTGGCCTTAACTAATTTATGGTCTAGTTGAGAAAATAAACCACATAAATATAAAATAATCAAGAATAGTACAAATTGGAATCTAATCAAGCTCTAGATTGTGTGGTCTGTGTTGTATATGTAATGCATCAGGTAAAAAGCTTTTAAAAAAAAAACAAGTCTAGAAGGGGCAAAAGTTAAGGGATGCAAAGACATCTCAGTTTGGGAGGTTTGGAGAGTCCAGAGCAGCACAGTCTTCAAAGCTGAGGCTCTTAGGATGATGTGCAAAGCCTGCCCTGTGTTTTGTTCAGGTCTAACCATTCCATTTCTCCTTTGGCTTTTTAATGCTTCCGTGTCATTCATTTCCGAGGATACGATGCAGATGTGAGTCAGATCGTCTGAGAGCTACAAACTTGACCTCATTGTTAAGGCCTCCCACTGGACTCCTTTCCCTGAACTCTCTTTGATATTAAGCCTGTGTAAGGAAGTTATAAGAAGCTGATATGTATATTTGTGTGGTTTTTACTGTTGGGATGTCATCCACCTCTGCAAAAATTGTCTTCTGAATGTGGTGTGATGAGGAAATCCCTCTCAGGTCTTAGTATGAGCAAAACTGTGTGTTTGACAACTGCCAGGTACTGTTAACATCTTGCAGGTACTGTCACTCTTGTCAGATAAATGCCTTTCCATCTATATTTGAATCCCGGGAAGTTTATTGGGAAATCTGCAATAAAATAGTAATGGTTATTGCTTTTCTACTTTTATTCTACTTTCATTGTTTTCTCTGGCTGTGTACCTTATCCCTTTTAATGATGATATATGTAATCACGTAGCCTGCTTCGATCTTTTGGGGGGATGGAAAATCTATAGCCAGGTATCTCTGTATTATGTAAAATACAAACACTTGGCTAATATATTTTTTCCTTCCCTTGATACCATCAACTGACTGTAACAATGCTTCTCAAAGTTGAGTGTGCAGGGAATCAGCTGGAGGACTTAAGACACAGATTGCTGGACCCAATCCTGAGTTTCAGGGGTGGTTCCCAAGAATTTGCATTGCTAACAAATTCCCTGATGATGTTGATGCTGGTTGAGGGATCACAGTGAGAACCACTCAACTAGATGCCCTATTTCTTACATCTGTGATTCTTCCTGGGATGTACGTGGTCCTTCCCTCCATTAGACTAAACTCAAACTTTTTCTTCAAGCCCCAGCCCTGTTGTCACTTCTTTGGTGACGCCTTTGCTGAACCCAGGGGGGCAGAATTGACAGCTGCCTCGTGTGTTTTCTCATGCACATCAACCAAACTGCCACCAGGCGCTGGAAATATCTGTGGTCATTTATTGCCTTTTATGCGGATCTCTCCCAGGAGACCACGGGATTCTAGTGGGCATAAGGGGTCTCGCTCATTTTCGTATAACCATTTCCTGGGAAAGTCCCCGTTCCATAGGATGTACTCAGTAAATGTTAGCTGAATAAATACATGAATGGGAGGTCTCCTGCTTTGGAAACACAATATATTTTTTTTCAATTTTGAGAAACACAATATATTTAAAAATTTTTTTAATTGAAGTATAGTTGATTTACACTGTTGTGTAAGCTTCAGGTGTACAGCACAGTGATTCAGTTATACACACACACACACACACACACACACACATATATTTTCAGATTCTTTTCCCTTATAGGTTATTACAAGATATTTAATATAGTTTCCTGTGCTATACAGTTGGTCCTTGTTGTTTATCTATTTTATACATAGTAGTGTGTATATGTTAATCCCAGCCTCCTAACTTAGAAACACAATGTATTTTTTTTCCAGTCCAGGATACCACATTGCATATGGCAATCTGTATTTTTTTTTTATTTATTTGTTTTTGGCTGCGTTGGGTCTTCGTTGCTGTGTGTGGGCTTTCTCTAGTTGCTGCGAGCGGGGGCTGCTCTTTATACGGTGCTCGGGCTTCCCACTGAGGTGGCTTCTCTTGTTGTGGAGCACGGGCTCTAGGCACGCAGGCTTCAGTAGTTAGAGCACGTGGCCTCAGTAGTTGTGGCGCACAGGCTTAGTAGTTGTGGCTCACGGACTTAGTTGCTCCGCGGCATGTGGGATCTTCCCAGACCAGGGATCAAACCCGTGTCCCTTGAGTTGGCAGGCGGATTCTTAACCACTGCACCACCAGGGACATTCAGAAACACAATATTTTTTATGTAAAAAAGGTGGTAATTTATAAATAAAATGACTTTGTCCTGGGAATAACGTGTCTGTGTGTGGGCACTGTGCGAATAGTTCTGTGAGTGGAGTCTCGTGAAGACTGCAGATGGATGCCTACTTTGCCGTCCCATCCACGGCACAGGGGCTGCCTCCATCCTGCGGCTCAGGCATCCTCCTCGACCTTCTCAGCAATTAGAGGCTCTGGAGCTACCATGACAACGATGGGAGAAAATGTTGGGAGACTCCATGTCAAATTCTCTGCACATCTTGAAGATGGGAGAACTCTCTGGTTAGAACCTGTCCGCTGATACATCGATGTCACGAGGGGAAGCCCTTTTCTCTTGCTGAGGCGGCCTCCAAGGGACTCAATAAGCTACAGAATGATCTCACTGGTATTTCTGAATTCTGTGAAATATAAGCTGCACTTTATAGAGGCCTATGATGGGGCAGGAACTCAGTACGGATCCCATTGGAACCCTTGCAAGCTTGGCATGATTTCTCCCCTTCCCACAGATGAAGAGACTGAGGTTCACAGAAGTTGAATGGCTTGCCCAGGGAGCACAGCCAGTAAGCAGCTAAGCTAACACTTGACCCCGGGGCTGTGAGACTTAAAGTACTTGTGCTTCCGGCCCTATGGACAGCTCCAAGAAACTTTAGGATGCTGGGGGCAGCACAGCAGGGACCAGCCTGCCATCAGTGGACCTCCACAGCTTTTGGACTTTCCTTTGAAGAAAAGTTTAGCTGCTAAAAGAAAAAAATGATAAGAAAAAAGATAATACGTACTATCATACTTCATCATATCAATTATTTTTGATAGAAGAAGACCCATCCAGCTTAAACATCTAATAAGCATTTAATAAGCTAATGAGGAAACCGCCCCCTGGGAATGCACATCCTCAGGTGTGACTAGGTGGCCCTGAGATCTTGTTCAGGACTCAGCAACTTTATACACATCATAGATGTCAGCCTGTGAATGTGCTGAGCCCAGGGCCCCAGCTACCCGTGCCCCCTTCTCCCCACCTCACCTAGACCTTTGTATATTATGTGGATAATGTCTTCAGCCTCAATAGAGAAGTGAGCCAGTGTAGACAATCACTTCTCAGTTATCTCTAGAAGCTAATAAAAGAGCTAACATTCACGTATTCCTTTTTTCCCAACAAACATGTGTTGCGTATATACTAAATGATGGTTCAGTTCTAGGAACCGAGGATTGTGTCATGAGCACAACTCAGAATGTCCATTCCTTCATGGAAAGTACATTCTTGTGTTGGGAGACAATGTATAATGTTTAAAATAGTGGTAATTGTATTACATTGTCCGTTAGGCGATGATGTATAAGACACTGGCTTATTTCTTAAAGAGGTAGTTCAGCTAAGTTTATACCTGTTAGTATATTTCAGCAAACATTAGGCAGATGGGTCTATGTGCCGGACCCTGCCCTAGGCACTCTAGAGGCGTCATCCACCTAGTTATCACAGCAGCCCTAGCAAGTAGGTACTCTTATTGTCTGCATTTCCCAGAGGAGGAAAATGAGGCACAGAGAGGTTAAATAATTTACTCAGTTAACCCAGGAAGTTGAATCCTAGCACTTGCACTGTGCACCCCTACGCTATCAATGACAAAGTTCGTCTTTGTCACTCAACCACAGCGATGGGATGTCACCAAGGCTGCAGCATAGGTACACATTGTGTACAGCAGCACACCTGCAGGGGGCAAGCTGATGTGTGGTGTGGCAGCCCTGTCGCTTTGCTATCACTGACGTACTTTTATTTAAATACACAGTCACATAAGCATACTTAAAAAGAGGACCCAGGAGAAAAATCACGCATTCCAGCATCATATAGAAGTAGGATTGTTCATCTGTTGTTATTATCTAATAAGACAATAATTTCAACCATGGAAATTGCATACAGATTTCAGAGACACAGACATATACTGAACGTATATATTACCTATACTTGTAGATAGGCCATTGAAAGGGAAAATTGCGAGAAACCTAGGAGAATTTACGAACTTCTTCATGAAAGACGCCTTTTTTCTCTTCACATCTCTAAACTTAACCTGGAAATTTTCAATTTCTGCATGGCTTCTTCTCCGCACCATCTGCTAATGCTGGCATGGGGCGGGGGGCGGTAATTCCCTTCATTCAGGGAGGCAGCCTACGCTACAGTGATAAGTAAAGACCCAAAAGACAAATGAAGGAAATCAGAGGGGGGAGAGAATTCACAATCAACTCTTCACTGGACTGGCATCCCATGAGTGGTCCCTGCTGTAACCACCACCCATGGCAGCTTTGCTTCTGATCACTGAGCGGTGTTGTTTCCTCTACCTGAATCTGTGTCAAGACACAATTGCACTGAAGGAGGATTGTAAATTTCACTTTCCAGCCAGATAAATGGGCAGCTTAAAATTCCAGCCCAGCAGATCTAAGAACGAGCAAGGGTGGTGAGTGTGAGACCCAACTGTGTAAGCCAGATGGGAGGTGGCTTCAAATGGGAATAGGAATGTTAAAAGGTGGCTGCTTGCAGGAAAATCGTTCATTTTAGACTCCAAGAAAACTTTTGGATGAAATGAGATTCAAAACGGGGACGCTTTTGCCCTACTACTTATTCTCTGGACCCAAGATGCCCAGGGTTGGTCAGATTTCAGAAAACGTCCTTGCTGTTGCCCTGAGCTTCTAGCATGTAGAATGTTTAACTGGAAACAGGGCATCTTCTCTTACTATCCCACATTTTGCTTTTATTTGCTTTTTTTTTTTGCTTGTGTGGGATTAGAAATGCATTATTTTTTTCCTCTTTCTTTTTTTGTCTCTCCTTTAGAGAAGGCTATTTTAGGAGAAAACAGCTGTATAAATTATAAGAGTTCACCTGTTATGGTCCTCGGTCTACAACTGGCAGCCACATAACTGGTTTTCAACATGGTCAACATCCTGTGTCCTTCGGATGAGGAAATCCCTTTAGAATTGTTTAACTTTTCCATCAACCTTTATTTTTATTTATAGACCCTGATCATTGCTCTGGGTCACCGAATGTAAATGAAAAAACCTGAAAAATTAAGCTGTGGAGAAACACGTTTATAAGGACGAACGTGAATTCTATGAAAATGGTGGAATCCAATAGCAACTAATCACAGCGTAAAACTGGATCCATGGGTAATGGAGGGCTGCCCTGGGGAAATCGTCTTCTCTATGCCCAAGGGAAAAGAGTGCAGGAAGGCGAGATGGACAGGGAATCTGTTACAGGCAACACAGTTTGTCTCTCCTGTGGGTTCCTGGAAATTCGAGGTAACTTACGGCACTTGGGTAACTACCAGCACAGGACACTGCTATTCTTCATCCGAGCCCACAGGTGCCCTGCCCAGGGACCAAACCATCTCTCCTCCCTCCACCACTGAGTCCTGGACCTGGGCAACTCATGGCCCCTTGGAAAGAACCGCATTTCAGTGCTTTCTAAGCATCCACCTCACTGAAGGCTACTTATTTGCACATTATTCTGTCTTCCGCCCTAATGTGAACTCCTCAAGGGATCTGACTGCTTGGCATCTAACCCAATGCCACGCACGGAGTAAGTGCTCAATACATGTTGAATGGATCAAACAAAAAGGTGGGGGAAAACCCCATCAGTTTGCTGGCTCAGTTACATGTCCCATAAATGCATTTGAGTGGATACTCCAAGACTTGTGAAAGAGGAACGGTACGCCTTCGGGAAGCAGGAGGAACGACACAGATTAGATGACGGGTTAGAAGAAAAAAGAAATTTGACTCCGGAAAACTATTTTCTCCAATGTGGGAGTTTGTTATAATGGGATCCTGCCTTGGACATCCCTTATTCGTCTCGTGGGTGCTGAGAACAGCAAAACGGGCAAAGGAGAAAGATTTAGAAATGGTAAAAATGATTTTCAAGTCCCACTGCCTCTTCCATTCACTGCCTCCACCTCTTCTTCCTATTCCTCCAGAATGATCTTCTCACCTCCTAGTCTGATCACGCACCTTCCCTGCCCAAAACTGTCTCCATTCCCATCAACGTAAAGCCTGACCCCTCGTGTAGCCTGACTGCACAGCCCCTCGGAGCTTTGATATGAATATCCCCCAGCCTCACTTCTATGCCCTCTCACCATCCCCCAGGCTCTGGGCTACAACCCCCAGACCACCTGTGGTTTTCCTTACCCATCCCGCTCTTCTGTTCTTTATGACTTTTGTGTGGTGCTTCCTTCCTCCACTTGGGGAATGCCCTCCGATGCCTAGTAATTCCTATTCGTCCTTCAGAAGTCAGCTGCTTCCCTACCCCACCATCTTATTCACCTCGCACAGCATCGTGTTGATGAAGCTCAGCGACTGTTCTGCAGCCATCTTTCTAGTTACCTCCTCTCCCACTGCGGGGTGGCTTCCGGTACTCTTAAGGCCGATACACTCTCCAGTTTACAGCCGCTCATCTACAATGAGCTTTATAATCTCCTAAAAATATAAAAGCTGAACCACATGGAGGGAGTTAGGAGCCGCTTGCCGAGGGACAGTGGGCTGCATGCCCCTGGCTCTCAGACCCGTGATCTCGGGCTGTCTAAGAGGTTGATTCATCTCAGGCTTAGCTCTGACAGGGGCGAAGGATCTGACAGCCTCCTGTGGGTCCTCCTATGTGGCAATAGTTTACCACTTACCTGGGGTGTTTCCCACCCTATTTTAACTTTTCTGCTCAGCCTAAGAAATCTCCCCCTTTGTTTTGTTTTCTCGGAAAATAAGGGCAGGTTGTTATGCTTGTTCTTAGCAATTAGATGGAAGCAGCCCACACATACGAAATAGGAGTTAAACGCTAGAACTAGGATTCAGTTGCCAAGGAATCATGAGCTGAGGAAGGCGTCTAAGAGGGGCGCCCCAAGCTCCCAATGGGCCAGCAGAGTCCTAGGGCGTCCACCGCCCACTATGGGCTTTCTTCTTGCTCTGTCAGGATTCATGTGTGGGCTTCCTATCTTTCTGCTCAACCAAGCCCTCTGAGAACAGAGGATGGTGTTCATCTTTGCATCCCTAGGACCCAGCGCTGGAGCTGGCTCAGAGCACAGTACCCCAGTACTGACATATAACGAGAAAGTTATTTCCACTTCAATTCTCTTACAATCCATTGAGTTTAGTGAAAGCAGAAACATCTCTGTTTATTGATGGTATGTTTTTAAATCTCTTTTTGCTTTTCCTCCCTTTTAAGCAGGCTTCAGCAGACACAGCGTGTACCTAAGTGATGAACTTGTTTTGTTTTGCTTATTCTTAGTTTCATGGTTAACTTCTGTTGGAGGCAAGGCAAGTGGAAGTGACATCAGACTTCTTTTGAAAAAGATAATGTATTTAAATTGAAAATGAGTCTACTTGTAAAAAAATATTAAGTAAAAAAATAACACCAGGAGAAGCAGATGTGGCAAAAATCATGATGATGGTGTACAAATGATGGATGTTTGGAAAACGGTGGCATACAGCTAACGCTCGGTAATTGTTAAGTGAATGGATAAATGGACCTCTCTCACATCTCCCCTCTTCTTTTGACTTCTCTAACTTCCACGCCAGATCTGGCTCTGGCTCTAGTTTGTATGTCAACAATGATCTCCTATTCTGAGCTCTATTCCTGCCTCTACCCTCTGCTCAGCTCCCCCATGCGTGAGCCTCACCCACTCACAGACGTTCCATGGTTCCTTCTTGCTTATAAAGCCTTGACTTCAGACATTCAAGACCCTTGATAACCTCGCTCACATCTATTTCCCAAACGCATCGGCCCAAGCTCCTCTGCATAAACTGTGTGGGTATTTGTTATTCCTAGAATATGCTTGGTATCTTCTTGGCCTGAAGACTCTAAGTGGAAAACCCTCAGATTCCTACTCATCCTTTAAGACCCATTCCAACTCTCCTCCCTCCATGAAGCCTTCTTTGTTCATTCCATCTGGGGGTGATCTGCCTCTTCTCTGAGCTCTAACAGCACTTTGCTGTATGTGTACATTATACGTAAGGTATTCGTTCAGTGTTTTCCTAAGTGCCCTGTTTTCTCTTTCGGATTGCAGGCTCTCAGAAGGCAAGAACCGATTCTTAGGCATCTTTCTGACCTCGCCCTATTTTTGTTGACTAAATACCTTACTGATTGAAATTAATAAATAAATGGGGACATCTGGGAATATGCCGAAGTAAGGAAATGCAGAAAATCAGCGCACTGCTTACTCCCCTGAGTAAATGCAAACTCAGCAGAAGGGAACGCTCACTAGGAATTTAAATGTGGCAATTCAGCCAATTTGTCTAAATCTGCCTCCTTTAAAAAAATGATCTGTAATAATATTAAAAATAATTTTTCTAATGAACATTATTTATTCAATATAATCTAGTCCAAATCTTTCCATTTTAGAGGCAAGAAAATTGCGATAACACTATGAATATAATATATGGACATATATAAACTTATATATGACCAGCCCAGTGTTCACACTGCAAATATGCACAGGGAAAAATGGCCCATTGGTTCTTTGCAGAATGTGTTTCAAGCCGCAGAGGAATCACACCCTTTAAAATTCCCTTAACCTAGATACAGCCATAAACAATAAGAGGCGTATTTGTACCACGTGGCCTGCTCCTCTGGGTCTGATAGTGTTGGGTGTTTATAGGAACACTGGAGACAGCTGGGCTCGTTACGCTCACCATTCCTTCCAGGTGGAGTGATATTATCACGGAACACATTTCAAAGAAAATCCTTTTATCGTAGCTGCCTCTGACCTTTAATTGTTGCTTTGTTTCATACCAGATGCCTCATTAGAAAAATAGCGATACTGAAATGGCAGAAGTAAGAGTAAGTAACATTCGTATGTCAGAAACTATGCAGCAAAAAACACACAAGATAAAAAAAAAAGAGATTATCCCGTGGCTGACTATTGGCCTTAGTGAAATTTTACTGGCATGATTTCCCAGAGAGATGGGTCCCTTTCATAAGGAAACACCAGTAATAAAGCCTACAGCTCTAAGCTGGAGGAAAAGTTTTCCTTCCTGACCCTCATCTGGTGAGAATTCCCCTTCGCTCCACTTTATACCAACAGAATTGAGGGGATCCACTCTCAGGCACAGTGTTTAGGTTACGTGTGGACAAATTCTCTCCGTAACCAAAGGCTGTGAAGGATGACACATGAGATCAGAATCCTTTTGCAGGGTGCTACCCAGACAGATGCTAAACAGGGCATCTTGCTCCATAGCCATGGGACTAAGCAGTGCAGGGTAAGATGGAGAACAGATCTGGGTTGCTCGGGGGTCAACAGTGGTAATATGGTCCAGTAGGTGGCACTAGACCTGGTGAAATCTACAAACACTGCAGCAATGCTGGCTTGGCTTCAGAAAGACCTCAAACTTTAAGGAAATATAATTTTAGGAATTTTATTTATTCTTCTGGGGTCCTCAAGCTTGGGGTTAAGCCGAGGTTAGGCTGGGCCTCTGAGGATGCTGCTGGAAAAATGGAGTCCATGGATTTCATCTGGTCCTGCCTCCAAACTTCAGTCTATAGAGTCCGACCGTAAAGGCATCCATCATATGCATTCTTGGAGCTGCCATTCAGTGAGCTTTCAGTGATGATTAAACAATCCATTCAAATTGGGAGAAAATGCACTTGATCTTTTTATAGTTTAACCACTTAATGAATCAGCACTTGGAAGAGGCAGACCTCATAATTAAAGCAAAACTGTCAAGACTAAATATTTTGTTCTTACAAAAGAGTATAATTTCTATAATTCTTAGCTGTTAATGCATTTAATGTTAGTCACTCCTTAAAAAGACTTGGGATTAGTCTTTCAAGATACACTTTGGTTCTGGCTCACTTATCCCTTGCACGTAAAATAAAAGAGGAATAAAAACATGAGCCTTACTCACTTGGTAGATAGAGGTAAATGCGTTTTCTGGAAAAACTGAAGGTACATGAATTTGCAAGGTTTCTTGGTAGAAAGACCCAACTCTTATTCTTTATTATTATTAACTCCTAATACTATCTTTAATTTCTGTTCCATTTTCTCTGGATAGTCTCACCACTGACATTAAAAAAATAAATCAAGAGAGTTGAAATGTATATGCATCAAGGGAGGGGCCAAAGAACCAATAGAGATAATTTGGAAATCACTTCTACCAATACCAATATTGTACACAAGTTTTTAAGTAATTGTAGTTTATTGGTGGTCATTTCTTGGTGCCAGGGAAAACCTCAAAAGGAGGTTCTGCTAACAACATTATAAATCAACTATACTCCAATAAAAATAAAAAAAAAAGAAGGTTCTGGTAAATTTCCATACCCTTCCTGACTTTGTTCAAGCTTTTGTCTTTTAAAAATAATCCCCATTGCTCCTCTGGCCATTTCCAATACCTTGTTTGTTAAAAACCTCAATTAGCCAATGATGTAGGCTAAGGAATTTGGAGATAGAAAGGACCACAGAAATAGCTGGGCTAGAATTTCCCCAAAGTCGTTTTCTGTGGATCTCTAATCCTGAGAGAGATTCTATGTGGAAAAAAAGAAAAGAAAAAAAGAGAGGTTTGGTACAATATATTTTGGGGAAGCTGGCTATTATATCCTCTTTTTAGACATTCACAAACCCTTTAGCCTATTAAAGGCTGTAAAGTTTTTCAGTAAAGAAATCTTTTAAACATTTTTACCCCAGCATTTCGTAAAACTGTCTGGTCACTGAATCTTTTGAAGACTACCTCTTGCATAGCACAGGGAGATCAGCTCGGTGCTTTGTGACCACCTAGAGGGGTGGGATAGGGAGGGAGGGAGGGAAATGCAAGAGGGAGGGGATATGGAGATATATGTATATGTATAGCTGATTCACTTTGTGATACAGCAGAAACTAACACACCATTGTAAAGCAGTTATACTCCAATTAAGATGTTAAACAAAGACTACCTCTTGCCATTTTTCAGAATGATCAGCCTGTAGAGCAGACCTGAGGAATCGGGGGTGGGGGATGCCAAGTCCCCCATTTCAGAAGAAGAAGAAGAAACAGCACAATTCACCCCTTTTCCACCTAAACCACGTTGACCCATGAGAACTTTGGGTGAGTATGGACAATAGGACTCGAAGCTGAAGAGAACTTAGTCTAGCTTCATTAAAAAGAAAAACAAAACAAATTTAAAAAAACCTTGAACTCTAGGAAGTTTACTTGATTTATACAAAGTCATGAATGAAGCAGTGTCCGTGTCTAGAATCTATAATTTCCTCACTTCCGCTTTCTCCTTCCCCCATCAAAAAGTGCTCTTTTCGCTACATGAGGACATTTTTCTGAAATGATCATACCGCGCATTTTGCTTTATCTTAGGGTGAATCTTTTTTCTTAGTGCAGTAGAAACCCTTTTCACAAAACACCTAACTCACTTCCCAGCTTAATGGACCCTGTTCATCCTCTCTGGAGAAACAGCCAGGCTGCCCACGGCACAAGGAACGCTCACACTATCGAGCTATTTTAGAGCTTTTCTAGACTTTTCCTCAAATCTATTTATGTTAGTCTAACGTGGCATTACGATTACTTAGTTCAATTAAGTATTACAAAGAGTGTTGAACTATGAATGCAGAAAAGCCATTTCTCTAAAATCTCTTCAAAAAAGTTTAAAGAAATGGTTTCTCTTTCAATTTAGAGAGCTTTGCGAAGGTTGACAAGACAAAGTGTTGTTAAAGATTGCTGCCAAAGTAGTTGTGGGTGAGACAAGTGTAAATCATGGAAAAAATAATGACAATTTAGAAGGATGCTGCATTCAGATGGTTTTGCACATCGCAACCTAAAGAAAACCGAAACCAGAATTTGTAGGTAATACGTCATGAATGTGGTTCATGTAGGAAAGACGGCTTGGAACTTCAGTCAATAGATTCATTTAAAAAAAGGCCATGATGCCTCATGAAAGGTTAGTGAATGAATAACCATTTACAAGTTTTAAGTCAAAACTAAATGTTTGAGGGCAGTGTTTTTAAATGACTCTTTGCTTTACCTAGTCTTGTAAAATAGGTGACTACCAGTATAAACAAACAGTTTAGAGGGATTGTTGTTATGCATCTAAGCATTAAAAAAATACTTATTTAAAGTGCTAGGAAGCCGCCACATTCCTGTGTGGCAGGTTAAAATTTTGAATTGCTCTGTGTTGTATTTTCTCTCTCTTGATTCCCTGGGTCCTCTGACCATTAAAACTAGGCTGGAGGGTGAAGCTAATGGCCCCAGGGTAGGAAGGACACAAGGGGACACAGAGAAAGCAGGAATGAAAACGTCTTCAGCTCAGAAGGGGTCATTATGAACGTCTTGACTGGACATTGCGGGGACCAGACACAGGAGGGAGAAAAGCCAGACACAGGAGAGCCTGCAACGCTTAGAGTACAGTTTACAGAATAAATCCGAGAGGAGAGAGCTTGAAGGGTGATTCTAATGGAAGTGTTTTCTTACTGGGAAAGCCAGAGATAGCAGAGATAAAAGATCTTATTGGGACACCAGAGAGTTTAAAAGGTGACAGAATGAGAGACCAGGGTTTCTGATCCTTTTTTGACAGTAAAAAAAATAGAGTTTACTTCTTGATCCAGTATATAAAATAAAGAAATACAGCAAATGTTCTCTTCTAGTTGACCCTATACTAGTGGATTCCATGTAATTTAAAAATGCTGGCTGTGAACACAATTATTTCTTGACCAACAGTTTAGAAAACAGTATGTAAAAAAAGACCAGTGTGAAGTCAGGGAGTGTGATGTCTCCAGCTCTGTTCTTCTTTCTCGAGATTGTTTTGGCTCCTCGGGGTCTTTTGTGCTTCCAGACAAATTTGAAAAGGAGGCTCACTTCTCACCCTATCAACTCCTAGGGTCAAAACCTGGTGTGGGCTCAGGTGAGACAGGCCTGGGAGCATCACAGATCTCTGCCTGCATCCCACCTTGGAAAGATGGCAAGCCTACTAGGGAGGCCTCATAGGTTTGATTCACGCTGGGATTGGTGAGGGTCCAGGGCTGACTCGGTGGAAGCATGACCTCAGAGAGCCCCTCCCTCCCTAGCCGGGGGAGGAGGGAACAGTGCTGAGTAGTTGCAGGAGTGCTGAAAGAACCAGAGGCCCGAGGTGAGGGCGGGGAGAACACAGGTGCTCCCACTTCATGACCAGAGGCTGCGGTGGGGACCACAGGTGTTAGCAACTCTTGGTAGCACGGAGGACCCGAGGGCCAGCGAGAAGACGCCAGGGAGGAGGCGGCGTCGGCAGCCCCACGTGGGACGCTGGGAAAGCCTCCCGGCGTGAAGAAAGAATAAATACCTCATTTGACCGAACTTCTCTCTAAAAGGGAGAACCTCACGCGGCGTGACTGTTAACTTTCACGGCACAAGTATCCCAAGTTCTCCGTCTGGACTGGAGCCGGGGTCTCAAAGGTAAGCTTAATTTACTTGCAACAAAGAAGGAAAAGTTATGTTCCTGCACATGTGATTTGTAAGGGCAGATTTTAAACCTGATATACCTGCATGAAAGGATTTTGGGTGTATGAAAGCCACACGTAGGTCCTACTGTTTTTTAACGCTTAACTCGGTGCCAATGTTCTAGACGCTACTGAACATTGACTCAGACATAATTCCCTGTTCGTTTGGCTCACGGGCAAAGTGAGAACACAATATACAAAGAGTGTGATGGGGAACAGGATAGACGCGTGGTTATGAATGTGACGTAATTAGGAAGTACGAATAAAAAATCTCCTGACGTGTTATTTAGGGGTAACTTACATGGGACGAAAGCTGTGCACTCCTAAGTCATTGATTAAACATCTCAGAAAGAGTGTATAACTTTCGAATTTTGCTCTTAACTCTGGCTGTGATTCAGGACGTCAGTGGCACTCTTGAGAAAAGATTTCTGGCCCCCGACTCGGGAAAACCTGGGGTTTGACCTGGCCGTTTGTTTTTTCAGAATGTTCCCTTGGCGAGTCTGCTGTGCTGCTCCCATATCGGTAGCCACTGCCATTGGAGGGTTATGTTGTTTTTTTCAGAAATTCTCTATTTATGCCTGCTTATTCTTTTATGTGGCATTCGTAAGAGGGGAGGAAACATTTAGGCTACCTCACAAATATGATTTCTCAGTGAGAAAAGGTCCTTAAACAGAATGTTATGTAGCATCCAATTTTGCATTAATCAGCATACACTTTTAATAAACTTTGTGAAAAGTAACTTACAAAAATGTGTTGGAAGCATCATGCTAGGGACAGCGTATTCCTAAATCTTGAACAATAAATTTCGTCTGAGGCAAAGATCTGCATATTTTAGTTTTTAAGATGCTTGAGCCAGTCATGGGTGCATGGGTGCTTCACTGATTTTCTTCATAGTTCGGGTGGCAAGGTGTGTCTGTTGAGGAAATTCTAACTTGAGTTGCTGAAATCAGTAGATGCAACGGCATACTATCTAAAAATAGGTGGTGGTGTTTGGTTAGAATATGGACTTTTAAGTTCGAAATGAACTTCTGTCTGCTTGGAAAAAAATCTCAGTAACAGTGATAATTCTAACCTCAAGACACCTGGCTCCTTGTTTATTGCGATGATAGCCTTTTGCTGTACAAGGCAAAGGGCAGCGGTAAAAATTCTGGCTTCAACAGCTGAAGGCAATTGCTGAAGATCTTTCCTAAGTGAGGTTTTCTTTTTTTTATGTCATTAAAACGTTTTTATTGTGATAGAATACACATATAAAATTTACCATCTTGAACGTTTTTTAAGTACACAGTTTAGTAGTGTTTGGTATATTTACGTTGTTGTGAAACAGACCTCCAGAACCTTTTCTCTGGCAGCACTGAAACTCTAGCAATTTGACAACGCCCCCTTGCCCTCTCCCCCAACCCCCTCCCCCCAACCTCCATTCTATTCTCTTCATTTATAAATTCGACTAGTTTAGATGCCTCGTGTAAGTGGAATCATACAGTATTTGTCCTTTTATGGCCGGCTTATTTCACTTAGTATAAGGTCCTCAAGGTTTATCCATTTAGTAGCATGTGACTGAAATTTTCGACTGCAGGCAAGAAAGACTTGACGTCACAGCTTCCAGGTTTCTAGCACCTAAGTGTCCTCATTCGGGACCTGAGACCACATAAACCAAATGGCTGGATGGAAGCTGGGGTTTAGTCTTTGACTAGTCATAAGTTCATCTGTACTTTCACATTAAATTAATGTCATGGGTTACATCACCTTGATGGACCATTAACTGCAACTTGTATTCTCAGGCTGAGTTTTAAAAGGGACCAGCTGTCTAGAGGTGATGCCTAAGAACCCCGGATGCTAGTTTGCTATTACTGACCGTGGATCTATTTTTCCTGCTTTTGATTTCTTTCTATTAGTGATAATTACTTCTATTTCACTGGGAGAGTGGTTGATTAAAAAAAGAAAACACTTGGAACTACAAAACTTCATAGGTTTCTCTTTCTCTTGGTTCTTCCAAACAGACAGTGTTAATCGTGGGTAAATTCCTTGAACAGCAAGGACCATACATTTTTGCCGTCTCTGGTGTACCGCACACAGAAGGTGTTCACTTATTCAGTGCCTGCCTGCGACACCTTCTGTGTATATTCACTTTTCTATTTACCTAGAATGCTGGAAAGCTCTTATGAGAAGAAAATAGCCCATACGTGATTTTCTCTTGGCTAGATAGCTAACTATGGTATGTTCAAGTGGTTTTGAGTTTTCTAGAAGAAATACTTTCTCCTCCTATTTTTAAACCAAGTTAAGTTCAAGGCTTTTATTGACAAACTTCAGCTTTCTTGATCCAGCGTGATTTCTGATGGGTTTAATGAGAGGTTCTTGAGAATGCCCTTCTGGTGGCCAAGGAACAGGAAGAAATCATTTGCTATTTTTTCACAGTTAAAAACTTTTTACCGATGACCTAGTATTCCTAGCTAATATTAAGGAATCATTAAAATATCTTTCCAGTGAGAATGTGCATTATCGTGTCATTATTCAAATGGTAAAGAGTCCCCAGGGCAGTAATTGGCAGATGTTATCTGTTCTCAGAAGGACAGCTTTCTCTCCATACCCTCGTTTTCAAAGAAGGGAAAATGTAATGCGTTTGCTAGCAGTTTCGATGTTGGTATGATCCACCACAAGTGATTTAAGACGAGGCACGCAGGGTTGGGTCTGGCTTTAAAAAAGAAAGTCAAGAAGTTCCAGACCAAAAATTTCATCCATTAAAACCTGCTGTTTCCTATCGGCCAAAATTCAAATTGAATAACGACTTAGAACAAAACACAACCTTTGGGTAAGTGACCTCAGGTGGACTAAATTGTTTACTGTCTTCTCAGTGGACTCTAGAGCAATGAAAACTCTATAAATGACCTTAGAATAAGGCACAATTGGTGATTAGAAATCACCGCCATCTGCTAGCGCCTGCCACCTCGGCAGCATCTGGGGGCCGTCAGTGATGAAGCAGGATCATCTGGGGGCCGTCAGTGATGAAGCAGGATCCATTGCCAGCCTTGATGGAGTGATTCACCTCCTCTCCCGGATAGAAATACAGGATTGAGAAGGGATGCCTCATTTTCTAAATATATGAAAATATTGAAGAAAATTAGAATAGGAATCTTTCTGATGTCATCAGTAGTGTCTAAAAACCGTGAATGCTAACAAAAGCCTGGGTGGAGGTGGGAGAATTTCTGCAAAATCTGCGAGGATGATTGCTTGCTGGGAATTAGAAGGAGTCAGAGTTCTAATCCTGGTTTTGGTCCACGAATTGCTTGAGGATAAGACATTGAAACCCTCCTGAGTTTAATTTCTCCAGCTGGGAGCTGAGAAAGCCCTGGCTTAATTAGGCGAGTACAAATAGAGCAAATAGGTAAGTCCTGCTAGAAATTTCTGGATGGTAAATGCCTACCAGGTCAAATGGCTTTCTCTCTGAAGACAAAAAACAGTTTACTGGGCACCTAGTTTGAGTCCATTTGGGCCACATTCCTTGTTTTACATGAACTATGCAGGCCTCTAGGGTGAAGGTTGATCTTACACATACCAGATTTTTCTCAGCACGGTGGCTGGCTTACAGTACTCAGTGTTTGTGGAACTGAATTGATTTTGCATAAATTATCTCATACAAATTAGGGAAAAATTTTTTTCTGATGGTAGGTGAAGAGGATGATGGTAGTAATCATGCAAAGAAGGTCAAGATTGGATCCTTCTGAAAAAGGACAGCATGACTGAATTTCCCTTCATTTTATTTTTGTATTTTTAAAAAATTTTATTGAAGTATAGTTGATTTATAGTGTTGTGTTAATTTCTGCTGTACAGCAAAGTGATTCAGTTATACCTATATAGATTATTTTTCATATTCTTTTCCATTAGGGTTTATCACAGGATATTGAATACGGTTCTCTGTGCTATACAGTAGGACCTTGTTGTTTATCCATCCTATACATAATAGTTTGCATCTGCTAATCTCAAACTCCCAACCCTTCCCTCCCTCACACCCCCTCCCCCTTGGCAACCACAAGTCTGGCTTAATTAGGCGAAACTCTATGTCTGTGAGTCTTTCTGTTTCGTACATAGGTTCATTTGGGTTATATTTTAGGTTACACGTGTGATATCATATGGTACTGATGTTGTCTTTCTGACTTACTTAGTATGATATTCTCTAGGTCCATCCATGTTGCTGCAAACGGCATTATTTCTGAATTTCCCTTCATTTTCTGTGGTGATCAAGAGAAATGTATTCCCCACCCACTGTCAGTAGATGGATTCGAACTCTCAGAATAAGTAGGAAGTTGCTTACCTTCAAGATGTCCAGTGACTAGAGGATTGCTCACGGTGGGGTATAGGGTGACACAGCATGTGATAGCTCACTGAATCACCCAGTAAGGAAATGACATACATTTTCAACCCTACAACACGGCAATCTAAGACAGTTTCCTCATGAGCTGAGTAATTGCTCCTCTGTGAAATATTTAGCCAGAACTGAAGTAAATCCTGATTCCTTTTACTGAATCATAGCACTTCCCTTGCCTCTTTGGCAGCCCAGCTGCAGAAGGAGAGGTTAATGGATAACGGCTACTTAGCCGCTCCAGGCTCAGCCTATGCCAGGGGTCGAAAATGTACTTAATGCCAAATTAGTATCTTTATGTAAGGTCAACGGTAGTTTGTTCTCCAAGAGGACCTGGACCTGCCGCATCCGTATCACCTGGGACCTTGTTAAAGATGCAGATTCTCAGATCCCAGGCCTAGTGAATCAAGCCGTTTCAACAAGTGCTGGGGGTGATTCTGATACGTGTTGATGTTTTGAAACCCCTGATCTCTGATACTTAATACTCTGATGCACAACTAAGGCCCACTTTGATTCGGAAAATAAAAGATTACATTCCATATGAACCTGGATATTGAAACTTCAACAAGCCCAAATCGAATTTCTTGTACTCCTAACAGCTCTACCGCTTTATCTAATGTGGGCCACCTTTCAGGGCGGGGGGCAACTTCAGTTCACACCAGTCACTGTGGCCCGAGCACCTGCTTCATATAAAGCTCGGCACTGGGTGCCGAGGGGCTGTCGGGTGGCACGAAGGAATCGCAAGAGCTCTTTCCTTCCAGGGTCTTACAATCAACTGGGGGTATTTTTTCATTTATTAAACCATTTTTTATTTTACATTGGCGTATAGTTGATTTACAATGTTGTTAGGTTCAGGTGTACAATAAAGTGATTCAGCTATACGTATTCATATATCTATTTAAATAAACACATAATATAGATATACAGCATTGCATAAGCTCCCTGGAGAAACGCAAAGCCAGAGAGGCGACAGGGGTTGAGCTCAAACAGAAACAGGTGGTGCTGTGGGATGCCGGTGAGCCCGGCTAAGCTGAGGCGAGCCCCCTTTCTGTGCCCTTGCTTCTTTGCTTCTAGAACAGTCTGAGGTGGGGCTAGAATTGGATTTGGAAAGGCCCCTTGCTGACTTGGAGGGGTTGGGAGTTGGGGGAAGCTGAGTCGGGGCAACTCTGTTATCTCTTCTACTTCAACCAGAACAGCTGCTTGTGTCTGTCTGTCTATCAGGCCCCAGTGTAAGTTTTTGTTTGGAAACACAAAGTTTCACAGCTGAAGAAAAAATAATCCCCAGACTCGATGATGTCAGGTTTGTTCCAGCTGTGCCGTTCTGTGGCCTCTACTTCTCTATAAGGTTCTGGGAGGACTCATGAGCAGGAAGGGGTGCCCTGAATTATCTGAGGGAAATTGTTATGGAGCTACAAGGTGAAATAATATTCCTGTCAAACACAGCGTCTGTTTATTACTCAAAGTGGTATATAAAAGTAGTGAATTCCTGAATTTTCCGTAAGAGGGATATGATTCCTTTTTCTGTTTTCTATCCTGATTTAAGAACAGAGAATGACTTCTACGGCAGGACTGAAATACAGACCCTTTTGGACTTGGACCAAAATTTCAAAAGAGCTCAAAATCTCAACTGAAGGAAGAAAAATTTCATAGAGTTTAAGTTCTCATTATTTCTCAAACTAAATTCCCCTCTTCAGTTAGTCTATTCATGAATAATCAGTGACTGAAATTATGTTCCCTCCCTAATCCACTGCCATATGTCTTGCTAGCTTAAAACCATTATAATAAAGATGACATTTTTTCTTCAAGCAGAAAGCAAGAGGGTAGTACTCAGTAAATGACAAATGGGAAATGCATAGGTAGTTTGGACTGGAAAACTTAGGTTTTACTTTCATAGCAATTTACCAACTCCGTCTTAATTAAAAGCCCTTCCAACGTTCACTGGCTTCTTTTAAAAGAGAATTTTGTTTTTTGTTTGTTTTTTTTTTTTTGGCTGCACTGCATGGCATTCAGGATCTTAGCTCTCTGACCAGGGATTGAACCCGTGCCCCCATGCAGTGTAAGTGGGGAGCCCTAAATGCTGGACCGCCAGGGGATTCCCTGAAAAAGAATCTTAATAGTTTTATTATAAGCTGAGTGTAATAAGCTCAGCTATGACCATTATGTACAAGAATAACAGAATACTTAAAAGCACACGGAATGAGCCACAGTCAGAGGCCTTGGAAGCGAACCTCATGGAGACCCGGTAGAAAGATGCCAGCTCTCTCCACCAGAGCTCAGGGAAGAAGTAACACCTGTTAGGACCTAAGGAGGTGATCAAGGAGATTAAAAAGGAACCAAGAAAGTTGGAAAGGAAAAGAAGCAAAGATGGAAACTGCTAGTTGCAACTGAAAAAGGCATTTTAGAACCAGATCTCAAACAGAAGATGTGACTGACCCGTTCTTAGGAATGCTTGTGTAAGCTTGGAGAGTTTCAAAATCAACTAAGCCTTTGATTTTGAAAATAACGATCATAACGGGGAAGAAAATGTAAGGAAAACAGCAGACCAGCCCAGAACGGGCTACTTCTGAAATACCAGTTACAGTTGGATGCAATATTTGTAAATTCTTTCTGTCGGGAGAATGTCATTTTTGAAGACATTTTGCTGCCTTTAGAAAGAAGAGTGAGCTCTGACAAGTCTGAGACCTTCGGTGAGAAGAAAAGTCAATGAAGACAGAAGAGCCCCTGCTCTCTATCAGAGCAAGATGCCCAACACCCCGTAGAAATGCTGCTGCCAAAGCATGTCGCCCTTGTTCAAGGGAGCTAATTAGAGACCCCAGAGGTATCCGTAGACTCGCAGCCAAACGTCTGAGAGCTTGACTTTCTCCCTGTGCTGTCCACCACGGAATATGTTCAACTTGCTGGAAACTTGTCTGGTGCTAAATAGCCCAAGGACAGTGACGTTGCTTGAGAGACACCCACGGTCACGGCTGTACCAGCCAAATCTGCTTCGTGCTCCTGTGCCTTCCCGGAGAACAGAGGAGCATATGGAAGGTTCGGGATCCTTGACATCTGTAGTGAGTGGGCAAGCTGGTACATGCATTGCCAATCGGCACCGATGCTCGGGAGATGATAATTTCCATAGTGAGCGTCTGCTGCCCTCAGATGAGAACAGTTTTCATATGGGGATGGGGAGAAGCCACGAAACACACACCTCTTGTTCTTAGATCTACCCCAAGCTCTCACGGGTTAATCGATAGGACTTTGAGGGGAGAAAATCCTTACACCCTGCTTAGTCTGTCCTGAGCTTGGACATTCATTCACGTGCTATAGAACATCGTCATCATATTACTGTAAATACTAACAAGACTTACTGAACTGCCCAGAAACTCTTCGCTTTAACTTCTAAGAACTTGCACCGTGTGCTATCCTCATGAGTGAAACTGAGACCTGTGGACCACTCTTCCATATCTACCTGTGTTCCTAACAAGTAAGGTATGAAAATGGCAGGGACTTCCCTGGTGGTCCGGTGGTTAGCACTCTGCGCTGCCACAGTAGGGGGCACGGGTTCGTTTCCTGGCTGGGGAACTAAGATCCCACAAGGCGTGCACGCGGCCAAAAAAGAAAAAAAGAAAAGAAAATGGCAGTGGGAATTAATTTTATTAAAAAAACCCTGGAATTCTGACCTTTCTAGCATCCTCCTTTATCACTCCGAAAATCTTACCCTTTCTCCTAACTTGGACCAACATCTACAAAATGAAACAATACAAAACATACAGTTAATATGACTACCCTATGTAAGGAGATAGTTTCCTGTTCAAAACTTGTCCAAACTTATCACTGTGTACGTTGAAATTCCGGAGTTATTCTTCCAATCTGTCTGCCAACAGTTTGTTTATTGAGCAGGATACCCTGAAAGACTGAACGTCTGTTTCAGATGCCCTGTTTAAGTTCTTTATATATTCCAACTCATCAAATCCTGTTGAGAATTCTACAGTGTAGGTATTATTAATGTCCCCCTTTTACAAATGAGGAAAGTGTGGCACAAAGAAACAGGATAATTTGCCCCCAAGTAATACAGATTGTAAACGGTGGGGGCCAGGAGACCAGTGAAGAAAGGCTGGCTCTGGAGTCTGTGTTTGTAACCACTAGGCATCACTGCCTCCCCCTAATCTAGGAGCTGATGCTTGCAGAGGGGTGGGAGGAACTAGTTGGTCACTGCAGTGGGGAGTGCAGGATGGGTGGAAGGAGCGTAGAAGCTGTTTCAAGTGCACTGTAGTGAACCGCCCAGAGAATGGCTGCAGTGTCCATTAGAGAGGCAGGGGTTTGCATTCGGGGCTGAAGGACTTGCAGACAGGGGGCAGCAGCGTCCTGCCTTTGCGCCGGTGGATAAGAACCAGAGGGCATCGGAGGTCAGTCTAAGAGTGATGGCTGCGTCCAAGGAGCCTAATATCTTTCTCCATCAGTTTTGTTATCTTTATGTCCTCATTTCTGGAAGAGTCACCTGAAATACATTTTACATCATATAATAGAGTAACGAGTGACACTAGTATTTATAAATGTGGATGTTCGTCAAGTCATTAGACATATACCTGGCCCATCTCAAGGGTCTGCCCCATTCACCTGTCATTCGCTACTAAATAAATGGTGGCATTAGTAAGAGAAGACTTGGGCTTTGACAGTCGTTGAGCATATTCTGGGGGGCTCTTAAAGCAGCATTATGTACGTAAGGATATGGAGTAAATACTCTGCTACGGTAAACAATAATCACACTAAACTTATATCGTGAAAATTGTGTATATGGGAAAGCCGGTACCTGGGGAGAAAGGGAAAATGTCGGATAACAACACCACAGTGAACAAATAACACGTTCTCCCTCAGACTGAGGATATGGGATTGTGGTGGTAGCACGAATTGTGGGAAGAAGGTAAAAAAAAGTAAATCAGATTCAAGGAACTTGCTTCCCCTCCCCCTGCACCTTTAAGCTGCCTTAAAGAGGAACGAAACACGTTTACGGGTTTTCTCGTGTCTGACAAGGGGGAGAGGGTCTGGTAGAGAAGGAAGTGCTGGGATATTAACATTCTGAAGGATGGGGATGCTGCTGGTACGTCTGCATTGTCCTGGTTCCTCTCAATCATCTCTATTCAAGCTGAGCTGTGAAACATGCCTTACCTGTTATTACCGGGCTCTTGGACTGGCTGTGTGCTTTCTTGTTGTTGCTTAAATATCATGTCTGTTGCAGTGAAAATGAAGCACTCCTGACAGAAGGTTTGAGACACACATGCTGGCTACAGGAGACATTAGCATGCAGAATAATTCTCGTTTTGAGTGCATCTATGTCAAAACAGTCGCTTCACCTCTCTGAGCCTCAGTTTCTTTGAAATAAGAAATGCTCTGTTAGGTGTTTTCCAGGCTCTCTCTAGCCTCTGAGAGTCAGTGGAAAGTGACTAACAACTGGCCTAACACAGGCATTAAAGGGGGAAAAGAAATCAAATGACATTCAGGAACTGTATCTCAGAAGTTTTGATTTAGGAACTAGAGGTGCAGCCCGTTAGGCCATTAAATATGTTTCTGGAGCCTTTCCCCACACATCTTCTCTGCTGAAAGCATGATTTCTACCAGTGTTACGGTTGCTCCAGGGACTGGCATTCAGAGAGGAGACTACCGTTCCTCGGGGGGACGAGGGCAGTAAGGGAACGTGCAAGGAGGAGAACCAGCCGGTGTCTATTGAAATAGAAGGAGCAGTGATGGTGCCCTGAACTGCTGGTGGTGGAGGGCTGGAAAGGAAGGGGCGGATGGAAGGAAACTGGAGAAACCGAACTGAGGAGGACGGCAGGCAGCACTTGGGGTCCCAACCATTCAGCACAGGTGCTTACGGTTTTCCAAGAGCGAAGCACAGGCCGGCTATGCAAAGGGAAGGAGGAAACATTCGGATAATCTAAGACACGCACAGCCCAGTGAGAGTCTGGCCAAGATAACACACATGCCGTGTCAGAGATTCCTGAACGTATAGTTGATCCACTAGCAAGATTGGGGAAGGTCTTGCCCCTTCTCTGGTCCTCGGTTTCACAAGCATCTTGAGTAATTTTAATCTCCTTGGTAGGCACTTGGGAGAGACCTGCAATTCCCCCATCTCACATCCTTAGCTTTGTTTGAAGGTCCCCCTTGGGAAATCTGTATTGCTTCCTTGGGAGTTATTAAGGGAACTCCATTACCATCCACTGATGTTACCAAGTTTTCATGTTCAGGGGTAGCTCACTACAGTGCACCAGGGGCAGACTGGAGATTCCCGATGGGTTTAATTGGGAGTTAAGGCTGGAGAGTTACGTTGAGGCTAGACTGGGAATGACTTCACGTTTTTAAGTTACTGGATTGATAAGGGGGCGCTACTGATGGTTTCTGCACAAGGGGTACCACAGTCATCATACTGCTTTACCAAGTTAATACGGAGGCAGTGGAAAAATGGATTCGTTGAAGTAGGATTCTTGAGTCATGCTATCAAATAGGAACCTGCTGAAATGTACTAGATATGAGGCGATAGAATTGTAATAGCCACTGTGATATGCCAGGAACGGTGCTAAATAAAGTGCTTGACCTGTATTATCTCACTTAATTAATCCTTACAGCAACGCTACAATGTGATCACTTTTCATTTTCCAGAAGTATACAGAGAAGCTCAGAAAATCTAAAGCCACACAGCTAGTAAGTGACAAAGCCAGCTTTGAACAAAGACCCATCTGACTTCAACCCTGTGCTCAGAAGCAGTAAGCTAAGAAAATGACACTAATAAGGAAGAGCTGGTGTAAGACCCACTGTGAAATAGTGGGCATGTGGTTAGATAAAGCTGCCTGGGAGGGGAGAGTCATCGCCTGATGATTTTCTGCAGATGTTATGAGCCTGAGAAAAGAAATCTTCCTTTTTACATCAGTCACTTTGAATGTAAGAAGGAATTCACAAATGCTCGGAGGCAGAACTAGTAGGATGGGATCGATCTGTCATGCTGGTTGCTCTCACCATTCCTCCTATGGGTTACCACTGAGTTCACTGGAACTGCAATGCATCACTTTCAGGTTTCTTTTTTAACAAAATTTTTATTGGAGTAGAGTTGACTTACAATGTTGTGTTAGTTTCAGGTGTACAGCAAAGTGAATCAGTTATTCATACACATATACCCACTCTTTTAGATTCTTTTTCCATATAGGTCATTACAGAGTATTGAGTAGAGTTCCCTGTGCTACACAGTAGGTCCTTATTAGTTACCTATTTTATATATAGTAGTATGTATATGTCAATCCCAGCCTCCCAATTTATCCCTCCCCTGGTAACCATAAGGTTGTTTTCTACATCTTTAACTCTCTTTTTGTTTTGTAAATAAGTCCATTTGTACCATTTTTTTATATTCCACATATAAGTGATATCATATGATATTTGTCTTTCTCTGTCTTACTTCACTCAGTATGATAATCTCTAGGTCCCTCCACGTTGCTGCAAATGGCATTATTTCATTCTTTTTTTATGGCTGAGTAATAGTCCATTGTGTATATGTACCACATCTTTATCCATTCCTCTGTCCTTTATCCATTCCATTTAGGTTGCTTCCATGTCCTGGCTATTGTAGATAGTGCTGCAATGAACATTGGGTTGCATGTATCTTTCTGAATTATGGTTTTCTCTGGATATATGCCCAGGAGTGGGATTGCTGGATCATATGGTAGCTCTATTTTTAGTTTTTTAAAGAACTTCCATACTGTTCTCCATAGTGGCTGCACCAATTTACATTCCCACCACCAGTGTAGGAGGGTAACCCTTTTCTCCACACCCTCTCCAGCATTTATCATTTGTAGATTTTTTGATGATGGCCATTCTGACAGGTGTGAGGTGATACCTCACTGTAGTTTTGCTTTGCATTTCTCTAATAATCAGTGATGTTGAGCATCTTTTCATGTGCTTTTTGTCCATCTGTATGTCTTCTTTGGAGAAATGTCTATTTAGATCTTCCACCCATTTTTTGATTGGGTTGTTTGGTTTTTTTGTTATTGATCTGCACGAGCTGTTTGTATATTTTGGAGATTAATCCCTTGTCAGTTGCTTTGTTTGCAAATATTTTCTCCCATTCTGTAGGTTGTCTTTTTGTTTATGGTTTCTTTTGCTGTGCAAAAGCTTTTGGGTTTAATTAGGTCCCATTTGTTTATTTTTATTTTCATTACTCTAGGAGGTGGGTCAAAAGATATTGCTGTGATTTATGTCACAGAGTGTTCTGCCTACGTTTTCCTCTAAGAGATTTATAGTATCTGGCCTTACATTTAGGTCTTTAATCCATTTTGAGTTTATTTTTGTGTATGGTGTTAGGGAGTGTTCTAATTTCATTCTTTTACATGTAGCCGTCCAGTTTTCCCAGCACCACTTATTGAAGAGACTGTCTCTCCTCCATTGTATATCCTTGCCTCCTTTGTCATGGATTAGTTGACCATAGGTGCGTGGGTTTATCTCTGGGCTGTCTAACCTGTTCCATTGATCTATATTTCTGATTTTTGTGCCACAGTTTCAAGTTTCTACCTTCCTTCTGCCACCACCTGGCGTGACCAATTTAGGCAGCATTTCTTTCCCAGGGTATACTGACTGCTGCCTACTGCCACATACCTCACCCTTCAACTTTTCCTTGATAGCTATGAAATGAATGTTTGTGTTGTGTTATAATGTGTTGTGTTGTACTGGACCTTCACTTAGACCGTGGCTCGCTCCACCCCACCCAAGGAGACATGTCAGAGTATCCACGAAGCATGTCTATTGATGTAGACGGTCTTGTTGACCAGATAGGAATCAATAGTCATGCCCTCTTTCAAGGATGAGATCACTCCTTGTCAATTGCTTCCCCTTCCCAACAGTTTTCCTGAATGGTGAGTGCTATATTCTGACTCATACGAGTAATTTTATGCCAGTTTTCTATGTTCCTCTGGTGAAAATGAAACTTTCAGTGCTGATAGCTGCTAGAAAGGATTATTAATTTTTTGCCCAGCAACTACAGCCTTAACCATTAAAAATTAAACTTGTAAGTTTATAAAACTGTAGTTCTGCTACACTTATAGTCACTACGTGGTAAAAGGGATTATTTAATTTCCTAACATACTGAGGCAATTTGGATTGATTCTACAGCTCGACAGGAGTAGAAAGCATTTTCAGGGAAGCATTCTTTTATGATCCACAAATGTAAAGAAAGAGAATTAAACTAGGAACTCTGACATCTGCTGTCTTGTTCTAGCTTTGCCATTTCCAATCTGGGTAATATAGGGCAAGATCATTCAGTACTCTGAGATACAGTTTCCCCTGAGATACGGTTTCCCCAATTATACAATGGGAAGACTACTTCAGTGTAATGCAAGCGTTTGAGAAAAAAAAAATACAGAAGTGTATGCACACATTGTTTCTCTGTGCACAGTGGAAACATCACCATGAGAGAAACTTATAGTGTCTGCAATTCCTACACAATTGAGAAGGCACGGGTTTAGAGTCAGAAGATACAGATTTGAAGCTTGGATTATCAATTTCTATGAGTGCATTTGAGAATGTTATTAAAGTTGAATTTTTTTGCTTAAAAAAAAGGCAGGGGGTTAGTAGGAGAGGATTGTCCAGACGATCAAATAAAAATGTTTGGCAAACCACATTGTAAAGTGTAAAGTAATATGTCAATGTCAGAATAAATGGAACAGCTCAAGTAAGCCTTTCTTAAGGGTTGTAAGGACGTGCAGCTGGTAAATTAAATAGCTCAGAGGCGACTGCCTCCTTCCCTAGTTTCTGAGCCCTGCTGTGGGGGTGAACACTTCCAGTTCACTGGTCAGCATCGAAACAGTTCACCAGTAATTGGAGTTAACTGTAATAAAATCTACTTTGGACTTGATGAGGGTAGGTGACTGTGGGCCCTAGGAGGAGGTAATGCCCAGCAGAGAGTTAGATTCAAGGTTCTGGAGCTCAGAAGAGTGCTCTATTGAGAGATCTAGATTTGGAAATAAAGACATCTTGTTACTGGTTTTTTCTTCTGTTTTGCTACCTTTGATGATACTCTACGATATCGCCTAAAATCTGCTCTTGAGTTGTAAACGGGAGTTCAAAATACATCATCCCTGAGTAAAGTGGTCTGGTAGCATTCACCTTACATAAACCCGTTTTTGTTGTGTTTCCATTTAGTAACAAATTCGTGGGATTTTTTTTTCTTTCACTTTTAAGATTCCAAAGCATGTGTCATCTTCAGATGCAGAAATTTTAGTTTGCACTACCTCTGTTGGTACCCCTCACAGTAGTGTGTGTATGCTGAGAAGTGCCCATCTATCTCTAACTTAGATGTGAAGGCTGAGCGCTGTTTCTAACCCTGAGCAAGTCGCTATCGGGCCCTGGCGCCTCCTGTTACAGCCCTGGTATTCCCGGAGTTGTCATAACTCAAATTTTAACCTGCTCTTTTAAGACTAATGTGTGAGGAAAAAACAATATTATGAAAATAACCTCTTTTGGTATAAGAAATTTAGCCACAAAATCACACAGGCCAATAGGGCTCATACATTTAAAGACTTTCATACTCCAGGACATACGGATCTAAGTAAAATACAGTTTATTTTCAGAGCTACAAGTATAGAGAAGAGCAAAGCAATAAAGCTCAGATTGTTCTCCTGCATTAATTAGATTCAGGAAAAAAAAAAACAACAACCCAAGTAACTTGTGAATACAGTACTTTGACTATCTTTAGGCTAAAGACCAAAAAAGAAAAAAAAAAAAACAAAAACTAAAACAAAAGAAATCCCACCTAGACAAATACTGTTTCAGTACATAGGTTTGTTTCTCTGCAGAGAGATGGGACAGCAATTTGGAAAGATACTTTCTGTGTATTCGAGGATTGATCACACAAGTAAGCACTCTGTGGCTGGAGGTGGCCGTGTTCCTCACTGTCACAGGAAATCCAAGAGCCAGCACTGTTGCTGGATTGAAATCCGAGATACAGTGTAAAGCAGGGTTTCTCGACTTCAGCACTACTGACGTTTTGGGTCAGATGATTCTTCGTTGTGAGGGGCTGTCCTGTGCTTTGTAGGATATTTAGCAGTAACTGTGGCTTCTGCTTAGTAGATGGGAGTAGTACCCACGCCCCCACCCCAGCTCTGACAGCCAGAATTGTCTGCAGACATTGCCAAATGTCCCTTGGGGGCAAAATCTCCCTGGTGGAGACCCACTGGTCTAAGTGAATGGTTTCTAATAGACATAGATAGAGGTGTGTGTGTGTGTGTGTGTGCGTGTGCTTGCATGCGCGTGCACACACACACACACACACATTTCCTAGTTCTACTGAGAGGACTTGGAAGCAGTGACACCACTGTAGCCACGAGTACCTCCAGCACGCACATCTTGGGTTCTAACTACCATTCTTGACTAAAAGGAATCAGGGCTCCTTGAGGAAATGGCTTCTCTGTGAAATCCAATACTGGGGCTGGGAAAATATAAGATGATCCTGGAACTTCTTGTTATGTCATAAAGTAAGGAAAAGCTCGAGAAACATTGGGAAATATCAAATGTCATAGAGGTTTGCTTGAAGGTGCTCCCTCTGACCAAATCTGGGGCAGAAAAATTTCAGAAGCAAAATAAATAGAATTGAATAAAATAAGTATATACAGTCCATGCTAACTAAATGAGAGCTCTTTTTTTTTTTTTTACAGTAGAATATCAACTAATGAATCTAGAAATGATGATGATTCTATCGTTAGAAGATCACATAGGCTGGTTAATAACTGATTCAGGCAAGAATAATTAATAGATGCTAAAAGCAGGGGGCGAGAGCGGATGAGTAACTGTATGTACATTGTAAAATTTTGGGGAAAACCAATGGCCTGATTGAAGGGCATATTATTCTTGTATAAATGCCTTTATTGAAAGATTGAAAGAACTCTAAATTATGGTACATTCCATACTCAAATGAGCATATATAATTATACTTATCAGCGTCAGTGCCTAGAAAAAAATATTTGAATGAATGATGTACCCCATTAAGTGTGATAAATGGCTGTTACATCAGTGTAAGAATCATAAACGTGCCATTGTGACATAGGAGGAAAGCAGCCCGTTGCAATTTTCTTAGGCTAAATAAATGTTTATTGCATCATAGAAGTTTGAAATGTTAGGCCTTCAGCTATGCATATGATTTAGCGTTTTGATGCTGAAAAAATCCTTTCTACTAGTGGGAAAAGGAAGGCAAAATTGAATTGTTCTTTTACGTTCATTGTCTTTTAATATGCAGTCCACTGGAGTAAAGTGATGGGATACCAGCAGGTGCATTTGTTAAGGAAGGCAAATTGTAACAGGTACATGGTACATTAGGTCATGAAGCAGTATGAATTCATTTAAAAAATGTTAGAATCATTGAGGTTTGTACTTGTACACCAGGAGAAAAGTTTCTCCCCATTAGGATATTTTTCACAAGGCTGAGATGATCTGACTTGCAAACAAGTTACATACAGAAGACGACCTTGGAGATAGACCTGCTTAGGGATTTTCCCTTCCTACGTGGCCTCCCCCCACCCACCCCTGCCATTGGTGGTTTCTCTACATCCTCACTAAGCAGCTCATCCTCTGTGTGAAGTCTTTGGACCTCCCCTCCCTCCCACCCCATCTACATCACTATTTTCCCTGCTTCTTCATGGCATCCATCTGTACCGTCTTCTATTTGTGTTTGTGTCCAGCACAGCAACTGGCTCCCAAAGAGGTTTTCTGAGCTTATCTGACGATAAGGATGTAATACAGTGTTTCATTGTTAAGAAGCTAGGCATCCAGTTTTTGGAATGAGACCTTTTGACAACTCCCTGGGCAGTTAAGTTGTTGAGCATTTCTCCTTGGAGGAGCATTTGAACACAGAGGCATATTTCTCACATCAGTCATATGCTCAGAGTCCACTGTGCTCCTTAAAAATATTATTATTATTTTTCTTCCTGTGGTACGTGGGCCTCTCACTGTTGTGGCCTCTCCCGTTGTGGAGCACAGGCTCCGGACGCGCAGGCTCAGCGGCCATGGCTCACGGGCCCAGCCGCTCCGCGGCATGTGGGATCTTCCCGGACCGGGGCACGAACCCGTGTCCCCTGCATCGGCAGGCGGACTCTCAACCACTGCGCCACCAGGGAAGCCCTAAAAATATTCTTAAAGAAGCAGGAAAGGAGGTTGGAATTCAGTGCTTTAATTTATTATTTTCAACAAAAATGAATAGCGAGGTAAAGGGATACATGAATAATACTTAATAATGATGATGATAATAGGTGGCTTGTGTGTGGACCTTACTATGTGCCAGGTATGGTTCCAAGTCCTTCAGATACATTAGCTTATGGAACCGTGACGGCAATACTGTGGAGTAGGTCCAATGATCCCCCCCTACCTTCAGATGAAGAAATAGAGCCACGAAAAGGTTAAATGATTTGTTCAAGGTAAGAAAGCTGGTAAATCTTGGAAACAGGGCCAAATACAAGGGTCTGGTCCCAGAGTGTGGGCCCTCACCGTGCACCCACTCTTCTCCGTCTATGCCTTACGATTTCCATGTACAATTTTCTTTTCTTGTTCTTCTGGATGATTTCATTTAAAATTTTTTAAAAAATTTGTTATGCATATTTAATTTCATTAACACATTTTGTATGTTAACATGTATTCTATTTTTGAGATAAATATTAATGTAATAATTACATAAGGAATCTTATTTTAGCGGTTCACTTTGTTATTTTTTATTGAAGTGTAGTTGATTTTCAGTGTTAGTTTCAAATGTACAGCAAAGTGATTCAGTTATACATATCTATTTTTCAGATTCTTTTCCCATAGAGGTTATTACAAAATATTGAATATAGTTCCCTGTGATATATAGCGGGTCCTTATTGGTTATCAGTTTTATATATAGTAGTGTGTATATGTTAATCCCAAACTCCTAATTTATCCCTCCCCCCTTTCCCATTTGGTAACTGTAAGTTTGTTTTCTGTGTCTGTGGGTCTATTTCTGTTTTGTAAATAAGTTCATTTGTATCGTTTTTTTTTGATTCCATATATGCAATATCATATGATATTTGTTTTTCTCTGACTTCACTTATAATCACTAGTTCCATCCATGTTGCTGCAAATGGCATTATTTCATTCTTTTTTTACGGCCAAGTAGTATTCCCTTGTATATATGTACTACATTTTCTTTATCCATCCCTCTGCTGATGGGCATTTAGTTTGCTTCTATGTCTTGGCTATTGTAAATAGTGCTGCAGTGAACATTGTGGTGCGTGTATCTTTTCAAATTATGGTTCTCTCTAGATATATGTTCAGGAGTGGGATTGTAGGATCATACGGTAGCTCTATTTTCAGTTTTTTCATTTTTAGATGGAAGGAACTTAAGAGTAAAGTAAGGCTGCTTACCTAATCTAACCACTCCCTGAGCCAAGCCTTTGAAATCTGAAGCATATTCTTCCTGTGGATTTGCAAGTGAATTTGAATAAGTTGGCAAAGCAAATCCCACTGTTCTGACCATTCCAGCGGTGGCTTTGGGTCACTGTGTCTGTGTCAGAAGAGAGGAGACCCCGCGGGGCTGAGGTGTGTGGTTCATCTAAGTCGAAGCTACATTTGCGGTTTTCTGCCTTTGTGCAAACACTCATGGCAACACTGGGAAGTGCTCTCCTAACCGCATCTAGTCCAATGATGACATTCAGAGGCCGTGAGGGACCCCACTGCCTGTCACTTGGAGGCCACCTCCAGACCCACCTAGGCTCTGATGTGTGCTGAGAAATGAGTCTATTGATTGCTCCTTGGGGGAGGATGAATCCACATAAACATTTTTTGTGTGTGTGTGCGGTACGCGGGCCTCTCACTGCTGTGGCCTCTCCTGTTGCGGAGCACAGGCTCCGGACGCGCAGGCTCAGCGGCCATGGCTCACGGGCCCAGCCGCTCCGCGGCATGTGGGATCTTCCCGGACCGGGGCATGAACCTGTGTTCCCTGCATCGGCAGGTGGACTCTCAACCACTGCGCCACCAGGGAAGCCCCCACCTAAACATTTTTTATGCTTATGATATGTGTATTTTTGCAGAAGAAGGCGTAATATAGACTAAAGTTATTTCTCTCTGCTGAACTTTAAATTCTCTGCTGTGGATTTTTATCGTCTCCTCGGAACAAAGGTCCCTTAGTGTGTTTGTCAAAGTTTTCTGCAAAGGAGGTGTACAGCTGTGGGTAAGGATGACTCAACCAGGACCTGGGTTCTTTGCACCATGGCTCTCTTAGTGAATTCTCTGCCTGTGCTATTCCTTCTGCCAGCAACACGTCCCCTTCCTCTTCCTTAGCAGCCCTCTTGACTTAAACTTACCCCTTCCTCCAGGAAGCCCTCCCTTCTCTGGCACCTAAGGTCTGGGTTAGCGACCCCTCCTACATCTCCCTGTGCTTGAATATACTATCCTGCAATGACCTGTTTTCTCATCTATACTCACTCCCCTAATAATGCCAATACTGATATGGACGCTAGTGCCAATACTAATAATCGTGCTAATAGTAAAACAAGTACTAAGCCAATAGTTAACAGCTAACATGTATGCTTTTCTTTCCAGCACCAGCAGAGTCCGGCATATATAAGTTCTCTATAAATATTAGCAAGATGAAAGAGGGATCCCAGTTCAGACAAGTGTTTAAGTCTGGGACTATGTCCTGAAGTCTTAAAAGTCAAAATTGTTTATTGCTTTTCTTAATATAGAAGCAGTGTTTATACACTACAGAAAAACTAGAAAATGCTGTGAAGCAGAACCAAACAATAAAAAATTTACAATTCCACCATGCATAGGCAATCACTGTTAGCACGCATTATATTTTTCTATACTTTCATTCAGGTTTTGCAAATTCCCTTTCCCAATATTGGCTATCCTGACCATCTTTGTATGATGACAGAAAGGTGGTCTGCAACATCATACATATGTCTGAATATCTTTATATTGTACAGTGATATTTTTCGTCAACCTCTATTGTTAAATATTTAGATAATTCATAACATGTTTTGCTTTAATAAACAACAGTGTAAGGGACATTCTGTAGATAAGTATTTGTGCATGTTCTTTTTCTTAGAATGAATTCTCCACACATGGAGTTATTGCACCAAAGTATATACGAACATTTCTAGAGTTTGTAATCTCATAAGATGAACTGGCAGGTCACTCTATGGAAAGGTTACGAGTGTCGGGCTGCAATGAACTGGGTATTATCTTAAAATATAACAACTAGAAAAGCAAATTTTGTCAATTCAGTGTGTGGGGAAAAGTTCTTTCATTAACTTACTCTTTGATTTTTAATGAGGATATTTTATATGCTTTGTGGACCATTTAAACCTCATCTCTTGTGACCTGTCTGCTGTGAGCACTTTCTTATTTTTGTATCAACTTGTAGGAAGCTCTATTTTAATGACAACAATAACCGCTACAACTTATGAAGTAGTTGCTGTGCCTGGCATTGGGCTGAGCCCACTGCTATCAGATACGCAGCAAATATTTTCCCGGGTGGCTTGCATTTAAAAATACTTTCCTAATGAAATCATCACTCCTATTTCTCGAGGCGGTTTTGGGAGCAGTCTGTTTTAGAAGTCCACATTAGTTCACTTTTAGCATTTAACATCTTGAGTGGGGGACAGAAGCGCAGAGCCTGTGTAGGCTGCCCCTGGGTCTGTGCGGCTCTGAGCCCCTCCTTCATTAGAAAGCCTCCAGCCTGATGGGGTGCCCACGTGGTCACTTCCCCAGATGCTCTGGCCTGGGACTCTTGGTGGTGACGTCAGAATTAGGTCCCTGGGACTCAGCGGGGATCCCTCTGTGCCCCCTGCCTCCTCTTTCCACCAACTCCTAAGAGGCAGAACCATGAGAGTAGGCATGATGAGGTGACAATGACACCGTTGTCTAGTGACACTGAAAGGTGGGGTCATAACAGTCCAGGGAGCTCTTGGACGTTTATCCAAGCACCTGTGGGAAACCACACAGCACTAGGATTGAGGAAGAACAGTAATGACCCATTGGCCCTTGAAACATCCTGAAACAGATGCATCCCTTTTGTGGGTTTGGGAGTTGTCTACCTTGTTGTCATGGTGACGTGAAAGCTGGTCTAAAATGGCCCTAAGGTAGCTTCTGAGCAGGGCCTAAGTACTGCCTCCACTGTTTTCTCTACTGCCCACCCCTTCTCTCCCCTAAGAAGGCCCGGAGGACACAGCATCATTCTGGGTGCAGAGGCTGTGCCTTGCTGAAGGTGGGGCAGCTTGTTGGCAAACATGCTGTCCCCCCCCTTCAGCCTCTGGCTGGCATCTCGCCTTCCGCTGCATGGAGAGGTGAGACGCAAGCTCTGGCTTTGGGAGCTGGCCTTGAAATAGGCCAAAGTGGTCTTTCCGTTGACTTTCGCTCTGGCCCTTTACGCTGACGGAACTCGGAGGAGTAGCCCTTCATGCAGTCCTGCCCCGGCCCCCGACTTCGGGTCTGGGAACGAGATGTTGTTGGCTTCCTCTCTGGGCACCTGCCTTCCTCGGGGACCGGAGGTGAGGTGCAGAGCCAGACAATGGCCAGGTAGTGGTTTTCAGATCTGGATACGATTCCGAATGAATTGGGATGCTGGTTAAAATCTAGATTCCTGGGCCCATGGGGCTTCCCTGGTGGCGCAGTGGTTGAGAGTCCGCCTGCCGATGCGGGGGGACACGGGTTCGTGCCCCGGTCCGGGAAGATCCCACATGCCGCGGAGCGGCTGGGCCCGTGAGCCATGGCCGCTGAGCCTGCGTGTCCGGAGCCTGTGCTCCGCAACGGGAGAGGCCACAACAGTGCGAGGCCCGCGTACCGCAAAAAAAAAAAAAAAAAAAAAAAAAAAAAAAAGGTAGTCAAGCGAGCTCTTAAACACTAACTTATTGATCTGATCTTTGAGTTGCCTCAGGCAGGGAGCAGTCGTGTGGAAAGACAGTCTCTCTGCGAGGATCTGCTAACTGTTACTTTTATTTAGTGACTTCGCCTAGTCACTAATAACACAACTCCATTTACTGAAAAACAAAATATTGACAAAGTACAGGTACTTCCATTACAGTTTCTTCATTTTGATTAGTGACCATACACGTGACACTGTAAGAGGAGATTGCAGTTGTGTGAATTTCCCTAAGGGTGTTGGGCCTGAACAGAAGGCTTTCAAGGCCTATACACAGTAAACAAGCCAGGAGGCTCGTGGAAAGAGGAGGCCTCTTTAAACATGTATTGAATGAATGAGTCTTCACTGACTCATTCATTCAATACATGTTTAAATGTCCAGGGGTATCTACCCTCATGCATTGCCTGGGGCGACTCAAAGATCAGGTCAATAAGTTAGTGTTTAAGAGCACCCCTGACTACTTTTAAAGACCCTGACTGACCCCGGACCCAGCGAGCTGCTGCCTTCATACCAGAGTGTCTATGGGAGACTGTTTCGGAATATTGTGCAGGAAGATACCATCTGTTTTGAAAAGACTATCAGTTGGTGTAAACTGGTGCAGCCACTATGAAAAGCAGTATGGAGGTTCCTCAAAAAACTAAAAATAGGATTGCCATGTGATCCAGCAATTCCACGTCTGGGTATTTACCCCAAGAAAACAAAAGCACTAATTCAAAAAGATATACACAGCGTTCTTCACAATAGCCAAGATGTGGAAGCAACCTAAGTTTCCATCTATAGATGAACGGACCAAGAAGCTGTGGCTTATATATGTGTATGTGTGTATGTTATACATATACATGCAATGGAATACGACTCAGCCATTTAAAAAATGAAATCTTGCCATTTGCAACAACATGGGTGGATCTAGAGGAGAGTACGCTAAATGAATTAAGTCAGAGAAAGACAAGCACTGTATGATTTCACCTATACGTGGGATCTAAAAAACAAAGCAAAATGAAAACAGACTCATGGAGACAGAGAACAACAGGTGGTTGCCAGAGGGGATGTGGGAGGAGGGCAAAATAGGTAAAGGGGATTAAGAGGTACAAACCTCAGATCATTAAGCCACAGGGATGTAATATACAGCATATGGAATGTATGGTCAGTAATACTATCAATATAATAACTTTGTATGGGGACAGGTGGTTCCTAGACTGTGGTGATCATTTCATAATGTATGCAAATATCAAATCACTATGTAGTACACCTGAAACATCATATTGTATGTCGACCGTATTTCCATTAAAATATCTAGGGATGTCTACTACATGTGGGTGTAGATGGATCAATCGATAGAATGCTAGGCATGATAGAGAACGGGTCGTCTCTGCCTTCCGAAAACTTTCAGACCTATTGGTGACATAAAATTATACATAGAGTGAAATTTTCAGAATCAAGAGTTCAACCAGACAGTAGTGCAAAAACCCCTCGTGCTATCTGTGTTATGATTTAATGCCAAGTAAAGCATCTCAGGGAAGGGACAGATAGATGGAGGTGCAGCCAGGGCAGGTCCTAAGTGGGGCCGCGCAGAGGGGATAAAACTGGATAACAGCGAAGAGAAGGTGTCCATGGCGCACTAGCTAGATCAGTCTGCCTGGAGTGAGGGGGTCCTTTTAGAAAGGGCATGAGGCACCCAACTAGGATTCCAAAGCACACTTCTGAATCCCAACCCTGTTCGTTCCTGAGAGCTGTGCACCTTTGCCCAAGGGACTTGACCTTGCTGAGCCTCAGATATTCTTAATCTTTGAAAATGGAATGAAAATACCTAAAAGAGTTACTGTAATGGTTCTAAGAAAGAATACTTACTGGGCATATAGCAGGCCATCAGTAAACACTATTTCCCTTTTCTGTACAGGAACTCCCCTACATACGAACGAGTTCCATTCCAAGAGTGTGTTTGTAAGTCCAGTTTGCTCGTTAAATGCAACAAAGTTAGCCTAGGTACCCAACTAACACAGTCGGCTATGTAGTAATTTACTGTAATAGGTTTATAATACTTTTCACACAAATAATACGTACATAAAAAACAAACACCAAAAAATAAAACATTTTAAATCTTACAGTACCTTGAAAAGTACAGTAGTACAGTATAACAGCTGGCATACAGGGGCTGGTATGCACATTCGCATCTTTGAAAGTTGGCAGCTTGAAGGTTCGTATGTAGGCGACTTACTCTATAGAGCTTTGTAACACACAGAACCCGTCTACAGGGACTACCCACTTTGATCCTCACCGCAACCTCGTGAGGTGGATAAAGCAGGTATAGACGTCCTCCTTCTCCAGGTCCTGGGAGATTTCTTCCATTCTTCCTCAGGGAAGTAGAAATGGAACAGTGCTCCATGGTTAGCTTCTAAATAGAAAATTCTAAACTACAGTATTTTGGGAAGGTTAATCTGGTAGTCGTGGGCAAGTTGGGTTGAAAAAAAACTTATTCAGGTGTGCCTCAAAGCAAGGGTTTTGGGTGTTGCTATTTACAGGGGTGTTAGGTTGCTATGCCCAACGATGGGCTGATGACACAAGTTGACACAGTTTCATCATCACCAACAAGACAGGTGCAGCCGTCCATCTGCTGTCCCGTCTACCTCTTCTTTGCAAAGCAATGATGATGATGAGAACAGCAATGCAAATGGCTAATAGCTCCTAGGTCTGAGTCCCAACAGTGGATCAGAAAACTGTGTAGACGGTAAACATTGCAGGGGAGGGCTCTTATGATCAGAGAGGTTTGATAACTTGTCTAGGGTCACACAGCTAGTGCTAGAATACAGATTTGAATCTGCTCTCCTTCCAAAGTCCAAGCTTGTTCCATTCTGCCATCAGGGTTTGAGAGGTTGTCTTTTCCCGAGGGAAAGAAAATATTCTGTTGATACAAATCCTGTATAAGAGTCAAATCCCCGATCCTGGCTTCACTCATTGCTTCTAATAAAAGACTTAGCCCATAATACAGAGCTCTCTCCTTGCAGCCATCCTGGGGTCATCCTCTAGAGGTCAAGCCACCATCTTTCAGTCCTACCTTGTTATGGGGCTACAGATTGAATCCCTCAGACTTGCTAGGTGCCCCCAACCCACTCTCCTCTTGCCAGTCCAATCTCCAGCAGACTTCGCTCTGTTTAAGCTGTGATTGCATCCTGACGTGAATCAGTTCCCAAACCTTCACCATAACCGAGGCCGGCACGACCCTGCCTTTCTCAGCTCCACTCCTGTTTCCTCCTTGTTCTGTGATCTCCCCTCACCACTCCAATGACATATCAATTCTAGGTTTTCCCTACAGATCATGTCATTTCTGGCTGGAGCTGAGCTTTTCCCTTCCCTGTATCTTGGCCTTTCCATGTGCCCAGTTCTTCTTAGTTGGTCTAGCATTTGAAAAGGAAGAGATTCTCCCCTTGTTCAGGATAGGTACTCCACTCCCAACAAGATCTCCATAATTCCATAGGCATTCTGCCATGATTTCTCTAGCAACACTATTACAATCATCTGGGTATATTCTTGCCTATTAGACTGTGAATGGTTTGAGCAAAGGCCCTGGGGTCTGTCTGATCACACTTGCAGGATTTCTGGTCTACAGTAAGAATCTAAATATGATGTTTGAATGAGTGCATGAATGGACGAAATGCTGTTGAATAGCCTTCGAGAAAAGTTCCAGCCCTCCAACAGCCACAAAACTAGTCACAATTTGGAGACCCACGTAGGATAATGTGGCAACTGTCAGCGTAGCCAAGAGTAAAGAATCAGGAGTGATGACCCACCACTCAGAAGTCCTAATCGTCATGTCGGAAGCCAATGAACGTGGATGGAGAGAGAGAGAGACAGTGATCTTGTGTGGGCGTTTGAAGTCAGCTCTGACACAAAAGCTGCCTGCCTCCGTTCTTATTAAAAACCAGTTTGTAGGGGATTCACGGAGAGAGCCCATGGAGTGCTTATGAAGCAGAGAGAGAATGAGCTGTGAATGGAGGCTAAACGTGGGTACCCCCAGGAGAAGCCAGCTTCGGAATACATGGAGGTGGAGGGGATGCTCTAGGTCACATGAATTTACACATGCTTTCAAGTTACTCTCCGGCATGTACCGCAACTCTGCTGCTTATAGACTATAACTCGTACATCTAGAATTTAGCCCCCCGATACTTTGTGTTTTATTCTTTCTTTTTTTTAAAATTGAAGTATAGTTGATTTACAATGGAGTGTTAGTTTCAGGTGTACAGCAAAGTGATTCAGTTATACATATATATGCATATATATCTTTTTTTCAGATTCTCTTCCCCTATAGATTATTACAAAATATTGAGTATAGTTCTCTGTGCTGTACTATTTTGTATAGCCGCTCCCCCCCATACTTTGACCTCTCTGAGGCCCCTTCCTCATAGGAAGCCCCCTCAGGCACTACTCACAGCCACGTTTTCTTTACATGCAACCCTAGGAAGGGATAGGCTTGTATTACAGTGGTCAAGCGTGAGGGCTTTGGAGCCAGACTGCACTGATTCTAATTTGCCTCTGACATTTATTATCTGAGTCACCAGAAACACAGTATTTATACTCTCTGAGCCTCAGTTTCTTGAACTGAACAGTGGGGATAATAATAGACCATAACTGACAGGGCTTTCGTGGATGAAGGCGCTGGGCCAACACTGGCTGTTATCATGAGGTGTGGTTATTTAGTTTCCAAGCTCGGAATGGATTAGAAACAGCAGATGAGCTGGTGCTACAGAGGCTGGTGTGCTGAGAGCCGCGTCAGCTGAGCTCCTGGCAGCAACACAGGCGTCAGAACATAAACACAAGTATAAAAAGGTTGGTACTTTGGGGCTGTTGACCCAATAACTTGAAACAATACAAAATGCCCTGTCCTCTTGCATCTTTCAGTCTGACCAGGGAGCTGACATTAAACAGCTGAACCTATAATGTCAGCTATGATGGGGATCTGAGGGAAAGTAAAGCAGCACGTGGGGAGAGAAAGTAATGAGAAGGTCAGAGAAAGCCTCTCTGGGGAGGAGCCCGGGCTGAGACCTACATGCTGGGGAGCGACCCATGTGGAAATGTGGGGAAGAGCACTGGGGGCAGAGGGAACAGCAGGGGCCAGGCCGGGAGCCTGGGTATGCTTGGTGGATGTCTGACATTGGAATGAAAGCTCCTCAAGGCCGGCCTGTTATATTCACTGCTGTACCCCAGGTACCTAGAAGGATGCTGGGCAGGTAGTATTTGCTCAATTAATGTGCTGGAATGAAGAATGAATGCAGGGAGATCCGTGTAGCTGCAGCATTGGAAGCAAGAAAGCCGGAGGGAGTGGTCGGCAGGACAGTGGGGTCCAGACCAGGCCCTGGCCCTGTGGCCTAAGGTGAGCAGTTAGATGTCATTCTGAGATCTGTGGGAGGCCCCTCAGGGCTTGGAGCAAGTGGAGGATGTGAGATGACTCACTCTTTAAAAGCATCATGCTGGCTTCCAGGTGAGAATATACTACAGGGGACAGAGTGGAAATGGAGAGACCAGGTAGCAGGGGAATCCAGGCTGGAGGTGATGGGCTGGAACTCGGACAGTGAATGCAGAGGTGGCAATCAGTGGCCAGGTTCTGGGCGTACACTGTGTTCATGACTGTATAACCGGAAGAAGTGGGGACTTGGAGGACGAGGTAACCAACAGGGGGGGAGGAGATGGGTGAAATGTGACCACTGAATATTCCTGAGAATTGTGCAGCAATGAACTAGATCCGCAAGTAGAGACTTGTGCCCCTTCGTGGAACCAAGCCAATCTGTAGCCAGAGTAAAGACCAGAAACCTTTATCTGTTCTGGGCTTTTTTTTTCCCCCTTGAGGGCAGAAATTTATTATATACAGTACCTAACGCATAGTAGATCCTTACTATTGAATTGAAATCATTTGTTTTCACAATTCTCATGGAAAATTCTTTGTTTTGTTCACACCATGAAGAAAATTAATTGTGTTCCTGTACCTAATATACCCTCTAGGGATTAGATATGGGGGGGGTGGTGTGGATAGAATTTGGGACATGGGGCGCCTGGTGAGGAGGGAGTCAGCTTAAGGACGAGAATCGGGGCCAGTAGTAACATTTTAAGGCTTTTTCTCCTGAAACTCTCTCTTAATGCAGCTATTAAAAATAAGAAGTGGTTTCATTTTCAGCTTTTTTTCATCATTCACTTTCAAAGGAAATTGGTTCCCATTTTCTTTCTTGCTCTCCATCCAGTTTCCTATTTCACATCTCTTTTCTGGTTATTTAGTTTTCTGGGATCAATCTTCTGTCTTAAGCTCACTGAGTCCTATGGTCCCCCCCACCCCCACTTCTGAAGCTGTTCGCCTGTCAATTTCCAAGGATCAAAGAGGTTCAATTGATCAATATATATTTTAGGAGGAAGGAAAAAAGGGAAAAAAAAACTTTACTTGGATATTGAAAAGTTTGGCTTCATAGAATGCCAGGCTTCACTCACATAATGACAAAACACTTCTGATTTTGGCATCATCACGTCAGAGAGCTTACTCATGTCAAGGTTTCCAAAGCGATAAACTACAAAGATAGAGGGTTATCTGCTGTGAAAGAGATTTTGTTTTTTTGGTGTGAGAAAAAGAACATTGCTAGCAGGAAATAGTCTGGGTCTCACAGAGGATCACTCCCTTATGTGAGTGTGAAAATCAGTAGGACTGGTCAACCTTAGAGGAATTAGCTCAGGGACTGCAAACCATACCTAAGAAAAACAGGCATTAGAAATAAACCTAAATGCCATCAATGTAACCCACATCCCAATTTTCTTCTTTCTGAGTGATTCCAACTATTTACTCTAATACAGCAAGTAAAGTGACATTGTACACTTTATACATATGTTTATATACATAAGCTTATATGTGTATCTCTTATCTCCGAGGTATCACAGTCCTTGCATTTAGGTCTCTGTTGTGGGTAAATTGTGTCCCTTTCAAAATCGTATGTTGAAGTCTTAACCCCCAATACCTCCGGAGGTGACTTTTTTTTTTGAGATAGGGTCTTTTTAAAAGAATTGAAGTATAGTTGATTTACAATGTTGTATTAGTTTCAGGTGTACAGCAAAGTGATTCAGTAATACATACATATTTCTTTTTTTTTTCAGATTCTTTTCCCTCATAGGTCATTAAGAGTATTGAGTAGAGTTCCCCGTGCTATACAGTAGGTCCTTGTTGGTTATCTATTTTATATATAGTAGTATGTATATGTCAGTCCCAGCCTCCTAGTTTATCCCTTCCGTCCTCTCACTTTGGTAACCATGAGTTTATTTCTATGTCTGTGGGTCTATTTCTGTTTTGTATATATGTTCATTTGTATCATTTTTTTATATTCCACATATAAGTGATATCATATGATATTTGTCTTTCTCTGGCTTACTTCACTTAGTATGATAATTGCTAGGTCCATCTGTGTTGCCACAAATAGCATTATTTCATTCTTTTTAATGGCTGAGTAATATTCCATTGTGTATACATACCACATCTTCTTTATCCATTCATCAGTTAAGGACACTTCAGTTGCTTCCATGTCTTTGCTATTGTAAACAGTAGTGCAATGAACATTGGGGTGCATGTATCTTTTTGATTTATGGTTTTCTCCAGATATATGCCCAGGAGTGGGATTGCAGGATCATATGGTAGCTCTGGTTTTAGTCTTTTAAGGAACTTCCATACTGTTCTCTAGTGGTTGTACCAATTTACATTCCCACCAGCAGTGTAGGAGGGTTCCTTTGTCTCCACACCCTCTCTAGCATTTATTATTTGTAGACTTTTTGACGATGGCCATTCTGACCAGTGTGAGGTGGTATCTCATCGTAATTTTGATGTGCATTTCTCTAATAATTAGCGATACTGAACATCTTTTCATGTGCCTATTGGCCATCTGTAAGAATCACCTTGTCATTGAGAGGGTCCCTGGTGTGCTGCTACCTTGCACCTTTGTGGTGAACAGAGGGACCCACCAAGCCTTCTGCCTAGGCACTGAGGGATTGGAACCTGTCCACAGTATTCCCAGAGGAAACAGTGAAAGTGGCTCTCATTCTAACAATTGAGTTTGGTTGCGTTTAACAAACAACGGGGTGGCCTTTTATCATATTCGTTTTCTTTTCAAAAACTCTTTGAATTCTTTACATCTGGGGTATAAATCTCAGAGGCAGCAGAGCCATTGAAAGCCAGACTCTGGGGCCATAGAGCCTGGGTCTGAATCTCACATGCCCTTAACTAACCTCTTTGTGCTTTTCAGTTTCCCTATCTCGAAAATGGGAATAATAAGAATATTTACATCGTCAGATTGATGCAGATATTAAGAGAGTTAACACATGTAAAATCTTTCAGAGTGCCTGGTATGTGAGCTCAGAAACATTACCTATTAGAATATCTCCAGTTGTACCTAATAATGTGATTGAGGAAGAAAATAGGACTTGCCAGCCAAAGTATGAACCACCTGATAAGATAGAAGCAAACTTGAAGAAAAAACATATACTACTCTTTGACCTCTTCATGTCTCATAGTTTGGGAATATATAATAATATTTAAAAGATAGTTTGGTTTGGAGTAGGATGTAGGGCTTGGAAGTATCCCTGAGCAGTATGGTTGGTTCTAACATTTCAGTAGAAATAAAAAAGGTGAACGTGAAGGTCAAGGTAAATTTTCCGAAGAGAAAAGAACCACCACCAAGAATTCTTAAAGATACTGGCTCAGTATCTTTCCTGTAAAAGAAAAGAGCATCTTCTTATGGGATTTCAAGAGTTAATATCTTCCGTAAAGCAATGGTTTCAAATAATGAGGTGTCCTTCCAATATAATGAAAATATTAACATACAGTTCCAATAATAGATACCCAAGATAATCTTAGACTACACAATTAGAATCTCTGTGGATGAAAATTATTAGATAAGCCAAGCCCAGGGATGAAATTCTTGGCTGTCTCATCTTCTAGGAAATTGCATCTCAAAACTTTGATCTTAATGATGCCGGGCAATGGTTTTGATTCTGGTGGAAAGCTACAGCAGGTGTACTTAATAGCAACATTTGCCTGATTAGGGATTTCATGGCTTAGATTACTTTATTCCCTTGTTTGTTGCTTAAATCTTTTAGTTGCACAAATAATTTTAAAAGCATGAAAAATAATGAGCTTCTCCCATAAAAGTGTTCTTATTCTCCATTGCTGTCTCAGATGGCAGGGCCACTGTGGCTTTGCTCTGACCCGTGGACGGTCCAGCCTGTCGATATGGGGGGTAGTTATGAGGCAAGAAGACTGTGGTTTGGTGCATTTGTTCTCTGTGCTTCATATTATCACTCCGGGGCTTGACTAATGTGTCAATGGTATGGTTTCCATAGCAACAGGGATCAATTTTTTAAAAAATCAATATCTGCATAGCATAGGGAACTCTACTCAATATTCTGTAATGGCCTATATGGGAAAAGAATCAGAAAAAGAATGGATATATGTATATGTACAGCTGAATCACTTTGCCGTACACCTGAAGCTAACACAACACTGTAAATCAACTATACTCCAATATAAGATAAAAATTAAGTTAAAAAATCAACGGCTTCCCTATAAAGCCAAACATTAAGAAATTAAGTTATCTCCCAAGCCAATTCAAAACAGATTTGATCAACTATAAATATGCTTTATTACCTGGTCAAGTTATTTACATTACTATATCAGTAAAAAGATTTTTCTGCGAATTTTCCAAATCTAAAACACATAAACAACAATAACAAATCTTAAACGCAGAGTATTTCCTCTGAAGAAAACGATCAAGTGTTACAATAATTTGGTCTCTGCTGAAAACCTTTTTGGAAAAGTATCATTTTCTTTGTGGACTCAAGTTACTCATAAATAAAGGTTCTGACTTGTTGCTACTAAAGGATACCAGGAATGATCTGAGTCACTGCTAAAATTAACACCGAATTTTGATTGAACGAAAGAACTAATTACATTTGTCTCATTTCATTGAAACCCGGACGTGATGCTTTGGAACTTCCTGCCTTAATTTGAAGATGTATTTATAAGATTTTTCCACTAAGTTCTTGATATTGTTAGGGGGCAGCCTTACATGATGAATGGGATATAGCTCCTTGTTTGATTCCTTGGGTGGATCTCCAGCAATAGAGAAGGTAGGCTGGAGGGTGGGACGGTTGGGGCGCCATGCTCCACTCCCCCCACTCCCTAAACCCACCATTTTTTCCCATCATAACCACTACATTCCAATCTGTACACTTTGGGTTGGGTATAGACTAGTCCCCCCTCTGCTCCCCGCACTGCTGTTACGGTTTCACAGAATTCTTTCTTTGCACTTCACACGTGGCTGTCTACACTGCCTGGCTATGTCTACAGCCTGGCTGTAAGCTCTGCAGATGAGTGGATCTAGTTGGTCTGGCGTTGTTTTTTTTTTTTTTTTTTTTTTTTTTTTTTTTTTTTTTTACAGGGGAATAGCCAAGCATCAACGCCTACATTGGTCAAAGTATAGAAGGAAAAAATAACACATTCAGTAAGGAACAGTTAAAAGTGGCTCTAAGGAAAGACAGTTTCAAGGAAAAGGTTAGAAAAAGAAGCACTGACAGTCCTGGGGTCTGGAATCCTTAGGCATGGGACCATTCAGCATCGTTTCCTGGCTCTGTGCCAGTCATCTGTCTGTCTGCCTTCAGGCTTATTCTTTGCCCTTCCTCTGCTCTGCATCACGGGGCTATTTGCAAGCTCCATGCTAGCCTCCTGTACAATTGGCTTGAGTTAGTTTGAGTTGGTGGGAAAATGAAGGGAGAAGCCAGGGTATTTCTCCCTGTCTCTGCTGCAGTTACCTCAGTGGTTGTAGGAGTGATGCAGCTGTGGCATTGGGTCCTAGTTACACAGCTTTTCCCCTGTGTCTCCACCCCCCAGCTCCAGGGTGGTGTAGGTTTCCTGCTGCTACTCTGTTTTTCAGCTCTTGCCACCACCTTTGTAACCAATTCCCTATATGAAATGACCTCTGTTGAATCATGCGGCATGGGTTCTGTTTTCCTCACAGGACTATGGCTGTTATAGCTCCATTATCTTACTCTAGATAATTTTACTGCTCAGAACAACTTTTTCTTTATTAAACAACACTTTTTTTTTTCCTACATAGGACATCATCATCTCTGAGTTAATGTTGAATTGAGTTGCGTGTGTGTGGTTGACTCAATATAATATATAATTGATTGTATTGAATATCACATAGATAAAACATTTGGCATAAATACCAGTTTATTCTTTGTTCTCAAAAAGAAATCTGCTATTTTCTATCTTTCTAAGAAGATCATTTTAAGATGGGTGAGGTGTCAGTAATCATTACACTAAATAGTAGTATAAATCACATTGGAAGAAAATGTGTCTTACTGAAGACCACCTGTCTACACATTTCGTGGTCCACATGATGTTTCTTTAAGGAAAACAAATTCATTTACTTCACTCCTAAAACACAGATGGTATATGCTAGGAAAAGCATCAGAAGAGATGCAGCTTTACAACAATATCAGAGAAGTGAATTTCACATTATACAAAGACTTTTCTTGCCACCAATCAAATATCTCCATATTCAGGAAGAAGCTGGCCAAGGTGCTTTGCCTGTTAGACTTACCACTCAATGTACAATTGCTTGAGCAGCCCTACAAGCCTTACAGGACTAGTTAATAAACCTAACAGGACAGAAACTCTGAAAAAGAGGCACAAGCCAATATTTCATCATTTGTGGAAAGTCATGGCACGACTTAAATGTACATTCTGGAGATATAACTGCTCTTATCCTTCAAACCTGCGGTCAGTCGGCGCCTCCTCAGGGAATCAGATCCTCTCTGTTACAGTCACAGACCCTGCCTGCCCTCAGCTGCATATCGCACTTAAGTCCACACGTGTCTGCTGAATTATCAGAAGCATCTCTCTCTCCCGCTGCACAGAAAGCCCCGTGAGGGCAGGAACCGTTTCTAACGTTGCTTATTTTAATTTTCCTAGTGGATAGCACATCATCAATACTTAATGCAAGCCGAGTGAATGAGTAAAGAATAGACACAGAACTTCTCAAGCTGAGAAGTAGCCATGGCATTGGAACTGGCCCCACTTTCTGCTTGAAGTGGTTCTTCTGACCTCCGCTTGCATTTGTCCTAGTCTGAGGCAAATTCACTTGGCCAATTATTTCATCCCTACCAGCCCTCAAAAGGGACTGTTTGTTCATGGTGTTTTTCTAATCGTAGTATTATAAAACAGAGGATTTTGACAGGTCGACATTTTAAAAGTATAGATATATCAAGGTGAATGAATTACATGGGATGACAGTCATCCATGTTCAAGGAACAGAAAGACTGAAGGGGGAATCCAACGTGGGAGAAAAGGTGAGAAAGTTTTCCTTAAACCGCAGCACATGAAGCAAATTGTCATTCAAGTAAGAAGTTACTGTATCTGCCCTTTGTATTGAAAAAAAACAAAACAAAACGTTTTTGGGTCAGCAGACCCTAGACAGCAAATGAAGAAAGCTAATCTTATTTCTACGTGTGTAGCCTATGCTGTAGGAATAATGTCATTTGTCTAGAGCTTATTCAAGCATTAATACTCTAATTAGAATCAAATAAGTGAATTAGAATGTGATGGACAATAGTTTTCTCAAAGTGGTTTTTAATTTCAGCACTCAAAAACATCAAATACACACATAGATAAATACATAAAGATATTTCTGGGGGAGGAAATCACTGTAATAGACTGGAAATGGACCTCTAATACACTTAAGTTGGTATTTTACAATTCTCAAATGGTTGATTTTTAAATTTTGGTGGAAAATGTGTCTTTTGATGAATGTATTAGAAAACTTTTGGAGAGTAGTTATCAAAATATCTTGAAATTGGTATACTGGTTCTTCATTTTCATTTTTCTTTTGTTTACTGATTTATTGTTTGGTCTAACTCTCTGACTTTAATTTTAAATGTATCCACTAAAATCTTTTGTAATTCCAAAACCTCTTTGTTTTACAAAGAAGAAAAGTTGACCGATTAACTGAATGTTAACTTTCTTGAAGATTTAGGTTATTAGAATTATCGAGATATTTTATGGGAAATGCAAGACGGTAGAAAAACATGGAAATTGCGATACTAGAGGGAAATAGTTCCCAATGGCATATTACATTCTCGTTAGTGATTAGTTGGTTTTTAAGAGATGCTCCATCTGTGGAGCATCTGACCAAAGTCAACTAACCTTGAACTCAGACCTTCTTGGGAAGAAAAAAAAATTTCCCCTTTCAGAGATGGTTTTTACTGCTTTTATTTTTTTAATTTCCTTTAAACTTCTTGGCTTTTTAATACGTTGTATCAAATCGCGGTGCTCTGGTACTGTGACAAAGCCTATATACAGCCTTGGAGCAGGTTTTCCGGTTGGTGCAAAGGTTGTTCTGAGTTAACTTCACACCACTGACCAGTTTCCCTTGTGATACTCATTAACCGGTTACCTGAATGGAGATACCTGGGTGGCTTCTGACCATTGCAAGGGGTTGGTTTCCCTCGAGTGAACTGGTCAATTCTGATCCTCAACCTGCAGCCTTGACACCACTAGCCTTGTGTTTCAACGGACTGAGCCAGGCGAGAGGTGACACAACAGGGTGTGCTGCGATTAGAAGCAACACCACTGCAAATGTTCACAGAGAAGAGGATAAATTAATATTAATCCCTTAACACGTACTCATTTATCAAACTTCAGTGATATTGTCTTACATAAAGAAAGATGGTGATTGGGTGAATAATTTTATCTTTAAGTATATGAACAATTTTGGGGGATGCTGAGCAATTTATCTTTATTGCCACAGAACCATAAGCAACGGAATAAAATTACAGGTAAGAGAGCGTTTACAATAAGTAAATAAGCACTTGGAATCTCTTTAAACCATTCGAGACAGATCGTGATATGTTGCTCTCTTGATGTCTGGGGCCATTTGCCTACTTAACCATGGAAGGATTCGTCTACGTATACTACTGTGTTCCCACCAAAGTTAGGTTCTATGTTCAGCCCTTAGGAGACTGAAGGTCCTCTCCAAGTCTATTAGTTGTAAACCAAATATGCAGCATAGAAAATAAGCTAATTCTTTAAAAAATTAAAAGTCATAAGAAATTGCTTTAGCTCAGATTTTTGAGTAAACAGTCCTTTCAACTTTCTTAGCTCCTGCAATGGTATGTCCAAGAGTTCTACTCTAAATTTTCCAAATGGAAATATTTAAACCATTGAAATACGGACGCTTAAGTGATGATAGTAAGATGTCTGATATTTCAGTCACACACACTAAGCTTTTATGTGGCACAGAGCTTCCAAAACTCTTGGAATTTCCTAAGTGATGAGAGCAATAAAGGGGTCTTTTGTTATGTTAATAAGGTGCCTTTTGGACTGCACCTAAGGATGGGGGCTGGTTGGCAGGAAAACCAGGCAAGACAGGAGAGGGTTGGAACTTTCAGTCCCACTTCCTGACCTCTGGGGAGGGGAGAAGGCTGAGGTTGAGTTCAGTCACCAATGGCCAATGTTTTAATCAATTGTGCCTATGTAATGAAGCCCCCATAAGACCCCAAAAGGACAGGGTTTGGAGAGCTTCAGGGTTGGTGAGCATACGGAGATGTGGGGAGACTTGCCTGGAGGCGGCATGGAAGCTCTGTGCCCTTTCCTCGTACCTTGCCCGTCTGTCACTTCATGTAGCCACTGGTTGGTATCCTTTTGCATCCTTTGTAATGAATCAGCAACCTAGTGAGTAAACTGGCTTCCTGAGTTCTGTGAGCCTCTCTGACAAATTAACTGAACCCAAGGAGGGGTTGTGGGAACCTCTGATTTATAGTCTGGTCAGAAATGTAGGTGGCAACCTGGATTTGAGATTGGCATCTGAAGTGGGGGAGGGAGGGTGGCAGTCTTGAAGGACTGAGCCCTTAACCTGTGTGGTCTGACTCTATCTCCAGGTAGACAGTGTCAGAATTAAGTTAAACTGTAGGACCCTGACTTGGGGATTGAGAATTGCTCGATGGTATAGGGAAACAGCCATCCCCCGACCGCTTGGAATTGGGTTCAGAACCCTTTTTAGTTACCTCTTTGGGATTCTCATAAACTAGGCTCTAGTAAGATGGAAAAAAAAAAAAAAGGCTGAGGGGGGACTCCATGGCTTAGATGAAGTTATTTCATCCAAGACTTTTTGCTTGGGGCTTTTTATTTCCACCCCTGTCAGATTGTACTGAAGAAGGAAAACTATTTTCAACATTATTATTATGAGAAGACACTTCATCTCTTGCCCTTAACATTAGGAACATATTTATTTTGTTTTTCTCAATATACGAAGGCTATAGGCAGTGGTTTATCCCTTGCGAATGCACAGGTATTTTATTTTAAGGAAGGAAATGGTCAAATGTCGAAAACATAAAAAGATCAAACATAGTTTAGAATAAAGCTATCTTCCTAAAAAGATACTATCTTAGAAACACTTCCTTTCTTATCATACATTAGAACCATGTTTATATGATGCCACTCAAGGGATGGGAATAAAAGGCCCTGTAGGGCACAGTCTCTGGCCAAAAGTCTCTGATACCAAACTGTCAAAACATGATATTTGATGTTAAGTGGTGTGAACAGGTTTTATTTTAACGGACACATTGGAAGATGAGTAATAGGATGAGTGAAAGATCAAACAGTGAATGTACTTCAATGAAAGGTGAACAATATTCTAATAAGTAAAATAAGAACTATTTCACACTAGACAGTTGAGTCACACTTAATGATTTTAAAGCAAAAAGTTATTTGACTTACGTCCCTAGTGCCACAGGCTTGTGTTCAAATAAATGGAAAGCCTCAGAATTGTTTACGAGAAACACGTGAAAGAACTGTTTGAGATAATGATAAATACAAGATTAGGAAATTCTCAAAGGGTCTATAAATTGCTAAAGGGTTGAGGTACTTCTGCCCAAGGTAGAGTCCCAAGGGACCAGATTTATCTCCTGCCTGAAACAACCAAAAACACTGGACAAGATATATGAAACGACAGTTTTCAAAGCACTAGACATCAGGCAATGGAAATCAGTGATTCCTGAGAGATGGGAAAGAAATGAGGAAAACCTGTCGATTTTCATTCACTTATTGCAAAGAGAGTTTCCAGGCTACGGCACAGGGAGGGGAAAATCCAGGCAGAGCCCAGCTGAGCTGACTGCATGAGTGTAGGAGACAAAGTCCAAGGAGACCAAGGCAGATGGAGTTTTCAGGACAGTACCCAAGAGGAGACAGCTATACAGAGAGAATCCCAGAGAGGTGCAGAGGGTCTGACCAGCAAATGCATGTGAAGAAACTACCCAAGTCTGGGGGAAAACATATCTGAAAAGATTAGCAAACAGCATGTGCTGCTCATTCAGAGCTGAGAATAGCACTTGTCCTTACCAGGCAGATTGGAACAGTTCAGGATTCATGGGGCCCATCTAACAAATCATAAAAGCACGACTCAGAAAAAAATCAAGCTGTTTCCAAGTGATTTATTTATATCACAGAACAAAGCTCAAGAATCGCTTTTAGAAATACAAAAATATCCAGCGCTCAACAAAGTAAAACTCACGGTGTCTAGTAACCAATCAAGAAGATCAGTAGAGACACTGAAGATATAAAAGGGCCCCAAATTGAATAGAGAGAAAATTAATATGTGTGCGATGGAAAATATACTGGATGGGGCTTCCCTGGTGGCGCAATGGTTGAGAGTCCGCCTGCCGATGCAGGGGACGCGGGTTCGTGCCCCGGTCTGGGAAGATCCCACATGCCGCGGAGCGGCTGGGCCCGTGAGCCATGGCCGCTGAGCCTGCGTGTCCGGAGCCTGTGCTCCGCAACGGGAGAGGCCACAACAGTGAGAGGCCCGCGTACTGCAAAAAGAAAACAAAAACAAAAAAAACACTGGATGGGATGAATGGAAGACTAGACATTGCAGAAGGAAAGATTAGTGGATTTCAAGACACAGAAATCGAAACTATCTGAAATGAAATAGAGAAAAAAGAATCCCTCAAAGACAAAAGAGCATTGGTGAGCTGGGACTATGTTAAGCAGCCTAATGTTTGTGTAGCTGGAGCCCCTGAAGGGGTTACTGAAGAAATAATGGCTGAAATTTGGTGAAAACTATTAAATCTACTAATCTAAGAAGCGCAATGAATTCCAAACATGAGAAATATGAGGAAAACTACACCAAGGCATAATCTACCTGTATAGAGCTGGTAACAAAGGGGGAATCTTAAAAGCAGCCAAAGAAAGAGGATGTTATTTACAGGGGAGGAAAGATAAGAATGGCAGATATCTTGCAGAAGCAACGTAACCAAAAAGATCTATCTTTAAAGTACGTAAAGAAGAAAAAGTCCTATCAACCTAGAAATCTATACCTGGGGAAAATATCTCTCAAAAGCGAAGATGAAATAAAGATGTCTCACTCTGAAGGAATTCCTCTGACGTCTCATTTCTTTCCTTTTCTAGAAGGTGCCAGTCGTTAGAGGTCTACTGAATAGGCAGGATAATGGCCCCCAAAGATGACTATGTCCTAATCTCTGGAATCTGTGAATAAGATACAGTCAGTTCAGGCTGCTGGAACAAGTACCACAGACTGGGAGGCTTAAACGAGAAAAATTTATTTCTCAGTTTTAGAGAATGGAAGTCTGAGGTCAGGGTGGTCGGGTTCTGCGAGAGCAGACTGTCCGCTCACCCTTGTACCCTCCCGTGGTGGAAGGGCAGCTGGAGAGCTCTGTGGGGTCTCCTGTATGAGGGCACTAATCCCACCCTGGAGGGCTCCACTCTCATGATTTAGGCATCTCCCAAAGGCCCTGCCTCCTAATCCATCACCTTGGGGGTTAGGATTTCAACATATGAATTCTGAAGGGAAAACAAACATTCAGTCCATAAGGTAGCTTATGTGGCAAAAGGGACTTTGCAGGAATGATTGAGATAAAAATCTTGAGATCAGAAGGTTATCCTAATTAGGCAGGTCAAATGTAATTACAGGGGTCCTTATAAGTGAGAGGAAAACAGGGGAGTCAGAGCCAGAGACTGATTTGAAGATGAAGGAGGGGCCATGAGCGAAGGAATGTTTTTTTGGTGGGGGTGGGGGTCTCCAGAAGCTGGAAAAGGAAGGGAAACCTCTCCCCTACAGCCTCCAGAAGGAATACAGCCCCGCCAACACCTTGACTTTAGCCCAGTGACACCCATTTTGGACTTCTGGCTTCCAGAAATGTAGGCTAACACATGTGTGCAGTTTTAATTTAAGCCCCTACGTTGGTGGTAATTTGTTATAGCAGCAATAGAAATTTTTTTTTTTTTTTTTTTGTGGTACGTGGGCCTCTCACTGTTGCGGCCTCTCCCGCTGCAGAGCACAGGCTCCGGACGCGCAGGCCCAGCGGCCATGGCTCACGGGCCCAGCCGCTCCGCGGCATGTGGGATCTTCCCGGGCCGTGTGCACGAACCCGCGTCCCCTGCATCGGCAGGCAGACTCCCAACCACTGCGCCACCAGGGAAGCCCCATGCAATACGAATTTAATATACTCACATTCAGGGTATGGCGTTTGTGTTCTCATTGACCAAGGAGGTCGATTTTACACGTGTCAGATATTTTCGAAACTTTACCTATTTGTTGATGACCACGCTGATAATTCCTTTGTTTGGTTAACCTTGAAAATGTATTCAACATTTTTCTGCTTCAAAAGTATTTTAGACATTGGTTACTTGACAATTTTAAAATTCTGATTGTAAATCAACTATACTTCAATTAAAAAAAACAATGTGTTAATTTCTGCTGTACAGCAAAGTGATTGTTATACATATATATTCTTTTTTATATTCTTTCCTATTATGGTTTATCACAGGCTATTGAACACAGTTCCCTGTGGATACAGTAGGACCTGTTTATCCACTCTATATATAATAGTTTGCATCTTCGAACCCCAAATTCCCACTCCATCCCTTCCCCAAGCCCCCAGCTTGGCAACCACAAGTCTGTTCTCTATGTCTGTGAGTCTGTTTTGTAGATAAGTTCGTGTCATATTTTTAGATTCCATATATAAGAGATAGCAGATGGTATGTCTTTCTCTGACTTCATTTAGTATGATAATCTCTAGATCCACTCATGTTGCTGCAAATGGCATTATTTCATTCTTCTTTATGGCTGAGAAGTACTCCATTGTATATATGTACCATATAAAACCTCCGGTTGTTAAAACTTTGCCGTTGGAAGCAAAGCACTTAGATCTATAGTTCTCTCTCTGAAGAATGTCTTTCTTATGGTCCTAGCCATTCATCTCTCTTTTATAGTAAATCATGCAGAACCCAGTATGGGAATCTCAGAGTCTGTATTTGATGGGACTACATTCCTCAGTGGGGTCATTTTTACTTTTTTCCCCATTTCATATTTTTTTAAACAACAATAAGAAGGAGAGTGGGGAATGTCTGGTGTTGTAGTTGGGACTTCAGTGCTACTGTTAAGAGAAAATGCAATCTGAGGGAGGCCAAAAAAAAAAAAACTACAGAATGAACAAGAAGTAGTCTCCTAGCCAAGTCAAGTACTATAGCATTGGCCAAAAAAACACATGAAGATTGAGAAAAGGAAGTTGAGAGTTCACAATTTGAGAAACAGAAAGTCTAAGACAGTTTAATCCTGTTTTTTTCAAGTATAGTTAATTTACAATGTGGCACGTGTACAGCAAAGTGATTCAGTTACCTATCTGTACATATCTACATATACATATGTATTTTTCAGATTCTTTTCCATCATAGGCTATTACAAGATATTGAATGTAGTTCCCTGTGCTATACAGTAGGTCCCAGTTGTTTACCTATTTTATATATAGTAGTATGTATTTGTTAATCCCAAATTCCTAATTTATCCCTCCTCCCCCCCTTCCCCTTTGGTAACCGTAAGTTTGTTTTCTATGTCTGGTGAGTCTATTTCTGTTTTGTATATAAGTTCATTTGTATCTTTTTTGTAGGTTCCACATATAAGCGATATCATATGATATTTGTCTTTCTTTGTCTTAGTATGACAATCTCTAGGTCCATCCATGTTGCTGTAGTTGAAGCCTGTCGAGGAAAAAAGCTTTTGTAGGTTCTGTGGAATTTGAGGATATAGAGTTATAAATAAGGATATTATCTATAGCATCTTTTCTCTCCCCTGTGTGGCCTCCAAGCATTGAGAGGAAGGTTTATGAGTGATAGCTTCTCAGTAGGCAACATGTTGCTTTTTAAAAAAAACCCCAGTTAGCACTGTCCTCCTGTTTGCCGTAGTCATTGGTACCAGACTCTTCCTAAGCAAGTCCTGTGTTTAGATGTTTGAGGCACTTCTGAGATGGACTCACCTAGAACATCTCAAGGAACACTGTCAGACGTCTTATTCTTACAGCTTGATCTTTCTGCTCGAGCATGAACCCAAAAATGCCAGGGATGACCTTTGGTAGTTTTTCTTCCTTTGTCCACCAGTAGTTTAGTTCAACCTACTAGTAGGAGGTTTCTTTCAAACATGGAAGAAATTTCAGCACCAAATCATATCCTCACTCAATGAACTCAACTCCTCCTTGACAGCTTTAAATGAGTAGCCAGTCTTTTACAGGTGAACTTCTGTACCTTCATAATCTCCTCAGGGTTTTTTTTTGCGGTACGCGGGCCTCTCACTGTTGTGGCCTCTCCCGTTGCGGAGCACAGGCTCCGGACGCGCAGGCTCAGCAGCCATGGCTCACGGGCCCAGCCGCTCCGTGGCATGTGGGATCCTCCCGGACCGGGGCACGAACCTGCGTCCCCTGCATCGGCAGGCGGATTCTCAACCACTGCGCCACCAGGGAAGCCCCTCAGGTTTTTTTTTTTCTTCTTCTTTCTTTTCAAGGGGCAGAAACATTTTTCTCTCTATATATTGTAAGACACAATTTAACAGAAGAATCTTGAAAAAACTGCATGTAGTGTTTTCCTTAGATCCTTATGTTGACTTGAAACTTCTAAACTCTTCTCTAAACTTTTTCATCCAGTTTTTCTCCAAACACATTAGACTCCCGTTTGCTCCAGACCAGAGTTCTCCATCAGAAACAATATGTTAGCCACAAATGTCAGTGAAAATTCTAGTAGCCTCGTTAATAAAGAAAGAGGTGCAATTAATTTTAGAAATATATTTAAAACAATCTATCAAAAAGTATTATTCTTTTAACATGTAATCAGTGTAAAATTAGTAAGGGGTTATCGTCCATTTTCTCTTTATACTGAGGTTTGAGATCCAGTGTGCACTTTATGTCAATGGCACATTTCAGTTCAGATAAGCCTCATTCCAAACGCTCCACAGCTGCTCTTGACAAGTGGTTCAGGTGTTAAAGCACATGGCGCTAATTTCTCTCCCTTCACAGCCCCCAGGAAAGTCCTCCCCTGAGAATTACTTCATTTCCAGTGTCTTGAGTTTTCCATTGGATTCTTTTTGTCTTCCTTTAAACTGCACAGGCCTTCCTGAAAGCCCTTCGCTTGCATGTAACTGCTTTGGGTGCAGTTGATCAATTTCCTGTTCCCTATAAGCTCTGTAAGTAAAACCTAGGTCTCTTCACTGCCTTAGGCGTTGCTGACAGCTCTCTCCTTCCCTCCTGGGGTGGTTTCACAGCTGCCTGCTCCTTCCCTCTTTTCTTCGCCTTTGCAGATTCATCCCAATAGAGGGGGGTGGGCACAGGCAGTGGTTCTCAAACCTGAGCACCTCAGAGCCCCCAGAGGACATGTTATCATACTGCTGGGCCCACTTGCAGAGCTGCAGATTCCAGAGATCTGGGGTGAAGCTGGAGATCTGCATTTCTGATGAGTCCCCGGTGGTGCTGTTGGTCTGGGAACCCTGCTTGGAGATACCCCGTCAGTCCTTGGCCCTGTGGCCCTTCCCCCAGAAGGTGCCCGCCCTGCAGCCGCACCCGCTTTTCTGGCCCACAGAGCCCCAAGGTGGGCTGTGCTTCAGGGCCACCTGGCATCAGCCTGGGTCAGTCCCGGCCAAGGGTAAAGGCACCTTCTCTGGCCAGTGACGGGTTCTGGCAAAGGAGATGCGGGGGATGGCGGGGCTTCTAGGAACTTTTCATGCTTTGTAAAAGGGACCCAAGACAGGCTGGTTATTTTCCTGCTTCTGGACATTGTTGCCTAGCTGCATCCCTTAGGGCTAGAGTCAGCATGCTGGGCCCCTGAGGGCAACGGCAGAAGAGGTCAAGCTTGCACTGACTACAGACACAGAGAGGAGCGATGGAAGGGAAGTAGGTTGTGGAGGATCTCACACAGCCACCGGAAGAAACCGTCCTGGGGCCTCCCTCCTGTGCTGTGTGCACTAGTAAGTATACACGTTGTTTAGGCCACTTTTAACTTCGTGCCGGAAACCTCCTGGCACTCCATCTGAGAGCTTTCCTCTCTTCCCTCTCTAATCGCTAAGTCTGGTTGGTGATTTCCTGAAGTCCGCTCTCAGCTCCACTTCTTCCTCGACTGAATTCTCTCTCCCCTCCCTGCCTTTCTTCCTCTGCCAAAGATGAGGGGAGGCCAGTCCCTAACATTTTAGGGTCTTAGAACAGGAACATAAACGGAGGGTCCTCGCGCATCTCTCTTCCCACACCTGGATGCGTCCCGTGCCGGGAGTGGGATGCATGTGGGCACCTGCGTGTGAGTCCAGGCTCTGCCCTAACTCCCCACCCCCTGGCCATCCCTGTCAGAGGATTGAGGACCCTGGTGCCTGGTCAGCCACAGGAGGGCGACCTCAGGCAGAGCTAGGCAGGGATTGGAAGTCGGCTCAGGGACGCTTGATTGGGACCTGCGGCTTCCCAGGTACGAGGAGCGTGGTCTACAGGTGGGGCGATGGGAAGCATGGACTTCAGGGATCCCACAGACTCCTCATGCTGCTGTGGGGGGCATGGCCAGAGGAAGGCCACAGTGGGCCTTCTAATCCAGCGCGCCCGGGGCAGTGGCCCGAGCTGCTCAGGTGTCAGAACTGGATGAAGGATGCTGATGTGACTGAGCAGATTCTTGGACTCTGAGTCACATACAGTAAAGGCTTGCATGGCTGCATAGGAATGTGTCACGTCTAATGCTTTGATCCTGCTTTGGAACATGATAGTACCCCAGCATACTGATTTTGTGAAAAGATCTGGGAATTTTTGTTTGAGGTTTTATATTTTATTGTACTACGTACCATCAGGCATTTAAACCTTAGTGGTAAGATTTTCCCTACAGTAGTATTTCTGATGCCCTATTCCTTCTTTTTCCTTGGATTCCTTTGCTGCAATAAATTCTCTAGTTATTTTTTCAGAAAGGACCTCATTTAGTAACCTTTATTCAGAACGCTCTGTTTTCCCACATTAAATTTGAGTATGAACTAGACACAAACGACTGTTCATTTTCCCCCCACACTTGGGAAGGTTGGCCCCAGGCGTCCCGGCACACAGCACCACTGATGACAAGTCTGGCCCAGCTCGTCCTCACTCCCTTGTAATTAATCTGTGTCCACCCCTCCCTCTGCCCGGAAGACGTTATACATGCGTAAGTTTATTTACATGTGAATATACTGGAGGTGAACCGTGCTGTGCCCTTCAGCTCAGGGAAATTTTCTTCCAAGTCGCTCAGTATTTTCTCTCCTCCAGTTTCTGCTCTTCTAAAACTCCTGTTAGACAGATGTTTAAGATTTGGCTCTATTTTCTATTCTTACGTGTCCTGACTCATCCCATTCTATCCATCCCTGCATTTGTTTACGGGATATTTTAGAGGTTCCTTCCAGAGTATTCATTCTTTGAGCCGGTTTCATTCTGCTCTCCAGACTTTAGGCTGAGACTGTATATTTGGTTTTTGGTCATATGGTTAATTCCCAGAAATTTAAAAGAATAGTAGGTTGTTCTGTTTTTATTAAATATTATTGAATATTTGAGGAGGATTATGTTATTTTCATATTTATTTTCAAGTTGCCTTAGTTTTCCGTTGACACTCTTTCCTTGGAGTGAGTTCTTCACTGTCGAATTTGATGTTTCGTTTTGAAGTGTTTTCTTTCAAAGTTGGATGATTCTTGGTTTTCTGTTCACACTTATGGTCAGGACAGGACTGAAGTCTGAATTGCCTCCGCTGAAATAAGAAACCCTATTAATTTTTCTATTAATGTGAGTTCTGATCTCAGCAGTCTGTCTTCTATCATTGTGGGGAGGGCAGGATAGGTGAGAGGCATTTCTCCTTACCTGCAGCAAAGCCTAGGGGCCCCTCCTGTTAGAGTCCCCACCTCCAAATACACCCTCAGTGCTCTACCCTGGGGGCCGACACCAGCCTCACCGGCCCCATTTCATTCCCCCAGGTTCTTGTCTGCTTCCCTTAAAGAAAAACCAGCAGAAGAGCTTTCACTTAGGTCCAACAGTAGTTCTTGAGCTGTGTAGTCTGGAGGAGAGAGTCACAGGTGCATGAGGCTGAGGTGCCCTACTTACCTTGCTTTTCCCAAGGCCATCTCTTAATTACCGACTCATCTGCCCCACGGCCCTTTCTAGGGCCTGATACAGTGTGCCTCTAGCTCTCTAGTGGGATTTTTTTTAGGAAACTTTATTCTTGAAGGTCCATTCTCTTCTGTGTATTTTAGGCTGTGATGTTTTGTTTTAACTTGAGATATTATTGACATGCAACACTGGGTAAGTTCAAGGTGCACAGTGTGTTGATTTGATCCAGTTACACGTTGCAAGATGATTACCACCTTGGTGTTCACGAACACCTCTCTCACATCAGATGATGATCGTTTCCTTTTTTGTGGTGAGAATATTTAAGATCTGGTTCCTTAGCAATTCTGGCATATGATACAGTATGCTTGACTCTAAGCAGGATTCTGTGCGTTAGATCTCCAGGACCTCTTTATCTTCTGGTTGCAAAGTTTTCCCTTTGACCCGCTCCCTAATTTGGGCTGTGGTTTTATCCTCAGTTTGATTCCATCTGCTTTATGAGTTCTCTCCTGATGGCTACCTTCATATTTTTCAGCCTAGTTATGGGTTCTTTTTTTGTTTCTATCACCAGTATCTTATTTTATGGCCTGACTGCTCACTGATGCTATAGGTATATCTTTCTCTATGAGTGTTAGCACCACTCCAGTTCACCACCTACAATGATATTATGGAATATGACAGCCACTGGCCCCACAAGGCCATTGAACACTTGACTTTGAACCAAGAAAAAGGACTGAAATATCTACTGAAAATTTTAATCTAAATTATAGTTTGAAATTGTAATATTTTGGATGTACTGGTTTAAATTGAATATAGTCTCAAAATTAACGTCACTGGTTTCTTTGTTCTCTTACAATACGGCTACTAGAAAATGTAAAATTTCATGTGGGGCTCATCGTATTTCCATCGGACAATGCTACTACTCACGTTGCTGCAAGAGTCATTCCTTAGATAAAATTAGGAGGAGGAGGTCAAGATATAACTGGAGATGTAGACTACCCATCCACCCCCAAACCTCATCAAAGACACGCAAGAGTGAGATAAATTATGCTCCTAAAATTGGCAGTGTGGGTGGAGAGAAGAGGTCAGGCCAGAGGCACCGTATTCTTCAGTAGAATCTATGTGATCTAGGGATCGATTTATCATGAGTACAGAGCTCAGGAAAAAGTTCAGTGTTTCAAGCTGGGGACCACGGTCAGTCACAGTCCTGTCGGTCATGTGAATCGGGATGTCATACAGGAAGAAAGGAGAGCAGACGTGTCAGTGAAGGTAGGAAAATAATGAGTTTGGTTTCAGATTCGTGGTGTGTGAGGTGTCCCTGGGCATCCACATGTCCCCATAGACGGAGGACGGCATGAGCAATGCTAGGAGCATGCGGCTAGGGGTAAACATGGGGGCCGTCAGTACAGTGGATGAAATCACGCGGGGCACACACCCCGGTGTTGGCGCTTTGGGAAACCTACCAGGTAAGTGTGGTCTGATGAGGAAAAGCCTTGAAGGAAAAGGGACTATTAGCCAAAGGAACCTTGACCAACTTATATACTCTGACACCTAGCATAGCAAAGGTACACGACAGGCCTCAGGTGGACACTTGTGTAACTTACTCTCAAAGTGTTCACAGTCGCTTTCGATACACTTAGTGTTTCAGCAGTTACTAGAGCATGACGTACGTTTTAACCAGTGGAAGCTATTATCAGTCAAGAGATTTCAGGAGGTGGTACATAAGTATAAGAAGAAAGTGCAAACCTGTGGACAAAGGGAGTTCGGCGTGGAAATAAGGGAGTCTCACCTTGGTACAGTCTAATTGGGATGAATGACTTTTGCTTCTATTCCTGCAGGTTTATAACGATTCTATTAAGAGAATTAACTGGCTGTGGTAGGAAATGTAACCAAATTTAGGTTAACTCCTAATCTAAAGCAGAGCACAAGGTGGTTTCAAGTCCTAAGTACTTGGCCAAAGGGAGATTCCTGTTGTTTTTAATGCTAAAGGAATAGAATTGAAAATGGAGGGAAAAACCCCACAACTCTGTAAACACCCTGAGGCACGGATTCTCTCTATTTCTTTTCTGTGGCCTAAATTCAGAGCACAAAATGCTGAATGACACCAAAAAGCAGATGATCACTGTCAAATATTTTTGAGCTAGGGCATACGGTCAGTATGGGAACTTCAACTAATTCTCAAATTGAAGTCTCTCTAGGATATTCTGGAGGACTTGAATGAAAAACTTGATCTTGTTTGTAGCATTTTGAAAAATACTAGCCAGAAGGGGTTTATGTGGAGTTCAAAACACAGTCTATGGTCTGGGTTAAAAGTAAACATTGAGGACTACATAAGGACCATGGCGTGAGATTTCTGTTACGCTGCCCAAGCATGTATCTTTGGAATAATGACTTTTGAGATTCAAGAAGAAGAGATTTGAGTATGTGGTTTTACCATTGATTGGAACAACCCATCTTCTGGACATTGGAGCAGATTCTGATCAAATTATGAAATAATACATTAAGAGGCACCAGCATGGCATTGTAGGAGAACAACAGAGTTCATCAATTCAACATGCTTGTGTGGTGTGCAACGTTCTAAGTAACGCTCTAAGTGATCTGGGATGAAAAAGAGAAAATCCCTGCCTGCTTGGAGTTTATACTCCAGTTGCCAGATACAGGTAAATATTTAAACAAATAACTATTTAAATAATTTCAAGTAAGTGCTCAGAAGGAAATAAAAATGGGATAGAGAGTGATGGGGTGGCGGGGAACCACTGTGGCGAATGTGGTTAGGAAAGGGGTTGGAAAAGGACAGTTCCAGGCAGAGGGAACAGCAGCTGTAAAGGGGGAAAGCCCAGAGGCAGGAGAGCTTGTTATGTTCAAGAGGGAGAAGGAAGGCCAGGGTGGCTGGGATTCCATGGGGCTGGCTGGGTAGGGTAGTGGTGGAAGATAAGGATAGGGAAGCGGCATCCTATAGTCATGGTAAGAGACTTGGATTTATTCTACTTGTGGGGGGGGAAGCCTTTGGCAGGTTACAGTCAGAGAACTGTTATGGTCTGAGTCACCTTGAAACAGAATCACTCCAGTTGCTTGGTGGAGCATGGACCAGTGGAGGTGAGTGGGAAGTTATGAAGCTCTTGCCATGGATTAAAGGAAGAGAGAAGGTGGTTTCAACTGTGGTTGCAGCAGGGGAGATGGTACAAAGGAGCTGCTTCAGAAAGAGTGGGAGCAAAAGCTGATCGAAGGGGTTTGTGGAAAGTTAGCGCAGGAAAGAAATCCAAGATGGTGCCCAAGATTTTGGCCTGAGTAACTGATATATGGGGGTGACATCTCCTGAAACGAGGAAGACTGGGGAGAAGCAGGTTCGAGGCAGGTGAGGATTCTGTTTCGGACCTCTGACATTTGAGATGCTTATTAGGTATTCAAGTGGAGATGCCAGGCTGACAGTTGAATAAACGAGTGTGAAGGCGAGAGGGAAGTCTGGGCTGGGGATGCAGACCCGGGTGACCTCAGCGTGCTGTCCACAGTCCTGGGGCTGGGTGAGGTCATCGAGGGACAGAGGAGAAGGCAGTGGGGACAAGAGCTCCCCGGGGCCTTCTGACATTCCAGGGTCCAGGAGAGGATGAGAGAGCAAAAGTTTCTGCAAGAAGCGGAAGGGAAACCAGGCAGCACGGGGCCTAGAGAAGACAGTGGTTTGAAAAAGGACTAGTCGGCTGGTTCAAACTGCTGATGGACCAAGATGCAGAGAAGACTGACCACGGGACCTGGCAAGGCATAGGTCAGTGGTGACATCATAAGAATTAAGAGACTATGGTCCTAGTTCTGTCAGTAGCTAGGCAGAAGTTTCTGAAGATTTTCCCTAAAGTGGGGATTATGGTACTAAATATAATGCTTTGCTTACAGGGTCAAAGGAGAAAAGAATATACTTTTTGAAATTTTCTAGTTTGCAAAGATCTACACTTGTGACCTTCTGTTTATACAGAACTAAGATCATAGCCTGAAATAAATGCTATTAGTTTAGGAGCTTAGGCTATGTCAGTAACTCGGCATTTTATTCCTTTGCCACAGAGATGTTGTCAATGAGTTGATGTTTCTGTGTATGTGAGAGTGCCTCTCGTCCACGGAGCAGTGTACCAGCCACATTCGTGGAGGGCATTCAAGTAATGATGGTTTGCCTGCCTTCCTCAAAGCAGTTACTGGGTGTCACTTATGTGCTGGGCACCGCGGTAGGTACGCAGAGAACCAGCAGCGAATGAGAAATAGACCCTGAACACAGCAGCTCTGGTAACTTTAACCACTGTTGCAGGATTTGATTCATCCTGTTGCAGGGTTTGATTTAGAGCAGGAGTGTCCGACCAGCAGTGTCAGCAGTACCCTGGAACTTATTAGATACGCAAATTGTAGGGCCCCAGCCTAGACCTACTGAGTCAGAAACTGAATCAGCAGTCCATGTTGGAACAAGCCCTGCAGGTGATCCTGATGCAGGCTCAAGTTTGAGAACCACCGGCAAGGACGGAGGCAGTCTGTCACCCTGGAAATGCCCCCATCATCTAGGCTCCATCTGAAAATGACAGCATCTAAGGAGAAGACATCACGTACAGTCAGCCCTCCACGTCTGGGGGTTCCGCACTGATGGCTTCAACCAACCGCAGGTCAAAAGTATTCTAAAAAAAAAAAATTCCAGAATGTTCCAGAAAGAGAAACTTGAATTTGCCACGTGCCAGCAACTCTTGACATAGCACTTACGTTGTATCAGGTATTACAAGTAATCTAGAGATGATTTAAAGTACATGAGAGGATGTGTGTAGGTGCTATGCAAATACTGTGCCATTTTATATAAGGGACTTGAGCACGCATGGATTTTGGTATCCGCTGGGGTCCTGGACCCAATCCCCCACGGCTACTGAGGGATGACTATACAGAGGTTAATGGTGGTGGTTGTCACTCTCCGTTCCGTTTCTGAAAGCCGTCCTTGGTTATTTTGGCTTAAGGCATATCTGAGTCTACTTTTGGCTTCAGACTATGTGAAGCTATTTAAAAGTTGGGGGGGGGTTATTTATTTCCATTATGTAAGTAAGGCTGTTGAGCGCTTCTGAGAAAATCACCCAACTGTACAGATTGGTCCCAGTATAAATGTATAGCTCTCAGCTGCACTGGGCACCAGATGCCAGGTGGAGGCCCACGTCCTCCTTGTCACTGCTGCCTCGTGTTCTACCGGTAGCTGTTTGGAACATTCTTTCTGCCTACTTGTTAATCATTCCCAACAATCAATCTTACCTCTTACTCTTTATTTTCAGGTAAAATAACTTACTGGAAAATTTTCCTGACACTAGTCCCGAAAATGTACCTAACTCCATCACTTCTTTCCTCCTTTGATCATGCTTAGAGGAAGGAGCTATAAGTTCACCAGGCTCCCATCTTCGCCTCCTCTTCTATTGTATCTTAAGCCCTTCACTCTCTATCAGTATCTTTCCATCGGCATTTAATCATGGTTAAGAGGCTCTCTCATCTTAAAAGGAAAAGCTGGATCTTGTCTCAATTTCATATCACTTTCAAGCTATTGATCTCAATCTTTTATTTTGTGCAGCAAAATTTCTAGTACGTGTCTGTCTTGTTCTCTTTCTAGTCCCATCAGCCAGCATGTCATTTGTCTCAGGGCAGCCAGTTGACTACCATTGGATGAATAAAATGGCTGAATGTACACCTTAAAGAAAACTTGAAAATACAGAAAGTTAACGAAAAAATGTATATCGAGCATCATCTCTTTACCTAGCGAAAACCATCATGGAAGTTTTAAATAGCAAGCATCTTTATATTCCTGGTCCTCAAAAGACAAATAATTGTCTTATGCAGTTTTAGAAAGAGCACAGTAATGTGTGCAGGATGATTTAGAACCGGAAGTCAGTTACTTGTGCAAATGTTACCTAGAAAAAGCAGAGATAATTGAAATTCAAGGGAAGTACCTTTTCTTACTACTTTAAATCTTCAGACTCCATCAAACCTCTGTTGGGACAGCTAATAAGTGATACCATGGAAAGGAGCTTTTTTTTTTTTTTTTTTTTTTTTTTTGCGGTACGCGGGCCTCTCACTACTGTGGCCTCTCCCGCTGCGGAGCACAGGCTCCGGACGCGCAGGCTCAGCGGCCATGGCTCACGGGCCCAGCCGCTCCGCGGCATGTGGGATCTTTCCGGACCGGGGCACGAACCCGTGTCCCCTGCATCGGCAGGCGGACCCTCAACCACTGCGCCACCAGGGAAGCCCCGGAAAGGAGCTTTTTAATTTCTCCTTCCTGCCCAACTTTATGGAGAGAATAATCATAATAACAAACAACTAGTGATAAAACAGCTGATTTTGGGGGGGAAGAGCATTGTTCCTCCAACTTCCATCTAAAAGACATCCACTGCAGGTGTTAACAGGCTGATGAGACAAAAAGGAGAAAGAGGTAACTAATGAATGAAAAGCATTGGGAAGACAGGAGTCTATTCTGAAAGAGAAATACTACTTTTCCTAACAATATTCAAAGAAAATGATGATTAGGGATTGTGTTGCTCTGCAAGTGTTTAGAGGAAAAATTATGAAGATTAAGGTGGCTTCTCTCTCCAGGTCGAAATACTTGAATTTACATGTACCAAACTTTAGAGTACCCTAATATTATGCAGCTCTATTAGAAATCTCGCTGATTATCAGTTGGCCAGTCAACACATCCAATAATTCTTTAAATTAGTCTTTAGTCATTTCTTCTTGAAGATTAAATGGCAGAGAAGCACAAGGAGGTCTCCTATTGTGTAGTGCCCATTGGTTTTTGCAAAGTATCCTGCACATTCTGCTCCACATGTTACACCACTGACACACCCCGACTTTAGGAAAATAATACAAGGGTGCATGTCCTCCAAAAAATATGTATAGAAGGAAGAGAGTGGCCCAGGACCCAATTTATAAAAGATACCTGAAATCCAGTAAAGATACCCTATTCACAGAAAAGGAGGACCATGGCCCAAGTACAGACTTTTCAGAATTTGTCCTTAAAAAAAATTCTAACAAAGAAATCACAGATGAAGCTCTTTGGGTTTTTACTTTAGCTGTGAATAGCCACAAAACTATGAAAAACTCAGAATTATCGCCCTTAATAAGAGTGCCAACTTCCTTCTGCCAACTCTTCCACATCTGTCAGCTTGCCACTAAGGAGGCTCTATCCGAAGCTGGTGTTCATTTAATGTTTTAATGTGCCTCATCTAAAGGGCCTTTTACGTATAGATTATGTAAAGGAAGACTCTAGGATTAAATATCTTTGATAAAACTAAGATCCCATATGCCGTGCAGTGTGACCAAAAAACAACAAAAAAAGAGGCCCTCTTGTCTGCATTAAGATGGAAGGCACATGCAGAGAAGCCAGCAGATTTGTTGTGTTAGGGTGTGGACGTTTAATCAGTGCTTAATAATAATGGTAAGTCTGATTAATGCTTGTCGTTGTAGGTAGAGCAACAGAACATAGTTTTTCAGAGCAGGATAAAGCAAACATCACAAAAGTGAAAATGCAGAATTTAAGATGAGTTGAATTCTATTGTTCTCAAGCTATTTATCCCTCCCTTATTTCATATAAAAATTAATTTCACTAACTTATCAGAGATTTCATTTTAAATCTCATAGAGAACATATGAGATGATGTGTTTGCATTTTTCAAACCCTGGGGCTCTAGGGAAATAGGGTAACTTAAAAAAGAGATTTCATCCTAGGTTTCTTACTGCTGCATAACTTGATCCTAATGGCTCCAATAACTATAAAAAGTCCTCCAAAGAAAGAATGCCTTGGTAATGAACATACTTTGTACACAGGTGTAACTGTTAAATGCTGTATTACATCATATGTCATTGCTACAAATCATAGCGAATATGTATTGCAAACATATGGGAGGTGAGGGAGAAATACTGGACTAATCAATAAAACAAGTTACGTACCTTTTAGGGAATTTGTTAAAAAGTGGAAACAAAGATGGAAATAAACATCTTGACCTGTTTATGAGGCTGCAAAACAGTCATAGTTTTTACTCTCAGTTAACCCTCAGTTACAAAATCTAGAACCTACAGACTGGAAGAAAATATTTGCAAACGACGTGACTGACAAGGGATGGATTTCCAAAATATACAAAGAGCTCATACAGCTCAATATCAAAAAAAAAACAAACCAATCAAAAAAATGGGCAGATCTAATTAGACATTTCCCCAAAGAAGACATACAGATGGCCAGCAGGCACATGAAAAGATGCTCAATATCGCTAATTATTAGAGAAATGCAAATCAAAACTACAACTGGAACCAACGATATTTTATTGAGTCATATTAGAGGTATCTTAGGATTACTATTAACATTAAAGATAAGCATAAGAAATTTTTTTCTCCCAATGTAACTAAAACCCACTTTATTTATTTTTAACATCTTTATTAGAGTATAATTGACTTACAGTGGTGTGTTAGTTTCTGCTTTATAACAAAGTGAATCAGTTATACATATACATATGTCCCCATCTCTCTTCCCTCTTGCATCTCCCTCCCTCCCACCCTCTCTATCCCACCCTTCTAGGTGGGCACGAAGCACTGAGCTGATCTCCCTGTGCTATGCGGCTGCTTCCCACTAGCTATCTATTTTACGTTCGGTAGTGTATATATGTCCATGCCACTCTCTCACTTCGTCCCAACTTACCCTTCCCCCTCCCCGTATCCTCAAGTCCATTCTCTAGTAGGTCTGCATCTTTGTTCCCATCTTGCCCCTAGGTTCTTCTGACCATTTTTTTTTCTTTTTTTAGATTCCATATATATGTGTTAGCATACAGTATTTGTTTTTCTCTGACTTACTTCACTCTGTATGACAGTCTCTAGGTCCATCCACCTCACTACAAATAACTCAATTTTGTTTCTTTTTATGGCTGAGTAATATTCCATTGTATATATGTGCTACCTCTTCTTTATCCATTCATCTGTCGATGGACACGTAGGTTGCTTCCATATGCTGGCTATTGTAAATAGAGCTGCAATGAACATTGTGGTACATGACTCTTTTTGAATTATGGTTTTCTCAGGGTATATGCCCAGTAGTGGGATTGCTGGGTCGTATGGTAGTTCTGTTTTTAGTTTTTTAAGGAACCTCCATACTGTTCTCCATAGTGGCTGTATCAGTTTACGTTCCCACCAACAGTGCAAGAGGGTTCCCTTTTCTCCACTACCTCACCAGCATTTATTGTTTGTAGATTTTTTGATGATGGCCATTCTGACTGGTGTGAGATGATATCTCATTGTAGTTTTGATTTGCATTTCTCTAATGATTAATAATGTTGAGTATTCTTTCATGTGTTTGTTGGCAATCTGTATATCTTCTTTGGAGAAATGTCTGTTTAGGTCTTCTGCCCATTTTTGGATTGGGTTGTTTGTTTTTTTGATATAGAGCTGCATGAGTTGCTTGTATGTTTTGGAGATTAATCCTTTGTCAGTTGCTTCATTTGCAAATATTTTCTCCCATTCTGAGGGTTGTCTATTCGTCTTGTTTATCGTTTCCTTTGCTGTGCAAAAACTTTTGTTTCATTAGGTCCCATTTGTTTATTTTTGTTTTTATTTCCATTTCTCTAGGAGGTGGGTCAAAAAGGATCTTGCTGTGATGTATGTCATAGAGTGTTCTGCCTATGTTTTCCTCTAAGAGTTTGATAGTGTCTGGCCTTACATTTAGGTCTTTAACCCATTTTGAGTTTATTTTTGTGTATGCTGTTAGGGAGTGTTCTAATTTCATTCTTTTACATGTAGCTGTCCAGTTTTCCCAGCACCACTTATTGAAGAGGCTGTCTTTTCTCCATTGTATATTCTTGCCTCCTTTATCAAAGATAAGGTGACCATATGTACCTGGGTTTATCTCTGGGCTTTCTATCCTGTTCCATTGATCTATCTTTCTGTTTTTGTGCCAGTACCATACTGTCTTGATTACTGTAGCTTTGTAGTATAGTCTGAAGTCCGGGAGTCTGATTCCTCCAGCTCTGTTTTTCTTTCTCAAGATTGCTTTGGCTATTCGGGGTCTTTTGTGTTTCCATACAAATTGTGAATTTTTTTGTTCTAGTTCTGTGAAAAATGCCAGTGGTAATTTGATAGGGATTGCATTGAATCTGTAGATTGCTTTGGGTAGTAGAGTCATTTTCACAATGTTGATTTTTTCAATCCAAGAACATGATATATCTCTCCATTTATTTGTATCATCTTTAATTTCTTTCATCAGTGTCTTATAGTTTTCTGCATACAGGTCTTTTGTCTCCTTAGGTACATTTATTCCTAGATATTTTATTTGTTGCAATGCTAAATGGGAGTGTTTTCTTAATTTTACTTTCAGATTTTTCATCATTAGTGTATAGGAATGCCAGAGATTTCTGTGCATTAATTTTGTATCCTGCTACTTTACCAAATTCATTGGTTAGCTCTAGTAGTTTTCCGGTAGCATCTTTAGGATTCTCTATGTATAGTATCATGTCATCTGCAAACAGTGACAGCTTTACTTCTTCTTTTCCAATTTGGATTTATTTTATTTCTTTGTCTTCTCTGATTGCTGTAGCTAAAACTTCCAAAACTATGTTGAATAATATTGGTGAGAGTGGGCAACCTTGTCTTGTTCCTGATCTTAGTGGAAATGGTTTCAGTTTTTCACCATTGAGGACAATGCTGGCTGTGGGTTTGTAACCCCACTTTAATATTAAGTGAGATTCAGGAAGTGAACATAAGCCTGCTCCCTTGCTCTGAGGACCCCATAGAAGCCCTACACCCTGGGGCCTACGTGGTCTGCTTCTGGCCAGGGTTCCAGTCCAGCTGTGGTATGTTTACTTCCTGAAGCCAGGAATGCTGGAATACAGGCCTAAGGAACAATCAAGCATTGAGACAACTGTATTAACCTTTGATTCCACAACTGCCCCCCCCCAGCACCCCACATGTGTCCCAAAGAACCAGCATCTCCACCCGCCTCTTTCAGTAGCTAGAGCATAACCTTGAGGTCATGTTTCCCTACCTAGATTTCAATCGTTAGCATTGACCCAGAATAGGAACCAGACTCTGGGCCTCTACATTAATTAGGTTTGGTGCTCCGAAAGGATAACAAGAAGGACAACTGATGGAAGCAAAGTCTTTTGGTGTAGGCTTGTCATGTCTAACAGTTAATTTTAAAATATCTCAACAAATCACTGCCCAGGAAGACTTAATTTTGACAGTGTTATCATCTGGCTTTTTATTCAAATTAAGAAATCAAATATTTATTGAATACCTACAAAGCACTTTTCAAGATTCTGTAAGGGACACAGGGAATGTAATACTGGATGCAGCCTTTAAGTTGCCTATATCTAATTAGAAAAACAATGTTCAGTAAAAGAGACTACACAAAGCAAATAGAGAATTACCTGGTTTTTCTTGCCTGCATTACTCAGGGTTCTCCAGGGAATGGAACCAATAAGGAGTGAATTGGCTCATGTGATGGTGGGGGATGACAAGTCCCAAATCTGCAGAAGAGGCCAGGAGGCTGGAGACCCAGGGAATGTTACAGCTCAGGTTTGAAAGCAGTCTGGAGGCAGAATTCCCTCTTCCTCTGGGGACCTCCAGCTTTTATTTCTTAAGGACTTCAACTGATTAGACGAGGCCCACCTGCCCCACGGAGGGTAACCTGCTCTAATGTCAACTGACTTAAATGTTAATCTCATCTAAAGAATGTGTTCACAGCATCGTTTAGGCTGGGGTTTGACCAAATACCTAGACACCATCACCTAGGCAAGTTGACATATCAAATTAACTATTACATTGCCCTTTGCAGAAAACAGTCAATAAATTTGTTTTTAATGAGGCTGTAAGATTTTTCTAGAGCCAATAACAAATAATAAGCTACCAGTTTTTTCACTCCTGGAAGCTGCAGTTCATCTCAGGAAGAGCTCTGTTACCTTGTGCCCCTTTTACTGGGGATCAAATAGCCTGGTTTGGGAACTGATCCTTCTTTTGGGAGAGGGAGTGATGGTGCAAGAGCTTATGTGGCCCTGGCTCAGGTGTCAGGAGCTATTGGCTTCCCTGGTTGGCCTGTGGCTTCCTGAGTGAGCATCCCATGGGGAACATGCTTCTGGCTTATAGCATTTCCTTCTGCCAGAGTTGTTAGCTGACCAACTCTGAGTTTTGGCCAAATTGCCTGCCAATTTTTTTTTCTCTATTTTAGGTAATTTTGTTCTTTCTGAAACCTGACAAAATGAATCTAGGCTGTAAAGTTTCAAGGAAGGCCCAGGAGTCCATATGAGAAGACAGAAGATAATGTATTAGGATCTTTCAAGTCAGGACTTTAAAATATTTTCTGAAAAACTTTTCAGCTTCCTAAGAGGAGCTTCAGATTTCAATATCCTTCAACCAAAAAGACCTCACTATAGGAGGAGAGAAAAAGGCCAGCCTCTCCTATAATACATCAGGGGTTTGTCTCTCCCAGCATGGCCACTGAATGCTTTTCTTTTTTATGGGGCTAACTGTCCTAGGGCTTCTGCTTTCACTTAAAAGTGAGATATAAAGAACTCGCTATGAAGCAGGTAAATGACAGCAGGACACTGAATAAATTCAACGTCAAAAGGCCTACTGTAGAAAAGGGGCTTTAGGTGGTTGAACAGAGAAGAGGTCAATATGAGATTCATATGGTGGGGTAGGATTTTAAAATTTATAAATAAAACATGTAAAAGCAATACAATACATACAATGGAATATGGCCTTAGAAAGAAAGGAAATCCTCTCACATTCTACAACATGGATGAACCTTGAGGACATTATGCTAAGTAACATGGTCACAAAAAGACAAATATTGTCTGATTACACTTGTATGAGGTGACTCAAGTAGTCAAAGCCAGAGACGAAGTAGAATGGTCGTTGCTGGGGAATGGGGAGTTAGTGCTTACTGGGTATGGAGTTTCAGTTCTGCAAAGTGAAAAAGTTCTTGAGATCCGTTACACAACAGTGTGAATGTACTCAATGTCTATGAACTGTACACTTAATGGTTAAAATGGTAAAGTTTATATTATGTATATTTTATCCCAATGAAAAAATACATTGTAGAAAATGTAGAGAATAGACAAAATGAAATAAGCATCACCCATAATTCTTACCACCCTCTCACATCACTGTTACACTTCCCTTTTGGTGTTTTCTCCTCCATGCATGTTTTTATATATTATTTATTTTCTTCATGGTACTGTGAGGTCTTTAAATCTTTTAAAGCTAGACCTATAGTATCAGAAAATTGTTCATTTAATTTAATTGAAGGATAACTGACAACATGCCATTAGTTTCAGGTGTTCAACACAGTGATTCAACATTTGTATACATTGTGAAATGATCACCACAATAAGTTTGGTTACTATCTGTTACCAAGTTACAAAACAGTTTTTTTCTTGTAATGAGAGCAACTTTCAAATTTGCAGTAAAGTATTATCATTGACCCTAGTCATCATGCTGTATGTTACATCCACATGACTTACTTATTTTATAACTGGAAGGTTGTTGCTTTTATTTCCCTTCACCCATTTTGTCCATCGGCAAACTCCCTTCCCCTCTGGCAACCACCATTCTCTTCTCTGTAGCTGTGAGTTTTGTTTTGTTTGTTTGTTTTGTCTTTTAGATTCCACTACACACATAAATGAAACCATATGGTATTTGTCTTTCTCTGTCTGACTTACTTCACTTAGTATGATACCCTCAGGGTCCATCTATGTTGTTGCAAAGGCAAAATTTCATTCCTTTTTTATTGCTGAGTAGTATTCCATTGGGTTTATATACCATACTTTCTTTATCCATTCATCCATCAGTGGACACATAGGTTGTTTCTATACCTTGGCTACTGTAAATAATGCTGCAATGAATACAGGGTGCATGTATCTTTTTGAATTAGTGTTTTTATTTTCTTTGGATAAATACCCAGAAATAGAATTGCTGGATCATAAGGTAGTTCCATTTTTTAATTTTTTTAGGACCTTCCATATAATTTTCTATAGTGGCTGCACCAATTTACATTCCCACCAGCAGTGTCTAGGGTTCTCTTTACCCCATATCCCTGCCAACACTTGTGACTTCTAGTCCTTTTGATAGCCATTCTGACAGGTATGATGTAATATCTCACTGTGATTTGTATTTGTATTTCCCTTATGATTAGTGATGTTGAACATCTTTTCACGTGCCTGTTGGCCATCTGTATGTCTCTGGAAAAATATTCAGATCCTCTGCCAATTTTTAAATCAAATTATTATTTTTTTGTTACTAAGCTATACGAATTCTTTATATATTATGGATATTAACCCCTTATTAGATATGTGATTTGCAAATTTCTTCTCCCGTTCGGTAGGTTGCCTTTTTATTTTTGTTGATATTTTCCTTTGCTGTGCAGAAGCCTTTTAGTTTGATGAAGTCTCATTAGTGTATTTTTGTTTTTGTTGCTTTTCTCACCTTTGAGGTCAGATAAAAAAATATTGCCAAGTGTGAGGTCAAGGAGCTTACTGCCTACATTTTCTTCTAGGAGTTTTAGAGTTTCTAGTCTTACAGTCAAGTCTTTAATGCATTTTTGAGTTAACTTTTGTGTATTGGGCAAGAGAGTGGTCCAGTTTCATTCTTTTAAATGTAGCCGTCCAGTTTTCCCAGCATGGCTTATTGAAGAGACTGTTTTTTCCCATTGTATATCTTGCTTCCTGTGTCATAAATTAATTGGTCATATATGTGTGGGCTTATTTCTGGGCTCTCTGTTCTGTTCCACTGATCTATGTATCTGTTTTTATGCCAATACCATACTGTTTGGATTACTGTAGCTTTGTAATATAGTTTGAAAACTGGGAGCATGATGTGTCCAGCTTTGTTCTTGCACCTCAAGACTGCTTTGGCTACTTGGGATCTTTGGTGGTTCCATACAAATTTTAGAATCGTTTGTTCTCTTTCTTTGAAAAATGCCATTGGAATTTTGATGGAAATTGCTTTGAGTCTGTAGACTGTTTGAGGTAATATGGACATTTTTACAATATTAAGTCTTCCAATCCATGAGGATGGTCTATCTTTCCATTTATTTGTCTTCAATTTCTTTCATCAGCGTCTTATAATTTTCAGAGTACAGGTCTTTCACCTGTACTTTATTTATTTATTATTATTTATAATTTATTTATATATTTATAATTATTATAAATTATTATTTATATAAATTTATATAATTTATTTATATATAATTATTATAATTATTTATATAAATTATTTATAATTATATAAATTATTATAAATTTATAATTTATAATAATTATAATATATAATTATTTATAATTTATTCCTAGGTATCTCATTCTTTTTAATGCATTGTAAATGGAGTGCTTTCTTAATTTCTCTTTATGATAGTTCATTGTTAGTGTATAAATGTTGCAAATGGCAGGATTTCCTTCTTTTGTATGGCTGAATGATATTCCATTGTGTGTGTGTGTGTGTGTGTGTGTGTGTGTGTGTGTGTGTGTGTGTATCACATTTTCTTTATCCGTTCATCTGTCAGTGTGCACTTAGGTTGCTTCCATGTCTTGGCTATTGTAAATAATGCTTCAGTGAACATAGGGATACAGATAGAGTTTTGACATAATGATTTTGTTTGCTTTGGATAAATACTCAGAAGTTGAATTGCTGGATTATATGGTATTTCTACTTATAATTGTTTGAGGAACCTCCATACTATTTTTAATAATGGCTACACCAATTTTCATTCCCACCAAAAGTGCACAGGGGTTCCCTTTCTCCACGTCCTTCCTAGCACTTACAATTTTTTGTCTTTTTGATAGTAGCTATTTTAACAGGTGTGAGGTGATGTCTCATTGTGGTTTTGATTTGTACTTTCCTGATGATTACCGCTGTTGAGCATCTTTTCATGTGCCTGTTGGCCATCTGTGTCTTTTTTGGAAAACTGTCTATTCAGATCTTTTTCCCATTTTTTAATTGGATTGTTTGCTTTTTTTTTTTTTGCTATTGAGTATTAAGAGTTATTTTTATATTTTTTATATTAACTTCTTACCAAATATATGCAAACATTTTCTCCCTTTCCATAGGTTGTCTTTTCATTTTGTTGAAGGTTTCTTTTGCTGCACAGAAGCTATTTATTTTTTTGCAGTTCCACTGGTTTATTTTTTGCTTTTGTTGCCTTTGCTTTTGGTGTCAAATCCAAAATATCATTGCCAAGACTGATGTCTAAGAGCTTACCTCTTATATATTTTTTCTAGGAGTTTTATCGTTTTGGGTTTCAGGTTTTATGGTTCAAGTCCTTAACCCATTTTGATGATTTTGAGTACCATGTAAGATAGTGGTCCAGTTTTGTTCTTTTGCATGTTGCTGTCCAGTTTTCCCAACACCATTTATTGAAGAAGCTATATTGTTTTCTTAGGATAATTTCTTTTAATGGAATCATTGAGTCAAATGCATGAGTCTATTCTTAGCTTTTAATGTTTGATTAAAATTGCTTTTCCAGAGATCTGTATTAAATAATAATGCTATCAGCAACACATAAAAAGCGCTATTATCATCATGACCTAATCTCTGATGAAATATTAAAATATGTTAATTTAATAGAAAAAACCTTGCCTCTCAAACCTTGCCTCCTAGTTTGTTTTTATATAGATTCCTATTTTTAAACGATTCTCAAATAACAAATGCACTGGAAACAGCAGAACTTCAAAATACAAGAAAATTAAAAATTAGAAATGCCCGCCTACAAAAGGTCCATATTTCTGGACAGGCAGAATGCAGAGTATTTGTCCCTAAGGGGGTAAATGTACTTTATTTATTAAATCAGAACACCTTTTAAAAAGAGTTGGATCGTAGTTATATTCGGAGAATGCTTGGTTTTCCTCCCCACTTTCTCCTCTGTCACCTTTTGTGATATGAGTCAAAGCCAGCAAGGAGGTAGAAACGCTAGCATAACTCAGACATGGCTGAGATGACAGCCTACGGCAGAGTCATAAACAACAGGAGGCAGGGATTTGGCCTGGGGGTGTTAAAAGGTAACGAAAGGATTTAGGGACCATAGGGGAAGGAAAGGAAGGAAGCGTTCCTGGGAACGTTCTGTGCTCATTGCAAAGTGGTGGCTCGTCCTGCTCCGGAAGGTCCAGTAGCTAAGGGCAGGCGCCTCAAAAGAGCTTAGAGAAGAGCCAGGGAAGGGAAGGTCACCCCAAATCTCCAGTGCCCTTCAGTTCTGTATGGCTTGGAATAAAATGCTTGAAATTAAAATAGAGAGCTGGGGCTTCCCTGGTGGCGCCGTGGTTGAGAGTCCGCCTGCCGATGCAGGGGACGCGGGTTCGTGCCCCGGTTCGGGAAGATCCCACATGCTGCGGAGCGGCTGGGCCTGTGAGCCATGGCTGCTGAGCCTGCGCGTCCAGAGCCTGTGCTCCGCAACGGGAGAGGCCACAACAGTGAGAGGCCCGCGTACTGCAAAAAAAAAAAAAAAAAAAAAAAAAAAAGAGAGCTGATTGAATATTGTCTGGTTGTCCCATGATGGACTAGACTGGGTTATAGAGAATTTGTGGGGTACTGAACCACATAGATATGTAGGGTATAGTGTCGGGTTATATTCTGTAGGACTTTCCTTGATCATTTTAATCCAATGATTCTTGCCTCTGATCTCTTAAAACACATACTTTTCGTTGCTAGTACCATATGACAACTCTTTTGCAATTACCTTGACAGTTGTTTATTGTTAGTATGTTGTTGGCTACCGTTTAACTTTTCATGATGGGTATTATGATATAGGAACTACTTAGGCTTTTAGAGCAAGACAGACCCGTGACATAGGGCTGGCAACTTACCTCCTCTGAACGTCAGTGGGTCAGGCACGTCTCGGGGATGTGATGAGGTTTCGATGAGATAGTCTAAAGTAGTTTTTACTCCCTATGTGCCTGACACACAGTAGGCCCTTCAGACATGTATTGCATTTATATCCCTCTTGTCCCGCATCATTATGCCTTTCCTTCCCAGCTGGTTGGAAAGCAGCCGATTTTGTACTTTTCAGTATTTTCTACAGCAGTCTAGCACAGTGTCTTACAGAGTTTAGGTGATTAATAGTTACTTATTAATTCGGGTTGAGAATATGATGGAAAAGTAAAGGCTAAAATAAGAATCCTCAATTGCTTGTATTTTAAGAGATTTGTTAGAATTTTTTTCCTAAAGGTAGTTTTCTACAATTCTTAAACTTTAATATGATAACTTTGAAGAGTAAAATAGAATCACTCATGTTCGTATCGAAAAAGTTACGATCACCCATCAGAAACAGGTTCCTATAAAATTTACTTACAGAAAACATTAGAGAAATCAAAGGAATACAGATAGATATTTGTCTTTTAAGAAGGAAACCCTGCTCTACGTGACACCATGGGTGAACCTGGAGAACATGTTAAATAAAATAAACCAGTTACAGAAGAATAAATATGGCATGGTTCTGCTTATATGAGGTCTCTAAAATAGTCAAACTCGCAGAAACAGAGAGTAGAATGGTGGTTGCCAGGGGCCGGGGTGCAGGGAAAATGGGGAGTTTCTGTTCAAGGGGTACAAAGTTTCAATTATGCTAGATGATTAAGTTCAAGAGATCTGCTGTATAATATTAGATCTGTAGTTAACAGTATTGTGCAGTTAAAAATGTGTTAAGTGTAGGTCTCATGTTAATTGTTCTTACCCACAAAAAAAGAAAAGAATATTTGTTACTTAGATTTATTTTTGCCTTATTTGAGATTTCAGAGCAAAGTTATGAGCGTATCTGTCTCTTACTCATTAATCTCATATGTGCAAGAGTTTAGGGGATATTCGGCAGGAAAAGGCAAAAGCTACCTTGAGTTAATGATCTCACTGGCTACCATTTCTTGAATTAACTTTATACCAGGTACTCATTTAATCTCACAGCAGTCCCAGAAGGACAGGGATACTTGTATGTTCGAACAGGACCCTAAACGGAATATTCCCAAAATAAAACCCATTTTCCTGACGCACTCAGCACCGTATCAATCTCTGCTGTTAGATGAGGCAGCTCAGACCGACAAAGGATGTGTCACTTGCCAAGTTCCCACTAGCTGGTTACGGGGGGTTGAAAATATACGTTCCACTAAGTCATGTGCAAAGTGAGCTGTCTCTGGAGTACTAGAGTTTACCTGAGACATATTTAGGTTTAAAAAAATGCTTTGGGTCCTCTACTGGAAGTAAATACCAGAATAAACCTGTAGAAGAACATAAACTGAGTAAAGAATGATTGACACCACAACGTGAGATTATGGTGTTTCTCACACCCCACCCTCCTGCCGAGAACAAAAATATAAATTTTATACAGTCTTCCATTGTGAGTGAAGCATTTGCGAAACTTATCAGGATGGGGAAATAAATCACTAGCTTGCTCTAAAGTCTGTGTTATTTTCTGAAGAGAGATCAGTATGTTCAGGAAGGTTACAGCTGGGCAGGTTTCCAGCAAACAGCCCCTAGAATGACAGCAGGTAACACTGAAATGCTACTACTGGAGCCTGGAACTTGGACTTGAGGGGGAGAGATGAAAAGACAGGTAATTTGGAATTCTAAATGGAAAGAAAGGCACAAACAGCCCTATTTGGTCAGAAATAATGGAAAGAAGAGAAGTCTCCTGTGAACAGAAGAAAATAAGCACCCTCACCGAGTGGGAAAGCTTGGAAAACTTCTCCAGTTGGTAGTCTTTTGAAAGAACAAAAATCAGAAAATCATAAGACGAAACGGTGCAGTGTGTCAACCATCTTCCTTGTGATTTTCACCTTGCTTTTTTGATGCATTTATTGATATAAAAAAATCAACGCCACCTAGACGTCCTTTATGCTTCTTAACTAACTGGGTTTATTTAGGTCATTTTTTGGACTCTCTAGGCACCATGCCCTCAGGTGTGCAGAACTGAAAAGATGCGGCATTGAAAATTCACTTTGCGATGTTACTGTGGTAGTGGGAGATGTTTGGGCAACATCTCAGAGAATGCCAGTTTTGGTACCACCTAACACACAAACAAAAAGAGGAGTCTGTAATTCCCGGGCCCTCTGTGTCTGTGGAAGCTTTAATGCTCATGCTCTTCCCCATTTACGAGTTTCCTTATCTTCTGTTATGGGCTGAATTGTGTCCCTTCAAATTTCATACGTGGAAGTCCTAAGCCCCCAGGTATTGCAGACTATGACTGTATTTGGAAACAGGGCCTTTAAATACATTATGAAGTTTAAACTAAGGTCCTATGGGTGAGACCTAATCCAATATGACTGGGGCCCTTATAAGAAGAGGAGATTAGGACATAGACATGTACAGAGGGGTGAGGACACCCCATGTGAGGACACAGGGAGAAGACAGCCATCTGCAGGCCAAGGAGAGAGGCCCCAGGAGAAACTGACACCTTGATCCTGAACTTCCAGCCTCCAAAACTGTGGGAAAAATTTATGTCATTTAAACCAAACTAATATGCCTTCTAAGTGCAGGTAAGTATCACCCCCCCCCCCACCAATCAGGATGCTTTTTTCTCAACATTCCCTGAGATCTCATCAGTCAGTCACCCGAGTGTCACCTGGACCTGACTGTTCAAATAGAAATCGCAGGTCTCCACTTAGCTCCTGGCTGCAGTTCCCTGTATTTTAGATGCGGGCGAGATTTGTTTCTTGTGTCCATCGCTAGCGTGAGCTCGGCCAGCACTCTAAGCTCAGTGCTGTGTCTAAGCTCAGTGCTGTGTCTAAAAGTGCAGTGTTGGCCGACGAGACAGGTCAACTCTCACCACTTTCATCCGGTCACCCCGGCTTCAGACTCTAGAGCCATCGTTAGTTTTTTTCTCTGGTTGCTTCTCACAGTTGAGTGGTCGTCACCTTCCTTTGCTGTGGCTTCCTTTTCCTTTCTTTGGCATTCTCTTTGTGTGGTAGGTCCTGTCTCATTTTCCCTAGGCCAGTCTACAGCAAACTCCTACCCAGATTCCCGCTGCCAGCCTTGCGCACGCTGCACTCGGCCCAGAGTAATCTTCCTGCTACTAATCCACTTTGGCCTTTGAGCCTTTCCTCCAGCCCAGTAGCCCCGGATTCCTGCCCATTCTTCCCCACGTGTGTCCTTCCTTCTAATCAAACGGGTTTATGTACCGATCGGAGTGTGGCTGTCCAGGCAGTGAGTTGCGACTGTCATGTGTCTGCCTCACTGTTTTTGTTCAAGCCATTTCCCTGCTGGGAAATTCCTTCCATTTACTGAATCTTACCCATTCTTCAGAGGCAATTTCAGATCTAGTTCCTGCGTGAACCCTCATTCAAAGACACCAGCTGGATGAACCACCTCCTTGAGTTTCTGTAACATATCCAGTTTCCCTGTCTTGATTAGCAAGTACCTCTGAGCCCAATGTGAAGAGCATCCCGGCAGCAACCTCTTAGGCCACTGTCACACACCCCTCTGTCTCCTCTCAATGGGGTTTATGCTATTTCTCTTAGTCCAATTTTAAACTCTCTTTGGAATACATGCTTTTCTGACAGGCCTCAAATGCACAAGGCCTGGATCATAGCAAGGTTTCAATAGATAGCAACTATTAATTATAAGCTATTAATAATTATATAGTAATTATAACAATAGATTGGAATAGATTCCATATTAATAGACAATAATATAATTGATATATAACACAATATAATTATATAATATACAATTATATATAACTAGTATGTAATATATACTTATTATAAGCAGATGAGAAGTTATGCCAATTATAGCCCATGACACTCATGTTGTCATTAAAAAGATCACTTTTCATTATTATGTTTTTGGGATATATAACTTTCTTATCATACTTTACTCCTTAAAGGCTGGGGCTTTTGTCTTACGCTTTTCTTTTTTCACAGAACAATGCTTGCCGTAAAATAAGTAATCGGTAGCTGTTCTCTGTTCACTGGAAATAAATCTAGCACCTCTTAAGAAGACTCACATGTTTTCACAGATAAACTGATGAATCTGGAGGAAGAGCTTACAGTTCTTACCGTATGAACAGTATACTTTGTTCATAATTGCAGAAACATCTGCTTTTGGGGTCTTAGGGAGCTTTTTTTTTTCCTTTACATTTTTACAAGCTTGAAAAATAGTTGTGCTCCATAAATATCCCAGGATGAGTCATTCGCTTAACCAAACAGCTGCTGACTCATTAGCCACATGCTCTTCCCTTGAAGTCATACACGTAAACGAATTTGCTCTCGTGCCTCCCTCCGTCCCCCAGGAGCCAGAAAAGTGATGCAGAGATATTCTTCTGGAATACGAGAGAGGGCCAGACCTGTTTTTGACATAGGGGGGTCTAGTCTAAACTTCATGAAGTCGCGGGAATCCATCCGAGTTCAAGTTAAGAAGCTGTTTGTACCCACTTTGCTGGTTTCTCACGCACACAGTCTCCCATTCCCATCTCTCCCCGTACACATCTCTCCCTGCATCAGCCTTCCGTTCAATGCGGCATACCAGTCCTCCCATCTGGGGCACCAGGCTGGTCTTTGTTCTTTTTTTCCTGCTGTCACTATCACCTGCCTATCATGCAGGTAACGTTTTGTGTCAAGAACCACTGGCAACAGTCATTTATCTCAATAAGTACACGGGAACGACAAGTATCTTTGTAAATTCTTCTGTTAAGATAGATCCACTTCTGCAGTTAGTAGTTCTCAGCTATTTGGACTGTTCAACTTATTCTGAATGATAAATACAAAGCAATCACTTGCAACTTCTATCCCAGACAACTACTGTCAACTTTCTGCAATGACCTGGCTTTAAGAATTTTAACTTCACAATAGTTCTTTATCACAGACAAATTCATTTATGGCAATGGATATTTGGTTCACATTACTCTCTCCCGTGTAAGAGAGGTGATTTATACTGTTACTTTCTTTAAGAATGGTGAACATCGTCAGTAGTTCCTTCTTTTGGAAGACAATGTGCCTAAATGTTTTGGAAAAGGCCAGGGGAGAGCAAAACTTTAATGTCTAGAGAGACCAAATGAGAGGACATAGATACCGTTCTCTGGAGTTTCCATCTGTAGAATAGCTATTCGCAACAGGATTCCAATCTGACGCGGATATTTTTCTAGCAGAGGACATCTCAAACACCCAGAGCTGACATTTAGCTAGTGTGCCTTCAGTATGACTATACATTGTTGAAATCACCAGTTCTTTTTTTTTTTTTTTTTTTTGTGGTACACGGGCCTCTCACTGTTGTGGCCTCTCCCGTTGTGGAGCACAGGCTCCGGACACGCAGGCTCAGCGGCCATGGCTCACGGACCCAGCCGCTCCGCGGCATGTGGGATCCTCCGGACCAGGGCACGAACCCGTGTCCCCTGCATCGGCTGGCGGACTCCCAACCACTGCACCACCAGGGAAGACCTCTTTTTTTAAAAATTTTTTAATAGATTAAAAAAAAATTATTGTATGGTTGATTTACAATGTTGTGTTACTTTCTACTGTAAAGCAAAGGACTCAGTTATACATATATATTCTTTTCCATTATGATTTGTCACAGAATATTGAATATAGTTCCCTGTGCTATACAGTAGGACCTTGTTGTTTATCCATCCTATGTACAATAGTGTGCCTCTGCTAATCCCAAACTCCCATTCCTTCTCTCTCTTACCCTGTTGGCAACCACAAACAAGTCTGTTCTCTGTATCTATGAGTCTGTTTTTGTTTCATAGATATGTTGATTTGTATCGTATTTTAGATTCCACATATAAGTGATATCATATGGTATTTCTCTTTCTCTTTTTGACTTAGTATGATAATCTTTAGGTCCATCCATGTTGCTGCAAATGGCATTATTTTGTTCTTTTTTATGGCTGAGTAATATTCCATTGTGTGTGTGTGTGTCTGTACACACGATACATCTTCTTTATCCATTCATCTGTCGATGGACATTTAGGTTGTTTCTGTGTCTTGGCTATTGTAAATAGTGCTGTTATGAGCATAGGGGTGCATGTATCTTTTCAAATTATAGTTTCGTCTGTGTATATGCCCAGGAGTGGGATTGCTGGATCATATGGTAACTCTATTATTAGTTTTTTGAGGAACCTCTATACTGTTTTCTGTAGTGGCTGCACCAATTTACATTCCCATCAACAGGAAATCACCAGTTGTTAACATCACTTTGATACTAAAGGCCTGGCTCCCCAATCTCTCCACTGTGATATCCTGCCTCCCACAAAAATGCCTTATAATTTAGTAACTAACGAGTTAATACTGATTATGAGAGGCTCCAGCTAGGCAGAGATATTCTGGTTGGTTACTGGTTAGCTATTTTGAGTATCCCCTGCAAAAAGCATTTGTTTTCAGGTAGACCGGGTATTAGTTATTTTCTGGGAAGCAATCTGAATGTGCTGGCTTTGGGAATGAGGGCCTCTCCCTCCCTAGGGTTTATTTTCCTCATCTGTGAAATGGGGGGGTGCCTTGGCTCAGCTTTCAGACTGGGTTCCAGAGCTGCCTCGGGGGATTCAGCTGATGCTGGGAGTCTGGGCCCCACTTCAAGCAGAGACTCCTTTTTATCTGGCCTACTAATTGGGGTGCACTCGACCTTTTGTGTTTGTAGAAAGAATTACAGGCTCCGGACGGGCAGACTCAGCGGCCATGGCTCACGGGCCCAGCCGCTCCGTGGCATGTGGGATCTTCCCACACCGGGGCACGAACCCCTGTCCCCTGCATTGGCAGGCGGACTCTCAACCACTGCGCCACCAGGGAAGCCCGCAGAAAGAATTTTTGAAAAATTAGATTTTGCTGCTTAAAAATAAGGTTGAAAACCACAGACTTGAACGCTATTCTTTTTCATCGTATTTTAAAATTCTAAAATTCAATTATAACCATAATATTTTAAAAACTATAATAATAGCTAGTTCTTACAGTGACCTCTGCCAGGTCTTGTTCCAAGTGCTTTGCGTATTTAAACTCAATCTATAGAACAACACTAGGTGCTAGTATTTTAATTATCCTTGTAAGTATCAAAGTTTAAAAAGTGCGTTCAGATACATTTATTTTCACTTTTATAATTTCTTTAGATACATTTGAGGTCATAATTTATTCAAAGGTAATAACCCTACAATGACTATTTAATGGAATATAAATCATAATATTTGTCCTGCCTTGACATACTTTGTATATGGAAGACTATGGAAAAATGCACTTCTGGGCTTCCCTGGTGGCGCAGTGGTTGAGAGTCCGCCTGCCGATGCAGGGGACACGGGTTCGTGCCCCGGTCCGGGAAGATCCCACATGCCGCGGAGCGGCTGGGCCCGTGAGCCATGGCCGCTGAGCCTGCACGTCCGGAGCCTGTGCTCCGCAACGGGAGAGGCCACAACAGTGAGAGGCCCGCGTACCGCAAAAAAAAAAAAAAAAAGCACTTCTTTGTGATTGTTTCTAAAAATGACAAATTGAAGAGAAACTAGATGTTTCTCTAGATCACAGAATACTCCTCTCCCCGGACGGCACATCCAGTCATGTTTTTCCACAATAAACAGGATAAATCAAGCCTAATAAGACAGTGCCTGGGGAAAATCCTCCTACTCTTTGCAGTTTCTATATGACTAAAAACATGTTCATTGAAAAGTTCCTACTTAATTGGTTTACCTTCTTAGATTTGTTCCCTCTATTTTTAATGATTTAAAGCATTAAAAAAAAAAATGTCTTGTTTGGAACACCCTTAGCCAAGCAGCTCTTTTGTGAAGTGGGGAAGTCTGGTAGCCCAGCTGGCTCCTTTGAACTGAAATGATAAGATCTATATTTTAAAGGTGTAGATCTGTTAGCTTTTCTCCTCCTTCCCCCCCCCCAAATTGACATAAAAGCTACCTATTTTAATAAGGTCTCATTGTTAGTAAGTGGTACAACCTGTACAAATAAACTGAACTATAAATACTGGCATCGAGAAATGTACAAACATTTAAAAAACAAACTTTCTTTTGTAATAACTGTCAAGATTATTTAGCTAACACAGGTCCCTTGAAGACTTGTAAGACCTATTTGGAAAAGGTGTGAGAGAGTGTATGTACCCTGTAATCACAAGAGAACCCAGCAATATTAAGTCTGCCCCAATGTAGGTGGCGGTATCCAATTTTTAATTTTGCTCAGAACTGTTAGAAGAAAATCAAGTCAGTTTTGTGACTGGGTTGCTATAGGAAGGCCTTGCCCCTGACAGAAATGTACAAGCCCAATCAACTTGTTTGCATTTCTGCCAAGGATTTATCTTCAGAAGCAAGTAGATGAAGAGATAAAGCTTGCTGGTACAAAGCCCACACACCTGGGACCCACTCAGTATAGCCGTGATGTAAGTGGGAATAAGATGGGAACCAACAGTGCAGGGGAAAGAGAAAGAAAGGGGGGTTGGAAACAAAATAAGATGAGGCTTCCTTTGCATAATGCAGAGGACTCTGAGGAAAGAAGGGAAAAAAAAGAATAAATTTTATTCACTGATTGAATTTCAGGATATGCTTTTTGAAAGTCATCAGCTTATTCAGTTGCTTTCTTACAGAGCTTTGCCCATACTTGTGTGACAAATTCATCAGTCATTTAATGAGAGTGTAATTAGAATGAAACCATAGAGATTTCCTTTTCTTTCGTCCTTTCAGGAGAGGTCAGAAGGAGAGGTAGGGGGACTTCCCTGGTGGCGCAGTGGTTAAGAATCCACCTGCCAATGCAGGGGACACGGGTTGCAGCCCTGGTCTGGGAAGATCCCACATGCCGCAGAGCAACTAAGCTCGTGAGCCGCAACTACTGAGCCTGCACTCTAGAGCCCGCAAGCCATAACTACTGAAGCCCACGTGCCTAGTGCCCGTGCTCTGCAGCAAGAGAAGCCACCACGATGAGAAGCCCGTGCACTGCAAAGAAGAGTAGCCCCCACTCGCCCCAACGCAGCCATAAATAAATTTTTTAAAAAATAAGGGGAGGTAGGGTGAGGAAGGGGTAGGATACAATGAGAGCCATATTTTATGAAAGTGACATGTTTTGCTTCGAATTTTTTTTCCTGCTGGAGTTTCAAATAGATTATAAGAAGGAAAGGGAACACTGAAAGTCAGCCAAACAAGGTGAGATTCCAATGGTCCAGTCAGGGGTGCTGCGTTGAGCTGGGGCTTTCATGACAACTCCTTAGAGATACAGGAGGGAATGAATCCAGTCTCCCTTCTCTGGGGATCGCTGACTGAGCTCCCCAAACTCAAGGGGCACTGACTTCACTGAATCTACTCAAAAGCTTGTCACGGTGAGATGCTGAGAAGAAACAGTTCTAGGCTTTTCTAGCACAAACAGTGCTTCCTCTTGAATCGCACAAAAGATGGGAGGCATGCAGTAGGGAACAAAACGTTTGTCTAAAAGACTGGCATGTGTAAGGAAGTGTTTCCCTAAAACACTGTTTCTGCTTTGCTTTGGCAAGAATGTGGGGAGTGAAGTAAAAAGCTCGGGGGGGGCCAAGTTTCAGTAGTGAGACTGCCTTTATTGAGTCGGTCCCTTCAGTGGTCCTGTTTCTTCCCCATCTGCTGTGGCCACCCCTCTCCTTGTGGTCCACCCCTCCCTGCCGAGCTCTGGGTGGTCAAGTGAGGCACTGGTGGAGAGTAGAGGGTGGGAGGGCGGACAGAGGGTGGGTCTGTCTGGCGTGCTTCCGCCCAGCATCCGTGTGTCAGCAGTGGTTCCTCTAGGATGGCAGCTCCAGTGCTCTCAGGCTCCGGAAACACTCTTTCTTCCTTGTTTCCATCCCTTCACGCCTAGGGTGGGGACCACTTCCCACTGTGCTGATTTCTGGGTAATTCAGCCTCTCTGGTTGCTTTCTGTTAACCTGCCCACTGCTCTGTAAACAGCTGCTGCTTTAAATTCTCTCTTCAACCCTTTGAAGCCACGTCTCTGTGCAATGGGATGCTGACAGATATGGTAAGACTAAAATTTTCTCCAACCTGACAGAAACCCTGACGAGCTGCAATTTCTAGTTGCCAAAAGCCAGATGATGGCCATCACATGGAGAGGGGCAAAGCATTTACTGTTTATAAAAACCTCAAGACAAACAGGTTATAGAAATTCTAGGCACAATTTCAAAGTCAATCTGAAGAAATGAATCAAAGTCAACTAGGATTAATTAATGATGCACTTTTATAATCACCTGAACTACCTGCTGTGAAATTATATATTCCAAAGAGACTTCAAGAATTGTTCAAAACGAAATAATGTGAACTCTCTAGAATAGTTTATTAAAATATAAGTAAGTCAAACCCATGATTCAAAGTATAGCTTCTATAATACTTAGATTCTAATATTCTAACTGAAAAAAAAAGTGATTTGTTGCTTGAATATTAGAAAGTTCACATCATAGTAAAAGGTACTGGAACTTATTAGCAGTCTGCTTATTCTGCATCTGACATATAAATGATTATCTCATTATCACAGATTAAGGACTTATAGACTATGTCCAATACTCTTTGCGAAATGTACTGTCAAGTAACTGCTCACAAGAGCTTTGTGCCCTTAAAAAAGACAAAAATATAATCTTAGAAACTGTAAAAAGATTTTCATAGCTTTGGATTTTTAAGTTTTGACCCTATTCTTTCTGTAGGTAGTGGGCGGCTTTATGGGTTAATTAGTACTTTCAATCTTAGCCAAAAAACGGAGAAACGATAGGGTTAGTTACTTACTATGCTTTTCTTGCTTGCAATTCAGCTGATTTTAATTGAATTGAAGATGTCACCAAAAGACTGTCACTAAGCTAAAGGGCTCAGGCTTTCAGCAGAACGTCTCTTCCAAGAGGTTGTGATGAGTTTGCGTATTGTCCGTATAACTTCAGAAAAGGAAGGGGAAACAAACACATGCTTTTGTTGCTATTTATCTCATTAGCCTTTGGTAGTTTGATCTAAGCTGTCCTTTCCAATCCCCAAGAGATCGTCGCCTTAACAGCACTGCCCCCTAGTGGTTGCCTGCTTTGGTGCAGCGTGAGTAAAGAAAAAAATTGCAAGATTTTCAATATATATAACCGTATTTATGAGTGCATTGCTGTATGAGTGTCTAAGATATCTTTCTGTGAGTTGGCTAGACATTTCTGTCCTGGTAAAAGATTAAAGCATGCTAAATTTTCATACGTTTTCCCATAAATGAGTAAAAATAAGAAGTTAAGATACCATTAAATTATTTCTGATTTAATAAACAGACACAAATTACCTAATATTTTTGGTTGCCTATTATGTCAAGTATGTAAAAAAGTCATTAAAATTGAAGTATGAGCAAACGTTAAGTCAGTACCTATTCTGACATTTTATAGTACATTTATTCATTTAATGTCTAACTTTGGGGACAACAGTAAAGATGGAAGAGAGGATGGAAAGGATTTAAAATTTTCACATGTCTAATTTGGTTTTGTGTTATATTTTAATCAAGAAAATTATTTTAAATTAAGTTCTCATGAGCTATAGGAATGCTATTGGGAGGTTTAAGGACATAGTAAATTTTAAACCAAGGCTTTCTACTAGCATAGAGATAATAATTATGTATGTATATAGCTGACAAAACTGAGATAATAAGTTTTCAGTTTATTTAAAAATTAAAAATTTCAGGAGGAACAAATTATATATCAGTGTTTTGCATAGGGCAGTTCACATAGCACTGGTAATAAATTACTTTAGGCAATGCAAAGTTTTATAAGTTTTTAATTGTTATACATTTTTATGAGCAACAGTGAGAATATAACTGAGAAACCAAATCTATGATTTCATAGATATTAATATTCATGACTACCTCTACATGAATTATAATGCTCAGGCACATACATTTGTGTTAAATTTGACTCTCGTTAAAATGGATTAGAAATATGAATTACAGTGATTCCAAAAGCCTGGATTTTGCTATTTCCGTTCTTCTGGTGCCATGTAACATGTTCCTTTGTCCAAGGTATTTCCTGTAAGCTGTAGTTACATCTAGAGCAAGGCTGTCCAAATAGAAATATAATATTAGCCATAAACATAATTTTATCTTTTATACACTTATTTTAACTATCGATGTACTTTTTTTTTTTTTGCGGTACGCGGGCTTCTCACTGTTGTGGCCTCTCCCGTTGCGGAGCACAGGCTCCGGACGCGCAGGCTCAGCGGCCATGACTCACGGGCCCAGCCGCTCCGCGGCATGTGGGATCTTCCCGGACCCGGACCGGGGCACGAACTCGTGTCCCCTGCATCGGCAGGCGGACTCTCAACCACTGCGCCACCAGGGAAGCCCCATCGATGTACTTTTAAATTTTACAATGACATTTAAAAAAGGAAAAGAATTAGCTGAAATTCATTTTAATGATATAATTTTTAAAAATCTAACATATGCAAACATTATTTTAGCTTGTAGTCAATATTAAATATTATTGAAGTAGTTTACATTCTTTTTTTCATACTAAGTTTTTGCCATCTGGTGTGTATTTTACATTTAAAGCACATCTCCATTTGGCTTCGGCACGTTTCAAATGCTCGATAGCTCCGCAGAACTAGTACCGAATAGTGATGTCATCAGATTAAGGTTCAGTTTTTGGTAAAAATATCCCATAGGTGGTGGGGTATACCTCCATCCAGAAGCACATGCCTGATGGCTTTTTGGTGATATCGGCAGTCAGTGATTACTATTGTCTGAACCTGATGATTCATTAAAGGTTGTAAAATGGTGGCACTGAAAATTTAAAATTCCTTCTTCATTTATTAGATGAAATACTTCTATGAAAAGAAACATCTCACCTACTACTTGGTCACTTGGAATAGTTTGTATAGAGAAAGCAGGATAAATATTTGATCTCTCCCCTTTATTTTCTATTTGTAATTTTTTAAATCGAAGTATAGTTGATTTACAATGTGTTAATTTCTGTACAGCAAAGTGATTCAGTTATACATATATATATATTCTTTTTCATATTCTTTTCCATTATGGCTTATCACAGGATATTGAATATAGTCCCGTGTGCTATACAGTAGGACCTTGTTGTCTACCCATCCTATACACTAGTTTGCATCTGCTAGCCCCAAACTCCCGTTTCATCCCTCCTCCATCCTCCCTGATCTCTACTCTTTATGTGCTAGTTTGTAAAGTAATGATTTTGGTTTCCCTGCATTTTCAAGGATGGTCAGTAGTATTTTATTTTCATAGTAGCATTAGGAATACACGAAGTTTAGCACACTTGATGTGTTTCAACTTACTGCAGTTACTGTGTTTATTATTGTTTAACTTTTCTCACCTTTGGCTGCTGGGAGCTGCTTTAACTTAATATCAGCATTCTGATATCATCAAGGCTGCCTCTGATATTCTGATATCATCGTATATATTTCCTGCCACAGATCTGTAATCAGTTGTTTCTTCAAGGAGCACTTGATTCCTTTTAGTAGAAAATGGTATGTGGAGACCATGATCTCGGTGTGTGAGATCGAGCACTTGTTTCTAAGTCTTTTCAGAGGACAAAGCTAGGAATTATTTAGTTTAGTAAAATAATGTGTATCATAAAATACTTCTTATTCAAACTTAGTAGTAGAGGATTTTAGTTTTTGCCGTGTACTTTCCTTACGTCACATATTCAGGTTTTCAATGATACGAGTATAATTACCCATTTGCTTTTATCCATAATACACACACATGGTCTCAGAATAAGTATTAAGATACCACCAAGAAAATGATGAAAATATCAGTGTAAGCTTCTCTGTAGTTGTTTTTGTCCTTATGGTAACATTCCACTCAGGACAAGAGTCAAATCTCTGTTTCAAAGACACTTGGAAGCGTCCTCCTGGTGCTGTTATGCCACCTGCTGTCACATTTTGATGTTTAGAGATTGCTTTATGTTAAACTTAATTTTATAATTATGTAAATTTTTATATGACTCTAAAGTCAAATTTAGAAAACAAATCTAGTTTTTATTCTTATCCCCTCTTCCCCTCTGTCCTATTTCCTACCTCTGCCTTTTGGTTACTATTTTATTTTTAAATGCTCTGATTTATCCTTTCATTAAGGTTAATGTTTACTTATAACTATTAATTTTACATATGCACCTATATCATACATATTTTTATCCCCTTCCTCTTTATTAGACAAGTGTTAGCATAATTTTCAGACTTTCCTTCATCTGAAAAAATTACATGTATTATTCCAAGTGGAGAAAAGTATACATATATAAAATATACATAAATAATATATCAATATATTAACCTGGAGTGTTGGATTTTGCTTTGTTAAGTAATCTGAAAATCCTTTCTAAGAAATTGGTGAATTAAGCCCTTTTACATTTATTCATAGGAGCTAGATGTTTGACATGTTAAAAGATCTTAAAAAATTTAAGATCTGAGCAAAAATTGATTCAAAAGGACAGTGCCAAACTGGAACTTTCTAATGGCTCCACTGATGCAAGCCTGGGGAGAAAGTTACAGAGAAAAGGTGGAAGCAAAGTGAGGAAATTACTGATCAGCTGCAGCTTAAAGCCCAGTTGGGTCTTTGTGATGGGTTGCCCTTAGGTCTCAATTTTGTAACCTGGAAGCATTTAAGGCTTACGTTTTGGTTTGCTTACACAGGGTTCTGTGGCATCAGGGCATGAGTCTAATGGCCTCCTTGTTTAATTAATTTAACAGGCATCAGTTTTGTCACATTAATGTTATGTATATTTCCATAGATATAATATATACACGCACCCCTAATCTTATTGCTTTACATTCCTATCCTTTCACTGGATGGTCTTTATCAGTCTGATCCATGAACTGTTTGTTACTAAGCCATGGTATATGTACAGAAAGCAAAAGAACACATTTAGAACTGTTTAGGCAATCTGCCGTAAAGTCCAAGCATGTGACTGTGTATTTTACAAAAATAGCGGTTTGCCATTGTTTGGGGGGAAAACAAAAGGCAAACGAACAAAAAAAACTACTGGTCCTTCCTGACCAATAGTTTGAGAAGTACTGGTCTACAATGTTTGCTTGCTCTCTCCCTTTTGCATATCTTTTTGTATTTAGAAAGGTTTGTGTTTCTTTGTTCTGAGGCCTTTTTCTTAATATTTTGACATGAGCTAATATGATGTATGAACTTACTAATATCTGTGTATGATACCTTTAATCCCCCTTTTACTACTTCCTCCTAACATCCTACTATGAAGGAAATTGACATTAGCTAGTGACCCCTTCTTCTCCCTGTTTCCCATTCCCCAGAATCTACTTTCAACGAATACCTTTTTCCTCCCCATTGATACCTGTGAGACAATCAGAGGGCTTCCTCTACGTCTCACATCCTCTTTCTCATCTACCCTCCATCCTTTGGCCATTTCCTCTTACACCCTCTCCCTTAGAACCTACAGGGACTCTAACTTGTACAAACAAATATACTGTATTTAGTGCTCACTACGACTACTACTGTTCATGTCTCTTCCATCATTTTGGCTGTCTGAAGCTTGTCCTCCAGGAAATTTCCCAGGAAAGACTCATAGGAACTATACTCTGGGTTCTTAAGTGGGCGTAAGCAATTGTGACCGTTACATTTAAAGATCAGTGTAGCTGGATATAAACTCCTTAGCTCAGGCTTCCTTTCCTTGTGCTTCTTAAACATTACCCTGTTGTCCTCTGGCATAAAGCACTGCTACTGCCAAGTCTGATGACCGTCTCATTTTCTTTCTTTATAAGGGATAGGAACCTTTAAATTTGGCACCAGAAAGAATGTTTTCTTTTTATTTAAAGATCAATAGTTTTACTAGACTGTGTTTAGGTGCAGGGCCATTCTGGGTCACTTTTGCCAGGTATGTCCTTTCAATATGTAGTGCAAGTCTTTTTTTAATTTCAGAAAAATATTCTTGAATTATAATTGACAATATATGTTCTCTTTCATTACACGGATTCTCTTTTGTAGGTACTTCTATGATACTAGATCTCCTTTCCTGTTGTCTATATAAGTATGTATATAAGTACGTAAATATATTTTATCTTTTTATTTAAAAGTTATTCTTTCCCATTCTGTTTTTCTTAAAGCAGTTTCTGTGGTGTTCATTCACTGCTTTGGTTGTTCTTATTTAGTCTTGAGATTTTAAAGTGAATTTTTCTTTCCTCTCTAACGTTTTCCCAAATTTTATAGACTTGCTTTTCAAGTCTGTGTTTTCTCTAATTAGCATCTTTTAAAAAAATTCTGGGTTATGCTGTTCTTTCCAGGCTCCTATCATTTATTTCCCTTTTATTTAGCTTGACGTAAATTATTAGATTCTCACTTTTTGGTCGGCCTGTCTTGCCAGCATGCGTTTCATGTCTGTAGGGACATTATTGTGTTTCACAGTCCATTTTCCCTTATGGCTTTGACTGCAATTGTTTTTTGTACTAATGTTTAAGTGGCATGAGTTTCCTTTACTCTTAGGAGGGAAGGTGGGATCAGGAGAGCTTCCTGGCTTCGCAGCTCTAGCATCCCGCATCCGTTTTGGGAAGCGTTCACAATGACAGCCTTACAGTGTCTGGTATCTACGCTTCCCCCCCCCCCAACTTTTATCTGGATCTTCTCTTTCTCGTGTCTCCTTTGCCCCTATTGTCTCTTTCCTGCTCAATACGGATTCCATCCCCAGCATTCCCTCCTCATTGTGGGGCTTTGTCTCAGAGGGGACGTTGGTTACGTCTGTTACGGGTCTCTGTTGAGGGCCCATGGGGCCCAGGCTGCTCCAGCACCACCCACAGTGGTGCTCTGTGTTCACCCACAGACTGGAGCCAACAAGACTCTACAGACTCCTGGGGCCACAGGAGGCCCTTTTGCCTCCTTCTTTCTGTTTCCTGTAACACTCATATCTTAACGTCACCAGTCATTGATTCCAGCCCACACATATACTGGGGCTACACAGGGATATGTTTTCCCACCACTTGACTGTAGATGTGGCCTGTGAGGTTTCGCGTTTGCTCTCCTAGTTGCTCTGTTTGCATGGGGTGACTTGGGGAGTTCACAAATGATGCCATCTTGCTGCCATTTTCCAGATGACTGTTAAAAAGACTGAAAGTTTGGAGGCGTCTGTTTTACGTGGTTAGCAAGCATCTCTATGCCTACGTCTACGGTAACGGTTTTTCTGACGCGCTACGCTGTTTCATCATCCTGGTCGCGTCATCAGCCGCGCATGTTAACACTCGAGTCTTCAGCAGTGAAATCTCCACAGTTCGGGGAATCCGTTGATGTCTTTTCACACTGCCAGGACCCTATCTAATGTCCCCCTCTCCAGTCCGGGAAGAATCCCACTGTGGTCCCAAGTGTCCTGCATGCTGACACAGGCCAGTAGAACACGGTTGCTCTTCAGAAGTGTCCCTTCATGATCACCGGGCCTTGGGACAGTAGGAAACACCTCTTCTTCCTTTCCTTCCCCAACAAGGTATTAGCAATGATTCCTTTTTTTTTTTAATTGAAGTATAGTTGATTTATAATGTTGTGTTAATTTCTGCGGTACAGCAAAGTGACTCATTTATATATATACACATATTCTTTTTCATATTCTTTTCCATTATGGTTTATCTCAGGATACTGAATCTAGTTCCCTGTGCTGTACAGCAGGACTTTATTGTTTATCTATTTTACATATAATAGTTTGCATCTGCTAATCCCAAACTCCCAATCCTTCCCTCTCCCACCCCCCTCCCCCTTGGCAACCAGAACTCTGTTCCCTATTGTCTATGATTCTGTTTCTGTTTCATAGATAGGTTCATTTGTGTCATATTTTAGATTCCACAAATAAGTGATATCATATATTTGTCTTTGTCTTTCTGACTGACTTCACTTAGTATAATAATCTCTAGTTGCATCCATGTTGCTGCAAATAGCATTATTTCATTTTTTATGGCTGAGTAATATTCCTTTGTGTATATATGCCACATCTTCTTTATCCAGTCATCTGTCAATGGACATTTAGGTTGTTTCCCTGTCTTGGCTATTGTGAATAGTGCTGCTATGAACACAGAGGTGCATGCATCTTTTAGAATTATAGTTTTGTCTGGATATATGCCGAGGAGTGGGATTGCTGGATCATGTGGCAACCCTATTTTTAGTTTTCTGAGGAACCTCCATACTGTTTTCCACAGTGGCTGCACCAACTTACATTCTCACCAACAGTGTATGAGGGTTCCCTTCTCTCCACATTTGTTATTTGTAGACTTTTTTTTTGTGACATGGTTTACTTTAATAAAAAATACAGCTGAACATTTATCACAGATTCTATGAAACTATACACAATGACGTTCTCTCTGCATAGTAACCAACGCTGATGTGCGTAACTTGAATTTTTAGATGGATTATTTATAATCCTTTAAAGTGCAATTTATTTAAGGGTTTAAGCCAATCACAGGATAAAGGATCTTTCTAATAAATGAGTAACATTAAAAAGATGATATATTTGGATAAATCTTTCAAAAATCAGAACTCATTTTGCCAAATGTACTTGTGTTGTAATAATAACACCCTCCCCTGGCAAACCCCAAACTTAATTGTTGAGGATTAAGAAGATTCTCTAAAGAGCTTTTTCTGATGTTACCATTTGTCTGTTCGATACATACTAACTAAAGTGAACTAAGAGTCTAGAGTAGTTCCTTTAGCCCTGAGTTCTATAACCACAATGGAGTTCCTGTTTGAACTTAAGAGACTGTTATGAACTTTCCCCGTTCTATTTGAGGGGAAAATGAAGAACTCAGTTGCTTCTCTGACTCTCAGCGGCATAACTGTGCTTTGGGCTACAGTGTCTAGGATGAAATTAAGGTAGCAAGAATGGGTGTCATCTAAGAAATAACCAGAAAATGCTTTAGAATAGAGAAATGAACTCTGAGAGGAACATTTCTAGGAGCTGTCTGACAGGACAGGAGGGATTGCAACACGAAGGCCATTCACCGCTGTGACTGTATGTTGTCATTGTTTTTGTTTTTTGTCCGTTTCCTTCTGTTGGTGGAAATAACTGATTCCAATATGCTGCTGCCACCAAAAGATGACGAACAAGATTCCTTTTCAACAGTAACAAAGGAGCAAACTATTTCTTAAGGCAGCAATGCTAGCCTCACTTTACTTGAAGACTATTTCCCTCTTGAAAAGCCTTACGTGAGCATCTGCAAAGTCGTACGTTGCTGTCCTGGCTCAGCAATTATTCATCCAGAAACAGGGTACTTTAGGGGTTGGAGGTGGAGGGGAAAAAAAAGAACTTTTCCCTCCAGGTGTACACACAAAGCTTTAGCCGATCCTGGGAGCGCTATGATCACAGGTTTCGGTTTTCCTCAAAGTTCCTCTTCGGAAGTTCTGGATGGAGCTGAGTGAGGCCCCTTGGCTCACGCCATTCACAGCCTGGGGTAGAAGCTGTGTGGGTGCCTCTGTGCTCTCAGGAGGCAAGGGAGCTGCTGGAGGTAGAGGGGGAGGTAACGCGGGCATCCCTGCCGTGGAGGGTGGAGTCGGTGATGATGGGGATGTGAGAGGCGAGCTGGCCCCAGATCCTGCTGAATTACTGGAGTTGCTGTATTTTGCTGAAGGCTCTTCACTATTTTCAACAGCAGATCGTTTTGACTTCCTTCAAGCTATAATCTCCCTCTGTTTTCTTGCTTCTTCAGATCCACGGTGAGGCTGAGCTCTCATCAGTCTTTGATGCTGGTGGACCTGTTTCTGTTCGTCAATTAGCCTCTTTTCTATACGTTCTTCGGCAATGCTCAATGCCTCTTTTAACTTTGTGGGGATCTTAACCCGTGGCTTTTCCGAGGTAGGTAGCAGAACATCGCTGACTAATGGCATCTGTAAGAGCCAGGAAAGGGTGGACCTGCCACCTTGACAGGCTTCGCAAGACAGCGTAGACTCCAACATGGCCACCACAGCCATAGACAGTGCAGGAGAGCAGGAGTCTACAGGCACCGAGTCTGGCGGTCGTCATCTCATACAGCAAGTGGCCAAAGCAGTGGACGTCCACACTCTCCAACGTACTGGTTTTCCCGAATTGTGAGAAATAAGATTGGTAGAAAGAAGGAAGGCCCAACAGGGAATTCTCAAGGTCCAGCAGCCAGCAAGTGTCCCCTTCCAGCATCACGTTGGAAGCATGAAGATGCCCATAAGGGATCCCTTGTCATGGAGAAACCTTAGTACCTCTAATATTTGTCGCCCATATGTTTTGATTTGCTGGAGTTCAAGGCCTTGAATCTTCTTAGGGTTGCAGTAGTCCCTTAGGAATGGGTCTTTTGGTGGATCAAGTCCTTCAAAGTTCCTTTTTCATTAAACATTCTAATTAGCAATGCTGAGGATTTGTTAGCCGTGGCAAAGGTAACATGATAGATGTAAGGGTGCAAACAGGATGGCAAAGTTTGACTAGACACTGAAAATCTTTATCTGACAGATACTAGTCAGGACCAAGGTCAGCCCAGCTTAACACTAGCCACTTCTCTGGCTGATTTTTACTCTTCATCAAGAAATACTTCTTCCTTTTCCTCCAACCTGTGTATTTCAGTGGTTCCACCACCTCCCACTTTGGTTCTGATTGGAAGAACGTGGAAACCTGTTGTAAGGCAATCTCAGTATAGTTTGCAGAATAGTTGTTTGGATCTAAAGACGTCTTACCCCGCTCACAATTAGACAAGATATGATTTGTGGTGATAATGTTGAGATAGTTCTGAAGACCTTTCTGCCTCTCAGCTATGAATTCACGATCCATGTTACCAATCCGTTTTTTGGGAGGAAGAGGTAGACTTAGGCCTGCAATCTGTTGTTCGGCAAATCGAAGTCACTGTATCTCCTAACAATCTGTTGGCTATTTTCTACAGAAATTCCTCTTTGTACCCAAATGATATATTCCATGTGGGACGGCAGGCTCTGGCTCTGGCTCGCCTCCATGGCTGCTGTCAGCAGCACCGTGCTGTCCAGCAGGACCTTGCTGGCCGGTGGCTTCTCCATGAAGGCCATTCCAGGATGCCCATCCCCCAACGCCTCAGGACCAGGGCCAGGTCCAGAGGCACCGACTCCCATCACGTGCTGGGATCTGCTGCCACTGCCCGGACTTTTTAATGATGGCCATTCTAGCTGGCCTGAGGTGATACCTCGTTCTAATTTTGATTTGCACTTCTCTAATAATTAGCAGTGTTGAGCATCTTTTCATGTGCCTATTGGCCATCTGTATTTCCTCTTTGGAGAAATGTCCGTTTAGGTCTTCTGCCCATTTCTCTATTGGATTGTTTGCTTTCTTTGTTGTTGAATTGTAGGAGCTGTTTGTGTATTTTGGAGATTAAGCCCTTGTTGGTTGCATCATTTACAAATATTTTCTCCCATTCTGTAGGTTGTGTTTTCATTTAGTTTATGGTTTCCTTTGGTGGGAGCACTGATTCTTAATGAGGGTGGTAGAGGATGAGGCTTAGAGAAGTTTGACCCCAGTGGGAAGATAGAAAGATGAGGAAATACACTGGAAGCATTCAGTAGTTGGACAAAAACTTTCCCAAGGGATTCTATTAGGCATCTGTTAGGGTTGTGTTTGGAGTCTCTACCCTGGGTGGTGGAGAGAGAGAGAGGATGCCCTAAGAATTAGCTCTGGGTCCAGACGCCTTGGGCAGAGAAATGGGAAGACAATGACTCTTTTTTTTTTTTTTTTTTTACATCTTTATTGGAGTATAATTGCTTTACAATGGTGTGTTAGTTTCTGCTTTATAACAAAGTGAATCAGTTATACATATACATATGTTCTCATATCTCTTCCCTCTTACGTCTCCCTCCCTCCCACCCTCCCTATCCCACCCCTCCAGGCGGTCACAAAGCACCGAGCTGATCTCCCTGTGCTATGCGGCTGCTTCCCACTAGCTATCTACCTTACATTTGGTAGTGTATATATGTCCATGCCTCTCTCTCGCTTTGTCACAGCTCACCCTTCCCCCTCCCCATATCCTCAAGTCCATTCTCTAGTTAGGTCTGTGTCTTTACTCCTGTCTTACCCCTAGGTTCTTCATGACATTTTTTCCCCTTAAATTCCATATATATGTGTTAGCATACGGTATTTGTCTTTCCCTTTCTGACTTACTTCACTTTGTATGACAGTCTCTAGATCTACCCACCTCATTACAAATAGCTCAATTTCGTTTCTTTTTATGGCTGAGTAATAGTCCTTTGTATATATGTGCCCAATCTTCTTTATCTATTCATCCGATGATGGACACTTAGGTTGTTTCCATGTCCGGGCTATTGTAAACAGAGCTGCAATGAACATTTTGGTACATGACTCTTTTTGAATTATGGTTTTCTCAGGTGATATGCCCAGTAGTGGGATTGCTGGGTCATATGGTAGTTCTATTTTTAGTTTTTTAAGGAGCCTCCATACTGTTCTCCACAGTGGCTGTACCACTTCACATTCCCACCAGCAGTGCAAGAGTGTTCCCTTTTCTCCACACCCTCTCCAGCATTTATTGTTTATAGATTTTTTAATGATGGCCATTCTGAGTGGTGTGAGATGATATCTCATTGTAGTTTTGATTTGTATTTCTCTAATGATTAATGATGTTGAGCATTCTTTCATGTGTTTGTTGGCAGTCTGTATATCTCCTTTGGAGAAATGTCTATTTAGGTCTTCTGCCCATTTTTGGATTGGGTTGTCTGTTTTTTTGATATTGAGCTGCATGAGCTGCTTATAAATTTTGGAGATTAATCCTTTGTCAGTAGCTTCATTTGCAAATGTTTTCTCCCATTCTGAGGGTTGTCTTTTGGTCTTGTTTATGGTTTCCTTTGCTGTGCAAAAGCTTTTACATTTCATTAGGTTCCATTTGTTTATTTTTGTTTTTCTTTCCATTTCTCTAGGAGGTGGGTCAAAAAGGATCTTGCTGTGATTTATGTCATAGAGTGTTCTGCCTATGTTTTCCTCTAAGAGTTTTATAGTGTCTGGACTTACATTTAGGTCTTTAATCCATTTTGAGCTATTTTTGTGTATGGTGTTGGGGAGTGATCTGATCTCATACTTTTACATGTAGCTGTCCAGTTTTCCCAGCACCACTTATTGAAGAGGCTGTCCTTTCTCCACTGTACCTTCCTGCCTCCTTTATCAAAGATAAGGTGACCAATATGTGCGTGGGTTTACCTCTGGACTTTCTATCCTGTTCCACTGATCTGTTTTTGTGCCAGTACCATACTGTCTTGATTACTGTAGCTTTGTAGTATAGTCTGAAGTCAGGGAGCCTGATTTCTCCAGCTCCGTTTTTCTTTCTCAAGTTTGCTTTGGCTATTCGGGGTCTTTTGTGTTTCCATACAAATTGTGAATTTTTTTGTTCTAGTTCTGTGAAAAATGCCAGTGGTAGTTTGATAGGGATTGCATTGAATCTGTAGATTGCTTTGGGTAGTAGAGTCATTTTCAAAATGTTGATTCTTCCAATCCAAGAACATGATACATCTCTCCATCTATTGGTATCATCTTTAATTTCTTTCATCAGTGTCTTGTAATTTTCTGCATACAGGTCTTTTGTCTCCTTAGGTAGGTTTATTCCTAGATATTTTATTCTTTTTGTTGCAGTGGTATATTTGAGTGTTTTCTTGATTTCACTTTCAGATTCTTCATCATTAGTGTATAGGAATGCCAGAGATTTCTGTGCATTAATTTTGTATCCTGCTACTTTACCAAATTCATTGATTAGCTCTAGTAGTTTTCTGGTAGCATCTTTAGGATTCTCTTTGTATAGTATCATGTCATCTGCAAACAGTGACAGCTTTACTTCTTCTTTGCCAATTTGGATTCCTTTTATTTCCTTTTCTCCTCTGATTGCTGTGGCTAAAACTTCCAAAACTATGTTGAATAAGAGTGGTGAGAGTGGGCAACCTTGTCTTGTTCCTGATCTTAGTGGAAATGCTTTCAGTTTTTCACCATTGAGGATGAGGTTGGCTGTGGGTTTGTCATATATGGCCTTTATTATGTTGAGGAAAGTTCCCTCTATGCCTTCTTTCTGCAGGGTTTTTATCATAAATGGGTGTTGAATTTTGTCGAAAGCTTTCTCTGCATCTATTGAGATGATCATATGTTTTTTCTCCTTCTATTTGTTAATATGGTGTATCATGTTGATTGATTTGCATATACTGAAGAATCCTTACCTTCCTGGAATAAACCCCACTTGATCATGGTGTATGATCCTGTTAATGTGCTGTTGGATTCTCTTTGCTAGTGTTTTGTTGAGGATTTTTGCGTCTGTGTTCATCAGTGATATTGGCCTGTAGTTTTCTTTCTTTGTGACATCCTTGTCTGATTTTGGTATCAAGGTGATGGTGGCCTTGTAGAATGAGTTTGGAAGTGTTCCTCCCTCTGCTGTACTTTGGAAGAGTTTGAGAAAGATAGGTGTTAGCTCTTTTCTAAATGTTGGATGGAATTTGCCTCTGAAGCCATCTGGTCCTGGGCTTTTGTTTGTTGGAAGATTTTTAATCACAGTTTCAATTTCAGTGCTTGTGATTGATTTTCTCTTTGTCCAGTTCTTCCAGGTTGTCCATTTTATTGGCATAGAGTTGCTTGTAGTAATCTCTCATGAGCTTTTGTATTTCTGCAGTGTCAGTTGTTACTTCTCCTTTTTAGTTTCTAATTCTATTGATTTCAGTCTTCTCCCTTTTTTTCTTGATGAGTCTGGCTAACAGTTTATCAATTTTGTTTATCTTCTCAAAGAACCAGCTTTTAGTTTTATTGATCTTTGCTATCGTTTCCTTCATTTCTTTTTCATTTATATCTGATCTGATTTTTATGATTTCTTTCCTTCTGCTAACTGTGGGGTGTTTTTGTTCTTCTTTCTCCAATGGCTTTAGGTGCAAGGTTAGGTTGTTTATTTGAGATGTTTCCTGTTTCTTAAGGTAGGATTGTATTGCTATAAACTTCCCTCTTAGAACTGCTTTTGCTGCATCCTATAGGTTTTGGGTCGTCATGTCTACATTGTCATTTGTTTCTAGATATTTTTAAATTTCCTCTTTGATTTCTTCAGTGATCATTTCATTATTAAGTAGTGTATTGTTTAGCCTCCATGTGTTTGTATTTTTTACAGATCTTTTCCTGTAATTGATATCTAGTCTCACAGCGTTGTGGTCGGAAAAGATACTTGATACAATTTCAGTTTTCTTAAATTTACCAAGGCTTGATTTGTGACCCAAGATATGATCTATCCTGGAGAATGTTCCATGAGCACTTGAGGAAAATGTGTATTCTGTTGTTTTTGGATGGAATGTCCTATAAATATCAATTAAGTCCATCTTGTTTAATGTATCATTTAAAGCTTGTGTTTCCTTATTGATTTTCATTTTGGATGATCTGTCCTTTGGTAAAAGTGGGGTGTTAAAGTCCCCTACTATGAATGTGTGACTGTCGATTTCCCCTTTTATGGCTGTTAGTATTTGCCTTATGTATTGAGGTGCTCCTATGTTGGGTGCATAAATATTTACAATTGTTATATCTTCTTGGATCGATCCCTTGATCATTATGTGGTGTCCTTCTTTGTCTCTTCTAACAGTCTTTATTTTCAAGTCTATTTTGTCTGATATGAGAATTGCTACTCCAGCTTTCTTTTGGTTTCCATTTGCATGGAATATCTTTTTCCATCCCCTTACTTTCAGTCTGTATGTGTCTCTAGGTCGGAAGTGGGTCTCTTGTAGACAGCATATATATGGGTCTTGACAATGACTCTTAAGAGATAGAAAAAAAAAAGAAAGAAGAAAGTAGCCAAAGGATCTAATTTCTTAGGGGGTACATTTTCTTCTTGTTCAGGCAGGTTAAGATTGGAAGCAGATTTATCTTCAGGGCATTTAAGTTATCCCTGCTTAATGTTCAGCTTAGAAACTCTTTCAACTTAAAAAAAAATTTTCATTTTACAGATATTGACACAAACAGGCATCCAATGTGAACGTTTGAAAGACATGACATTTTGTGTGAATGTGTTTCTATCAAAGACAAACTGATGGTAGCAAATCTGTTGCTGTTTTAATAGAGGAGAGAAGAAGAGAGGCAAAGAGGTTGGAGAGAGGGATGTCAGAGATACAGACAAAATTCCCAACAGGAGGACAGGGACCAGCCAGCAGACACTGGAATGGGTCATCAGCTCTTCCAGTTTCATCAATGCTTTCATCTTCATTTGTTCACGGTTAAAGGGTGTGTGGGTGCGTCCGTGTTCCGCGTGGGTGCGTCCGTGTTCCGCGTGGGTGCGTCTGTGTTCGGTGTGGGTGCCCTTACTGGCACAGCCTCAGGCTCTGGGAAGGAAGTCCAGCAAGGACTGGGTAACAGGGTCTAAAGGTGGAGAAGTTCAAAGAACTGACAGCCTGATTGGAGTCCCGGCGGATGATTTAAGAGCTTAAGAGCATTGAATATTCTGGATGAATTTTGAGGAATCCACAGAAATTCCAGGGTATTTAACTTAAGGTCATATCATAATTAAAGAATTCTTATATATGGCTCGAGTGGTATGGTTCAAATAAGTAGACTTGTCTGCCTTAAGCAAGATTTGTCACATCGACTTTGGAGAGAGAGGCAGCTTTCTATTTCTGAGCCACTTATGTGTTCTCTGTTTCAGATGCTGTTTCTTTCATCATTAAAGAAGGATCAATGGACTTGAGGTAATTGAAACTCTATTTTCCTCTCTATGGTATTAATATTTTTTGAATCTTTTTGTCTTGTTTCCTGGGTATCATGGATGGAGCAGGTAGGTTAATAGTGAAAAGCTAGGAGGACTTCCCTCCTCCTCAGTAACCCCTTTTTCCCTTCTAGCCTCGTTAGCCTGTTCTTCACAGAAGGTAACGTGAATATTCTCCAAGTCCTGCCCTCAGCCAATGTTAATGTTCTGTTGTTAGCCCTGAAATATAGATCAATTAGATTACCAGAATACTCACTGATCCCTACTGTGAAAGAAACAAAAAAAGGTAAACCATATGAGTCAGAAAAGGAAAAAGAGTGAGTCACTAAAAGGAAGGTGTTTCTGGTCTATTAATTTTGGCTACACAGTATAGGACAACCAGCGTGGGAAAGATTTTCAGCTTTCATCAAAATAACCTACATAAAATCACTAAGAGATCAAGCTGGAAATAATGGGGCATATTTTTAAAGTTAAAACGTTAGCGTTGAGCTTGCATAAATGGAAGGTGGCCGTGATTTCTGACGGTGCATTCATCTTTTGCCTCAGGCATTTCTTTCTGTATTATGGTTCCAAAAAAGTCAAGAGTCTGCTCAACAGACTCTTTGGGTCTCTAACTGCTCAAGCAATTGGGTGTGCGTGCGTGCGCGCACGTGCTTGTTGTTGGGTGGGGTGTGCTGGATTGCGGAGACATAGTGGGAAGCTGGCAGGTGGCTTTGAAATATAGACAGACATTCCCTACAACCTTAATCCTTCCCTACTTTGGAATATCTGCGGTTCACGGGCTCCATTCTTCCCACCTTGCTCCTCCATCGTGACTTACTGTTCTTAGTGTCTTTGTCATTCAATCAGGATTTCTCTACAGCAGATACCAGACCCTCTAGTGGCACTCAGTGGATCCCAGGGTAGATTTTGCCTGTTAGAAACATTATGCATATTTTAGTTCCCTAGTCAAATACAAACGAAACAGGAGGGAGTGATGGAAACTTACAGAAACTTAGGAGCCTGATGGCTTCCTTTTGTACACTGGCTTGTCAAACATTTGAACCTGTATCATCATGTCTGTTTACTTAAACCTACTAAGTCTAAAATTGGATTCAGGTTTTTCCTCTAAACGTTCGTTCTTCTGAGTTAGGTTTTGGTGATACCATATTCCACAACCCCTCAGTTTTCCTGGGTTTTTTCCCCCATGTATTTACTTGATTCAGTCATTTATTCAACAAATACCTACTCCATTCTCATGCTGTGAGTCAAGATACTGGGTACTCTGGGTGGGGCAGTGAACATCAGCATGTTCTCAAGACTTTACGATGCAGAGGACTTCTGTTTGCCTACTCTCTCCCTTCTGTCCACGCCTCTATGACTATCAGTGTATCTCTGTGTCTCGTTTCTTCCTTGTCATCCCTGCTTAGCCACTCGGACAGGGATCCCCCTCCATCATGCCTGGTCCACAGCAATCCACTGCTCACTGTCTTCTCTAAAACTCAGAGCGTCCATAATCCAGTTCCTAATATCTGATCTGTTCCAATAGTTCTCAACCCTAGTTGTGCATCAAGTTCTATTGGTGATTTTACTTGGTCATTTGTTTTCAACCCAGATGTCCAGGAAGCACCTGGAAAGCAGGTGAGTCAGTAAAGTTCCCCTTGGAGCTGATGTGGAGCCAGGTTGGAAAAGACGCACTCTCTCGTCACTTACCTAAACCTTCACCTTGTGCAGGCTAAACAGATCTAAAATCACCATGCTTCAAAAATGTCACACACACCCCTGCCTCTGGCTCTTCATTCTACTCTGAAGCTAATGTTTCTCCCCTTATCGGAGCCCTAAATTCTTGCTCCAAGTCCTAATGGCAAATGTCATGCCATATTCATCTTTGACTTTCCCAACAATTAAGAACTGTTTATTGAATGTGAAGGGTGGCAGAATATGCCACCCTAAAATATGTCTCATTGGTGTAAGGCTAACTTCGAGCTAAAAATGCAAATGCAGGGAAAGGTTTTCTCTGACTTCCCCGACATACAGATCCTCCCAAAGGAACTCAACTCTCATCCATCCCTTCCTGGGAGTTTCATCACCCAGGGAAGACTGACTCTTAACATAGAAGAGGACACTAGAAGTCCCCACCACAGCCAGACAAGCTCTGTCACAACCATCCTGTCTCCCATCTACCCTTCCAAGGCCCCATCCATCTTTCCTAAAAATCATTCACTCTCCTTGAAGTGGCCTACATCCCCCTTCCACTTCCCCTATTAAGACAGTATGGTATATAAATGCTCAAATCTCACATCTCTTTTGGGTATTCACTTTTTTTCCCCCTGTGATGCCCCCATGGATATAACATTAAAAGTTAGTGCATTTGTGCTCTGTTTACAATAGCCAGGACATGGAAGCGACCTAAGTGTCCATCAACAGATGAATGGATAAAGAAGATGTGGCACATGTATACAATGGAATATTACTCAGCCATGAAAAGAAACAAAATTGAGTTATTTGTGGTGAGGTGGATGGACCTAGAGTCTGTCACACAGAGTGAAGTAAGTCAGAAAGGGAAAAATACTGTATGCTAACACATATACATGGAATCTAAAAAAAAAAGGTCATGAAGAGCCTAGGGGCAAGACAGGAATAAAGACACAGATGTACTAGAGAATGGACTGGAGGATATGGGGAGGGGGAAGGGTACGCTGGGAAGAAGTGAGAGAGTGGCATGGACATATATACACTACCAAACGTAAAATAGACAGCTAGTGGGAAGCAGCCGCATAGCACAGGGAGATCAGCTCAGTGCGTTGTGACCACCTAGAGAGGTGGGATAGGGAGGGTGGGAGGGAGGGAGACACAAGGGGGAAGAGATATGGGGACATATGTATATGTATAACTGATTCACTTTGTTATAAAGCAGAAACTAACACACCATTGTAAAGCAATTATACTCCAGTAAAAACGTTAAAAAAAAAGAAAGTTAGTGCATTTGTATACTTTTTCTCCTGTTAGTCTGTGTTGTTAGTTTATTTCATAGACCCAGCTATTGAACCTGGGAGAGTAGAGGGAAAGTCTTTCTTGCCTACACATGCATGACTCAGCTTTAATCCCCACCCCCCATATTTAAGTCTTCATACTTCAGGTTTTAAGTCTTCAGCAGCCTCTTCTAAAAAATTTTTTTTATTTTATTTTTTAATAAATTTATTTATTTATGGCTGAATTGGGTCTTCGTTGCTGCACGCGGGCTTCTCTCAAGTTGCGTTGAGCAGGGGCTACTCTTTGTTGGGGTGCATGGGCTTCTCATTGCAGTGTCTTCTCTTGTTGCGGAGCACGGGCTCTAGGTGCATGGGCTTCAGTAGTTGTGGCTCGCAGGCTCTAGAGTGCAGGCTCAGTAGTTGTGGCTTAGCTGCTCCACGGCATGTGGAATCTTCCTGGACCAGGCCTTGAACCCATGTCCTCTGCACTGGCAGGCGGATTCTTAACCACTGTGCCACCAGGGAAGTCCAAAATTTTTATTTTATATTGGGGTAAAGTTGACTAACAATGTTGTGTTAGTTTCAGATTACAGCAAAGTGATTCAGTTATACATATACATGTCTCTATTCTTCTTCAAATTCTCTTCCCATTTAGGTTATTACAGAATATTGAGCAGAGTTCCACGTGCTACACAGTAGGTCCTTGTTGGTTATCTATTTTATATATAGCAGTGTGTATATGTTAATCCCAACCTCATAATTTATCCCTCCCCCCAACCTTTCCCCTTTGGTAACCATACGTTTGTTTTCTATGTCTGTGCATCTGCTTCTGTTTTGTAAATAAGTTCATTTGTATCTTTTTAAGATTTCACGTAAGCAATATCATATAACATTTGTATTTCTGATTTACTTCAGTTAGTATGATAATCTCCAGGTCCATCCATATTGCTGCAAATGGCATTATTTCATTCTTTTTTATGGCTGAGTAATATTCCATTGTATACACATACCCCATCTTCTTTATCCATTCCTCTGTCAATGGACATTTAGGTTGCTTCCACGTCTTGGCTACTGTAAGTAGGCTGCAGTGAACACTGGGATACATGTATCCTTTCGAACCATGGTCTGCTCCAGATTTATGCCCAGGAGTGGGATTGCTGGGTCAGATGGTAGTTCTGGTTTTAGTTTTTTAAGGAACCTCCATATTGTTCTCTGTAGTGGCTGTACTGATTTACATTCCTGCCAACAGTGTAGAAGAGTTCCCTTTTCTTGGCACCCTCTCCAGCATTTATTGTTTGTAGATTTTTTTGATGATGGCCATTCTGACTGGTGTGAGGTGATATCGCATTTTAGTGCTGATCTGAATTTCTCTAATAATTAGTGATGTTGAGCATCTTTTCATGTGCCTCTTGGCCATCTGTATGTCTTCTTTGGAGAAATGTCTATTTAGGTCTTATGCCCATTTTCTGATTGGGTTGCTTGTTTTCGTTTTGATATATATTATTTATCTTTATTTATTTACTTTTTGCAGTATGCAGGCCTCTCACTGTTGTGGCCTCCCCCGTTGCGGAGCACAGGCTCCAGACGCGCAGGCCCAGCGGCCATGGCTCACGGGCCCAGCCGCTCCGCGGCATGTGGGATCTTCCCGGACCGGGGCACGAACCCGTGTCCCCTGCATCGGCAGGCGGACTCTCAACCACTGCGCCACCAGGGAAGCCCTCGTTTTGATATTGAGCTGCATGAGCTGTTTGTAGATTTTGAAGATTAATCCCATCGGTTGGATCATTTGCAAATATTTTCTCCCATTCTGTGGGTTGTGTTTTAGTTTTGTTTATGGTTTCCTTTGCTGTGCAACAGATTTTCAGTTTAATTACATCCCACTTGTTTATTTGTACTTCCATGACTCTAGGAGATGGATCAAAAGGGATATTGTGGTGATATATGTCAAAGAATGTTCTTCCTATGTTTTCCTCTAAGACTTCTATAGATTTGCCGTAGAGTCTATGGCAGCCTAGAGGGGAGGATGGCAGCCTGCAGCCTCCAGCCCCCCAGCTGTGCTCCTGCCCCTCTCCCCCCACCATTTCACCACATTCTTCTCTTCTCCGTCTCTCTTCCTTCTCCTGCCAGAGTTCATTTGTAGAAAACAATTGTATCATGACAGGATTCACCCCCCACCCCAGAAGAAGCCTGTGATGGTGCCCAGTGATTACAGAAAAAGAACAATTCCAAGGTGATGCCCAAGGCCTCTTAAAATCTGGATCCCGTCTTCTGTTTCAGTATCATCTCTCTGTCATTTCTTCACAAGCAAAAGATGCTCCCATGATTTAGGTACTGCTCTCAGAATGCACCTTGCGTCTGTCACATCCATATGCCCTTATGGTGCTGCTCCTTTTAGAACGCCTTGGTCCCTATGTTCATCTGGAGAAACCTCACTCGCCTTAGGGCTGGTTCACATGTAATCTCTGAACAATGCCTTCCCTGAGCTTCTAGACAGAAGACAATTATTCACTCCTCTCTGCATCTGTAGTCCTTTGTACTTACCTCTTATTGACTGCGCTGGCATTCCTGTGTGCCTCGATCTTTTCTGCTAGACCGTGAGAGCCTAGAGGCCAAGAAATGCATTGATTCCACAGATTGTTTTGAATAGTATGAACATTTTAACGTTAATTCTTTCAATCCATGAGCACACATTTATTTTTGTCTTCAAGTTCTTGCATCAAGATCTTATAATTTTTGGTGTACAGGTCTTTTACCTCCTTGGTTAAATTTATTCTTAGGTAAATGTAAATGGCATTGTATCCTTACTTTCTTACTAGTGTACAGAAATACAACATATTTTTGTACATTGATTTTGTATCCTGCAATTTTACTGAATTTATAAGTTCTAACAGATTTTGATAGAGTCTTTAGGGTTTTTTATATGCGTTTATTTTTCCTATTGAAATTAATTCTATTCTTAAATATAGTGTTTTACTACATTAATTGCCCTAGACTATTTATTCTAGAGATTCCATTCCAACCCTATATGTATTGGGATTTTTTTGCCTAATTGTTCTGGCTAGGACTTACAAACTATGTTAAATGTAAGTGATGAGAGTGGGCATCCTTGTCTTTTCCTGATCTTAGAGAAAAATCTTTCAGCTTTTTTCACTGTTATATTAGCTGTGTGCTTATCATATGTGGCCTTTATTATGTTATGTATGTTTCCTCTATACCCACTGTGTTGAGAGTTTTTATCATAAATGGATATTGAATTCTGTCAAACGCTTTTTCTGTCTCTGTTGAAATGATCATGATTTTTCTTTCATTCTGTTAATGTGGTGTATCACATTGATTAATTTGCAGATGTTGACCCATCCTTGCATTCCTGGAATAAATACCACTTGATCAGTGTATGACCCTTTTAATGTATCTTTTTGTTTTTACTAGTAAATACACCTTTTGTTATTTATTTTTAAACATCTTTATTGGAGTATAACTGCTTTCCATTGTTGTGTTAGTTTCTGCTGTATAACAAAGTGAATCAGCTATACGTATACAGCTCCCTCCCACAGCTGTAGGTGGTCACAAAGCACTGAACTGATCTCCCTGTGCTACGCAGCTGCTTCCCACTAGCTGTCTGTTTTACGTTTGGTAGTGTATATATGTCCATGCCACTCTCTCACTTCGTCCCAGCTTAACTTTCCCCCTCCCTGTGTCCTCAAGTCCAGGTTCTACGCCTGCATCTTTATTCCTGTCAGGCCCCGAGGTTCTTCAGAACCACTTTTTTTTTTAGATTCCATATATATCAATTACCATATGGTATTTGTTTTTCTCTTTCTGACTTACTTCACTCTGTATGACAGTCTCTAGATCCATCCACCTCATGACAAATAACTCAATTTTGTTTCTTTTTATGGCTGAGTAATATTCCATTGTATATATGTGCCACATCTTCTTTATCCATTCATCTGTCGATGGACACTTAGGTTGCTTCCATGTCCTGGCTATTGTAAACAGTGCTGCAATGAACATTGTGGTACATGACTCTCATTGAAATATGGTTTTCTCAGGGTCTATGCCCAGTAGTGGGATTGCTAGGTCGTATGGTAGTTCTATTTTTAGTTTTTTAAGGAACCTCCATACTGTTCTCCATAGTGCCTGTATCAATTTACATTCCCACCAACAGTGCAAGAGGGTTCCCTTTTCTCCACAGCCTCTCCAGCATTTATTGTTTGTAGATTTTTGGTTGATGGTCATTCTGACTGGTGTGAGGTGATACCTCATTGTAGTTTTGATTTGCATTTCTTTAATGATTAGTGATGTTGAGCATCCTTTCATGTGTTTGTTGGCAATCTATATATCTTATTTGGAGAAATGTCTATTTAGGTCTTCTGCCCATTTTTGGATTGGGTTGTTTGGTTTTTTGTTACTGAGCTGCATGAGCTGCTTGTATATTTTGGAGATTAATCCTTTGTCAGTTGCTTCGTTTGCAACTGACAATTTTCTCCCATTCTGAGGGTTGTCTTTTAATCTTGTTTATCATTTCCTTTGCTGTACAAAAGCTTTTAAGTTTCATTAGGTCCAATTGGTTTATTTTTGTTTTTATTTTCATTTCTCTAGGCATTGGGTCAAAAAGCATCTTGCTGTGATTTATGTCATAGAGTGTTCTGCCTATGCTTCCCTCTAAGCATTTTATAGTGTCTGGCCTTACATTTAGGTCTTTAATCCATTTTGAGTTGATTTTTGTGATGGTGTTAGGAAATGTTCTAATTTCATTCTCTTACATGCAGCTGTCCAGTTTTCCCAGAACCACTTATTGAAGAGGTTGTCTTTTCTCCATTGTGTATTCTTGCTTCCTTTATCAAAATAAGGTGACCATATGTGCATGGGTTTTTCTCTGGGCTGTTTTTTTTTGCAGTATGCGGGCCTCTCACTGTTGTGGCCTCTCTCGTTGCGGAGCACAGGCTCTGGACGCGCAGGCCTGGTGGAAATGGCTCATGGGCCTAGCCGCTCCGCGGCATGTGGGATCTTCCCAGACCGGGGCACGAACCTGCGTCCCCTGCATTGGCAGGCGGACTCTCAACCACTATGCCACCAGGGAAGCCCTATCTCTGGGCTTTCTATCCTGTTCCATTGATCTATAATTCTGTGTTTGTGCCAGTACCACACTGTCTCGATTACTGTAGCTTTGTAGTATAGTCTGAAGTCAGGGAGCCTGAGTCCTCCAGCTCCATTTTTTTCTCGGGATTGCTTTGGCTATTCGGGGTCTTTTGTGTTTCCATATAAATTGTGAAATTTTTTGTTGTAGGTCTGTGAAAAATGCCATTGGTAGTTTGATAGGGATTGCATTGACTCTGTAGATTGCTTTGGGTAGTAGAGTCATTTTCACAATGTTGATTCTTCCAATCCAAGAACATGGTATATCTCTCCAACTGTCTGTATCCTGTTTAATTTTCTTCATCACTGTCTTATAGTTTTCTGCATATAGGTCTTTTGTCTCCTTAGGTAGCTTTATTCCTAGGTATTTTATTCTTTTTGTTGCAGTGGTAAATGGGAGTGTTTTTTAAATTTCTCTTTCAGATTTTTCATCATTAGTGTATAGGAGTGTAAGAGATTTCTGTGCATTAATTTTGTGTCCTGCTATTTTACCAAAGTCATTGATTAGCTCTAGTAGTTTTCTGGTAGCATCTTCAGGATTCTCTTTGTATAGTATCATGTCATCTGCAAACAGTGACAGCTTTACTTCTTCTTTTCCGTTCTTTTTCTTCTCTGATTGCTGCGGCTAAAATTTCCGAAACTATGTTGAATAATAGTGGTGAGAGTGGGCAACCTTGTCTTATTCCTGATCTTAGTGGAAATGGTTTCAGTTTTTCACCATTGAGAACAATGTTGGCTGTGGGTTTGTCATATATGGCCTGTACTATGTTGAGGTAAGTTCCCTCTTTGCCTATTTTCTGGAGAGTTTTTAAAATCATAAATGGGTGTTGAATTTTGTCAAAAGCTTTTTCTGTGAGATTATCATATGGGTTTTATCCTTCAATTTGTTAATATGGTGTATCACATTGATTGATTTGCATATATCGAAGAATCCTTGCATTCCTGGGATAAACCCCACTTGATCATGGTGTATGATCCGTTTAATGTGCTTTTGGATTTTGTTTGCTAGTATTTTGTTGAGGATTTTTGCATCTGTGTTCATCAGTGATATTTTTGTGTTTGACATCTTTGTCTGGTTTTGGTATCGGGGTGATGCTGGCCTCGTAGAATGAGTTCGGGAGTGTTCCTCCTTCTGCTATATTTTGGAAGAGTTTGAGAAGGATAGATGTTAGCGCTTCCCTTAATGTTTGATAGAATTTGCCTGTGAAGCCATCTGGTCCTGGGTTTTTGTTTGTTGGAAGATTTTTAATCATAGTTTCCATTTCAGTGCTTGTGATTGCTCTGTTTATGATTTCTCTTTCTTCCTGGTTCAGTCTTGGAAGGTTGTGCTTTTCTAAGAATTTGTCCATTTCTTCCAGGTTGTCCATTTTATTGGCATATAGTTGCTTGTGGTAATCTCTCACAACCCTTTATTTTTCTGCAGTATCACTTGTTACTTCATTTTCATTTCTAATTCTGTTGATTTGAGTCTTCTTTTTTTCTTGATGAGTCTGGCTAAAGTTTTATCAATTTTGTTTATTTTCTCAAAAAAGCAGCTCTTAGGTTTATTGATCTTTGCTATCATTGCCTTCATTTCTTTTTCATTTATTTCTGATTTGATCTTTATGATTTCTTCTGCTAACTTTGGGGTTTTTTTGTTTTTCTTTCTCTAATTGCTTTAGGTGTAAGGTTAGGTTGTTTATTTGAGATGTTTCTTGTTTCTTGAGGTAGGATTTTATTGCTATAAACTTCCCTCTTAGACCTGCTTTTGCATCCCATGAATTTTGTGCTGTCGTGTTTTCATTGTCATTTGTTTCTAGGTATTTTTTGATTTCCTCTTTGATTTCTTCAGTGATCACTTCGTTATTAATGTATTGTTTAGCCTCCATGTGTTTGTATTTTTTACAGATTTTTTCCTGTAATTGATATCTAGTCTCATAGTGTTGTTGTGGTCGGAAAAGATACTTGATGTGTTTTCAATTTTCTTAAATCTACCAAGGCTTGAGTTGTGACTCAAGATATGATCTATCCTGGAGAATGTTCCATGAGCACTTGAGAAGAAAGTGTATTCTGTTGTTTTTGGGTGGAATGTCCTATAAATATCAATTAAGTCCATCTAGTTTAATGCATCATTTAAAGCTTGTGTTTCCTAATTTATTTTCATTATGGTTGATCTGTCTGTTGGTGAAAGTGGGGTGTTAAAGTTCCCTACTATTATCATGTTACTGTCAGTTTCCCCTTTTATGGCTGTCAGCATTTGCTTATGTATTGAGGTGCTCCTATGTTGGGTGCATAAATATTTACAGTTGTTGTATCTTCTTCTTGGATTGATCCCTTGATCATTATGTAGTGTCCTTCTTTGCCTCTTGTAATAGTCTTTAATTTAAAGTCTATTTTGTCTGATATGAGAATTGCTACTCCAGCTTTCTTTTGGTTTCCATTTACATGGAATATCTTTTTCCATCCCTTCACTTTCAGTTCGTATGTGCCCCTAGGTCTGAAGTGGGTCTCTTGTAGACAGCATATATACAGGTCTTGTTTGTATCAATTCAGCCAGTCTATGTTTTTGGTTGGAGCATTTAGTCCATTTACATTTAAGGTACTTATCGATATGTATGTTCCTATTCCCATTTTCTTAATTGTTTTGGGTTTGTTATTGTAGGTCTTTTCCTTCTCTTGTGAAGTTCCTTTAGCATTTGTTGTAAAGCTGGTTTGCTGGTGCTGAATTCTCTTAGCTTTTGGTTGTCTGTTAAGGTTTTAATTGCTCCATTGAATCTGAATGAGATCCTTGCTGGGTAGAGTAATCTTGGCTGTAGGTTTTTCCCTTTCATCACTTTAAATATGTCCTGCCAGTCCCTTCTGGCTTGCAGAGTTTCTGCTGAAAGATCAGCTGTTAAGCTTATGGGGATTCCCTTGTATGTTATTTGTTGCTTTTCCCTAGCTGCTTTTAATATTTTTTCTTTGTATTTAATTTTTGCTAGTTTGATTGATAATGTGTCTTGGCGTGTTTCTCCTTGGATTTATCCTGTATGGGACTTTGTGTTTCCTGGACTTGATTATTTCCTTTCCCATAGTAGTTTTCAACTATAATCTCTTCAAATATTTCCTCAGTCCCATTTTTTTCCTCTTCTCTTTCTGGGACCCCTATAATTCGAATGTTGCTGTGTTTAATGTTGTCCCCCAGGTCTCTGAAACTGTCCTCAATTCTTTTCATTCTTTCTTCTTTATTCTGCTCTGCAGTAGTTATTTCCACTATTTTATCTTCCAGGTCACTTATCCATTCTTCTGCTATTGATTCCTCCTAGAGAATTGTTGATTTCATTTATTCTGTTGCTCATCATTGTTTGTTGGCTCTTTAGTTCTTCTAGGTCCTTGTTAAATGTCTCTTGTATTTTCTCCATTCTGTTTCCTAAGATTTTGGATCATCTTTATTATCATTACTCTGAATTCTTTTCCAGGTAGACTGCCTATTTCTTCTTCATTTGTTTGGTCTGGTGGGTTTTTACCTTGCTCCTTCATCTGCTGTGTATTTGTCTGTCATTTTGCTTAACTTCCTGTGTTTGGGGTCTCCTTTTCACAGGCTGCAGGTTCGTAGTTCCTCTTCTTTTTGTGTCTGCCCCCAATGGGTAAGATTGGTTCAGTGGGTTGTGTAGGCTTCCTGGTGGAGGAGACTGGTGCCTGTGTTCTGGTGGATGAGGCTGGATCTTGTCTTTCTGGTGGGCAGGACCGTGTCTGGTGGTGTGCTTTTGGGTGTCTGTGAACTTATGATTTTAGGCAGCCTCTCTGCTAATGGGTGGGGTTGTGTTCCTGTGTTGCTAGTTGTGTGGCATGGGGTGTCCAGCACTGTAGCCTGCTGCTCGTTGAGTGGAGCTGGGTCTTAGCGTTGAGACGGAGATCTCTGGGAGACCTCTTGCTGACTAATATTATGTGGGGCTGGGAGGTCTCCTGTGGTCCAATATCCTGAACTCAGCTCTCCCACCTCAGAGGCTCAGGCCTGACACCTGGCTGGAGCACCAAGACCCTGTCAGCCACACGGCTCAGAAGAGAGAAAATAAATAAAATAAAATAAAGATATTAAAATAAAAAATTTAAAAAATATTTTTAAAATAAAAATGTAATTAAAAAAGAAGAGAGCAACCAAACCAATAAACAAATCCACTAATGATAACAAGCATTAAAAACTAAACTAAGGTAAACATAAAGATCAGAAACTAGTCTGTCGCATACAGCAAACCCCCCAAGTGTATAGTTGCTCCCAAAGTCCACCGCCTCAATTTGGGATGATTCATTGTCTATTCAGGTATTCCACAGATGCAGGTACATCAAGTTGATTGTGGAGATTTATTCCTCTGCTCCTGAGGCTGCTGGGAGAGATTTCCCCTTCTCTTCTTTGTTTGCACAGCTCCTGGGGTTCAGCTTTGGATTTGGCCCCACCTCTGCGTGTAGGTCGCCTGAGGGCGTCTGTTCCTGCCCAGACAGGACGGGGTTAAAGGAGCGCCTGATTAGGGGGCTCTGGCTCATTCAGCCGGGGGAAGGGAGGGGTACAGAATGAGGGGCGAGCCTGCAGTGGCAGAGGCCAGTGTGATGTTGCAACAGCCTGGGGTGTGCTATGTGTTCTCCTGGGGAAGTTGTCCCTGGATCACAGGACCCTGGCAGTGGTGGGCTGCACTGGCTCCTGGGAGCGGAGGTGTGGAGAGTGCCCTGTGCATGCCCACAGGATTCTTGGTGGCTACAGCAACAGCATTAGTGTTTCATGCCCATCTCTGGTGTCTGTACTGATAGCTGTGGCTTGCGCCTGTCTTTGAAGCTCGTTTAGGCGGTGCTCTGAATCTCCTCTCCTCATGCACCCCAAAACAATGGTCTCTTGCCTCTTTGGCAGGTCCAGACTTTTTCCCAGACTCCCTCCCGGCTAGCTGTGGTGCACTAGCCCCCTTCAGGCTGTGTTCACGCAGCCAACCCCAGTCCTCTCCCTGGGACCTGACCGCCAAAGTCTGAGCCTCTGCTCCCAGCCCCCACCTGCCCTGGTGGGTGAGCAGACAAGCCTCTTGGGGTGGTGAGTGCTGGTCGGCACCGATCCTCTGTGCACGAATGTCTCTGCTTTGCCCTCTGCACCCCTGTTGCTGCGCTCTCCTCCGTGGCTCTGACGCTTCCCCCTGCTGCCCACTCCCTGTCTCCACCAGTGAAGGGCCTTCCTAGTGTGTGGAAACTTTTCCTTCTTCACAGCTCCCTCCCAGAGGTGCAGGTCCCGTCCCTATTCTTGTCTCTGTTTTTCCTTTTTACTTTTGCTCTACCCAGGTACGTGGGGAGTTTCTTGCCTTTCCGGAGGTCTGAGGTCTTCTGCCAGCATTCAGTAGGTGTTCTGTAGGAGTTGTTCCACGTGTAGATGTATTTCTGATGTATTTCTGGGGAAGAAGGTGATGTCCGCGTCTTACTCCTCTGCCATCTTGAAGGTCCTCTTAATGTATTGTTGAATTCAGTTTGCTAGTATTTTGTTGAGGATTTTTGCATCTATATTCATCAGGGATATTGGCCTATAATTTGTGTGTGGGGGGGGGAGGGTATGTGTGTGGCATCCTTGTTTGATTTTGGTATCAGGGTAATTCTGACCTTGTAAAATGAGGGCAAGTCGTTTTTAAAAAGTCATTTTAAAACCTTGTTTGGAAGGTCATTTTAAAACCTTGTTGGGAAGAGTTTGTGAAGAATTGATACTAATTCTTTAAATATTTAGTAGAATTTACCTGTGTGGCTGCCTGGTCCTGGATTTTTGTTTGTTGGGAGGTTTTTGATTATTGATTCAGTCTCCTTACTGGTAATTGGTCTGTTCAGATTTTCTATTTCTTTGCAGAAGTTGAAAATGTATTTAATACAGCTAACCTACTGAACGTTGTAGCTTAGCCTAGCCTACCTTAAACATGCTCACACCAATTACATGAGCCTACAGTTGGGCAAAATCATCTAACCCCCAGTCTATTTTAAAATAAAGTGTAATTTATTGAGCTTCTACTGAAAGTGAAAAACAGAATGGTTGTTAAGTGCACTGGTTGTCTACCCTGTGATTACATGGCTGACTGGGAGCTGTCCAGCACAAGAGAGAATCATACAGAAGATTTACATTCAGATTTGAAGTACAGTTTCTACTAAACGCATGTCACTTTTGCACCATCATAATTCAGGGACTATCTGTACATCTCTAGAAATTTATTGATTTCTTCTAAGTTCTTGGTGTACACTTGTTTATAGTAAAATTGTTCATAGTCTCCTTGATCTTTTGTATTTCTGTGGTAATCAGCTATAATGTCTCCTCTTCGATTTCTGATTTTGAGTCCTCTCTTTTTTTCCTTGGTGATACTAGCTAAAGGTTTGTCAATTTTGTTTCTTTTCTAAAAAAACAAGTGACTTAGTTTCATTGATCATTTTTAGTCTCTATTTCATTGAACTCCACTCTGAACTTGGTCATTTTCTCTCTGTGTACTAACACCGGACGTCATTGCTTCTTCTCTTTTGAGTTCTTGGGGTGTAAAGTGAGGTGGTTTATTTGAGATGTTTCTTGCTTCTCGATGTAGGCATTTATCATTATGAAATCCCCTCTTCGAACTTCTCCCATAAGTTTTGTTATGTTGTATTTTTACTTGCCTCCAGGTATATTTTGATGTTTTTTGCCCCACTGATTGGTCAGTAACATGTGTAATCTCCACATATTTGCGACTCTGCAGTTGTATTCTCCTAACTGATTTCTAGTTTCATACTGTTACGGATGGAAAATATGCTTGACATGACTTCCCCCTTCTTAAATTTCATAAGACTTGTTTTAACATATGACCTATTGTGAAGAATGCCCCATGTACGCTTGAGAAGATTGTGTATTCTGTTGCTTTTTTAGATGGTATGTTCTGTACACGTCTGTTAAGGTCACTGATGTACCCAACACCAGACTTAACTAATGTCATTTAAGGCTTGCTATTTCCTTACTGATTCTCTGGGATGATCTATCCACTGATTAACATCCCTACTCTGTTTCTCCCCTTAGGTCTGTTAATCTTTGCTTTATATAATTAGGTTGTCCTCTTTTGGGTGCATAAATATTTACATATGTTAAATTCTCTTGTTGGATTGACCCCTTTATCATTATATAATGACCTTCCCGATTCCTTATTACTGTCTTTGTCTAGAAGTCTATTTTGTTGATCTAAATACAACTACTCCAGCTTTCTTTTGGTTTCCATTTGCATGGATTATCTTTTTCCGTCCCTTCACTTACATTCTGCATGTGCCCTTACATCTGAAGTGAGTCTCTTTTAGACAGGATAGAGATGTGTCTTGTTTTTTATAATCCATTCAGCCACTCTGTCTTTGGATTGGAGCATTTAATCCATTTACATTTGACTAAAGCTTTACATTTTTGCACCACACCCCATGTGTTGTGTTTCTGATGTCACCATTTACGTTGTTTATCCATCTTGTGTATCCATTAACAAATTACTGTAATTACAGTTTTTACCTTTTCTGCCTTTTAACCTTCATACTAGATGTATAAATGGTTAACCAATCACCTTTATACATCATTAGAGTATTCTGAATTTTACTATATATTTACCAGTGAAATTTATACTGTCATATGTTTTGTTACTAATTAGAGCCCTTTACTATCAGTAAAGAAGTCCTTCTACCATTTCTAGTAAGGCTGCTGTAGTGGTGATGAACTCCTTCAGCTTTTGCTTGTTAGGAAAACTCTTTATCTGTCCTTCAAATCTGAAGGAAAACTTTTGTGGGTAGAGTATTCTTGACCAGCAGTTTTTTTTCCTTTCAGCACTTTGAATATATCATACTGCTCCCTTCTGGCCTGCAGTGTTTCACCTGAGAAAACCGCTAATAGTCTCGTAGGGGTTCCCTCGTACAAAACGAGTTGTTTTTCTCTTCAAGAGTCTCTAATTGTAAAGTGTCTTGATATGACTGTCTTTGGTTTATCTTATTGAAACTCCCAGGGCTTCCTGGATCTGAATGACTGTTTCCTTTCCCAGGTTAGGGTCGTTGTCAGCCATTACTTCTTCAGATAAATTTTCTGCCCCTTTCTCTTCTTCTGGACTCCTATAATGCCAGTGTTGTCGCTTGATATCCTATAAGTCCATTAAGCTATCTTTCCTCTTTTTCATTCTTTTTTCTTTTTGCTGCTTGGATAGGGTGAGTTCCACTGCCCCGTCTTTGAGTTCACAGATCCTATCCTCTGTATCTAGTCTGTAGTTGAACTCCTCTAGAGCACTTTTCAGTAGTTACTATATTCTTCAGCTCTGTGACTTCTATTTGTGCTTTCTTATATTTTTCATTTCTTTGTTGAAAATTCTCACTTTGTCCATCCATTCTTCGCGTGAGCTCTGTGAGCATCTTTGACTATTATATTGACTCTTTATTAAGTAAATCACTTATCGCCATTTCATGAAGGATTTTTCCCTGAGGTTTTATCTTGTTCTTCCATTTGGAACATATTCCTCTGTTGCTTTATTTTGCTGGACTCTTGTTGGTTTCTGTGCATTAGCTAAAACTGCCACCTCTCCCAGTTTTGAAGGAGTGACCTCATGTAGGGGATGAAACTTAACCCTGCCCCAGCTCTTGGTTTTCTCTCAAACCTTCCTGATTGTTCAAGGAGCCTACTTGATTTTTAAAGGTTCCCTACTTTAGGGCATGCCATGATCAACCAACGTTCCAAAGGTGAGGATCTCAATAAACAGATTTAGGCTGACTGGAAGCCATACCCTTAGGCAAAAGTATGCAAATATACCTTTTTCAAGGGAAGACTGGCAGAGGGGTATTTCTATCTGCTCTCTCTACACTGAGCCCTGGGGTGATAGTTAAGAACTGTTTTTTCTTCTTTGCTACCATCACATTGAACTTGTGAACACAAGCCCTGCTAGTCACTGAGCCCGGATAACAAGAACTATGGCCTCTGGGTGGCGGACCCAAGAGCCAGTGTGCCTGACATGTACACAAGGCTCCTTTCTTGGACACACTGATGACCTGAGGTCAGGGAGGGTGTAAAGATGGGCTATGCCTTTCTCCTCTGGCTAGGATTGTAATTGGCCCCTTCCTGTGTGTTTAATTACAAGCCTGCCCCTTGGGCCACAGCTATGAAAATAAGCTAAGAAGCCTCTCTCACAGAAAGACGGGGGTGTGTTTCAGTCTGCTCAGAAGCTGGCAATATAGTGCTGTCCCCTGGTCAGCAGGTGCCAGTGAAATATCCAACCTCCTTTTTGAGAGGTGCTGACAAGCTGGGGCAAGGAAGGGTACACAATGGTACCTGCTGGCCTCCTCTGTGAAGAGTATTTCACAGGCCCCTGGATGAGTGTTCTGCCCCTCAGGCTGAAGCTTTAGGATAAGGAAATAAGCCTCTTTCACAGAAAGACTGGGCACTTGGCTGCCTCTGCTCTGGGACCTGGAGAGGAGAACCTGTACCAGCCCTTGAAGAGCTATTTCTCACTTCACTATAGACTTGTGGGTCTTGGTGGCTTTCAAAGTTCTATGTCTTGGGGCTCATCTCTCAGGTGCAGATCTTAAATGTTGGCGCAACCAATGTGGGGTTCAAACCCTTCCCTCTTTAGGGAAAAGCTCAAGGTTATGAGTTCCCTCTTGATTAGGAGTTGCTGTGCTGTGCGTGGGGTTTAGGGCCTCTCCTACGCGCTGCGACATTTTTTTCCCTCCAGTGTGTACATTTTTCTGTATGTGGGTTCTGGGAGAGCAGGTGAGTTTAGGATCCTCCTATGACCACCTCAAACTGGAATTTCCCCTCTGTTCCCTCCTCTGCGAAATGCAGGTATGGCAATGTTTAACACAATAAAAAAACAAGGTGATTGTATCGAAATAGGGCTGTGCTGAGGAATAAATGGGATACAGCACATGTTAAAACATTCAGCATATCACTGGGCTCGTGTTAAGCACTCAGTAGAACAAACCATTATATTACCACCTGTTTTCATCATTGTGAGTTAGATACTGTGTTTCTGTATTGGTTTGCTCTCCTGTCATTATGTGGTGACGTCTCTCAAGGATTTACATGCTTATTGCATAAGCCACATGGACACTAGTCAACATTCACTTAGGCTGATTTTTTTGAGGTTATTCCCTATCTTTAGTTTTAGATTGTCTTAAGTTTGTTATTCTATTATGGTTTTCCCTTTTCTGCCAATGCAAGCTAAGAAGTCAAAATTTCCAAATTTTATTTCCTTACCTATCACATAAACCATTTTAAAAAATGGAGTTAGTTACTAATGAATCCTGGTGGGTGTTTGCTCTATCTGGGCAGCCCACCCATTAGGATTTTTTAGTAGAATTTTATTACATAGAAACAACAATGTTACTTTGTCCAGCTACTCTGGCAAATGAAAATATCAAGTTGTCATCCCTTTACAAAACCACACACCTAAGTTTTCAAGTACAGTTACATAAACAAAAACACCTATGGTTACAAGGTGTTTGTATGTTCTTAGTGTTTATCTTTAGACCCAAGCAACAAAGACTCCATGCAGAAAGCTGAAGAGGTTTTCATCATGCTAGAGGTTTTTTTCAGAGTCAAGGTTTTCAAAAAGGCAGGTAAGCTGGTGGATAGAAATAGCTTCTGAAGTTATATCACATCTGTCCAAAAATGAAAATCATTTTTCATGCCCAGCATTTTCTAACTTTCACAGAACAATGCAGAAAGTGTTTTATTCTCATGCTGTGAAAGACAAACCAAAACCAATGATGTGGAAAAATAATGATCTCCATTATAATGATCTCCATTTCTCTACACTTACCATAGCTTTTTATTCAAGTAGCACAAGTGCTCAACACACTGCTTTTAGGGGGTTATATTTTTCTGACTTTTGAACCAATGTGCAAAAGGGAAACAAGGTTATTCAAAGGCAAAAGTAGAAGAACAAATACTGATGAAGCCTTGATACAGGAAATAGGAAGGGAGTGATATCTGCCAGTTTTCTTTTGACTTATGCCTCTTTCCCTGAACGAGTGGGTGCAGGGGGCCAGGTTTTTGCTTTACTGTCTGGCATTATCAATCCTTTGTGGACAGTATTAACCAAACATTCCTTGAGATTCCATTATTATTTCTGTATTTCAGCTGATGTTGGGACAACCACCATGGCAGCACTAAACGTTTGCTTAGTCATTACATATTCACTCATTCAACAAATTAATGACAAAATTGTTGAAATAAGGAGAGTACCAGGTGTAAGACTGGGGATAGAATGGAGGAGACTATCACGTGCCCATGGCAGGATGGCGTTTTCTCTTCCCTTTGTTACTTGTTTCTCTTCCTCTCCTTATTCTATTGGGAATGGAAAATTTTAGCATAATAACCCATGGCAGTTATGGTATGAGTGTGATTAAAGAATGACAGTGTCTCTTGGCAGGAATGTAAATTGGTTCAGACACTATGGAAAACAGTAAGGTGGTCCCTCAAATAATTAAAAATAGAATGATCTAGCAATCCCACTCCTGGGTATATATCTGAAGGAAGTGAAAGCACTGTCTTGAAGCAGTATCTGCACCCCCATGTGTACTGCAGCATTATTTACAGTAGCCAAGACATAGAAACAAGTGTCCCGGACCAGATGAATGGATAAAGAGACGGTGGTATAAATAAATATACATAATGGAATATTATTCAGCCATCAAAGGGAGGGGAAAATCCTACCTTTTGTAACAACATGGAAGGACCTCGAGACCATTTTACTTATACAACATTTTTCATTCTCTAACTTATGTGTAGAATCTAAGAAGTCGAACTCATAGAAATAGAGAGTACAATTGTGGTTGCCAGGGGCTGGGAAGTGGGAGATGCTGGTCAGAGGGTGCAGACTGTCAGTTCTACCCTGGGGATGTAATGTACAGCATGGTGACTATAGTTAATAATACTGTATTGTATACTTGAAAGCTACCCCAAGAATAAATGTTCTAACCACACACACATATGCACATGGTAACTAAGTGATGTATATGTTAACTATCCTTTATCATTTTGCAATATATATGTGTATCAAATCATCATGCTGTACACTTTAAACCTACATAGTGTTAATTTACAGCTCAATACAGCTGAGGGGAAAAAAAGAATGACAGTGTCCATCCTCACCCTCCCAGGAACAAGAACCACTGGGTGAATGAGTCCCTTCGCCAGGCCACAAGGAGCAGCAGTGGGGTGGGGTGGGGGAGAACAGGGCAGTGGAAAAGAAGAGTAGCATGCCAAGGGACAAAAGGACCAGCATATCTCACTGACTCGTTAAAGACTACATATGTAGAAAAGGCAAACAGTGATTTGCAGCACACCCTAGAATTTGTGTGTGTGTAATCAGCACGGAGCTGTGAGCACAGAGTGCTTAGTACTCAACAAGGAGTAACGATTATGCTGTTTTCCATAACGGGCTCTACCTGCAGGCCCTTCCAGACGTCTCAGGACACATTGCAGTGTTACGTATCAATCATTTCTCTAATTTTTCCACGGAGATGAAAATTTGCTACCTCCTGAGCATACACAAAACAATGTGGAAATCATAAGAATCATTAGGGCACTTCTATTAATTACCAAACCTTGAAGCCATGCTAGATAGTATAGTATTAGGTTTCTACGATAGGAGACAACCCATCCTATGCTTGCGTTTGGTTCTTTGGTAGTCCAGATTCAGATGCTTAATGCTCTTCCATTCTACAACTATTCAAGGTCACCTCTTGTTCCAAGACAGCTGCTAGGGTGCCAGCCATCAGGGTCAGAAGGAGGAGGTTAAAGGGGCAAATGTTCCAGGCACATCAGCTCTTTTTGAAGAGCCTTGTAAACTTCCCTACTACCTTTTCACTACCCTCTCATTAGCCAGGACTGATTTAAATGGCCACATCTTTTTTTTTTAACCTTTATAATTGCTTTACAATGGTGTGTTAGTTTCTGCTTTATAACAAAGTGAATCAGCTATACGTATACATATATCCCCATATCTCTTCCCTCCGGTCACAAAGCACCGAGCTCATCTCCCTGTGCTATGTGGCTGCTTCCCACTAGCTACTTACTTTACGTTGGGTAGTGTATGTATGTCCATGCCACTCTCTCACTTCATCCCAGCTTCCCCCTCCCTGTGTCCTCAAGTCCATTCTCTACCTCTGCGTCTTTATTCCTGTCCTGCCCCTAGGTTCTTCAAACCATTTTTTCTTCTTTTTTTAGATTCCATATATGTGTTAGCATACGGTATCTATTTTTCTCTTTCTGACTTACTTCACTCTGTATGACAGTCTCTAGGTCCATCCACCTCACTACAAACAGTGAACTCAATTTCACTTCTTTTTATGTAAATGGCCACATCTCGGTGTACTGCCGGCTGGGAAATGTGGTTTTCCAGTCGCTCACATTGCTACTCCAACCAAAACTGGAGTTCTGATATATATTGGGTAAACAACTCCCGAAAAACTACGTATGTCCTAAGAGTTAATATGTCCTAAGAGTTAAAGTTACCATTAACCATTTCACTAGGTGAATGATACATTCACTTGAGTATGCTGTAATGTACAATTCTGGAAAACTCTGGCTGTTAGAAAGGCAGGAGTGGGCTTCCCTGGTGGCACAGTGGTTAGAAATCCACTTGCCAATGCAGGGGACCATGGGTTCGAGCCCTGGTCCAGGAAGATCCCACATGCCGCAGAGCAACTAAGCCCGTGCGCCACAACTACCCAAGCCTGCACGCCGCAACGAAGACCCAATGCAGCCAAAAATAAATAAAAGGCAGGCAGGACTAATTTTCTTTCTCTTCCTCCAGTGCAAGTGTGTTCACATGCTCCTAAGCAGAGTTTCCTTATAAGAAAATTGCTAATTTTGAAGCAACTAAAAGAACAGGAATCATACAACTGGGTAGACTGTATGAGACGGCAAGCGAGCATGGTACCAGTTCAAGGTTCATACCTTTTCCTGTCCCCTTATTCTATTAATTCGCTCAAACATCTACTGAGCACCTATTATGTCATAGGTCCTCTGCTAGTCATAAAGATGATGAAAAATCTCTACCCTCCCAAAGCTCTCCATCTAGTGGGAAAAATGCCCGGTGCGCATGATGACCTCCTTTCCATAGGGAGAGAAGGGGCAAAGGATGAGCAGTCAGGCTTGTCTGGAGGAGAGAGAAGCCCTTCACAGAAGAGGTGACGTGGGGGGGTGACGTGGGGGGAAAAGGCAGTTCAGGAACCTTCTAGACTGTCCAGGTGGGGGCGGTTGTATATTCCAGATAGAAAACAGCCCGAAAGTTGTTTGAGACAGGCAGACTCCAGGAGGTGATGGGGGAAGAGGACCGAGGCCGTGAGGCACAAGCACCCCCCGAGCTATGACATGTGTGACCACCTCTGTTTCCCACCCTGGCGTCTCAACCCCACGCCCAACACAACTGCTGCTGCTACCTGCCCAAATTTCACTTGTCATCCGTCCTCCAACACTGCCTCTATCAGACTTAAGTAACCACGCAGGTGAAAGGGTTAAGTCTCAGCCTTTACTCCCTGCTGTCCATCCCACCCACCCCCTTAGATCTCCTCCACCAGCCCAAGGAGTGGATTTTTGGAAATGTACCTCTGCTGATTATACTCCCATCTATAGAAAACCACTTCAGTAGATACCCCCAAAGTTCAGACTCCTGGTGCAGCACTGAATTTCACTGTTCCCTCTGCCTGCCTACCTTTCCAGTCTTCCCTCTGCCGTGGCCACAGGCAAGCAAGACCCTGGCTCCTGTGCGATCCCGGCCACCGTCTCACAGCACAGAGGCCTGTGCTTGGGAGTGACACACATCACTTCCCAGGTTCCACTGGCCAGAAACCGTGCTTTTGGCCACACCAAACTGCAAGGGAGGCTGGAACTGCTCTTGTTTGTTTTATAGCTTTGTCCTTTTACTTGTCATGCTCTAAATTTTCTTTGACTATCTTATTAACAGATCACTTCCATTTCATGGTTGCAATAGTTTCTCAATGTTCTGTATGAGCAATTTTAAATTCTAATCTCTGAAAGTTTTTTAATTGGAAAAAATGCTTTTTTAAAAATTCTTTTTCCATGGGGGTCCTTTCTTTGGAATGTTCATCTTAGCTTGTCTCTGGTGCTGTTGGTTTTCCTTAAATAATGATTGCCAACACTTGCTTACTGTGTTATCAGATATTGATACTACTGACATAGAGGTACGCGTTTACCTACAGCAATCACATCGAGTATTTACGACACTTCTCTCAGGTAGGTCCTGTTACTTCCCCGTTATGCAAATGAGGAAACAGGCACAGAGTGTTACTTGCCCAGCATCAAACTCCAGATAATCCTACCGTATTGTATGGTAGACTACCGTATTGTATGGTAGACTACTTTTCAAATGAGTAGTGCATTTTGGACATCTGTGCATGGTTAAAAATGAAGTTGACAAATATTTTCTTTGCTCGCAGCAAAAGAAACCACAATGTTCATTTCTAATACGTTCTCCTCAAACCTCTGACTTTTCTGTCTCCTGTTCTGTCTCCTGTGCAGCTTTCCCCTAATTCATGGAGAAACTGAAGCCATCAGATGAGTGCAAACGTCCATCCCCTTCTGCAGGATCCTTCTAATAATTGTAAAATTAAGCAACACTGAATTCCTTAAAACATGATCACTTTGTGGTGGTGAGCATTAAATATTTCAATGCAAATTTAACAAATCTACTCGAGTAACCTAGTCTCTGAATTTAACGCACCAAAAAACTATTTTAATGGCCAGAATTAAAAACAGTACATTTCTATAGTCCTAAACCAGCAAGATGAATTTAGATCTGTTTGTTATGAAATATATGATCATATATATGATATATATATTATATATTATTATATATTATATATATATATCATATATAATATATGATAATAACTGCATTCCTAAACTGACATAGATGGTTTTAGACCTTTAAAAGACTCTGAAAAGAAATACGTGGTGAAAATTTTGGAGGTATGTTTGTTCTGGGAGATACTCAGCTCAATATTACGGACAATTCCAGCCCTTCTGTCCTGCACAACAAATAACACAAATAGTAATTAATTATAGCGTGCTCATGAGAATAAGCCTGATCTAACAGTGTCTGGCACAGAGAAGACCCTCAAGAAGCATATCTGATCGGTTCTGCCTCACCCTTTCCCTGCCCAGGTGGGTGTCCGAGCCAGCCTGGACGAGGCTCTCAGTTCTCCCAAGACGGAGCTGGCTGATGGTGGCTTTGATCATTAGAGTATACGGCCCTGCTTTAATCAGCGACACAGAACACTGGCCCTAGGCCCCTGCCAGAGAAGTGGGCCTTTGAACTATGTGCTGCTCACCTTTTCTTGAAGCCCTCGACAGGAATATTGAAGGGGGTTTAAAGGACCCAAGATCAATGCATTCCTGACTGTGACCCTTTCATGGATCAAAAGCTCTGAAGTCTCTCCCTAGAGAAACACACATCAAATGGTGTGTTTCACCATTTCAGCCTTTCAGAGGCCGGAGTACTCTCTCAAGCACGTACTGACCCTAGAGAAGCCAGTCCACGATGACAAAAAGAGGCTTCCATTTTTGCCAGCTGTAATCCACTGGTAGTGCCGGCCAAGAGCACTGTTTTAAATGAACCCCGTTTGGCCTTTGCACAAAAGAGCTCTATGACCTCACTCACACTGTGTGTGGGGGAGGAACGTGCCAGGTGCTGGGCTGTGTTTTTGGCATCCTTGTCCTGGCAATTAAGGCAGACAGACAGACTACCGACAAACTAATACACAGTTTTCCTTTTTGCTTTAGCTTTTAAGAATATCAGCTTAACGTAAGTAATTATTCAGGGCCCTAAATTCCACCTACATTGATACTAATTTTTATTTATATCCCTATTGATTCACTGACAACTACCCTTCCAGGCCACTCTGCATCCTTTGCAAAACAAAGCAGGATCTATAGAAACAAGTAATATTTTCTGTGTCAGTACTTTAAATCCTCCATGAAACACAAACTCTCCTTCTTTGGCTTCAGACAACTCATTACAACTTTAGGATTGAAGAGTAATAAACACATACTCTTAATCGATTTCTGTATATGTGGCGGCCATCATGACAAATGTCACACCCACCTTTGTAACACGTCCTCTTCTTCTGTTATGCCCACGAGGCTCTATTGCTCAAACTCACTTTAAAGCACGTTTGTTTCAAAATCTGAAAACACGCTTACTGTATTGGGGAATGGTTTCTCTAGCTCTGGATATAATGATAAGGCCGGTAGACCAGAGTGGGATGTTTCTACCTGCACAATCAGCACAGGAGGGAGAGGCAGGTGGACCTGGGATCAGTCCTGGCTCAGTCACCCACCATCTGTGTCCTCTCCAGAAAGTTACGGAGTCCATCGCTAAGGTTCAGCTTTCTTATACAGAACATAGGGATAAAGAGAGTATCCAGCTCTCAGATTCACTGTGTGGATTACATGCCACATCTTAATAAAGTCCATGGAGTATCCTAAACACTAAATAAATATACCCTCCCTGCACCTTCCCAGCCCCTCATCACACCAGCAATATTTACAGGTGATGTAGAGGAGGGTGAGAGCTTTCAGTCTTATTCACACCAAAACTTGCATTACAGTAGTCAAAATAAAAGTGACCATATAACCTACATATATATATATAAAATGAAATATATATACATATATATATATACATAGCCATAAAAAAGAAATAATGCCATCTGCAGCAACATGGATGGACCTAGAGATTATCATACTGAGTGAAGTCAGACAGAGAAAGACAAATACCATATGATATCACTTATATGTGGAATCTAAAACAGGACACACTTAGACTTATCTACAAAACAGACTCACAGACATAGAGATCAGACTTGTAGTTGACAAGGGGTTGCGGAGGGATGGATCGGGAGTTCAGGGTTAGCAGATGCAAATTATTATATATAGGATGGATAAACAAGGTCCTAGTGTATAGCACAGGGAACTAGATTCACTCTCCTGTGATAAACCATAATGGAAAAGAATATGAAAAAGAATGTGTATATAACTGACTCACTTCGCTGTACAGCAGACATGAATACAACACTGTAAATCAACTATATTTCAAGAAAATAAATCTAAGCAAATAAGTGATGATCTGAGAATAAAACAGAAAAGAATAACTGACAGAAGCCCTGTGTGAAAATCTGGAAGTACGTTGCATAAAATCACTGCTTCCTTTCCTAGCTCCTCCCTCCCATGGGAAGTGGGATAAAGAAAGTGGACAAAGGTAGGAACTTAGGGTGGGGACAGTGCCTGTTTTGTTCCCTGATGTGTCCCAAGTGTGAAGGTCAGCATCTTCTCACATGGATTTGGTGCTTCATAAATATTTGATGTAGAGAACTGAATAGTGAGGAAGAAAATAGAATATCCAGTCCTAGAACGTTTCTATTTTCCTTGGCGTTCAGGGGTGAAAATAACGATTTCTATCAGAAAACAGAAAGAAGTCTTTAAGTTTCCACCACAGAGAAGGTGCTCGATCTTGTTCGTTTTCCTCAAGTACATGCAAAAAGCATCAGTGAACTGCCTCAGGAACCCCAGTGTAACAGGTTATAAATCCAGCGTACAGAAGCCCTGCTAAAGCTGATGCCTCTTCCATTAGGAGGCCCCCGCCCTCTTCTGACCCAGCCCGAATTTAAAAGGGGCAAAGGCTGAGACAAAGTAGTTCGCCTGCATGATACCTGAACAACTTAGTTGATTTACAGTTTCATGTAAGTTTCACAAAAGACCCTGAATAGCCAAAGCAATCTTGAGAAAGAAAAACAGAGCTGGAGGAATCAGGCTCCCTGACTTCAGACTATACTACAAAGCTACAGTAATCAAGACAGTATGGTACTGGCACAAAAACAGAAATATAGATCAGTGGGACAGGATAGAAAGCCCAGAGATAAACCCACTCACCTATGGTCAATCTGTGACAGAGGAGGCAAGAATATACAATGGAGAAAAGACAGTCTCTTCAATAAGTGGTGCTGGGAAAATTGGACAGCTACACGTAAAAGAATGAAATTATTACATTCTCTAACCCTGTACACAAGAATACAATGGATTAAAGACCTAAATGTAAGACCGGATACTCTGAAACCCCTAGAGGAAACATAGGCAAGACACTCTTTGACATAAATCACTGCAATATCTTTTGGATTTGTCTCCTAGCGTAATGGAAATAAAAGCAAAAATAAACAAATGGGATCTAATTTTTTTTCTTTGCAGTACACGGGCCTCTCACTGTTGCGGCCTCTCCCGTTGCGGAGCACCGGCTCCGCACGCGCAGGCTCAGCGGCCATGGCTCACGAGCCCAGCCGCTCCGCGGCATGTGGGATCTTCCCGGACCAGGGCGCGAACCCGTGTCCCCTGCATCAGCAGGCAGGCTCCCAGGAAAGCCCATGGGACCTAATTTTGCTAGTTCCTACTGTTTGCTCTCCTGATGGGTGAAACAATATACAATGAAATCCACTTAAAGCATAATGTGCTACACAAGAAAGTTAGGTTAATGGGAGTCAATTGAAAATACTCTGCCAGATGAGCTAATGATTCAGTTTGCTTTTCAAAATAGACTAGCACCGAGCATCAATCTTATCACTCTCTTTAAGCACAGTCTGGACACCCAGCATCACTCACCTGCCACTGGTTAGACTGCGAAGTTTTTTGGGAAAATATCAGAGCATTTTGTTTTGACGGCTAGAATCTGATAAGCAATGGCTATTGTGGTAACCAAAAATACAGTGCTGCTCTGAATATGAAGAGAGATGATGGAAACAATAGAGGGAACTGTGAAGAATGGCTTGGACAGGTGATGCTCTATGGTTTATCGTGTCTTAGGTTGGATTCCATGGAGACAGACTCAGAGATGGAGATTTGAGAGCAGGATGCAGTGGCGGGTACACTGGGGAGAACCATCACTAAAGTAGCCATGGAAGAAGGACTGGGCGGAGGAAAATGCTGAGCTCTGGAGCTCAGACAGCCCTTCAGAATTGTCCCAGATCGAGGCAAGGGGGTTGAGCCTTTGTAGTGCCATCACTGACCTTGGATGTGGGCTGCCCTGGGGAAGAAGCTTAACCTCGAGTGAGGCAGCTCCTTTTAACCAAATGCCCCAGACGGGATGCAGCTGAGAGCCATCGGCTGCCAACACGCCCAGCAGCGGGTGCAATAAATACTTTGGTTCTAAATGGGTATCTGGATGGCCAATTACAGCAGCCACTGAAACCGGCAGGTTTAAATAACAATATACTGGGCTGGTCAAAAACTTTGTTTGGGTTTTTCCGTATGAGCTTATGGAAAAACCCGAACGGACTTTTTGGCCAACCCTATATTTAAGTGACCGTAACTGACTCATGATTTGCACAGAAAGGACATTTAGTAAATATTTGTCGAATGGGTGAATGAGTAGTTATTATGAGGGAAGAATGATAAGCACTGGATTTAAACTTCATCAGAAGGGATGTAAAATGAGGCTACAGGAAAATACAGAATCCACTCAGAAACCAGGAAAAGCTCCAGCTCAGATATCTGTAATGTACTTTGCCATTTGACTGAATTATTAAAATTATTCAGATTCTGCATTTAGTAAGCCTTGGGGAGAAGGTAGAGAGAAAAGTTCCAAAAGGGAACTTGGGGAATCAAGTTACAACAAGTGAGGGTACCCCTCCCCCATTTCACTGTAAAATAGCTATTATTCCACTACATAAGAGTTTGACAGAAAATTTCACATCTTTAAAAAACAAATAATTAGTCTTGTGTGAAGCAGCAGAGAGAAATGAAAAGCATCACTGATCAACTCCTTCCAAAATTAATGACTCTTCCTGCTTGGAGCCCTTTCAACTAACGTAATCATCATCTAAAGCTCTTTGTGAAGGTCATTTCTGAGCACAGCCTATGCTGCTGTCTAATGGTCCAAGCACCCTTTTCTCCGAGTGTTTAGACCTGCTCACCTTGCAGCCAGCAATTTAATCACAAAGACACTTTCCCAACATTATGCATTCCTACATTAGATGATGTCCTTTACTCAACATCCACATTAAAAAAAAAGAGATATATATTGGGCTTCCCTGGTGGCACAGTGGTTGAGAGTCCGCCTGCCGATGCAGGGGACACAGGTTCGTGCCCCTGTCCGGGAAGATCCCACATGCCGCGGAGCGGCTGGGCCCGTGAGCCATGGGCGCTGAGCCTGCGCGTCCGGAGCCTGTGCTCCGCAAAGGGAGAGGCCGCAACAGTGAGAGGCCCGTGTACCGCAAAAAAAAAAGAGATATATAAATTAGATGTTGCAATGAATCCGTTTTATCCCGTGACTTCTACGGTGATTTCAAAAACGCTTCACCTTTTTTTTCAGTTGCTTTCAAACTAGGTTTTCTTAGCCCATAAGCATTTCTGCCCCCCAAGATTTATCTGATTAAAGACTTAAAGATAACTTATCAAATATCTTTAAACTATCATGATACTGTAACAAAAATGCATAAATCCATTGTGCTAACTATAAATTTTTACTATGACTCACTGATCTGTTCCTGTTAAGATGAAATCATTTTTGTACGGATCCCAAATGATCCTGCCATCTCTACCTACTTTATTTTCTTTTAAAGTTCAGAGATTTTTTTATTTCATACTTTTTTTTTAAACATCTTTATTGGAGTATAATTGCTTTACAATGGTGTGTTAGTTTCTGCTTTATAACAAAGTGAGTCAGTTATACATACACATATGTCCCCATATCTCTTCCCTCTTGCGTCTCTCTCCCTCCCACCCTCCCTATCCCACCCCTCTAGGTGGTCACAAAGCACCGAGCTGGTCTCCCTGTGCTATGCGGCTGCTTCCCACTAGCTATCTATTTTACATTTGGTAGTGTATATATGTCCATGCCACTCTCTCACTCTGTCCCAGCTTAACATCTACTTTAAAAGAACCCTGATAGAGCAAGTAAACTTACAATTTTTTTTTAAAAACATACTTAAAAATAAATATTTAAATATATTTAGGACAACTGATTTTTTATGCCAAAGAACAAGTCTTCTCTTAAACTGGTTTTAATTTTTATTAGGTAAATGTGCATTTACCTCATCAAACAGAGCCTGTTTGACTCTTCAGTTCAATGTATTTGTGGAAGAATATTCTGTCTAGGGACTTCCCTGGCAGCACAGTGGATAGGACCCTGCGCTCCCAATGCAGGGGGCCTGGGTTTGATCCCAGGTCAGAGAGCTAGATCCCACATGCATGTCACAACTAAGAGTTCCCATGCCACAACTAAGGAGCCCACGTGCTGCAACTGGGGAGATGGCAAGCCGCAACTAAGGAGCCCGGGAGCCACAACTAAGGAGCCTGCTTGCCGCACCAAATAAATAAATAAATAATTTTTAAAAAAGGAGACATATCCTGACAAAGTAATTGAATTTCAAGGATGAAAGAAGTTAAAAAATAAAAGAATATTCTGTCTACATAATACGAATGTAACTTTTTGGTCATCCTATGAATTAGTTTATATTAGCTTAGTTAAGGGATTATCAGGTCTTTTCCAGGAGTTTTTGCTCTAACAGTAAGAATTATTAAACAAGATACCTCTATCTGGCAGAACTGACCAGTCAGCTGGGATCACGCCTATGCCTGTGCAGGGAATCTGGGACAGGAGACACACAGGCGACACACGTGCACACCTGCCACATGTGCACGTGGGTCTCCCCCGAAGCTTGAAATTCCACCAATGGCAAATTATATGCCCTTTCTGTAAAGATTAGCGCTTCTCACGGCCTCCTGTTAAAGTATTCCTAAACGGGGTTATCAGTAAGATGATGGGGGGAAACAGAGGTGGAGGAATATGTCTTTTGTTGTGTTAGAGGGAAGAATTGCTAAATTTTGCCCAGATGTATGTGTGATGCAAGAATAAGCACTGAAAAAAAAATTCAGAATAATTCCAAAATAATAATGGAAAATTTAACATTTTATTTACTGACAGGCACTACCTAAGGCATACTTTTTTTTTTTAAAGGCAGGAATAAAAGATAAGAGTCAACACAGCACTGTGTCTTCATTGATGATTCTGCGGATGTTTTCCCTTTTCTGCTATCATCAGTAACCTTCACTTTACTTTCAAGTGTGAGAGTGATAGTCTTAAAATAGAACCATTGCTTTCTTGAAGCCATAAATGAAGTCACTGCTTGGCTAAACCTTGCTTTTAATCCAGCTTCCATCTCAAGGAAGAAAAACAATCTGGACTCCTATTTTGAAAATCTGACCCATAATATAAATCAGGGCACAAACAGCAGCACTAGTCTCTATCTGCGGTGAATGTCATGATGAGTCTGAATCATATTTTCAGGACTGAGTCCAATTGATACAGCTGTTCCTGCTGACTTAACGGAAGAACCTTTCTCCTGTTTTCAGATTTGCCCCAAGGCTTAGCTACAAGAATAATAATACTTGTGTTTTTTTTATGGTTTTTTTTCTCTGCAGCACGTGGGCCCCTCACCGCCGCGGAGCACGGGCTCCGGACACGCAGGCTCAGCGGCCATGGCTCACGGGCCCAGCGGCACGCAGGACCCTCCCGGACCGGGGCACGAACCCGCGTCCCCCGCATCGGCAGGCGGACTTCCAACCACTGCGCCACCAGGGAAGCCCAATACTTGTTTTTAAAATGCGAATTCATTCACTCTATAGAGTACTCTTGGGTACTTGTTACATGCCGGGTCCCATGCTGGGGTGGGGGACACTCAAATGAATGAGGTGCAGTTCCTGTCCCCACCTGCTGTGACCGCCACATGTTTTTAGCTCTACTCAATGTTTTGTAATAACCTATAATGGAAAAGAATCTGAAAAAGAATATATATATGTATAACTGAATCATTTTGCTGTACACTTGAAGTATAGTTAATTTACAATGTTGTGTTAGTTTCAATAAAAAAACACACACAAAAATACGGACCTCAGATAAGCAAGTTTTTTGAAAAATAAACTTTTTGACTCCTTCAAAACATATTTTAGTTAGGTGATGATAAGAGCTGTTTTTAAAAAGTTAATACCAACACTGGAATAAAAATGGGGTTCAAAGAAAATACAAGAATGCAAATGTACTCACTGAAAGGGGAAAAGTAACAGTGATTACATGTCAAATATGGCTATAAGTTTCCTGAAAGCCATGGCAAAACTGTTCCCCATGATAGTCGTATAGCTTTCAGGAAAGCCTAAAACTTTTTCTAGATTAAGTATCAGCATCAGAGTCTCTCTCAGGTGAGGTGGGGGAGGGATGGATTGGGAGTTGGGGATTAGCAGAAACAAACTATTATATACAGGATGGATAAATGACAAAGTCCTACTGTATAGCACAGGGAACTATATTCAATATCCTGTGATAAGCTGTAACGGAAAAGAATATAAAAAAATGTATATGTATAACCGAATCACTTTGCTGTACAGCAGAAACTAACACAGCATTGTAAATCAGCTATCCTTCAATTAAAAAAAAAATAAGAGAAGTCTGTCTCAGCTTTAGGACTGGAAGGAAAAGTTGCAGTTGAGGCTGGAGCTTCAGATGATGGAGCCCTGACCATGTCATGTCCTTGTGGAATCCCAGCTTCCCTGACGAGGCCTGGCAGACAGGGAGCAACACCACTGGGCAGGATTCCAGTCTTTCTGAGTTGGATCAAGTGACTATTACCCCCAGCAATGCCAATACTAAGGCTTTTCACTGGACACTGGCTTCCATTCTCACTAAGGCAAGAAAAGGGACGTGTCAAATTCTCCTCTGTTTCCGGGCGCTTGTGCTCAGAAGCGGCAAAAGCATTCGCGCTCACATGTCCTTGGCCAAAGCAACTCACGTGGCCACAGCTAACTAGAGGGGTCGGGGGAGTACAGTTCTTTATGAACCAGAAATGGGGAGACTAGACGTATCTGGTGAAGAGCATCCTTGACGACCACACTCTGAAAGCCTTCCTTTGGATGGGCGTCCTGATCACAGCCTCTTTTCCTCTGCAGAGTATCGCTATGTCTCATTAAAAGGCAACCAGGGCAGATCTGGAGGTGGGGACAAATTCTGTGGAGCATGGACTTGACCTGGGGGAGTGACGGGGCCTGATCTCAGGCTGTTGTCTCCAAGACTCAGATGGCTGACCCAGGAGACAGTAATCCAGGAGTGAAAAAGAAACCAGGCGGCATGAAGGGACCAGACGGAGAGAGAAAGACCTGGATGCTGGGCAACTCGGATAAGAGCAGGAACTTACCCGTCTACCTGCCTGCCTGCCAGCCACAACTGCCTCTTGTGCACTGACCAAGTTACTAGCACAATTCTGCGTTCTGGGGATTTAGAAGGAAATGAGACGGCTGGAGGATGCACAGTAATTATAAAGGACACTGAGTCTGGAGTGTGTGCAGGGACACAGCACTGACTCGGTCCAAGGCCAGGTGCATGCACCCTTCATTTCCCTGAGCATTTCTTGCACACGTTGCATTTGATACCTGGGACAACTCAATGAGGTATCATTGTCATAACCATTCCACCAACCTGGTGACGGTCCTTCAGGGCATTAGGTAAAGCCACTGGACCCCGATCACACAACTGACCCAAGACTCAGTTCTCTGACTCCAAAGTCCCCTTTCATCTTACTTTTGGACTGTGATGCTGCCATTCTCACCAGAACACACCAAGTGAAAAGTTTCCTGAGTGTAGCTCTTTACTAAGATTGGCGTTTTGCACCTGAGTCCTATTTGCTGTGATTACAAATGTAAACAGAATGTTAATCTAACCATAGACACAGGACGCTTCTTGGATTCTTTCCATGACCCTCAAGGAATTCCTCAAATTGACATTTTACGTTGCCAAGCAGTTTTAGAAAACGGTTACTTTGCTTTGAAACAATCTCTTGCCAGGATACAAGTGGTCTTATCTCGAAAACAGCCCAACACAGATGCCTCAAGATGAGTGAATCCGAATCTGCTTCCTCCTGGTGGGAGGTAAGTCTTAAGGTCAAAATGGTGCCCGCTCTTCCCAGAAGAACATCAACAACATTATGTCAAAAAGAGCTGTCGGGTTCTTGTGGCTACAATGGTACTTCCAGTTACAAAAGACAAAGGTGCTTCTTAAGTCGATTCCCCATGACCTCTGCCACCGCCCCCCCACTAGTTAGGCTAAACTGAAGTTAGTTTAAGCAGTGCTAGAAAAAGGCTTCTAAACCACTGAAAACTATTCCAGGTGTTAGTGGTTTTTCTTGACTAAGAGAGTTGCACAAACGTCCCTCGCTCTTTCATTGTGAGGCATCTAGAGCCCCACGCGCCACTCTGAGCCTGAAGAAAAGAGGATTAAAAAGTGCTGCCTCAAGAAAGTAACGAGGCCAAATGTTTCTTCTCTAGTTTAGGATGGTTTTTGCACTTTTCAGGGTAGAATACTGAAACCTCAGAGTATACTGGGTCATAAATACACAGGGGTTGGGTGTTACCAGAGGATGTAAAAAAAGTACCAAAAGAGAACAGTTGAGAGAATAGAATCTTCTGAGTCTACAACACCTTCTAGAAGAACGAAGCTCTGATTCTAAACAATCATTTCTAGTTCTGGAGATTAGAAAAAGCACCAGATGATCATCCCATACTCGATTAGCTAGACAGGTATCCATTTAGTAGTGCCTAAGTCCCTATTTCTGATTCTTCTCTGACTTTCTGGGTTTCAAGAGAGACTCCTCAGGGAAACCATCTATCAGGAAGGGGATGCAAAAATCTGTTCCTTGGTCTCAGTCCTGCAATGTCTCACAAAATAAATGTATCAGTTGGCATTAGGTCCTGTGAAGTCAGGCTGAGGGTTTTGGTACTTCCCAAGGTTCAGGAGCTACCTGTCATTATTAAGATATGAATTCTAGGGGTGGTGGCTCAGCCCCCAGTGACACAGCCTGAATCAGCTGCTGCCCCAGCCATGTCCCCCGGCAACAGACAGCGCCTGCTTCCTGGAGCCCCCCTGCCTCTGGGGCAGCCACGGGGCTGCTCTGGGGTTCAAAGTAAGACGACTGCTGGACCTGTACAATCAATCAGTGGCTAGCTAATGGGAGTCAGCATGCTTTTTGGGGGGAAAGCATAGAGATTTTGGAAGTCTTTACTATGTACTACCTGTAAGATTTGCCCGAGTCTCAGTTTCCCTGTTTAAAACTAGGAATAACGATCTACTGTACTAAGGTTAAATGACATGGTATGTTTTAGTATGTAGTCCAGAATCTGGAACATAGTAAGTATTCAAAAAAATGTTCGTTCCCTCACATTCCCTCCCGTCTCCATAGGAGGAGGTAAGTTCTACAGCTCTTGTTCACACAGGACCACTTGCTATATAACATTTTCATTGCTTTGAGGTCAATTTAGAATAGCATTGCTGCAAAAACAGAGCCGTAGCAAAAGAGAAGATAAAACATACCTCTGTTTACGGTGACTCGGGTCATGACTCTCCAGCTCAGCAGCCCTGAGCAGAGCTTGGGGTATAAATGACCTTGAATCTGCTTTACTTCACTAAGAGCTGAAATTTAAAACCATTCTTTGTGGTGCCTTCAGGACGGTTTTGCTTAAATAGCTCACAATGGCGACATCCTCCTTAAAGGGCCCTTGGTGAGCCAATCAGTTTCGGTCTCATCTACTTCAATGAAAATGGAAAAAAAAAAAAAATTCCAAGCTGGAGAAGAATCAGGTATGCTTCTTTCCTAGAAACAGCTGTAAAGTGGACCTAAATAGAAAAATCTAGAAATAAACGCAAGGCTGCTGGGAAGATGCTAAAAATTCCGCTCATTCTTTCCCTGACGAGGTGCTATTAGTGCGAAAACTGTCTCAGGCATGTGAATTTTTAATCACTAAAGGTCACCCAAAGCATATAAATATACAGGGAACCATCTCTCTGTGTGGATATCTATCACACAGCGACCAATTACTCTTATTCGTGGTTCTACGCAAAGTGTAGTTTTAAGGAAAAATGAAAGCACGTGACAAATCATAAAATGAACATGCTGAGAACGGCATTGCCTTGGTCTGTTCCACGGGATGCCAGTGTCCTAACTTGCTTGGGCACTCTGATTGGCAGCAGATAGATAACCATCACCCCTTGGACAGTTTTCAAAATGCATGGACAGAACATAGCATACCACGTGTTGAAACGACACATCATATCAAACTAAATAGGAACTTTCATGAGACGAATAGTGCTACCAGCAGGTGAAATCTGTTACCATTTTGTCCCTTTATCCTCACCACTCCTAGAATCAGCATATTTCTCTGTTTCAGAGAATGAGGTGTTTGGTGTAATTATGATTTCCAGATTACTGATGTGTAACACTGAAGCACTGAACCCGTTCACTGGAGGCATCTGCGATGTCAAGTTTTCTTAAATGCATCCTGTGTTTCCCTGCCTTGTGAATTAGAAGTGCTAATAAATGCCATCTAACCTCCTCTTAATGACTCAGTTATTCATGAACAAATAGCTATGGAGTTTTAGAGTAGGGAAGAAATTCAGGAATGATTCCGTTCCCCAAGCCCATCCCTCTATATTTTACTTGAACTTCAGAGATGCTGAGTGACTTGCTAATTAATGTCACGTAGGTAGATATTACAGGACCTCACCCTAAAATCTAGGTTTCCTAATTCCAAACTTTGGGGCTCTTTCTCGTACACAGTAAATCCCAATTATATTGGATTTCTGCTATGTGCCCTTGCCCTTGCCGGTCATATTTTACCCTCAGGTTCACGTATACCTCACTCTCTCACCTCCTTCAGGGTTTGTCCGCAATTGTTACCTTTTCAGTAAGGTCCTCCCTGATGGCTCTATTTAAATTTGCAACCCTCTCTCTGTTCTCTGGCATTATTTTCACTTTTCTCTGATTTCTTTTCTGTCTACATCATTTGTCACATTCTAACCTTCTATATATGCAATCTACCTTATTTTATTTTATTGTCTTTCTCTTTCTATCACTAGAATGACATCTTTGTGAAGAAAACGTTTTTGTCTCTTGTTCATGACTGTATTCTATAACAGTGTCTGGCCAATCATAGGTGCTCAGTGAACATTTGTCAAGTAAGTCACTAGTCTGAATGATTAAACTTCACAGAAGTTTGATAACCAAATAAGTCTGGTGTTACAATGTTTGCAATATGGGGGTTCTGAGTTATTATCTCTTCTTGTTGGTGAAGAAGGTTAAGAAATTGTTAAAAAAAACAAATTATTTGTTAAGCAAAGTCCTATGGTTAAAAAAAAAGTAAAGTTGAGTTTTAGCTGGTTGAACTGTAGCATAAAATTTCTTTTTAGATGACAGAATAAAATATATGTTGCATTTACAAATATACTTCCAGCAAAACTACTGAAAGCACCGATGACTGTGCTATCAATGAAAATAAAATGAGGACCTACTTAGGAAAATCCTCTATAAGTGTATCCAGTGGGTACACAGTGTTTCAGACCGTTTCTGCCCCAAAATGGTCTTGCTTGTTTGGTAGGTAGTTCACATGGCTACTTTAAAGCTAGTTGATGGGAAATCAACAACAGTGTTTGTCAAATCACTCTATGTAAAAACCCTAGGGGTTGCTGGGTAGTTTAAAGAGTAATCTTCAATAAGGGACATAAAAGAGCTTTATAGCAGTGAGTTTCAAAGGAGGATGAGTCTTTGAAAAATTTGTCTGAAAATAATGAATTAAGTTAAGATGTCCTTTGTGGTTTTATTGTAGGGGAGGATTGGAAGGAACTTAACTGTTTAACCGTAAGGAAATAAGTAAATTGCTGACTGGAAAATGGTGCTTCAGTTAACATGGTAACTAAAAAGACCAGAGAGCAACTTAGAAAAATCCTATGAAATAATATTAAATTCTCGGGACTTCCCTGGTGGTGCAGTGGTTAAGAATCCGCCTGCCAATGCAGGGGACACAGGTTTGATCCCTGGTCCAGGAAGATCCCACATGCCACGGAGCAACTAAGCCCGTTCGCCACAACTCCTGAGCCTGGGCTCTAGAGCCCGCGAGCCACAACTACTGAGCCCGCGTGCCACAACTACTGAAGCCCATGCACCTACAGCCCATGCTCCACAACAAGAGAAGCCACCACAATGAAAAGCCGGCGCACTGCAATGAAGAGAAGCCCCTGCTTGTCTCAACTAGAGAAAGCCCATGTGCAGCAACGAAGACCCAACACAGCCAAAAATAAAAATGAATTAAATAAATTAAAAAAATAATATTAAATTCTTTACATATTTGAAACCACATGTGGTGACTGCAGCCATGTAAAAATATGCACGTGGACAAACTTGAAGGTGACATTATGAATAATAAGTAAAGTGGTTTCTTCATTTTCCCAGCTTTGATACTTTATAACTAATAGAATAATAATAAGAGAAATATACTGATTATGGAGCATAAGTGACAGCAGTTCCTAAGGTAACTAAGGAAAAACTGGTTCACATGGAAGGCAATTACTGACATGTTTGGACTGACATTTGAAAGTGATTTCCCAAACTGTGTTCAGAATTTTCCAGATAATAATAGCTGTATTGCCCACACAAAAAAGGGACATGAGACAAATGAACTTATCTATGAAACAGAAACAGATTCACAGAAACAGAGAACAGACTTGTGGTTGGCAAGGGGGAGGGGGTGTGGGGGAAGGTTGGAGTGGGAGTTTGGGATTAGCAAATGCAAACTAGTATATATAGGATGGATAAACAACAGGTCCTACTGTTTAGCACAGGGAACTACATTCAATATCCTGTGATAAACCAGATTGAAAAGAAAATGAAAAAGAATATATATGAGTATAACTCAATCACTTTGCTGTACACCAGAAATTAACACAACACTGTAAATCAACTATACTTCAATTTTAAAAAAAGGGATGTGTCATTAAATGAGATTTTTACCCCTATTGGAGATTCACGATACAACTATTAACTAAAGGCTCTGAAAATGTCTGTACTAAGATAAATGATTTAGTACACATTATTTTTCCCCTCAATCATTTGACCAAATGCCATTTTTTTTCCTATTCTACCTATGGATATCCTGAGAAGGACCACTTCCCCAGCACAGCTGGGGAAGTGCACATTAAGCACAGAGCTACCTAGGTTTTCCTCCAGTGAAGTTTCAAATACAAGAAAACGCAGAAGAAATCAAGGGAAAAAAAATGAAGAGAAGTGGCTGAGCAGTAGTTGGGTCTAGGCTGCTTTATCCTTGCAGGGGGTCTGAGAAAGACTGGCCTTACAGTTAACTATTGGAGTCGGGAGGCAAAGAGGAAACTTCCCTCTGAAAAGAAGAGCCAAATAGAAAGCCATCCATGGAGACCTTTTATAGCAGGGCTGAGGCAGTTCCAGAGGCAGATGATCATGTCACACAGTTGGGAGATGAGCCACTTGGAAGTCAACATCTTAGAGATTACAGAACACAGTTAGGAGCTACAAGGAAGGTTCTGGAACCCATGTAGTCCCATCATACTCTGTACTCATCACAATTAGAGCATTATTCATTTCTTAGGAATCACTGTAAGCTCCTCCCTTCCTCCCTTTCTCCTCGCCCCCCCCCCCGCCCCCATAAGCTTCTTGATGGCAGCAAGCATTATGGTCACTTTTGTATCCACAGTGGTGTTGAATAAATATACATTGAATGAACAATAGAAAGTGAATGAATGAATGTTCTTGTGCTCTGCGGAATATTGGACCGGGTGATCTCATTTTTTTCCAACTGCAGCTCTTTAATAAAATAGTCCTTGGGCTTCCCTGCTGGCGCAGTGGTGAAGAATCCGCCTGCCAATTCAGGGGACACATGTTCGAGCCCTGGCCCGGGAAGATCCCACATGCCGCAGAGCAACTAAGTCCATGCGCCGCAACTACTGAGCCTGCACTCTAGAGCCCACGAGCCACAACTACTGAAGCCTGTGCACCTAGAGCCCGTGCTCCGCAACAAGAGGAGCCACTGCAATGAGAAACGTGCGCACTGCAATGAAGAGTAGCCCCCGCTCGCCACAACTAGAGAAAGCCCGCGCAGCAAAGACCTAACGCTGCCAAAAATAAATATATTTTTTAAAAAAGTCCTCAATCAACGTTCCATATTTTCATCAGATTAGAAAGTACTAGAATAATCGTTCTTAACCTTTCCCTAATTTCTGCTTTGCTCGTTAGTTTAAAATTCATATTTATTACTGGTTTCATAATGCATGACATTGTAAAACATGCAAACATTTGATAAAGCTAATTCACCTATCAACCGTGATGCTGGAAACTGTGTAGCTGGTTTGGCATGCAAGATCATTGTCTTTGAGGTCTTTCTATTTTAGGAAATATGGATTACTTACATTATTTTTTGTGGCTGCAGAGGATTCCATAAAACGGTTGTACTGTAAGTTAATTTTCCCTTACGGATGGACATTTAGGGGGTTAACGCGATTTGCTATTATGGGAAATGTATTCTAGATGAGATACTGAAAAACAAAATTGTTTTATCATAAATTTAAAATCTGAAATACTGCCAAATTGTCATCCCCCAAAATGCCTCATTAAATTTACATTGCTGCCAGCAACGTAGAGCATATGCATTTTCTATACTTGTACCAAAATATTTTTATCGAATTAAATTTTTTCTAATAATTAGAGTGAAAAATGGTATGTTATTTTGCAGTTCTCAGATAACTGCTGACGTTTAGCAAGTTTTTTATATAGAATTTGTCACTGTATATTTTCAGTTAATATAGTTTGAATTATATTAAAAATACAAAAACCATGTCATCACTATAAATTATCCAGCCTTACTGCCTTATTGTAAGTAAGACTGAACCTTTAAATTCTTCACAAAAATACAATTATCTATTCACGTGGTGCTGAAAGATCGCCAGTGCTCCAGGTTTTAGAATCTTCCTCACTGGGAGGCTGCAATCCTTCAATACCTTACAGAAAATTTGGTCACCTTTCCGGACAAACGGTTCTTACTTCAAGACAACATCACTTCTTCCACTTTCTAAGTGAATCGCCCCTCACTCACGTTACTGTCTCATGGATAGAGAATACGTGTCTACTTCTATAGCCTTTAGGCCTAGCACAGGGCTTTGGTACATTGAGAACAAATCTATTACAGTTGTTATAGATTTAGCCATCTAGGCATAACAAAAACTTTCAAATGCTAGAAACCACATTCTCACCCTGCTTTTCCCTACCCTAAACTCTAATTCTACCATTGTTTGAAAAAAAATGACCAAGCATTCCTATGCTGTCAAGTAGCAAAATCATAAGTCGAAAAGACTATTATGATCAAAGGGTCAAAAATTATCAGTTGAATTATCTGATCATTATGGCATGTAAAAAGCTCTTTGTGTTTTAATAGGCAGAGGTGAATGGGGGACTTCCCTGGTAGCGCAGTGGTTAAGAATCCACCTGCCAATGCAGGGGACATGGGTTCGAGCCCTGGCCTGGGAAGATCCCTCATGCTGTGGAGCAACTAAGCCCATGTGCCACAACTACTGAGCCTGCGTGCCTAGAGCCCGTGCTCCACAACAAAGAGAAGCCGCTGTAATGAGAAGCCTGTGCACCGCAACGAAGAGTAGCCCCCGCTCGCCACAACTAGAGAAAGGACGCACATAGCAATGAAGACCCAATACAGCCAATAAATAAATAAATAAATAAATAAATAAATAAATAAATAAATAAATAAATAAAAGGGAATGGTGTAGATAGTGATTGGGTATAAGAGAATAAATGGAAACACAAAGGTATTAGTCAAGATATTTTAAATACACACACACACACACACACACACACACACACATCCTGAATGGTATAATGCTGGGTAGTTCTTGAACTAATAATTTTTGGAACAGGGATTATTAAGGTAAGAAAATTATTACAAAAGGAAAAACTTACAGTTCTTGATTTTTTCAAACTATATCTGTCCTGAAGAATTCTGTAATTTTTTAAAAATGGGTTTGCTTTTATTTAAATAAAAGATCATGGATAAGAGGAAAGCAGATTCCCATTGCACTGAAATTAATGTTTAGACTCTGTCTGTGTTCTGTCAAAGTAACTTTTCAATGGCTAAGTATGAAAAAAAATTTCAATATATACCACTCATTATTCACTGACTTGGTGAAAATAAATGAGATAGTTTCAGATTCAGGAAAATTTGTTTTAAGTACTTGATTTTTTTGTTTGTTTTTTGGTATGCGGGCCTCTCACTGTTGTGGCCTCTCCCGTTGTGGAGCACAGGCTCCGGACGCGCAGGCTCAGCGGCCATGGCTCACGGGCCCAGCCGCTCCGCGGCATGTGGGATCTTCCCGGACCGGGGCACGAACCCGTATCCCCTGCATCGGCAGGCGGACTCTCAACCACTGTGCCACCAGGGAAGCCCAGAAACCAGTTTTTAAACTCCAGCTTCTATTAACAGTGCTTCTACTCCACCATTATTTCCTATTTATCATCCTATTGTGTCTACCTCACTCACTTTGGGTATTTTGAAATATGCCATATAATCAAATATCTAACCCTCAAAATTGTACCTATAGTCTCTAAAATGTAATTGGAATAAGGCTGTTTCTGTTACCTGTACAAATTTCCACTTAGCTGTCTTACTCTATCGGACTAAGATTTTCTTTCTTTACAACTACAGAGAAAAGAATACCTATTAGATTACAGGTTATAAGGTATCTGAGTCACTGTTAAAGATACTGAAATGTCGGGACTTCCCTGGTGGCGCAGTCGTTGAGAGTCCGCCTGCCAATGCAGGGGACACGGGTTTGAGCCCCGGTCCGCGAAGATCCCACATGCCGCGGTGCTACTAGGCCCGTGAGCCATGGCCGCTGAGCCTGCGCGTCCGGAGCCTGTGCTCCGCAACGGGAGAGGCCACAGCGGTGAGAGGCCCACGTACTGCAAAAAAAAAAAAAAAAAAAAAAAAGATACTGAAATGTCAGTAAGTGAAAGAATTTTAGTCTGATGCTTTGTTCCGAGGGCATTTCATATTTTATGCTATTGAAAAAAAAATTAAAAATTTTCCAGGGATGGAAAGACACAAAAATTGATCATGTACAGAAAATAATACCTTAGATCAGGGGAGATAATAAACTTTTAAGTCACCAGGTCCTGGGTCATAGGAATGTTCCCGAAATAAAACTGTTGAGCTGAGAACAACAGGAAATTGCAACTTACATGCTTTAAAAAGCTTTCATGCTGCCACAAAGCCACCTACTCACTCGACATCCTATGGGTTGCTAATGGTTTCTGGCTAAGGATTTTCTTTGTCTTAATCACCAAGGGATCACCTCTTTCCAAATCGATCACAGCCCACTGGCTAATCTGATCCTAAAGTGCAGTTCTCAGCTCTGTTTTGAAAATCCTTCAAGCATACCATCAATCCAATTTCAGTGACAACTGATTCAATATTTACAACTCACGTCACTCACGTCCACTTCTTGGACAGATACGGCTGGAAAAACCCGAAGGTAACAATCACATGCCCTTTGGGAAAGATTATAGTTTAGTTATTTACTTTTCAGTTAGGAAAAAACAGGCCAGATACCTTTAATGCTAGTACTTCTCTGTGACAGCTTTGAAAGATTTTTATTAAGCCGATTAGATATTATTGTAAAAACCGAGTCCTTGGCAGGAGGTAACGCTAGGAGGAGCACTGCTGCTCCCCAATTCAGGTGTCTTTTAAAAGCAGATGTGTTAAAAGCCAAAGCAGGTGCAAGGAGAATTTGAAAATGAGTCTCAGTGGAAAAGCGCTGCATTTCGACGTGCAGCGTCCTGGGTGAAGAAACTGAGTCCTGATGTGATTACAGAGACGGAAACGTTGGCTGTCGTGGCTCCACCCCCAGACCTTACAGCTCATCTTACGCGAGTGGAATATTCCTCATTTCCCTACCAGCATTTCTCGCCCGAGAACCCTTAGAGAACACAGGGATGTCACCTCAGAGATTCTTTACCAAAAAACACACGCGTATTTGCATCACTGTGCATCTTTGTTCTATATACTTTTTCAAGAGAAATTGAAGATGGTCACATTGACACAAAGCTTGTGTTTAGCTTGCTTTGCTCTCTCGATACAGATTACATATTTTAAGCCTCAGCTGGGTACCATTCAATCCAGTATAATTTAACATTTCTTTCGGGAGGTGAAGTAGAGGGAAAAGGGATGTTGAAATTTCTTGAAAAGGAGCAGGAAAAAAATCCAGAATAGAATTCAGTACCAAAACAAATAAAGCTCAATAGAAGTATTCAGTAAAAGTGGCATTGTTTTCTCTTCAGTATCTTCTTATCTTTCAAACTCTAGAAACATCCTCTTCGTTAATATGGGCAACTTGGCATGAAACTTCTTTGGCATGACGGAATTCCCTTGAGAATTCTGTAACTTGTAAACCTGAGTTGTGTCACTTCATACGAAGAGATTCCATGTTGGACAGTATAACCAATTCTCTTTGCCTGTTGACTTGTGAGAACTGATCATTGGCGGGCACTAAAATACTAGAAGGCAAAGTTGTACTTCGGAAGAAAGGAGACATGACATATATACACTAGCAAATGTAAACCAGATAGCTAGTGGGAAGCAGCTGCATAGCACAGGGAGATCAGCTCTGTGCTTTGTGACCGCCTAGAGGGGTGGGAGGGAGACGCAAGAGGGAGGAGATATGGGGATATACGCATATGTATAGGTGATTCACTTAGTTATACAGCAGAAACTAACACACCATTGTAAAGCAATTATACTCCAACAAAGATGTTAAAAAAAAAAAAGAAGAAAGGAGAGTATAGAAGAAGAGCAACAAGGTGTCATTTGTAAAATTTCGTATCCAACGTGTCAGGGGATCTGAAACACCATTTTAGGGTCAATTTGAAAAGTGCATTACTCCACTTGCGGCTACAGACATTTTACACTGTATATTATTAACAGGGATATATGAATATGGAATCTAGGCTAAGAAAAATGGTCAGCTTGTGGGAAAGAGAAGGGAGGGTGGTATCCATTGTTTCAATTACTATCCATAGCCAGCGGGTCTAACGTTCATTTCTATGTATTATACGGAGACTTCACGTTAAAACTTCTTAGACTTGGTTAAATCTGCACTAGTTGATACCTATTGTATCACTGTATCACATCTGAACATGGCTTTTGGAAAAGCGGCAGCTCACCTCTTACCCAATTTTGCCTTTTGTTCTGAGTTGAGCCGTACTTTCTCATTTGGGGGGGGCTATGTGGCAAAAAGATAAGGCTTGAGAGACTTTGGATAGAGGTTTTTATTTTATTTTTTTAAATTATTTATTTTATTTATTTATTTTTGGCTGCGTTGGGTCTTTGTTGCTGCACACGGGCTTTCCCTAGTTGCAGGGAGCAGGGGCTACTCTTCATTGCGGTGCGCGGGCTTCTCATTGTGGTGGCTTCTCTTGTTGTGGAGCACAGGCTCTAGGTGCATGAGCTTCAGTAGTTGTGGCTTGTGGGCTCTAGAGTGCAGGCTCAGTAGTTGTGGCACACGGGCTTAGCTGCTCCACAGCATGTGGGATCTTCCCGGACCAAGGCTCGAACCCATGTTCCCTGCATTGGCAGGTGGATTCTAAACCACTGCACCACCAGGGAAGCCCCTGGATAGGGCTTTTTAATGCAGAGGACACAGACTGAATTTACCCTTCAGTTGGAGAGGGAAAGACATGGCTAGCATATCCTTAAGTTTTTTTTTTGGTTTTTCTTTTGATAGTCTTTCAGTGATCATTTTGCTGATAACTCCAGATACATAATTACGCAATGCAGGCATAATTCCCCATAGATCTAAAGAGTGATTTCTCATTGTGGATATCACAGCTACAAAGAAGCGAACTGATCCTACATCAGAGCAAGAGACTTGATAATACATTTCCACCAACATTAAACGATGATTCAAATATGTATTAACTGTAACTTATGATGCGTTCAATTGATTCTGGCTATCGCCTCATGCCTTGATGACCACACCTCATATATGGCACTGAGGCTGGGGAACCTCAGTATGCTTCTTGACCTGAGTCTTTATCAAGGACTTACGACTTTCTCTGTCCTCTAATATCAACTGATTTAAAAATCAGTTGCATCTCTGAGTTCCTGAATACCTGCTGGCTCACCACACTCCCCGTGGAGGACAGTCTGGTTATGGTTTGATACCAGGTTGCCCTCCCTGGGTTCTAAATATATACTCATTTATCACTTGGACTTCTGGAGACTCAACTACTTGTGATTTTTTTTTTTTTTTTTAAGTACTGGTTTTGAGCCATTCTTTCAGCCAGTGTTGATAACTTTTATAATTTATTTTCATATAGACTCACATAAACACGCACCCTTAAAGGCCCACGTGTGGGCCTTCCTTCTACAGGGCTTATGAATAATTCAGTCCGTATTTCACAGCCAATAGCAGAAGCCTATAAGAGAGCAGTAACAGAGAGCAAGAATGAAAAAGCCTGAAGACAGCTCTAATTTTTATCTCCCTCCATTTCAATCTCCCTCCCTCTATTTTATAAAGTAGGCTTAGTTAAACTTTTCATTTTCTTATTCTCTTTAATAAGCTGTAAAATAGAGAAAAATAAATGAGTTTGAAAATAGAGAAAAAGAGTAGTTATTATGGCTCTAAAGAGTAGTTACGGGTCTAGATAGTTCACGAATAGTAACTAACGTTGATTGAATAACCAAGAAACAACACAGAAAATATTTTCGAAATGCTTTACAGGTTGTTTTTCCTTTTGGTAACTTACTTTTTCTCCCTTTTTTCTTCCCATCATTGAGGTTCATTATCAGATACTGTAAACATGGGTGAGTCTTTTAACTTCTTACAGTATGACCCTTCAAATGTAAAATGGTGACGGTGATAACACTAATTTACTTATATGTTGAGATGATTAAATACTATACAAAAGCAGCAATGACAAAACAACAAGAACCAATATTTGTAACCTGTACGCCATTTTACATGCATTTAGTATTTCAATTCTCATAGTATTAAGAGGATTATATGCAAAATCTCTTTGTGTGTTGTCGCAAATATTAGTTATAATTATCAAAGATAGACTACTTTTGAGCTAGTGCCATAAATTTACGTGTTGCGGACATAATAAAATTTGGAAAAATGGCTTCCTTCATGTTAGCGCCTTTCCATCGACCTAGAGAAGAGCTTTGTACTCATGGACTCCCAACTGGGGCAAATGAGCACCAATTCCTGTTTCCTAAAGACATTTAAAATAATACGCCTTTCAGAAGAGCTATAGCGTAGTGATCAAGAGTTCAGACTCTCTAGGTTCAAACACTCATTTACGACTAGCCAGCTGTGTTCCTTAACCTCTGTGTGCCTCAGTTTCCTCATCTATCAAATGGAGATAATAATATTATCTCATATGTGGCTGTGAGGATTATACAGGATATAATATATAGTATATATATTATATATATATAAAATATATAATATATAATATAAAGTATAAGAGCTTAGACCAGTATGAGTAAACACACACTATCAGCTATTATAATTATAGTCATTGTAAAATATAGTTTGGTTTTATATATAGTCAACTAATCTTCCACAAAAGTGCCGAGAATACAGTTGGGAAAGGATAGCCTTTTCAACAAAAGGTGTTGGGAAAACTGAATATCTACAAGTAACAGAATGAAACTGGACACTTACACTATACACAGAAATAAATTCAAAATGGATTAAGGACTTAAACATAAGACCTGAATCTATAAAACTCCTAGAAGAAATCACAGGGGAAAAGCTTCATGACTTTGATCTTGGATTTCATGGATATGACACCAAAAGCACAGGCTACAAAGACAAGTGGACCTTATCAAACTAAAACTTCTGTACAGTGAAAGAAACAATCAACAGAGTGAAAAGGCAACCTATGGAATGGGAGAAAATATTTGTAAACCATGTATCTGATAAGAGGTAATTCTCCAAAATATAACTCACATAACTCAATAACAACCAGAAACAAACAACAACAAAAAAGCCCACCTAATAACTTGATTTAAAAATGGGCTAAGTACTTGAACAGACATTTCTCCAAAGAGCTGTTGGAGGAGACCACGGTGAGGACGTGACCACTAGTTGACTTGGGAACTGGACCCGGGTGATCAGAGGCTCCTTCCCACTCCCGGTCCTTGGAATGGACGTTCTGACCACTGTTCCCACACTAGGAGCCAATTCAAGGACACGGCCTTTAAAGACTAATATGTTACTGAGACCATCTAGACTATATATGTGACTGAACCCCATTAAGGCCTCTATATAAACTCCTACAATTCTGGCTGGCGGGTGCAGAGGTCTACAAATCTTGAGGCCACCCCAAACAGGCCTCCTAAGTAAATTCCTTGCATATTAAAACTGCCACCTACTAATCTGGAGTGACCTGCCTTTCTTCCATCGCTCCTTGCCTCTGTGTATAGGGGACAGTGTTGACTCTCACCCGGGGAACTCCTGAAGTTTTACATCAATAAGCAAAACAAATGGCATATGGAAAAAACCAAATACTCATCATCACTAACCATCAGGGAAATGCAAATCAGAACTGCAGTGAGATATCGCTTCCAACCTGGCCGGAGGGCTGTTATCCAAAAACAAAAGACAACAAGTATTGGTGGTGAGGATGTAGAGAGATTGGAACCTTTGCATATTGTTGGCGGGAATGTACATTGGTGCAGCCGCTATGGAAACCAGTATGAAGGTTCCTCACAAGATTAAAATTGGAACTACTATGTGATCCAGCAATTCCACTGCTGGGTATACATCTGAAAAAATTGAAATCAGGATCTTGAAGAGATGTTAGCACCCATATTCCCTGCAGCACTACCCACAATAGCCAAACAACTTAAATGCCTATCGACAGATGAACAGATAAAGAAAACGTGGTGAATACATACAGTGGAATCTGATTCAGTCTTAAAAAAGGAAGAAATTTTGCAATATGTGATACGGGTGGCCCCTGAGGACATTATACTAAGTGAAATAAGCCAGACACAGAAAGAAAAGTCTCTGTGACATCACTTATATGAGGTTTAAAATACTTCAATTTATAAAATCAAAGACTGGAATGGTGGTTACCAGGGGCTGGGGCGGGGAGAAGGACAAATAAGGAGTTATAATCAAGAGACATAAAGTTTCAGTTAAATAAGATGAATAAGGTCTAGAGAGCTGACGTGCGGCATTGTACCCATTGCCAACAACAATGTACTGTACATTTTAAATTCACTAAGAGGCAAGATTTCATGTAAAGTGTTCTTATCACAATGAAATTTAAAAAATAAAGTAGGATTTTATGGTTGCAAAAATTTAATGTATAAAATATAAATGGAGTCATATTCAGTTTTTCTATACAGTTCTCCCAACGTTTTATCCATAACAAGGTCTAGGTATCCACTTCAGAGCAGAGAGATTTCTATCTTTACTCAAATAGACAAAAAAAAATGCAATATCCCATTTTCACAACAGGGTGAAAAACTACTAAGTGAGGCTATACGTATAGGTTCTTAACAACTGGAGTAACTTGACTCTTTTCAGCCAACAAATCGCAGATTGGTAATAAGCTGTGCTCAACAGCAGAATGTCTGGGAGATGACGTTCACGAAGAAAATGTCTATTGTTTTGGAAACTGACATACGAATGTGGTGGTGTGCTACCTGGGCTTGAGGTTTCAATACTGCATTCGTTGTAGGCAAGTTTTGACAACATAAGGAGCTGCTTAGCTCCTTGGGTCAAGGGACAGCTTTCCTACTGTGGCTGAAAGCACCTTTGCATGTTTGCAGTGATCCACCACCCCCAGACCTGCTCCCTGGAGACCAGGTGCTAACAGTGCTACGGTTGTAAACCTTCCAGCTCCACACCTTCGCTTACGAGATTGAACCCAATTTCTTACTCCACAGTATAGCAGCCTATAGAGGAACTCTGAAAGGAAATAAAGCAAAGCCTGAATAGACATGGGAGCTACATTTCCACTGTCCTTGGTGTCCTTGGTTCACACTCAGAAGCAGTAGAGTAATAAGAGCAGCCAGAATAGGGAGCAAACGTAGCCCCCAAAAGATCCTCCAACTATAGAGAAGTCTGACTTTGCATAAGATCGTGGGGAGATGTCAGTGTAAAATATGTCCTATTTCCCTGTAGTCTGTTGAGTCAATGACGCATTTTAGGGAAGGAAATGGAGACATCCAATGGGCTTTGTTAGGAAGCTTATCAATGTTCACCAGGATCATCATGTTATACTGTATTTATTAATCCTCTTCTATCTGAAGGATGAAGGCCAATCCAGGCTTGTCACATCCGTCCTCAGAACACCTTTCACAGATGAACAATATAGGTGGGAAATATCCCTCCTCAGGCTACAGTTACAGAGGTCAAATTGTCACAGGATTAAGAAACATTCTCAATGTCAAAATGTGGCATCCTTGGGGAATCCCTGGTCAGGGGGTCTTGGTAACGGTCCATGTTTAGTTTGAGCAATGTTCTCTTACAAGTGGCCTATTTCTATCTTGAGAGTGTCTTCTGTACTTTTTCTGACACTCCCAAAAGAAACATTCTCAGATTAGCAAAGCTATTATAACAAAATAGAACTAAAGAAAGTAAGGGTGGGGCTCTCCAGACCTTTCACTCATGGAACCGTCCTTTCTTAATAGTTCACCGTTGCACCTAGACCATTAGCAATGGTGAACCCACTAGTTCCACTGCTGAGAGATTCTACTCATGGGAAAGATTTTTCCTCCCTTAGGTGCCTTCTACAAAGGATGGTGACCAATTGCTCTTCATCTCTGTTAGGGATTTAAACAATAATTTCTGACCATATTAAACAAGATACAAAGAGGTTAACAATAAAGGTTTAAAGAAATCTCGTTTTGCGAATCTCTTTTAAAAGAAAATGCTGGAAATCTCAGGTTGGTCTAACTGTGGCCTTGGGTAGAGATGTTGAATGGCACAAACAATAAACTGATTTTTAAAGAAAACAATTTTCTTCATTGCATTGTCTTATATAAATGTCTTGATGAGAGCTACATATCTAACAATCATGTGTCCCTTTAAAGAAGAACAATAGAGGAAATAAATGTTCCTAAGATTGACGTGCCAATTTTTTCAAAACAGATTTGCCATTCTTCCTATAATACTAGAGGAGACAGGTTTGGGTTGGTGAATTTCATCAAGTATTATCATAATCATTGAAGTCACTTGGAAAGGTTGCAAAAATCAACTGCCTTAAAAGTCCTAGTTACCATAAGTAATAGTCTCTTCTTCATTCCCCATAAAATGTAACTTATTTCACATTTGTGGTTTAATTAAAAACATCAAACTTTTCCAAATTCCTTTTAAATAATGTATTGCATGATATTTACTGAAACTATGAAGTCTGCGTCTGCAAGACTAGAATTCACAGGCAGTTTATTTTTCACCAAGATGAAGCCAGCCTTCAGATAGCTGTATTACAAGAGTTCTATGGTAGGCAGAATTCTGAAGATGGCCCCATGGTTATTCAGTCATTCAACTATCTAGGTGGTGCTGTAAAAAAAAAGTAGGCAGGTGTAATTAAAGTGCCAACTAGGGTGACCTTAGGCTATGAACATTATCATGTTGACTTGATCTAATCACGCAAACCCTTTAAAAGGCAGAAGAGGTAGGCAGAAGGGGAAGTCAGCGAGACCAGAAGCACAAGAGGGGTTCGATGTGCCATTGCTATTTTTGAAGATGGAGGGGCCACAAGTCAAGGAATGGAGTTAGCCTCCGGAAGCTGAGAAAACCACTGGCCAACAGCTAACAAGGAAGCAGACACCTCAGTCCTATAGCTGCAGGGAAGGAAAATACGGCAACAACCTGAATGAGCCTGTAAGCAGATCCTCCCCCAGTGGAGTCAGATAAGAGCCCAGGCCAGGTGACGCCTTGATTTCAACCGTGTGGTGCCCTAAGCTGAGAACCCAGCCAAGCTGCCTGGACTTCTGACCTACAGAACTCTCAGATAAATGGGTGTTCTTTTTTAAGCCACTAAGTTTGAGGTTATTTGTTATGCAGCTACAGAATACCAGTACAGGTTCTGACACTCCTATGATTATTAGTTCATCTATTTAAAAAATAGGGTCCAAAGCAGCAATGCAGAAAACTTCTTTTAATTTTTAATAGTTTTTGGACTAAAACATCCCAATTCCCTCCAAAGAGCGTCCTTATTGGCTAAAACAAATATCCTAAAATACTCAAAGCTTATGTATGACTAATAGTTAACAGTAGAACAGAGGGTAATTTTTCTCTTCTAAAAGATTCATTTATAGCATTCAAATCATTTGACATAAAATATAATATTTTACATTCCAACCACTAAAAAATATGTTTATATCTCTACCCACCAAAATTTTAGACTTTAACGTTTCTCTTGATCTTTTTCTTTGGAAGCAGAGGGAAGAGTAGAGCTCCTTATGGGATTTTTCATTACTATAGTAAGTAATATTTGCACATATTTTCTATTGGAAATATTTACTACAAATATAATTTCTATACCACTATAGGCAATACAATGAAATTTAATTAAAGGAAAGCATTTGCATAGTCACTCTGGCTGGACCTTACGCAAATATAGACGATGACAAACCTGGAATTACTCACCAACTGTCTGACATCAAAACAGGAATTTGTCAAGGCAGGAATGTATGAGTCATAACAGTATCTAATTCCATGGTTCTTGGGCAGATTCCCCTTCTGCAATCTGATGAAATTTGCACTTATTTATTTTATTTTATTTATTTATTTTTTGCGGTACGTGGGCCTCTCACTGTTGTGGCCTCTCCCGTTGCGGAGCACAGGCTCCGGACGCGCAGGCTCAGCGGCCATGGCTCACGGGCCCAGCAGCTCCGCGGCATGTGGGATCTTCCCGGACCGGGTCACGAACCCGTGTCCCCTGCATCGGCAGGCGGATTCTCAACCACTGCGCCACCAGGGAAGCCCACACTTATTTATATTGAAACCCTCCAACAGACCATGACTTCTATTTAGCTCAGTCGTATAAAATTTCCAGGGGAAAAACGTTCTCTATGTGGAAGATTTCAAAAGGATGATCAGTTTATATGTAACCTAGATCTTATCTTTTGCTGTTCATCTCTGAAGATCGTCTTGGAAAGACAGACACATTTTGTCTTTTAAATTCAACATCCTCAGCTTGATTTAGTAAGTCAGAGCAGCCAAGTACACAAAACTTTACAGACCAATACTCTGATTTATAATATCCACAGAAGCAATTTGTTTTTCCCTTTGTGTGTATCTTTGAAGGATACACCAGAGCACCAGGACTACCAAATCTCAGGAGAAATTTACTGAGAGAAAGAAAAAGCTGAGTCAGTGAGATTCTATAGTATCTCAAGTGTTAGTCAATGAAAACCGAGTGTGTGGGGGGGGGGCGGAAATCAATACTAGTTTTTAACAGTCTTAACAGTGAATAATGAAGACTGTTAAACATCACAACTGTACATTTAAAAAGCATTTACAATTAGCACTGAATGTAAGCTAAGTAGTATAGATTATTTCTTTTACACTGTGTATTGAATGCAGGAACTGCAAGGATAATTACCAAGACACTAAATGAGCACCGTCCGTGACGGGGCAGAAAATCAGGATAAGTGAATAAAAAATGTGAAGAAATGCAAAGTCCACCTCTGGCATTTTCTTTCAAATTTTCTTTCAAAAAATTTAAAATCAAAGGACAGCACATTTCTTACAAGAGGCAAAGGCAAAGTACATACGACAAGTGATATTTCTTTTCCTTTCTTTTTTTGGTATTTCTTTTACAGAGTCTACGAAAGTCTGACTTCTCTTTCCTACAGAGGCCTGTCACTTCAACTAACGACTGGCTTTGGGGCCATTCATAATTGGGTCACCCCACAGTGAAGGGGCTCAGTCTGAATGCTGTTTAGGGCCTCACGTAAGTGTAACTTCCCAGAGTAAAAAGCCGTGAAGAATCTCTCCACGTACCCCTATTTGGAACACTGCCATCAATCAGCACATTATTAAACAAGTAGACATCTCCCCAGATGGGCCAGTGTTGAGGTCCCCAGTCCTGACCTCACGTTAAGATAAGGAGTGTCTCCGAGATGGAATTCTGGTAATCTGCATGAGCGTGAGGCACTTGTTGAGTCTTACCATTGGGAAGCTTCAGGAAATACTGCATGTTCCCAACTCCCTTCTCCACAAAGCAAACGAACGGCAACAAACATAAATATACATGAAATAAATATATCCATAAGAAATTAATCACTCAAGACAAGTTATGATGATTGACCCAGACTGATTTCCCAAGTCCACGTTACATGTGCATCCCTGCTAAGGCATGGGTCTGTTCTCGCGGGCACAGCTCTTCCAAGCCCAGCCATTCTCATCTTGTACTGACTTAATCGCTCTGCTCACTCAGGTTCCCGAGTCTCTCCTTATCACGAGGTCTTAGCCTCTTCATCACACTCCACGGACCCCTCTTCTAATCATCTCCTTCCTCCATTTCAAGAAAATATATATTAGTTTCATATGCATCCAAAATGAAGGGGAAAAAAGGAACTGCTAACTCCTTGGTCTCTTTCAATAATTCCTGATCATTGGCTTTCAATGTTCAGAACTAGCCACATTTTGAGTTTCTAGGAAATACAGATCAGATTGTAGCAAAGGCGACATCATTTTAAAAAACATTTTTGTTGTCATAATCTTATCACCACATTTCCCTCCTACCGTTTAATTAATATAAGGTGACGTTTCGGTAGTGTTTGGCCTCACTGGTGCGTCAGGCCACAAACTTGAGTTTGGTAACTATTTTAGTCCATTTGTATCAGATGTCTCAAGACATACGCTACCCTGAGGAAAACACGCTGGTCAATGACTTGCATCCAAGTCACGAACTGACTTGTTCTGTGGTGGGTGCCTCTGCTCCCCACCTATCAAATGGCTTCTCCCATTCCACTGCTGAGGTTTAAGGAGGAACAAAAGCTTCTGTTCGAATTAGAAGGAAACTGTCCGACCCAACTATGCCATGTTCATCTGAATAGATTAGAAAAACAAATAAAAGGTGAAAACCGTGTATGGCGTCACACCAAAGAGTACGTACGCACGCTGATCAGCCATTTTCAAGAAATACGTTAGTTCTTGAAGAAAAGTAATTGCTCAGATCTAGGAGGAAGAATGGAAACACTAATCTAAGCCATCAAAGCCCATCCTTGACATTTTAAAGTAATGAAATTCAGATCTGGCTTTTTATACTTCTCTTGTACCATATTGATTCTAAATCCCATGGAGTTTTTCACAGCATGACAAAGCATGAAGCGTGCAGTTGGCCAAATCTTTTTTTGGTCAGAAGTAGCATTTATCTTGAGTCCTGTCAGTCAAGCAATGCCCACTCACCCATGCAGTGTAATAATCTGAGCCAGATTTAGGAGGAATTTTCATAATTTTATTCTTTTCTTCCCTTAATAGGCAAACAAATCCTGGAGTGTAGGGGGACAGATAGAAACTGGAAATTATGACCTAATAAATCTATAGTCTCTGCTAGTTCAATCCCATACCAAACCAGGGGAGAGCATGGGGAAAATTTTGACTGTTAATTGCCAAGAGTTATGGAAAGTCTGAATATTAGTTGCCCAGGTAGAAGCAGCAACAAAATGCCTTGAGATTGAAAAAGAGCTGACATTTGTCACTGTCTCTAGAACAACACCCCCTGCTCAGAGTAAGGCACACTGTAGAACCTGGTAACTACTTCTCTACACAGTTCTGTAAAATGCTTTGACCCTTTGCAAACCATTAGTCTGCACGTAACCTTTCATCTCGTATCAGAATTAAAACCTTGATACCCGTGGGGATAGGTGATCGTGACGCACGGATGGCAGCCAATGCCCGGGATCCGTCTAGCTGTGTGTCGCTGTGCTCACTCGTGTTGCCCTCATGCCAACTCAGTTCTGCCCCAATTCCAAAGTCACTCTTGGCTGGGTGGCTCTGGGTCTCCTCCTCCTATGTGGCCAACACACTCACTCATGCTGACGGTCACATCTGGGCTCCTGAAATGATCCCCCCGGTCCAGCCTCCCATTATTTCCCTGTTCTTAAAATGATGGTCTTGCTTGGCCCAAATCTGATCCCCCTCTGGGCTTTAATTCCTAAGTCTGAGATTTTTGTCCCAGGCCCCTTATGGAATTCCTTTTTTTTGGGGGGGTAAACTGATAAACATTCCAACTCCATTCTTGGAGCTAAGACATCTACCTTAGACCCACTGATTTCTGCTAACCTATGACCTGACTGCCTAGCTCTTGTCACTCTCTGTCTTCAACATGCTACCCAAGAACAGACTCCCCAGATGTGGTCTGCCAGGTGGGCCATGCTACTGAGTTCCAGGCCTGTACTCTCTTTTAGGATATCCCATTGTAATCATGGGTTTGGAATAGGTTTTGACTTTTCTCCCTGACGGTAGCGCTAATTGCCTCTGAGATCATCCATCCATCCATCCATCCATTTTTTTCATTCTTACCTATTAAGAGCTTACTTTATGCCAGACCCTATGCTAACTGCTGGAGAAACAACGCTTCCTAAGACAGACATTATCCCTGCTCTAGCAGGAGAGACAGATAATTAAACAATTGTAATGCAGTGTGATAAGTGGTTCTCTACTCATCTTCCTGAGTAGGCAGGGTCAATGCCAAGTTCCCAAATGCTCTTTGTTGCCCTGTGAGCACAAAGCTATATCTTGCTGAGGCCAAACAGGCTAATGTTTTCAGTTCTCTTATTGAGAAGTTTAGGGGGAAAATAGTTTCAAGTCAGGAGAGCAAGCATTAATATTATATGCATATTTAGATAAGAACCCCCTAGATTTGCATGGAGTTTTACAATATGCAAATCCTTTTGTTTACAGATCTTATTCCATCTTCAGAGCACACCTGTGAGGTACAGGCAGGGTAGGCATTATTTTCGTCCTCATTTTATAGAAAAGAAACTAAGGTTCCTAGAAGGTAAAATAGCTTTGATAAAGTTTAGAGCGGAAGCTAAAACAAGATTTAACATTGCTAACATGAAATTCTATCCATTTTTAAAATAATTCAGTAGAAACTTGTACAATTTCTAAAATCTTAGTAATGGCAGTTTGAGGTATTACTAACTATATTTTTAAACAGGTTAATGCTCACAGGATAGCCTTGCATGTCGCCTGTTCTGGAAAGGTGAGGAGCTCTAACGTATTGATCTATCCTCCAGTAAATGTTTATTACTTCAATCTGTGAACCCAAGTGGGGAGGTGGGAAGATGAAATAATTTGTCTTTGAAAGATGTGAGATCATCACCACACACTCACAGAAACAGCAGGGAGCTCTTGAGACCTTTTCCAAAGAACACTTGGAGACGCTGATTTAGGCTGAAGCTGTATTGTGGCATCTTCCTCTCCATCACCCCTACTGGTGAAGACACACCCTTTTACCACCTGTTGCCATATTTAGAGTCAGCAGAGTGTATTGTTATATGTTGTCTGCTGCTTCTTTTCCATTGTTTCCCCTTCACATACCAATATTCATTTCTCCAAACAGCCTGCATTCTTGAAACTTCAGTTAAAAAAGTTTCCTTTCAGGGTCAGCCTCCTTCAATCCACAAGAGTCAGTAAAAATGTTAAGATGCCAAGCTACTAGGCAAAAATCAAAGGTGTTCTACACCATCATATTTCGGGTAATCCATTCTTTTGTGTATTTTATTTCTGGAATGATGGTAAACGTCTGGCAGTTGACATCACATAGTTGAAATAGCGTTAAAATACGGAATTTTAAATTTTTATGTGGAATCTGTATCTGCAGATAAAACTTCAAGTGATTTTATGATGTCATGATTACTTTGAAGAGTATTACAGAAATTTTAAAAGTCGTTTTATAACTCTTGAATTCTCTTAAGCAGAGAGCAACCTGACAACTATTGGGGTGAGGTCAAAGGGAAGTGTGATTGCCACCCTCTTACTTCTATGCCATTTGCCTCAGGTGATTTTTGTCACTTGGTTTTGTAGAATGGAGAACATTCTCTTGATGGTTCTCACTTGCTCTCTGATCCTTCAGGTATGAATATCCATTCTCTGAAGAGTTTCTGAGGGGTACGATTAAGAAATTGTCCCCATGAGTGATACCAAACTGACGGGGGGGGGACCCAAATCTCTAATGATGTGGGTTATTTTAAAATTAATTTTTTCTTCTCAAGGCATTTAATCGAAAGCCTCCTCAGGATGGCAAAGTAAGCCACTGATCTGTCTTTGAAGAGCGCATAGTTCTTCCACATTGAAAAGAGTCCCTATTCTATATGGATTAGATTAGTTCATAGAACAGCTTCATGAAAATAACTATAGAAAATCAACAAGTATAAATCTTAACTATACAATAATATAGAGAAACAAAAGAGATATATCATTCCTTCAGGAAGAGAAGCAAACACTGGTTCAAACATTAGCATAAATTTAATGAAATGAAAATTCCCTGTAACTTTACTCTGTTTTCTCAACTATTACACTAAAAGTGTAAGAAGACCCAAACACACCCAAAATGATGAGGCTAGATAATAATCTGAGTTGAGATTGTTCCGATTTGGTAACATTTAAAATTTAGCTCAAGTTTCAGCCACAATATCACAGCCTTCATAATATCCCTTCTTTAATAACATCTGACTCAAAGAAAACGAACAGTATGTTCATTATTTGAGCACCATCTTTGGAAATGCATTCTCTTAGAGTGGTTAAAAGAAAATTCTCTTTTTATATTTACGAAGCAGGCACCAAAACCTTGAATCAAACTGAGATCACATTTTACGATTTAAACACTCTTTCAATAAGTATTTCTCCTGCAACATTATATTATGGGGGTTGGGAACAGAACGTTGATAGGATATTTTCTGTTCTTAAGGAGTTTTTAGTGGGAAGCGGTATGTGTCAGCATATGTTCTGACAGCAAATAATTCTAAACATCCCAGTGACAACAGAACGCAAGCTTATTTCTGGCTCACATGATATGACCAGAGAAGTTGCCGGGGGGCTCTGGTTACTGCAGTCACTGAGGGCACAGGCTCACAAAGGTTTCATCTGGACGTAGCTTTCCGAGTTCACCAGAGCAGTGGGAAGAGACTGGGGGCTGCACACTGGCTCCTGAAGTTTCTTCTCAGCAGTGACATGGCATCTCTGTTCATAATTTTGGCCAAAGCAAATCCTATAGTCACACCTAACTTTAAAGAGGACATTTGTGACTCCACCATGTGCTCAGAAGAGTCAGTGACATCTGATAACCAGCCCTAATGTTCCAGCAGAATGATAAGACACAACCAGAATGTGGGGGCCACTCCAGTGTCCCTCATGCCATCAGAGAGTCCAGTGAAACGGGCCATCTCAAAGTTTTAAGAAAACCATCAGAATGCCCTGATTCGCTTAGAATTACATTGTCATAAAGAGGAGAGGTGGGGAGTACAGACGGATGCATCACCTTCACCCCATGTTACCAGGGCTGATTCTCTAAGTGTCAGTCAGAGATGGAGACAGGCTGGGACCTGGGACCCTTTCCTGCAGTGCTTGCACCTGGACAAACGTCCTCTGGAGCAACAAAATGCAAAGAAACTATGAGGGACTAAAAATAACTGAGTGCGTGTGCAGCTGAAGCAAATTCTGGACAACAAGATACAAAAAGACCAAAACAAAACAAAAAAAGCCCCAACTGCCACTTCTGAGCCGGGAGCAAAAACAGGGTACTGCACATGCCCCCTGAACTCAACACCACCAAAGGGGTGGGCAGACTACCTAAGCCACGCGTCCGATCTGACCCCTGGACACAGCCCCACACTCACTCCATATAAGGAACCAGCCCGCCCCCAATCGGCGAGCGAGCAAGGGAACCTGTCACTTGTTTTCGCTCCCTCCTGTGGCTGCAGGAGCCCCAGTAAAGCTTTGCCTGAATTTCTTCACTGGCCTCTTATCAATTTCTATTGATTGGAGAAGGTCAAGAACCCTGGGCAGTATCAAGATGATGACTCGCACAGAGGAGGACTGTGCTCTGATAAAGGTGTGTAAATACAGGGAAGATGGAAAAACAGAGGGTTGTCTTGACATTAAAGATAGATACATAGTCACACGGTATGGTGATCTGGGTCTGCTCTGAAGCAGAGGCCAAAGATGAGATTAACTGTGCAAGAGATTTATGGAAGAGGGAGCTAAAAATGGTGGGGAGGGTGTGTGGACTTCAAAGTAGGCCTGATGACTGAGGAAGGACAGAGGAAAGGGAGGAGGGGTCTTAGAGTGCAACGCATTTCTAAGAAAGGTTTGGGCAGGCTGATGGGAGGTCCACAAGCCAAAGCCACTCGCAGGAGGGTCCTCCCCTGTTCACTGGTTGGGCCTCTCTTCATGGTCCTGATGTGCTTAGTCACTGGCTGAAAGTGGCACAGGGGAAATAGGACTTGGCACAGCTGTGGTGGGACAGCCAAGGTAGAGAGCTGGGCCCTCAGACAATGACGCACCTACAGTAAGAGATGTTGTAAAAGGGAAGAACAAATCTGACTTCATACTGGATCTGTTTCTTTTCCTTTAACCTTTGTATTCTATTGCTTTTGCAACAAAAATGTTGCCTATAGCCCGAAATATACAGAGCAGCCCATGCTTAAGGCTCTGACCTTTAAAGGTATAACACTTTTCCCTTCATATAGAGATAAAAAGTTGCAGAACAGAGAATAACATTTGTCTTGTTGGAGGTTTACAGGAATGTCATGACCTGACCTATGTGCACAGCTGCAAGAACAAAGGATTCTGATACCAAGAAGTCTGAAACAACCAACCACACCTCCTCCCCTTTTAGCATAAAAGAAGCCTGAATTCTAACTCGGGTAAGATGGTTCTTTGGGACACTAGTCCACCATCTTCTTGGTCTGCTGGCTTTCCAAATAAAGTTGCTATTCCTTGTCCCAACAACTTGTCTCTCCATTTATTGACCTGTCATGTGGTGACCAGTACAAGCTTGGACTCAGTAACAACGTGAATGGTGTGTTTTTTAAGGCCACCACACTTGGTGCTCAGAGCTTGTCAATTCCAATATTAACACTGGTCTTACTTGGAGAGTACAAAGGAAGTTAACAACTGGTGCACTAATAAGCAAACTTTAGAGGTTAAGGAATGTTAATTCATCATTGAAACCAAAGCACTGTCATCTGGGACTGCAAGCTGAGTCCTTGTGTTGTCAGGATGCCCATAAACTTGGCTAAGGCAACCCTGCATAAGAGGAAAGTCGCCTTTATTTATCTGAATATATAAGATGCAGAAGAGAGAGGATTCTGTATTTAATTTCAAGTACAAACCATTTCTCATTTAATTTCACCCACCTGAAACACCCTTATGGATCTAACAACTATTCAGTCTTCTAAGGTCTAGCATCAGCACTCCAAAGCCCTGTTGCCCTTGATCTGATATTCTATAGGACTGATATTCTACAGAGATTTTCTATACCACAATCTAGTCCTTAGGTTCTACCTTGGTTTTCTCACTAACTGATTCTCATTTGGATTAAAAGGATAATATCTTTTTTTTTTAAATGAGCATCGCTTTAGCTTTTATGTATTTTTAAAAATTTTTTGGCTGTGCCACGGCATGAGGGATCTTAGTTCCCCAATCGGGGATCGAACCCAAGCCCTCTGCATTCCAAGCATGGAGTCTTAACCACTAGACCACCAGGGAAGTCCCAAAAGGATAGTATCTTTCTACCCTTTTTTTAAAATTTGAGTATAGTTGCTTCACAATGTTGTGCTATTTTCTACTGTACAGCAAAGCGAATCAGTTATATGTATACATATATCCTCACTTTTCTGGATTACACGATAGTATCTGTCATATCTTACACTTTCCAATCAGCTTTTATAATAAAACTATGATATGTTAATATATAATATAAATAATGCATATGTTAATATATACATAAATAAGCATACCTTCCATCCCCACATAAACATATTCCTCTTCTGATTTTTCCTATTTTGCATTTATCACTATCTGACATACTGTATATATTTACTCTCTTTTAATTTAATTGTTGTAAATGATTAAATGTAATCAATGTAATACAGACTGCAGGAGGGCAGGATTAGTTGTCTGTTTACTGCCAGATCTCTAGGCTTGTAATTGTTTCACTTAATAGGTTTTCGGTACATATTAACTGAATGAGTGAATTATATACTTTGTGTTTTGGTATAAATTTTAAATCAGGTATATTAACGTTATGCTGTGCCTGGCTGTGTTACACGCCCCAGTACAACGGATGATGAATATTAAACAGGTAACATCGGTTCTGTGTAGACGTTCAGCGTCGTGGAGCAAAGACTCCAAATCTATTATACTGTATGTATAATACATAGTGAGAGATGTTATGTATTTTTATATATGTTTACATTTTGAAGCTGTAACTTTAATCTTCTGATTTCCAGATAATTTGAAATATCAACAATAACGTGGACTGATTTAGATGTTTAGGTTATTTGCAGGTACGGATAAACATGAGGCACAAACATGTATTTTTTAAACATATAGGATAAAATATACTCTACAATATACATTGTAGCCTAAGAATGGTTTTATTTTGTAGTGACTGTGTCATAAATAATAATGGAAATGAAGAGGGATCATTTAGGGAAACAAAGAGCCTGAACAGAGGGAAGTAGACGAGCTGGTCTTTGATCTCTACTGCCATCTGCTGTGTGTTGGGAAAACAGCAATGAAACGTGTCAAATGTCTAAAGCCGGAGAGCTGCGAAGGCCTTCAGAAACCATCCAAACCAACTTCTGCAGGTACAGGTCAGAAAGAGGGACGTGAGAAATTAAGTGACTTGCACATTTGTTGTCTGTCTTGTTACCAGCAGAGCAGAATGTGGAGGAAGTGCTGTTTAGTGGCAAAAACACACGTTCTGGACTCAGATAGGCTTAGTTTTAGCATTTTAGCTGCCTGGCCTTAAGCAAGTTACTTAAGACTTTGAGTTTTATTGTCCTTTTGGGATGAATAATATTTACACTATATGATTTATATGAGAATTAAATGTGATTTCTTTCCTGCTGACTGAAAGAGATATTTCCATACAGATAACAAGGTTTAAGCCACAAAGAAGATAAAATAATCATAAACATATAGAACAACATAGCTTCTTAAATATCTGAAGCAAAAATAATAGGCACAAGGGATCAAAAATCATGTTGGGAGACTTTACTACATGCCTCCTCAGAAATCTACTTATTAAGTGATTTAAAAAAATTTTTCAAGGTGAGGACTGAAGTACTGTTTCTCAGACTTTAGTGACCACAAGAATCATCAGAAACGAGTCCTACATAAAATACTGGCGTTACTATGAGGTCGTAAACTTTATTCACATCTCTACTCAACCAAGATATACTTCTTTAGGAACCCCTGATAGTTTGCAAAGAATGTATTTTTTATCAGAGGTAACCCAAGCTAACGTGGGAGACTGACTACATGATAATTTTGGTCTATTTTAGTTATTTCAGAATTTTACTATTATAATTCTGTAACTGTGAACATCAATATTTGACTTATTAGGATTTTTAGAAAAGGGAAAATACTTATCTAAAACCTAAAGGGTAAATATAATATATACATATATACACATGTGTATGCATATTTTATATTTGAATATACATCTGTATATATATATTCATAAACCTGATTAAAATATGTCTTGAAAAAGCAAAATTATTGAGAAATCCTTGGTCCCTATGTGAATTTTTCCTTGGGATGATTTAAATATTAACACTTTCTCATAAGGAGATAATATACACATCAAAATAATAAACTGATAAATCTTATAATTGTTTATATTTCTCCTGGTCAGTTGTCCATTTGCTATTTATTTGTTTGTTTTTTGTTTTGTTTTGCGGTACGCAGGCCTCTCACTGTTGTGGCCTCTCCCGTTGTGGAGCACAGGCTCCGGACGCGCAGGCTCAGCGGCCATGGCTCACGGGCCCAGTCGCTCCGCGGCATGTGGGATCTTCCCGGACCGGGGCACGAACCTGTGTCCCCTGCATCGGCAGGCGGACTCTCAACCACTGCGCCACCAGGGAAGCCCCCATTTGCTATTTAAAATGCTTTATAATTTAATGATGTGAAATACAGCTAATCAACTCTCAGACCACCCAGCACAATGTTCATTCTCATATCTCTCAAGAAGTACACGCCAGCGTTCTTTCAGGAAAATGATGTGCCTTTCATTCTACGGCAGAATTACCTCTAATAAACAGTCCCATTATTTTAGTGATTCCTATTTCATAATGTATAACAATTACACTGTTTTGAAATCCCCGACTACAAAAAAGTTCTCCTGTGACACTGCAGTATGTCCAGAAGATGGGCTTGCTTGTCTGAGCTATCTTGAAGGAGAAGGGCAAGAGGCAATGAGAGCCTTCTTACTTGCAGGCTGTCATGCCATTCATGTTACAGAGAGAATGTCAACTCTGTAATTCAGAATTCCCATTGTTCCTTAAGTATACTGCAGCCCCTACAGCTGTAGTACGAGAGAAGAGTTTTCGTCTGACTTAAGGTCATAACTTTCTCTGCCATTGGAAAGTATTTCTTTATACAGAGGATAAAGAATGTGCTCACATATGTGTGTCTCAATTTCAATTATCTCATAGTTCCTCCAGCTGCCTTATAAGAACGGAGAGCATCTGCTGTGCCTGGCTGTGTTACACGCCCCAGTACAACGGATGATGAATATTAAACAGGTGACATCGGTTCTGTGTAGACGTTCAGCGTCGTGGAGCAAAGACTCCACATCTATGTTTTTCTGTAGACTTTTTCTTTAGAACAGTTCTTTGGAGCCCAGATAGTTTAGAGGCACAAAGCAAGAAGTCCTTCCTGCATTTTCAGTTGAAATATGACACCACTGGGAAGGTGAAACTTTTTTTCATAGATTGAGATTGGCTTCTCTTAGATGTGATCTGCCCTAAATAGTCAGTGTATCAATCCTATTAGAAATCAACGCTCTTCACCTTCATCGTCATCATCATCATTTTCATCACTATTATCCTTAGAGTTATTTATACTGTTACGAGTTACATGTAAGTGTTAATTAACTCAGTTAACCCTCTCAACCCCAAGAGGTGAGTATTATTATTACATCGTGAGTTGACCTGCGAAGAGACGAAGGCAGGGGAGTTTAAGTAAGTTGCATACGGTCAGAGTTAGAAATGCTCGAGTCAGAACTTGGGTTCTGGAGTGAGTCTGCTTGGATTCAAAATCTGGCTCCCCCAGGACAAACAGTGTGACGGCAGGGAGGTTTCTTAACTTCCCTGAAGCGCAGTTTGCTCTTCTGTAAACACGGTGCATGATAATGGACCACGGAGGTTAAGATGGGGTGGAGAACAGGGAGACTATGAACTGTAGAAAGAGGCAAGACTGGGCTAACTGGATGGCATAAGCTCGCGTTACTATTCATCATTTTTTATATTTATGCTGTTACTTACAGCTGTCTAAGTAACCCAGATCTTAATCCATAACCAAATTACACAAATAAAAGCAGGGTTTGGCAAATGCCAGTTTCTGATGCAAATTAGATTCGAAGGTAAAAATCTACATAAACCCTAGAAGACACAGCTGTTTATCCAAGAGGCAAATGGAATTAAGAGTTCACACTTTGGTAAGGAGAGAACGAAGATATTAAAATGTCCTGTCGTCCCTAACATAGCGCGTTCTTCCAGAAAGAAGAAGAATTCATTTTAATCCTCCAACTTCACACTTTCAAATCAGGAAAGTCACCTCCAGGCAGTGCTATCTGAGGATAATGAAGGGGGAAAAAAAACAAAGAAGCAAATCTAAAAATTCTGACACAAGTGTTTTAATGTATAACTCAAAGTGACCTTATTTTAATGTTAGCTGGAAACAAATAAGCAAAGCGATTCTTTACACACTTAACAAACTAAGTAGACAGAAGTTCTAGAAACTTCCTATGAGTGATTTTCTTTCAACATCAGCTGCTCAGTAAGAAATAGAAAAAAAACCCAACAAACCAACTCCGTTGACACTGGGAGGAAACATGTAGATACTAACAATCTTTCTGTTTTGGAGCTCCTTAGTCAGATGAGTCAATGAAAGTCAGATTATTTATAGCAAAGATTTTCTTAGTTCACAACTTAAACTCTGATAATTTAAACACCACAAACTACTAACCTAGTAAGACTTTCTGGAGATAAAATGGAAACAAAAAGAATGAAACAAAGTCAACGTTTTCAACCAAAAGGTATAAGGTGATGGTGAAGGTAGTGAAGAACAAATAAGTTCTTTCTAACTTACTTATGAGCTGATATCCTTATTTATAGGAATAGATTATTTTGAAGAAAATAAATGAAATTCATCTTTTCCCCACAACCAATACTTTATAAAAGTTGAAATACTTACTCATCAAGAGATATGCAAAGGAAGCAAAAGCAAAAATAAACAAATGGGACCTATTAAAAGCTTTTACACAACAAAGGAAACCATTGATAAAATGAAAAGACAACCTACTAAATGGGAGAAAATATTTGTAAATGATATGACCGATAAGTGGTTAATAGCCAACGTATATAAACAATTCAACGGTAAAAAAACAAAAACAACCCAATTAAAATATGGGCAGAAGACCTGAACAGAAAATTTTCCGAAGAAGACATACAGATGGCCAACAGGTACATGAAAAGCTGCTCAAATCACACTGATCATCAGGGAAATGCACATCAAAACCATGAGATATCATCTCACACCTGTCAGAATGGCCATCATCAAAAAGATCAAAAGTAACAAAGGTTGGCAAGGATGCACTCTTGGTGGGAATGTAAGTGGTGTCGCCACTGTGGAAAGAAGTATGGAGGTTTTTCAGAAAAAATAAAAATAGAACTACCAGATGACCCAGAAATTCCACTTATCCATATATCTGAAGAAAACAAAAATGCTAAGTTAAAAAGTAACATGCACCCCAATGTTCACAGCAACATTATTTACAATAGCCAAGATACGGAAGCAACGTAAGTGTCCATCAACAGATGAATGGATAAAGAAGCTATGGTGTGTGTGTGTCCACAGACACACACATATACACACACACACAGTGGAATACTACTCAGCCATAAAAAGGAATGCAACCTCCCCATTTGCAACAATATGAATGGACTTGGAGGGCATTATGCTAAGTGAAATAATCAGAAAGAGAAAGCCAAATACTGTATGATGACACTTATATGTGGAATCTAAAAATTACAACAAACTAGTGAATATGACAAAAAAGAAAGAGATTCACAGATATAGACAATGAACTAGTGGTTACCAGTGGGGAGAGGGAAAGGGGGAAGGGGCAAGAGAGGGGTAAGAGATTAAGAGGTACAAACTACTATGTATAAAACAAGTAAGCTACAAGAATATACTGTACAACACAGGGCATATAGCCAACATTTTATAGTAACTATAACTGAAGTATAACCTTTTAAAATTGTGAATCACTATGTTGTACACCTGAAACTTACATAATATTATACATCAACTGTACCTCAATTAAAAAAAAGAGATATGCATGCAGAAGATATGAGAATGCTTCATGTCTAATAAAGAGCTTTGAACTAGGGGCCAATAGATGCGGATTCCAGATCTAGTTCTACTAACTGCCCGAAGTAGGATAAGTTTATTTACCTCTCTGTGCATCAGCGACTTTTTTTTGGATCACATTATTGGATGGACATATTATTTACGAGGTTCTTTCTACTCCTAATACTCTAGTTAGACACACTGTTTAATTATATGGTATCTCAGGGGTTGAAGGGCTTCAGCAAGCTTCTCTCACTTAAATTTTCATAAAAATGGCTGAAGGGAGGGAGAATCTGCTTCACAGTTTTCTGAAAACCTAACAGCAAGAAACTAATAGCAAGAAATCTTCGAATGTTTTAATATGATTGCTCATTCTAGACTTCTGAGCTATGACTGGGTCAACCTTTCTTTACTGTGTGAAAAGAAATAACTAGGAAAGAAATGAAAATACTTCCTTTTCCTTCCTTTCTTAACACATATTACAAACTAAAAACCATTCAACCAAGTGGAACAGAAAATGACCTGAATCTCAAATCACTAGAAAAAATGTTAGCAACTACACTCTATTTTCTGTTCCAGTCCAAGTGGAACAGAAAATGACCTGAATCTCAAATCACTAGAAAAAATTTTAGCAGCCCCACTCCATCTGAATGCACCCATAGTTTTTTATGGCTACAATGAGATCGGAAAAATGGGACTGGGCTTCCAATTCCTTTGATTATTTCAGTCGCAGGTACACTGTTCCCAAAATATAGATAGTAAATGGTGAGTGACAACAATCTCATTGAACAAAATCAGAGACAGCTTGTTTTGTCTGGCATAACTGGTCTGGGAAATGACGGCAAGCACAGAATGCTATTCATTCTAGAACTAGAACTCTAGAACTAGAACTCTAGAACGTAAGTATTAATAACAACATTAAGTAAGACAATAACAGATTCAATGTTGATATTTCTTTCCAGCAGCAATGAGCCAAGCACTACTTCTCATCATCACAAACAACTTGTTCAGTTGTATTTAAATGCAACCTGAATTTGCAATGCTTTACAGGAGACATGCTGATTATCCAGAAAAGAATGTAAAGATTAGAAAAAAAATCAGAATCTGTTGTCTGTAATCTAAGAATGGAGCTTATTGTCAGATTTGGACCTGAGATAGGAGATAGCAGGGCCCCAGGCTGAGGAGCTGGTATTTCAAGACAAAGACAATGGCAGGAGCAGGGCTCTGCTTGAGTAGAAGATAAGGAGGCCACATTTTTCTTGGGATCAAGGAGACCTCCCAGACCACACATGCACAGAAAAGATCCTCAGGGGTCAGGGAAGGGAGGGGTCACCAGCCCCTAATACGTCCCTCCCGCCAACCTCCCAGAAACCCTCGTACTGGAATCCATCGTGGCTAAAAGGTGTGCGTGCACATCAGGAAGGGCCCTGAGTCGGACCAGATGTGGGCAACAAGCAAGATGATTGGCCAGAGGGAACCTGAAGAACTGCCCCCATATAAGCAATTTAAGCCATTCCGAAAGCATGCAGCTCACTCCAAGCCTGCCCGCGTGTTCTTCCACACATACTTTGCTTCTCAAAAACGCTTTCCCTGTTTCACTACCTCCACCTCTTTGCTGAATTCTTTCTTCAAAGACGACAAGGACCGAAGTCCTGTTTCAAGCCCGCTGGCCCTCATAGTCTAGGGGTTAGGATTCAGTGCTCTCACTGCCACCGCTTGGGTTCAATTCCTGGTCAGGGAAATACGATCCTGCTTCAAGTTGCTGCACCCCATGCCCACACCCCCCAAGATCAGACCCACGAGAGCTCTGGGGGTCCTTCCAGAGTTAACTCTCACATCTCACCTTGTGTCATCTCTTTCTTCTCCCTCCTCCTCCTGCTGCTCCTTCCCCATCACCACCGCCAATGCTAGTACATCCCTGAGACTCTTGTTTTCTGACGGCTCTCTCCTCTCCAGCGTGCCGTGAGCTGTTTCACTTTTTTAGTTCTCAGCTCAGTTTCCCCCACATATGCTGTTTTTCTTGTCTTGTTAGCATGACACCATATATCTTATTTTTTAGAAATTATGTGTAATGGAGAGAGCTCACTACACTTGGTCCATTTGACTGGATCTCACATAAACTTTCTAGAACTGAAAGTTAACAAAGGTCTGATAAGAGCCTCATCTACCTCATCCATCTACCTTGTAAGTGTTGAAACTGTATTTTCATGCATGGGCTTGACTTAAAATGAGGAATTAACCCAATGAAGGAGAGAAAAACAAAACAAAACACCCTAATGTGAAAGAGCTAAGTTTTGGAAAATGAAGGTTTGCATGTTGTATCTGGAGGCATCATCACTAATGCTTTTGCCTTGATAGAAATACGTTGCCCTCTGCACTTCCATTAAGTTGTCCGCCCATTTTTTGTCTCCCACACACCCTGTTTTCTTTCTTTTTTCATCGTGTTTACCACTATTTGTTATTCTATAATAAGTGCCTGTTTGCTGGATGTTTGTTTCCTTTACAGACTGAAGGAGGCCACAAGGGCAGGAAATGATTCTGCTCAGAATAGGTCTCCAATAGATTCTGGTTCAATTAATTTCATGCTATGCTATCCAAAAGGTCATGGTTAAAGAATCAGATTTTGTCCTTTGATTATTTTATCTTCTAAATGCGTTTAATTAATGCAAAAATGTTAAGGAAATGGATTAAATAAATCGGTTAAATATCCAATGATTTTTTAAAACGACATTCATTTTATAGGCATTCAACTCTAAGTAGGGAGGAGCCATGTTTGAAATCAACATTCCCACTGGCGTTTAACTTCCTAAATCTTAAAGAGGATGCTAGGAAAAGTAAGCTACTTAGAAGTTTAAAGGTGCCAAAGCACTTATGTACATTTAAACTATTAGGTCATTTCTGCATTTAGGCATTCTGTAAAAGTAAGCATTTGGTACTCAAGAGCTCTGAACCACAGAAGTGACAAGTCCACCTAATAGGAATTTAAACAGGCCATGTAAACCGTCAGATGCCAACACTCACGGTAGAATATGGACTAGACATTGAGGGCAATGGTCTGACTGCTGTGAAAAATGTCACGAAGTTTTCAATATTAGGGGTTTTCCTATTCATTGAAAAAACCAGATACTTCCCTAGGTGCCTTTTTAGTTTTCAAAGTTTAAGGTAAACCAGATCTTTCCTCAGGGAAGTAAGTTACTTAAGGCTTAAGGGACTTGACAGAGTTACAATGGAATCTAATATCGTCACATATATGCTTCTAGAGAGGCTATTCCGTGTAACTAATAAATCGACACTGAAATATCAGAAGGTTAAAGCACCTACAATCGAGAACTGAGGGAAGCAGGGCCAGCATTAGATCAGCTGATGTGACTCATAAAACTCGGCAGGACACATTTTCAAAGTTCCACCCACTTATATTTAAAAGAAGTCATAGAATAGCTGGCCCAGTTTAAGACAAGTGGCCGTAAAGGACACTCAGGATCTCCGGGGAGGGACATAACTCCCCTTGACAGCTCCAGTGAAACCAGAGTTGACAACCTCCAGTGCAGCTTGAAGTGTAAATATGGAGTGAAGCAGCAGATGTTTCAGACACTGGATCTGATTAAATCCTCAAGATCTCCATTTTGCAGATGAAAAAACTGACGCACCAAGAGGTTATATAAACGTACATGGCAGCATGAGTGCCACAATATTACAAAACACCAAGAGTCTTTGTCATTTACTTTGAAGTCACTTCACCTAACCTTGAAACCTAATACTCAGTAATGTTTCTTGGGTGGAAAAATGGCGGGTTTGAGCGAGGAAGGTGAAGATATGAACACAGAAATAGATTTGTGTTTCCTTAAAACCTGAGCATTCTTAGGTAACACAGTTTGCCACGTCCAGACTTATGCCCTGTGATTCAGTCCCCATGTGGACCAGTTAGCAGTTCTCTATCTTCTGGCCACAGATCAGATTCCTAAACTTTGACTGTTTTACAGACACGTTCTCCTGTTCATAAAGCTTAGGTGATGAGAGTGTGGTTTGATGATTAAGAGACCATCATTATTGCTGGAAGATGCCACATACGGACAAGGGCCAGTTAGAAGCATCAATTTCCCATGTAAATTCAAGGCAAAGGAAGGTGGATGGGGCAGGGTTGAGCTCTGAGCCCCATGAGGTATATGCTCACCATCCGTCCTCCATCAGCTTGTGGAGAGAAGGGAACTAGGAAAGAGCTGGTGGGAGGGGGTGTGTTGGAATTCTTCCCATGGATGTGAGCCAAGGGGCCACCTTCAGTTTTCATTTTTATTCCAGATCCAGGATTTAGTACTTGGTTCAGGTGAAAAAGGTATCTTGCATACACAGTAGAGTCATAGGAAAAGAGGTAGATCTGACCAGGGGAGAGAAAACAAGTAAAAAGAAAGCTGTGCTTCTGACCTTTACACACTGGAGACCTTACAAAATGCTCATCTATTTCCACGTGAATATGAGGTTGAGTCTGTCCAACTTCAATGTGCGTAAGAATCACTGGCCTGTTAATGATAAGATTTCAGAGACACAATGCCAGAGTCTCCGATTCAGTAAATCCAGAGAGAAGCCAAGAATCTGTAATTTAAACAATTTCCCTCTAGTGAAACTTACACACTCTTGGAGAAAACAGTGGCCCGAACCACCCATTAACTAGCAGATGTACCTCTGAAAATGAATTTGTCATGGTTTAATTCAGGATATTAAAGTGTTTGTTCATCAAATTCTTCTCAGTTAAGAATGTTCAGAAATAAGTCAACAATAAAATTGGTATTATAAGCTGCCTGGGAGCCATTTCTTCTCCTTTTGCTGGGTAATTTCCATGTTTAAAGAAAATTTCAAGTTCGAGTTTGTTCTATTAAAAAGGCTTTATGACATTTATTCAAAGAGTCACACTCCTATTTACCAAGAATGTGAAGTGAGGGAACAATCGATTCGAAGTTCTTCTTTATGCCCCAAATTAGACCCTGTGCAGTGCTTTCCTCTGTACTATTTGCTCTTGAGGAACGAGGATTTGATTTTAAATCCTATTTCACTGCGCCACACTGTTGCTCGTCACGAAATACCTTATTTTTGATAATGGGAGCTATCCGAAGTCCAAGATAAATTAAGGAAACAAACAGGAATTTTCTAGAGGGTTGTTTGCCTCTGCAGGAAGGGAGGAGTGTAATTTCCATAAGCCCCAGGTAGCAAACCAGATGGTGTCGCGTGGACCAACCCTTCCCTTTCTACTTTTCGTAAATGTTCACTTCTCTGACTCTACAAAGCCCCAGCTTGCCCCCCACTCCCTACCACCGCATCCTCCCTTCAAAATGACCAGTCACCTTGGCACAAAGTGAGTTAGAGTTTGGTTCACACTGGATTCCTGTCCCTGTTACAATAGCGTATTACTGAGTAAAATCTGTCCTCACCACTAGCCTCTGGCTTTGTCTGACACCAGGCACTGCACCAGATCTTTTACCCTCTAAAGACCCCTTGAGAGGGCCTCCATTTTTGCAGAAGGGGGAAATGAGGCTCTGACAGGTATAGCTGGTGTCAGAACAAGATTCCAACGGAGACCTTCTTCCCTCCCGAGTGCGTACTCTCTTTGGGGCTGGCTTCATTGCATGGGCAACTTGCACGGGTGCACAGGACCCCATGCTTGGAAGTGTCCCCTGCTTGGTCTAATGCTCTGCTGTAGCTGCCTTGAAATGCTTAATAACTTTTGAACACAGGGCTCTATATTTTCATTTTGCACTCGGCCCTGTAAATTATGTAGCTCACTTCATTTCCAGGGCCTGCTTCAGCCTAGAAATCCCCCAAACAGTTCAAACTCAAAGCTAGAAATTCTGATGAAGTTCTACTAAGAAGGAATAAATGTACATATGATCCCCACTATAAAAGAGGGGCAGAGTAGGAAGCTGCTCAGGGCAAAAACGCCTGCAACAGTCCACCTAAGTGTTGGTAAGGATTTATCACAAATAAAGATTTGATCTCCTGATAAATTCTGCTGTTTACGTTTCTGGCCAAATGACTTAGTTCGAATTTTATTTTGTTTCGTAATATTGGCTTTTAACATCTTCTGGTTACAATAGGGACAGAGCATTCCTACTAGGAGCTCATCTTTCTCTAAAAACAATGTACTGATAATAAAAGTAATGTATGTTTCTTGTGGAAAATATGAAGAAGAAAAAGAATCACCCATAGTCAGCTAAGTGGAGAAAATATTTTGTTACATATCATTTTTTCTTAGGAATTGATATGCGTCTAGGTACACATTTTTATTTTTACTGATGTCTGTCTATTGATCTGTCAACTAAGGGCTTGATCTATCATCTATCTACCTGGAATCACAGAATTTATGGTTTCAATTTAAATCCTGTGGTTTTCTTTTTTCATTTAATCTATTCTAAGGATTTCCCTTATAGGGAAAAAGGCTTCTTTACAAGAACCTGTTTAACAATCTATTGTTAAAAATTAGATTTGTTCTCTTTCTTTTTGTTTTTGCGGTACGCGGGCCTCCCACTGCCACGGCCTCCCGCCGAGGAGCACAGGCCCCAGATGCGCAGGCCCAGTGGCCACGGCTCACTCTGCAGCACGCAGGATCCTCCCGGACCGGGGCACGAACCCGCGTCCCCCGCATTGGCAGGCGGACTCCCAACCACTGCGCCACCAGGGAAGCCCTGTTCTCTTTCTTTTTAAAAGTTGTTTTTATAATTGGCTCTGAATGCCAGGAGCAGGTATCAATTACATTCAGGATGGTTAACGGAGAACACGTTGCATACTCAAAACTGCAGATTATAAGTCTATGAATCAGGAGGGTTTTCTGTACTTACAGGCCATAAATTTAGAACAGATCATTCCATATTGTTCTATATATACCAGAAGAAAATTACTGAGGCAGACCAGGCTGTCTTGGTGCAAGTGAATGGTAGAATTAAATGGGTAAAGGAAAAAGGAGAAGGAAAATACTCTTTCCAGAATCTATCCAAATGTCAACCTCTTTAAATCAAGAAACTAATTATTGACTGCACAGACAACTCACCAAGGCAGAAAAGAAAATGTGGAGAGTCTCGGGGTTTATGTCCCCCAAGCAGTGATTACATGCCATCAGCATCCGATTCACTTACATGTTAATTAGAAGCTTTATTTTCATTGAAGGATCTGCTTCCTTTGTTTAATTCAGCTAAACAAGCTCAAAAAGAAGCTTGCTACTTAGGAAACCTTTATCCTCTCTTTATTTTTATTTTAATTTTAACATCTTTATTGGAGTATAATTGCTTTACAATGGTGTGTTAGTTTCTGCTTTATAACAAAGTGAATCAGTTATGCGAATACATATTTCCCCATATCTCCTCCCTCTTGCGTCTCCCTCCTATCCTCTCTTTATCGCAGGAAAAAATCTTCTTTCACATTTAGGACAAGACTGTCAGTTACTACTTAGTCTAGATCTAGAGTTGTCAAGTTGTATTTTTATACCTCAATTTAATAACATGGCAGTAGCTTGAGAGCAAAACTTTCTGTCAACTTCTGTTTTACGAACTTTACAAGGTCGTGCTCCTTTGATGCAGCTTTTAAATCACAGGGCTTTGTACTGGCAACTCACCTTGTCTGATCTCAGTCCCTGTCCCAAATGAAAACAAAATGTGTTTTTCCACTTTGAACACAGAGGGATTTCCTTAGATAACTCAGAATATAATTACTTGCTCCAGTCAAACGATCAGAAATTAAGTTCTGCACATTTCTCTGACCTGACACCTTCTTCCTTCCATGTTTCAAAGGTCTTTTTATTTTCCTTCTCTTTTGAATTCCCAATTCTCTCTGTTTTGCTCACTGTGGGAACTTCTTTTCAAAGTGATTACTGACTTTGCCATCACCTTCGTTTGACTGAATAATGTGAAACTTAAGCTGGGCAGAAATGGCAAGAGAAGGTCGTCACTTACTTGAAAGGTGTGCAGCAAAAATAGAAATGAGACTTTTCTTTTCTGATAAACAAAGAAGACAAGGGAACAGTGAACAGGCTAGAGAAGTAACATAAACTGGCCTGAAAAGAGTTAATCACTCCTAGTTTTATTTTAACTGTTACTAATCTGTAGTGTCTGTAACTAGATTTGTACTTCACAAAGCCAACCTATCACTCCTTAACACTATGTGAATTACATCCTGCACTCCCTTGTAGCATTTGCATTTCAGAAAGAAGGTCGCAGGCCAATAACCCGGAGAAAACGGACCCAATTAGCAGGCTGCCTGTAACCCTTTTGAAATAAGGCAGGAAGAAGGCGGCAAGACCTTCATTACTTTGAGCCTCATCACCTACCGTACACCAGGGCTATATAACCTCTCTCAGTTGCCCAGGGCGGGGGGCACAGTTGTTGAGGCACTAGCCTGCTGTGTTTTCCCCTCTGCCTGGCAGAGGAATAAAGCCATCCCTCTTTCCCTCCAAATCTCTGTCTCCGTAGTTTTGTTTGGCATTGGTGCACAGGGAGCCAAGATTTTGGGCATCAGGCGGAGACTGCAGAACGCTCAGCTCTGCTTCTCCTTGGTGGGGACTAGCTAAGCAATGGGCAAGTTTAGACCTGGGAACCAGTGCAGGGGTAGTGTGTGATACCATGTGGGTGGTCGGGGAGAAGAACCTGGGGAAGCTGCTGGATCAAACTTTAGAAAAAGAGGGCTGAGAAGGCATTCCAGAGAGCACTGGGTTTTGAAGTGTAGGCTGTCTGCCATTCACTACATCCGGTTTGAATTTAATCATTTCACAGCTTTCTCCGTCTTGGTCTCCCCAGAGCAAAGACCAAACAAGTATGAATAAAGCTGCTCTCTAAAGTGCTAACTAAAAGTGACATTCTTACTAATTAACTTAGTTAACTAAGTTAACCTACAACTTAATCCTTCAATTACTAAAAGCATTGAGTGCTATAAATTTTCCTGTAAATACTGCTTTAAACGCTTCCCAAGTTTTGATGTGTATTGCTTTCATTTTCATCCCATTCAATATATTCTAAAATTTCCATTGTGACATTTTCTTTGACCTATGGGTTATTCAGTAGCAGGTTTTTTCTATTCCAGCTTTGAGATATAATTAACATATAATATTGTATAAGTTTAAGGTGTACTACGTGATGATTTCATGTATGTATATATTGCAAAATGATTACCACGATAAGGACAATACGACTAATTAACACATCCATTTTCACAGTTACTTTTCATTTTTTTGGTGACAACTTTAAAGATGTACTCTCTCAGCAACCTTCACATACACAATACACTGTTGTTACCTGTAGTCACCATGCTGTACATCACATCCCCAGACCTCATTCAGCATTTAACTGGAAGTTTGTACCTTTGACCACGTTCCCTCATTCCTGCCCCCATCTCTGCTCTTGACAATCACAAACCTACTCTGTTTCTATTAGGTCTGATAGTTAGGATTCCACATATAACTGAGATCATATAGTATTTGTCATCTCCTGTCTGACTTATTTCACTTAGCGTAATAACCTCAGGGTTCATCCATGTTGCCAAAAAACGGCAATATTTCCTGTTCTTTTACAGCTGAGTAATACTCCTGTATATGTATATTCACATATATTCATAAATATTCATCTGTATTTATATATATTCATATATATATTCACATACATATATACACACACACACAATATTCCTCTTTCTATAAAAATCACTTCTTTGCCTATTCTTCCATTGGTGGACACAAGTTTTTTCCATGTCTTGGCTATTAATGAATAATGCTGCAGTGACATGGGGGGTGCAGATATCTCTTCAAGATAGTGATTTCATTTCCTTCAGATCTATACCCAGAAGTGGAACTGCTGGATCATATGGTAGTTCTATTTTTAATTTTTTAGAGACCTCCATACTGTTTTCCATAGTAGCTGCACCAATTTAATTCCTATCAAGGGTGTATCAGGGTTCCCTTTTTTCCACATCCTAGTCAACACTGGTTATCTCTCTTCGAACAGCCATTCTAACATGTGTGAGGTGATATCTCACTGTGGTTTTGATTTGCATTTCCCTGATGATGAGTAATGGTGAGCAGCTTTTCCTGTACCTGTTGGCCATTTGGAAGAATGTCTGTGCAAGTCCTTGATCCATTTTTTAAACTGGATTATTTCTTTTTATGCTACTGAACTGTATGAGTTCTTTATATATTTTGGATATTAACCCCTTATCAGATATGTGCTTTGCAAATATTTCCTCCCATTCCATAGTTTGCCTTTTTATTTTGTTGACTGTTTCTTTCCTGCGCAGAAACTTTTTAGTTTGATGCACTCCCGTTGATTACTTTTGCTTCTGTTGCTTGTGCATTTGGTGTAATATTAAAAAAAATAATTCCTAAAATCAACATCAAGGAGCTTTTCACCTGTATTTTCTTATAGAAGTTTTACAGTTTCAGGTCATCTGTTTAAGTTGTTAATCTGTTTTGAGTTAATTTTTGTGATTGACATAACATAGGGGTCCACTTTCATCCTTTTGCATGTGAAAATCCAGTTCTTTTGGCATTTATTAAAGAGACTTTCTTTTTCCCTTCAAATATTCTGGGATCCCTTGTCAAATATTAGTTCATCATATATGGGTTTATTTCTGGGCTCCTGATTTTGTTCCACTGGTCTGTCTGTTTTTATTCTAGTACTTTACTTTAAAAATCACTAGAGCTTTCTAATACAGTTTAAGTCAGGAAGTGGGATCCCTCCAGCTTTTTTTTTTTTTTTTTTCCCTTCAGGATTGCTTTGGCTATTCAGGATGTTTTGTGGCTCCATACAAACTTTAGGAATTCTTAGTTCTATCTGTAAAATTTGCCTTTGGAACCTTGATAGGGATTGGGTTGAATTTTTAAGTGGCTTTGGGCAGTATGGACATTTACAATAATAATTGCTTTGGTCCATGAACATGGGATATATTTCCATTTATTTGTACCTTCTTCAAATTCTTTTATCAGAGCCTCTCACAGTTTTCAGTGTACAGGTCTTTCACCTCCTTGGTTAAATTTATTCCTAAGTATTTTATTGTTTTTGATGTTATTATACATGAGATTATTTTATTTCTTTCTCAACCTATTGTTAGTGTACAGAAACACTACTGATTTTTGTAGGTTAATTTTGTATCCTGTAACTTCACTGAATTAATTGATTCATCTGACAGGTTTTCGGTGCTTTCTTTAGGTTTTTCTATATATGCTATTGTGTCATGTGCAAACAGAGACAATTTTACATCTTCTTTTCTGACCCAAGATTTTAAATATAGTTCCCTGTGCTATACAGTAGGTCCTTGTTTATCTATTCGATCCTGTGTTTCTTAATGAGAATTTCACACTCCTCTCTCTCCACACTAATTGCCCTCCCCCCTGGGAGGAGAAGTGATTTGATTGAGAAGACAAAGCTCTTGCTTCTGTCTCTGGGACCTGCAGGGCCTGCAAGCCTGTGCCTTCAGCCCTGCTACCTCCCAGGGTGAGTGTCCTGGCAAGGCTTCCCCGCTTTATAGGCGCCATCTGCCTCCCCTACCTCACACTGTTCTGCCTGTGCCCTGGCGGGTAAATTAAATTTGAGGGAAGAAAGAGAAAGCTCACACTGGCTTTATCTCCAGTGAAGGAACTGTATGTTAATTCTTCACCAGCTCATGAATTCATTTGCAACTGTTTCACAAGGAGGAAAGGCACCTGATGCGGCGGTGGTTAAAGCCTCAGTAGTTTATTTTGATAGCTGGTACAGGAAGTCTCCCTCAGTTTTTCTGCCTACTTCTTCTGCAAAAAAATCTTGGTGTTTCCTGCTCATTTCCTTTTCTGGATAAATTTTCAGGTCAACTTTTCAGATCCAATGAAAACTTCTTCTGGACCTTTAATTGGGATATTAAATTTATAGAATAACTTTAGAAGAACGGGTCTCCTAAAAAAGACCTTTCCTATCCAGGAGCTTGACATATTTTTCTGTTAACTCAGGGCTTCTGTGTACTTCACAGATGCTTAACAGTTTTCTTTAGTAAGTTTTATATGTTCCTTTGTATATCTCTTCCTACATATTTCATGATACTAATTACTATGGTGAAGGAAATTTAAGAAATTTTTGTAATTGGTAAGTGGGGGTATATAGGAAACCATTTATGTTTGTTTATTGATTTCTGTTCTTGCCAACGTGACTAAATCTTTAATTCTAGTAATTAGCTCTTTATCTTTGATTTCTACATATCTGGTAATATCTTAAATAATGAAAGTTTGCTCCTCTCATCCCACTATGCTTTTGGGACTAACTGCACTGACCAGGAATTCTATCATGTTGAATAGCTGAGATACCAAGTATCCACATGTTATTCCTAACTTTTATTGATATGTAGTTAATGTTTTAGCATTGATGACAACACTTGCTACAGCAAATTAGATAAAGTATTCTCTATTCTTTGTTGGCTACTTTCTTTGAAAATCAGCAGTTGGTTTTATATTTTATTATATATCTTCAACATCCAACAACACTTTTTTTTTTTCCCTCTCAACACTTTTTTTCTCTCTTAACACAGAGAAAAACATTCATGGATATTCTAAATTAAACCACCTTCACATAGTCAATATAAACCACACTTTGTAAGCATGTTTAATTCTTTAAACTTTGTTATGTTTTAATTTATGTAGGAGTTTTGCACCTGTATTTACAAGCGAGATTGGACCACAGTTTTCCTTTTTGCAGGTGTCTTCTCTCATCTAGTTTGGTATCAGAGTTTTGCTAGCCTTCTCTAATTGGCCAAGATATTTCCAATCTTTTTCTGTTATCTGAACATGGTTTTATACTAGAAATGATTTATAATATAAAAATTATTCTTTATATTATATAAATATTATAATTATGTTAACATTACATGTTATCAATACTATATTAAGGATTAATACAAAATAATATATGTTTCATTTTTATAATATAAAAATTATCTACTTCTTTACGGTTTGGTAGGAATAACATATAACATTTTTTTGAATCTCATGCCTATTTTAGGGATAGATTTTTGAGTGCCTTAATTTATTCTATGATTATTGCTTTCTTGAAATTTTCTATTCTTCTACCCAATTTTGATAATGTATGTATCTTAGAAAATTGGTAATTGCATCTAGAATATTCAAATGTATACAAAGTAATTTCTGATGCTTTCTTGAGTCTGCCACCCTCCTTATCTATAGTTACATCCCTGTTCTTATTTCTCACATCATTTGTTTTTAGGGTTTCCCTGTTTCCCCTTGATCAGCCTTGCCACAGACTTGTCAACTTTACTGGTCACTTTAAGGAACCCAGCTTGATTTATTGTTTCAACTCTAGACTTTTCTGTTTTTCTTTTCCGATAATTACTGTCTCACATGCTTTTTATTTCTGAAAAGTCTTCAAATATATTGATTTTCTGATATCATCCTGTTTTTAGATTGCTCATTATGCATATTTTCTCTTTTCCTCAATCCAGAATATATACTAGAAAACAAGAATGTTAAAATAAGAGGTTGGTCTTGGTCACTCAACCAATGATCTTCCCTTCTCTATTTCAAACAAAATAGCATAAGGTACAAGTCTTTCTAGTTATTACAATTAATCTACAACCCCTCTAATTCTACTAGGCTTAACTAATCTTTCCTTCCTCTGCATTAACTCCCAGCAAAAGAAATTATAAAACATTATCAAAATGCCTAGCACCTGACCCCATTTACTCATTCAAGGAACAATGGTTGAAACACACACACACACACACACACACACACACACACACACACACACACACGCACACACACACACACACACGCACACACACACACCCTGGGGGGTGGCACCGTGCTGGGTGCCAGGGACACACTGGAAAACAAAATAACATCACTGAATAAAAGGCCCTCCAGTGGCGTGGGGGAGAAGGACACACATGGTGTGTAATCCCAAGACTGTGCTTTAGCCAGTGAAAGTGCTCAGCGTTCTAAAACCAAGACAAGCTCTAGGGATGGATGGTCAGGAAGCATCATTAGTCTCCAGTGACTGACGGGTGCATGAAACAAAGAACGGGCACAGAAGTGGGTGCATGGCCTTAGTTCATCACCACATGTAGCTTTTCTCCACCTTTGCCCTGATACAGCAAGGGAGGCCAGGTAAGCTCTGAGAGTTAGTGGCCAAGCCCCCAGTGTCACCTGTGCCTGTGAATTTTAGATACCATTTTTTTGGGAAAAGGAGAACCAATACATCTCAAGAATATACAATAGGAAATAAAAGAAGTCTGATTTCAGAAGTAGAAAGACCATTGGAAATTAAGCTGTAAACCTGGTCTAAATCTCAAGTTTTAAATTACCTTAGTAAACGTCACCTGGAGTCATAGTAGACATTTATCACTGAGTTGTGAAGGACACGTATTTAATTCAACTAGCAATTTGGATTCAGCTTTGAACTTCGGGGTTAACCCACAGAAACAGGGAGATGATAGAAATGCACTGCTATTTAAAATAATTTCAGTGCAATCGATTTTGAAAAATGTTCATTGCTTCTGTAACCCCAATATTCAAGTATCAAGGGAAAGGAGTATTTAAAAGCAGTAATTAATTAATAAAACTGCTTAACTTAAATAAGAATCCAGTTTTTTAAAGCAGAAGCAGTTGTTTACTATATCTAGTTTAGAGATAATACATGGCAGGGAAAAGAGACAGATTTCTCACGTCCTGAACTCAGAGCACAGGCATATTCAGTGCCAAGATACCTACAATATTGTAAGATAACTGACATAACTATCGGTCACACAGAATCCTAGATCCTTCCTGAGGACTCCCCACACACAAGATTTCCTCCTCTGCAATTCACTTCTTTTTACAACCACACACACATGACTGTCTCATTGCCTGACACAAGGCTGTCTTTTCAGCTTTCAGGTCCCCAAGCCCTGTGTGTATCACTTTTTCACAATCTGAGGGTGACGGAAGAGACCAAGAAGAGGAGAAAGTGGGAGAAATTTCATTTGCTTTTGGAAATTTTAATATGGACCGTTGCATTTTTCTTTTTTTTTAGCTCTCTTAATTGTGGCAGAGGAGAAAATGTGCTCCCAGCCTTGCAAAAATCAAACCCTCGAGCGCCAGTAATACTTCTCTTCAGCCAGCAGAGGGAACAAAGGAACAGAACTCCAGAACAGCCAGTAATATAATGCTTACCTCAACGGGCAAAAAACACAAAACCAACAACTCTGTTTCCACTTGGTGGCTTTAAAAAAATAGTATATAGAAAACTAGCACTTTTGAACAAGGCTGTTTACCAAGGCTTTTTATATCAGAACAATATCTAATTTAGCAGTTGGTGTTTCTGATGTAAAAAGTTCCAGATACACCCAACCTCGGGCTGAGATGAGGCAAAACAGGATAAACAGCCATTTCTGCCATCATTCACATCTGAGTCCATTCTTAGATCACTTCAGAGCTTATAACTCGCAGGAAGGAAAAGACTCTTGCATTTGGTTACAGCTGTTGGCCTTTAATGAACATTCTACTCACATTCTGATCATTTAAAAATAAAATGCACTAGATTGTCTTTAACACACTGGCCCCTGGAACTTAAAAAGAAAGGCAGAAAATGAAAGGAAATCACACAGGCATTATGAAAAGCAACCCAGTACAAATATTTGTTTCTTAGTTTTCTAGTGAAAACAGCACCACTTGATGACAATCGCCTCTTTGCGGAAGCAAAACACACGCTACGCTCAGATTCTACTTCAGCCTGAACCCCTCTGGAAAGGAAAGGGCAAGCCCCGTGGTGAGGAATGTAATTCACAATGCAGCCTTTATCCAAGCCCTGAGACTTCCATTAGGGTTAAATGGAATCACACAGCAAACCTTCCACAAGCTCAATTTCCCAGGCAAAACTGTTGTGAAGATGTCTGCCTTCTAGTAGAAGCCCAGGAGTCCAGGGCAATCTTCAGAGAACACAGACATTCCTTTACCCATCTCTTTTTTTGTTTGTTTGTTTTGTTTGCGTTTTTTAAAAACATGTTTTTTGGAGTATAATTGCTTTACAATGGTGTGTTACTTTCTGCTTTATAATAAAGGGTATCAGTTATACATATACATATGTTCCCATATCTCTTCCCTCTTGCATCTCCCTCCCTCCCACCCTCCCTATCCCACCCCTCCAGGCGGTCACAAAGCACCAGAGCTGATCTCCCTGTGCTATGCGGCTGCTTCCCACTAGCTATCTACCTTAGGTTTGGTAGTGTATATATGTCCATGCCTCTGTCTCGCTTTGTCACAGCTCAACCCTTCCCCCTCCCTATATCCTCCAGTCCATTCTCTAGTAGGTCTGTGTCTTTATTCCCGTCTTACCCCTAGGTTATTCATGACCTTTCTTTTCTTTCCTTAGATTCCACATACATCTGTTAGCATACGGTATTTGTTTCTCTCTTTCTGACTTACTTCACTCTGTATGACAGACTCTAGGTCCATCCACCTCACTACAAATAACTCAGTTTTGTTTCTTTTTATGGCTGAGTAATATTCCATTGTATATATGTGCCACATCTTCTTTATCCATTCATCCCACGATGGACACTTAGGTTGCTTCCATCTCCTGGCTGTTGTAAGTAGAGCTGTAAGTAGAACATTGTGGTACATGACTCTTTTTGAATTATGGTTTTCTCAGGGTATATGCCCAGTAGTGGGATTGTTGGGTCGTATGGTAGTTCTATTTGTAGTTTTTTAAAGAACCTCCATTCTGTTCTCCATAGTGGCTGTATCAATTTACATTCCCACCAACAGTGCAAGAGGGTTCCCTTTTCTCCACACCCTCTCCAGCATTTATCGTTTGTAGATTTTTTGATGATGGCCATTCTGACCGGTGTGAGATGATAACTCATTGTAGTTTTGATTTGCATTTGTCTAATGATTAGTGATGTTGAGCATCCTTTCATGTGTTTGTTGGCAATCTGTATATCTTCTTTGGAGAAACGTCTATTTAGGTCTTCTGCCCATTTTTGGATTGTTTGTTTCTTTGATATTGAGCTGCATGAGCTGCTTGTATATTTTGGAGATTAATCCTTTGTCAGCTGCTTCATTTGCAAATATTTTCGCCCATTCTGATGGTTGTCTTTTGGTCTTGTTTATGGTTTCCTTTGCTGTGCAAAAGCTTTGAAGTTTCATTAGGTCCCATTTGTTTATTTTTGTTTTTATTTCCATCCCTCTAGGAGGTGGGTCAAAAAGGATCTTGCTGTGATTTATGTCATAGAGTGTCCTGCCTATGTTTTCCTCTAAGAGTTTGATAGTTTCTGGCCTTACATTTAGATCTTTAATCCATTTTGAGTTATTTTTGTGTATGGTGTTAGGGAGTGTTCTAATCTCATACTTTTACATGTAGCTGTCCAGTTTTCCCAGCACCACTTATTGAAGAGGCTGTCCTTTCTCCACTGTGTATTCTTGCCTCCTTTATCAAAGATAAGGTAACCATATGTGCATGGGTTTATCTCTGGGCTTTCTATCCTGTTCCATTGATCTATCTTTCTGTTTTAGTGCCAGTATCATACTGTCTTGATTACTGTAGCTTTGTAGTATAGTCTGAAGTCAGGGAGCCTGATTCCTCCAGCTCCATTTTTCGTTCTCAAGATTGCTTTGGCTATTCTGGGTCTTTTGTGTTTCCATACAAAACCCTGCAGAAAGTAGGCATAGAGGGAACTTTCCTCAACATAATAAAGGCCATATATGACAAACCCACAGACAACATCGTCCTCAATGGTGAAAAACTGAAACCATCTCCACTAAGATCGGGAACAAGACAAGGTTGCCCACTCTTAACACTCTTATTCAACAGAGTTTTGGAAGGTTTAGCCACAGCAATCAAAGAAGAAAAAGAAATAAAAAGAATCCAAATCGGAAGGAGTAAAGCTGTCACTGTTTGCAGATGACATGATACTATACATAGAGAATCCCAAAGACGCTACCAGAAAACTACTAGAGCTAATCAATGAATTTGGTAAAGTAGTAGGATACAAAATTAATGCACAGAAATCTCTGGCATTCCTATACACTAATGATGAAAAATCTGAAAATGAAATTAAGAAAACTCTCCCATTTACCACTGCAACAAAAAGAATAAAATATCTAGGAATAAACCTACCTAAGGAGACAAAAGACCTGTATGCAGAAAATTATAAGACACTGATGAAAGAAATTAAAGAGGATACAAATAGATGGAGAGATATACCATGTTCTTGGATTGGAAGAATCAACATTGTGAAAATGACTCTACTACCCAAAGCAATCTACAGATTCAATGCAATCTCTATGAAACTACCACTGGCATTTTTCCTTTATCCATCTCTTACTCTCTTTTTTCCTCCCCTTTCCCAGATAACTTGCTCCCCATGACTCCCAATGGATGACAATGACTTCTACCTCACCATGATGGATAAAGGGATTTAGGGGTTTCTTTCGGGGTGGGGGGGAATCTAACATTAGATTATGGTGATGGTTACATAACACTGTGAATGAATATACTAAAAACTACTGAGGAATACATTTTAAATGGGTGAATTGTATGCTATGTGTGTTATTTCTCAGTAAAGTTGTTAAAAAAAGGAATTTCTCTGTAAGTAATGCATTTAGATAGCAACGTCTGACCTCTCTTGCTTTTCAACTAAACTGAGAGTCAAATTAACATAATTTGGCTACTGGATTCCATTTCCTTTACATCTCGTTATGTTTCCATGTGTTGTATGCGTGTGTGTGTGTATATATATATGTGTGTGTGATTTTCTTTCTAGATTTTCCTTTGAAAGCATCTGGTCTGATTAAAAGTCAGTCTTGTTTCTTATTTCTTTATAAGCAAAGAACTGAAAAACTATATTACACAATCAAACAGAATCCAACAGCATCTTGTATTTGTTTTATTTTAAAACATTATTAACTAATGACATTTACTGGGTGTCTATATGCAGAACAAGGTTGGGGATCACTTCCTGGTACATGGAAATAAGCTCCTTATATGATGCAGCAGCAAAAGATTTTAAAGCCATCTTAGGCAGCTTTTATTAAAGGAAGGTGCTGAAACTGAGGAAGGACATGGCTGGGTGCTGGTCAGACACAGCTAGGCTTTGTGTTCAGCTTTCAGCAACACTGTGGCCTGGAATACTTCCACAGGAAAGAGAAAGAGCCCAGGGAAAACTCAGGAGAAAACTATCCCTCCTTTAAATAAATGAAGGGCTGTCAAGTGAAAGAACAACTAGACTATTGCACATAGCCTTATTGTGCAAAACTGTTTGTGTTGTACAAAGAGTACAACAGCTGTAAGTTAGAGGGAGACCTGTGAAGAGTTCTGCAATGTTTGGTGCTGTCCAACAGGATTGAGTTGCTTCCTGAACCACTGAGTTCCTATCTGAGGAGTCTGGTTTCATGACCTGGGCTCTGCATCAATGATTATGTTGTAGAAAAGGATGTGCTAACCCCAGGCCCACCTGATGACTAAGAGCTGGAGATCTTCCTGCAGTGACACTGGTTGGACTTTAGGGAGAATAGCTGTGGGGTTTAGAGTCAGCCCCTACTACTTGGGGCTCAGAGCACACCCAGGATGCTCTAAAGGGGTTAATGTGATCAGACAGGGCCAGCTGAAATCATCTCCCTTTTGCTACATTAGGATGATGATACCTCCTCATCTTCATAGGTTCCACCCCCACTCAAAGAGGAGGAGATTATACAAGATAGAGGTCTACTGGGGGTCATTCTCAGAATTTTGCCTGTCACAGGGTGACTGGTGTTAAAACAGTTCATGGTTACTGTGATGTCTGGATGTGGCTCAAATACCAACTGACTTTAGACCCCTGCTTCCCTACCTGGCTACTGACACTGTTCTTATTTTTCTGTTCCTGATCCGTGAAGAAGGCCCTTTCCACATAATGAAAAATTCTCTAGGTACTAGCCAGCAGGGATCTCCTGAGCCACTACTCCTGAAACCATTCCTCTCCTCCCTAGGTTCACTCCTGGCATCTTTGCTCTAGGACTGCAGCCTATGTCAAGTTCAGAGCCGATCCCAGTCCAATGCTAACAAATCTAATTACCATTAATCCTAACTCAGACCATTCCAAAAGTTAACTTTCTTCTTAAATCCTCACCTTTTAATTCTTTTTTCCTTTCCTAGCTTGTTGTTTGGGAGATCATTTAACTCTTGGAATGTTAAATATAAAAAATATATGTTATAAAATCTCTCTATACATACACATATACACATAATATACACACACACACATATATGTGTGTGTGTGTGTGTGTGTGTATATGTATATAAATATATATACACATGACATATTTAGAGGATTTCTCTTGTGTCCAGAAAAAGAAAGCATATATATTGGGCTATGGTGGTTATTCTCAAGCCATCTAATTCCCCCAGTGTGTATCCAGGGAAGGAAAACTGACTGTAGAATTAAGTTGAATAAACTGTAATTAGGAAAATAAATGATGTGTAAAAAATAGTGTGTACAGGCAATCTCCAAATTATGGTTATTTGAGGTCTGCAAAGTTCTTTTTTTGTCTTTTTTAACATCTTTATTGGAGTATAATTGCTTTACAATGGTGTGTTAGTTTTTGCTGTATCACAAAGTGAATCAGCTATATGTATACATATAGCCCCAAATACCCTCCCTTTTGCATGTCCCTCCCACCCTCCCTATCCCACCCCTCTAGGTGGTCACAAAGCATGGAGCTGATCTCCCTGTGCTATGCGGCTGCCTCCCACTAGCTAGCTATTTTACATTTGGTAGTGTAAATGTGTCCATGCCACTCCCTCATTTCGTCCAGCTTACCCATCCCCCTACCCGTGTCCTCAAGTCCATTCTCTATGTCTGCGTCTTTATTCCTATCCTGCCACTAGGTTCTTCAGAACCAGTCTGGTTTTTTTTTAGATTCCATATATATGTGTTAGCATACGGTATTATTTTTCTCTTTCTGACTTACTTCACTCTGTATGACAGACTCTAGGTCCATCCACCTCACTACAAATAACTCAATTTCGTTTCCTTTTATGGCTGAGTAATATTCCATTGTATATATGTGCCACATCTTCTTTACCCATTCATCTGTCGATGGACAGTTAGGTTGCTTCCACGTCCTGGCTATTATAAACAGTGCTGCAATGAACATTGTGGTACATGACTCTCATTGAAATATGTTTTTCTCAGGGTCTATGCCCAGTAGTGGGATTGCTGGGTCATATGGTAGTTCTATTTTTAGTTTTTTAAGGAACCTCCACACTGTTCTCCATAGTGGCTGTAACAATCTACATTCCCACCAACAGTGCAAGAGGGTTCTCTTTTCTCCACACCCTCTCCAGCATTTATCGTTTGTAGACTTTTTGATGATGGCCATTCTGACTGGTATGAGGTGATGCCTCATTGTAGTTTTGATTTGCATTTCTCTAATGATTAGTGATGTTGAGCATCCTTTCATGTGTTTGTTAGCAATCTGTATATCTTCTTTGGAGAAACGTCTATTTAGGTCTTCTGCCCATTTTTGGATTGTTTGTTTCTTTGATATTGAGCTGCATGAGCTGCTTGTATATTTTGGAGATTAATCCTTTCTCAGTTGCCTCATTTGCAAATATTTTCTCCCATTCTGAGGGTTGTCTTTTTGTCTTGTTTATGGCTTCCTTTGCTGTGCAAAACCTTTTAAGTTTCATTAGGACCGATTTGTTTATTTTTGTTCTTATTTCCCTTTCTCTAGGAGGTGGGTCAAAAAGGATCTTGCTGTGATTTATGTCATAGAGTGTTCTGCCTACGTTTTCCTCTAAGAGTTTGATAGCGTCTGGCCTTACATTTAGGTCTTTAATCCATTTTGAGTTTATTTTTGTGTATGGTGTTAGGGAGTGTTCTAATTTCATTCTTTCACATGCAGCTGTCCAGTTTTCCCAGCACCACTTATTGAAGAGGCTGTCTTTTCTCCATTGTATATTCTTGCCTCCTTTATCAAAGATAAGGTGACCATATGTACGTGGGTTTATCTCTGGGCTTCCTGTCCTGTTGCATTGATCTACATTTCTGTTTTTGTGCCAGTACCATACTGTCTTGATTACTGTGGCTTTGTAGTATAGTCTGAAGTCAGGGGGCCTGATTCCTCCAGCTCCGTTTTTCTTCCTCAAGATTGCTTTGGCTATTCAGGGCCTTTTGTGTTACCACACAAATTGTGAAATGTTTTGTTCTAGTTCTGTGAAAACTGCCACTGGTAGTTTGATAGGGATTGCATTGAATCTGTAGATTGCTTTGGGTAGTAGAGTCATTTTCACAAAGTTGATTCTTCCAATCCAATAACACGGTATATCTCTCCATCTGTTTGTATCCTCTTTAATTTCTTTCATCAGTGTCTTACAGTTTTCTGCATACAGGTCTTTTGTCTCCTTAGGTAGGTTTATTCCTAGATATTTTATTCTTTTTGTTGCAGTGGTAAATGGGAGAGTTTTCTTAATTTCATTTTCAGATTTTTCATCATTAGTGTATAGGAATGCAAGAGATTTCTGTGCATTAATTTTGTATCCTGCGACTTTACCAAATTCATTGATTAGCTCTAGTTGTTTTCCGGTAGTGTCTTTAGGATTCTCTATGTATAGTCTTATGTCATCTGAAAACGGTGACAGCTTTACTTTTTCTTTTCCGATTTGGATTCCTTTTATTTCTTCTTCTCTGATTGCTGTGGCTAAAACATCCAAAACTATGTTGAATAACAGTGGTGAGAGTGTCCAACCTGCTCTTAGAGGAAATGATTTCAGTTTTTCTCCATTGAGAATGATGTTGGCTGTGGATTTGTCATATATGGCCTTTGTTATGTTGAGGTAAGTTCCCTCCCTACCTACTTTCTGGAGGGTTTTTTTTTTTTTTATCATAAATGGGTGTTGAATGTTGTCGAAAGCTTTTTCTCCATCTATTGAGATGATCATATGTTCAATTTGTTAATATGGTTTATCACATTGATTGATTTGCATATACTGAAGAATCCTTGCATTCCTGGGCTAAACCCCACTAGATCATGGTGTATGATTCTTTTAATGTGCTGTTGGATTCTGTTTACTAGTATTTTATTGAGGAGTTTTCCATCTATGTTCATCAGTGATATTGGCCTGTAGTTTTCTTTTTCTGTGACATCTTTGTCTGGTTCTGGTATCAGGGTGATGGTGGCCTCGTAGAATGCGTTTGGGAGTGTTCCTCCCTCTGCTATATTTTGGAAGAGTTTGAGAAGGATGGGTGTTAGCGCTTCTCTAAATGTTTGATAGAATTCACCTGTGAAGCCATCTGGTCCTGGGCTTTTGTTTGTTGGAAGATTTTTAATCACAGTTTCAACTTCAGTGCTTTTGATTGGTCTCTTTATATTTTCTGTTTCTTCCTGGTTCAGTCCTGGAAGGTTGTGCTTTGCTGAGAATTTGTCCACATTTCTTCCAGGTTTTCCCAAAGTTCATTTTTAAGTCAGCTGTTTAGAACCCATACTGACTGCCCCCTTTTCCTCCACAGGCTGATACTGTTTTTGTTTTGTTTTCTCAGTCATTTATTTATACATTTAGTGACTTGAAATCTACTGTCCCCCCCACCCCACTGTGTGAAGCCTCTTGTTTTATGTTTCAGCCTAGCTACCTAGGAATTTCTCCTGGGGCAGCATAAGCCACTTATTGGCCAAAGGTTGTGCTTACGCTCTGTTAACCAGTTATATTGTTTACTCTGCCATTTGATGTGTGTGTGTGGCCTGCAGGCTGCTATCACAGTTTAAGTGGTTTATTTATTCCACATTTAGTAAGGGAATACCAGCGTGGGTTTTTCCTCTCCCAGCACCCCTGAGAAGGTGCAGTCTCAGGTATGCACACAGACTGCCAGGGGTAGGTGTGATTTTGTTTTTAAGCCCGCTTTCCTACGAGTTTTGCCTCTGGGTCAAGGTAGATTGGTGTTCAGCCAGTTTTTGATAAAACCCCTAGTGCCTGTGAGGCTTCTGCCCTTTGTTGATTGATCTGTGGATGGTTTAGGGGACGGTTTCAGGTCTGTCCACATCCAGGTCTGATTGCTCCTGAGTGAGTGCAGTTCAGCACTTGTGCACAGCCTTCCTGACCACCATGATCTCAGGAGGGCTCTTCCTGGTTTTTCCATTGTTTCTCTCTGTTAAACTTCTGCCTGCTGTGCCATTTTGCTTGTATCATGGAGCTATGAGCTCCTTCTTGATTGTTCTCTAACAAGACATCTGTTGCTTTTGACAATGTCCTTAGGTATGGAATTTTCCATGCACTGTTCCCAGTAGAGTCAGCTCCTTCAGGCAGAGCTGTGGAGTCCATCATCCTTGAGTCCTACCTCTTCCCCTGGTAGAACCTCTGTACCACCACACAAGAGCTGGGGGCAGAACACACTGGCTCACTTTTCCCAGAGTGACACCCTGCCTCACCAGCAGGTGGGGTGGCAGAGATGGTCCCCCTCTTTTTGGCTTGCCTTTTCCCCATCTGGAACCTCGGGTTTACAAGTGAGCTGAGGTGAGAGTAATTGGGTCCTCATATCCTTGGTTTGCTATGCCTGGGGGAGAGTTTCTGTCCTCCAAATGGGGGTTAAGTGGAGGAAAGGACCTCTTAGGCACACCTGCCTGGAATAGTTTTTGTGAAATGGGGAGAAATGAGAAAGCTGGCAACCTGTCCTTCCCTGGGGGACACTGGCTCCTGACTGGGAGCTGGGGAATGAGGGAGCCCAATCTTCTTGGTTGAACCTGCCTTGATTAGAGCACTTGGAACTTGGGGTGGGAGGTGGGGTCATAGTTCAAATGCTACAGACTCTTGCCTTAAAGGAAATTTAGTAGATTTTCTCTAATTTTCTTGAATGAGTCTTTCTCTATTTGCTATATGTCCTTGGGACAATTCTCTTTAAATGACTAATTAAAAAAAAAAATTGTGCCCAGTTAAGTGATGGTTTGTTGGGAAGACAATCTACAGTGTTTTTCACTCCCCATTCTGGAAGTCATCTTTTCCTTTGCATTATACATAATGCAAACACAAATGACTCCTGCTTTTGGATAACCTTTTTTTTTTTCATGACAAAGATGGTATCTTCTATTACTATTATACATGTTTTTACATACCAGTAATTTTTTAAAAATTTATTTTATATTGGAGTACAGTTGATTTGCCATGTTGTGTTAGTTTCAGGTACATAGCCAAGTGATTCAGTTATACATATACATATATCTATTCCTTTTCAGATTCTTTTTCCCACATAGGTTATTACAGAGTACTGAGTATAGTTCCCTGTGCTATACAGTAGGTCCTGGTTGTTTAACTGTTTTATATATAGTAGTGTGTATATGCCAATAATTTTATCTCAGTATTTTAAATGACAGAGCCACCAATAATTAGTGCATCAGAGAAAAGCTCATGCACTCTCAAATTGGTTTACATTTAAGTGGCATTTTACTGTTTCACAATGCTATTGAAATTATAATAGCACTTTGAACTCCCTGGAAAGTGGCTGGAATGTTCTTAACAATATGGACAGACAGTGAGGATGATTGTCTAAGGGCACACAGGCATTGGTGGCAGAGCTAGACTAGAATCCAGGGTCCCCGACTTCCAATTCTCATTCTTTTCATTAGAAAGAGTGCTCTTAAAAAATCTGTTTATTTTCTGTCTACTTATCTACCCACAAAGATTAGATCATTATTAAACTGGAAATTTTCTCTTTCCATATTTTAATTCATTAACAATGTGGTGAAACCTGGGCTTTTGATAAGACTTCCTATGAAATGAGACATCATCTGGATATATAAATATTCTCACTGGTGAAATTACTTGACATCAGCACCTGTTCTTTATTTGATACAATGACTGAATTTTAAGTATCTTTTTGAGGTAAAAAAAAAAAAAAGCTATTGAAAATGAAAAAAAGAAAACCTTTTAAACAGCAGAGGGGGCTGGCCGAATTACTAAAGAGAATGTGCTGAATTACATACTGTTCATTTTTAGCTGAAGGATTCTCTTCAATACAATCACTAGCTCGAAAATGGATATTTATCTTGACTAAAAACTAATGAAGATTAATTATAATACTATTTTTTAAGAGACTTTGAAAAACCATCACTTGTTTGAAAACCACCCATAAAATTAAGTCTCTAGTTGTTCACACAGTGTTACCAATTGTTAAAAAGAGCAGTGAGTTGCTACTAAATATATCAGCGTGCCCCACTAAATTGCTACAGGTCATCGGACTGCTGTCACTGACAGGTAGAAAGGCTGAAGTTAAAGGCTTCATTGCGAAGGAAACAATCGACAATATGGATTCTGTGTGCAACCATGTCATGACAGAAAGCCAGTAAGAGAGGTGAATTTCACATCACTCCTAACTTTTCAAAGTCACTGTCCACAGATGAATCTTGAAGTGAATCACTGAGAGATAACTGGTAATTGTAAGATATGCACTGTTAGTTCCGCAATGTTGGACATTTAAGAATGAGATCTGTGCTCCAAGCGGCAAGGGAGTGCTGGAGATTCCTCCCAACAAAAGAAGCCATCAACAAATGGCAGAGCAATTGGTTGTCATTTCCACAGGTTCTTTTTCTTCCAAATACAAAATCCTCAGTCATGAAAACAAAACATTCATGATTCCTGCCTCCCTCCCTCCCTCCATCCATCTCTGTCTCTCTCCCTCCTCTTACCCTACCCCCCCTTTATTTCTTTCTTTTATTCATTCAATACATACACATTGAATGATTACAGTAGGCTGGGCACTTTGGTAGAAACTGGGGATGTCGCAGAAGACAAGATAAACGTGCTTTTCATTCTCAGCACTCACATTCTAATAGTGGTGGTTGGAGGAGGTGCAGACAGGCAGTTAACAAGTAAACACAAGATGACTTCACGTTATGATAAGTGTTAGGAAAGAAGTGAGCAGGATGATGTGACTGAACGTGTGTAAAGCAGGGCTGGGGTGAGTTGGGGTGGAGACTGGGGGCGCGAGGGCTCTCTAGTTGGGCCACGAGGGGAAGCTTTCTTGGAGACGTTCGCCCGAGACCTGAGCGTGAGAAGGAATTGCCAGTGAGAACATTCTGGGCTGAAGAAACAGCAAGAGCAGAATCCCCGAAGTGCACTGAAGGAAAGATGGGTAGATTTTATTAGAATCAACTCAGAACGTGGGAGAGAAACAATGTTGCGGCAGGAACACGTCAAAGGGAGAATCCTTGAACCTCAAAGGAAACACCTAGAGTCACTGACTGAACTTGACCGAAGAGGTTCTGGAACGTCTCAGACGCTGCTCTTCACCCAAAGCGCAGGTCACCCTTTCCCTTCCTCCGTGCCTTAATCTAAGTCAACTTTTCACAGAGATTTTGGGCAAAATCCCAACAGAATGCTAGGTACAAGGAAGATTCCTGATGACAAGGTGTGGCTTGATTTTTGTCCCCAAAAGGAACATAGTCAAAATATAATATGATTGGGGAAAATGTCTGAATACTCTCTCTAAAGGGAGTCTTATCTCTCACCAACTGTAAGTCGCTTAGGACACGGCATTTTGGTGTGGCTGAGGAAAGGAAGATCTCTGGTATTTTGGGTCCCAGATCTTGAAGCCATGATAGAGCACGGCCTCTGGCTCACAAGAACCAAAACAGCTTCTGACCCCAGAGAGAACCTGGGTCTTAGCTGACACCGTCGCTCACTTTGAAATAATGGTCCTGAATTTTCAGAAACGATTTGCCATAATGTATTTTGCTATCTCGATAATCACCGTTAGAGGGGATTCATTCAAAACTTTTTATTTTCTGACTGAAGAGGGAGGTCTAGGGCTTGGCATGTTCTTTCAAGGGTTCAGAGTTCAGAAGAATCGCATTACCTTGATATGGATTATTTCCCAGCCTGAGACAGAGAAAGCGTCGGTCCCAGGTGTTCAGCTACTGTCAACAGAAGTAGGAACTTCGACGGACCTTGTGGAGACCATCCACCACTAGCCAGAATGGGCAAGACAAGGCACATGGGAATTGGGTCACAGGGCATCAGACGAGCAAGCACGTGGTCTAAGTTGGTGCTCAAGTATCATAGCTTAAGTACAGATGATGGCCAGCAAAGGCCAGTGATAGTTGGATGAAGCTTGGAGGTCAATGTACAGGAGTGAGGCAAAGGGTCCGCTACGGTATATAGACTTAGCACACAGAAACACACATCTGAAGATTTATTCATTCACTCAAGAAACATTTAAAAATCACATCCTTGTCCCTGGCACCAGGAGACACACAGACCAGAGTATGTGGCAGGGAAGTGAAAGACATGTAAATAAATGATTATACTATAAATCACTGCCCATGTTTGAAGTGTGCACAGGCCATGAGGAGGGCACAGGTAAAGAGCACCTGGCCTTGTCTAGCAGTAGGTGTGTGGGGTACAGAGAAGGCTTCACGCACTGATGCCCGAGCTGAGTCATAACAGATACAGAGCAACTGACCAGACCAAAAAAAAAAGAACATTCCAAGCATTAGGGACAACAGGCGGGTCTCAAATTGTGTTGCTAAGGATTGCAGAGACCCAAACAGTACTAGCAAAAACCCAGCCCCTGTATCTGGCTGTGTAGAAATAGGACTGGAATAATGGAGATTCAAGGGCAAGGTCTTTAAGGACTATGGACAGAGCCAGGGAATACAGTCACCCAGGAAGGCTGAGCCAGGAACTCAAAGAAAGTGCTAATCCCAGGGCGTGAACCCTAATCACAGGGAAAACTGAGGGACACTGAAGAAACTCCATTCGAGTTGCCAAGTGAATGAGACTAGATACAGAGTGACTTCTTTCCCTGCCGGAGATATACTGCTTTTTATGTCTTGGTCTGGGTCCAAGAATTTCTCTCAAAGTCAAGAGCAGGGAGCTGGGTCCACAGGTGGGTGCTATCAGGTCTACAGGACCAGCGTGACTGGAATCACGAGGCCAGGAACCACAGAGACCAAGGGACAAGGCAGCAGCAAACCAGGAAACAAGGGCACCAGCCAGAGTCAGTGAGACTTGCTGAGGGAGGCCGTTTTCTGACCTAGTTCAGGCTTTCTCTCCAGTTTCCCATGGTGGCAGGGATCAATCCCAGCACAGCTGGGCTTGGGCTTCTCCTCGGAAGTCTGCAATTAGAAGCACCTGGCCAACTTAGTGCGTGCAGGGCACGGACGCAGCTGTAGCTTTTTGTAAGTGAATCCTCTCATGGATGGGGGCGGGGATCACATTAAAAAATAAATAAAACTGACTGCAAAGATGGATAGAGCGGATCTCTCTGCCATCATTAAACAGTCTCTGAGCTGACTCTGCACTGCCTTTAAGCGCAGAGACTGCAGTAGGAATCTCGGCTGTGCACGACCTCACTGGCTCACAATTACAAAGGGACAACGTCTACGGATCATCTCTCTGTAAAATACGAAGCTCATAAAAGCCGAGGGTTACCCTGTTAAATACCATGCAAAGAGACATAAAGCACTTGCAACAGCATATTTTTAAACATCTCCACTTATTTCTTTTGATTATATAGTTGCCCAAATACATATATGATACACACACATACAAATAAACAAATACATATATAGTGTAAATATACAGTACACGTGCCTTTATATACAGTACATGTATTTTATCCATGCGTTTATAGTTCTAAAAAATAGAGATGTGTGTCTTTTTGGAAGTTCCTTTTAAGGATATAGAAGGTGCTTAAAACCCATGAAATAGCTTTTTCCCTGACCTGCCACGAATCTGCTGTGTAAGCTCACAGCAGCAACCCTATGACTCTTAACGTGTTACATACGGTGCTGAAAAACTTTTTTAGTTTTAAGTCATAGAAACCCAAATATATAGATATCAACGCAACTTTTCAAAGGCAACCTCTAAAAAGGACGAAACCTCTACAGAGAGCTGTCCCAGATTAATGAAATCATTTCCCCCCCTCAAGAGAAAAACAAACATCCTACAAGAAATAGCAAAAGGACGCCTAACTGTATGTCCAGAAGACGAATTTTCTGTTCGATTTTTCTGTCCGTTTACAGCAGCTGCCTTTTGGCTCTACTTTAAAGACAGAGATTTGCATAATAATACTTTTGTATTTATTCCTAGTCATTGGACCCAGAATACTGTAGTATCAGCTGAAATTTCTAGGAACAATTATATTGTTTCAGGAAAGGATCTAGAAGAAGCCATCTGAGTTGAAAATATAAAGGTGGAAATTTTGATCATCAACACGGGCTACCATACATCCTCAAGGTTATTCAAAAGCCAGGTACCTACCTACATTCACTCTGTGCAAAGTAGGATGTGGTACTGTATAGAAAATAGATTTGTAGCCATCAGTACATTTTAAAAAGAAAAAATATTTGTCCAAAAGGAAAAACATATTTAATTTCTTCTTACTAACCTATCAGGATGTTGACTATTGACACCCTTCTTGTAATCATTAGTCAAATTTTACTGTAAAAATGGAGGGGCAGAGAAATGCAACAGGGTAAAGAGGGAGGTGGAAAAGTAGGTAAAAAGAAGATCTTGGATTCAGAGAAATGAGAACAGAAGGAACATTTGGAAGCATTTATTTAGTTGATTCACTGATGAAAGAAAAAATGTCAATTGACGTCACGGAGCAAATGTGGTATTACCGGACTCGTGTAGCTCACTAGCAACCAACTTGATGGTTTTTCAGGAAAAAAAAATGTTTTATCTGAAGAGCATAATTGAGCACAACTGTGAGGATCACATATTTGCTATAAAATAGAAAAACAGATGTTAAAATACTATTTTGTTGCTAATTTCTCTTCTAATATAATAGTAAATTAAGACCTCAAAAAAAAATATGACCTGAGAGATTTTAAAGATTCTTTTTTTTTTTGTGGTACGCGGGCCTCTCACTGTTGTGGCCTCTCCCATTGCGGAGCACAGGCTCCGGACGTGCAGGCCCAGCAGCCATGGCTCACGGGCCCAGCTGCTCCGCAGCATGTGGGATCTTCCCGGACCGGGGCACGAACCTGTGTCGCCTGCATCGGCAGGCGGACTCTCAACCACTACGCCACCAGGGAAGCCCCTTTAAAGATTCTAATCCCACATATGGTACCAGCTGTGGTAAGTTTTCATATGTAATTTCTTGGCTTATTGACTTAAATTATCTAATCACTGTGAAGAGAAACATCTAGAAAATTCATCTGGCATGGTTCAAGATGGCATAAAATAAGTTGAAGTGTTAAAAGAAATCATCATACAATAGTTCACAGCAAGACCGAGTTTTTTCAAAAGCATGTTGAGTTTGGGATAAACCTTATTTTTAATGGGAAAATTTCTCCTTTGTTAGCTGCCTAGTATTTTCCCCCAAGACCACCACTGGGTTTCTTGTGACAACAGCATTCTCAGGCACTAGAGGCAATTACCTATCTCCTGTAACTGCTGATTTCCCACATGAAAAACATGACTAGGACTACTCACCATTTAGGTCACTTTCTGTTTTCTAAATGGTTTACAGTCTCATGTTATTCAAATGAGTAGAGGAGAAAAGCATGATAAATGGGAACAAGAGAAATGGCTGAGTTCTCACAAAGACAAGCAGAGCCTTAAAAGACAATATTGCCATGGAGAAGCAGGAAAGCAGAGAGTGACATCAGCAAAAAATCCAAGTTAATTCACAGAAGCTCTGCAGCCAGGCACATTTACTAAAATGGAGGGCAAAATACATGCCCAAGGTCAAGCCCAGTCAATGGCCACACAAGAAACAAATGCGCGATCTCTTGACTTTCAACTTGACATTTTGGGCCACGGAAGATGATGGTGCTCCAATGACCCAACTGAATTGCTAAGTGGTGGTAAAAACTGCAAATAGGTCTTCTTTTGAGTTTTCCCAAAACGCATGCAAATTTTCCATCTAAAGGTTATGCTCAGCATTCGAAGGCTATGTCCGGAATAATTAAGGAGCCTATAGCTTCGGCAGAAGTTTCCTGGCTTGGTAGGGGAAGGGATGGAGAGGATCTGTTGTCAAAGGCCACCCTGGAGAACGACGGTGCTCTCCAAATTTAGCCGAAATGTGACGGCCAAATTAGGACTCATTGCATGCAGCGCAAAAAACAAATACGTCCCTTCAATAAGTTCCACAGAAAGAAAAACTAACAGGGAAATGAGGGCATGAAGAAAGGAAGAGCCTTTAGAGCTACCGTATGTACGGGCCGGGCAAGCATGCAGCAGACGGAAAGAGTACCACCTGCAGTAATGAACATCTCAGCAGTCTGTCTCTTGTCTGCTCTACAAAAATCCTGTGAGGCCACGTTGGGCAGCTCTTCTCCTTTTCCCTAATCTTGAAGGAGGGGGTGGGAAATCGTGGTGCCTCCTGGGCTGAGAGGTGTCATGTACACTGGTCCATCACCCTCACAGGCCAATCTGTATCCTCACAGACACACAGGTCTCCATGACTACAAGGATGCTGTACCGCCTCCCCTGAGACGTCTGGCTCACAGGAATGTGAGGAAGGATCAGTGGAAGTTGTGGACCATTTTAAATTGCCTCTGACCACTCTACCTGATGAGCCTTCCGCCCGCCGCCCACTTTGGCGCTGGCTTAATGAAGAGTGCTAGGACTATATAGGATTCAGTCTATGGCAACTTCATAACAGGTGCGATTCCTTAGGCAAATAATTTCTTTCTGAAATAGTGACTGGAAGAGATGATATAAGAATCTTTAAAATCATGTTTCAAAGTGTTTTGACCACCAGGTAAACAATTAATTCCAACACTTAATGATACAACATGATCAGTACCATCCTGAACTATTTATTACATATCTGAATAGGACGTTCTGGGCACTGTCCACAACATGCCAGACAGATGCCTCATCACATCTGCTTGGAAAAGTTTAATCACACCGTCATTCAGGTGCCTATCATGTCTAAACATTCTCAAACACTGGGATTTCAACCACTAGAGTCCATCTGATTTCATTTTAAGAACATCAAACGCCTTCCCTCCCTGTTGGTCTTTCAGGCTGCTCTTAAAGTATGTAATCTAAAACACCTTCCTCAGTTACACAATTATTTCTTATTTCCCAAATTTTCCGAATAAGTATAATTGCAGAGGCATCACTGACACAAATACACCCACATCACTGCTCGTGAAGAAGGAGAGGGACATACATACACAGCACCTGGAATAATGATTATTCAATGATAAGTGATCAGTTAATAAATGAATGCATAATTGGCTTCAGCGAAATTGGGTAAAGATCCCAATGACATCTGAATGCTCATTAATACCTCTAACCATTTCAACACTTCTAATTCCAGGACATTTATTTATTTGATATTTATTGATTGAGCACTATATTAGAAACTAGAAAAACACTGGTGAACAAGACAGATTCCGTCCTTGACCTTAGGAAATTTACATCCAAGTAGAAAAGAAGGTACGACCCCTGCACACATGCACACACACACACATATGCAAACACACATAACACATAGGTGGACAACAGGAGAACTGCATATTATGATGAGTGTCACAAATGTCAACAAAAAGGGAGCTGACGTAGACATTAAAGGGTGGTCAGGGAAGGCTACTCTGAGAAGACAGCATTTTAACAAAGACCTAAAGGAGGACACTGGAGGCAGGAAAAAGACCAGGGAGTGTCCGGGAAGAAGGAGAGGCAAGAAGTTGGCCCTTGGTAAAACCTGTGAGGAAACGGTCCCCTCTGGTCGATGAGGAGGTAGCCAGTGGGAGGGATCAGGAGAAAGGGTGGTGAGAGGGCAGGGGCCACATGGGGAAGGATTTACTGAAGAAGGGACTATTTGCATCTGATTCTATTCAAAAACCATAGTCACAAATCTATGGGATACTAATAACTTATGTCTTTAAATGATCATAAACAACACTACTATGTCTTTTCTCAGAAATACATTATGCAACATTGTTTGTATCTTAGGGCAACTGCCAACACTCAGATTTTGCACAGAAAGACCATTACGGTGCCCAGTTTATCAGCTTCAGGAACAACTGCGTGCATGCGTGTGTTGTGTGTGTGTGTGTGTGTGACAGAGAGGGGGAGGGGGAGGGGGAGGGGAGGGAGAGGGAGAGGGAGATGGGGAGGGGGAGAGGGAGAGAGGGAGAGGGAGAGGGAGAGGGAGAGGGAGAGGGAGAGGGAGAGGGAGAGGGAGAGGGAGAGGGAGAGGGAGAGGGAGAGGGAGAGGGAGAGGGAGAGGGAGAGGGAGAGGGAGAGGGAGAGGGAGAGGGAGAGGGAGAGGGAGAGGGAGAGGGAGAGGGAGAGGGAGAGGGAGAGGGAGAGGGAGAGGGAGAGGGAGAGGGAGAGGGAGGAGAGACGGAGGGAGGGAGAGACAGAGGGAGGAAAAGAATTACTTATTAGACATGGAAACCATATGTAGGCTCTTTGTGTTTATGTTGTTTAGTCGGTCACAATCGTTTTATTCCACATGACAAATGAAAGAAGAAATAATTTTGAGATTCAAAAATAAAATATACAGGGCTTCCCTGGTGGCGCAGTGGTTGAGAATCCGCCTGCCGATGCCGGGGACGCAGGTTCGTACCCCGGTCCAGGAAGACCCCACATGCCGCGGAGCGGCTGGGCCCGTGAGCCATGGCTGCTGGGCCTGCGCGTCCGGAGCCTGTGCTCCGCAACGGGAGAGGCCACAACAGTTAGAGGCCCGCGTACAGCATAAAAAAATAATAAAATAAAATAAAATAAAATACATAAAGAGCTGCAATACTTTAGATAGAGGGTGGCAAGTTTTTTCTCCAAGGGCCAGACTGTGGCATGGGAAAGTCCCAGGAAAGAGTGACAAGAGATCCTGTTGGACTGGACTGGCTAAGTATTCTAATATCTTGCTAGCCATAGGCACAAGGTAATGCCACAGTGTAAAAAAATCCACTAACTGTTTCTATGGGCCCTACATCAATGTTAGAGGAATATTTGTCAGATGTCTTATTTTCTAAATGTGTGTGAACACTTCTGGCATTAAACAGAAAGTTGGCACAGAGGATCCCAATGTTCCCAGCTAGATCTAAAATTCTGTGATTCCAAAATTTAAATTATAATACAATTACTAATATGTGGAAGAATTTCAAAAGCAGTGGAAATGGTGTTTTATGACTTCTTTTTCCTGGCTTAACATCTGTGCAAATTCTAGAATGCTAATTCCTGAAGCTTGGCAGTTTGAACAATAATTGACTATTTCCTAGTCACTCTGCAATTGCTTTCTTTTAATTGCAGATGAATCAGTACAGCATGTAAAATCTGAAAACTAAGAACGAACGCTTTCGAAAAATGATTTATTCATTGAAATGCGTCAACCACCACTAAATAATAATTCTACTTTTATACATCAGCCAGTGAATACCCTCGACTACACCTCACAGGATCATTAAGAACACATACACTGACCACCTATTAGAACCTAAAATCAAGACTGATGTAGTCTAGGGTATAAAAATGCTCATTAATTGAGGGAATGAACATAGACTCTGCATCATGGTGCCAGGGTTCAGTTTCCAGCTCTGCCATTTACTAGCTGTGTGACCTTGGGTAATTTACTTAACCTTTCTGTGCCTTCCTTGCTCATTGGTAAAATGGGGCTAAAAATAACACCTACTCCATAGGGCATTATGAGAATAAAATAATATAGTCTATAAAGTGAATGGCATAGAGCCTGCTACATGGTCAAGTTTCAAAAAAAGTTGATAATATTATTTCTATTTTCATTCTACCAGGTCTGATAGTTATTGAGCATACAAACCTCATATAATTCCAGGGCAAAAGTGGCTTTCCAAGAGAGCCAAGCATTGTACTAATGTCTGGGAAAAGGTACTCACTTAAAACCCTACTGTAAAGTATCCTGAATTCAGAATGAAATGAAGAAAATTCGGGCATATCTCGTTTTATTGTGCTTTGCTTTATTGCACTTCCCAGATATTGTGTTTGTTCTTTTTTTTTTTTTTTTTTTTTTTTAACAAATTGAACATTTGTGTCAACCCGAGCTGAGCAAGTCTACTGGTGCCACTTTTCCGATAGCATTTGCTCACTTTGGGTCTCTGTGTCACACTGTGGTAATTCTCACAATGGTGGTATTTCTAACATTTTCATTATTACATTTGTTAGGGTGATCTGTGATCAGTGATCTTTGACATTATTTTGACTACAACTTGCTGAAGGCTCAGATGATGATTAGCCATTTTTTTTTAGCAATAAAGTATTTCTTTTATGAAGGTCTGTACTTTATTTTTTTAGACATAATGCTATTGCGCCCTTACTAGACTACAGTATGGTGTATGTAACTTTTATATGCACTGGGAAACCAAAAACCTCATGTGACTCACTTCATCACGGTATTTTCTTTAATGCAGTGGTCTGGAATCAAACCCTCAATGTCTCTGAGGTCTGCCCATAACATAAAATGAAGATGTGAAGATGAATAAATCAGGTACTTTTATTTGCTTCGTGCGATACACTCTGCATTATGAGGTACTATGAGGGATACAAAAACATGGGAAAGACTCATTCCTGTTACCTAAGAGTTTAAAATTTTTAATACAATAAAATATATGCGCAGTTAAAGGTAGCTGACATACTCATTACATATCTACTGAGCGTTTACTAGGTACCAGGCATTGGTAACGCAAAGATGATTTTATCTCACATGAACCCTGTGAGCCTTCCTTTCCCATCTTTGAGATGTAGTTAGAAACATCCCAAGAAGATTTTCTGAGAATCCTATGTGAATCACTGCACAGTGATCTGAAATATAACAGAGTACCGATACCCTAAGAGCTCTGAGCAGAGGCCATAATGGTATGGAGGACAGGCATACTCTTCCAGGAAGATGACACCAGAGGACTGTCCAGAAGGAGATTTTGTGAGGCAGAGAAATGCAGTAAGGACATCCCATGCAGAGAGGACAGGAAATGCTACATGGCCAGGGCTCATGAGGGGAGCAATTCACATCCCTCACCCTCTACTCCACTCACCATCTGATCGTGTTTCTCCCCACCCCCTACTTAAGAATCTTGAATAAGCTTTTGTCCACTGGGTGAGATCAATGGAATCTTTCACAATCTAATCGCAGTTTACCCAGCTGTCTGGTTACCATCATCTCTTTTACACACGGCCACAGAGGGTACCATGCGACAGTGGTGAAGGGTTCAGGTTTTGGAGTTAGACAGAATTTTCTACTCAGTTGCTGTGACCTTCGGGGAGTTATTCAAACTCTTGCAAGATCCACTTTTCTCACTTGCAAAGGAGGAGTAATAATAGCAACCACCATTTGAAACTGGTTATAGTAATGGAATGAAACAGCGTACTTAACATGGCATCGGGTACGTAAGGACTCAGCGAACAGCAACTATTAAAAATATATCAGGAGTGGTATTTTGAGGTTAATCTAAGGACGGCTTGCAAAATGGAATCTGGGAATGAGGTGAGCGTGAGGCTCAAAGCTTGGTAAGGGTGCTTCTGCAGGGGCTGAGGCGTGAGGCAGACCAGTGATGGTGGAGAGCATGTCAGGACTGGAGGGATTCGACACAACACCAGGACCTAGGGATGGGCTAGATTAAGTAGGAATGGAAGGATGACTCCAAGATTTCAATACTGAGCAAACGGTGGTCCAATTTTTAAAGAATGAATAAGTCACGTGAGATGGGCTGACTGACTTTATCATTTCACAACTTGTAATTATACAAGCTTATGAAACAGATACCATATTGAAAAGGAATCGCTTCATTTAGAATTAGGACATAACCACATTAATTACATTTGCTAGACTGAATCCTGGAACTTTCTTTTTCACCTTCATGACGAAAACCATCCCTGTTCTCCTGGACTCTCTTTGATTAAGGAGTCAGGCTCCTCGAAGCCTCAGGGCCTCCCCCTTAGGCTCACCCTGGTTGGACTTGCACCATCCAGTCGTACCAAGAATCTTGCTAAGTCAGTTTAGACAGAACTCCCCACCCTCCATAACTGATCACCCTTGATATCTGATCAAATTCTTCAGCTTCCACCCTTAGTATCTGATCACCCCGGTCTGCCTTTAGCAAGAATCCTACTAGGTCTGTTTAACCAGAATCTTCTCTTGCTTCTGATGTTTCCTCTTAGTAATTTCCATCCGCTGACTCCCACCCTGCTCCTTGGCTATAAATCCCTACTTGTCCATGTTTTATTTGGAATGGAAACCAGTTCGTTACCGAGGTCTGTTTGGCCCTGTTGCAATAGTCCTGAATAGAGCTGTTTTAAACTGCTTTAACCACTGTCTAGCTCTGATTTTCTTTGAACTTCCCAGCTAATTCCTTCTTCTCCTGCCTCCTAACTGAGGGCCTTCCATGGAGTTCAGTCCATAATTCTTCTTTTTTTCTGTTAACCGTCTCCCTGGGGTGGGAGGTTGGCGGGCAAGGTTCAGCTTATTAAAATCCTATTGCAACTCAGGCTTCCCGTTTACCTGCCCAAGACACCTTCCTTCATGTTCTAACTATGCAATATTTCCCATACCTAGAAATAGGTTCGAGTGAAAAATAATGACAAAAAAATTATCAGGAGAGAAGCAGTAATTTACAGGTCAAGAAAGAGATACATTACTCAAGCTTTTAATACCAATGCACACATTATTTTGCCAGTAACTTTTCTTAAATAAAAATGGACCAAAATATATGAAACCATCCATGTGTCCCCTCATGAAATATTTTCTTATGTGTAACATTTAGAGTTTCTTGATCCCCAAAGGAGATTAAAATACATACCCAGTTAAGCCCCACTATAAGCTGCCGTTTGAAACATTTGAGTTTCTTATTACTTAAGACCCAGGAAGTCTTTGATTAGGAAGGCTGCCTTGCCAGGAAAGTGATTTTTCTTTCCCCAGGAGACAATATTAAAGAGGGCAATACTGCTGAGAGCTGTGTGTGCCAAAGGCAATACGCTGTATTTGTCAACAAATCCAATGTCTGCATGGAGAGGAGAGAACATCTCAGCTGTTCTACAGTGGATCGTCCCTGCATGTCATTACACGCAACACCTACGACACACCACCACTAACGACAAAATGCAAAAATAAAAACCCAAAACCATACAGGGAATTGAATAGTGTGGCCAGAAACCCAAACACGTTAGACAACATCGGAGCATAATGCCTGATCGCCACACTCTGAGTGCAATCACGCGACTAGCTGGGAATTCACGTTATTAGATGGGTAGTATGGGACTTTATTCAACAAGTTCATTCAAGTTTACCAAAGATGGTGGTGGGGGGAGTGATCTCATAGATGACTCCCAGGTTTCCAGCGGAAGCAACTGGGTGTGTGGGTCATGGTGACATAGATGGGGACAGAAAAGAGCAGAGGAGGGAGGAGAAGATGGGAGGGGGCGTTTATGCGCTGAGTGTTGGAAATAAGAGGTTGACGTGACCGTGAAACACCAGTGGGATGTCTTCTTATTTCATACACAGGAACCTAAATGTGATCAATAATTCAGGGCTGGGTTATTAAAGGGAATGAATTTACAGTAATAATTCAAACTACATCATTCTTGCTTCGCTTTTGCTATTTAAACATTTAGCAATTATCTGAATCTACTTTAACTTATGGTTTGAATTTTCTCCTAAATCTAGTGTCACTATCACTCCAACTGGATCGTCTCAAATTGGCCACATCCTTGCTTTCAAGTATAATCTATAAAATTGGGGTAATCCTGGCCCTCTTGTCCTGATAAATAAGTTTAAATTATCTCTTAAAGACCAGCTCTCTGCTTTTCCCCTGTAGGACAACCAGTAAGGACAGGTAATGCCGCAGTCAGGTGGTTCTGACTGCTATGGGTCTGTGCCCTGCTCTGCCATGTACTAGCTTTCTGTTCTTTGGCAAGTTCTTTAGCTTCTTTACGCCTCAGTTTCTTCATCTGTGAAGTGGAGAGTACATTTCAGTCTTGGTTTATGGCTCAGTACATAATTTAAAAATATTATACAGGAACTTAAGGAGAATTGTTATTCTCCAATTGTTGGTTGACAAAGTCCACTTCAGACCACCAAATGAAGCTTCTTAGTGTGTGCTCATGTCTTCTATGTCTTCAGTGAGTTTTTTGTGAGTTTCCTCTATCATGGAGAAAAATATCTTGACATCTACCGCCTGTGATGGTGGATTTGTCAGTTTCTCCCTGAAGTTGTATAAAACGTTCTCAAAGTTTAGAGTAAGGATTAAGGGAGGTAACTCAGGCAAGGTGCTCAAAACAATGCCTGGAGGGTAGCAGAATACGCCACCCCAAAATATGCCACTTTGGCATGAGGATTATTTAGAGTCAAGGGCATTTGAAAAACAGCAGGTACAAGTAGAACCTTGTGTTTTGACGTCCCCTTTGCTTCCTAAAAGCAGGAGATAAACCTCCCATGTGACAGATGTCCTCCCTGTACTGGGAGGAAAGAAACATTGCTATCACCAGAGTGGAGGATGAGGGAATTCTGTACAAAGAGATCTTATCAAAATAGCTCATCCTCCTTTAGCCTCCCTGTATATTTTAGTTACGTTGCCACAATTCCGCCTCTTTGTTCAACCTAGTATATAAACACGTAGGTCCTGCTACTTCTTTGGGTCTTTATTTCCTTATGAAGACCCCATGTCACAGAAAACTTACATTAAATAAATTTGTGTAATTTTCTGCTGTTGATCTTTCTTACATCAATTTAATTTTCAGGCCCAGCCAAAGACCCTAAAAGGGCTGACATAAAATTATATCTCCCCTGTATGGGCACAAACCTGAGTATTTAACATATGTTTGCTTTTACGTTTTTAATCATAAATAAATACAAAGACCTCAAACATTTGAAGAGCCAGAGAGAAACGCATTGTGTATCGCTACAATTATTTTGTCGGATTTGTACATTATTTGATTTATAATTCCCAGATCCTCTTGGGATGGTAAAAAAAAATGCCAGCCCTAATGCTGGCTGTTTAAAGTGGTATCATCTTTTCCGTAAACGTAGCTTTTAAATAAATATTTTAGGTGCAAATTCCCAGCACATGATGAAAATGCAGCGAGAATGAAATGAACTCGGCCAACGTGCCTTTCATTCTTTTCTTTTTTTCTTATACTTCTCATCAAGCTGAGGTCTTTTTACTACATAGTACATGTTGTCCTTGGGTATTCTTATAGTGTCAACAAATACTAAAAAAATGTGAGTTGTGATAAACTCTATTATATTCTGTTTAATAAAAGAATTATTCTATCATACAACAGAGAATATGTGTCTTTCAGAGAGTATTTAATAGATCTTTTCATTAAAAGAAGGCCAAGTTTGGGAATAATTGGTCTATGTAGAAATAACTATACTATCGTGAATGACTGGGTTGTCTAAGTAAACAGTATCACACCATCACCTCCACCACTACCATCACCTCCACCACTAGCATCACCAGCACTGAGTGTGTATGTGTGTATGCATATACGTAGATATACTGCTCTCTCCTAGAGTTTGAAACAGCTTCATCAGTATGATTTTCATCCAGACGGTCATATGGCTCTGAGACATGACAAACACAACATCCCACAATTAGATTTTAGTTATCTTACAGGTGTCTAAAATAACCAATGTACTCAAACAGCACCAGCAGTTCTTGGCTCTAAATTACTTCTGATGAAAAAGTATAGAAGAATAAAATATAGTAAGCTTTATCTCAAAAGACATTAACTTGCAGACGATTTATAAAATACTGAAAGAGTAAAGAAGAAAACAGGATGAAATCCTCTGCTAAGATAGGTGAAATAGTCCACCAAAACCTTATTGATCTACCCCTATTAAGGAGAAAGCTCTGGATTTCTGCTGAGGTAGGACTGGGGTTAACCAATATCAAAGTGACAATTCAACCTCAAAAGAAATGAATAAATTCAAACAGCAGAAAAACATACAATATTTGCATGAATTCTGTAGTAAACGATTCATCTATTGACCAAAATTTAATTTCTTTTGCCTCTGGGAGTAAGGCTGCGTCAGACAAATTGGCTATAAACGTAATTTTTCAGATGACAAGAAAGAAAAAAATAAGGAATACCTTTGAACTTACTGGAATCGTATACAAATCAAGAGCATATAAATATTTATTCAGACTCAACCAATGGCTTGAAGAATCTTTCACTTCTGTCCTAACGGTGGCCACATAACAAGACATAGCCAGAATGCGATTTGCAAACTTTAAGCTTTGACACTGAGGGAGTCGGTCTTGATGATGAAAAGGGCCTTGTTTGCTCTATGTAAATCGCTCACAATGCATGGAACCAGATATCCTGTCTAGCTGAAAGCCTACGGTTGAATTTTCCCATTAGTCTTGCCAACTCTCAGATGACTAAATTACAGATACATTTTCCAAACTGGGTTCATCTTTTAGAGTCACAGATAAACATTTCTTAGCCTTGTAGAATTACAGTGGAGAAGAAGAATGGAATCTCCATTAACCTCTAAAACCATGGTTGGGCTCTGGTCGGCTTAGAGGCCTGGACAGGTCTTTAGAGATCACTATGCTCAGCAGGTAAGTGCTGGATAGCTTTCAGATTATCCCTAGTCTTTAAAGCAACCTGGCAGATGATAACAACACTGCCCCCATTTTACAGATGAAGATACTAAGGTCCATAGAGGGGTGCGCTAAATTCTCCAAGCTCAGAGTGTTAATAAGTGAAAGAGCTGGGATTTGAGCACAGATTTTTCTGTATCCAAAACGCTGCTCTTTCAACTTCACTGCCAAATAGGTGACGTATTAGTTGAGGAATTGACACTCATACTGTCACGCCTGATTTGAAGGAGCACTTCATATGACCTGCATCCTGAGATTGCAAGATAAGGAACTAGAATAATCCTTTAGGGACATTTACCCTAAATCCTTCTTTTTATAATGGAGGTAGCTGAGGCCCAAGGACTCAACCAAGGATGTACATCAAGGTAGTAACAAAGTTGGAACTAGATTCTTTTCTTGAAGCTTAACATTAGGCATGCCACAGGAGGACGTGACAATTTTAATTTTCTACCGTTTAAGTGAATGATGAAAGACATTTTTGAGATTCCTGTTTTCATTCATTGCTATTATTTATGCAAATACATAATATAAGAGGCTCTTTCAAAGGTGCCTTTTGAAGTTGATGCCACTACAGAACCCAGAGCGGAAAGAAATATGTGGGAACTTGGTTTAAACACACACAGAATAAATTTCACACTGAGCTCTAAAAGCGCGCCTTCAGCCCAATTTCTGGAAAAAAATCAAAGAGCAGGCAGAAAACAGACAGGAGGAACAGTTATTTTAGCACGAAAAGCAGGATAAATTTACCAAGCCAATCATGGGATGATGTGTGCAGATAAAAGATGCAGAGAGCAAATTTGCCACATTGGTACACGAACACATTTGGATGCGAGAAAGCAAAAAACCAGAAAGCACAATTGTCCGAAATGTGAATAAACATTCGAGTGATGCCGCAGCTGCAAAAATTTAAACTCCAGGAAGAGACATTCGCAAAGGAACTGATTAACTGGATGTTCGTGGTTTCACATAGCCAGTGGCTCTTTTATAAAGCAAAACGTACAATGCGTCTCGATAGAAATTATATCTCCCCCCCGTTGTACCCAACCAAACGGCAAAAAGTCCTTTTTGAAAGACTCTGCTTATGAAAGAGCACGATACTATTGACACCCAGACGCCCAGGCTCTGAGTAGTTATTCCACCTAATCAAATGCCTGATATATCGAATGTGGTCTTCTACGATAAGGAGGTTTTCATGGGATGGTAATTAGTCTTTCCCTAATGGCAGTTTCTTTGGAGAGCAGTTTCTTTGTAGGCGTTAAGTTCCTTGCTGAAACCAACCACTGCGTGCCAAACCTGTCTGTCTGTTCCTCCCACCTTCCCTCCCTCCCTTCACTGCTATCCATCCAGCCGTCCATCCATCCCTCCAACAAATATTTATGAGTCTATAACACAGGGGGGGGATATAAAAATGTATCAGAAAGCTTACTGTTGGGGACTGTATGACGCTAAGGTGGTCTCTGACCAGAAGACAGACCCTGTTCTTAATCTAGTACACCTCTCCACAATGGCGCATGCCGGCAAGTGAGTCCTTTTATTGCGGTCTTTTGAGTTCAAACTGCAGTGTAGGAACTGTAGTGCCGGACTGGATCACTGGTTTTACAGAACCGGTTCTCAAAGGAAGGTTCCTGCACCAGCAGCAGCCACACAGCCTGGGAACTTCTTAGCAATGCAAATTCCTGGGCCTTGTCCTAGACCAGCTGACGTCTGAGAACCCAAATGCATCCAAATCACTTGGAAGACTCGATACGTCACAGAATTTGCGGTACTGACCAAGGGTCTAGACCACTGGTGAGGGAAGTCAAGGGGTGAGAAATAAGTCGAAAACTTAGAGTGGCAGGTTTTAAATGTCTGATTAAGAAGTTTGGACAATGGTAAGTTGGTCAATTAGGAAATAATTTCCGAGCAAAGAGCAGAAACGGTCAGAACTTTTATTTAGGAGGCCTTGGAGTCTCATGAGACCACAGAAAGGAAGTCAAATGAGAGGCGAAGGCACTGTTCAGGTGAGAAGACACAGTCATTGACTCTTTCTGTGATGCCCCAGGAACTTATCAGGGCTCAGATGAACTGGGACCATTTGCTCAGGCTGCATCCTGAGCTCAGGATGAGGGCTGCTCTAGGAAGCATCTCTCCACTGTTGTGGGATTCTCTTCATTCTATAGTTCGATTCTGTCCAGTTTGGGGATTTCTGCCTTGCCACCTGTCACTGCTTCCTTGGTTCCCCTGCCCGGCCTCTTTCTGCTACCCTTTTCCTTCCTCCCCCCATTTTCATTTCCTTCATTAGGAATTTGCATGTTAATTGCATCAGTTGAAATGTTTGCTTGTTCATTTGTTTTCACAGCTGCTCCTTAGAGAGCTCACCAATTACATGCCTCCTCTGAACAAAGGCTCTTCTAGGTCACAACACAACCACAGCCTTTACCTGGCTTCGTTTTCATCTGTTGAATATCCTCACGCCGAAAACAAACAAACAAACCCTGATTCACTTTAACGTGTTAAATCTGTTGCCAGCTGACCATCCGTAGAACTTTATGCTCAGACGTGCATAATTTGTCACGCCTTTCACACAAATAATGACACTGCTAATGAGGTTGTTTCCAAATAGGAAAGACAATAATTATATTTTTGTGTTTCCACAGATACCTTCTTGTACGTAAATCAATATACGGTGAGTAATAAGTACAGGTACTATAAAATATTATTCTATTATCTCTGTTCCAATATTTTGGTCATACTTCAAATCTTACTATAGATAATATCCAATGCACACGTGGGCCAAGATGTACTTTTCACTCTGAACGTGGACAATTTATTGATGAAGAAGTCAGTTTTGAAACAGACTTCCCTTTGGCTCTATGCCATTTGGATATCACACTTCAATGCCTTGAAAACACAAAACGTTTTCTTCCTGGAAATAGTTCTTTCAGGAGGATCATGTGATTTATTTGATGATTAAAAATAAAGTAAAAAGAACTACAACAGACACCTCTGGTTCCCTGCGTCACACCCCCTTGGTTCGCCTCTGATTTCAGCCATAGCTGCACAGGTGCACGGTTCTGTGCCAACTCAGATTCTCTTTGCCTTTGCAGTGTCTACCACAGGTGACAAGGGCCAGCAGAGCCCAGAACTGTGGGGGAGTTAATGGCCCAGGAGCAATCCACAACCGAGGGGAAAAAGCCAGTGGATAAACCTTTGGCCACACATCCTTCAGGCAGAAATTCCAGGAGGGATCCCAGATCCCCTCGGAAGTCCCAGGGGGACCACGTTCCCATGTCCACCGTGAAGAACTCATTCACCTGCTCTTACTTTGGTCTTTGCTTCTTCCCCCATTCTCTCTCCCCAATGCTCGGGATCAGCTCCCCAATAAAGGAGCATGCCCAAGTAGTTGCCCCGGGCAAGCAACCAAAGCAAACACGATCGACTGTTAATATATTCAGCGATATCAATCCCCTTCAGATCTGACACCACATATGTAGTATCTTTGAGTTTTCCACTGTCGAGACCTTTCTTGTTTCTTTCCATAAACTACACAATAACATGAAAGGAGCAGAGATCATAGCATTGCCTCAAGTGTTTCCGTTGCCTTTCTTACCTCACACAGATCAAGTTGATCAGTCTCTGGTGATAAATTCAAATCCGTCCAACACTCCAAGAGAAAAGAAGCTGACGCTACGTCATCTCCTCCCACAATTCCACACCTAACCTAAAGCACAACATTCTAGCCCGCAGATTTACGAAAGTGGCATCGGCCCGCTCTGCCGCTGCAGATCAACACCAAGAATAAAGATGAAACATAATCAAACACATCTGGTCCAGATTCTGAACAGGCAACTAAGGAGTTAAAACAACACAGACTTGAATATGTCAGCAGCCTATTAATACGCCTGGAATTACAAGCCAGAAATACTTTCATTAAACTCCACCATGCAATCAAAAAAGAAAAAGTTACTTTACACAGGGTGACTGAAAAGGAAGCTGTAGAGGTATGTGATTTAAGGGAAAAGGAGACAGTTTTACCTTTGATTATCAATTTTCCATTCTTCTTGCTTCTAAAGCAGGAAAAGATCCAAACGTTGCAGATTTTTTTTTAACCCGATGTCCCTCTTGGTATGTGATGCTCAACTGTTCTGAAACACAATTAAATGCAATAATTAGATGCAGTAACTACCCTGAAACAAAAAGATACTTAAGAAGATTGCCTAAGAACCACCCGGGCAGCCATTACATTTAATGATGTGAGAAGAGCGTTTCACAGAAAATTCGTGTGGCAGGGCTCTTGCAGGATGTTCCACTTTATTTTTATGCTTTTCAGAAAAGAAAATCAACTATACAAATAAAAAATAATATCCCCGTAATAAATAGGTTTGCTGTTCTACAATCTACTTTTCTACTATTAACATTTATATCCTCTTTAAAAAGCAATAAAATGCAAGCACTGATCATGTGATTTTGTAAGACATATTACACACACAAGACTGTGTTCACTTCCTGTGCATTATTTGTTTTAACAACACTGCAACTAAGCAGCTGTGACTAAAAAAAGGGGTTAAAAAATATTCTTTCCAGGGTAGTTCTTTTGATATCGCAGGAGGACACCAATTATGGCAGAATCTTTCCAAGGGCATTACTAGGTGCTGACTAGGTGCCTAAACCAAAGCATTACCCCCAATTAGTAACAATACTTTCTCATGAAAGCGATAAAATGGAACTTCTAATTGGGCCCAGACTTAAGGAGGGGGGTACCTAGTATGACCACATCACATGCTTTATGCTGTCATTTTCCTTTCTGAAAGGTCTCGGAGACAAGGACTTGTGTCACATGCATAAATGACTGGTGTTGAAAAATGAAGGTATCAACAGAATTCTGTTTCTGTTTGCTTCTAAGCAATATGATTTTGTGGCCCTCAGTAGCACATTCAAATAGCATCAGAGGGAATGAGAAAAACAGTCAATCTAAGTATTAGGCAGAGGTGGAGGGATATTCAGAATTGAATCTGGGGGTGAGTAATTTCTTACCCCCTAATTATTTACAAGAATGACAGTGTTTGAAGAAATGGAGAAATCATTTCACAGAAGAGGAATTAGAGGCCAGAAGAGGTGACAGGGCTTGCCTAATTTTATTAAGTTAAGAGACACAAAGGCAGAATGACATCTCAGAATCTCTGCCTCAAAGTTCAACCCCTTTCAAAACCCACAACACTGTATTTGTTTCCGAAAAGAACGCTCGTCATTCAAAAAATTCGGGGTTAATACAATTCTCTGCAGAAGTCGTTCCAGCAATAATTTGAGGCTGGCAAGGTTGACAAGTTAAGAATTAGAACGCTGTAGGTGGTAAAAAGCAAGAACAACAGTAGCACAAAAATATCATGTATTTTCAGAGCACATAAAGCACCTTGGGAATATTATATTTTCACGTGCATCTCATCTACCTATGTTATAAAAGATAAAAATGGTTTTCCATGATCAAAACCTTTCAGGTATAATTATCATTACGAGCCCTGGCTTATGTATGATTATTGTGTTAAATATTCTTAATATTGAAGGACACTAGACAAACTGAATTTTTCCCTACATAAATGAGAAATAGGTTACTCAAGGAGATGCTAAAAAATGTTTACTTTCTAAACATGTGGAATTGACCATTTATTCATTTATAAATATGGAGAATCTATTTTGTGCTAGATAGTGTTAATTTTCCATAGGAAAAAATGAAAATATTATGCAGTTTTTGACCGAGACACCCACATATACAATAAAAATCAATTTTATTACAATTGGGATGTTTTCTGAATTAAATAATATTTAGGAAACGAATCTCTTAAACAATGGGAGGTGCCTTAAATGTCATCTAATCTAGCAGTTCCCAAGTGTGGTTGATCATCACAACTGTCTGGAAAGTTCGTGAAAAATACAAACTATAGAATTTCATGCAAGACCTATTAAATCAGACTATTCATGGGTAGATTCAGGGTAATCTGCATTTTGCAAACGCTCCCGGGTTCATTCTCCTGATCAAGCAGGTTTGGGAAACTTACTGATTCTTGCCTAATTTCCTTATTCTAGAGATGGAGGAACTGAAACTAAGGAATGACTTGCCCAAGGCATTTGTTGTTTGGTGACAGAATTGAGATTAGAACGCAGAATTCCTGATTCACTTTGTTATAAAGCAGAAACTAACACACCATTGTAAAGCAATTATACTCCAATAAAGATGTAAAACAAACAAAAAAAGAATTCCTGATCCTTGGGTGTATTTTTCCCTTCCCTCACCCCAACAGTCCCTTTTAAACTTTTTCTTCCTACCCTTTTTCTATCACTGAGTAACCATATTTAGTCTCTATATCTGCGAAAAGAATGAGAGCAAAGGAAAGGTAAAAAACAAAAATACAAACAAAAAAATAAACAAAAACAAACAAAACACCCTGACACGCACACACAGGCATCTGAACTTAAGTAGTCTGATTCAATGGTGTGCTCTTCCCACTGCACTGGGTTGTGCTAGAGTAACTACTTAGGGGTGTCTGCTCAGCCCTGTCCTCTAGGATCTTCCCAGCCTTCCACCACCTTCCCCAACCTTCAAAGGCGCCCTCTGTCCATCGTGTGTCATTGAATCCTCATCCCTGTTCGTCGTTGGCTGTGGGGCGCTAAGGGGAGCTCACTAAGAAAGTGACATGTAACCAAAACCTTGAAAGACGTGAGGGGGTTAGTCATGTGCACGAGAAGCGTGTTCCAGGCAGCGGGAATGGCCAACGTTAGGGCCCTGAGGCAGGAGTGTTCCCAGGGGCTGTTCCTGGAATTGCTAGGGGGTCAGTGGGGATGGAGTAGCGCTGGCAAGTACACGATTAGTAGCAGAGAAATGGTGCCATGGGGAGGTGGAGGGAAGGACGGATCCAGGGCAGCTCAAGGCTTTCTGGCTTTTACTCTGAGTGAAATGGGGTCCACCACAGGAGCCTGAGCTCAGAATTGACACAGCTTCTGTTTCGGTAGCCTCATCCTGGCTGCTGGTTGGGAAGAGACCACAGGGGAGGCCAGGATGGAGCAGGTGGAAAGCTCGTCTTCTTGGCGAGAGGAGATGTTGGCTCAGACTCAGGTGGTGCTGGTGAGGAGGCATCAGATCCAGGCTGGGTTTCTTTTGAAGGAGAGTCAACAGGATTTCCTGATGGAGTGGGTGGAGGGGGTAAGGAATGAGGGAGGCAAGGATGACCTCAGGGTTTCTAGCCCACACAACCGGAAGAGGACATTACTACCTATCACTTAGATGAGAAAGCATGTGGCTAGAGAAGACTTCTGGGGAAAAAGGATGAGCTTAATTTAGCCATATTGACTTTGAGAGGTCAGTACCGAGTGGGCTTCTCATGCAGGAGGTTGGACATATAATACTGGAATGGAAGTTCCCAGAAGACTTTCTGGCCTCCCATGGAAAACTGGTAGTATTCTTATTATCACCTACCACAGATGAGTATGTGGATACTAAACACAATAATACATGTAAAACACAGTAACTGGTACATGAAAGAACTCAGCGCATTTTAATTCCCTTGTTTCCTGCTTTTACTTTCAAATATTTATTTCTCTTTTGACTGTAAGATTAAGTCTAGCAGACGTAGAGAACGGACTTGAGGACATGGGGAGGGGGAAGGGTACGCTGGGAAGAAGTGAGAGAGTGGCATGGACATATATACACCACCAAACGTAAAATAGATAGCTAGTGGGAAGCAGCCGCATAGCACAGGGAGATCAGCTCGGTGCTTTGTGACCACCTAGAGGGGTGGGATAGGGAGGGTGGGAGGGAGACGCAAGAGGGAGGGGATATGGGGATGTATGTATACGTATAGCTGACTCACTCTGTTATAAAGCAGAAACTAACACACCATTGTAAAGCAATAATACTCCAATAAAGATGTTTAAAAAATTAAATTAAGATTAAAAAAAGATTAAGTCTACCTTTGTGTGAAAAAATCAATTTTCTGCAAGACGTAATAAAAACCATGCTCTACATTTTGGCAGTCCTTTCTAAAATACAGTGAAAATAATCACCTGATGAAATATTAATAATGCTACTCAATAAGTCATAAAGCAGAACTTTCAGGGAGCGAGGTAAATTTTCGTTGGGGCATGAGCTGAAAGATCTAAAGTAAAAATAAAAACAGAACTGGAATAAATCCACAGACCTAAAAAGTCACTCAACTTCTCTCAAATCCGCCTCGATTTTTAGCAATGATTAATTGTCCTTCGGTATAAAGAAGATGCAGAAGTGTGGGAGAGATGATCATTCGACCACAGGTCCTCGTGGTGCACAGCTGAGGAAGCACAGAGGGGAGCTCTGGAAATTCTAGAAACAATCCTTTGAAGTCTACAATTTTATCTTTAAAATGAGTTTCTTGATTTACAAACGCCTCTTCAACTAAACACAGTTTAAAATAGAAACCCCGTAAGTTCAAACCCTGTTTTATAGACAAGGTTAATGAGTACTAGTGACGTGACCTGTTTTATCTGAGGTCACAGTTTGTAGATAACAAAGCCAGAGCTAGACCATAGGCCTCCTAACTTTTGGTATAGTTGTCCTTCCACGCAAATAGTTTCTCTTAATTTTTCTTTTCTTTTTTTTTTTTTACCCAATTACCTCTTTCACCAAATAAGCAGCATCAGTTTTTGAAATCTCAAGTTTCCTCGTAAAATGTTACTCACATTTATAGTCCGTAACACATTGTGCTTGTCTGAAGACCAAAAGTTAAACTAGCTACAAGCCTCCTAACCCTCTCACCCCTGCAGGTCTTAGAGTAAGAATCAATTTCACAACAAGGTCTGCAATTATTCTGCTACTTCCCATATGTCTGAGGCAGCCTTAGGTCAAATAAAAAGCAAAAAAAGGAAGACTAGCCAGTTGCCACTTCCTTTGCAAACCTCTTTGCTGACCGATTCCTCATTTGTAAGAAACTTCAAAGCAGGGCTGGACGCATGGGCGTGCCCACCTGGGCAGCTCCCTGGGGCTCCATGCTCAGAACAGCCCTGTGCTGCTTAATGCATTTATATTTGAGCCAGTGTTCTGGGGGTACAGTCCAACAGGATAATAGAGCACGTGTGTGATCGGGGGTACCTGAATAATATGCCTGTCCCCAGACATCCCTTGCTGCCTCATCTGCATATAACATGCGTGACTGTGAATTCTGGCAGACCCACGATTCCTTGGAGGTCAGTGAGATTTGCTGAGTGTGCTATGTCTATGGCTGCCAGTCCCAAGAGGCCATGCTTTCCAATGGGAACCAGAACTTGGCTCTAACTTTGCAAGAAGACATTGGTGTTCTAAGAAACACAGATGACCAAGAAACCCTATCATATCGTTTATTTCTTGCATGTTTTCCATTGTAGTAGCCAGCTGCTTATGCTGAAGATGATACATAAAAAGGAAGAGAAAGGAAGGGCAATCGTAATTCTTTTTCTCCTTCACTCATCAGAAAGCCAAAGGGAGACTATTGGTACATGTTGGTACACGTATCAGTAAGTGAAATAAAAATGGTAGACTAAGTTTTGTGTAGTGTTTCCACTGTTCTGGTAAGAATGACGTATGTATGCATATCTATGACATACAAATTGCATGATTTTGGTGATTCTGCATGAAAGTTAGATATTCTTATATTTGTATTGCACAATATAAAGACGAATGGTTATATTCATGCTAATAATTTAAACTTTTGCTTTTCTTTACCTGGAACTACATTAAATAGCCAATAAAAAAATGCTACAAGTTGAGAGAGAGATGGTGGAAGAAAAGAAATGGTTTTAGATGTGTGCACATGTAACAACCCTCTGTCCTGCTTTTTGAACAAAGGGCCTGCCCTTGCATTTTGCCCTGAGCCCTGCTAATTACATAGTCATTAACATTCACCCTGTTGGAATGAACTGGCGCAGACTGTAGCAATAGCTTCAAGCCTTAGTAAATTACAGTTGAAGCACTGTATATAGAATTTTGGAACTGGACCACCTACTTCTGAAAATCCTGGTGTAAATGTGAACTAAATGAATCTAGTCTCTGTTTTTCTCAAATGACTCGATGTCTTCTTCTTTACCAGTTGACCACTTGAACATCCGATCAAAGGTCCTACCTCAAGCCAACTTACCTCCGAAGTCCCTCAGTGTTCAATTTAACTTCTAATTTAATTTAATTTCTAGCTTCCATTGGAAACTTCATTGCCTTCAAGGTCAAATCCTCAAACGGGGAAGAGAGAAAAGTCAGTGATAAAAGTGATTTACTTTGAAGTGTGAACAATGCAGAGACCGGACACTTTCAAGGGATATTTACATTTTAAAGATGCACTTCACACTGTCTAGATGACCTTAATGTGTAAGGAACAACGCTCCTAAGGGAGAAATCTATCACTCTCTGTTAAGAAGGCCCTTCTGCCCCAATCCACTTGATATAATGAGTCTTAACCTATTTCTGAACAAGTGCACATTTTTTTTTAGTTGAAGGATAGTTGCTGCACAACACTATGTAAGTTAAGGTATACAATACAGTGATACACAATTTTTAAAGGTTATACTCCATTTATAGTTATTGTAAAGTATCTGTTATCCTCCCCATGTTGTACAATCTATCCTTGTAGCTTATTTTACACCTAAGTTTGTACCTCTTAATCCCTCACCCCTCTATTTCCCCTCCCCACTTCCCTCTCCCCACTGCTAACCACTAGTTTGTTTTCTATATCTGTGAAGCTGCTTCTTTTTTGTTATATTCACTAGTTTGTTGTATTTTTAAGATTTCATATATAAGTGACATCATACAGTATTTGTCTTCCTCTGACTTATTTCACTTAGCATAGTGCCCTCCAAGTCCATCCATGTTGCTGCAAATGGCAAGATTTCATTTTTTATGGCTGAGTAGTATTCCGCTTTGTATATGTGCGTATATATCATATATATACGCACATATACACCAATATACCACATCTTCTTTATCCATTCATCTCTTGATGGACACCTAGGTTGCTTCTATATCTTGGTTATTGCAAATAATGCTGCTATGAACACTGGGGTGCATGTATCTTTTTTGAATTAGTGTCTTTGGGGTTTTTTTTGATATATACCCAGGAATTGAATTGCTGGGTCATATGGTAGTTCTATGTTTAGTCTTTTGAGAAACCTCCACACTGTTTTCCACAGTGGCTGCACCAATTTACATTCCCAGCAACAGTGTACAAGGATTTCTTTTTCTACACATCCTCGCCAACATTTGTTATTTGTGTTCTTTTTGATGACAGCCATTCTGACAGGTGTGAGGTGCTATCACATGTGGTTTTGATTTGCATTTTCCTGATGATTAGAGATGTTGAGTATCTTTCCCTGTGCCTGTTGGCCATCTGCATGTCCTCTTTGGAAAAATGTCTATTCATTCCTTCTACCCATTTTTTAATCAGGTTGTTTGTTTTTGCACACAATTTTTGTGTGTGTGTTTTTTTGTGTTTTTTTTTTTGCGGTACACGGGCCTCTCACTGTTGTGGCCTCTCCTGTTGCGGAGCACAGGCTCCGGACGCGCAGGCTCAGTGGCAATGGCTCATGGACCCAGCCACTCCGCAGCATGTGGGATCTTCCCGGACCGGGGCATGAACCCGTGTCCCCTGCATAGGCAGGCGGACTCTCAACCACTGCGCCACCAGGGAAGCCCTGCACACAATTTTTTTTAAATGAGGTAATGTGTGCTCAGACACACCCAAATTTTCCTAATCAATTGAAAAAGGCTTTACAGTCCTGAAACACACAGGCTTATTTCATGTCTCTTTAAAGCTCACCATAAAGAAATGCGCTTTAAGATACGTAGTGCTAGTTGGAAACTTAGCCTCTATTTTATTTTCTTTTTAAATTTGACCTGTATTCTTTCCATCCTATCCTCATATCTCAGTTTATCTGTGGCAGCTTCGCAGCTTCAAGAGTTTGGTTAGAGGACCCTCTGTGCTGAAATGTACAGGTACTGCCCCCCACCTGACTCACTTCTCTACAGACAGAATGATTTGGGCTCCCTGGTAAACACAGGGTATGTAATGGCTCACTGATACCTCAGCTGTTGCCCTGTTATAAAAAGACTGACTACTTACAACTGTTAGAGCACGATTTAGTGATACCTTTTAACCCACGTGGCTGAAGACTAAAAGACTTTTTCCCTATGGCAGATTTCTTATAAGAAGTTCCACCACCCAAGAATAAATTGGAGACTGTGATATTTACTGTCAATGACTTAAGTGGGAACTCCCAACGTCTTGGATTTACACAGCCTTTCTTTCCTAAAAATCTCAAAACTTAATATGTTTATAAATAGTTTTCTAAAAAAACAACAAACAACTCCCCTCCCCAAACCCACTAGGACTATGATAATCTCTTTGGTCCTACTGAATCCCCATTGCTTTCTCTTCGTTCACTGGGCTGGCAGGCTTCTACATCCCTTTCATTTCCCCCCCCCTCTGGATGAACTTAATGGAACATAATAAGAACAGCCTCATTTACTGAGTGCTGGCTATACACCAGGCATTGTTCTAAGCTCATTACACGGACTGTTTCATTGAAAATTCACAATAACCCTATGAGGGAGGTACTGTTATTAGCGCCATTTTACAGATGAGAAAACTGAGATGCAGAGATGGTAATAAATGACCAAATTATTAATGCTGGTGAGTGAAGGTACCAGCTTTATTTATATCAGACGTAGACAGTCCGATCTCAGCCATGCACTCAACCACTATTTGACCTCTTGGTGTTTGCCTCAAGCCAAATATACAGATTTATCTTTCATCAAATTTATTTCCATTCACCTACCTAATTCCTTTATACCAGGCTGACTGTAAGGATTTCCAAGCCTACCATGTCCCAGAAACTATAAATAAATGACTTCATTTCATTTTTATAGATGCCAAAAGAGAGGCACAGAAATTAAATTACTTGGCCAAGGTCACAGAAAATATTGGAGTTAGGATTTAAATCTAGTTCTTTTTTATCACTGTGTGACATTTTACTCTTCTGTGTTAGATTTAGTTTTCCTTATTCTTAAAAATCACTTTTCCATGCCAAAGTATAGAAGAGCTTTTGACTTCTTTTCTTTTCTTTTCTTTCTTTCCTTCTTTCTCTTCCTTCCTTCCTTCCTTCCTCTCTTTCTCTCTTTCTTCCTCCCTTCCTTCTTTCATTCATTCATTCATTTATTTATTTAGCTGATGATTAGTTCAACTGTTAGAGCCAAAATTTTAGTAGCCAGGGACCCAGGTCTTAGTTCCAACCCCCAGGTATGCCAGTTGGCAACACTGTGGTTCCATGGCCACAAATTGTAAATTTGTTTCCAAGCGCCACTTCCCAATGCATGCTGAGAATCACCAATCAGTGAATTATGCACTTTTAAACAGGGACTGGCCTTTATCATTCATAAAATCTAATTTCTTCATTTCACAGATAAGAAAGGCACAGAGAGGTTAGGTGTCACACCTGAGATCACACAGCAGTTTAGTAGCAGAGAGGGGACAATAATTTAGATTTCCTGACATGAAAACTGGGGTTTTCTTCCCATACAAAGGCAGCCTAACTGGCTATTTTTCACAGTGTCTTAAAAATACATTCAACAAAGATTGAGGGGATACTATGTGCCAGACACTGTTCCAGGTACTGGGAATGGGGTTGTAAAGAAAAATTCCTGCCCTTAAGGAGCATTAGCACCTGCCATTGTAGTGGTACAACGTAATGCATCTATATTTAAGTTACTTTGAATTTAATCACTTAAAAAGAATGATTACTTATGAAGCACTGGCTTGAAATATGGATGGTCCAAAGCCATAAGAGATGGTAGAGCCTATTGTTATATCTACTATTTTGTATATATAATCAAAGTCCGGTCATTACACATAAATAGGGGTGGTGTGGGTTTTGCAGTATCAACAGAGAGATGAAGATAAGGTGCCTGCCCTCAAGGAGTTTAAGGAAGAAGCATGACGTCGATTAGAGGAGAGGGTTTCCCCTAAAATTAAACCTCTTAAGCAAATTCCGTAACATTCCAAAATTATCTTTTACTCTGTAACAATTAAAAATCACCCTCTATAGTTGCTGAGAATTACAGTTATACTTAAGCAAAAAATATGAAATCCCAAAGCCCCAGTTAAATTTTCTGAAATTGATCTATTTAAAGTCTTATTAAATGTTGAATACCTTATTTTGTGTCAACTTGTCCAGTGGCAGAGAGATAACAATAAAAAAAATGTAAATTTGCCTTGAAATCAACATACAACCAACCTCTTTCTCTCGTCAATGATAACGAAATGACAAAACTGAGCTCTTGGTCACAAAGGCTGGCTGTATTTGCTAATAATCTGAAAAGAAATGGCCACCCTAAAGCTATTTCAATAATGGAAAACAAAAAGCAGTGCAGTTTAAAGTTCTATACTAAGCCTCTTCTTTAATTACAATATTTTGCAATGTCAATACACGCCATTATCTGCAGTAACCAGGGATTAAAAAATATATAATACAGTTATGTTTCGATCACAAACTAGGCTTTAGTTGTCTTCCAACATATTAAATGCTTCGGTCCGACTCTCCCACTTAATAAGAATGTTGAATAGATGTGGCTGATATCATGTTACCTTGAAGTCTCTGACATGGAGGGTCAATACTAAAACATCTTGATTAAATTCCAGCAACAGTAAGACATGAGAAGCTGGTATATAATTTATCGTTACCAATTCATAACTGTCTTTGCTCCTAAGCCAGCATACGTGCTGAGCTGCTGAGAATGCACTATTCACAAGTATTTTCATCTCTCATGCATTCTTTATTCACCCTTCTGAGGGATAAACATCCAAGAATTCACACTCAGAACACATCCTGAATGGCAACTTTTGGAGAAAAATCTAAAGGGTTAGCAACTGTAGTTGAACTAACTTTTATCATCGTTCCTACATTGCTCACGGTGCCTTTAAAAGAAGACCCAGCAAGGGAAATACGTCTCGGGAGCAAGCCTGGCTAATCTACGTGGAACCGTGCTGCAGCTGTCGATGCCCAAATAATGCAGTTTGCTGTAACTTAATTTCTACAGTTCCCTCACGGTTCACACTGGGCAGCAGATTCAGCAGAAGTAAATTATGTACTTACTTACCATGGCCAATGCTACCCCAATCAAATGTCTGCTAAAATAGAAGGCAATGAGGCTAATTTTTATGGTAATTAGGTGATATGCTCAATTCCAGAGGCAAAGGCAGTGAACAGAAAGACAGGGAGCCTCCTTTTATTTCCTTTACCTCCATCACAGACGGAAAGTATGTAGGGCCATCTCTAGAAACTGCTGTGTCTTCAGCACAGTTCTAGGTCCTTTTCCTGTATACCTCCTTTTTTAAAAGTTATTTTATTGAAGTATAGCTGATTTACAATGCTGTTTCACAACATACAACTATACAACATACAACTATACGATGTTGTATAGTTTCTGCTGCACGGCAAAGTGATTCAGTTATACATTCTCCAAAGAAGACATGATACAGATGGCCAACAGACACATGAAAAGATGCTCATCATCACTAATTATTAGAAAAATGCAAATCAAAACTACAATGAGGTACCACCTCACACTGGTCAGAATGGCCATCATTTAAAAAGTCTACGAATAAAAAATGCTGGAGAGGGTGTGGAGAAAAGGGAACCCTCCTACGTTGTTGGTGGGAATGTAAATTGGTACAGCCCCTATGGAGGGCAGTACAGAGGTTCCTCAAAAAAATAAAAATAGAGTTGTCATATGATCCAGCAACCCCACTCTTGGGAATATACCTTGTATACCTCTTTACCAATTTTGTATCTTTTTCTCAGATACCATTTTTCAAGTGTCCCTTCATTAAAACTCCTATACCTGACGAGTAGTAGGCCAAGAAAGCCTCGCTGTCCATACAGACTTGAGACACTCTTCTCTCACTGAGAGGCATCCAGACGCATGGCCATCAAAAGCCCATTCTGCTCCCTCAGGTGGTACCAGCATGGACTGGTGAAAAAACCCAGCCAACCGAAATAAACACGGAAAGGAACTGAAAACTCAATTGCCACTGGAACCATGGCCCAGATAAGTAGGCCAGGACTTCATACCAAACTCCAGCAGTGTGACTACTGCTACAATGAAATACTTAAATAGGATCCTAATTTAACAGACAAAAGGTCCAGGATACAATAAAAAAACCACCTGTCATACCAAAATTCAAGAGAAGTCACAACTTAAGTAAGAATAACCAACTGATGGCAATACTGAGATGAGTCAGATGGTTGAATTATCTAAAGAGAATTTTAAACAGCCATCAGATCAATGTTTCAACAATCAACTGCAAATTCTTTTGGAACATATGAAACAAAAGAAACTTCAGCAGAGAAACAGAAGTTATAATGAAGGACCAAACGGAAATTAATAGAATTGAAAAATACAATAACAGAAATAGTAGAAGAAAACAACTTGGTGGGGGTGGACTGAAAAGAGGGGTGGAGCAGACAAAGGACGTATCATTGAATTCACCCTGTCTGAACAACAGGGAGAAAACAGAGTATTTTTAAAATAAATAGAAAGTTCAAGGGTGTGCAAGGCAATAACAAAAGATCCAAATTTCAGTTCATTAGAGTCCCCCAAAAAGAAAAAGTGGGCCTGAGAGAATATTCAAAGAAATAGTGGCTGAATGCTTCTCAAATCTGGTAAAATACACACATCTGCAGACTCAAGGAGCTGAGGAAAATACAAACAGGATAAACCCAAAGAAGTAGACACCAACATATTATAATAAAACTTATGAAAATAAAAGACAAAGAAAATATCTGAAAGCAGCCAAAGAGAAACAAGCATTTCTATGGAGGAACACCAATGGGAGTAACAAGACGTCTCACTTCAAACTCTGGAGGCCAGAAGGAAGTGGCATTTTTCAAATGACAAAAGAAAATAATTGTCAGTTGCAAGTTTAATATTCATCAAAATGATCCTTCAGGAATGAAGAAGAAATGAAAACATTCTTACACAAAGAAAAATTAAAAGAATATGTCACTGGCAAACCTAATCTTAAAGACTAGCTAAAGGAAGTTCTTTGAATGGAAAGAAAAAAAAAAGACTCATGGAACATAAGGAAAGGAACAAGGAAACTGACAGAAAGACAGGTATATGCAATCTTTTAATTGAAAGAGTTTCATAAAATATATTTGATGATTAAAAAAACAGAATGCAATCCAGTACTTAATGATATCTAAAAGTTTGGAAGGTAAAGGGATCTAATGGCTATGGTTTCCAAATTTTACTTAATGTGATAAACGTTGGTATTAATGCACTGCGATAAGAAACCTATGTATGTTGTAATACACAGAACAGCCACTATGAAAACTATGCAAAAAGATATACTCAAAACCACTAGAGAAAATATTTTTAAATCTTATAACTGATAAGAGATTTATATTTGGAACATGGAAAGAACTCCCACAACTCAACAATGACAAAAAACTAACAACCCAATTAAAAAATGGTCAAGGACTTGAACAGACATTTCCCCAAAGTATAAATACAAATGGACAGTAAGCACATAAAAAGATGATCAACATTACTAATCATTAGGGAAATGCAAGTAAAAGCCACAGTGAGACATCACTTCACATCCATTAGGATGGCCATTATAAACAGAGGAAAGCAAAACAAAACCCCAGAAAATGACAAGTGTTGGCGATAATGTGGAGAAATTAGAACTGTTGTGCATGGTTGGTGGGACTTAATAGTGAAAAACCAAGAAATTTTATTAAAAATGGGCAGAAGAACTGAATATATATTTTTCCAAAGAAGACATACAGATGCTCCACAGGCACATGAAAAAGGTGCTCAACATCACTAATCATCAGGGAAATGCAAATAAAACCACAATGCGATACCACCTCAAATCTGTTAGAATGGCAATCATGAAAATACAAGAGATAAGTGTTGGTGAGGATATGGAGAAAAGGGAACCTTTGTGCACTGTTGATGGAAATGTAAACTGATGCTGTTGTTATGGAAACAGTATGGAGATTCTTGAAAATATTAAACACAGAATTTCCATATGATCCAGGAGTCCCACTTCTGGATATATATCCAAAGAAAGAAAAGTAGGATTGCAAAGAGATATCTGCACTCCCAAGTTCACTGCAGCATAATTCACAATAATCTTAATATGGAAACTATCTAAGTGTCCATCAATGGATGAATGGATACACACACACACACACGGAGTATTATTCAATCATGAGAAAGAAGAAAATTTTGCCACCAGTAAAAACACGGATGGACCTTGAGGACATTGTGCTAAGTGAAATAAGTCAGACAGAGAATGACAAATACTACATGATATCACGTATATGTGGAATCTAAAATAACTGAACTCATAGAAACAGAAAGTAGATTAGTAGCTGCCAGGGGCTGAAGGGTGGGGGAAATGGGGAGATGTTGGTCAAAGAGACCAAACCTCCACTTAAAAGATGAGTAAGTTCTGGGCATCTAATGTACAGTATGATTATTATTGTCAATAATACTGTGTTGCATATTTAAAAGTTGCAAAGAGAGTAGATCTTAAACGTTCTTACCACAAAAAAGAAATGGTAATAACGTGACAAGATAGCAGTGTCAGTTAATGTTATGCTGGTAGCCATTCTGTAATATATAAGTGTATCGAATCAACCCATTGTAGAACTTAAATTTATACAATGTTATATGTAATTATATCTCAATAAAGTTGGAAACAAAATAACATAAAATGGTGCAGCCACTGTGGAAAACAGTATGGCGGCTCCTCAAAAACTTAAAAGATTGAATTACCATGTGATCCAGTAATTCTACTTTAAGTATATACCCAAAAGAATTGAAAGCAGGGACTCAAACATACACCTATGTTCACAGCAGCATCACTCACAAAATCCAAAAGGTGGAAATAACCCACAGATTTATTAAAAATGAATGAACAAACGTGGTATACACAGAATGGAATATTATTCAGCCTTATGAAATCCTGATGCATGCTATAACATGGGTACACCTAGAAGACATCATGTTAAGTGAAATAAGCCAGACACAAAATGACACATATCACGTGATTCCACTTATATGAGGTTCCTAGAACAAGCAAATTCACAGAGAGAGAAAGAATAGTGTTACCAGGGATTGGAAGCAGAGAGGAAGGGAGAGTTTAATAGACACAGAATTTCAGTTTGGGATAATGAAAAAGTTCTGGACAAGACAGTGATGATGGTTCCACAGTAATGTGAATGTACTTAATGCCACTGAACTGTATACACTTAAAAGTGGTTAAAATGATGAATGTTATATACATTTTATCACAATAAAAAATTATAAATAAATCAAGAAAAAGTCAAAACTATTTGAGTAATACATAGAAAGGCAAGAAAAGACAAACAGAAGAACAAGAGGAAACAAACTGAAAACAAATAATGAAATGGCCAATTTATACACTAACATTTCAGCAAGTATCTTAAGTATACATGGTCCAATACACCAATTAAAAGACAGAGATTGGCAGAGTGAATGAACATATGGTCCAACTAAATGCCCTTTGCAAGAAACTCACTTCAAATTCAACAGAAAAAGTACAGCATGCAAACATTAATTTTAAAAAACAGGTGTGGCTATACTGATATCAGATAAAGTAGTCATCAGAACAAGGACTATTACTAGAGAAAAAGAGAGACGTAACACAATGGTACAAAGACCAATCTGATAGGAAGACACAACAATCCTAATCCTACATCTGTACTCAACAAATAGAGCTTTAAAACATGCGTCTGAATACATGAAATGGAAACTGATGTTACTGTAAAGAAAAACACAGAGATCCACATATGGTTGAGGACTTCAACGTCCTCCTCTTAAAAACTGATAAAATGACTAGACAGAAAATCAGCAAAGTTATAGAAGATCCGAACAACACAGCCAACTAACTGAACCACACTGACATATGAGAACACTACACCCAACAATAGCAGAGTACACAGTCTCCAAACGCCCACTAAACCTTCACCAAGACTCACCAGCTCCTAAGCCACAAAACAAACCTCAACAAAATTAAAAGTAACTGAACTCATATATAATGTGTTCTCTGACTATATGGAACCAAACTAGAAATTAGTAATAGAAAGCTAACAAAATTTCTAAATATGTCAATATTAAACTACAGACTTCTAGGGCTTCCCTGGTGGCACAGTGGTTAAGAATCCGCCTGCCAATGCAGGGGACATGGGTTCAAGCCCTAGTCCGGGAAGATCCCACATGCCGCAGAGCAACTAAGCCCGTGCGCCACAACTACCGAGCCTGCGCTCTAGAGACTGCGAGCCACAACTACTGAAGCCCGTGTGCCTAGAGCCAGTTCTCTGCAACAAGAGAAGCCACCACAATGAGAAGCCCGCGCACAGCAACGAAGAGTAGCCCCTGCTCACCGCAGCTAGAGAAAGTCTGCGCGCAGCAACAAAGACCCAATGCAGCCAAAAATAAATAAATTAAATAAATAAATTTTAAAAAAATACAGACTTCTAAGTAATCCATGTGTCAAAGAGCAAGTCTCAAGGAAATTTTAAAAAATATCAGGATGAATAAAAATGAAAACTTAAAATACATGGATGCAGTTAAAGCCATGCTGAGAGAAATTTCTATTTCCTCTCTAGAAATGAGGAAAGGTCTCAAATCAGTAATCTAAGTTCCCATATGAGAAACTAGAAAAAGATAAGCAAAATAAGCCCAAAGCAGAAAACAGAGAAACAGTGAAACAGAACACTTGTTCTTTAGGGGAAAAAAAAAATCGACAACACTTTTAAGTTGTTTTTAAAGCTTAAACAAGACTGACAAAGATAAAGAGAGGATGCACATCACCAATTTTGTAAATGAAACAAGGAATATCATTATAGATTCTGCAACTGTTAAAAACATAATAAAAGAAGACAATGAAACATTTTATGCTAAAAAATTTGAGAGCTTGGAAAAAAAGGACCAATTCCTCGAAAACCACAAGCTAACAAAACAACTAAGAGGAGACAAATAATATGAATAGCCCTATAACCATCAAAGGAATTCAGTTCATCATCTAAAACTACTGAAAAAGAAATCGCCAAACCCAGATAGATTCCTTGGAGAATTACACCAAACATTTAAAGACTTACTAGAACTAATTTTCACAATCTTTTCTAGAAAACAGAAACACAAGGAAGAAGTCTCAACTCATTTTATAATACCGAAACCAAAACAAGAAAACATAATAAGACTTCAGACCAGTATCCCTCATGAATATAAATACAAAAGTCCTCAACAAAGCAGTAGTAAATTGAATCCAACAATGTATAAACAGAATTATACACCATGACCAGTTGGGCAAGCTTGGTGCAACATTCTAAAATCACTCAATGTAATACAACACATGAGAAAGCTAAAGAAGGAAAACAGCACATGATTATATCAATTAATACAGAAAAAGCATTTAACAAAATCCAACATACATTTATGATAATGACTCTCTGCAAGCTAGGGGTAAAGGGAAATTATCTTCACCTGATAAAGAGCACCTAGAAAAAATCTACAGCTAATATCTACTTAAATATCCTACTTAAATACTGACTGCTTTCCCCTCAGATCAGAACAAGGCAAGGATATCTGCATTCACCACTCTCTAACTGACATAGCATTGGAAGTTTTAGCCACTGCATTAAGGCAGGAAAAAGAAATAAACAGCATACAGATTGGAAAAGAAGAGATAAAATCATCTCTATTTAAATATGTTATGACTGTATTACATATGGAAGATTCCAAGGACTCTACAAAAAACTCCCAGAACCAATAAGCGGCTTCAGCAATTTTGCAGAAAACAAGGTCAAGCCGCAATGTCCAATCACATTTCAATATACTAACAAGGAACATGTGGAAACAAAAACACAATGCCATTTAAAACTACTGCAAATTAAATAATTAAGAAAGTATGTGCAAAATCTATATGTTGAAAATGACAAAATACTGATGAAGATATCAAAGATGATCAAAATAAATGGAAATACATACTGCCTTCATGGATTGGAAGACTCAATAGTAAAGATGTCAATTCTGCCCAAACTGATCTATAGGCTTAACGCAATTCCTATTAAAATCTTGACCAGGTCTTTCATAGACATAGAGAAGCTTTGTCTAGAGTTTATATGGAACGAAAAGAGACCTCAGAATAGCTAAAATAATCATGACAAAGAGAAATAAAAATGAGAAACCAATCCAATCATACGGAGGCTTAGTATATGGCTGCAGTAAAGACACTGGTGTTGGTGGAGGTATAGAAAATTCTATGGATCAGAAGACAGAATCCAAAAACAGACCCACACAAATATGCTCAACTGGCTTCTGACAAAGGTGCAAGAGCAATTCAATGAAGGAAGGGATAGCCGTTCAACAAACAGTGTTGGAGCAATCGAACATTATAGGCAAAAAACTAAGAAAAAAACTCGACCTAAAATAAACCTCACACCTTATAAAAAGAATGAATCCAGAATGATTCATGAACTCAAGTATAAAATGCAAAACTATAAAACTTGCAGGAAAAAAGCAAACAGAAAAAAATCACTGGGATCTAGGACTAAACAGAGTTATTGGACTTGACACTAAAGCATGACCCATAAAAGAAAAAAACTGACTTCATCAAAAAGACAAGCTATTGCTTTTTTTTTTTTTTTTGATATTGAGCTCCATGAGCTGTTTGTATATTTTGGAGATTAATCCTTTGTCCGTTGTTTCATTTGCAAATATCTTCTCTCATTCTGAGGGTTGACTTTTCATCTTATTTATGGTTTCCTTTGCTGTGCAAAAGCTTTGAAGTTTAATTAGGTTCCATTTGTTTATTTTTGTTTTTACTTTCATTACTCTAGGAGGTGGGTCAAAAAAGATCTTGCTGTGGTTTATGCCCAAGAGTGTTTTTCCCATGTTTTCCTCCAAGAGTTTCATAGTGTTCGGTCTTCCATTTAGGTCTTTAGTCCATCTGGAGTTTATTTTTGTATACAGTCTTAGGTAGTGTTCTAATTTCATTCTTTTACACATAGCTGGTCCAGTTTTCCCAGCACCACTTATTGAAGAGGCTGTCTTTTCTCCAGTGTTATGTTCTTGCCTCCTTTGTCGTAACTAAATGTCCATCCACAGATAATCGGATAAAGAAGATGTGGCGTATATATACAAAGGAATGTTACTCAGCCATAAAAAGAAACGAAATTGAGTTATTTGTAGAGAGGCGGATGGACCTAGAGTCTGTCATACAGAGTGAAGTCAGAAAGAGAAAAACAAATACCGTACACTAATGCATATATGTGAAATCGAAAAAAAATGGTACTGATGAACCTAGTGGCAGGCCAGGGATAACGACGCAGACAAAGAGAATGGACTTGAGGACATGGAGAGGCGGAAGGGGAAGCTGGGACGAAATGAGAGAGTGGCGTGTATATATGTACAGCTAGCTAGTGGGAAGCAGCCGCATGGCACAGGGAGATCAGCTCGGTGCTTTGTGTCCACGTAGAGGGGTGGGATAGGGAGGCTGGGAGGGAGGCTCAAGAGGGAGGGGATATGGGGGTACATGTATGCATATGGCTGATTCACTTCGTTGTACAACAGAAACTAGCACAGCATTGTGAAGGAATTATACTCCAATAAAGATGTATATATACATATATATATATATATACACATATATATATATATATATATATATATAAATTGCTCTGTGAACATCCATGGAAAGAAGATGAAAAGCTACAGAGCAGGAGAAAATATTAGCAAATCACACCTACAACAAAGGACTAGTATTTAGGCTAAGTAAAGAACTCTCAAATTCAATAGTAATAAAACAAACAAATTAGAAAATGTACAGAAGCCTTGAGTAGACATTTCATCAGAAAGGGTATACAGACAGTAAATAAGTACATAAAAAAAGATGTTCAACATCATTGGCCAGAGAAATCCAAATTAAAATCATAATATTAATACATACCTATGAGAATGGCTAAAAGAAATGATAGTGAAAACACCAAATGCTGATGACAATGCAGAGAAATGGATCGCTCATGTATGGCTGGCAGGAATGTAAAATGACAAAGCCACTCTGGCCAACGGTTTGGCAGTTCCTCATAAAACCAAACAAGCAATTACAATAGGACACAGAAATTGCATCCACGGATGTTTACAGCAGAAAAATGAAAAATTATGTTTGCACGAGAAACCAGTACTTATGTTTACAGCAGCTTTATTCATAATAGCCAAAATCTGGAAAAAGACCCGATATTCAAGAGATGAACTGTTCAATCTACATACAATGGGATTCCACTCTGCAACTTAAAACAAACAAAAACGAACTACGGATACAAGCAAGGGCTTGGATTAATCTCTAAGGAATTATGTGAGTGAAAAAAGCCAATCCTAAAAAAGTTACATACCATTTATAAAGGATGTCATTTATACAGCATTTTTGAAATGACAAAATTATGGAGGCAGAGAACAGATTAGTGCCAGCCAGAGTTAGGGACTGAGGGTGGGGTGGTAGGATGGGGTGGGTAAGAGGGGAAGGCTGGTGCTGGAGGGAGGTGGGTGTGTCCCTGAAAGGGTCTCGGATCCTTGTGGCAGTGGAACCGGTCCTGACGGTGATGGTAAATACGTGAACCTAAACACATGTTATAAAACTGCATACAACTAAGAACAATCCTCCCTCAGTATCCAAGGGGGATTGGTTCTAGGATCCCATGCGTACACCAAAATGCATGTTTGCTCATGTCCCAACGTCGCCCCTCCCCTCTGTATCTGCAGAATCCACACGTACGGGTTAAATCAACCTCAGATAAACATGATACACAATCTGAGGTTGGTTGAACCTGCGGAGGTGGAACCCGCAGATACAGAGAGTCCAGTGCACGTATGCACACACCCACACACACACAGATCCCTACAAATGAGTACAAGTAAAACCGTGGAATTTTAGCAACAGTGGTGGATTTTTATCGATGCCAATATCCTGGTTGTGATATACGATAGTTTTTCAAAATGCTACTATTGGAAGAAACTGGGTAAAGTGTATGCAGTATCTATTATTTCTTAAAACTGCATGTGAACCTACAATTAACTCCATAAGAATTTCAAAAAAGCAATAAACTCACTTTATCTTTTTGTTTGTTTGTTTTTTTAATATCTTTATTGGAGTATAATTGCTTTACAATGTTGTGTTAGTTGCTGCTGTATAACGAAGTGAATCAGCTAAACGTACACATATATCCCCCCATATCCCTTTCCTCTTGTGTCTCCCTCCCACCCTCCCTATCCCACCCCTCTAGGTGGACACAAAGCACCGAGCTGATCTCTCTGTGCTATGCGGCTGCTTCCCACCAGCTATCTGTTTTACATTTGGTAGTGTATATATGATGTCCATGCCACTCTCTTACTTCCTCCCAGCTTACCCTTCCCCGGCCGTGTCCTCAAGTCCATTCTCTACATCTGAGTCTTTATTCCTGTCCTGCCCCTAGGTTCTTCAGTACTATTTTTTTTTTGATTACATACATATGTGTTAGCATACAGTATCTGTTTTTCTCTTTCTGACTTACTTCACTCTGTATGACAGTCTCTAGGTACATCCACCTCACTACAAATAACTCAATTTCATTTCTTTTTATGGCTGAGTAAGAGTCCATTGCATATATGTACCACATCTTCTTTATCCATTCATCTGTTGATGGACACTTAGGTTGTTTCCATCTCCTGGCTATTGTAAATAGAGCTTCAATCAACACTGTGGTACATGACTCTTTTTGAATTATGGTTTTCTCAGGGTATATGCCCAGTAGTGGGATTCCTGGGTCATATGGTAGTTCTATTTGTAGTTTTTTAAGGAACCTCCATACTGTTCTCCATAGTGGCTGTATCAATTTACATTCCCACCAACAGTGCAAGAGGGTTCCCTTTTCTTCACACCCTCTCCAGCACTTATTGTTTGTAGATTTTTTGATGATGGCCATTCTGACTGGTGTGAGATGATACCTCATTGTAGTTTTGATTTGCATTTCTCGAATGATTAGTGATGTTGAGCATCCTTTCATGTGTTTGTTGGCAATCTGTATATCTTCTTTGGAGAAATGTCTATTTAGGTCTTTGGCCCATTTTTGGATTGGGTTGTTTGTTTTTTTGATATTGAGCCGCATGAGCTGCTTGTATATTTTGGAGATTAATCCCTTGTCAGTTGCTTCGTTTGCAAATATTTTCTCCCATTCTGAGGGTTGTCTTTTCGTTGTCTTTATGTTTTCCTTTGCTGTGCAAAAGCTTTTAAGTTTAATTACGTCCCATTTGTTTATTTTTGTTTTTATTTCCATTTTTCTAGGAGATGGGTCAAAAAGGATCTTGCTGTGATTTATGTCATAGAGTGTGCTGCCTATGTTTTCCTCTAAGAGAATAAACTCCCTTTAAATTTAAGGTTCAATGAAAATCATAACGTTCATGAAAGATAACATAAAACAACAGAACTTAAATTTCCAACACAGTATGTACTAAGCTCATCAGAAAATCACTCTATATGATTTACATTTTAATTTATTTCTTGGATAAGAATTTTGCAGTGAAACACATGTAACGTAAAATCATCATTTCCAACCATTTTTAACTATACAGTTCATCGACGTTAACTACATTCACAGTGTTGTACCACCATCACCACTCTCCATTTCCAGAACATTTTCAGGATCCCAAACAGAAATTCTGTACCCGTTAAACAGTAACTCCACATTCCTCCTCTCCTCAGTCCCTGGTAACCACTCTTCTACTTTGTCTCTATGAATTTGCTTATTTTAGATATCTCCTATAGGTGAAACATATTTGTCCTATTGTGTCTGGCTCGTTTTATTTAGAATATTTTCAAGGTCCATCCATGTTGTAGCATGTATCAGAATTTCATTCCATTTTAAAGCTGGGTAATGTCCCAAGGTGGGGATAAACCACATTATGTTTATCTAATCACCTGTTCAAGGACACACGGGTTGATTATGCCTTTTGGTTACTGTGACTAACGCTGCTAGGAACACTGATGTACAAGTACCTCTTTGAGTCCCTGCTTTCAATTCTTCTGAGCATGTACCTAGAATGGATTTGTTCAAATTCTGTTGAACTTTTTGAGGAACCACCATACTGTTTGCCACAGTGACTGATCTAAACTCCCACCAGCAATACACAAGAGGTCCAATTTCTCCACATCCTCAAGAAACAACACACTTGTTATTTTTATTTTTTTTTTAACAGCCAACGTAATGGGTATGAAGTAGTACCTCATTGTGGCTTTGGTTTGCATTTCCCTAATGTGGATAATAATTTTAGAAAGACACATTTATTTAAGCATGAAAAGAACACAACCTGTTCCACCCGTTATGACCCCCAAAATATATTACTATGAATCTTATAGAATAAATGCCTATATATTAGTTATACTCAAGGAAGATAACCTCATATAACATATACATCAAGTTAAAAGTATCTGTTTTTGCAGTTATCATGTGTAATCATTCACATATAATTGTGAATGTACTTTAAAAACTCCAGGTCCTTCAATGCCCTGATCTCAGCTCTCAAAGGAAAGTTTCATGTTTCCCTGAAAAATTAACTAAAGCTCAATTTGCTAAACTCCCAGGTGTATTTTCAATTCAAAATGTTATTTGTCAAAATAAATGCGTCATTAGTGTTTCCCTTGTATGAATTATACAATACTTGGATGGGCAGAGTACTGAGTCGGGTTCCAGGCTTTATTCTTCTGTAATTGTCTCACCGTAAACCAGTCACTTCAAGCTTTACGAGACACAGTTGTCGTGGGTGAAGAGAATTGGATCTTAGGAATCAGAACCTGAGGCAAGTCCCTGCTCCACTCAAACATTTACAGTCTCAGAATTTTTATCTATAAAATGTGAAAATAATCCACTCACTGCACCTGACACTCACCTCTTTGTCAGAACCCAGTAAGGTACTGCAGGAGACAAGGATGCAGGCAGACTTGCTGGGAACCACTGCAAAGGCCTGGGCATCAGGGGATGATGGTTTAGAGCGGGCTGGTGGCTGGGCAAGGGGGAAGAAATGCTGAGATCCTACACATATTTTCAAGGCAAAGCCAATAGGATTTGCTGTTTGACTGAATGTTGGGCATGAAAGAAAAGAGTTGAGAAACACTCCAAGATTTGGGGCCTTACAAATTATTCAATCCATTCATCTGCTGATGGACATTTAGGTTGTTTCCATGTCTTGGCTACTGTAAATCGTGTGGTATATACATACAATGGAATACTACTCACTCATAAAAAAGACTGAAATAATGCCATTTGCAACAACATGGATGAACCTAGAGATTATCATACTAAGTGAAGTCAGTCAGAAAGAAAGACAATATAATGATATCACTTATATGTGGAATCTAAAATATGACACAAATGAGCTTATCTATGAAACAAACAGACTCACAGACATAGAGACAGACTTGTGGTTGCCAAGTGGGAGAGGAGGTGGGGGAGGGATGGATTGGGAATTTGGGATTAGCAGATGCAAGCAATTATATAGAGAACGGATAAACAACAAGGTCCTACTGTATAGCATAGGGAAATATATTCAATATCCTGTAATAAACCATAACGTTAAAGGAAAAAAAGAAGACTTAATAGCCAGTTATAAGTTCTGGGGATGTAATGTACAACATGAGGACTATAGATAACAATGTTGCTTTGTATATTTGAAAGTAGCTAAGAAAGTAGATCTTAAAAGTTCTCATCACAGGATGTAACTATGTGAGGTGATGGATGTTAACTAAACTCATTGTGGTAATCATTTCACAATGTGTACAGTTCTCAGATCATTATGTTTTACACTTTAAACTTAAACAGTGTTATATGTCAATTATATCTCAATAAAACTGGGAAACAAACAAACAAGAAATGATTCGGTCCATTTACTTTGATGAAGACTGAGTTTGAAAAAGTTTTGGGTGTTAGGGAAGCTCAAATGTTAGGTTTGGACAAGTTTATAAAATGTCTACTAGACATGCAAATAAGTATGGTGAGTAAGACACCTGATTTGTGTTTTATAAAAATTCTTAGGGAAGAGTGAGACTGGACCTAGGGACCAGACAGAAGCTACTGGTATGGTCTGAGCAAGAATGAGCTAGGGTGTGAACTAATTGGGTGGCGGCGGGGATAGAATGAGGAAGGGATTTAAAGTATTACAGGGACTTCCCTGGTGGCAGAGTGGTTAAGAATCCGCCTGCCAAGGCAGGGGACACAGGTTCAAGCTCTGGTCCAGGAAGATAGCACATGCGGCAGAGCAACTAAGCCCATGCGCCACAACTACTGAGCCTGCGATCTAGAGCCTGTGAGCCACAACTACTGAGCCCTCGTGCCACAACTACTGAAGACCACGCCCCTAGAGCCCGTGCTCCACAACAAGAGAAACCACTGCAATGAGAAGCCTGTGCACCGCGATGAAGAGTAGCCCCTGCTCGCCGCAACGAGAGAAAGTCAGCACCCAGCAACCAAGACCCAACACAGCCAAAAGTAAATAAATAAAATTAAAAAAATAAAAAATAAAGTAGTAGAGTTGAACAGGTCTTGATGGGCAACTGGAAATGAGATAAAGGAGAAAGGGAGGGCTCCTGGATGACCCCAGGATGTCTGGTCTGGGACATTTAGATTGACAGTTGAACAGAGTGTGGGAGAAGGCTCAAATGTGAGAGGCCAAAGGTGAGTTAAGCTACCTAGCAATCAATAATTGAGGTCATTCAGATAAAACTTAAATCAAGTACAGACCCAACCATGGAGAAGCTCCCATGGAAAAGCAGACAAAGTGATGACAGGAAGAACAGTGTTGTATGTGTAAAAACTGAGGTATGTATGAGTGATATGGGGGTCACATTTATGAAGGAGCTGGGCTTGAAATGCCTGCAGAATGTGACATTAAGCAAATTGCTTATCCCTGTTTTTAATTCTGCCAGCGTTATTCTGCCATGTTACACATCTCCAACTTCATGCCATCTAAAAGCATCTATAGAGGTAACTAAGAATAACATTATGTCCTTCCCTCCCAAATGTTGCCCCCTCAAAAGAATAATTCAAATTATTTTGCAAATCTTGAAATAGAATACTAGTGTTCATCCAGGTTTTACATTTCTTTGTTTGCTTCTGGTGGGAGGGTATATGGAAGGGGGAGATGAGGACACAGCTTGAGACCAACATATGCTTCTGTTCTTATTCCTTCACTGAGTTCTGTTTCTAAATATACCGTAATTTTAAATATGCAGAAGAGTAAATGTATTACACCATCATGAATTGGACATGGAAATTATTCACATTCTGAAGTTCTCTTCAGTTATCATTCTCTATCTAGAATACAAAAAAATACCTTTTACTCAAAACTACAGTATTTTTATTGCAAAAATTTTATATGCATACATCTCACTAGTCTGAAAAGACTTACATGTATAAAAAGTTCCTTGAAATTAATGTTAAATTGTGTTCTCTGAGACCCAAATGCATACAGCCTCTTTAACTGTTAAAGACAGAAAGTAATTTTAGAGGGGGTGTAATTATTGAGGTGAAAAATCCACTCAGCAGTTGAGAATCAATGCTTTCAGGAAATGATTCAAAGTCCTTGCTAAAATAAATTTTAGTTTGGAAATGTCAAATTCACTCATAAATGTAGCTTCCGGTGTTCTCTAATGTTGAGGAGTAAAAAGGCCACAGAAATAGTAATTACAAGATATGGTCATTCTACGCTTCTAAGAAGTAAAATCTAGATTGCTCAGTATTAAATCAAATTAGTTATATCCCTTTTATAAAAGCCGACTTGTGAATGTATATTTAGAAAAATTACACATTCGGGTCCTGTCCTGTTCTAATAGACTAGTGACTAAGCAACCAGGGCACAGAAGCTCCTAGATCTTTCTCTCCAAAGGTTATTTCTCCTGGCACTTGAGAAAAAGATCAAGAAGGGAGACAATCATCATCAAAATGAGTTTTTTTTTTTTTTTTTCTCTTCAAAGAGTTTCAAATTTTGACAATTTGAAGTTTGGCACTTGTCTGAAATATTCAATTAATGTCACCACATCACAGAGACAAGGACAGCTCATTAGAAATCTGATCTGATAGTAGAGAAGATTTACCAAAGACATTATCTTGAAGGCAGAGAGGAGAGCGAAGAACCACATTTATGGGGAATAAATCCCAATGAGCAGTTATTGTATTCATCTTGACAGTTGTCAATGAGGTCGACAGGATGTGGTCCCCGCCGATTTGAAATAACTTCTCTGTGCAGGATAACTCCATAAATGCCAATATTCATCCCTTTTTCTCTCTCTGAATCTCATGACTTAAAGAGTCACATGTCATGTCAGCAGGCCTGTTTCTAAATATAGCCCCATTGAGCGCTGCATGTGTGTGTATATGTGCGTGTGTCCTACACATGCCACTTGAATTCTTAAGTTTTCTGAGGAGAGAAACAGGCAGATTCCTTTATATCTGATTTCAGTTCTTTCAAAGCTGATCAACATTATTGAGCCTACCCATCGAATTAAGATAAAATAGCATGATTCAACACAGAAAAATGTCAACCGCTGAACAGAAGGGTACTGAAATAACCAATCCTAGTCTGGCAAACACCCAAGGCATCCCCCATAGCAACAGCGCTGATGGCATAGCAACAGCAGCTGGCTCACCACAGAAAAATTAGAAGAAATATTCTCGGGAAAAAAGTGTCATCCACGTTCAAGTCAAATGTGACATTTTTCTTCAACAACAACAACAACAAAAACCCTACTGAGAGTGCATGTGTTAAATGATACTATTCCTTAGCAACTGTAAATACTCCAGTGCAGGGTGAAAGCCACTTTGATGACAGCACTCAAGGCCAAGTGCTTTGAAGCGCCAACTTCCTAGGTTGTTCTCGGCCAAACTGTTATGTTTCTTGAAAAGTTAGAGAAAATCTTTTATCTATTTTGCTAAGATAAAAGGTTCGCCATAATTTTTAAATGGATCATTTGAAAGAAACATTGACTGTAGTTACAAATCTACTTCATCAGCACTTGAGGAATATTAACATCTAAAATGAAAGATATTGATTAAAATCAGTATTCTCAAGTGTCATTAACATTAAAATTGGGTGAATTTGGTGTTACAGGCCTATGAGTTGGCATTGCACCTATATTGGGCACATTTCACATAAGAATTTGATCACTGGACATTTCCAGAGGGTGGGAGAATCTGATCCTTTCCCTTGTGACTCAAAGGCCAATGCAACCATCCACAATAGCATCTAAACCTTGAAAGGAACTGCTCCCGTGAACACCAGCTCTTTTCTGAGATTTGGTACAGATGCCATCCTGAGGGATGCAGTGAGTCTGGAGGTAGGACAACAAAAGCTGGAAGAGCCAAAAGCAGAACGAGCCTAACACTTGGATGGACCATCACATCAGCTTGGGCTGTGCGGAACTCAAGGTCCTCTGCAGAGCCCCAGTCTCAGGATGTAACTAGGTATTATAGACCTATAACTAGGTATAAAGGTATTCCATGCTGGCTTTTTCTAGACACCTATATGATTACAGGGAGTCAAGGTAGACTTCCGAACTTGTCTCTGAAGTGGATCAAGTCCTTTCTCACTGGTGGAGGTGAGGTGGCCACGGAATGCCTCTCTTGCCAGGGTTATTAAGTAAATGGCCTTTGACCTATGTATGTATTATTAAGGGTAGAAAGTGGGAAGACATCCAACCACTTCAGGCGTCCGTCATTTTCATCAACTAATTTTCCTTGTTTTCCATCTGAAAATGAATAAACCCAAGTTCTACTTACTAAAGTTGGAAGAGTACCTCAAGTACTCTTCCTGTGAAGTGCGATCCTGCAGCCCAGTGCAACCACAGACCACAAAGTCTCAACCAAAAGGAGGAAAAGAAGGAACACATGAATCCAGTGAGACTGTGAGCCTGCAATACCTTCTGTGAGCTGATGAAAGACAAGATAATGAAGTGAACAGACCTGGTGGGCACATGAGCTATGTAATGGCTGCTGCAAGTTCAAGTATGTGGTCCTTTCCCTCCCTTCTCCCATGACTGCACCCAACTGGATCCACTCAGGGTTTCTTTTGGGCTTCTGGGATATCTCTAGTTCCTTTATTCACAGAGGAAAACCTGTGTCAGTATTTGTAGAAATTCCGCTTTCTTTCTGCACCCCTACCTCTGTCTAACCTCTATTTCCCCCTCCTCCTGTCCTGTAAGTTATTAGGAATAAGTTATTCTATTAGAACCAAGATTCACCCAGTCTCTACCCTCACCCCCAGTCCTCTTTGGATCAACCAGACATTTGATCCAGTGTTCCCAGGGTGCTAGCCCTAGGTGCCTCAGAGTACCCACAAAACTCATAACAACCTTAACCCTAACCATATCCTATCCCACCCCAGGGGGCCTGTCTTTCTCCCAGGAAGAGGCTTCCTGTCTGTGGCCTAGAAGTCCAGTCCTTATGTCAGGGACTGAAGGCTGCCCTGAGCTGCCTGGATTCATTCTTTAATTTTACCAGTGCCTGGGGTCTCCAGGTAAACCTGGGTCAGACGCTTGTACCACCTGATTTTTTTGTTGGTTCTTAAGACATATTCTTCTAAATCGACACTGACGAAGAAGACACTATGTCTATTTCGAAAAAAAAATCATGGTATGTTAGAAACCTGGTTCCCATCACTAAAACTATAAAATATTTGCATCTCAAGAGCGATCTGGGTAAAGGTACCTCCTCTGACTTTATCTTTGCTAACAGTCAACCAGCAGCCGACAAAGCATGGACTGAAAGACAAACCCTGCCTTTAAACTTAAGAAAAAGAAGTTTTTAATTTATCAGCTACATCTGTTATTTATTTTTTTTAGCCTTCAAACTGATAGGGATTATGGAACATAAAAATGTCACCACGTGTTAAGCGAGCTGAAGTAATGGCCTTGAGGATTCTCCACAGGCAGAGAAGTTCACTGTTCATCAGATACGCACAGCTAGCTTCCGCATCAGTTAAAACTCGGAGATCACTTCCTTTTAACGTTAAAATAGTCCTGATTACTTCTGCTACTGTGCTCAGTGATTTAGTGCTTACTGCCCACCAGGTACTGTGGCGAATGTGTTACACTCATTACAGAGATTATCATCATTCCATGAGTCGAGGAAAATGAAACGGTGATGTCATTGTTTTCAACGCCACACAGCTGGTGGAACTCGCACTCTGGCCTAGACTGACACATCCGCCCAAGCCCTAACCTCCAGAACCCTCACTCTCTCCTATGTGGCTTCAATGGCTTGATAATGTTATCTTTAATTAAATAAACATTAATGACAGCTCTGTCCCACCTCCTTTTAGAACCTGAATCTTAGACTCAAAGCTTCACGCATTTTGAATCTTCCCCGCAGTGGCCTCACCAAACATATAGCTAACCATTTATTAAATCACATTTATTCTTCCTGAAACTTCTTTCTTCATTTCTATTCCAATACCCCACTCTGTATTAGCCCTTATTTTTTAAACACTCACTGAGGGCCTCACATGTTCAAAACAGGGCTTGAACTCAAAAAAAAAGGAAAAAAAAAAGCATGACAAATTTTTGCCCTTTATAGCTTTATAATTTCATGGGTGGCAATGGTCAGACACCATGTTAAGTCATCTTTTATATATTTGTTATTTTTTATGCTAATCGTATAAATAACATAAAATTGTATCAATTTTACATATGAGAAACTGGAAGGGTCTCAGACCAAGACCACATGCTACACCTGTGACGGGGTAGATCGTGAATGTAACCAAATGGTCCCCTGAAAATACACTCCATATTTCTAACCCATTACATTGTTTTTCAAGTAACTATCCAAAAGGGAAAGACTATGTGAATGATACAAAATATGCCAGGTGTTCAGAGGGCAGAGAGATCCTTTCTAGCTGCATTAGTATCAGAATTTGCATGGAGGGAGCATCATTAAAGGCTGGGTAGACTTTTGGTGGGTGGAAGCTGAGGAGGACACGACCCCAGGGAAAGGCTGCAGCCCATCTAGGAAGTGGTGAGAGCTGGGTGGCAAGCACAGGGCCTCCTATGGGGAGGGTGTGACCCATAAACCTGGAACAGAAAAGCAAGAATCCGGAGGCAGAGAGTGGTGTGATTTCTAATTCTTCCAGGAGCAGCTGAGTGCCCTCGGCCATAGGTGCTCCATCTCTCTGATCTTCCAGTTTCCATATCTGCAAACTGGCCATAATAACACTAAGCTTACAAGGTTAAGTTTCGGGCGGTGGTGAAGCAGAGTCAACTAAATAGTCCTGGATACACAGCAGTTCTTATAAACAAGTCTTTCCTTCTGAGCTAAGGAGCCCGGGCTTCACTGGGAATCTTCTGAACAATGGAGCAACAGAGATCTTTGACCTGGTCTCCCTCTCCGAAGAATCCTGCGAATCAAAGATTACTTTTCCTTTAATACAGCTTACCCTTCCTACAACTCTCTCCTGTTGTAGTTCAAGCTCGTTGGGTCTCCCACCGTGCACGGAATGAAGCTGAAAGGCCTTCGCTTGGAATTCATGGCTCTGGTCAAGCCTCCTCTCCCAGCTCTCCTGACCCCCTCTCCCAGCTCTCCTGACCCCAGCTTTTAGCATCAGCTGTATTCAGCTGTTCAGAGTCCCCTTAAGATAGGGTGACCAGCTCATCCTGATTTGCCTGCGATTTCATACTTCTAGCACTGAAACTCTTAAGCCTGGAAAAAACCCCTCTGTCCCAAGGAAACTGGGAGAGTTGGTCACCCTCCCTCAGAGGCATTCCACTTTCCCAAATTTCCCCATTTTTGACTTTTCCCCTGTGTTGCTTTATCAGGCAGGGCACACCTTGCAAGGCTTATTAATCCAAACACAACACCACAATCATGTGGATCACGTCGGGTAACTGGAGCAGATGGGCCCCTACAGGAGGATTGTCACTGGGTTTGATAGATGGAGATCAAATACTGAACTTTTTTTTCTTCTATTTACTTGGAAATAAAATTTAAATACAAAAGAGTTGCAAGGATAAGTATAGTACAGTAATCTCCTGGCATCCACGTGGGATTGGTTCTAGGACCCCCAAAGATACCAAAGTCCACGGATGTTCAAGTCCCTTATATAAATATACATGGCATAGTATTTGCATATAACCTGTTACACCTACTTTAAATCATCTCTAGATTACTTATAATACATGATACAATGTAAATGATATGTAAATACAGCTCAGCCTTTTAATAACAACTTCAAGGGTCCACTTATACGAGAATTTTTTTCATTAAATACTGTACACTGAACTACATGATCCTAAGTTGGTTGAAGCCAAAGAGGTGGAACCGTGGATACAGAGGACAGACTGTAAAGTTATCCTCGGATTTTTGACTTCAAGGAGGGTCAGTGCCCCTAACCTTGCCACTGTTCAAGGGTCAACTGTAGTTGTAAAAACAACGTAAATGCTATGTATATAGTTGTAAATATAAAGTAAATGCTATATAAGTAGTTGCCAGTGCAGCAAATTCAAGTTTTGCTTTTTGGAACTTTCTGGAATTTTCTTTCTCCCAGTATTTTCTATCCCCAGTTGCTTGAATCTGCGGATACAGAAACTGCAGATACGGGGGGCTGACTGTACTGTGGACCTTTTACTCAGATTCACCTGGATACACGTTAATATGTTTTACCCCTTTATCATATGTGTTCTCTCTCTCTCTGTCACATATAATATTCTTTTAGTTTTTTTAACATCTAAAAAATGTTTAAAAAATGTTTAACATAGTGTAGATAGTTTCAGAGACAGGAGAAATCACTTCTAACCAGAAGGAACTGGACATAAACAAAGAGTTACTGGGAGGTTAAAAGTTCCCAGTTCTGCTTTAGGAAGATAACGATTGCAAGGGTGTCTAGTAATGTCTAGAAAGAAAAAAATCTGGAAACAGATTAGTCAGTAGAAAGCCCAGCAGCTCCTTTGCTGAGGAACTTTGCTCACGGACAGGAGCTACTGCTGGGCTGGCATGAAAATGAAATCATACTCTCTTTCTGCCCAAGTTAGATAACAGTGCCTCACATTTCCTTGACTCTTTGACCCGACTTACTAAGATGACTTACCTCTAAGTTTTTTCACATTTCTGTTAAGAAAGAGACCCATTTATCACAGCCATTTCCTCAGCCTGGCTACTGAGAAACGGAGTGACGAAATTAAGGACCGAACAAAGAATCAGGTCCCAGTTGTTTCGTGTGGTGGACTAGTTTCCTGGCAGAGTGACATGGGGGTGAGTTAAGTAGTAACTGAAAATATTCCTCACTCCTGAAACATTGCAATTCTGCTTTTAATTATCACTGAAATGCCACCAGAGGTGCATTTAAGCAGTTTTTGATAAGATACAAACTAACAAACTGTATCCAACTGCTACGGGGAGAATTTTTTAATTTCACAGTTGGTTGAAAAATATACTATCGCAATATAAAGGAGTAAATGCAGCAAGGGCTACCACCTGTGATACAAGAATATACATCAGGAAATGAGAAGCAGTAGCACCCTGATTGAAAACACTTTTATACAAAACAAAACCTACAGTTTCTCTACCTGATCTTCTTATACAACTTCAAGGATCCACTTTGTGGGTTTTTTTTTTTTCTTCCTGCTATATCTGGACAAAAATCAACCTTTCATTTACCTTATTACTCCCTTGTTAAAAATCTCTTTGGATTTCTTTTTTTTTTTTTTTAAAGCATCTAGTATTTGGCACTTTGACTTCTCACATGGGCCTTATTGTATGCGTTGTTCTAACAAACAAACATATCTACAGCTGACACTTTGGGTTGATTTTGTTCTACTTGCTCCAGGGAAAGAAATTAGGGGAGATCTTACTGAGAAAGGAGCAGCAGCAGTTCTAATAAACAGGAGAAGAAACACCAGTAGCAACACATGAACCCCAATCTGCAGCGCTAAATATAGCCAATTTAAGAGGAGATGATGTAGGGATTTGCAGAAACTTGGGCTCGGTATTATTTTAGAGGGTTGTGCTGGGGTCAGCAAAGACTTGCTAGTAGCTTGAAGTTGGCCATGGAGAAAGTATAACACACCACAGCAACTGACAAATGTAACACACCTTATTCTGAAAGCTGGTTATTAAATATTAAACATCACCAGCACACCACTGCCTACAAAAGATCTTTGGCTGATGACTCCGCTTTTATAGATACCAAACCAAGGACACGTAGGATTGAGTGAAATAAAAATGTGTTGAGTTTAATTAAGTGTTGTCTGTCAATAGTTGATAGCACTAAATCTACCTTGTAAAGGCCAGGGCAAAGAGAACAAGGCTTCAGAGGATTCTGGACAAGGAAAGAAGGTATTTTCAGTGAAGGATGATCATAGGTGGGCTCCTTAGAAATAGCACGTGTGTGTGTGTGTGTGTGTGTGTGTGTGTGTGTGTGTGTGTGTGTGTGTGTGTGTGTGTGTGTGTGTGTGTGTGTGTGTGTGTGTGTGTGTAGGATGGTACGATTTTTTTTCTTTTTATTGAAGTAGAGTTGATTTACAATGTTGTGTTAGTTTCAGGTATAGAGCAAAGTGATTCAGTTATACATATATATAGATATTTTTTCAGATTCTTTATAAATAAGTCTCTATTACTTCACAGACAGTCTAATGGGTGATGGTTACAGAGGCATGAGCTGGCCAAGACAGACTAAAAGAAAACAAGAACCAAAAATTCTCTTTAGAAATAAAAAAAGTACATTAAAGAAAATTCCTGGCATCTGATCATGCAAAACAGTTGAATACACAATATCACTTCCTTTTCTGCATAACTGAGTGTCTACGGAGCAAATTATAGACCAAGTCTAATTCTAGCACAAAACAGAATGACAACTGATTTCATGTGAAAGGCAAATTAAGTAAATAAAGATTTAGAAAGGAGGAGGATATATCAGGATTTCTTAGATGATGTGAAACTAGACAGATCAAAAAGAAGATTCGGGTGTGTATGTGTGTCTGTGTGCGTGTATAAATTATAATGTTTACCCAAAGTAGGCAGTTTAGAGAAATAAAAAATTATTTCACAATAAAAACCACATTATCAACAAAAGTCTCATCTCATTACTCTTTATAAGTTTAGGGTGGCCCATATCCTCTTTCCTTCAGAAAGGTAAGATTCATGGATTTCACTTCTAAAAGCCAAGAAGAACTAAGTTCCACGGAGGCTCCCTTGAAAGACCATTGAATAATCTCTACATAAGGTGCGTGCAGAATCATTTAACGATGCAAAGGGTTAGTCACACCTATAAGTTCATTCTGCCTGGTAGTTTCCTACTAAGATCTGCAAAACACTTTATTTTTCTTCCCATCAAATATGGTCTATGTAGTTTTCCATTTTATTTTTCCAGAAAATTTTCACAGTAAAAAAGAGACCTGAGGGTATTTTCTCATCTTGTTACAGTGACAGAACAAAACGTTCATAAATGCCCACACAGGTAAGTTAATAATACTCTACTCAGAGTCTATTTTTAGACTAATAGAACTAGTTTACACAAAGCCAATCTGTGCTGTGAAAAGATCTTCAAATATTTGAAATAATTCTCGATAAACGTTCAAAGTAACCTTTGCTTTTCCCACATTGGATCTAAAATAATGAAATGAATTCGAAGACTGAGCTACTTTACAAAGACTTTGCAATGACCTATATTGATCAGGATCTAAATTTGCTTCTGCGCAGTTTACAGGGCTGTGTTACGCCCCACAACCAAAACCCTGGGGAAAGAAACTCCACAGCCATCCTAGTAGCATCAAATGGCAGAATGACTGTTTACATTTGTTAATACAGAGACAAAGATCATTTGGGGGGAGACAAGATAGCTAGGTCTCTACTGGTTAATGCTGTATTAAAATTTACTGTTTCAAAAGCCAGGAATTCTCCCATTGGGCTTTGGCAACCCATACTTTTACTTTACCCAGAAAAGACAAATCTCTCAGTGTGGAGGGAGGGTCATTATTCTAAATGGACTCAATAAAATGGAATTACACATGACACACTCTTTTTGTTCAATGGTGATGTTTCTAACTATTAACCGTCCTATCCTTCTTTTTTTTAATATAAAAGGTAAATCTCGTGCTTTTCTTATTGCTAGAAATCTGCCCATTTTGCCACACAGAACTGTAATTTGGGGATCCCATCATGCTTTTATGCAAGTCACCATGTGTATCCAGCTTTAATGGAGGAATGTTTTCCTCTAAGAATCTTCCAAAAGCCATTTATATTTTGAGGCCTGAATATATGTGTCCTGTGTCCAGCACCCCAACTCAGAGATCATTCCCTCTCCCCAGATGACTTCCTGGTTCCCTTGACGTTCTGTAAACATACGTACATCAGATGACTTAATACAGTTTATCTATTTATTCTTAACATCTTTATTGGAGTATAATTGCTTTAAATGGTGTGTTGGTTTCTGCTTTATAACAAAGTGAATCAGCTATACATATACCCCCATATCTCCTCCCTCTCACCCTCCCTATCCCATCCCTCTACGTGGTCACAAAGCACCGAGCTGATCTCCCTGTGCTATGCGGCTGCTTCCCACTAGCTATCTATTTTACATTTGGTAGTGTATATATGTCCATGCCACTCTCTCACCTCGTCCCAGCTTCCCCTTCCCCGTCCCCGCGTCCTCAAGTCCATTAACTACATCTGCGTCTTTATTCCTGTCCTGCCCCTAGGTTCTTCAGAACCTTTTTTTTTTTTTTAGATTGCATATATATGTGTTAGCATACGGTATTTGCTTTTCTCTTTCTGACTTACTTCACTCTGTATGACAGACTCTAGGTCCATCCACCTCACGACAAATAACTCAATTCTGTTTCTTTTTATGGCTGAGTAATATCCCATTGTATATATGTGCCACATCTTCTTTATCCATTCATCTGTCGATGGACACTTAGGTTGCTTCCATGTCCTGGCTATTGTAAATACTGTTGCAGTGAACACTGTGGTACATGTCCCTTTTTGAATTATGGTTTTCTCAGGGTATATGCCCAGTAGTGGGATTGCTGGGTCTTTTGGCAGTTCTGTCTCCAGAGTGGAATACTATGATCTGCACAATTCCTGCCTTCCCACTAGACTCCCTAGTCATCCTTACATTTCTCATCTTTTCATTCCCAGGCCCTGGACAGTGCCCCTTAGATACTGTTATCTCAGTGTTTAGTGAATATATAAGGCAGAGTAAATGCTCTTCTAAATGGTCCAAAATATGTACCAAATAAGAATTTGTTTTTAAAATTTAATTTCTCTTTAAAATGTCTTACTTGATATATTATATGGAGATTTTAGATGGCAAAGTATTAAGAAGTAAAACCACTTTTAAGAAAATCACTTTTCAATTCTTAGCACATTAATACTGTGCATGTATTATACTACACATAATACTCATACCATATAATTTATTATATATACACAGATACAATGCACACACACAGATACATGAATTCACTTAGATGAAAACCAAAGTGAGATTATTATCAACCATTTTCTGTATTACTGCTGTGAGATTTGGGCTATTCCTACACAAAATTATTTTACTGAAAATGTGACTACAAAGAGTCATCTCTCTTTTGAAATAATTACATTATTTAAAACTTAAATCAGCTATTCAATTGTGTTCCTTTTAAAATAAACTGTATGACTAGAATTTATATCTAAAGGACAGTGGTATCTGATTATCTTTCCCTCCTTGTTCTGATTGATTAGATAATTCTAGTAATTTTTCAAAAATTTGTTATGTATTTTTCTATTTTTTTCTGTACTGTTTTCATCTTAAAAACTGTCAGTACTTTCTCTTTGTCCCTATTTACTTGTTAATTTATTCACTTTAGAATGCAGTCACTTATTCAGTTTCAAAACCTGTATTGAAAACCAGCTACACTATAGGTAATTTTTTTTTTTTTTTGCAAGTGGATTCATTCACTTAAGTTACCTCAGATTCTCTTTGTAACAGAGCAAAACATCATTTAAAGTCATTGATAGATTAAGTTAAATCAAACAAATGGAACTTTTCATTACTGCAGTTCTTTTCCAGAAATAATCTTTGCAGATATTATTTTTGAATGACATCATCAGTGGTTTATTATTTCACATTTATTCATATTCAAGTTCATCTGTCTCAGTGGGAAGACCCTCAGTAACTATGAACTATTACTTTTTTTCAGGTTCCTTTCTAATTTGTAGAGGAGCAAATATTATAAACATCCAGGAATCGTTTTACTTATAAAAATTATGTTTCTTGTTAATTCCTAGTTGTTATTGATGTCGTCTTATTTTTATTTTATTAAGACCTTCCCAGATGCTGCACCTTTTGCTTTTGTTTTGATGACTAGAGAATATTACTTAAAAATAGTGGTAGTTTACAATGAGGTACCACCACACAGCGGTCAGAATGGCCATCATTAAAAAGTCTACAAACAATAAATGTTGCAGAGGGTATGGAGAAAAGGGAACCCTCTTACACTGTTGGTGGGAATGTAAATTGGTGCAGTCACTATGGAAAACAGTATGGAGGTTCCTCAAAACACTAAAAATAGTGTTGCTATATGATCCAGCAATCCCACTCCTGGGCATACATCCAGACAAAACTATAATTCAAAACGATACAGGCACACCTATGTTCATAGAAGCACTATTTACAACAGCCAAGATATGAAAACAATCTACATGTCCATCGACAGATGGAATATTTACTCAGCCATAAAAAAGAAATAATGGCATTCGCAACAACATGGATGGACCTAGAGATTATCATACTAAGCAAAGCCAGAAAGAGAAAGACAAACACCATATGATATCCTGAATATATCTACAAAACAGAAACAGACTCACAGACATAGAGAATAAATTTGTGGTTGCCAAGGAGGAGAGAGAGGTGGAGGGAGGGATGGATTGGGAGTTTGGGTTTAGCAGATGCAAACTATTATATACAGAATAGACAAACAACAAGGTCCTCTTGTATTGCATAGAGAACAATATTAAACATCCTGTGATAAACCATAATGGAAAAGAATATGAAAAAGAACATATATATATGTATGTATAACTGAATCACTTTTCTGTACAGCAGAAATTAACACAACACTGTAAATCAACTACACTTCCATAAAATTTTAAAGAATAGTGGTAGTTTACAAGTCTTAACAAAATGATATCACGTTTTAGGTTGAAAACGTTTACCTTCCATAACAGGTCATCTACAAAGTAAGTACTGAAACTACAAAACTCTAATGCAAGATATGAAAGACAATCTAAATAAATGACAAGAGACTTAGTATTATTAAGGTGTCAATTTTTCCCAGCTTGATCTATAGATTCAATAGATTCCAATCAAGGTCATAACAAATTATTTTACGGATACTGACAAACTGATTCTAAAGTGTATATGCAAAGGCAAAGACCCAGAATAGCCAACACAATATTGAATGAGAAGAACAAGGTTGAAAGACTGACTCTACCTGACTCCAAGATTTACTATGGAACAACAGTGATTAAGACAGTGTGGCATACGTGAAAGAGTAGACAGATAGATCAATGGAACAGATTAGAGAGCCCAGAAATAGACCATCACAGAGGTAGTCGACTGATCTTTGACAAAGAAGAAAGGCAATTCGATGAAGAAAGGATAAACTTTTCAACAAATGGTGCTGGGATAACTGGACATCCATAACGAAAAATGAACCTAGGTACAGACCTTATAGTGTGACAGGAACTCTCATTCACTGCTGACAGGAATGCAAAATGCCACAGCCACTTTGGAACACCTTCTAGAAATTTCTTACAAAGCTTAACAGAGGCTTATAATACAATCCAGCCATTGCACTCCTAGGTATTTACCCAAAGTAGTTGAAAACTTACGTCCTCACAAAAACTTGTGCACAAATATTTATAGCAGCTTTATTCGTAACTGCCCAAACCGGAAGCAGCCAGGAGGTTTTTAATAGATGAATGGATAAACAAATTGTGGTACATTTATGCAATGGACTATTACTCAGCGATGTAAGAAATGAGCTATCAAGCTACAGAAAAAGACATGGAGGAACTTTAAATACCTATTGCTAAGTGAAAGAAGCCAGTCTTCAAAAACAACTCTGATTCTAACTATATGACATTCTGGAAAAGGCAAAACTATGGAGGTAGTCAAATGAGTCATGGTTGCAGGGGATTCAGGCGGTAAGGAGGGAGGGATGAAGAGCAGAAGCACAGGAGATTTTTAGGGCAGTGAAACTACTCTGGATGACACTGTAATGGTTGAGACACGATATTTTACACTTGTCACAACTCATAGTCTGTACAATACACAGTCTGTACAAGAGTGATCCCTAACATGAACTACAGACTTTATTTAGTTAATATATGAATATTGGTTTATCAACTGTGAAAAATGTACCACATTAATGCAAGATGTTAATAATAAGATCAACTGTGTGCAGAAAGAAGGGGGGTACGTGGGAACTTCCTGCATCATTTTTTTGTAAATCTAAAAGTACTCCAAGAAAATCAAGTCTATTAAAAAAAAGGAAACACTGTTGCCTACTTCATATGTAATGAATTTTCAGTGAAACCTTGTCTCCAGATTTGGAGGTAAGAAGAAACAGCAGTCAGTTTGCTGTCATGTAAGCTCTAAGGACTGGAATTTTCTTCTCTTTACAATACAAATAGAATTAATTCCCCCCCCCCAAATAATATGTAATTATTCTTGGAATAGAGAAATTTTATGTGAGAATAGTTTTCACTTGAAATATTTCCAAGTATATTAATCTCGTGTGATGTTTATTAAATAAGAAACTAATGGCTTAAAGTCTTTTTTATTAATCTTCTGATTTAGAAAGAAAAATTATCTAGAAAGAACGTACTTCATACACATACCCTCTTATCAAAAGTTACAAATTTAAAATTGATACTTTTTCCTTTAAAAAACTGTTTTGCTGTATTTAGCACATCAAAATATGCTTGCTTTGATGACAGAGGAAATGACATTTTCCTACAGTTTAGATTTATTTCTACACCTTTTACGACTGCATCATGAATTTTTGATTATTCTATGAGATCAGATAAACCAAGCATATTTCTCAATGTTTTTTCAATCTAACAATTCATATCAAAGAAACCTCTACCTAAATTTTACTCTAAATAAAGCCTGACTGCTACATGATGAAAACTACAGATGTACTATTAATCAGAATTTTGCAAGTCCCCATGTAGTATTACATAAGATTTAATTATAACTCAAAAATATATACCTACTCTCTCCATCTTCAATACCCGTACCTTACCTAAGCGACAACTCTTTCTTTCCTTGGCAACTTTAATAGCCTCCTAACTGTTCTGTTTTCATTTTCTTCCTCTCTACTCCATTCTCCACAGAGTACCGCAGTGATCTTGCTTAAGTGTAATCTGATCATGTCACATTTGAGCTTAAAATCCTTCAAAGGCTCCAAGCACAAAGTTAACTCTTTTCTCCCCTCTTCTGTGGCTGTCTCTCATTCTTCAGAACTCAGCTCACATGGGACTTTCTTAAGGAGGTGCATTCTGAGCTCCAGAGTAGGTTAGGACACCTCTTACAGTCTCATCAGATGATGCTGTATGTTTCCTCCAGAGCACTTGTCCAAGTGTAAGGATACAGTGACCTGTACAACTCATCTCTTCCAATGGAAAGTAAGTTTCATAGGTGCACAAGATTTGTATTTATCCCCCAAATCCAGCACAGGGCCCAGCACATATATGCCCAATACATATTTCTTGAATGACTAACTCATCATCAAGAGAAACAAAAAGCAACACAAGGATTCACTGTAAAGAGATGACAGAAGGGGAAGGATAATCAAATTTAGGTAACATACTTCACTAAATGTGGAAAGAATCATCAACGATACATTTAGTTTGGGACATCTCTTTTTCCTTGACCACCAAAAAGCTCTTAATTACAAAATTTCCTAAGGGTGAGGGAAGGGGATGCAATTTGCCACAATCTGTCTCCCATTATCCTCAGAAAAATATGAAAAGTACCCCAAAACCCTGGTTTGAATTTCTATTCTGTTCTCAAGTGCCTGGTGAGTCCACTGCATAAAAGAAAGTAGGGTGGTCCTCAGAGAGAACAATCATGGACTGTACAAGCGTGCCTATCAAAGAAGGATGGGGATATTCCAAGCATGTGATTTGATAACATCTGCAACTTATTCTTTCCCCCAAAACAGCCAGTCCTGAGAAGTGGTACCGGAATAAAATGAAGTACAGTCATTTAATCCGACAAAGCAGAAGCTATCATGGGAACACATCTACCCTGTAACCTCAACTAATTTGAACTCTGCTCTCTGCACTGCTCTTTCAGGCATCCTATCAGAGGGACACAACTGGAACAGACTTGGTAAAGGCAGATTGTTGATGTTTCCTATTTCTCTGACTGTGTCACAATATTACGTGCCTCTGAGAGGAAGTAACATTTAAGCCAAGAGGAGGCATCCAAGTGAATATCTAGAGGAAGCAACAGAAAGAGCGAGTGTTCCCTAAGCTGGGAAAATGGACCCAAGGCGACCCATGTGGCTGTTGCAGATTGAGGGATGAGGTGAAGGCTGTGGGCAGATCAAGTCATGGGTTTTGTGGGCTTGGGAGGAATTCAGGCTATGTGTTGTTTAAAGTGTCATGCACACACTGCCATATTTAAAATGGATGACCAACAAGGACCTACTGTGTAGCACAGGGAACTCTGAATATTCTGTAACAACCTATTTGGGAAAAGAATTTGAAAAAGAATAGGTACATGTATATGTATAACTGAATCACTGTGTTGTACACCTGAAGCTAACACAACATTGTTAATCAACTAGACTCCAGTATAAAATAAAAAGTTAAAAAAAAAACAACAGAGAGGACACAAGTTGCTGATGAATTGCATGTGAGAAGGGAGGCGAAGGTAGGAAACAACTTCTGATTGAAGAAAGGCACTGATGGTCCAGGTCCTAGGAAAAGACAGCTTAGCTTACGCTGGAAGGGTGACGGAAAACTACATAGTATGGTAGATTTTCATACTTCCCCTTGCGGATGTTCACTTTCAATTTATGATGTGTGTCGTGTCTGCAGGCTGCCAAGTTAGCCATCAAACAGGATTGTAAGCCGGGGCCATCAAAACCGTCCTCACACTCAGGGGAGAGGTACTGAGGACTAGACTGTCTCCACGCCCTCTGCTATGACAACATGGCTCCTCTGGAACGGGCTGCAGAGAAAAGGCTGAGCTAGACGCCTGCCTGGCCTGGATTTCAGGACTGGGAAACAGCCAGCTCTGGCAAGAATCCATTTTTGATCTCATTTTTAATGTGTTTTCTTTATATTTTCCAAATTATGCATACATTATTGAAACTAGGTCAAACATGAAATCATCAGCTAAGTAGACCTAATAATTCACCTTTGCAACTTGCCCTATAGAAATATAAAAGCTTAGGGAAGGTCTGTAGTCATACTGAAGTGCAGCCAACATCATGACTTTGTGAAATGGTCCAAAAAACCACAGCTTTATGGAAAAAAGAGTCAGACCCTGGACTAACACAAATTTAATCCTGGAATCTATGAAAAGATTAATTTAACAACAAATCAAATAAAACAGCTTTATGGGTTTTGATTTTAAAAAGGACATGATTCTAGCAGTGACTATAGCTTGTAGGATTTTATAAATTTTTGATGACGTTTGGAGAAAAATATGTCTCGTTAGTGCTTTATAAATATTGGTTAAATGAAATAATGAATGAATGTGAGACAGGAAATTAAGAGAAATAAAGCCAAAACCCAGAGTTTTGTATACCCTCCTCTACATTGGTTCCTTGACGTTTCTGCTTCGAATGTATTTTTGAAGTGCAGGTGAATTCAATAACACTCCCCCCCACCCCCTGCAATAAAGAAGATTCTCAATGGCTCAGATCCAAAAGTTCATGGGAAAACATGGAAGTTTAACTGAATAGCTTAGGTGTAGGAAAGATTAGTAGAAAAGATTAATTTCCAGCAGCTGTTACTTTAAAGATTTTCTTGGTCTCTATTTTTCTAATGTGGAAACTAAAGTAGAAATTTTGAAATAGTTCTTAAGATTGTTGAAAACTACAGAGATAAAGGGATTAATATATATATACTCTTCAAGCTTTAAATCATTAGCTTAGCTACAGATGAAAAACCTTATCAAGTTGTCATAGTAAATTCAAGACCAAAGATATACTAAATTGTTTCGAACTAACACCAATAAAGAGTTCATATTAATAATTATATACATATTTAAAACTTGTCCTAGTGTTTCACTTAATATTTTCCAGATTTATAAATTATTTTTGACCTAAAACCTGGCAATGAAAGAACTCTACCTACAAAATTATTAATTCTGCCTTTATATTTAAGAAAATTTAAGTATGTTTTATGCCAGTTTTGAAATGTTAGGATACCTTCTATTATTTAATAGAGATTTATCACTTTAACTCAAAGATCATTTGAAGGATAAAAAACAAAAAAAATTGAAATTGTCATCACTACTGACGACTCTTTCAGAAAAGCAGGAATATAGGAAAGTAGAAAGTTTTATCACAGACAGTCTGCGTGCACTTGAAGATTACTAAATTAAGCCATTCCCATCCAAGGTTCAAGAGACATACAATATAAAAGACTGCAAAAATCCCTATGAGAGGGGCTTCCTTGATGGCGCAGTGGTTGAGAGTCTGCCTGCCGATGCAGGGGACATGGGTTCGTGCCCTGGTCCGGGCAGATCCCACATGCCGCGGAGCGGCTGGGTCCGTGAGCCATGGCCGCTGAGCCTGCGCGTCCGGAGCCTGTGCTCCGCAACAGGAGAGGCCACGACAGTGAGAGACCCGCGTACCGCAAAAAAAAAAAAAAAAAAAAAAAAAAAAAATCCCTATGAGATTGATAGGATTTTCAATTAATTAAACATGGAGAACAAGAGGGAGCATGAAGTTAAAGAAGGTCCCAGTGTTTCCAGCCTGGATTACTGAGAAAATAGGAATGTTTCCCATGAGATACAAAATAGAGTAGGGGCAGGTAGGAGAGGGCTGATGGGTTCCACTTTACTCATGCAGAGTTCAAGCTGCCTGCAGAATATCCAGGACTAGAATTTCTGGTAGAAGTTAGGATGCAAAGGTTTGGAAATCGTTTACATTCAGCTGTCAGCTGAAACCATTCGAGATTAAGTAGGGAGAACATATTGGCTGAGAAGCATAGGGAACCAGCACTGCTTTCCCAGAGCCCTCAGAGTTGCTTCAATACATGGGAAACTGCAAAGCTTCGTGGAGAAAGATGCTGAAAATGATTCTTAGACTCCTAAGAGAAGGTCAGGACCTATTTGAGATACATGCCGCATCTGGAGACAAAACCGGAATCCCAGAACTTCTCAAATGAGGCTTTTATCAATGAAAGCAATCAGCTTCTGTCTCCACAAATGACATGAAAATGTATATTTCTTTTTCTTTTACTACTAAAACAATTAGTGTGCCCACTAAACAGTTAGTAAATATCAGAGAACATATTTCGATAAGGCATATTTAAATATTGCATCAGACAGATGTCACCCGTTCTATTTTTTTAACATCTTTATGGGAGTATAATTGTTTTACAATGGTGTGTTAGTTTCTGCTTTTTAACAAAGAGAATCAGCTATACATATACATATATCACCATATCTCCTCCCTCTTGCGTCTCCCTCCCACCCTCCCTATCCCACCCCTCTAGGTGGACACAAATCACCTGGCTGATCTCCCTGTGCTACACAGCAGCTGCTTCCCACTAGCTATCTTACATTTGGTAGTGTATATATGTCAGTGTCACTCTCTCACTTCATCCCAGCTTCCCCTTCCCCCTCCCCATGTCCTCAAGTCCATTCTCTACGTAGGCATCTTTATTCCTGTCCTGCCCCTAGTTTCTTTAGAACTTTTTTTTTTTAGATTCCATATATATGTGTTAGCATAAGGTATTTGTTTTTCTCTTTCTGACTTACTTCACTCTGTATGACAGTCTCTAGGTACATCCACCTCACTACAAATAACTCAATTTCATTTCTTTTTATGGCTGAGTAATATTCCATTGTATATATGTGCCACATCTTCTTTATCCATTCATCTGTTGATGGACATTAGGTTGCTTCCATGTCCTGGCTATTGTAGATAGAGCTGCAGTGAACACTGTGGTACATGACTCTTTTTGAATTATGGTTTTCTCAGGGTATATGCCCAGTAGTGGGATTGCTGGGTCATATGGCAGTTCTATTTTTAGTTTTTTAAGGGACCTCCATACTGTTCTCCACAGTGGCTGTATCAATTTACATTCCCACCGACAGTGCAAGAGGGTCCCCTTTTCTCCACACCCTCTCCAGCATTTATTGTTTGTAGATTTTTTGATGATGGCCATTCTGACTGGTGTGAGGTGATACCTCATTGTAGTTTTGATTTGCATTTCTCTAATGATTAGTGCTGTTGAGCCTCCTTTCATGTGTGTGTTGGCAATCTGTATGTCTTCTTCGGAGAAACGTCTATTTAGGTCTTCCTCCCATTTTTGCATTGGGTTGTTTGTTTTTTTGATATTGAGCTGCATGAGCTGCTTGTGTATTTTGCAGGTGAATCCTTTGTCAGTAATCTTTTAAAATTATACTTGGATTGTCATTGATAGTATTATAAAACTCTCTAACCTCAAAAATGAAGTACCTCAAATTTCTCAAAAGAGTTGCCAGGAATGTCAGCAAACTGCTAGACTCTGAAGTTACCGTGGTATTGTAAAAGGCTCCAAATTTGCAGTTTTTTAAAATTACCTCTTTAACATGACCACATGAATTAGGACAAGGTATTTATGGTGTTTGGCCTCAGGCTACAATTCACCTCTCTCCCCAAGCTCCTTATGGGTCCATATCATATGATTTGTTACCCACTTAAGTTTTTCAACGGTATACTGAAAATCAATTAAGATACATTCAACGTTATCCTTAGAAGACAGTCATCCTCACTTACTTGCTCTGGAGTGATGGAGTGAAGCACAAACACCGCGGCATCCTGGGGCTCAAGAAAAGCAAGCGCTTCGGTGGGAGGAGGAACCGGAAAAGAAAAGGTAGTAGATCGGAGAGAGGCAGGCTCCACCCTGCACGCCTGGGTGGAGCTCTCAACAAGTGGGCCGACTTTGCACCTACCCTGCGTTTTATTGGCAATGAATGCTGATGGGATATTTATGAGTGGAAACCAGTGGAAAAGCAATTCAAGCCCTATGCAAACCGCTCAGGGAAGCAGCACAACAGCGAAGCTCTCATAACCCTGCCCTGGCCTTCCACCCCTAAGGAGGTCGGGCCTCCTGCCCACCGCGTAGGCAAACATCTTTGTCTTCTGTTGCTAGCATTCAAGACATCTTTTCCAGAGCAGGGTAAAGGAAGAGTGACCGTCAGCAATCTAGAATCATTGTTTTCATCAGTGTTAATATGCCTTTTAGAAACATTTTAACATCTATGAAATAGGATGCTTCTTACAATTAGAAGCATGTCATAGTTTACATATAAACATTGTTTTCTGACTCATAGGGTACATATGATGTGGTTTACCACTGCTATGAGATGTGGTGAATTAAGATAATTATGAATAATTCTGGTCATGCCAACGGGAATGTGTCTGTCATTTGTGTTAATATTAATCTGGCATGTGTGAACTGGGGGGGAAGTGTTCTCCCATTTAACCACTGACTTAAAATAATCACCACAAACACAGAGAATCTCCGATTTCTGGGTTTCATTCTTTAAGGAATGAAGGCAACTTTGGAAAAATACTTTATGGGAAAACAGTCTTGCCAGGTCAGCTTTAACAGGACCATGGAAAATGGTGAAGCAGGGTATTTTAATTCTCAGGGGCAGTTCTTCTTTCTGAGAATGTTAGCATCCTCATGTTATAAAGAGGATGTTAAGAGTCTTGCTGTGGTTAAAAAACATTTTCCCAAGAGATTTCCAGGCGATCGTGCTGCATACTGATAGTTTGACTACCTGGGTAGATAACGCCATTCTTCAGAAGGCCCTTCATTTCAACATATTTTCAGTCGTCAAAGTTATAAAATTAGAGTCTCTTTATTCAAACACAACTGTTAATACTATGAATGTATATCCTTCTGGTCTTTTTGCATAATCATAATTGTACTTTTTATTGTATGTATATAAAATTTTGTATCTTGTGTCTATTTAGTTAAAACTGGATTACAAGTATTTACTGAGTGGTATCCAGACTTTGTTAATTGCCACTTTTAAGGGCTGCATAATAGTTTCTTAAACGAATGTACTGTATCTTACATGTGATTTTCCCTATTGTTTCCAAAAAGCTGTAAGATTCATGTATTTTGAAATATTTAGGCAGACTTTAAGACACAAGATTTAGGATGTCAGTGGGTACTCACTGTGACTTTTGTATAACAAATATACCAGTTACTTGTATATTATTTATAATAGTACAGATATTACATGCACTCTCCTCTAGTTAGCGATGTTGATTAGCTCTACTTTTATTGAGATTTTTAATAGATGATAAATTAATCTTAACTTCATTTCTTTAATTAATTAGAAAGTTGAATAACTTCCCACATATCTGTTTGATCATAGTTTCTGTTTATTAAGTGTCCTTGTCTATGACCATTCATATATTGAGTTACTTTAGTTTTCTCATTCGTTATAATATTTTTGCTTAAATATTAAACATTTTCAAAGGGCTCAGATTTGTCTTGGGGAAATACTTTAGGAACGGGTAGAATCTAGTTCCATTTTTCAGATTTTTAATATAGAAGCAATTATCAATTCTGTTAAAATATAAATTTGTTTTGCCACGAGTTTTTATTTAGGCTTCTACTTTGACACACTTTAAAGCTTTTAGGCTTTTAGGTCTCGTGAAATTTAATGAGAATATTTTCATCATTCATTTTGCCCAGAAAATGACCGTCCTTCCTCTCTTCTTCCTGTTCGTCCTCCCCGACACATTTACTGAGTCTCTATCTAGTTTAAGGCCACGTGCAAGGCGCTGGGTGGATGCACTCAGGCCAGTGGGGATGCAGAAATATACACATCGGATTACTATATAACCCAGTAAATTCAGTGATACAAACGCGTGTACATAGAGTGCTTTGGAGCAGAGAGGAAAGTGTTTCCACTGAGTCCAAGGAGGTCAGAAAGGAATAAAAGAGGAAGTAGCCTGGTTAACACTTAAACTCTTTCTCAAAAGTCATTCCTGATACCATTCCCACAAAAACAAGAGGCTTAAGATTACCACCATTTCTAGATTCAACTGTCAGCCCAGGAATGGTGCATAATTTAAAATCTGGTTGACTATAAAGCTCTTCATAATAAAAACAGGAAGTAACAGAAACCCAGTCATTATGTATTCACTTTCTATAATATTCAGCTCTGCTTAATAGCCATAATTCTTTCAACTGTCTGTACATAATAGTGTCAATGAAACTAGAAGAGTTTGAATAGGTCCTAAGGAACAGATTCATTTAAATACTCATTTATTTTAAATGGTAATAACATCATCCTCAAAACCAGAGCAGATTGCTTTGCTTTCCATAAAATCAGGACAAGAAGGATGCTATTCTCTTCACCCTCCAATGAGCGCAAAAGGTGGGAATGTTGCCGAGATAATTCAACGAGCAGGAAGTCATTTTCCCAGGAAATTTAAAAAATATCATTAATTCACTTTGATTTTTTTTTACAGTGATTATAAGACATTGATAAGGCTGGCTGTATCTATCAGTTTTAATTGACAGCTTTGTTTTTTTTCCTCTGCTGCCCTGCATCATTTTAAAAATATCCTCCCTCCCCCCTCCCCATCTTTTTCACAATGGAAAATCCAGGCAAAGTGTTTTATTCTTGCTTAACCTGGAAAAATATATGGTGTGCTCAATGGAAAATCTATCACTTAATTAGCTTTTAGAGATTTGACCTCAAGCAGGAACACATCTGAAAATAGAGACAAAGTAAGAAGTAAAAGAATACGGTTTGGAATTGTGAAGGAAAATGTTAGATGTTCCATAAAGGTCAAAGCCAACTCATTCCCTTTAATTCCCTCAGCAGACTTCTATGCACAGAGCATGCAGTGGTGGTAACTGGGGTGATCCTCTTCCCACTTTATTTTTCATTGTGCCCTTTCATAATTCACTTGAAATTTATCTTGAATCTTTTTTTTTCCTCAACATATTCATTATCTATCACAGGTAATAATTTTGAAACCTGCTTTCTAACTGACGGCTTAAGGAGAAAATGAAATTTAGGATAATGGCTATGGAAACAAATAACTGCCCATCGGTAGTTAAATGCTTTATTAAAGGATATACATATTGTTATGGGAGCCCTGAAAAAAGAAGTTAACTGATGCCTGAGAAGGTAGAAGGAGGCTCTTCAGAAGTCACATCTGAGCATCCTTACAGGATTTATAGGTGCTCACAGGAGGTTAAGAAGAGAAAGAATGTACCAGACAAAAAAACCCACAAACCAAGACACATACAGAACGAGTCAGAATATGAGGTCTTTTTGGAGTTCTGAGGAGATAAGAAGTACCTACAGCATAGGTACCGAATGGATGAGACAGGAGGTGGGAAAGCTGTGGGTGGTCTGCGAACGCTCTCACACACCATGCCAAAGATTCTGGATTTTATTCCTTCAACTTTCATTCTCCAATATAACAGCCACTATCCACATGTGGTTATTTAAATGAAAAGTAAACACAAGCAAAGTTTCAATTGCTCAGTTGCCCTAGCCACATTCCAAGTGCTCCGTAGTGTAACTAGTGGCTACCATATTGGATAGACAGATACAGAATGTTTATCACTGAAGGTCCAACTGGACAGCGGTGCCTTACATTAGGAGAAACCACATCTACCTGCTAATTACAAAGCGAGAGATGGTCCTGTTTAAAACTGTGCTTGATTAAAAAGTAGAGTGTGAAAAATCGGCATAGAGTTGGTGGGACTGGACACAGAGCACCAAAAGAAGGAAGTTGTCCAGTAACCAAACTAAAATTGTAGTTGTGGGAAAGTGGAGGGAAGTTGCCTATTTCAGTAGATTTGGAGGGGCAGAACCAAGAGAACCATGCTAAGTTTCCAGTGGAGATGACTGGGAAGATGGTGACGCCTTAACTAGAAGATGCCAGAGGAAGTCAGTGGGGTGGAGAGGAGGTAACTTTTTGACCTGTTGAGATGTAGCTGCCTGGAACTTAAGAGGTTTGGGTCAATAGGTTTCAAAAGTAATTTCTTGCCATTTTTCCTTTACAGTAGACTTCCTTTCACAATTGCCTGAAACAAGCATTCTAAGCTTGGCTTAGCATGGCTCCTAAAGTTTTCAAATGCAAATCAAAACTACAATGAGGTATCACCTCACACCAGTCAGAATGGCCATCATCAAACAATCTACAAACAATAAATGCTGGAGAGGGGGTGGAGAAAAGGGAAGCCTCTTGCACTGTCAGTGGGAATGTAAATTGATACAGCCAGTATGGAGAACAGTATGGAGGTTCCTTAAAAAAACTAAAAGTAGAACTACCATCTGACCCAGCAATCCCACTACTGGGCATATACCCGGAAAAAACCATAATTCAAAAAGAATCATGTACCACAATGTTCACTGCAGCACTATTTACAATAGCCAGGACATGGAAGCAACCTAAGCGTCCATCGACAGATGAATGGATAAAGAAGATGTGGCACATATATACAATGGAATATTACTCAGCCATAAAAAGAAACAGAATTGAGTTATTTGTCGTGAGGTGGATGGACCTAGAGTCTGTCATACAGAGTGAAGTAAGTCAGAAAGAGAAAAACAAATACCGTATGCTAACACATATATGGAATCTAAAAAAAAAAAAAGGTTCTGCAGAACCTAGGGGCAGGATAGGAATAAAGACGCTGACATAGAGAATGGACTTGAGGACATGGGGAGGGGGAAGGGTAAGCTGGGACGAAGTGAGAGAGTGGCATGGACATATATACACTACCAAATGTAAAATAGCTAGCTAGTGGGAAGCAGCCGCATAGCACAGGGAGATCAGCTCAGTGCTTTGTGACCACCTAGAGGGGTGGGATAGGGAGGGTGGGAGGGAGACGCAAGAGGGAGGGGATAGGGGGATATATGTATACACGTATAGCTGATTCACTTTGTTATACAGCAGCAACTAACACAACAATGTAAAGCAATTATACTCCAATAAAGATGTTAAAAAAAAACATAAACAAAAAATAAAGTACGTTTAACAAGAAAGGAGAGCTGAGGCTCAAACTGGCAAAAATAATGACTGAGACTAGGTTTAAGACTGCTTTCACTTCATTTTGCTACCAAACCTGCAAATAAGCAGGCAAAGATATACGCCAACTAAGGATACCAGGAAGTGGCGACGGCTCTCCGATGCAGCCTTAGTTCCCAACCCTGAGGATCTGTGGTGGCCATTCCTGTGGGACTCAGGTCAGAGGAAGGAAGCTGTGCCTTCCAGCATTTAATACCCACAAGCCTGGAGAGGGTCCACCTCACAACTCAAGGGTCTACCTACCATCAGAAAAGGAAATTCTTTCTGCACCACTTTAAAGTGGCTTTGGTATTATAGTTCTTGCTTCCTCAGGCTACGTCTGCACCCCACAATTCTCATTCCCCTCCTCGTTATTCTTAGCAAATGAATATGCCTCCGACTTCCTAAAGAACACAGAAGTACAGGCCAGTTCCAAGACGCCTGCCACCTTCCCGCATCTCTACTTTCCTGATTATTTCACAGGCAGGCATCGCTATCTATTTGCTGGTTTGCAAAAAGAGTCACAGAAGGCATACGGTCCAACTGGTTAATGATACAGAGAGACACGGAGGTGAGACAGAATTTCTTTAGGATGGTGGTCAGCTGAATGTTTAAATATTCATGTAAAGGAGATAGTAAAGGCCCCAAAGTTAAAGATACAGAAGAGAAAAATTCCTTGATGAGGTCTCATAAAAAGCTGGAGTAGATGGGATTAAAGCGCAGGAGGTGGATTAGCACTGGAGAGGGGCAAGGACCACCCTTCCGTCATCACAGAAGGAAAGGAAGCAAGAATGAAAACCCTGGAGGAGACAACATCTAACCTGATCCTGAAGGCATCAAAGGAATGGCCCGTTAGAGACAGTCACCGAGCCTGCCTAAAGCCTGGTTCCTGATTCATGTGGCTCCATCTAAGTCACGGCTCCTGGGAGGGCTTGGAAGCAGCTTCTGTAGCCTTGGGAGAGGCCGAATGCAGAGCCCGGCTCTGCGTCCACCCCTGCTCCACACAGAATGCTTTAGTCCTTGTGACCCCCAAAGAGCCAGCTGTCATTCACCATTGCCTGTTCTGGGGACCCATATCCCAGATTTGTGTTTCTGTGTCTATCTTGGTTTGGATCCTAGGTCTGTCTTTTAAACTTTCTTTTTTTTCTGTTTTTAAAATCACTGACATATGTAGAAGCGAAGAGATGCCTCAAACTGTGAGGTGGTTGGGTTTTTGTTTGTTTGTTTTACCAGAAATCATAAACATTTTCTGAAGGAATGAACATGTATCCATTTCAGTTCTGATACTTAGAATTTCAACCAACTCTGAGGATCTTTATCTGTAAATTATTTTGCATAATTTTTAGTGAATGTTCAGCTACATAAAGAAAACTTACACACACTTAAAATGTAAAAGGAAAATGGCTCTATTGATTCTCGATACTACAATCAGAGAGGAAGACATACAATCACTGCAGTTATGATGTGCTGGACAGGCCGTCTCCACCTCAGTTGCTGTGATTGGAATTTCCCTTATAAGTTGTGTGTTTGGAACAGAGAACCTAATTTCCATAGAAAAAAATATTACAAATTATAATTTGGTTTCCAAACCAACTCAGACAAGCAAATTTGAGACACAATATACTTGAAATGCCATACATTTGCATGAAACAATAGAAAAGAGCATATGCAACCAGTTTGTTTTCCTTTACATACATGAAAACACTTTTTGAACCGATGCAAAGAACAGTGTTTCCTTAGCTTGACTAATTGAATGCTGCGGTCTTAGTCACAGGTGGAGTTGGGAGTTCATTCGGGCCTATTTTCATTATGCCAGTAACACAATATGTTACTGGAATTTAGGAGGAATGGGACAATAAGAGAAGTAATTTTGATTGCTGCAGACCTTAAAACGCAAATAATGAAGATGGTCCCATCTCATCAGGACCAACTAGGTGGGAGTGGAGAGAGAGACGGAGGGTATGAGGGCTGTGAGAACAAGGCACGTCTCCAGGCCTGCCCTCAGGTGGAAGACAAAATGGCGGTTACAACAGGCAGAGAGGAGAGAGCTCCCACACAACCAGAGCAGGTGTCAGTGGCAATTAAGTTGCCAAGTAGTGGAAAGAGAAGTAAACTACAGTGACTGTTCTAAAGTGAGGAAAATCTGAGGGAAAAAAAAAAGCTGCCCCCTCTATCAAAGGGAAGAGAGGAAAGGGTAAGAATGAGTGGACTGAGTGAGGTCAGGGGAGTAGCAGGTAATGGTGGCCCCACATCCACCAGTAAAAGAAGACAGGGGGCCGGAGGCTGTTTGGCTTTGGTGCCCGAGGGGTGAGGGTTAGGGTTACAGCAGTGGTGAATCACCTCAGCAAGAAAGAACTGAAGCCATAAAAATACACCCAAACAGGCAAACTAAAGTTGTTCTTGCCCAATAGAAGGAGGTTCACAGAGAAAAACACCCATTTCATTTAAAGGACAGTAGTCAGGTATGTGTCCTTAAATCAGGGACTTCTATTTTAATCCTGAATATTAGAGACACACAACTACCGTAATTAAAGGACTCTTTAATGTCTTCAACTTGAGAAATTTAAATTGATACAGCCATCCAACATTGAGGTGTTTACTCCTGGTTTTTGTTTTGTTTTTTTTTTTTTTGCAGTACACAGGCCTCTCACTGTTGTGGCCTCTCCCGTTGAGGAGCACAGGCTCCGGATGCGCCCGCTCAGTGGCCATGGCTCACGGGCCCAGCCGCTCCGCGGCATGTGGGATCTTCCCGGACCGGGGCACGAACCCGTGTCCCCTGCATCGGCAGGCGGACTCTCAACCACTGCACCACCAGGGAAGCCCACTCTTGTTTTATTTTAGCTAAATTTTAAAAAAGATTGCATGCCTCACATTTAAATATACTTATGATGGCTATATTATATCAAAGTTAAATCCATTTTTGGAACAATAACGTGTATAAAATACATTATTACGCAGAATACTACATTACTTAATATGTGTTTATTTGAAATTTAACTATAATTTATAAAGGTAATCCATCAAACAAAATTTTATTGGGTGCACATGGGTGTCAGGGCCTATGTTAGGGAGAGTGAATAGAACGACATAAGAAAGATCTATTCTCTGTCCTCCTGAAAGACAAAGCGTATCAGAAGAGAGAGGAAAACGGGAAATTGCCACATACTGAAATGCAGGAGGTGGATGTTGGTTCAGATCAGTTTAAAATTGTACACTTACTAGGTGTACTGCACTGCGTTAGAGGTTGAAGATACCAAGAATACGACAGTCTTTGTGTTCAAAGAGTTCAGTAGTCGGGGAAGATGGATAATAGCAATTGGCCAGTATAACACAGTCAGTGCATTACTGAGGCTGGTGCATAGCGTGCTATGAGAGGACTTGCCAATGCCCAGGAGCGAGAGCAGAGAGGGGAGATTTCTAGGAAACTACACAAAATACTCAATATCTATAGTTCCTGGGGCCCCACCCACTCCTTAATTTAGTACAACATGACTTCAGCTCTGCTCCATTAGAACTTCTCTCCCCGAATCTTCAGAGGCAGTGTTACATTGGATTTGAACATGTCCTCCTTCAGCTTCATTAAATTCTCTTTAGCAGTTCTGCATGAGCTTAAAATTCATTTCCTTGGAAGACCGTTCCTAACTGTGTAGACAGGGCAACGAACCCTCCCAGGTGTTCCCATGGCCTGCTCTATGACCTCTATCACTCCTCACACATTTTTTAATGTTGATCCATTATCTGTCCATATACTTCATGGCCTGTTAGCTCCCTGAGGGCTGTCACCATTTCAGCCAGGTTCGCTATGGGATTCATTTCCCTATCAAGTGTGTGGTAATTACAAGGTGTGGGGTTAAGTATTTACAAATGAAGAAAGAGTAAATGAATGGAAGACTGAGTCTAGGATCATAAGTAGAAGTTCAATGCACAGAGTGGTTGTGGATGAGGGTGCAGATGTAGCGGAAGTCAGCTCATCGAGCGACTTGGGTGTCTTTCTGTTGAGGTGGGACATCACTGATGGAGAATTCAACTCAACAGTTAACATTAACGTCCCCTACGTACTGGGCTAGGAAAAGGAAAAGATGATCCCAGTGGAAGAGACTTTTAAACATGATTTTTGCTGTCTTGACTGATTCAATATGTACTGTACATATGACACCAGTCAGGAAAATGGGCCAGGGGAATGGAAAACTTTGCAGATGCAAGTGGGGTGCTAGCCTCTCAGAGAATGGATGTGAGATTGAAGAGCTAGAGTGGACATGAAGTTTATCTACCCCAGTGACTCCAAGATAGGGAACCTGGGAAAACTCAGAAGATTCCAGTCCCAGGAGATTCTAATTCACTAGGGTGAGGTCTAAAAATCTACTGAAAGCCCTTCAGGCAACCCTGATGTGCAAAGAAAACCTCTGATCTGGTTCAACTCTTTCATTTGCACATAAGGAAACTGACCTCAGAAGAGACATGTTGCCATTGCTAAGCCGTTACTGGCAGAACTAGGTCTCTAAGACCAGCCTCTTGACCTTGAGGCCAGAGCCCATAGCATTAAATGTAAAGAAGTACAAGAGTTGGCCAGAAGTTGGAAGAATAAAATTCCAGAGAGATCATGCAGCTTCATTCACTTGTAATAATACATTTTGGAGGTTAAAGTGGACCCTACTTTACTCCATCTGAGCACTGAGCCACACGGGTGAGAAGGGACCACACAGTACAATGCAGCCACTATGTTTAGCGAACTCTGATCACAATAAAACTCACAGATTCTCTAGACCTGTGACGACAAAGAAACGGCAGATGGCAGGGTGTTTTACACTGAGGGGTGAGTTACTAATGACATTAATCATGAGCCACTTGTAGAAGACGATAAACATCTGTTGTTCATAATGTCTAAGTACAGAAGAAAAAAGATGGACCAACGTTTTAGTGTTATAAACTTGGAGTAGGTATGCATTAACTCTATTCATTACTAAGTGTAAGAGTTATCAAGGGAGATGGCTTAATTGTCCTTTTTGGTGGGATTTTTAGTTTAAATCTGGAAGGCATTAAACCTATTCATTGCACATGGTGGAGGGTGATATGAGTTGATGTCTCAGTAGAGCCCAGTAAGACCTCTAGCCTTTTAAGTGTTTCCTCAGTGGAACAGCCTAGACTGTCCCCAGCAGAATTGGTATAAGTTGGCCCAGACCCTCTTTGAAAGTTTTGGTGGTAAATCACTATTCCCTTCATTTTAACCAGAAATATCAGCCATCACTCAATATGCTTCCTCAGTGAAACAACGGTAAAGACCTTCCTTCAATCTCTTGAGACAAGGATAAAGCAACACATCACTATGGAAAATGATTGAATCACTATACGTGAGTGACGGGATGCTATTTCTATGATGGCAACATAAGTCACTGTATTAAAGCTTTTGTGAATTATATTTTAGCTTCACTTTCTACCCATTCTTGGTTTTTTCGGTCATTCTTTCACAGTTCACTCATCCAGGTAAGGACAGAATGCAAGCATGTTTTCAGCAGTTCTAGGAAAGTATTTTTTAAAATATAAATATATACACGTGTTTGGTGTACACTGTTGAAAAGTTATTAATTTACCACACTTGGTAGATACTGCTTCTTTCCTGTGTTTCTTTTTGCAAAAGCAGATATTCCCAACAGGAATACATTTTCCCTGCAGAATTAGAACCTACACAGGTCCAATCATATGTCACTTAACTCTGTGACAAGGAGGCAGGCAGCTCGTGCCTAATGAGTGGTACCCACAGGAAGGGCAGGGGACACTGAACTCCAAATGTCATCAAACATGATGACTTTGAGATGCTCTTTCTGGATCCTAGGATGCTGCCAGAGCTATTTAGTCCTTCAAACACATCATCAGTGTCAATCACTCCCAAACTGACTGATTCTGCTATTAATCTGGAAATGTAAGAGAAGGGAATAGGGTGATTTCATTTTTTAAAGAAGAAATAATAATTATACCATGTTCATAGGACCTTTATGAAAATTATATAGCTTAATGGGTGTGTCATATGCCTTTAATAATATCATTAATAATACAGGTATTCTGGTTAATAGGATCTATATCATATATGGATCATTAATTTTTAATGGGTATAAAAAGTACCCAATCACTGAAATCCTATTTTAGGTAACTTAATTTCTGACCATTTAAAATAATTTTCAAAACGTTATTTCCCAAATAACTCAACATTATTGACGCAAACACTTATCGTATTTATCATCGGTGAGGAAAACCAAGGTAAGAGAAATCTATGGATGATACAGTGACAAACTATGTTATTCCATAAAGTACTTTCTCTTCCTTGTATTAAAACATACTGATAACACTTACTTGTATCTTCACCTGTTTGCTTATGTATTAAGCAAATGTTTTGGGCATTAATTAAGTACAAGTCACTAAGCTATATTTTTGAGGGTATAAAAATTAATGAGACACAATCTCTGCCCTTCCGTGAAAGCAGATTCCACAGTAAATAGGGTCTAAACATAAGCATTGATCTTAAGGCATTCCATCTTTACACTGAGTGCAACGAACCACTGTGGAAGGGCGTGGAGGAGGGAAGTGATACAATCAGCTCTGCATTGAGATTGGTATGAGAAATGGTTGGAGAGGACCAGCTGGGAGGCCACTGCAGTAATTCAGGCATGAAATGATACAAGGCGGACATCACAGAGTTGGTGGGAAAAATGGAGAGAAGTACATACACTGGAGAGACATTAAGAACATAAAATCCACTAGTCTGAGGTTTAATGAGGTGGAGGTAATCCCAAACTTGTTTTTTCCTGTGGCTGTTTTTTTTTTTTTTTGGCCACACTGCATGGCATGTGGGATCTTAGTTGCCCGACCAGGGATCAAACTTGTGACCCCTGCACTGGGAGTATGGAGTCTTAACTACTGGACCACCAAGGAAGTCCTTATTCCCAAACTTTGAGTCTCTGGAGAGATGATGCTGCCAATCACAGAGATGCTTAACATAGGAAGAAGAGCAGGTTTAATCTTGTGGAAATGATGAGATGCATTTTGGGCATATTATACTGGAAATCTCAGTGGGAAATTCCAATAGAAATGGCTTCCTTTGAAGCTCAGGGGAGATTCTAAAGTGGGAACTGTATATCTGTACATACATATATATGTACATATATACATACACACAGAGGCATCAACAGTCTCTAATAGCTACAGAAAAGGTTGAGAAACACCCTCCACCATTCAGAAAATGTTTTTAGAGTTTAACAAAACAAAGAACAAGTACTGGGCTCCGAAGATTTAGGTAGGAATCATCCTGACAAGAAGACTAGAAATTAGCCAGACCAGCAGTAGAAAAATCAAAGTAGTAAGTGGAGGGAATGTCCTGGAAACCAAAGGTAAAGAAAGAGGACATGGTGTAGGGTGATTCAGAGTCCAGGTAGGAAGACCTCTTGATTTGGCTCCAGAGAGTCTTCTGGGTCTTCAACCAGAGAAGCTTGGTGGAGGCCAGGAGCCCTGGAATGAGGAACAGTTGACATAGAAGGTGGGAAGGGGGAGTCATTACATGAAGGCAATGCCTCCAGGAAGCTCAGCTAACACTGAAGGCTATGAGAAAGTATGTAGATGGATGAGGGCTCAAAAGGGTGCATTGATTTGTGTGTGTTTGAAGACAGAGATGTTTCAAGAGCCAAGAGAGAAATATCAGAGCCTCAAAAGAGCAAAACAGAGAGACCTTCAAGATGGCGGAGGAGTAAGACATGGAGATCACCTTCCTCCCTACAAATACATCAGAAATACATCTACATGTGGAACAACTCCTACAGAACACCTACTGAACGCTGGCAGAGACCTCAGACTTCCCAACAGGCAAGAAACTCCCCCCATACCTGGCCGCGTGGCTGACAGGGTCTTCGTGCTCCGTCCGGGTATCAGGCCTGTGCCTCTAAGTTGGGAGAGCCGAGTTCAGGACGTTGGACCACCAGAGACCTCCTGGCTCCACATAATATCAAACGGCAAAAGCTCTCCCAGAGATCTCCATCTCAACGCTAAGACCCAGCTCCACTCAATGATCAGGAAGCTACAGTGCTGGACACCCTACGCCAAACAACTAGCAAGACAGGAACACACCCATTAGCAGAGAGGCTGCCTAAAATCATCAGTTCACAGACACCCCAAAACACACCAAAGAACGCAGTCCTGCCAACCGGAAAGACAAGATCCAGCCCCATTCACCAGAACACAGGCACCAGTACCCTCCACCAGGAAGCCAACACACCCCACTGAACCAACCTTAGCAACTGGGGGCAGACCCCCAAAACAAAGGGGACTACGAAGCTGCAGCCTGCAAAAAGGAGACCCCAAACACAGTAAGATATGCAAAATGAGAAGACAGAGAAACACACAGCAGAAGAAGGAGCAAGGTAAAAACCCACCACACCAAACATTGAACAGGAAATAGGAAGTCTACCTGAAGAAGGATTCAGAGTAATCACAGTAAAGATGATCCAAAACCATGGAAACAGCATGGAGAAACTACAAGAAACGTTTAACAAGGACCTAAAAGAACTAAAGAGAAAACAAACAATGATGAACAACGATGAATAAAAATTCTCTAGAAGGAATCAATAGCAGAATAACTGAGGCAGAAGAATGGATAAGTGACGTGGAAGATAAAATAGTGGAAAAAACTACTGCAGAGCAGAATAAAGAAAAAGAATGAAAAGAATTGAGGACAGTGTTAGAGACCTCTGGGACAACATTAAATGCACCAACATTTGAATTATAGGGGTCCCAGAAGAAGAAGAGAAAAAGGAAGAGACTCAGAAAATATTTGAAGAGATTATAGTTGAAAACTTCCTTAATATGGGAAAGGAAGTAATCAAACAAGTCCAGGAAGTGCAGAGAGTCCCATACAGGATAAAGCCAAGGAGAAATACGCCAAGACACATATTAATCAAACTGTCAAAAATTAAATACAAAGAAAAAAATATTAAAAACAGCAAGGGGAAAACAACAAATAACATACAAGGGAATCCCCATAAGGTTAACAGCTGATCTTATCACAGAAACTCTGCAAGCCAGAAGGGAGTGGCAGGACATATTTAAAGCGATGAAATGGAAAAACCTACAAGCCAAGATCACTCTACCCAGCAAAGATCTCATTCAGATTCGACAGAGAAATTAAAACCTCTACACACAAGCAAAAGCTAAGAGAATTCAGCACCACCAACCAGCTTTACAACAAATGTTAAAGGAGCTTCTCTAGCCAGAAAACACAAGAGAACAAAAAGACCTACAATAACAAACCCCAAATAATTTAAAAAGTGGAAATAGGAATATACATATTGATAACTACCTTAAATGTAAATGGATCAAATGCTCCAACCAAAAGACATACACTGGCTGAAGGGATACAAAAACAAGACCTGTATATATGCTGTCTACAGGAGACCCACTTCAGACCTAGGGACACATAAAGACTGAAAACGAGGGGACAGAAATAAATACTCCATGTAAATAGAAATCAAAAGAAAGCTGGAGTAGAAATTCTCATAGATGAAACAGACTTTAAAATAGACTATTACAAAAGACAAAGAAGGACACTACATAATGATCAAGGGATCAATCCAAGAAGAAGATATAACCACTGTAAATATTTATGCACCCAACATAGGAGCACCTCAATACATAAGGCAAATACTAACAGCCATAAAAGGGGAAATCGACAGTAACAAAATCATGGTAGGGGACATTAACACCCCACTTTCACCAATGGACAGATCATCAAAAATGAAAATAAATAAGGAAACAAAGCTTTAAATGATACATTAAGTAAGACGGACTTAATTGATATTTATGGGACATTCCATCCAGAAACAACAGAATACATTTTCTTCTCACGTGCTCATGGAATATTCTCCAGGATAGATCATATTTTGGGTCACAAATCAAGCCTTGGTAAATTTAAGAAAATTGAAATCATATCAAGTAACTTTTCTGACCACAACACTATGAGACTGGATATCAATTACAGGAAAAAATCTGTAAAAAATACAAACACATGGAGGCTAAACAACACACTACTAAATAACCAAGAGATCACTGGAGAAATCAAAGAGGAAATCAAAAAATACCTAGAAACACATGACAATGAAAACACAACAACCCAAAACCTATGGGATGAAGCAGAAGCAGTTCTAAGAGGGAAGTTTCTAGCAATACAATCCTACCTCAAGAAACAAGAAATATGAGAAATAAACAACCTAACCTTACACCTAAAGAAATTAGAGAAAGAAGAACAAAAAAACTGCAAAATTAGCAGAAGGAAAGAAATCATAAAGATCAGATCAGAAATAAATGAAAAAGAAAAAAAGGAAAATATAGCAAAGATGAATAAAACTAAAAGCTGGTTCTTTGAGACGATACACAAAATTGATAAACCATTAGCCAGACTCATCAAGAAAAGAAGGGAGAAGACTCAAATCAATAGAATTAGAAAAGAAAAAGGAGAAGTAACAACTGACACTGCAGAAATACAAAGGATCATGAGAGATTACTACAAGCAACTATATGCCAATAAAATGGACAACCCAGAAGAAATGGACAAATTCTTACAAAAGTACAACCTTCTGAGACTGAACCAAGAAGAAAGAGAAAATATAAACAGAGCAATCACAAGCACTGAAATTGAAACTGTGATTAAAAATCTTCCAACAAACAAAAGCCCAGGACCAGATAGCTTCACAGGCAAATTCTATCAAACATTTAGAGAAGAGTTAACACCTATCCTTTCTCAAATTCTTCCAAAATATAGCAGAGGGAGGAACACTCCCAAACTCATTCTAAGAGGCCACCATCACCCTGATACCAAAACAAGACAAAGATGTCACAAAGAAAGAAATCTATAGGCCAATATCACTGATGAACATAGATGCAAAAATCCTCAACAAAATACTAGCAAACAGAATCCAACAGCACATTAAAAGAATCATACACCATAATCAAGTGGGGTTTATCCCAGGAATGCAAGGATTCTTCAATATATGCAAATAAATCAATGTGATAAACCATATTAACAAATTGAAGGGGAAAAACCATATGATCATCTCAATAGATGCAGAGAAGTTTTTGACAAAATTCAACACCCATTTATGATAGCAAACCTCCAGAAAGTAGGCATAGAGGGAACTTTCCTCAACATAATAAAGGCCATATATGACAAACCCACAGCCAACATCGTCCTCAATGGTGAAAAACTGAAACCATTTCCACTAAGATCAGGAACAAGACAAGGTTGCCCACTCTCATCACTATTATTCAACATAGTTTTGGAAGTTTTAGCCACAGCAATCAGAGAAGAAAAGGAAATAAAAGGAATCCAAATCAGAAAAGAAGAAGTAAAGCTGTCACTGTTTGCAGATGACATGATACTATACAAAGAGAATCCTAAAGATGCTACCAGAAAACTACTAGAGCTAATCAATGAATTTGGTAAAGTAGCAGGATACAAATTTAATGCACAGAAATCTCTTGCATTCCTATACACTACTGATGAAAAATCTGAAAGAGAAATTAAGGAAACACTCCCATTTATCACTGCAACAAAAAGAATAAAATACCTAGGAATAAACCTACCTAAGGAGACAAAAGACCTGTCAAAAAACTATAAGACACTGATGAATGAAACTAAAAATGATACAGAGAGATATACCATGTTCTTGGATTGGAAGAATCAACATTGTGAAAATGACTCTACTACCCAAAGCGATCTACAGATTCAAGGCAATCCCTATCAAACTACCAATGGCATTTTTCACAGAACTACAACAAAAAATTTCACAATTTGTATGGAAACACAAAAGACCCCAAATAGCCAAAGCAATCTTGAGAAAGAAAAACAGAGCTGGAGGAATCAGGCTCCCTGACTTCAGACTACACTACAAAGCTACAGTAATCAAGACAGTATGGTACTGGCACAAAAACAGAAATACAGATCAATGGAACAGGATAGAAAGCCCAGAGATAAACCCACCCATATATGGTCACCTTATTTTTGATAAAGGAGGCAAGAATATAGAATGGAGAAAAGACACCCTCTTCAATAAGTGGTGCTGGGAAAACTGGACCGCTACATGTAAAAGAATTAAATTAGAACATTCCCTAACACCATACACAAAAATAAACTCAAAATGGATTTAAGGCCTAAATATAAGGCCAGACACTACAAGACTCTTAGAGAAAAACATAGGCAGAACACTCTATGACATAAATCACAGCAAGATCCTTTTTGCCTCAGTGCCTAGAGAAATGGAAATAAAAACAAAAATAAACAAATGCGATGTAATGAAACTTAAAAGCTTTTGCACAGCAAAGGCAACCATAAACAAGACCAAAAGACAACCCTCAGCATGGGAGAAAATATTTCCAAATGAAGCAACTGACAAAGCATTAATATCCAAAATTTACAAGCAGCTCATGCAGCTCAATATCAAAAAAACAAACAACTCAATCCAAAAATGGGTCAAAGACCTAAACAGACATTTCTCCAAAGAAGATATACAGATTGCCAACAAACACATGAAAAGATGCTCAACATCACTAATCATTAGAGAAATGCAAATCAAAAGTACAATGAGCTATCACCTCACACCAGTCAGAATGGCCATCACCAAAAAATCTACAAACAATAAATGCTGGCGAGGGTGTGGAGAAAAGGGAACCCTCTTGCACTGTTGGTGGGAATGTAAACTGATACAGCTACTATGGAGAACAGTATGGAGTTCCTTAAAAATCTAAAAATAGAACTACCATATGACCCAGCAATCTCACTACTGGGCATATACCTTGAGAAAACCATAATTCAAAAAGAGTCATGTACTACAATGTTCACTGCAGCTCTATTTACAATAGCCAGAACATGGAAGCAACCTACATGTCCATCGACAGATGAATGGATAAAGAAGATGTGGCACATATATAAAATGGAATATTACTCAGCCATAAAAAGAAACAAAATTGAGTTATTTGTAGTGAGGTGGGTGAACCCAGAGACTGTCATACAGAGTGAAGTAAGTCAGAAAGAGAAAAACAAATACAAATATACATATATTTGGAATGTAAAAAAAAATAAAATGGTTCTGAAGAATCTAGGGGCAGGACAGGAATAAAGACGCAGAAGTAGAGAATGGACTTGAGGATACGGGGAAGGGGAAGGGTAAGCTGGGACGAGGTGAGAGAGTGGCATGGACATACATACACTACCAAATGTAAAACAGATAGCTAATTGGACACAGCCACATAGCACAGGGAGATCAGCTTGGTGCTTTGTGTCCAGCTAGAGGGGTGGGACAGGGAGAATGGGAGGGAGACCCAAGAGGGAGGAGATATGGGGATATATGTATATGTATAACTGATTCACTTTGCTATACAGCAGGAACTAACACAATACTGTAAAACAATGAGACTCCAATAAAGATGTTAAAAAAAATGAAAGAGAAACTGATGAAATAAGGAAGAGGCAGATGGTAATGGGAACCGGAGCTCTGGTAACTAGTGATAACTCAGAGAGCATAAAGATGCAGCCTAAGGAGGCAGCGTTCTCCTTTATTTGTTTTATTTGGGAAAGCATTCATTGTAAAACCCACACGTGACCCTGATGTCCCCCAAAGAGTGTCAAGTTTTCAGATTCATTTAGTAAGATTTATTGAAGGTCAATCTCGTCCTGATGCTGTGCTAGGCACACAGAGGTTATGGTGGGAAATCAAACAAGGTCCCTTCCCGCAAGGAACTCACTGCGTTAGTGATGGGGTGTGAAACCAAGTCCCCCTAAAACTGAGTTCCTCTGCTCAGTTTATTATTAACCTCTCTATCCCGAACTTTACTCCCTTTCTTTTCCTGAACTTGTTCCTCTCAAGACTGAGGAGTGTCAAAGAAAAAGGGGGATTCAAACCATACGCACGCCCCTGTGTCCCTATTCTTTGAAGAAAAAGACTTTTGCTTTAGTCTCCTGGGCCTCTCTTGAATCTCAAAAGGCTGGCTCAAGCGATAATGATTAGGAACGTGAAGATGTAGAAACAAAGAACAGCTGTCGGGTCGGGAAAGTGGTACACATTTAGACTATAAATCCACCACATAGCAGAAACACTGAACTCCCAGTTCCCTGAAAGAGATAGATAAACGCCTGACACACATTCCTAAGTTGTTTTTATAGGAAGCAGACCCCCTCCAGATGAAAACTGCTGACTGCAAGAACACAGACCCTAGACTGGTTAAAACCACAAGGTTGATGATGCCTGAAACTTCACCTTGATGCCAACCCATCCAAGAGTTCTGCACGAGTCGATCACGCACCCTGCAGCCCCCTCCCTCACACTGCCTTTAAAACTCCTTCCCTGCAAGCCATCTAAGCGTTTGGGTCTTTTGAGCATAAGCTGCCCATTCCCTTGCTTGGCACCCTGCAGTAAATGCTGTAGTTTCCTTCACCACAAGCTGGTGTCAGTAGATTGGCTTTACTGCGCACAGGGGAGGGGTCCCACGTTTGATCCAGTAACAGGTGCAGGCAGAGTGTGCACACGGACATTTCTAATTTCAAGGCAATCTGTGATGAACTTAGCATTGATTTATAGCTTGCAATGAGTAAAGAAGAGCCCTATATACCTTTCTATCTCTGCGTCCACCTACTCGAATAGAAATGCAAATCACGATCTCGTACATGTTGACCACTGGATGGCCAGATTAGTTATTAACCTAGCCAGGGTACTGGAATTAATTAACCTTAGCAGTGAACTGCATTTTGACTTTGGTCTAATCAGGCCAATTTTCCACTCTGGAGAACATGATTAATTATCTGGTTCATTCAGGGAAGGAACCCTAACAGAACAAAGCATACAAACACACACCAGAATTTTTACCTTAATTATTAGGATTATAATTCAATTTTTGATAGTGTGCCTTTCCTCTGATAAAATGCACGGTACAATAGAGACAACAGTTTAGATCTATAAGTAGTTAAGGAAAGAGAAGTGGAAAATTCGGGCTACGTTGTCAGGAAAGCTGCGATTTATTTTACTATAATATCAAATGCGTTCTTTCAATTCACTTTTTTCATTGTATTTTGCACCAGTTACCCTTTATGTGAGATGCAAGATAATTTTGTGCTATTAATATCCTATTATATCTAATAGAGAAGAATATTATAAACTCGTCTAAAATACTTCAAAGTTCTGCCACTTATGGAGAATGCATAAACTTACTTTTTAATTTTTTTAAGTATTTATTTTAGTTTTGGCTGCATCGGGTCTTTGTTGCTGTGCATGGGCTTTCTCTAGTTGTGGCAAGTGGGGGCTACTCTTCACTGCGATGCGCGGGCTTCTCATTGCAGGGGCTTTTCTTGTTGTGGAGCACAGGCTCTAGGCACACGGGCTTCAGTAGTTGTGGCATGTGGGCTCAGTAGTTGTGGCTCACAGGCTCCAGAGCACAGGCTCAGTAGTTACGGCACACTGGCCTAGCTGCTCCGCGGCATGTGCAATCTTCCTGGACCGGGGCTCGAACCTGTGTCCCCTGCGTTGGCAGGCAGATTCTTAACCACTGCACCACCAGGGAAGCCCCCATAAATTTTTATTGTATACAGTTAAATAGCACCCTTAGATTTTTTTAAAAAAAACTTCAATGTGAAAACACAATGATGTTACCTAGATGTACATCAACTGAGAGAGATCACAATGAAATATCTTAAAATAAAGGCTAGGTAGGACAAGATGCTAGTTAACATAGCATATATGTTGTTACCAATGACCTATGTCAATATTCAAAGATAAATTCATACAAGTTCCAAGATTTTCAAGACAAAGAGTTAACATATAAACAGATACTGAAGACGGCAAACAGTCTCTTCCTTTGTATTCAATACGTTCATACAATCCAGGTTTCAGCTGACTTCACTGCTGTGCTTTTATTGAATTGACTTAGCAAATGAACCTTAAAAGTAAATACTCTCGGAAGCAAAGCCACCACTCTGATATTTCAGTCAGAATTTCTGGTTCTGTGTGGCAAGTAAAAGGGACATTTCCCTGACCTGCCTCTTCATTAGAACAGATTGGCTCATTTACCGGCCAAAAGAGAGGAGGATCAACTCTAATGAGGAGCATCCTCTCTCTGCCAAGGATGTTTGCAGATATTAAACACAAATAAAGGCTTGGTGTGTCCTTAAAACAAGCATGAATGCAGTTTCCGCAGCAAAGGTAAAACATCGCATCAGTGGCACGGCAGCTTCTCTTCAGGTCAGTGTAGCTTTTCCTCACCAAAAGTGTGAGTAGGAATAGGTTTTGGAAGGAGGAGGGACATTGGGAATTCACTGGAACGTGTCAAGGTTTACACCAATGAAGGAAAGACGAAAAGGAGTAAGCATGGAGCAATTTTAGAACACATTGCTTCCCGCAGATTCAGTACCTCTTATCAACTGATGTTAAATTAGTTGCCCTCTCTTTCTCTTTACTTTTCTTCCTGATTACATTTTATCCATATTCACAAACTATTTAAATAATATTTCGAATGCTTAGGAGAGACATGTGCATGGCATACACAAACACATCTCTAGACACATTCATGTTTATTTGGCTAAGCGTTAATAAATATATCATAGCTTAGTACATACAATGAATGAGTCTGTGGCTGTACCTTGCATCTATCATCGTAGGCTTTGGTTTTTGAGAAAAGTACAAAACGCTTAAGCGTAGATAACATCTTTCTGATTCCTCCAAAGGGTTGGGTTAAGGAATTAGATTAATATCGATTTTTTATATTAATAGGCTTTATTGTTAGAACAGTTTAAGGTTCGTAGAAAACTTCAACGGAAACTATAGAAAGTCCCCATATACCCTTCTTACCCTCTACGGTTTCCCCTATTATTAACCTCTTGTATTAGTATGGTCCATCCATTTGTTACAGTTGATGAACCAATACTGACATATTATTATTAATGAAAGCCCATAGTTTGCATTAGGGTTCACTCTTTGAGTTGTATAGTCTATGGGTTTTGACAAATGTCTAATGGCATGCATCCACCATTACAGTATCACGCAGAATAGTTTCACTGCCCTAAATATTGTCTGTGCTCCGTATTATGCATTCTTCCCTCACTCCCCAGGAATCCCTGTCAACCACTGATCTTTTTTACTGTCTTCACAGTTTTGCCTTTTCGAGAACATCATATACAGTTGACCCTTGGACAACACAGGTTTGAACTGCGTGGGTCCACTTACACACAGATTGTTTTCAATAGTAAATACTACAGTACTACACGATCCACCATTGGCTGAATCCATGGATATGGAACTGCAGATATAGAGGGAGGAACTGCATATATGGAGGACCAACTATGTCATACACAGATTTTTGACTTCATAGAGGGTCAACCCTAACCCCTGCTTTGTTCAAGAGCCAACTATAATTGGAATTATACAGTATGTAGCCTTTTCAGACTGGCTTCTTTGACTTAGTAATATGTATTTAATGTTCCTCCATATCTTTAAAAAATTTTTTTTAAATTTTATTTGTTTTTGGCTGTGTTTGGTCTTCACTGCTGCGCGCGGACTTTCTTTAGTTGCGGTGAGCAGGGGCTACTCTTCGTTATGGTGTAAGGGCTCCTCATTGCAGTGGCTTCTCTTGTTGCGGAGCACAGGCTCCAGGTGTGCAGGCTTCAGTAGTTGTGGCACGTGGGCTCAGTAGTTGTGGCTCGCAGGCTCTGGAGCCCATGCTCAGTAGTTGTGGTGCATGGGCTTAGTTGCTCCACAGCATGTGGGATCTTCCCGGACCAGGGCTCGAACCTGTGTCCCCTGCACTGGCAGGCGGATTCTTAACCACTGTGCCACCAGGGAAGCTCTGTTCCTCCATGTCTTTTCATGGCTTAATAGCTCATATATTTTTAGTACTGAATATTATTGTATTGTCTGGATATACTACCATTTATCCATTCACTACTGAAGGATATATTGATTGCTTCCTAATTTTGGCAATTATTAACAAAGCTGCTGCAAATATCTGTAGCAGGTTTTTGTGTGGACGTTAGTTTTCTACTCATTTGAGTTAATACCAAGGAGCACAACGGCTGGATCGTATACTAAAAATGTTTATTTTTATAAAAAACTGCCCAATTGCCTTTCAAAGTGGCTGTACCACTTTGCATTCCCACCAGCAATGGACAATTGTTTGTATTGTTCCATATCCTTGCCAGCATTTGGTGTTGTTAGTGTTCTGGATTTGGGGCATTTTAAGATGTAGTGGTAACTGTTGTTTTAATTTGCATTTCCCTAAGGGATGATATAAGATATGCAGCATCTTTTTTTTAAGGTTATTTGCCATCTGCATATCTTCTTTCATGAAGTATCTGTTCAAGTCTTTTCCTCACTTTTTAATCAGAGTGTGTGTGTGTGTGTGTGTCTGTGTGTGTGTTTTCCTACTGTTGGGTTTTAAGAGCTCTTTGGGTATTTTGGATAGCAGTTCTTTAGATATGTCTTTTGCAAATATTTTCTCCCAGTCTGTGGCTTTTCTTCTGTTTCTCTTGACAGTGTCTTCCACAGAGCAGAAGTTTTTCATTTTAGTAAATCCCAACTTAATTTTTTCTTTCACAGATGGTGCTTTTGGTACTGTATCTAAATATTGACCGTCAAACCCAAGGTCACCTAGCTTATGTTCTTGCTATCTTCTCGAAGTTTGATAGATTTGTGATTTACATTTTTGTCTATGATCCATTTTGATTTCATCTTTGTGAAAAGTGTAATAAAGTCTGCATAAATTATTTTTGTATATGAATGTCCAATTGTTCAGACACCATTTGTGGAAAAGTCAATCCTTTCTCCATTGAATTGCCTTTTCTCCCTTGTAAAACATCAGTTGATTATAAATGTATGAGTCTATTTCTGGACTCTCTATTCCACTGATGTATTATTTCTATTCTTTCACCACTACTGTGCCATCTTACTAACTGTAGCTTTATATTAAGTCTTGAAGTCAAGTAGTATTAGTTGTCGGTTCTCTGGGTTTTTGTTTTTTTTTTTTTTTTTCTTTGCGGCATGTCAGCTGACAGTTTTGTTGCATGGGGTAAGGGGATACGTCGCTCACGAGCTCTCGGTGGGGCGGGTCCACTTCCTCTTCACCATCACAGGCTTCTGGCTGCGCAGGATGGCGGCCGGCTCTGCGGATGGCGGCCATGTGCAAATCTGGGCAGTACTTGTTCTTTCGGATCATGTGTCGGTTGCTGCTGAGGGTGGCCTGGGCATTCTCGTGGATGGTGGTCCGCACATAGGAAGTGGCTGGCTTTCCCTGGCCGGATCTCCGCTTCCTGACCACCACGACCCCTTTGCCGTCCGCCGCCATCTCCACGCCCACAGCCTTGCGGTGAATGAGCCCGTTGTCGCGGAAGGAGTTGGGAGCCTTGAGGTTATCGGGTTCGGTGCTGTACGTCTGCTTGTTCCTCTTGATCAAGAAGCTGCAGCAGGTCCTCATGATGATCTACTGCAGATGCACGGACATAGCAGCAGCTCCTCTCCTGGCGGCAGCCAGAGACGGAAAGGCCCCTGGCTTTGTTCTTTTTATTATTATATTGGCTATTCTTGGCCTTCTGCCTTTCCATATATACTTCAGAATCATTTGGTTGACAGTGCCAAAAAGCTTGCTGGGAATTTTATTCAGATTCTGTTAAATCTACTGATTAAATTAGGAAGGATTGACACCTTAATCATAGTGACTCTTCCTATCCATGGACGTGGAATATCCACCTATTTAGATCTTCTTTGATTTCTTTCATCAGAGTTTGTAGTTTTCCTCATACAGATCCTGTACGTGTTTTTTAGATTTACATTTAAGTATTTTAATTTTTTGGTGCTAATAATGTAAATGTTACTGTGTTTTTAGTTTCGAATTCCAATGGTTCATTGCTGGTATATAAGAAAAATTGACTTTTGTATATTAATTTTGTGCCCTGTAACCTTCATATAATTGCATATTAGTTCCACTAGTGTTTTTGTCAATTCTTTTTCTACATAGACAATCATGTCATCTGTGAACACACAGCTTTATTTCATCTTCCTCAAGCTGTACAAATTTTATTTCCTTTTTAGTCTTATCGCATTAGCTAGGACTTCCAGTACAGTGTTGAATGGGAGTGGTGATACGGGACATCGTTGCCTTGCTCTCCATCTTAGAGGGAAAAGCTTCTAGTTTCTCACCATTAAGTATAACGTTAGTTGTAGGATGTTTGTAGATGTTCTTTATCAAGTTGAAGAATTTCTCTATATTCCTAGCTTTCTTCGACCTAGGACACCTTCCTTACTTTTCTCCATTGTCTTAGTATATTTCTCGTGTTCTACTTCACAGAGCAAAGAGAAACCATCATACATATTGGAATTCTATCTAGTACCCTCTAACAAACCTACAAATCTATTTAGAGGAGCTCTTATCCCTTCTTCAAAACTTATTTCATTAGTGAGGGAGAAGGTCTTCCTATCTAAGACCAGGGCTACCCTTCCTAAATTGGATTCTATTTCTTGGAAACCTCAAAATATCAACCAGACCCTATTCTCCCAATATGGTCAATAATTCTCTTACAGCTAGATTCACCTCCATGATAGTTAAACATCATTAATTATCTCCCTTAAAAAATTCTCTCAACTCACAGGGCCGCTCATTTCCCATTCTCCTCATTTACAGTGAAAATAATGAAAAAAAAATCTCTCTATACCTATGAGACCTTAACCATATTAGATTGTATATTTAATTAAGATATCCCCTCCCCATTGCTACCCCCATTCACATTATGTCTGGCCATGTAACTCCCTTTAGTTAATGAAATTATATGTGAGAGTGATATGTGCCACTTCTAAGAAGAAGCTTTTAGAGTAACTGCATGGTCCTGCCACTTTTTTTTTTTTTTTTTAACCACTATGAGACCAATAATGTCCCAGATAATGGCTCTCACTTCATTCTGGTTCTGAATGATTCGGGACATCAGAAGGGCTGATGTTAATCCAATCCACAATGGATACTGGCTGAGCACCAAGTCAACCTTTGCAATCATACGCCCATTGAAATTTCAAAGTTGTTCTTTATTGCCTCATACTTTAGCCTACATTGACTTGTACATGACTTCTTGCCTCCATTTTCTCTCTCTCCATTACCCTTGACCCACTTAAGTCTGATTTCAGGACTATCTCATTTAAAGATTGTATTGCAATCTGCAAACATAGACTCTTCCTGACTTCTCCCTAGTCCCTTGCTGCTTCCTCTCAGTCCTCAGTCCCCATTTCCTTGGCCATCGAATACTGGAATTTCTCAAGATCTATCCTAAGACTTCATCCCTTCTCACTCTACATTATTTTCTTAAAAAGTCTCAACAGATCTATGATATTATTTTCTTCCTTTGTCTACCTGATGTCCAAACTTATATGTTCAATCCAAATTTCTCTGAGTTTCTGAGTTTATATATATACAGAATATATCTATTGTCTACTTTGTACCTCCACTTAAATACTTTCAAGACGCATCACATTCAATATATCCAAAATCAGGTTTGTTTCTAGCATTTATTTCATTTTCTCTCATTTCCTCACAAGCTTCGTAAGACAGAGCCCATGTCTGTTTTTGACTCTTACTACCTTTGAGAAGGTGCAAAAATTCCAAGCATGATAAATTTAAAAAATAACAATTATACATATCAGGGTGAAACTGCAGATAAAGATACAATGTTTAAAGTGAAAAGAAAGGGTGTTTTTCATTCGAGGATCGACTATAGTCAGACAGCTGACTTCTTAGAACTGACAGAGAAAGCCAGAAGTTAGTGGAATAGTATATTTAAGAGGCTGCAACAAACACTCTCAACCTAGAATTGTACATTCAATGAAAAGATCTTTCAAGAATGAAACAGGATTAGAGACTTTTTCACCTAAATTAAAAACTGAAGAGCATGTAGTACCAGTGGCTCCTCTCTAAAGAGAATCCCGAAAGATATACTTTAGGCAGAAGAAAAATGATACCAGATGGAAATCTGAGATGCAAGAATAATGCAGGACAGGAGAGTGGCAAATATGTGGGTAAATCTATACAAACATTTACTGAATAAAACCATAATGTCTAATTTTGAAATATAGAAGGAAAATGAAAGGACATAATTCAAGAATGGAGTGACAAAGAATATCAAGGGAATGACACATATTCAGGATACTGTTACCATTTTCTTTTAAAACTGTGTGTCGGTTACGTATTTAGTGTACTGTTTTTCTTTATACCCTACAGATGTTTTATAAATATTGCTTTAACTAATATTTAATAAAAATATAAAAATGCATTTTCTTATCTCCAGCTGAGTATGAAACATGTTTATGGAGAAGTAAACTCTATAATTCATTAGAAAGTAAGACCAGCCTAGTTCACTATTCCTCATGTTTCCTAAACTATAGATGTATTCCAAGAGCTGATCCATGTTTTGAAACCCTTTAGTTGAGTGGCTTGGTCTATAATTCTGCACCAAAATAGTTGCAGCCTTCTATGCAGTCCTCTGAGGTATTAGTGGGTGCTTCTAACATCTGGACAAGATGAGCTAAGTGCAAAAAAACCACAGTACTCTATTTTGTTTTAAAGGAAATGATCGGGCTTCCCTGGGCGCAGTGGTTAAGAATCTGCCTGCCAACGCAGGGGTCACGGGTTCGAGCCCTGGTAGGGGAAGATCCCACATGCCGCGGAGCAACTAAGCCCGTGAGCCACAACTACTGAGCTTCCGCTCTAGAGCCCGTGAGCCACAACTTCTGAAGCCCGCGTGCCTAGAGCCCATGCTCCAGAACAAGAGAAGCCACCACAATGAGAGCCCTTGCACCACAACGAAGAGCAGCCCCTGCTCGCCGCAACTAGAGAAAGCCCATGCGCAGCAACGAAGATGCAATGCAGCCAAAAATAAATGAATTTATAATAAATAAATAAATAATAAAGGAAATGATCTACTTGATATAGTTGGAAAAATGTGATTAGTGAGGTCATCTGGAATTTCATTATCTATAATGATTTTAATAAGATTATGTAACAACAGTTGAAGGTCACTTGCTATGTAAAGGCATTACTGTAGTTCTAAAAGCTACTCTGAATTATTACATTACGGTGCCAGAAATGCAAATCTTCTTGAAGCTGTAGTGGTAAAATACTAACTTTTTCTGGCATCCTGCTCTGTAACACAAAACATCACCCTTCACAGCTTCTACAGAGGACACAATTAGTCTTAAGAGAGTCATCACGGCAGACACTCATAGATCCTGCCATACGAGGGAAAATTTCTACAACAAAGTGCCTAATCGTTTTAACTAAGTTTTTAGCTGTAATCTCATAACATCTTTATAAAATCAGTCAGATAACAGCTTCAATCATTTCAGTACAACTTGGGAAGTTTTAGCTAGGGAAGTAGCAAAAGCACCATATACTGTTGAGAACTACAGAACAGCCAGGCGAAATCTGTCCATGGTCCCGAAAAGGCCACCCACTGGGGTTTGTTTATTGTATGGTCAACACATACATAAATTAATTTCAAGATTATCAGTTACTTTTTATTACTTATTTATTGTCTGATATTACCTTTGAGAAGAAACGTGCCACATTCAGGGATATCGTAATTATTTCAATTTATATTAGTATTTGAATAAAATTTCAAACAACTACTAATTTTTCCTCATATTTAACTTCATTTTAAGTATGACCTAAGAAGAGCAGAAGGCCTGCTACCAAAAAGCATTTTCATATGGAGGTATGCTGGGTTTTCTCCATCATTCCCTTTCCAAGATCTCCATACTTCTTTGCTCTGCTTTGCAGACCTGGGTGTCTGATCTCTAGGACATATTGTTACACTAACTTCTGATTGGAAAATGCCTGTAAGAAGCATCTGCAGGACAGCAGATCAGCAGGTAGGGTGGGAGAGATTGAGATATTTCCTCCCTGCATATTCACTGCTGTGGCAAAATTTTTCAGGAATAATTATAACTTTTGAAGACTATCACATCTACCAAATGATCTCGTTTAGGGCTCTAGCTCTCTTGGGCTCATCCCCTTGTTTCTTAGCTTTTAACAGATATAACTTCTTCCTACTGTTGCTATTCTCTGGTGCTTCATCTTTTGTTTGCTTCCTTAGTCCTGCCAACCACTCTGTAAGTCGACCTTTCCTTAAAAAACTTTCTTCATTTAAACCATCTGAGTGCACCTTACTTCCTGCCAGGTCCGTGAGTGATACAGAAAGTGTTTGAACCATAACTAATATATTCAATTGAGAAGACAGAGGAGCAGAATATTACTACTCTTAACATTAAAAGCCCATAAAATATACAAGTCAGAAGGGAACAGGCTATAAGCACTGTGAATGCAAATACATGGCTACTTTTCTATGTAATTGAAGACTGACTCATGCATCCATTATTAATAGTAGGTATCAATAAATATTTTTTAAAATATTTGGAGTTTACTATGGAGTTAGCTTAAAATTTTAGAATACAGTATTACTAAAATCAAGGATTCCTTTAGTCATACTTAGGCTTATTAATTTTACTCATTAGTTTCAGAAAGAGAAAAAAATTGCACATAAAACCCAAAGACTGCCCCCAGAATTCCTGCCACCAACACATAAACAGATGCCATTGGTCAAGAATGCAACATTAATTACAGAAAAAATTTATCTGATCTCTTGCTCTATTAATAGGTCATTAACATTTTTGAAAATTCTTCATACTTGAAAGCAGCTCAGTTTAAGGTTATATGCAGTTTAAGGTGTTCATATTTAATAGGAGATGTAAATATACTAATTGATGGGCCAGGGCATATAGAAGAGAGAAATTATAACAGGTTAGACTTGTCTTCTCAGGAATGATCTTCCTGCAAGTAATCAGCACCCTGAAGGCGTTCCTTTATATGAATGAAGGCCTAAAGACTATAACAGTGCAACAGAATTAAGAAGACAAGGTTGCTGTAATGGCCATTTTTGCAGAAATAAGCGTAAGAGCCTGGAATTCACCATCAACTTTAAAAGTCAGTGTACCACAATGTTCACTGCAGCTCTATTTACAATAGCCGGGACATGGAAGCAACCTAAGTGTCCATCGACAGATGAATGGATAAAGAAGATGTGGCACATATATACCATGGAATATTACTCAGCCATAAAAAGAAACAGAATTGAGTTATTTGCAGTGAGGTGGATGGACCTAGAGTCTGTCATACAGAGTGAAGTAAGTCAGAAAGAGAAAAACAAATACTGCATGCTAACACATATATATGGAATCTAAAAAAAAAAAAAAAAGGTTCTGAAGAACCTAGGGGCAGGATAGGAATAAAGATGCAGACGTAGAGAATGGACTTGAGGACACGGGGAGGGGGAAGGGTAAGCTGGGAAGAAGTGAGAGAGTGGCATGGACATATATACACCACCAAATGTAAAACAGATAGCTAGTGGGAAGCAGCCACATAGCACAGGGAGATCAGCTCGGTGCTTTGTGACCACCTACAGGGGTGGGATAGGGAGGGTGGGAGGGAGATGCAAGAGGCAGCGGATATGGGGATATATGTATACATACAGCTGATTCATTTTGTTATACAGCAGAAACTAACACACCATTGTAAAGCAATTATACTCCAATAAAGATGTTAAAAAAATAAAATAAAAGTCCGATATTTCGAGTAGGAAAACAATGTGCTAACATAACAAATGTGAGAAATTTTGCAATTTCTGGTTTTTGGAGTTCAAGAGAGTTACTCAGTGCAAGGGGAAGGTCGAGGATAAATTCCTGATATAGCTCTTTGAAAACGATATGTAACAGCCAATAAATGTGAAGTAGTCACCAAAAAAAGTGACATTAACGGTACGTGATGATGTGTGAAACTATTATGAGTTTTCTTTGGAGGCTGTGTCTTCGATAGATCTAAAGTCTCAGGTTTAGCCAAGTTTTACTCTTCAAAAAATAGGAATGCATGCCATTCACAGTAATGTGGAAAAAACAGAAGTAGTTTCAAGTAGGGGCAAATATTTAATTATCATTCAGCTTGGTAGATCATGGCCTCCATTGGCTTACTTTTACTACTATCTGGAATATAAGCACATGTTTCATGAATCAGTCAGCTCCAAATTTGGTAGCAACTGATATTGTTGATCATCTGATGTAAGTTCTAAAACATTCTAAGTAGCATTAAATGGCTACAACAGTTGTTTATAATATGTGGTATCATCTCCTTGGTCAGAATGGCATTTGATAAAATTATACGTTACAGTGTAAGTCACTGTATTGATAATCAATTAATGCATAATCAAACACTCCAAAGGTTAATAGCCTAAAGCAATAATTATTATCAATTTTTGATGCAAGGTCACTCGTGAGATTATAAAGACAGATGTTGACTGGACTCTGGCCATCTGAAGGCCTAACTGAGGCTAGAAGATCATTTACTAGGTGGTTCACACACATGCTAGTAGGCTGGTGCTGCCTATTAGCCAGAGGTCTTATTCCTTTCTACGTGGGACTTCCCACAGGTCTGTAAAGAGTCCTCACAGCATAGAGGCCAACTTGCTCCCATAGCAAGCGACCCAACAGGCCAAGGTGAAAGTCACAACAGTCTTTGAGGACCCAGGCTCAGAAAGCACAAACCATCCCGTTTGCAGTATTGTGGTACACAGGTCAGTCCTGATTCAGTATGAAAGGGATGTATACAAGTGTGGAAATACAGAAGATAAGGATTATCTCCATTTTTGCTGGAGATAGAGAACCGCATAGGAAATAGATAACACCATAGGACATCTGGGAAAATATGTCTACTCTTTTTGATTACTCGTAGCCTGTCACCGTTTCTTTATTCCTATTCTTATTTTAATATGAGTAAACAGAGTCCAAATAAATTATATCTTCCTCCTGTCATGACTCCACTAAAATTTTAAAAAATGCTTTGATAAGCATGGTTTCAAAGCCTACATATCTCAGTTTTCAATCCTGATTCTATTTGAGAAGAATTCAACGTATCTATAAACAATTACACCAAAAAACTCTTCCCCAAACCCAAGATATGTAAAGTTTTTTGTTTTGCTTTGATTTTTTTGTTTGTTTCTTGGACGGAAGGTCAACTAGACATAACTAGACTGGTCCCAAATGAATACTAACTACAGTACCAAGAATATCTCAACGAAGTACTGGAGAGGTTTCCAGAGAGCAGATTCTTAAGACTGCAAATTATATTAACAGCACTAAAATTCAATTTTAATTAGCCATGACACTTACATATACTTTAGAACTGATGAAGTGCTCTTCAGACTAACAATTCTTAATAAGCTCTGCTTAAATTTAATTTCTATTTCCATTTGACAGTAACCAAGGAAAACTTGTGATTCACCCCAAAGCTAATGCCTGCCAGTACAAGGGCTCTAAGTTTTCAGTCAGCTCTTACTTATTCACCCAGCCAACTTAATTTCCAAATCACAAACTTGTCTACCCTTCCTTCTGAGAACAATAATTTCCTTTGGAAGATTTCTTTAGGTTTCTTAACTTTGATTGAAAGACTGTATCAAATGGAAAACATTTTATAAAATCCAGTCCTTCTGTTTTATAAATTATCAAAACAGTCGCTCTTCTTTGAATCATATTTTAACAATATGTTTCAAAATATTCAATATATATTCCTTTAGAAGAATTACAATAAGTGAATGAATTTAGTGCTACTCTTATAACTAGTAATTACACCCCTCTCTCCTCATGGCAATTTGAATACATCTTGAACATTCTTTGTCTCCCTTCTGACTGATTCATAAAAATGAATCTAAAAGAAGAGTTGGGATGTTTACTGCAGAAGGAACAGAAAAGCAAGTGGATCCTAGAACTTATTCTTTAAACTTTTTTTTTTTTGGGGGGGTTGAAAAAGAAAATTTCAGAACTTATTTTACCTCATTTGCTGACAGCATCCTGACTTCTGCACAGGTCAGTGCTGTCCCCTTCACTGAGCTCACCCAGGACATTTTTGTCCTTCTCTTCTAAGACGTATCCTAGTCAAGCCTATCTTCCAGCTCACTGGAAGCACACCTTCTGCGACTTGATGAAGCGCTCCTTGAAACGAGAGGGCACAGCACATTCATCTTGTGCTCTCATGGTGTCCAAAACACAGTGGACACCCCATTAAATATGTGTTCAATGGAATTTTATAAATATCTTTTCTTTTAAAAATTAAAATCACACATATTTAATGAAGAAAAATAATGAAGCACCATTAGAAAAAAAAAAGAAAAAACATTATAAGGTGGCTAATATTGTTATCCCCTTTTACAGATGTGGAAATTGAGGCTTAGAGATGTTATGTGGCCCAAAGACGTGGCTCCAATGTCAGTTTCTCAACCACCGTGTGATACTGTAAAGGGTTTTGGGTTTTTTTTTTGCGGTATGTGGGCATCTCACTGTTTGGCCTCTCCCATTGTGGGGCACAGGCTCCGGACGCACAGGCTCAGCAGCCATGGCTCACGGGCCCAGCCGCTCCGCGGCATGTGGGATCCTCCCAGACCAGGGCACGAACCCGTGTCCCCTGCATCGGCAGGCGGATGCTCAACCACTGCGCCACCAGGGAAGTCCTGTAAAGGGTTTTAAGTGTCGCTTGCCAACGGGTATTAATGAACCATCTGAGGTTGGAAATCATGAATGTGTGACAGCCAATTAGGAAAGCTGTTGTATTTCTCGTGCATTTATTGACTCATGAATCATATATTTAATATCTTCCTGACAAATAACAGGAAATGTGTATGTTAGACACTCTCTAGCTGTTTAAAAACAGAAGTGTGGCCTTCCCGGGTGGCGCAGTGGTTGAGCATCCGCCTGCCGATGCGGGGGACGCGGGTTCGTGCCCCGGTTCGGGAGGATCCCACATGCCGCGGAGCGGCTGGGCCCGTGAGCCATGGCCGCTGAGCCTGCGCGTCCGGAGCCTGTGCTGTGCAACGGGAGAAGCAGCAACAGTGAGAGGCCCGCGTACCACACACACAAAAAAAAACAGAAGCGGAAGGAAAAATGTGGTTGGATTTAAGATTAGGATCAGGACAGGTCGAGTCCAACGACTATGAGGTAAAGCAGTTGAGGGTGTTGCAAATCTTAATGAAATGATGACTGGTCAGGGAGGAAATGAAATTATCCAGAAGAGACAGAGTCCAGAAAAGTAAGAATCTGAGTGACGGGGGGATAGGGGTGGGGCAGGGGGAGGGCGGTCTCAAATTTTTCAAAGGAGAGGATTAATGTAAGAATGGGTTTACTGGGCTTCCCTGGTGGCGCAGTGGTTGAGAGTCCGCCTGCCGATGCAGGGGACGCGGGTTCGTGCCCCGGTCCGGGAAGATCCCGCATGCCGCGGAGCGGCTGGGCCCGTGAGCCATGGCCGCTGAGCCTGCGCGTCCGTAGCCTGTGCTCCGCAACGGGAGAGGCCACAACAGTGAGAGGCCCGCGTACCGCAAAAAAAAAAAAAAAAAAGAATGGGTTTTCTGCCAATCAAACATTTCACACATGGAGAGGCTTGGGTAACAGCAAGGTTCAAGGTGCGCCAATATGGGGAAATTGCTAAAATAAGGCGGGAATAAAGGAAAAGTAACTGTGACACTATCACTTGTGCTAGTCACCCATTAGGGGAGGAAATGAGTCTGGTGCATTTCCCCTACCCCCAAATCTGAGGAAGTGACCTGGAGGCCAGGGGTGACATCATGACACCAGCATGAGATTAATAATCACGTGAACCACACGAGAATTGTTCATGTTTGTAGGTGAAATAGCAGTTATTCTAGTTCGGGAGCTAGAAGCCACAAAACTATCTAAGCCTTTTTTGAACTGGCTATTTTATTCCTAGCATTATTTGGAATAATGTGTTCAATAAAAGTATTTTTGCTTGTTTTTGCCTGTACTGTCCAAAGTAACACTTTTTCTTATTCGTCTGAAAATATAACCTATTTTCAGTATTTTGGTAAATGGAGGGCAAATCCAAGTTCAGTCTCTCGGCATGGTTTTCTGTTTTGTACATGTCCATAATACTTTGTCCCTACCTTCCACTTCCCAGAACAGAATATATGATGTTCCCTGTTGAGTGTCATGGTTAAGAGCATGGATTTCAGGACAGATTTCCTGGGTTCAAATTTTGCTTCAGCCGCTTACTAGTTGTCTAACTTGGGTGAGTCACTTAAATTCTCTGACCCTTAGTAACCTCATCTGTAAAATGGGCATGAAATAATATAACCTGCCCAAGAAGATTTTGCGAGGATTCAATCTGTAAATACACGCAACGGAACTCCCACTTGGACTGGAGTCAGAACTGAAGCAGTGCTGGATATTCTTATTATAATTATTTTTAATTGAATCTATTTACTAAAATGTGTTTTTAATATTATTTTTAATAGAGGTGCCATGACCCCTCTGGTCATTCTCTGGGTCCTTCATCAAGTCCATCAGGCCTCTTGGAGGGACAGTGTGCGAACCACACATACTATTTATGATGGTGACGCTTGGAATGCTGTAAGAACACTGCAATATTTTCAGCTCTGTTTTCATATATCTTCCTAATAAGGCTCAGGAAATCTGTTGGCTCATATGCTACAGTGGTACACTGAGCTAATGTTTTCAAAGACCAGTCAAAAATGATTCTCTGATTCCCAAGCTGCATTTTATAGCTCAGATCCCCTAAGGTTTATAAATAAATTGTGGCATGTTTTTCGCCCTAAATGAATTATCTTAACACTTTAATGCAATGCTGTTTATTTCCCTACTTTCACTGATATTTATCCTCGAGGAGATGACATCTACTACATAAAAGTAAATAATACTATCTACACAGTTGTCTGGTCTAGCTGATTCAAAACCTGTAAGACTTACATCCCTACCGATTTTTAGAATGCTGAATAACAACTGTTTACATTTAACTCTTTTATTCTTTCCCCCTCATGTTTATTTAGCAACTATTTATTGAGAAATTCCAAGAAATGTGCTTGGTGGCATACTTGAGCAGGAGAGACCAATACATAAGCACTTTTCCTATTCTTGAAAACACAATAAACCACATCCATGGCTCCTTTGGGTCCAGACATATTTACCCCCATATATAATAAAACTATGTTCATGGAAGCAACTTAAGTGTCCATCAACAGACGAGTAAAGAAGTGATATCTACACACAATGGAATACTACTGAGCCATGAAAAGAATGAAATAATGCCATTTGTAGCAACATGCATGGACTTCGAGATCCCCATATTAAGTGAAGTACATCAGACAGAGAAAGACAAGTATCATATGATACCACTTACGTAAACCCATCTAACACTGTTCACAATAGAGTAGCGCCTGTCAGGGGTCACTATCAAGTCTCTTTCAGACACCCAAAGACTGGAAAATTACTGAAGACTGCAAGTCTATTCTCCAAAAAACCACATCCTATAGAGACACAGCCAGCCTGGGTACTGCTGTGGACCAGAAGAGATATGAACCCACCCCCTTTTCCTGCATATTGCCCTTCGAAACTCAGTAAAAGACTCAAAACCCCACCCTTCAGTGCTAATGCCACTCTATGCGTCTGGCCCCTTTCCTCCTTGGAAAGTGAATAAAAACTTTCTTTTCTTCCCTTCTTAATACTTCTGTGAATTCTTTCACAACCCGCGTCGGCTCATGTAACAACTTACATGTGGAATCGAAAAAACTAACATAAATGAACTTATTTACAAAAGAGACGCAGACTCAGAGGAGTTGGGGATTAACATATACACACCACTATATATATAAAATAACCAACAAAGACCTACTGTAGAGCACAGGGAACCATATTCCATATCTTATAATAACGTATAATGGAAAAGAATCTGAAGAATATATATATTCACACACACACGTATATATATACACACATGTATAACTGAATCACTTTGCTATACACCTGAACCTAACAAAACATTGTAAATTAACTACACTTCAGTTTTTTAAAATGGTTGAAACAAAGAAGTCACAAAGTCTGCCCACACTCAAGGAGAGGGGATTACACAGAAGTGTGGATTCTACGGCAGTAAGAATTACTAGGGTCATGTTAGAGTTATCCCTGTGAAGATGGAGACATACATGTGTGTATGTGTTAAGATGTGTGTTAAAATATAAGTAAATATATGTAGGCATGCATATGTACATAAATGTCTAAAATGAAAGAAGCATGAGCATCAAAATGTTAAGTGTTTTTATAGGGGATGGTGGTGTTATGAGAAAGTTTAATTTTGTTATTTGTACTTTATTGACTTGAATCTTACACTGTGCAAGAATCACTTTTATGATACAAAAAATTAAAGTTATAATGGATACTGTTTGGTGGCTGGCCCCAAATTCCATGACCTCAGGTCTTGGTGAAAAGACTTGTGCTAGAATAATAACCTCCCGTCTTTCTCCACATGCCTCCCCATGGCAAAGCGTTGACATGTTAATGGGCGATGTGAGAGAAGGAACAGAGCAGGCTCAGATTGGCCTCTGCCCCTTCTTTCTTTCGGGTTTGCCTGCCAGGGAGGAGGCTTCATACCGGTCTGCATACTGCCATTTGGTCGGGGCCACCCCTGGGGGCACTGGAGCTCACAGCTGCGCGAGTATCTACGTGTGAGTCTGTCTCATGAAGAGCGGAGGCTGGCAAGGCCCACTGGCTGTAAACTATACTGTGACTTAAAGAGGTGACACTGTCACTTTTCATTTCTCCATTTATGTGTGTGTGTGTTTACGTGTGTGTATGAATGTTTGTGTGTGCATATGTATGCACGTATATGTGTGTATACATGTATGTGTGCATTTGCATGTGGTATGCATGTATGTGTATATGCCTGTATGTTTGCATGTGTGTGCAAAACGCCATTGGGGGTGGGGGGGGGAAAGGAAGCAATTGTTGCCTGAGTTTTGAGTAGATGAAATTCAATATGTACAAATGGCTCCAGTGATAGCATAGGTTATGAAACTTTAAGTTATGTCAACATGAATCACTTTGTAATTACTTCCTGTCACTGATCATGACTAGCGTGAAATTAGTTATGAGTTGTAAAGCTATAATGAAAATATTATGATGCAATATTATTATATATGCAAAATAAAAAATTCATTAGGATTCCTCACCTGCAAAAACAATCTGTAGATGACATATGCTATTTAGAGTATTTCAAGTATGTCACACCTCTATTTGCAGAAGGTACATTTCCTCCCAGTCTGTTTGTCATTTGTAAAAGAGAATGCCACTTTCCTCAAAGTATCATGAGTTAAATGAGATTATATCTGTAAAAGTTCTTAGAAGACCCTCCATAAATTATGACCCAAATCTACGTAACAATTCTAAACTATTTTCTATGGATAACCTCAGGTTAAGTTTATGCCTTTGTTAAGTAGAAAAAAAGGGGCTGACATCTGAAACTATTTAGATCCTAAAAACGAATAAAGCTAGCTTTTTAATTTAAGTCAATTTGACAATTTTCAGACAACGTTTTCATGGACTGTGTTTTCCTTTAATTAAACAGAAGCAGAAAAACCTCGGTGTTGAAAAAATTTTTTTTTCAACTGTTCAAATATACAGTGGAAGTTTGAAAGATTATCTCCTCTCACTCCTTTTTTTGGTATGCTTCCTTCAAAAAAACATATTCAGTAACTATTGAGAAGGTTTATATAGTAAAAAAGAACATGATGATACAACATACTGAAGGATTATACATTTATAGTAGCACCAATAATTCTAATCAAAGTATGTAGCTTCCTTTTCAGGCTACTGAAAGCAAATGAGCTGGCAATGGAAGCTGCTTGTTTTCAGATTGTTAGAAATGGGTAACCTTTAGGTAAAGATCTCTGAGAATAATCCATGGACCCCCTGCATCTAAATTACTTGGAGTAACTTTTTAGTAGATGTGTGAAATGTCCCCCAACCCTCTGACTTATTAAATTACAATTTCTTGAGGAGTAGAAACAGGAATGAACATTAATAACAAATGACCCATGTATTTTCATGAACGTCAAAATTTGAGAACTAGGCTTCCCTGGTGGCGCAGTGGTTGAGAGTCTGCCTGCCGATGCGGAGGACGCGGGTTCGTGCCCCGGTCCGGGAGGATCCCGCATGCCACAGAGCGGCTGGGCCCGTGGGCCGCGGCTGCTGAGCCTGCGCGTCTGGGAGCCTGTGCTCCACAATGGGAGAGGCCACAGCAGCGAGGGGCCTGCGTACCGCAAAAAAAAAATAAATAAAAATTGAGAACTATCGTGTAGGTCACGTGGGACAGACTTCATCACCGAGCAGACAGACGGAAAAGTAGGGCCATGATGTGATGTGGGAGAGTGGTACGCTGGACAGCTTTGGGGGAGTTGATATAGACTGTTGATATTACAGTCTATAGTACAGAAGCTCTGACTGCAAGACTTAAGTCATATCTAACAATGGCCAAAAAGTAGTGACCAAAATAGCAACTCAGAGAATCCATCCCATTTGTATTTTCCAAAGCCTCGGTTATCAATGTCATCAAGTATGAGGTGTATGAAGGGTTGCATCTTGATCTACCCCCTATATGTTAAATAAACTATTGACATCATTTGGAAAATTCAATCTGTTTCACCATTTATTTCATGGAATCTAGGTTTTTAAAACAAGGAGTTAGAGAAACAAAACTATTTTGTTAGAAAATTTTGACCATTAAAGTATTGGTTAAGCAACCTTAGCTAATGGGAGTGATCAGTCTTTAGTCTATAGTTATTCAGTATACACTTAGAAGATCCCTGAAGAGAAAAAAAAATCTATTTAAAAAATACATTTCTTCTTTTGAAAAAGTACCAAAACTCGATTTGCTTCTTTAAAAAATTGTCTCACATTAGAAAAATTAGCCAGTGGTTAAGTGAAAACCAGGCTCATGGCTCTCAGAGCTACAATCAGAACTGCAGCATCTCAACAACTATTTTTCTCAAATCAAAGTCTAAGCAAAGTGTCTTCCATTTAAAATCAAACTACGTAAGTCTTCTTGGTTATCTGCATGTTCATGGTTATTTTCAGTAATAGAGACTGAATCTGTTAGGACCTCCTTCATATCATTTCCTCACCCACATCTTTTGTCCTCTTTTTTACATGCTCTGTTTACCTAAATATCTTGTTTCATCTTCTTAGTGCTTCAAGCGTGTCAAGTTTGCCCTCTAAAGTGATACTTCCTTTATCTTGTACTTTACTTGTGTTAGAAATTCTCAGGTAGCCAAATAGTCCTTTACTGAAATGCAGTACCAGTCACCAGACACAAGTTACTGTTTTTAATAGACAAGGAAATCCCAGGGAACGATTAACTGTTTCCTTGGTTTCCACAGTATTTTTATATATATATATATATATATATATTTTTTATTAAAAACGTGTAGTTTTTTTCCCTTATAGCCCTGGCAATGTATTTTTATCACATAGGTACTTATGCATCAAAATCTAGTTGGTATATTTTATCAAGTAAGAATAAGCACCATGATGCCGTAACTTTTTAATATACTATTACAAATATGCTATTTGGATTTAAATTATTACTATAATATATTTAAATATTATTAGATTTAATATACTATTACTGAAAAAATAGTTATGATAAAATATTATTTTAGGAAATCAGCTTAAAATACAACTCTTACAAAGAATGGTTGTATTAAACCCTACTACACTGTTGCTAGAAATATAAATTGGTGCAGCCACCATGGAAAACAGTATGAAGTTTCCTCAAAAGACTAAAAATAGAACTACCGAAACAACCCACTCCTGGGCATATAGCTGAAGAAAAGGAAAAGTCTAATTCAAAAAGATATGTGCACCCCAATGTTCATAGCAGCATTATTTACAATAGCCCAAACATGAAAGCAACCTAAATATCCATCATCACATGAATGGATAAAGAAGATCACACACACACACACACACACACACACACACACACACACACACACACACACACACAGGGGAATATTACTAAGCCATAAAAGAATGAAATTTTGCCATTTAAAACAACACGGATGGACCTGGAGGGTATTATGCTTAGTGAAGTAAGTCAGAGAAAGACACCGTAGGATATCACTTACATGTAGAATCTAAAAAATATGACAAACTAGTGAATATAACGAAAAAGAAGCAGACTCACAGATATAAAGAACAAACTAGTGGTTACCAGTGGGGAGAGGGATAGGGGAGGGGCAACACAGGGGTAGGGGATTAAGAGGTACAAACTACTATGTATAAAATAAGTAAGACACAAGGACATATTGTACAGCACAGGGAATATAGCCAATATTTTATAGTAACTTCAGAGTATAATTTATAAAAATATTGAATCACTATTTTGTATACCTGAAATTAATGTAATATTGTAAATCAACTATACTTTAATCAAAAAAATTAAAAAAGAATGGTTTCATATAAAATACAAGAGAAATTACACAGTGCCTACAAAGATGTAACTCTTTGTTGAATGGATGAATGAGAAAAAGGAAATAATTTGTCACCAATCTGAAACAAACAGAAATGCAAAATCCCAAAGCCCTGGCTGTAAGATATAGGATAAAACGAGCAAAAAACAGTATGGTGCCTCATTCCTCCCTTTATTCAATTTTTTAAAAACATAGGTTTTTTGCACTGCCATTACACTGCTACACATTGGTATGATCCTGAATATTTTGAAAAGAAGCCCAGGCAATGATTCTGTTAGCATATTGAGTAGCCAGGGATACTATCTGGGGACTCTCTCCCTTACAGTTATTTACCTTTATGTAGAAGAATGATGTGCTAACATGCTTCCTTCATGGAAACCGTGAGATGCCTACATATCTGCTACTCAGAAATGGTTCCCCTTTATCCTCACAGCCTTCAATCGATTCTTGCATAATTTTGGGTTTTTTTAATAGAATGTGGCTTTCCATAACAACAAAATGCACTCCATTTTATAGCTTCCTCCCCAGTCTTTTCAGAGGCCAAAGGAGTACTGCCCATATGACAACTTTACCAAGACTCATCCTGAACTATTTTATGCATTCTATTTTTTTTAAGCCATGGGAAATAACTGGGCTCGTGTGGATCACCTTTTCAAGGACACTATCTGTCTCGCAGCTGATTGCATCAGCATCTGCAAGCCCGTATGCCCAGCATTCCGGGAGACAGACCTGAGATGAAGGCGCACACAAGTGGCCAGATGTGAAGGAGATCTGGGGCTAAAGCTGGCCTTGGAAGTACAAACTTATAAAAAAAAAAAACTTTTAGCTTAAAAAACAGTCCCAATTTCCTCTGAAAAGCGGCAGAACAAAGAGATTTTGCTAACTTGCTCATTCAGGAGTTCTTTTCAGAAACATGAGGACAACAGGGCGGCAACCAGGGGAGAAGGGTAGACAGAAAGAAGCACTAGGAGTTAGGCAGCTGGTACTGCCTGCGATGGTGCATGTCATATACACAACTGGGGCTAGGGGTGCACTCACGCAGCATGCCCTCAGCTGCTCAGGCTGCTGCAGCTCACGTGAGCGTGGTGACAGTACATCAGATACGGGAGAGTGTACACACACCTGCCACACACCTCCCCTCCCAGCTGCCCCAAACCCAGAGCTAATTTGGTGGACGAAGCTGCCCTTAGGCAACACTTTGTGAGGCTCGTGCACTGCAGTGGGGGGCAAAGCAGGGAGTTCTGGAGTCATAGTCATTTGCGTTAACGGTTGGCCTTGGACTTAAAAAAACTGTTTCTTGACAAATACCATAGGGTATCACTTATATGTGGAATCTAAAATATGACACAAATGAACTAATCTACGAAACAGACTCACAGACACAGAGAAAAGACTTGTGGTCGCCAAGGGGGGTGGAGGAGGGAAGAATGGGAGTTTGGGGTTAGAACATGCAAACTATTATATAGAGAATGGGTAAATAACAAGGTCCTAGTGTATAGCACAGGGAGTTATATTGCATACCCTGTGATAAACCATAATGGAGAAGAATACGACAAAGAACAAATACATATGTATAAGTGAATCACTTTGCTGTCAGCAGAAACTAACAAAACATTGTGAATCAGCTATACTTCAATAAAATAAATTTTCAAAAAATTTTTCAAAACAAAAAATTTTGTTTTTTTATAACAAAAACTTTGTTATAAAATTTTATAACAAATAAATTTTCACCGTTTTTTGAAACCATGTTACTTGCAATCTTTGTAAGTTTTCGTTTCCCTGTCTGTGAAATGGATATAATAATAGTTCCTTTCTCGTAGGAAGTGCCTGTTCCTAGTACCGTGCCTGGCACATAGTAAGTGTTCCTTAAGAGCATCTTTGTTGTCATCTCTCAGGTAGGAACACAGACTTACAACTGATGGGCACTGAGAACTAGGACACTCTTGCCCCAGTTTTGCTTCGGTGAACTTACTGGCAGGTATTCCCAAGGCTTGGCATCCCTGAGTCATCATGAGAGGAGAATTCATTCCCATGGGCAGAGATATTCATCATCCTTGACTTTGTCAGGTCAAGAGCTAATTCAAAGTCACTTTAGAGTCCATGATGATACGTTTTAGATTTCACTATGAAACCCACAAGAACACAAACAAAATTGAATACCAAACACAACCATTTCACAGCAATGGGCTATTCCATGCTATCTTCGTATCCCACGATGTTTACTGGTAAGTCCATTTACTTGGATAATAAATATTATCATCTGGGGATTTCCCCTTGGCGTCAGAAATGTTCACTATTTTTTTAAAAAAGAAAAGTTGGATGTTTCATTCAGGTGTAGCTTTAGAAAGAGGGAAACCCACTTTATGTTTTCCTAGCTAGGCTACCCTACACTGTGGCTCAAAGGTAAGCAACATCCAAATGGACTTTAAAAATGGACTCTAGGATCTCTATGTGAAGTGTTTTCTCTCTACCTTTATATTTCCAAATTGTTCAGGCCTTCAAAAAAATTAATAGCAATACAATAAACATCTGTGTTCCCATCACCTAATTTCATCAACTGTTATTATTTTGATCATTCTTGTTATCTTTCTGTTTCTTCTGTGCTATGCCATTTGAAGTTATCATGATGTTTTAACCCTACATACACCAGCATGCATGTCTTAAGAACTAAGACATTCTCCTACATAACCATCCTACCTTAAGTACACCCAAAAATGTCACTTTAATACACTAATATTATGTAATATGCAGTCCATTCTACTAATAATTTGAAATGCATTTCCATAGGTAAAGAGTGCTAGCAGGATATTTGGCTAACAAAGTCCTGCTTCTCCCACCAAGTCCTCTGTGGGAGGGGAAGATATTTAAGATGACCATGCTTTGATCAGATTAATGGGCCACTTCTTAAGAATCTAACAAATGACTTTAACGTTCTAATTTAAAAGAAATGATGCATTAAACAACATTCTTTTTTCTAGATTTTTGAGACTTTTTTTAGACTTTCAACATTGCCATAACATATTAAATTTATCTTTCGAAAATAAAAACTGCCTAGTTTATACAACTTATACAAAATCATGTGGTACCTGTTTTGGAGTAAATACTGCTTTAAATGTGACAGTAATCATAGTTATATGATTCTTATTTATATGAGTCATCAAGTTAGTGATAGGAGAAATGGCAATAACACGAAAATAAATATCACTGGTCATTCTTTGTTGATTCTGTGCTAAAGGCTGTCCCTCTCCCAAGCCAGAACACTTAAGTGACTACAGATGGGTTCTTGGGTCTAGGCATCATTGTTTTCAACCATAAAATAGGAAAGATTTTATCACTATCCACATCACAAGGATACTAAGAGGCTAAAGAGTGTAGGATAACATTGCTTTTAGTTCATACGTGACAGGGCATATCATAAATCCCAGGTACGTGCATTTCAATGACGTCTGCTGTAGTTCAGTGTCACGGAGTGGGTCTTAGCCAAGTACACTGTGGTAGCACACCACACTGGTAGAACTTTTCTTATAATGCAGCAAATGTCTGGTAAGACATTTTCTGAACAGTCTGTAAAATTCCATAAACTTTTAGCTCATCTTTATTCTTATAACCACAGTAATGTTAAGTCCTATGAAATTACCACTCTATAGATTAAAAATGACCCAGCATTAGCAATTTCCTAACATTCAACGTGGCAGTTGCAATAGCTACATTCTACTACTCTTCCAATGACTACTGCTATCACTCAGCACATTACTGATATTCAAATTGTATAAGCTCCTCTATGTGCTTAGGAGAACGCCTGGCACGCTCATGAGGGCTGAGACTCTGTCTACTAATTCTCTAAAGTCCAAGTATTTCCATATTAATTGCCATTGAAGCGCTAACATTTTATGCATACCCTTCCTTCCATCAGTATTACAAATATATATATTGTGATGAGTTACAGATGTGACCTGACATCCACAAAAGACATATGCTCACGTTTGGAAACTTAGCTTACGAAGAGATTTTTCAGCACATTTCCTTAGTAAAGTGAAGCATTTCAGAAAAAAAAAAGGCAAAGCTTGCTGTTTTAGCAGCTTTACTGCTATTTTTTTAAATGCAATAAAACATTCAATCTCTTAAAGTCTTAATCCTAGCAGTTTTTCTTCTTTATAAGAAATAGGTCCACATTGTAAAAGGACCAGTAAGTCCCAGAAAACAACAGTGCAGAGATAATACACAGAGTCCCAGAGCAATTCATTGACCTTACAGCAGGAAATAATGATGTATCATCAGAATCCTCTTGGACAGTATCACTTTGTTAAGAAGCATTACACTTCCTTTTCAAGTCAGATTTGATTTTGCTATTTCTAGAGAGCTTGAGAGCATTTATATCAATGAATGCACACATGTTCTTTATTCACCGAACATGATCACACCTACGTGCTGAAGAGCAAGTGAAGAGGTTGGGGGCAGGGCTCAGATCCATCAGTTTCTTTTTTTTCATATGCAAGGTTCCACTTTAAGTCATCTTTATGGAAGGGGGAACCTGTCATAAAAACCCAATGCCTTAAGTACATGTTCAAACACTAACGCTGAAAACCTGCAATTTTTAGCACCACTTGCTGATGAGAAAGAAACCCTCATGTATATTTTTGTCTCAGCTATTATTGAAGGGTTTATGAGTTCGTTATTATTGGAAGGAGGGGGAGGGCGCGGGCATGTATCTTGGAGATACTCACCTGATATTCCCCAGAAGAAGCAGAGTATGATAAAATTATAAAATGTAATAAAGTATAATTAGGTTTTACCCAGTTCTTAACATAGATAATGTTAAAAACAAGACAACTGGCCCAAAATGGAGTCACTTATGCCAGGCCCCTCGTCACCAAACCCAGACTTAATAACAGTTTTGGCTCTCCCAGAAATGGAATCTTAAACCAGTCACTCAGAAATTGCCTGGTCGACGCTAGTGATGTTATCGGCCTGATGGACCCCTGCCATCCCCTAAAGGAAAGTGACCTTGCCCCAATCAGTCCGCTTTTTGCTAGCATAACTTCCTTGCTCCTGTTCCCTTCTACCTTAAGTCTTTCATTTTGTACAGCTCCTCGGAGCTCCCTTCTGTTTACTACCTGGGATGTTGCCGGATTCAGGAATCGTTGAATACAGTCCATAAGATCTTTATAATTCACTCAGCGGAACTTTGTCTTTTTAACAATATTAAGGAAATGTTCTAAATGATTTTTTTCACTCTCCTGAGGTATTATTTCAGAAGGCTGAACAAATTGTTTTCAGAATTTCGGTGACAAAGTGTTCCTGTGTAACACTTTTATATGCAATGAAACGGGATGGTCTGGCAGTAACAGAGAGGTACCAACTAATTGTATTGTTAGCATTTGTATGTCTATAGGTACTCCATAACATATATACTTAACTTTAAATAAATATTATATATCTATTGTTTGAAACGATTCCATCCTTGTTCTCTGTTACCCATTGACATAGAATGCCTCTATTATCAAGTTCTGTTAAAGGGTGACTTCTGATTTTTAAAAGTTTGTTTTAGTATAGCACAGGGAACTATACTTAATATTTTGTAATAACCTATAAGAGAAAATAATATGAAAAAGAATATGTGTGTGTGTACGTATACATGTGTGTGCATATATATATATATATATGGCTGTGCTATACACCTGAAACTAACACAATATCGTAAATCAACTATATTTCAATTAGAAAACCACCTTGTTTTAAAGTGGGTGTTGTTTCCTAAGCACTGACCTTTGAGAGCATTTATATCAATGGGATGTTAAAGCTGTACCTAGGACATTGCCACCCCTCTAACTGCATCTTCCTCCACTGCGTGTCCAGTGTACACAAGGCACTTCGGGGGGTGCTGAGGATGCAGCAAAGAACATCTTGTTCCAGCGAGGCGTCATCCATCCTCCCGGGGCCAGGGTACCTGCCCCAACAGTCTACAGGATATAGCCCCACAGTCTCCCCATTTACCTACACCACACCTCCTCGGTTACCAAGACTTCAGTCCTAAGGGTAATTCTTTTTTTAATAAATTTATTTATTTATTTTTGGCTGAGTTGGGTCTTTGTTGCTGCGTGTGGGCTCTTCTCTAGTTGCGGTGAGCGGGGGCTACTCTTCCCTGCGGTGCGCGGGCTTCTCATTGCGGTGGCTTCTCTCATTGCGGAGCACGGGCTCTAGACCTGCGGGCGTCAGCAGTTGTCGCTCGCGGGGTCTAGAGCGCAGGCTCAGTAGTTGTGGTGCACGGGCTTAGTTGCTCCGCGGCACGTGGGATCTTCCTGGACCAGGGCACGAACCCGTGTCCCCTGCATTGGCAGGCGGATTCTTAACAGCTGTGCCACCAGGGAAGCCCTTAAGAGTAATTCTTTAGAAAACAAGATTCTTCTAGCTTATCACAGGATGGAAAAGAGTAACAAAGACAACAGAGGTTGTCTAGGAACTGCAGTCTGCACAACAGGTGACAGCATCGCGCACGATTTCACGGATGTGGAGTGAGAGGCCTCCAAACTAGTTAGGCTTCTTTTCAATTCCTCATGACGTTTGTACCTTTATTTCTCCATTCAGAAATAAAAGAGAGGGAGAGAGTGATACTAATTCTTTCATCATATCTTGTTTCAAAGCTGTGAAGCCCCACGAAATAAGGTCTCTTATTTCAAAAACATGTTCTGGGATCCTAGTAGTGAAGCAGCTTTGGAAGGTTTAGAATTTCACTTACAGTAGCAGTACAGGGCCGGGGAGGAAGGTACAAGGAACAATGGAGTCCTCCCGACAATCACAGCGGGGAGGCTTATCGTAAACCAAGGCCACGTGCATTCGTGAGTTTGTCACTGTTGTAAGCATCTTTTATGGATTAAGGCATTTCATCTTCAGAACCACCTGGGATATGAGGCAGAACACTCTCAGTCCCACTTTTCGGATGAGGAACTGAAAGAAGAGGTTAAGAAACTTGGCCCAGTTCACCTGGCTAGGAAGGAATAGAATCATAAATTGAAGCCTCGTAGGCCAGCCTCAGCCTTTCAATGACTACATTATGCTGCCTTATTTCTAAGCCCTGTTACTGCAAAAAGCATCCTTAGAAACGTTACCCTGTATGTTTTTCACAGCAAAGGTTTGACAGATAAAGACACTGTAGTTAAGAGGACTGACACCTTTACCAAGGTTACTAAAGGAGAGCTATGGGAATGCAACCTAAGTTTTCACTCTGTTTCTGCTATATAATTAAATCCCTAGCATCAAAGAACTCGGTATATACTGAGATCTAAAATTCAATATGCCAGTGACAGACACAGCAGAATCATTTTAATTCCCTGGGTATTAACACGGCACCGGGGATGGAGAGGTGAACAAAACTTCGGTGATTTTGCTCAAAGTCACCCTCAAATGGCAAGAGTGAGACGTGGCCTCCTGGCTCCCTGGCCCTTCCTGCAGGAGCTCCAGCCACAGGCCCCGTGCTGACCTCCGCGAGCCTGTCCTGGGGTTCCTATATAATGGCATTAATTAGCTTACTAGGAAAAAAAAAAAAACTTGAAGAAGCAAGCAGGGGTGTTGACTTTAAAACTCAAAGGAAACAATGAACAATGACCTTTGCGGTGAAATAAAGAACACAACGCAGGAGCTCTAACCATATTCCTTCAGGATATTTCAATTCCTTCAGGATATTTACTGCTTCAAGTCTACATCTGTGAGGATTTCACTGCGTAAGGACTTCTTTTCTCCTGAAGTCAAATTTTCTCATTATTTTCCAGCATATCAGCCTCATGAATGGCTCTCCACTTTAATTAAATGCCTTTTATATCATTTACTTACTGTAGTTGCTGAATCTGGTTAATTATTCAAGGGGGCAGAGGGAAGACACGTAGACACATTACCAAGAATGCAGAAAAAGGAGAGCTGGAAGTATCAGTGGGCAGCCCCGGAACCGCGGGCTCACCCATCGGGCTGCCCCTCATCGTCTCCACCTGGACGTTTATTGCAATTCTCAAGCTTACAAAAGATTTCCTCAATTCTCCCTTTCAGTCTATTTTCAGCCCAGCAGCCAGAGCGATCCTCTTAAAAAGTCAGTCAATTATATCTGAAATGAATATCATCTTATATGGCAACTACACCTCCAAATAAAAAAAGCAAATCACATTTCTCAAAACCTACCAAGTGGCTTCCTTTCTCTCTCAGGGTAAAGCTAAGTCATCACGGTGGAATCCAGGTCCTGCATGATGTTAGGGCCCCTCTGGCCTCAGCCTCCTCTGCTGCATCAGTGCACCGGTCTGCGTGCAGTTCCTCAAGTTCACTGGACACCCTCCCACCTCGGGGCCCTGGGTGCCATCTGGAGCATCCAGACACCCACGTGGCACTCATCTACTTCCCACTGTTAGGTGAACGTGACCGGCTTGGGTGAGGCTTCCCTTCCTTCCCTCCCCTATCGAGAATGGCAGCTTTGTCCCCTGCCATTGCGCTCACCTCCGTGCCCTATTTCTCTCCCTTGCACCCGTCCCCGTGTCATACACTGTATCTACTCTCATAACGTACTCTGTTCATGGCTGTATAGATGCTCCCTCTGCAGTGTGAATGGTATGAGGACATGTCTGAGTCTGTTCTGTCCACACTCAATTTCCAATGCATAGCACACCGCCGGGCACATAGCAAGTGCTCAATGTGTATTTCCTGAATTAATGAATAAAGGAATGAATGAACGAATGACTAACAGAATTTCATTTTGCAAAATAAGGAAAAGAGACTAGATGGGATGACCAACTATGCACTTGGCTACGTGGGGACAGTAAGAAGCCTGACGTGGAAGCCTGATGCACATGAATGGCCTGATGTGGTCAGATGCTCTGGCAAAGATAAGTAACGGTGAAACTGGTTCTAGATATGCTGGCCCAAAGGAACCAGGCATGATGTTTACCCTGAGGAAGTATAGTAGCCATGCAGTAAAGAAAGACGTTAGTATTTGCTTCTCAACTTTCAATTTCCCCAGACCCACAGGCCATTTGTAAACGTTCCTCATCTCCATCCTTCTATTCCACTGCCCATAGTTATATCCATTAGACTCTAAGCTCCTATCCTTCAGCCAGGTGTCTGTGGGCAGGTAACTTCACCTTTCTGTGCCTCTTTACAGAGAAAAGAATAATTTGGTTTCCACCAAGCAAATCACACTTCCAAAGTCTAGCAGATGTTCCTCTGGAACTTCCCCAGAGACGGGATGGAACCTGCAGATGTTGGGGAAGGGGGGGACCACTCTTTTCCCTTCTACTCCAAGATCCGCTCTTTGCCTTTGGCCCACAGTCATTTCAGAAGAGACGTTACCCCTTAGAAGAAACCGAAGGCCTTATTATCTAAGAGGGCAAAACATTTCGGAGGGAGAAGTCAGCACTCCATTCCCCTTGGTATTTATAATTGGTGGTAAGCTCACTTCTGCTCTTAGGTCCAACACCCTCAGCTGTCACCTCCCTGGGTAGTTAACAGGAACAAAAAAACCCAAAAAACAAAAACAACAACGACTCGGCAGCTTCGGTGTCACACTGTTTCTCTGTACCTGAGAAAGTCCTCATGCCAACAACTGTGAAGATCACCATGAAAGAGTACTTTGCTACTGCTTTGTAGTTCATGGTTGATTAGATTACCGAGGGGCTAATATGTTTTCAGCTCAGGAACATTTGTTCTTATAATTTTATGTTCATATTTAGCAACCGTGCACCTTCTCATGCCTGTCACCATCATTCTTAAGCAAGATTTTTACTCGGAAACTTCACCTTAAGGATAAAAGCTAGGTCTTCAGACCTGTTCCAGGTGACTTCCTGCTATGAATGGAGGGACAACGTGTCACTTCCTTCCTACGGACTCTCCATGTAGAGCTGACTATAAAACAAGACTTTCAAAAAACATTTGATTGCTTAAATAATTTATTTAAGAGCAGATTCACATACTGAAAAGAGAAAACAAAATCCTGAAGTATGGACTTAGGAAGAATATACCCACGTAAGTTGAATCAGGTATCATATCCGATTCGTTCAATACTCAAAAAAACCAAAAAATCTATTATTCCCCAGGAAACCAAGTTAAACCGAATGTTAGGGCACGAAACACTTTTAGAAACATGGAAGTAAAAGGGATTCTCGGAGGAATGCAGCCTCCAGTAAAATACACTTAGATACATAGAGTGAGAGAGAGAGAGAGAGAGAGAGAGAGAGAGAGAAGCGGGGGGGAGGGAGAGAGGGAGGGAGGGAGGATGGGTGTTTATCTTTCTCTCCGAAATCCTCATAGACATATAACCTATAAATTGTTTATCTTTTAGGAAAATTTTCCAGACGTGGGATTATATAACTTTTAAAGCTGGAAGGTCTGTCAAGTTCATTTAGTCCAAGAACTTGACCTTACAGATGGGAGCACTGGGCTCCGAGGAGAACAAGTCATGGTCAATCAGATGGGACAAGTGGGGCCTCCGACTTCGTCCTCTGTGTTTTTCTCGGTAACCAAAGTTGGAGACAACAACCTGCCTTACCACACTCTCTTTGCAGAATTCCAGAAACTCCTTAGAGTTGAAAAAGACTAAGAACTCACTGTCTCATTCTGAAACTGTGAATGTGCAAATCGTATCTATGCATTCGGGCCACTGTAAATAGGAACCTGACATAAGAGCAATGGGGGGGGGGTAATATTCTTATGAAAAAAAATAAAACCCCTTTTAGTATCAATAGGGGGATCTGGGAAAAGTATCTGAAGTTGCGGCTGGCTGTGGCTTCATTGCATCCACTGAAAATAAACTTTGTGATCACTTATATTGAGGTGAGTCAGAAAAGAAAGAAAAAATCGGCAATAGTCTCATGAAACACTGTATTCTAGACTCCTTTGTTTAACACAAAAGAGCACTCACTCCTAGCTCTTACAGCAGTGGGCTTTTAAAACATTTGTGCTTTCACTGTAAACCAGTAGCTAAGAATGGGAAGGTGAATATTCAAAACAAAACAAAGCAGTTAGGTTTACCTTCAAATTCAAAAAGAATAGTTTTTGCAGAATTCAAATGCAGCCACAGAAGATAAAACATTTGCTGCTGGTGAGACAGAGCACATCGCCCCAGATGTCAGTGTTAGTTATCGCCGGAGAGCTGAATATCAGAAACCGATTCACATCTCACGATAGCTGTGCCCCTGATCGTAAGCCACCTTTTTTCCCTTAAACAAACTCATATTTTCCTCACATTCGAGAATTTTTGAGGCTGAATGCTTTCAAGACACCTGGAGGTTGATCTTCAGATTCAAAGTACCATAGCAGTTAAAGATTGTTATCCACAAGCCCAGCGCTGGTGGCTGGCATTTGAAATCCCAGGGAGAAGAGAAAAGCAGGAAACTGATGCAGTAAGCACCGTGTGCAGTTACGCATCAGCAAAGACTCACCCACTTGCTCTGCTCCCAGGGAAGTAGCAAAGGACCGTTCATTAACGCAGTAAAGTCTCATAAAAGAAAAATCCTAGGAAACACAGTCATGGGCTGTGCAGTAGGATTTTATGGTCATTCAACTCCATCCAGCCAGCCCTAAACTAACCTTTTCCAGGATGCTATGAAGAGTTACAAAAGAAGAAGCAAAAGATAAGTTTCAGTGAGAAAAGGAAAATGATATTATGAAACATTCAAACACTGCAAACAAAAGAGTTCTTAGAACTCTTATTATCAAAAGACATTTTTCCTGAGTCTAAGGTGATTATGGTTCAGGCTCTCAATACTAATGACTTTGTACCAGAATAAGCATCAATACTGATCCAATCCCTCGTTCATTTTGCTAAACACAAGACTAAATTCCTTTGGAATTCAACTAAATTCTAATAATTCCTTCCATTTATTTTTGTACACCATTTCTACCTTTTTAAAATAATTTCTTGGGGTCTTTATTTTTTAATTTAAGTGTAGTCGATTTACAATGTTGCGTTAGTTTCAGGTATACAGCAAAGTGGTTCAGTTATACACACATATATATAAATCTATTCTTTCTCAGAGTCTTTTCCATTTTAGGTTATTACAAGATATTGAATATAATTCCCTGTGCTATACAGAAGGTCCTTGTTGTTTATCTGCCTTATATATAGTAGTGTGTATATGTTAATCCCAAACTCCTAATTTATCCCTCCCCCCAGCTTTCCCCTTTGGTAACCACAAGTTTGTTTTCGATGTCTGTGGGTCTTTTTCTGTATTATAATTAACTACATTTGTATCATTTTTCTTTTTAGATTCCACATATAAGCGTGTTTCTACCTTCTTCTGTTCTCAGGGTCGGCACTCTGTCTACCACCTCCGGGTCAGCCCCTCCCTTCCTCCCTTCCCTTTCTAAAATTTGTATGCTTCAGAGAAGACAAAAATAAGTCTCTGGTAGGTAACATCTCACATTTCATCCTGCCTACTCTTCTTTCTCACTCCTTGATGCACAACAAGTTTGAAGATCAAGACCTATGTAACGTGTCCCCATTGTGCTACGTAAGGCAGAGACAGTTCATAGGAGAGGGAAGGCTTATCCACGGCAAATGTTGCCCAAGAGATTCCTTCTTCTCAAGCTATTTTTGCACAAAGAGGTACTTCTGTTGATGGCCCCAGTTATCAACAATTAAATGGAAACCAAAACTTTGGAGCTGCAAGGTTGATGAGAGATGGATCAACTGGTCCAAACTGTCTTGAAGTTGAGGATGTTCATATGCAGAGAAGGTAAATACCATGCCCATGATCGCCCAGCTTGTGAGCAGAAAACTGATAGCTGAAGATGTTAATTCTGAGATACCCAACTGCTGGTAATTGAGTCCGATCTAATATCTACGTATTACTAGACTCAACCATGACCCATCCAAGACATCACTCCTACCTCTAGTCAACTTGTCCTGCATTTGGGAACACATCCAGCATCTAAAATAATGCTTACTGTCAATCACATTGTTTATAGTTTCCAAAAGACAGACTATGAGACCACATTCTGAGGCCCATAAGCAAGAAATCATAAAACTTTTAGCATATTTTTACATAAATATGCACATCTTGGCCTGTTCCAGTCTATGGAAATTGGGGAACAGTTGAAGTTAAAAAAATTTTTCCCATCTTGACTGTACGTCCTAATTCTCACAGAAACACCTTGAATCAAGAAATGTTTTGTAGTGACCCTTGATGTTTTGACAGCTGTAGAAACACAAATGAGTAAGACGTGACCTAAAATAGCTTACATGCAGGAATAGTAACATACAAAAGCATGAATCATGACAGTCTGCAGTCAAGTGCTAAACTTCCAGGAACAGAATGCAGTTCAATGGAACACGATCTAGGAAGACAGGCAGAGCCTTTAAATGGCAGAGAGGGAGAAACCATAAACAAAGGCCCCAAATGAGCAGGATGGACCAGTGAAGAAATCACACTGAGCTGGACAAAGCAGAGAAGAGGTGCTGAGGCAGCCTGGGAGATCACGTAGGAATTTGTTTCAGGCGTTCCAGACAGGAACCCCAGAGCAGGGATTGAGATTTAATACATAACGGAATAGAGTACATGGTCCAAGTTTATCAATCCTTTAGACGGACCTCTGCCACAATTTACTGAACCTGTCTGGGAAGCACAGGTGGAAACCAGGGAGGTGACAAATGAAAACAAAAACTTGTTGCAGATTGCAGATTTCTGAGTTTTTAATTCATGCCTTTATTCAGCAAAATATTTCTTCTCCATCATCTTGCCAAGGAAATTGGTTTTTTTTTCTTACCTTTTGTTCTGATTTTCTTTCAAGTTGACTTCAATTGCTTATATACATATATTTTTCTTTTTTACACTAAACTCATTAGTGACCATTGTTTTCCCTATTCTGCAAAGTTCCAGCTTTGAGCATGAAAAGAAAAGCAACATCAATGAAACTCAGCATCTTCCCGCCACAGTCTGACCTACCCTGAAGTCCGGGCCATTTCGCATAAATCATTTCCACATGCCTCAAGTCTAAAAGCAAGGCTGAGAGATGTTACTACTTAAATCTCAGTTGAGGTGATATAAATTAAGGTTTTCCCCAAAGAAACTAAATATAACCATAAGTTTTTTAAAAAAATTTTGCCAAAGAAAAAGGAAATACAAAAGCCACCATGTTTAATGTAAAATGTTATAGATTTTTATCTAGAAAATTTCAACTAATTCTAAGGAAATTCACCATCGATCATCCTTATTTAGTTTCTTTGGCGAAAGAATGAAAGATTAGATCTTACTGTGCCACCCAATCATTCACCTTAATATTCCTGTGTAAGAACACAGACTGGAGGAAAAGCAGTGTGCTCTGACAACTCAAGGCAACACACAAGCATGCAGATGCTAATGCAAGTTGAACCCCTGACTTTCCACATTACTCAAGCAAATCATCTGATGCTCTGGCCTTCTGACCAGCCCTGTGGCAACACCTTGTCAAAAGCAATCCTAGCAATAAAAATCATACTTCTGTACGTAAGTTCTACAACTTCAAGTGGACTCATTTTACTTCAACATGTTCTGTAAAATTTACTGTGACTTACTCGACTTAGAATTCTTAGGCGAAGAGTGTGTGTGTGTGTGTACACAGGCACACACATCATGATTAACTAAGGTTTTCATTTGACAATTACATGTCTTGTATGCCAAAGCCTTGGAAAAGTATGTTGGATTGTATTAACAGTCTCTCCTGAGAGATCCTGAAACACTGAAATTACATCAGTCATTGAAAACGTACCCCCCTGGAAAAGCAGAACAAGCTATGAAGACAACTGGACTATTCTTGGTCTTGAATGCAAAGCTTCCTTTAGAGTCCAAGGACACAAGGAAACGTGACATGACCAAGAGAAAGGATGCAGTCAGCTGGAAAGGAAGAGTAGGAATGTCATGTCTGGGTCCTCTCCCCAGCACAGAGCAAATGTGAAGAGCACTGTCAAAGCCCGCACAGTGTGACTCTGGCATTGATTCTGACTGAGGGAAGGAGCAGAAATAACATGCTGCGAAGGACTGTATAATGGTAATGTATTTACTCTCATTTCAGGGGGAAGGGAACCATGCAGAGAGCAGAGTAAAGAGGTTACTTATGTTTATACTTTGAGAACGTTGAAAGTACAGGATACTGGACTGCCAGGGTAAGCAGAAAGGTGTCGTGATCCATAACAAGGAGATAAGAGAAATGTTGAACAAGATGTCCAAATGATATGAAGGATGCTTAAAGCATCAACATGGCCAGATGGACCATTATCTGACTTAGGGGCTGGAGAAGGGCACTCAGCTGAAGTCCTCTGGGTCTGAAGGGAAAACAGAGCCTGATGCTAACTCGTCTGGTTGTTAATGTAAATACCAGGTGACTCAGCAGCATCTGGGTAAACAGCTAGGGCTTAATATGGAAACTGTCCTATCTTACAATTGTGAACAAAACCTTGTTTTAAAACTGTAATTGGGAATTCCCTGGAGGTCTGGTGGTTAGGACTCCACACTTCCATTACAGGGGCCATGGGTTCAATTCCCTGGTCGGGGAACTAAGATCTCGCAAGCCGTGGGACAAAAAAATGCTATAAATAAAATATAATAATAAAACCATAATTATTAAAGAAAGGTATCAGTCGAATCACTTACTTCTCTCAATACACTGTCTCCTAGAATTTTTATAAACTCTGACTTAAGACCCAAAGTTCTATTACTCTCCCTTGATTAATTTACTTTCAGAATTTTCTGGTCCTGTGATACCCGTTGACTTCCTATCTTCCAAAATATAAACTAACCGAGCAATGGGTAAACCCATAGGAACTAATGCGATCGACAACATGAAAGGAATTATAAAACAGTATTTATTGGCCACTTCATTTCCTATTTCCTTATTAAGTAATTGTTATAGATTGTGACAGGAATTGTACATATATTTTTTAAAAACGGCTATGTGAAATTCTGTCGGCAAAAAGCAAGATTTTTTTTTGGCTTGAAGAAGCATGTGACTCATCTGATCCATATTATCAACCAGAACTCGGGGGTAAGTTGGCCTTGAAAACGTTCCCTAGAAGAGCCAAGTTTGTATTTAGACAAAATTAAGACTCCTGTTTTCAATATAATAGGCAAAACCATCTCTTTTTTTAACATCTTTATTGGAGTATAATTGCTTTACAATGGTATCTTAGTTTCTGCTTTGTAACACACTGAATCACTTATACATATACATATGTTCCCATCTCTCTTCTCTCTTGCATCTCCCTCCCTCCCACCATCCCTATCCCACCCCTCTAGGTGGTCACAAAGCACCGAGCTGATCTCCCTGTGCTATGCGGCTGCTTCCCATTAGCTAGCTATTTTAAGTTTGGTAGTGTATATATGTCCATGCCACTCTCTCACTTTATCACAGCTCACCCTTCCTGCTCCCCATATCCTCAAGTCCGTTCTCCAGTACGTCTGTGTCTTTATTACTGTCTTGCCTCTAGGTTCTTCATGACTTTTTTTTCCCTTAGATTCCATATATATGTGTTAGCATACGATATTTGCTTTTCTCTTTCTGACTTACCTCACTCTGTATGACAGACGCTAGGTCCATCCATTTCACTACAAACAACTCAATTTCATTTCTTTCTATGGGTGAGTAATATTCCATTGTATATATGTGCCACATCTTTATCCATTCATCTGTCGATGGACACTTAGGTTGCTTCCATGTCCTGGCTATTGTAAATAGAACTGCAATGAACATTTTGGTACATGACTCTTTTTGAATTATGGTTTTCTCAGGGTATATGCCCAGTAGTGGGATTGCTGGGTCAGATGGTAGTTCTATTTTTAGTTTTTTAAGGAACCCCCATACTGTTCTCCATAGTGGCTGTATCAATTTACATTCACACCAAAAGAGCAAGAGGGTTCCCTTTTCTCCACACCCTCTCCAGCATTTATGGTTTGTAGATTTCTGATGACGGCCATTCTGACCAGTGTGAGATGATATCGCATTGTAGTTTTGATTTGCATTTCTCTAATGATTAATGATGTTGAGCATTCTTTCATGTATTTGTTGGCAATCTGTATATCTTCTTTGGAGAAATGTCTATTTAGGTCTTCTGCCCATTTTTGGATTGGGTTGTATGTTTTTCTGATATTGAGCTGCATAAGCTACTTTTAAATTTTGGAGATTAATCCTTTGTCAGTTGCTTCATTTGCAAATATTTTCTCCCATTCTGAGGGCTGTCTTTTTGTCTTGTTTATGGTTTCCTTTGTTGAGCAAAGGCTTTTAAGTTTCATTAGGTGCCATTTCTTTATTTTTGTTTTTATTTCCATTTCTCTAGGAGGTGGGTTAAAAAGGATCTAGCTGTGATTTACATCATAGAGTGTTCTGTGTGTTTTCCTCTAAGAGTTTGATAGTGTCTGGCCTTACATTTAGGTCTTTAATCCATTTTGAGTTTATTTTTGTGTATGGTGTTAGGAAGTGTTCTAATTTCATACTTTTACATGTAGCTGTCCAGTTTTCCGAGCACCGCTTATTGAAGAGGCTGTCTTTTCTCCACTGTATATTCTTGCCACCTTTATCAAAGATAAGGTGACCATAGGTGCATGGGTTTATCTCTGGGCTTTCTATCCTGTCCCACTGATCTATATTTCTGTTTTTGTGCCAGTACCATGCTGTCTTGATGACTGTAGCTTTGTAGCATAATCTGAAGTCAGGGAGCCTGACTCCTCCAGTTCCATTATTGTTTCTCAAGACTGCTCTGTCTATTGGGGGTCTTCAGCATTTCCATACAAATTGTGAAATTTTTTGTTCTAGTTCTGTGAAAAATGCCAGTGGTAGTCTAACAGTGATTGCATTGAATGTGTAGCTTGCTTTGGGTAGTAGAGTCATTTTCACAATGTTGATTCTTCCAATCCAAGAACACGGTATATCTCTCCATCTGTACGTATCAACTTTAATTTATTTCAACACTGTATTATAATTTTCTGCATACAGGTCTTTTGTCTCCTTAGGTAGGTTTATTCCTACATATTTTATTCTTTTTTTGCAATGGTAAATGGGAGTGATTTCACTTTCAGATTTTTCATCATTAGTTTATAGGAATGCTAGAGATTTCTGTGCATTAATTTTGTATCCTGCTACTTTACGAAATTCATTGATTAGCCCTAGCAGTTTTCTGGTAGCATCTTTAGGATTCTCTATGTATAATGTCATGTCATCTGCAAACAGTGACAGCTTTACTTCTTTTCCTATTTGGATTCCTTTTATTTCTTTTTCTTCTCTGATTGCTGTGGCTAAAACTTCCAAAACTATGTTGATAAGAGCGGTGAGAGTGGGCAACCTTGTCTTTTTCCTGGTCTTACTGGAAATGGTTTCAGTTTTTCACCATTGAGGATGATGTTGGCTGTCGGTTTGTCATACATGGCCTTTATTATGTTGAGGAAAGTTCCCTCTATGCCTACTTTCCGGAGGGTTTTTATCATAAATGGGTGTTGAATTTTGTCAAAAGCTTTCTCTGCATCTACTGAGATGATCATATGGTTTTTCTCCTTCAATTTGATAAAATGGTGTATCACATTGATTGATTTGCATATACTGAAGAATCCTTGCATTCCTAGAATAAACACCACTTGATCATGGTGTATGATTCTTTTAATGTGCTGTTGGATTCTGTTTGCTGGTATTTTGTTGAGGATTTTGCATCTATGTTCATCAATGATAATGGCCTGTAGTTTTCTTTCTTTGTGACATCTTTTTCTGGTTTTGGTATCAGGGTGATGGTAGCCTCATAGAATGAGTTTGGGAGTGTTCCTCGCTCTGCTACATTTTGGAAGAGTTTGAGAAGGATAGGTGTTAACTCTTCTCTAAATATTTGATAGAATTCGCCTGTGAAGACATCCGGTCCTGGGCTTTTGTTTGCTGAAAGCTTTTTAATCACAGTTTCAATTTCAGTGCTTGTGATTGGTCTGTTCATATTTTCTATTTCTTCCTGGTTCAGTCTTGGCAGGTTGTGCATTTCTATGAATTTGTCAGTTACTTCCAGGTTGTCCATTTTATTGGCACATAGTTCCTTGTAGTAATCTCTCGTGATCCTTTGTATTTCTGCAGTGTCAGCTGTTACCCCTCCTTTTTCATTTCTATTTCTATTGATTTGGGTCTTCTCCCTTTTTTTCTTGATGAGTCTGCCTAATGGTTTATCAATTTTGTTTATCTTCTCAAAGTACCAGCTCTTAGTTTTATTGATATTTGCTATTGTTTCCTTCATTTCTTTTTCATTTATTTCCGATCTGATCTTTATGATTTCTTTCCTTCTGCTAACTTTGGGGTTAGTTTGTTCTTCTTTATCTAATTGCTTTAGGTGTAAAGTTAGTTTGTTTATTTGAAATGCTTCTTGTTTTTTAAGGTAGGATTGTATTGCTATAAACCTCCCTCTTAGAACTGCTTTCCCTGCATCCCATAGGTTTTGGGCCGTCGTGTTTTCATTGTCATTTGTTTCTAGATATTTTTTGATTTCCTCTGTGATTTCTTCAGTGATCTCTTGGTTATTACGTAGTGTATTGTTTAGCCACCATGTGTTTGTATTTTTTACAGATATTTTCCTGTAATTGATATCCAGTCTCATAGCGCTGTGGTTAGAAAAGATACTTGATACGATTTCAATTTTTTTTAATTTACCAGGCTTGACTTGTGACACAAGGTATGATCTATCCTGGAGAATGTCCCATGAGCACTTGAGAAGGATGTGTATTCTGCTGTTTTTGGATGGAATGTACTGTAAATATCAATTAAGTCCATCTTGTATAATGTATCATTTAAACCTTGTGTTTCCTTATTTATTTTCATCATGGTTGATCCATCCATTGGTGAAAGTGGGGTGTTAAAAGTTCCCTACTATTATCGTGTTACTGTCAGTTTCCCCTTTTATGGCTGTCAGCATTTGCCTTATGTATTGAGGTGCTCCTATGTTGGGTGCATAAATATTTACAATTGTTGTACCTTCTTCTTTGATTGATCCCTTGATCATTATGTAGTGTCCTTCTTTGTCTCCTATAATAGTCTTCATTTTAAAGCCTGTTTCGTCAGATCTGAGAACTGCTACTCCAGCTTTCTTCTGATTTCCATTTGCATGGAATATCTTTTTCCATCCCCTCACTTTCAGTCTGTATGTGTCCCTAGGTCTGAAGTGGGTCTCTCGTAGACAGCATATATATGGGTCTTGTTTTTGTATCCATTCACCCAGTCTATGTCTTTTGGTGGGAGCATTTAATCCATTTACATTTAAGGTAATTATGGATATGTATATTCCTATTCCCATTTTCTTAATTGTTTTGGGTTTGTTATTGTAGGTCTTTTCCTTCTCTTGTGTTTCCTGCCTAGAGAAGTTCCTTTAGCATTTGTTGTAAAGCTGGTTTGGTGGTGCTGAATTCTCTCAGCTTTTGCTTGTCTGTAAAGGTTTTAATTTCTCCATCAAATCTGAATCAGATCCTTGCTGGGTAGAGTAATCTTGGTTGTAGGTTTTTCTCCTTCATCACTTTAAATATGTCCTACCACTCCCTTCCGGCTGGCAGAGTTTCTGCTGAAAGATCAGCTGTTAACCTTATGGGGATTCCCTTGTGTGTTATTTGTTGTTTTTCCCTTGCTACTTTTAATATTTTTTTCTTTGTATTTAATTTTTGACAGTTTGATTGATATGTGTCTTGGCATCTTTCTCCTTGGATTTATCCTGTATGGGACACTCTGTGCTTCCTGGACTTGATTAACTATTTCCTTTCCCATATTAGGGAAATTTTCCACTATAATCTCTTCAAATATTTTCTCAGTTCCTTTCTCTTTCTCTTCTTCTTCTGGGACCCCTATAATTTGAATGTTGGTGCGTTTAATGTTGTCCCAGAGGTCTCTAACACTGTCCTCAATTCTTTTCATTCTTTTTTATTTATTCTGCTCTGCAGTACTTATTTCCACTATTTTCTTCCAGGTCACTTATCCCTTCTTCTGCTACTGATTCCTCCTAGAAAATTTTTAATTTCATTTATTGTGTTGCTCATCATTGTTTGTTTGCTCTTTAGTTCTTCTAGGTCCTTGTTAAACGTTTCTTGTATTTTCTCTATTCTATATCCAAGATTTTGGATCACCTTTACTATCATTATTCTGAATTCTTTTTCTAGTAGACTGCCTATTTCCTCTTCATTTGTTAGGTCTGGTGGGTTTTTATCTTCCTCCTCCATCTGCTGTGTGTTTTTCTGTCTTCTCATTTTGCTTGGGGTCTCCTGTGTTTGGGGTCTCCTTTTCGCAGGCTGCAGGTTCGTAGTTTCCGTTGTTTTTAGTGTCGGTCCCCAGTGGTTAAGGTTGGTTCAGTGGTTTGTGTAGGCTTCCTGGTGGAGGGGACTAGTGCCTGTGTTCTGGTAGATGAGGCTGGATCTGTCTTTCTGGTGGGCAGGTCCACGTCTGGTGGTGTGTTTTGGGGTGTCTGTGGCCTTATTATGATTTTAGGCAGCCTCTCTGCTAATGGATGGAGTTGTGTTCATGTCTTGGTAGTTGTTTGGCATAGGGTGTCCAGCACTGTAGCTTGCTGGTCATTTGGTGAAGGTGGGTGTTGGGTGTTGAAATGGAGATCTCTAGGAGATTTTCGCCATTTGATATTACATGGAGCTGGGAGGTCTCTTGTGGACCAGTGTCCTGAAGTTGGCTCTCCCACCTCAGAGGCACAGCCCTGACGCTTGGCTGAAGCACCAAGATCCTTTCATCCACACGGCTCAGAATAAAAGGGAGAAGAAAAAGAAAGAAAGAAAGGAAGAAAGGAAGAAAGGAAGGAAGGAAGGAAGGAAGGAAGGAAGGAAGGAAGGAAGGAAGGAAGAAGATAAAATAAAATAAAAGTTATTAAAATAAAAAATAATTAAGAAAACAATTTTTAAGTAAAAAAAAAGAAAAATGGACAGACAGAACACTAAGAGAAATGGTAGCAAAGCTATACAGAGAAAATCATACACAGAAGCATACACATACACACTCACAAAAAGAGAAAAAGGGGGAAAAAAATATATATATCTTTGCTCCTGAAGTCCACCTCCTCAATTTGGGATGATTCCTTGTCTATTCAGGTTTTCCACAGATGCAGGGTACATCAAGTTTATTGTGGAGATTTAATCCGCTGCTCCTGAGGCTGCTAGGAGAGATTTCCTTTATCTTCTTTGTTCGCACAGCTCCCGGGGTTCAGCTTTGGATTTGGACCCGCTTCTGCGTGTAGGTTGCCTGAGGTCATCTGTTCTCCACTCAGACGGGACGGGGTTAAAGGAGCCGCTGATTCGGGGGCTCTGGCTCACTCAGGCCGGGGGGAAGGGGGGTACGTATGCGGGGCGAGCCTGCGGCGGCAGAGGCCGCCGTGACATTGCACCAGCCTGAGGGGCACCATGCGTTCTCCCGGGGAAGTTGTTCCTGGATCCCGGGACCCTGGCAGTGGCGGGCTGCACAGGCTCCCCAGAAGCGGGGTGTGGACAGTGACCTGTGCTCGCACACAGGCTTCTTGATGGCGGCAGCAGCAGCCTTAGCGCCTCATGCCCGTCTCTGGAGTCCGCGCTTTTAGCCGCGGCTCGCGCCCGTCTCTGGAGCTCCTTTAAACAGCGCTCTTAATCCCCTCTCCAAGCGCACCAGGAAACAAAGAGGGAAGAAAAAGTCTCTTGCCTCTTCGGCAGGTCCAGACTTTTCCCGGACTCCCTCCCGGCCAGCCGTGGCGCACTAACCCCCTGCAGGCTGTGTTCACGCCGCCAACCCCAGTCCGCTCCCTGGGATCCAACGGAAGCCCGAGCCTCAGCTCCCAGCCCCACCCGCCCCGGCGGGTGAGCAGACAAGCCTCTCAGGCTGGTGAGTGCCGGTCGGCAGCGATCCTCTGTGCAGGAATCTCTCCGCTTTACCCCCCGCACCCCTGTTGCTACGCTCTCCTCCGCGGCGCCAAAGCTTCCCCCCTCCGCCACCCGCAGTCTCCGCCCGCGAAGGGGCTTCCTAGTGTGTGGAAACCTTTCCTCCTTCACAGCTCCCTCCTACTGGTGCAGGTCCCGTCCCTATTCTTTTGTCTCTGTTTTTTCTTTTTTCTTTTGCCCTACCCAGGGACGTGGGGAGCTCCTTTGCCTTTTGGTCTTCTGCCAGCGTTCAGTAGGTGTTCTGTAGGAGCTGTTCCACGTGTAGATGTATTTCTGATGTGTTTGTGGAGAGGAAGGTGATCTCCATGTCTTACTCTTCCATCATCTTGAAGCTCCTCCCAGACCATCTCTTGATGACTTACCCTTCCCAAAGTTTCCTTTTTTGAAGGACAGGTACATTGATTTGGATTCTATTTTATATTCCATTTCCCACAGCCAGTAAGACTTACCAAGCATCACTTTTACCGTTTCCTATCTAAGGGAAGAAAAATATAACTACCAAAGATAAGTGAAAAAATATATAATCTTAAAATATTATATACTGCAACCAAGTTATAATGACTTGGAAAAAATTCATAAAACTTGATTGATTTCACTTCAATTATTTTCCAACTGATGATTCATTACAGCAATACCACATCTTTAGATCTCCCCATCTTTAGAACCCTGAGGGATCTTAAACCTTGCAGTATTAGGACGAATGGGAGACAAGCAGAGACTCTTCCTACCTTCTTTTCCCTCTCCTAAAACTAATCTTATGAAACATTGAAGTTATATCTGCTTTTCAAGTTAGTTGTTCGAACAAAATGGGTTTGAACTGAGTAGGTCCAGTTATACATCTTACACACAAGTCTTTTTCAATAAATATAGTACCTATATTTTCATTTTACAGATCTTTAGATTAACTAAGTGTGGGTGAAAGTTTGTGGTCGATTAGAGATCACAAGACATGGAATCAAAAGAACCAGTGGTTTTTTGTGTTTTTTTTTTTTTGCGGTATGCGGGCCTCTCACTGTTGTGGCCTCTCCCGTTGTGGAGCACAGGCTCCGGACGCGCAGGCTCAGCGGCCATGGCTCACGGGCCCAGCCGCTCCACGGCACGTGGGATCCTCCCAGACCAGGGCACGAACCCGTGTCCCCTGCATCGGCAGGCGGACCCCCAACCACTGCACCACCAGGGAAGCCCAAGAACCAGTGTTTGAGTCCTGATTCTACCCAAACTGTTTCAGCTTCCTGCCTTTGGGTGAGTCATTTTACAATTCCTTTGTTTCAGAGGCAGAGACGGCAGTATTCAGATTTTCAACTGCAAGGATGTCGGTGGCCCTAACACCCCTGCGTTATTCCAGGGGCAACTGTACATACATCTGAAGGTAGTATTTGTACATATGTGCAAGTCATCAATGATCTGGGTTTCAGACAATGTCTGGGCCACAACTGCATTCAAGGACTCCTAGCAATCATTCACCCTCCATAGGGTGTGGAGCAGAGCCCAGCAGCAGGGGCTGAGGTTGGAAGGTTGAAAAGCAGAGGAGGAAATGCAGGAGAGAGAAGCAATGGAAGCAGAGAGGAGAGGCTCCTGGTGAGAGGAGCCTAAGGTGTATGAGTGTGGAACATGGAATAAGCCCGAAGAAATAGTCCTTTACTGTTTTCATCTGCAAGTTCTCTTTAAAAAGTCATTTAGACAAAAGATCTTAGAAGTCCTCATTTAAGATGTGGTACATATATACAATGGAATACTACTCAGCCATGAAAAAGAATGAAATAATGCCATTTGTAGCAACACAGATAGACCTAGAGATTATCATACTAAGTCAGAAACAGAAAGACAAATATCATATGATATCACTTATATATGGAATCTAAAATATGACACAATTGGACTTATCTACAAAACGGAAACAGACTCACAGACATACAGAGCAGACTTGTGATTGCCAAGGGGGGGCTGGGGGAGGGAAGGATAGGGAGTTTAGGGTTAGCAAATGCAAACTATTATATACAGGATGGATAAACAACAGGGTCCTACTGTGTAGCACAAGGAACTATATTCAATATCCTGTGATAAACCATAATGGAAAAGAATATGAAAAAGAATATTATATATATGTATAACTGAATCACTTTGCTATACAATAGAAATTAACACATTGGAAATCAAAATAAAATTTTTTTAGAAGTCCACATTTAAAAAATGTCATTTAGAAGACAGTAAATTAGACCTGTACCTAAATCACAAACAAGTTGGACACTCTGGGGTACAGAAGAGACAAACTATTCACTAATTAAGTCTGTCAACTTTCTCCCTATACATGGTGGAGAGAAGATATGGGTCTGAAAATTTCTACTGATATTCCTATTCGGTGGCAGTCGTGGACAGGCTCAGTTTCTGGGCCTGCATCACTCAGAAGGAGGAGGAAAGTAATCTCTAAAAATAAACCAATTTCCACAGAAATGTAAGCATCCTCTTGAGATTTCCTGGGTTGGGTACTTGACCTGTATGTGGTTACACAGCGTAACACCTGATATTCAGCATCAAGGTTAATGCACTTTGATAGATAATATAAATGACAGAAATAATAATATAAAGAACAAAAATCATCTAAACAGTCAACTTTTGTCAAAGGGCTGATGGCACTCTTAGCAAGCAGACAGGTGCATTAGTGAACCAGACATTCCCCCAAACAAAACATCTACTGCCCATCAGAATAACCTCTATTAGGTCTACCGCTATCTTTTATTGTTCTATTTTATGCCTATTCTCGGTTACTCTTCTACAGGTGCCAGGCTATAATACTGAGGACAAGAACTCCTTTGAAGGTGAAAACAATTTTACATAATAACAAGAACGTGATCTTGAAAACCAAGGAAACAATGTACAATTTCAGGGTCATATAAGTTGAAAAAAAAAGGGGTATTTATTTTGTCATTAACTATTTAATAATGCATTTACCTTTGTCTGACATAGAAAATAAATTGACATTACCTTCTTTAGGGACATTTGTTCTAGTTTATTTTGCTATGCATAGACATATTAAATATAAATGAATATTTGATATGGTTAAGTTGCTTTTGTTACTTAATAGTCGTATTTTGAAATAAATATCAGATATATACTTTATATGGCGGAGGTGAGTGAGAATCCTTCTCATGCCTTTTACAAAACATCAAATTCTCAGGAGAAAACAGATCTGTGCTGCTTTGCCCCAAGATGCAATAGCACCCTCAGCAGATAGGTAAACGGCAAAAGGCTAAATTTATGATTACACTAGAGGCAAAGTCTGGATTCCGATGATCTCATCAAGCAGTCATGATGAGACCTGGTGAACTGGGTGATATCTCATACTGCCAAGAAATGCACAGAGATGAAGCAAAATAAAAAGGCATTAAGAAAGGATTGGAAAGTCTTGGCTACAAAGTAGGCCATCTGAAAAAGACCGAGCATTTTAATTGGCTACACACTCAAATGCATCAAAGGTATGATATCACTTGCCAAAAAGGTAGCACAGAAAGACGGTGTTCATGGAATGAGAGTGCGGAAAGGAAAAACACCGATCTCTTGGTACCCTGATCTTTTTCAGGAAGCAACCAGGATATTCAGTTCAGTTTTTGGACTCCCATTTCAAGTGGTGCATTGAAATCTAGAAGACATTCAGAGGATGTGCACGATGGGGGCAGGACAGAAAATATGCCATTGGGGGTGGGGAAGAAAGGGAGTAGCTGCTTAGTCTGAAAAGGAGCCCAATTCAGGAAAATAAGAGAGCATCCAAGTCTGACTCTGTGCCTCCCTTGATCCCCAACTTCCACAAATATAAAGTGACCACACACAGCACTCAGGGCCTTCATGACTTTACCCCTCCACCCATTTCCACCCCAGTCCTCTGCTCTCCGCTTGAACTGTAACTCCTGCCTTATGGAGCCAACACACAGCAGGATGCCTCCCTGCTTTTGCGCTACTGTTCCTTTTCTTAAGGTGCCCTTTCACCTCTGCATTCCTTCTTCCTGGGATAACTCCCCCTCATCTTTAAGACTCAGATCAAACTTATTTACTCTTGAAAACATTTTCGCTCCCTCCTCTAATGAGGGGAATAATGACCCACGTATAACTTCCCTGTTAGCAGGGGAACTGGAAAGCAGAGATTCCATCTAACTTCTAATGGCTGTGAATGACTTTAGCTGAATTGAGCTGAATGTCCATGATATTAAAAGGTGAACGCGCTTCCATCAACCACAAATATATACTGAATTCCTATTAAGGGCCAAGCAGTGAGGCAGTGGGCTAAGTTAGCTAATACCAGAGACAAAGAAAGCGAGTAGATACTCATCTCAGTAATGCAACAACTTTTTTTTTTTTTACCAGAATCAAACACTTATTTATTTATTTGGGCGTGCCGCACAGCAGGTGGGATCTTAGTTCCCCGACCAGGGATCAAACCCGCACCCCCTGCATTGGAAGCACAGAGTGTTAACCACTGGACCGCCAGAAGTCCCTGGAACAACTTTTAAATAATGAGATCTGCTTGGAAATGGAATAGAACACCTAGGAAAGAAGTTTGTTCACCATCACTGAAAGTGTCAGGAACACCACATAAAAATTATTTCATAATTGGGAGGCTGTATTAGAGCACTAGGAACTTTCTAAGAGCCCTCCCAACACTAAGATGCTATAGTGTCTTCTGCTATACTTCTTGTCAAAGGTGAGATAAACATATCCATTTGCATCTTTCAGTAACATAGCGATAGCTACGCAGTTCTACATTTAGTTAAACTAAAGTACTCAAGGAAAGCTTTCGCTGCAGGGCGTCACGATACAGCCAGAAAATAAACTGCTAAAATGTGAGCTAGTACTTAGCACTTCTAATTTCCTTAGCTAATGAAGGAAAAGCATTTCCTGTGCGATTTCTGTGTACGTGTGTGTGCACCATCTGTGTGTGCAAACATGCAGTTAAATGTTTGTCTAAGTTCTATCATCAGAAATTACAGAACACAAAATACTGCACACTTGCAATGTACTCCTGCATTATCATCAAAAGTGGCCACATTTAAGAACAAATAAAAGGAGAGAATGCATTTTGTACTACGTGACACTAAATTGAATAACTATTAGCATTTAATGACATGCAGTGAAACAAGAACAAAACTGGCCATTGTTCAAATGAACTACTGACTCAGGGTCCAAATAAGAAAGGGAATAGATTTCAAAACGCTCACAGATGCAGCAGTATGCAGGCAATGTGTGGGCAGCAGAGCAGGGTGGTAATAAGCAAGCACTGTGTGCCCAGTCTCCCGGGCTGCGACCAGTGACCTACAGCTGTGTGCTCCTGGGCAACTTACTTAACTCCAGTCTACCTCAGTTTCCATGACTGTAAAATGAGGATAATATCACCTACCTAATAGATATTTGAGGAGCACTGAATGAGATAAGCCCTGTAGGGCACTAAGAACAGTGTTGACACAGGGTAAGGATTCACAAATGTAAGCTGTCATGATTGTACCAAGACACATTTTCAAACTAGTGGATCCACAGTTATCAATATAAAGTGAAATGTTATATTCATTGCAGCACTATTTACAATAGCCAAGACATGGAAGCCACCTAAACGTCCACCGACAGATGAATGGATAAAGAAGATGTGGTATACATACATATACAATGGGATATTAGCCACAGAAAAGAATGAAATAATGCCATTTGCAGCAACATGGATGGACCTAGAGATTATCATACTAAGTGAAGTAAGACAGAGACAGATATTACATGGTATCACTTATATGTGGAATCTAAAAAATAATACAAATCAACTTATTTCCAAACAGAAAGAGACTCACAGATATAAAAAAGAAATTTATGGTGCCAAAAGGGAAAGAGACAAATTAGGAGTAGGGGATTAACAGATACACACTACTATATATAAGATAGATAACCAACAAGGACCTACTGTATAGCACAGGCAACTATACTCAATATTTTGTAATGACCTGTAAGGGAAGAGAATCTGAAAAAGAAAAAATATGTATATGTACAACTGAATCGCTGTTCTGTACACCTGAAACTAACATGATATTGTAAATCAACTATACTTCAATAAAAAAATAAAAAATGAAAAATAAACAAAAAACAAACAAAAAAGCCAAATTAAAATGTTATTGTTTATGAGTGTTTATTTACAGGACTAGATTCAAAGGTTACAGAATCATGATTGTTCGATACATGTAAATTACATTCCTTCCCATCAAGCTTTTCATTCTCAGGGTAAGAATCCACCTCACAGCACCGTTAGAGCAATGAAATGAATTACTAATGACAAAGAGCTTAGCTGCTGTCGTTATTATTCCTCCCACTTATCAAACATGTAAGACAAATGTATTTAATACTGTAGGTAAAGCTAATCTCTTCTATGTCTATCAATAACTAAGCCTGAATGCAGTGACGGCTTCTGGAAATGAACTGTTTTCAAATGGAGAAGAATAATGGCTAGTGGCTCCCAGAGCTGCAGAGAAGACGGAAAGGGCTCAAATAGTGCAAGGTGAGCTTGAGATTACACACAGGCAATGAGGCAAATGTTCACAGAAACTGCAACAGGTTAACTCAAAGAGACAGTGAAATCTCCTCCTGAAGAGGACTGACATGTGCTTGGCTGGACGGGGTGGTCACTTCTTACGCTGCCAGTAGAAACGGGAGGCAGAATAACAGCCCTAAAGGTGCCCATGTCCTAATGCTCAGGACTTGTGGATATTTTAGGTTACACGGCAAAGGGGAATTAAGGTTGCAAACAGAATTATGGTCACTAACCAGCCAATCTTCACGTAGGGAGACGATTCTGGATTATCCAGGTTGGACGAATCACAAGGGTCCTGAAAAGTGGAAGAGGGACGCAGAGAGATGGCAGGATGAGGAGAACTCAGCCGGCCACCGCTGACTTTGAAGACGGGAGGACCATACGCCAAGGAATGAGGGCGGCCTCTAGAAGGTGAGGGAGGTAAGGAAATGCATTCTCCCTTAGACCTTCCAGAAAGGTCTACAACCCTGCTGATACCTTTGTTTCAGCCCAGTCAGACTCATGTCAGACTTCTGACCTCCTGAACTGGATGATAATTTGCATTGTAGTAAGCCACTCAGTTTGTGGTTATTTGTTGTAACAGTGACAGAAAACTAACACAACGGGCATCTTTCTACAATACATTGTTTTTCATGATCTGAAATGCAGCGATGGCTCGTGTGAGACTTAATAAAGCCTTCCAGTAGTTTTAATGAATTCTTATTAAAATGTGTTTCAAGTGTTACATTTAAATATATTCAAATAAAATAAATATGAAGTGCAAAATTAAAGAAAAACATAAAGAATGATTTTATAAATGGTTCTAAAATCTGACCAAGTGCAAAATATGTGGCCTAAGATGACAAAGAAAATTTTAGATGAAAAGTAATTTCCACTGGAATTCTAAGTGCAGTAAGGGCAGGACCTGTATCTGTTTTGCTCACTTTAACTTGGTAGAAGTGGTGCTTAGAACTTTAATATAAATAAATGAATGGATGTACAATTAATCATAGTTTTTTGCCACATATACTATGAAAAGGGGGTTATTATCAAATTTGAAAGGTGTTCCTTGTACACTGTCTTTTCTATTTTTTAATGATTTTTTCCTTTGAAATAGACTGCAGTTACTTTAGAATATTAAACTATATAAACAAGAAGACATGTGTTACAAACATAAACAACCCCCTGTTCATTAAAAAGTTTCATTAATATTGATTGAATCAGTATTATGCTATAGACTAAATGTTCGTATTTGACCAAAAATCTTACATTGAAACCTAATCCCCAATGTGATGGTATTTAGTGATGGAGCCTTTGGGGAGGTGGTGATTAGGTCATGAGGTGGAGCCCTCAGGAATGAGATTAGTGCCTTTATAACAGAGACCCCACAGAGCTCCCTCACCCCTTCTGCTATGTAAGGACACAGTGAGAAGACGGCTACCTGTGAGCTAGAGAGTGGGTCCTCACCAGACAGAGAATCTGTCAGCACCTTGGTCTTGGGCTTCCCAGCCTTCAGAATTGTCAAAAATAAATTTGTGTTGTTTATAAACCACCCTGTCTATGGTTCTCTGTTATTGCAGAACTGCCTAAGACATATTATATCATAATGGAAGCTAAGAGTCATTTTCTAATGAAAGTTTCTTTACACAGAACACACGAAGGTATTTTCCCACTTCTTATAAATTCGTCACGTGTGCTTTGTTAAATTACATTCTGGAGGGCCTGGTTGTGGTAGGAAAATCAATTACAAAGATAGAAAACACATAAAGTCCATCCAGCAGGTGCTTATATTTTTCTTATATTTTTAGGGAAAGGTGTTAAGACTCCCTGAATCCAAGGAAATCCTTATACACTGAACTAAAAATAAAGAGGGAAAAAGAAGAGGCGGGGAGTCCATCCAAGTGCTGTAATCATTCCTCATGCCCACACCCAAGTCCCCTCTAAGCCATCAAATGTCTGTGCCGGGTTCAGCTCCCACCATGAGCTCATACTGTGAGATCCAATCCAGCAAGGAGAAGGGAGCCCAGCTGCACTGTTTTCTGGGAAGGAGTGGATAAGCCTCACTCTTGGTCCTTGGTGATCTTCCCATCAGCGCTGGATAACTGCCCTTGTAATAACAACTGGTTCATAAGATTCATCGTCCACTTACAACTACACTTCAACTCTGCATTCTCCCTTTGCCTCGCCCCTGCCTCCCCCTGGTCTGGACTTCTGCCCAGGCTGCCTGCCACTTGGCTTCTCAGAATCCCCGCCTCGGGCCAAACCCTGATACTACTCGTTACTCTCACTTGATCACTTATCCTTCAGCTTTTCGCAGTGAAGGATTGGAATACACAAGAAATGCAGGTGAATCCCGTAGATCTAGATGAACCATGCTAGTCCTTGGGGACTTTGAGCTGAATTGATAGAACCTAAGATTCTGAGTCTCTCCAACTGGTTCCGGAAGCTCACCTCCTGCAGAGGCAAACTGGAAGCAGGGGGAAAGCAGCAGATGGCTGGGACTTCTCCAGGTATAACCAACTGCCACCATGGCCCAAGGCAAAACCATGAAGAAGACAGAATTCGTCTATGGAATCTTCCATTCTCACCTTTGAATTTCCTTTTGTGCTTTTCACTTGCTTCCCAATGCTCCTCTGGCTGTGCAATAAATACCTACCTAGAACTTCTCAGATTCCCCCTCCTTTCCCCTGGGCATCAGTTAAAACCCTCTGTCTCAAAGAATGATAGATTTTGGGGTAGGTCTTAATCGGATTAATACAATTAACACTAAATTGTTCTGTATGTAGAACTCTCCTGCGACATTTTGCTTCCTACAATGTGATTACTAATCTCAATGACTTAATGGAACGTGAAATTTGTAGAATACATGAGAGATCATTTTGACGAGGGAGTTAATTTTTCTTTTAGCTGATTTTCTAAAATAAATGACATTGACTGTAACTACCCCATCAGCACCAACTCCCAGCACTTCTCTCCGTAAGTACCTCTACTCTCCACCTAACTGTACGATAAACAGCCCTTGATTTAGGAAAGAAGGTGAATGTGAGTTTGCCACAGATAAAGCATAAAGAGATTCCACTAAGCGCTTCCTTGGATGGTCAAGAAAACCATGACATGCAGGCAGGGAGCCTAGAAAGTCAACACACTGGCCACGAGGGTACAACCGCTCACCCTAAGAACGGGAGGACTCCTACTGGGCTGCTCATGTCTGAGTGTCTGACTAGTTAAATGGTCAGCTGTTCAGGCTGTTCAGGGCTGACTAGACCAGGCCCTTGGCTTCTTTGCTGGTCTGCTCACTTTGTTCCCTATTTCACTGCCCATGGGCATGTCCATCAAAAGGCTTAAAGAAGAAGGAAGCCAAGGTAATGATTTCAATTGCTTTTTCCCACCTCCAAGAACCCACGTGGGGAGAAAGTTAAAACCAATCTAAACACTATTTAAGTGAATTTCAGAAGATTACACATATCTATGTATTACAACAGCCATTAAGGATCAACTGCCTTCCAGGCAAAAAAGCGCTCTGGGATATTTTTGTTTTATTTTATTATTTTTTATTTCTTTTGCGGTATGGGGGCCTCTCACTGTTGTGGCCTCTCCCGTTGCAGAGCAACAGGCTCCGGACGCGCAGGCTCAGCATCCATGGCTCACGGGCCCAGCCGCTCCGCGGCATGTGGGATCTTCCCGGACCAGGGCACGAACCCGCGTCCCCTGCATCGGCAGGCGGACTCTCAACCACTGCGCCACCAGGGAAGCCCCAACACCTTGATTCTGATTTTGAACTTCTAGCTTCAGAAATGAGAGAATCAATTTCTGTTGCTTTAAGCTCCCCAGTTTGTGGTGATATGTTATGGCAGCCCTAAGAAACCGATACAGCATGAAACAAAACTTTTCCATTTAACAAATGGGAGTGGAGAAGAAAAGCAATCACTTTTTAACCTCCCACCATGTTGGGAAATGACTTGATCTCTTCAACCATCCCTTCCCCTCCTGCCTCCCCAGCACCCACAGGTCTGTTCTTGGTGCTCACTTTTCTTGTCCTGGTTTTGACTGAACCAAGAAATCCCACCAACACTTCACCCAGCACCACCAGTTCCTACCTGACATATATGTTCAAAAGCACAGCGTTGTAATCATGCTATGTGTGCTGTTTTTATGGTTTATGGATTTTTTTCCCCAGAAAAAGGAATCCTTTAGTGATAATAAAATTATATGAAAGTCTGTTCACAGATTTTGCACTTCATGATTTGAAATAAAAGTGCTGTCAGTAAACACTTTTCGTTTTCTTAGCTTGGCCATTATGCAGAAAAAGACTGCCCATCAACGGGATGGAACACAGACTACCCTATGTGGCATGCCTGACCCCAGATTCTATGAGAAATTTCTTCTGAGACAATGAATGGATCTTCTAGATAGTACTTCTTGGTGGTTACACACAAATTTATACAAACGGCTATTAAGAATATATTCCATTACAAAAACGTTAGCATTCAGAAGAGGTTTACCCAAACGCACACTTACTTAGCTGAACTGAGATTGTCAGGGCATTACCCAGCTGGTTAGTAGCACGGATTTTTCCCCATGATTCACTACAGGAGATGTCTTCTGCAGGACCAGGTGGCCCTTGGTCAGAGGAAGACAGGCCTTCACTAGCTGTATACAGATGACTGACAATTATACTGGACTGATGGAAACTGGGAGACCCTCTCTTCTTTCTTTCCACATCTACTGACTGATCCTTTTTCCTTTACGGTGTTCATTAGATTCTCTTCCAGAGGATGAAATTCAGACACAATGTTTTATTCCATAGCCCCCAATCTAACTTTGAAAAAGATGATGGCTAAACTAAGATCCGCTGGTAGCTCTTACCTATGCTAGTACTCTCCCCATCACCTTCAAAAAAACAGCTTTCTTAAGATATAATTCACATACCATACAATTCACCCATTTATACTGTACAATTCACTGATTTTTAGCATATTCACAGCTATATGTAACTGTCACCACAGTCAATTTTAGAACATTTTCACCACTTCTAAAAGAAACCCTGTACCCTTTACCCTTTAGCTAGCATCCAAATCCACCCTCCTATCATCCCCATGCCCCCCCCACCAGCCCTAAGCAACCATTAACCTACCTTCTCTCTCTATAGGTTTCTTTATTCTGGATATTTCATGAGTGGAATCATATAATATGTGGTCTTTTGTGATTAGCTTCTTATACTTAGCATAATGTTTGCAAGATTCTTCCATGTTGTAGCGTGTAGCAATACTGCATTTCTTTTTATGGCCAAACAACATTCCAGTCTATGGATATACCACGTTTTTGCTTTATCCACTGTCAGTTGACAGACACTGAGTTGTTTCCATCTTTTGGCTATTATGAAAAATGCTGCTATAAACATAGCTGCACAAGTTTCTGCGCAGACAGGTTTTCAATTCTCTTGTGTATACAAATAGGACTGGGGTTGCTGGATCACAAAGTAACTCTACATTTAATCATTTAAGGAACTGTCAGACTATTTTCCAAAGCTACCCCATTTTACATCCCCACCAGCAGTTTATGAGAGTTTAGATTTCTCCATATCCTAGCTTACACTTATTATCTGACTTGTTATTCACCTGACATCCTAGTAGATGGGAAGTATAATCTGACTGTGCTTTTGATCTGCAATTCTCTCACGACCAGTGGTATTGAGCATCTTTTTATGTGCTTATGGGCCATCTGTATACCTGCCTTTGCAATATCTTTTGCCCAAGTTTTCATTGCTTAGTCTTTTTATTATTGAATTGTAAGAGTTTTTTATATATTCTAGATCCAAGTCCCTTGTCAAATATATGACTTGCAAACATTGTTTCCATTCTGCAGGTTGTACTTTTAGTTAATTTATGGGGTCCATTGAAGCACAAAATTTTTAATTTTGGTAAAGTCTAATTTACCTATTTTGTTCTTATGGCTTATGCTTTTGGTGTCTTATCTAAGAATCCTTTGCCAAATCCCATGTCATAAATATTTACCCCTGTTTTCTTCTAAGAGTATCATGTTTTAGCTCTTATGTTTAGGTCTGTGATCTATTTTGATTGATTTAAACTCTTTTTTCTTTCTTAAGCACTTATGGCTAAACATTTCCCTAAATAACACTTTATCTGCATTCTATCAATTTCAGTTTGTTGTGTCTTCATTTTCATTCATCTCAAAGTATTTTCTGGTTTCCCTTTTGATTTCTTCTTTGACCCATTGGTTATTTAGTAATACGTTGTATAGTTTCCATATATTTGTGAGTTCCCCATGTTTTTTTCCTGCTATTTATTTCTATAATTTCATTCCACGATCAGAGAACATACTTTGTACTGTTTACATCCTTTCAAAACTATTGAGGTTTGCTTTATGGCCTAGCTTATGATCTGTTCTAGAAAATGATCCATTTTTCTGTCACTTTGGATAGTCAAAAATTTACTGAATGTCTTTAGTGTAAGTTAAAACATAAATAATTTATCACCAATTCTCCATTGGGATATGATTTGCATTAGAGGCTATGGTACTAAGATCTGGCTGACTTTACTCAAATTTAAAGGACTGTCTACAAGGTTCACGTAGCTATAGACAACTCATTCATGCCAGCATCCTTCATTGTAAGTCAGGGCAAAACTTTGCTGCAATTCAATAAAATCTCAGGGAGAGACAGTAAAGGAGAGACTGTCGAAGAGTGAGCACATGCAAATATCCTTCAAGCAGTGGGAACAAAGGGAAAGGTTTAAGTGGGGGAGCAGGAGGGGAGGAAGAGCCCAGCCAGACAGGCCCTTGTGGGCTATGAGATGGCTTATGTCATTATCCAAGTATAACGTGACACCACTGACATCTGGGGATTTGGTGGCGGGGGGGGGCGAGGAGTGAGGAAGCATGAGGGACATGACCATAATTATGTTACGGTGAGATGACTTTGGTTACAGCGTGAGGAGTCATAATGAGCTCTTTTGATTATGTGAGATCTTTTCGACGTTCTGTTTATAGACAAAAGTTAAAATCAATTAAACAATTGTATTTTCCCATAGTTAGAAGTATTTCATGGTAAAATTACAACATGTCTTATAATATGATTCTACCAATAGGTAATTTTCAAATTCTCTATTTTATAAGGCCAGAGGAAAAGAATCATGGAACAAATGTATGGCATCTAAATTCTATGTGACACCATTAACCTAAAAGTAAGGCTTTAAAAAGAAATATGGTTTCTATGTATCTGAATATATATATATGAGTGTGTATATATGCATAAATATAAATATATATGTAATATTTAAAGAAATGAATATCTTATTTATTGAATACTCATAAATATTGGTCTTAGCCTCATTACACATTTTGGTTACTTATCAGACTTGGAATATAGTTTCTAACCATAAATAAATTTCCTTAGCAAGTTAGTTCATGCTGATTTTGAAAAAGGAAAAAAAGTCGAAATAAAATGTTGTCACCAAAACAGTGGGAGCTTTCTCTCCCCCTTGGTGTAGTGGTTTTTTGATCATCTTCTGTGCATGTAGGTGACATAGACGATTGTGAAAAATAGGCAGGCTTTGATCGGGGATGTGCAGAATGGAGGTCCTCATGGTCCAATAACGCTGCAAGTTTCTTCCATCAGAAAGAAACTTCAATAAACGCATGGAACTGCACAAGTTAATTTAAAACTTGCTTACAGAATTCCTCAGTTTTTATTTACAACTCAGCTTCACACATGGGGAATGTGCGTGTGTGTCTGTGTTTGTAAGTGTGTAAGCCAGTGTGCACAGTTTAGCCATAATTCCAAGTCTCATCATTTTAGGATGTCATGATGACTTTGAACCCAAGGCATGTTCGTATTCTGAAAGTAAGAATAGTTTGTGTGGGTTTTATGTGGGGGAAGATATATGTCATGTGTTCCATGAAGGATGTCTAGTAGATTTGTATATGAACCATAGACTATTTTTTGCATCTTAAAAGAGAACTGCTCTGAGCTAGCTTTATGTAAAAAGCCATTTTGTAATTGCACTTGCTGCTATAACTATCCTTTTTGGCTTATTTAGTGTTAATTATGTTTTGTGGATTGTTACCACATATTACTGTAACCCAGACGGTTTCCAGAGATACTACTGTGACCGAACTCAGCATGGGTAGCACAAAGCTATCTTTAACTCTCACTTTAGTGAGAGTTTGGCTGCCTGAATTTTCATTTGCCCAAACCGCAATAACATTGGCATTAAATCCTATTCTTCACGGAGCTTCAGTCATTGCAAATACAGTGTCTGCCCTCACTGTACACCCAGCCCTCTAAAAGCCTCCTCTCCACCTTTTTTATCTTACAAACCTACTATCAAACAGCCCTTTAGTTGGGGGATCTGATCATAGGAGAGAGCTTTTGATTTTTTGGACTCTTGACATGTTCAGATTGATTTAGGCGATAAGAAAGGCCCTCCTTCCCTTTGGTTCTTTGTTATTCTTTTGTTGTTGCTGTCGTTCAGTATTTGTAACAATGTTCTCATTGCAAACTACAGTTTATACAATATGGCACGATATAGAAGATACATACATACATGAGAGGGTTAGTTTTGCATTGACATAGTACTTCCATGCTCAGAATGCTAATCTGTAAGAGTGATATGGTTCTCTTAAGTGAACAACAACAAGAAAAATCTTTACCTCTTCTCCCCGAAACAAGCATAAAAGTATCCCTTAACCTTGGATGCAGTTGTAAACACTAGTACAGTTTGTCTACTTGCTGCTCAAACAGCCAGAATCCTACTGGAAGCTGCCATATATGAAGGTAATGACAGTGTGGGCCATGGTGACATGGGCAGTGGTGACATGGCCACAGTGACATGGGGAGTGGTGATGCGGGGAACAAGCACTGAAGTAGGAAACAGCAGACCTGGATTTAAGTTCTTAATCGTTCCTTGTAGCTGTGTTAACTCAATTTAGGTCACTTAAGTTTTCTGGGCTGCTTCTTTCATGAAATAGAAATAATAACACTTCAGAGTGAAGTGTAACATTTGTGAAACTAGATTATGAAATGAAAAACCTTAAACATCCATAAGGTTTTGACTTGCAACATTAGGTTAAGTACAGAAGTGACACTGGTATTTACGCATTTTTATTTGGCCAATATCCCTTAACTTGGGCATTTTAGATACACCAAGTAATAATGTCTTTTTACTGTGATTCCAAGAGGCTGTGAATATTTATTTTCCCCCAGCTTTATTGAGATTTGACGTATAACACTGTGTAAGCTTAAGGTATACAAGGTGATCATCTGATATATGTATATGTTGTGAAATGTCTACCATAATAAGTTTAGTTAGCACAAGCGGTTGTAAGTTAGGCTAAGTTTAAGGTAATAGTCAAAGGGCCCTCTTATTTGGGAACGATTTCATGGGCTTTAAAAATAACATGTTGACTGAATCTTGGTCCTAGTGATGAAGCAGCATGATGGGTAAAATTCAGACATAACCGTAGGTAAACAAATTATCTGGTCTCCCCATAGCCTAAAAAATACTTGAATGCCTGTATCTTTAGTTTAAAAATGATTTAAATATATTTGACATTCTCAATATTAAGAAAACTATTATTAATTAGCTATTTTTCTTAACTAAAGTAAATATTTCTTACAAAGCAGGGAAACCCTATTATTTTAAATCAAATTTACTAATATTAAAAAATGATTTTTCAACTGTTCAAAGATGGATAAAACTTAAGTATAGAATCTCAATATTGTGGTTCTCACTAATTTTGTATCTTATATATTCGACTAAACATGCCAGACAATTTTACTGATGTTAATTCATCTTGCTATAATGAAAATTATCAAGGTATGCCTGTGACTGCTTTTTAATCAAAAAATTGATTTATTCTTAAAAAAGTCACTATATCACAGTTTGCCCAATTTCTTTTCCATTACAATGAATAAAAATAAGTTGTCATTTTATAACTGCCAGGCACTGTTCTTAGTTCATATATTTTTTTAAATATTGCTAACATTTTTCTGACATTTACATTCTTTTTCATGATTTTATCAAATAAGGAACACTGGTTATGGCTTCTATTTAACCTCAACATGAACTTCACATTCCTGATATTGAATGAAATCTTAATACCTGTGTAAGTTAGTTTTCAGATGTTTTCATCATGTGTAAGTCCTGGCAACCCTTCAAGGCCAAAGTTAATGACTGTATATAATGTGACTCCATCCCGCTACTCTGGCAACTATTCATTCATTCATTCATTCATCTACCCAACAAATGTTTACGGAGAAACAATCCCGCCAAGTGCTGTTCCTAGTTCTTGGAACGCATCAAAGAACAAAACAGGTAAAACCTCTGATTCACGGCTTCACTTAAAACAGATGAGGAAGCTGAGGCCCAGCATGAATAAATTACTTGTTCAAGGCATGTGATTAGTCTATTTTTTAAGTGTTTATTTCCTGCCTTCAAACCATCATATACCTAGTTAACGGTAGATCTGGGCTCAAATCCCATGGGTCCTATGTCCCAGGCTAGGGATATTCCCACAATTCCACACTGCTCCCCCCCTTCCCATCCCACCAACGCCTTATGGGTTTGTATTAAGCTTTTACAGTAATTAATCAAATGTTGATATAGACTCTTCCACAGTCTGATAAAAACAATACAACTTTCTGCCTTTGCAATGACACATTTCCCTTTAGATATCTTTCTGTGGAGAACGTTCCATGTGTCTTATGCTGACAATTATGAAGTAAGCAACGATCCCATCCTATACTTGAGAGTCTGACAGTACCGGGCACTGAGAATTGACAGGACATACTTGATGATGGATTACCTCTGATACAGAATTAAGAGAAAAATTTTAAGCTATCATTACTAATTCCATCCTCTGTATTCTTCCAGTATAAGTCTATTTTCCTTTTTATGGCCTTGGTAGAAATAAACATTTCTCTCCAACCCTAAAATTGTCTTTGGTTACATCGTGACAAAGCCTATAAGAAATATATTAATTCTGCCTGCTAATTTTGAAATAAACTATCAACCTAATTTTATTCTAGCTTCAGCTTTCAACATTTGAAATTCCCGAAAGGAATGCCTGTTAGGTGTTAACATTTATGTCTATAGTATATCAACGGCCTGAAGGCAGCTACTTCTGAGATGTATGAAAGTTGGAGGAATGTTAAGAGTCACATAGCTGTAGTTTGTGTTTTCATGCTTTGAAATTTTAGAAAATGTGGTCCATCTACAAAGCTTGCATTGATACTGGTTTCATGTACCATAATTAGTTTTTATTCACTCCTATGTGTTAGTTATTGTTTTATGTTGTTTCCCATATCATAGCTATTCTTCTGTAAGGTAAGTATTCAGGGTTTCTCTGGAAAACACAAAGTTGAGCACACATCTTAAATTCCTTAAGTAATTCCTTAAATTCCACACACACGCTACACAGAAATAAAAATTTAAAAATTGATAAATGCACAAATACATATAAATAAATATAACACATATAAATAAATACATATATACTTCCTATATCTATGATTTAGTATATCATAGAGATGATTTTTTTCTGAGTGAAAGTCCTATAAGAAGGGTAGTCAACTTAATGAACTCTAAAACTCATTCTACTTTGTCACGAGTACTTGTGTCACTAAGAAATGTCTAAAACCTGTCATTAATAATCTACATGATCAGTATGCCTAATTGCTATAAATATCTATAATTTATTCTTTTTAACAAAAGAATAGATATGATAGATTTTTCTGATGGTGAGACAAAATGATTTGTGAATAGAGTTGGTACAGATAAGGTACCTGAGGATAACATATACTCTAATAAATTAGCCCCCTGTAGAAATGAAAATAGTGTGTACAAAGCCATAAATTAATCTTAACTAAACTCATCGATTTTCACTGCAATACAACTAAAGGAATGTATCTGATGTTTGTTCAATATGGCCAGCATTTCAGAAAAGAGTAAAATGCTTTAGACCTCAAAAAAAGGGGTTTGCCATGGAAGGGGTTAATGTCATCATTAAAGCATTAACAAATATTTAACTGTATTTGTTAAGAAAGCAAAGCCTTACAAAATTTATGCACTGAAAAAGTAGAAGCAGTGTGATCTGTGGTGGTGGAACTGGCCCAGCATTGAAAGGAAAGAGCATTTTCTCCAGTTCTGCCAGGGCAGCTGCCTCTAACTTAAATTGTACAGAATACAGATATGATCACAGCAAATAATTATAGGAAATATGTCCTAAGTCAGCCTACACCATAATAAACTCTCAAGTATTTTGTCTCAGTCCCGTCTTTTGATAATATTTACTTTCAAAAACTGTAATGAGTTTATTTACAAAAAAAAAAAAAAAAAGCAAACTCATCCCCAGCCACATAGGATGGGGAAAACTGTTTCGACAGTGGGTCAGGTGAAAAACGACAAAATGAATGGGAAAAGCAAATGAACGTGGCTTTAGGGCTCAATACTGTCTGCTGCATACACGGCTGTCAAAAGAAGCTAACGAAATATCTGCCTGCCGAACCCAAGTAGTAAACCCGATGAGAACATGATAATCTCATTGGACTCTGCACAAACTGGACCCCATCAGATGTATAATGCTGACTTCTGGGGGTCATTTTCAAAAGGAACACGGTTGAGTTCAAGTGTTTTCTGAATTAAGTGCTCCCGAAACCTGACAGATAGAGTGATAGTTAAAGAAAGTGAGAATGTTTAACATGTAAAATGGGATAGTTAGGAAACTACTTGGGTCTTCAACTATTTTAAGAGCTATTGTCTAGCAGAAGGGCTAGATTTATTTAGGCTGACTGAGCCAGTACTAACACCTAAATATATTAGTTGCTACATACCGGTTAAGAGCCCTACAAAATCAATATGAGAAATAAAAAAAAACTGAGGTGGATCGCCAACTCTGGTGAAAATAATTTCATTATATTTCTCTGTACACATCCTTTTCCTCGACAAACCTGTGTGCAACTTTAAACGGCAGAATATGCAAGACTTTATCATCGGCAGAGCTTATAGAGTAAATTTTCAAAAGATGAAGCAATGTGGAGTAAAGAATCTTTCGAAACCTACTAAATGTGATAATGGAGACATACTTAGTAAACAGACATTGCCATGAAATTATCCACACATTTGCACACATTTTATTCAATGATGTTAACACATAAGTGAAAAAGCACTATTTCTAATCAAACTGTTTATAAGTTTAATTTCAAGCAGAATATAGTCACAGCCAAGCTGCCAGATATGCTTCTGTCTGATCCAGGAAAGCTGGGACCCAAAGTCCTAATGGGTCAACAGAAGTAAATGAAGGTAAAGCTTGGATGTGGGAACAAACACAATGATGATCCTCTCGCCAAAGGAAACACATAAGAGAACATATGAGTGGACTCCAAATTCATTGGCCACAGGTCACTTTCAATTAAAGATTAAGTATGGCCATCCAAGTGGAGAGAAGCCCTTCAGGGGCAGATGTATAAATGCCAGCTCTTCCTAGATGGAAGAGGTCCCCTAAGTACAAGCTGAATGTGGGTGGAGTAGGGTAGGAGTGGGATGACAGAGGAGGAAACAAAAAATAGTAGTGGAAAGAGGAACCACTTAATACATACAACAAGGTATCCCACCAAAGGTTTCTGAGCAAAGCAAATCTTGAATTTAATCACCAGGGCTAAAATTTGGTGTCAATGAACCTGCTGCCTTTGACTATGGCTGTAGCAGAATTACTACATTCCCTGTGCCGTTGAATCTGGTATTCTTCAATTTTACAAGCACAAGTCACTAGCACTGATGTTTGACACCCAGTGGGCTGCCCTGCTCTGTTTTCAATGGCGTACAACTAAGGAGGTGGTTTGGATCCATGGGGTTTCTGAAGTGATGGTCTCACAGGTCTCCAGTGACACTGCTGTTCACACCTAGGTCTTGATCCTTATTTGGATACCAGGAACCCAGACTGTGGGTGGTAAGACCTAATCGCTAAAAAAAACAAAGTAGGCTAAGGGGCATATCTCAGCAATATTTTCTATGTAAGTACACACAGAGGAAAGTTTGGTGCAATTATCACAAATTAGACGCTAGGATGGAAACTGAAAGCTATCATGCTGTAAGTTATCTTTCTAATCTAGAATCCCAAAGCTCAAAGAGAATTAGACTAGTTAAAACTGAAAGTCTAATAGAAAACAAACTCATGGTTACCAAAGGGGAAAGGAGGCAGGGAGGGATAAATTAGGAGGTTGGGATTAACATATACAGACTACTATATATTAAATAAACAACAAGAACCTACTCTATAGCGCATATATATATATATTATATATATATTATATATTATATATATTATATATATTATATATTATATATATTATATATATATTATATGTATATTATATATATATTATATATATTATATTATATATATTATATATATTATATATTATATATATAATATATATTACATATATATATTATATATATATATAACTGAATCATTTTGCTGCACACCTGAAACTAACACATTGTAAATCAACTATACTTTAAAAAAACTCAAAGTCTAAAGGAAGAACAGAGGTAGAAAATTGAAAAGATAAGATGTCGGTGGAAGGAAGAGAGAAATTACTTTAGAAGAATGTTAAGAACACACAGGGCAGTTCAGCCAGATTTCAGGGGAAAAATAACTCTGTACCTCCTGATGACTTTTACAGTAGCCTGGACTGATGGCAGAATTACCATACTCAGAGAGAGGAATGTGGAAAAAATTGATTTGAAAAACAAAATGATGCTTTGGCAATCTCAGAACATTGTAACTTTATATCTCTTACTCGGGGACACTTTGAGGGACAGAGTCTGGACAAAAATGTTGACGAAAACAGTGTCAGGACCTAGAAACCAAGAAGGAAGAATAACGAAATTACTGTGAGGCCAAGAGTGTAGTAGGGTAGAGGGAAGATGGATCGAATTAAGCTACATGTCATAAAGGCAAACAAACAACTACACCTGAAGGCAGGCAAGCAAACCCAGCTGAGCCTGTTCGAAAGGAACCAGATAGAGCATCAGGCTGGTCCCTCATGAGGAGGAGAAACAGGGCAAAAAGGATGACTCCACAAAGCCTGGAGGATTCGAAGCTGAGAAAAGACCATGTTTGAGGGCCCTCAGGGCCAAGCAGGGAAACACATCCACACAGGACTCCAATGAGGGACCAGAAATGACTCTCAAGCTACAGGGCCCAAGAGGAAGCCACCCCAGGAGGCTGGATTCTCTGGCCATGAGGGTTCAGGGCGAGAAGAGCACAGTTCCATTTGACACAGAACTACAATTACTGTGGGATCTTACTGCGGATGGAGAGAGACAGAAAGAAGAGGAGGATTGGGCAATCCAGGCCTCATCACTCATTCAAGAAATACCTAGTGAGGTCAGCTGGCATCCCTGTGCACGATGCTAAGGGTACAGTAAAGAACAAAACCGACAGGAAACGTTGCCTTTGTAGGACTTACAATATAGGGAAGGTGAAAGAAAATAAACAAGATAAATGAGTGACATCATTTTATGTGAGGGAGGATTTTAAAAGAAAAGAGTAAGCAGGGAAGGAGGGTATAAAGTACTAGGGTTAATGTTCATAGCAGCACTATTCACAATAGCCAAGACATGGAAACAACCTAAATGTCCACCGACAGATGACTGGATGAAGAAGATGTGATATATATATACACAATGGAATATTACTCAGCCATAAAAAGAATGAAATAATGCCATTTGCAGCAACATGGATGGACCTAGAGATTATCATACTAAGCGAAGTAAGTCAGAAAGAGAACAACAAATACCATATGATGTCACTTATATGTGGAATCTAAAATATGACACAATGAACTTATCTATGAAACAGAGAAAGACTCACAGACATAGAGAACAGACTTGCGGTTGTCAAAGGGGAAAGCCTGGGGAAGGGAAAAACTAGGAGGTTGGAATTAACATATACACACTACTATACATAAAATAGATAACCAACAAGGACCTCCTGTATAGTACAGGGAACTATATTCAGTACTTTGTAAGAAACCTATAAGGGAAGAGAATCTGAAAAAGAATATATATATAATTGAATTACTGTGCTGTACACCTGAAACTAACACAATATTGTGAATCAACTATACTTCAATTAAAAAAAATTAAAAAATAAAGTATTGGGGTTGAGGGCTGAAATATGGTGGCCAGGCAAAGAGGGGAGTTTTTTCTTTTTTAAAATAAATTTATTTATTTATTTTTGGCTGAGTTGGGTCTCCGTTGCTGCGTGCAGGATTTCTGTAGTTGTGGTGAGCAGGGGCTACTCTTCGTTGTGGTACACGGGCTTCTTATTGCAGTGGCTTCTCTTGTTGCAAAGCACGGGCTCTAGGCGCATGGACTTCAGCAGTTGTGGCATACAGGCTTCAGTAGTTGTGGCTCGTGGGCTCTAAAGCGCAGGCTCAGTAGTTGTGGTGCACGGGCTTACTTGCTCCGCGGCATGTGGGATCTTCCCGGACCAGGGCTCAAAACTGTGCCCCCTGCATTGGCAGGCAGATTCTTAACCTCTGCACCACCAGGGAAGACCAAGACGGGAGGTTTTTTTTTATAACAATTGAGGGTGCAGCCAGATGGACACTGGGAAGTCTGATTCCAATAGGTCCAAGAGCAGGACAGAATTGAACGATATGTTAAGATAGAGGGGCGCCTTGCTATTGAAGGCAGTGGAGGCTGTCATAATGCAGAGATAGGCTTGGGGTACCAGAAACAGAGTGAACATTTTACATGCATGAGTGAAACATTAGGCCAAAGGAGGAAACTGAAGCCAGTCAGATTTTTTTAAACTTGCAAAAAGATTTCTATTCATTAATGTTTATATACTAGGTGCTCGGTTTTTATTAGTTAGTATCTATATAATAGGTAGTATTTATACACTACGTGCATACAATTTCTAAAATCAATGAAGGGACTTCCCTGGTGGTCCAGTGGTTGAGGTTTCGCCTTCCAAGGCAGGGGATGTGGGTTGGACCCCTGGTCAGGGAGCTAGGATCCCACATGCCTCGGGGCCAAAGGCCTGAGACAATGGAACAAAGGCAATATTGTAACAAGTTCAATAAAGACTTTAAAAGAAAATGGTCTACATCAAAAAATTTTTAAATTAAAAAAGAATGAAGAAATACAGTAAGTATTAGAAGAATTACATAAATTATAAAAGCTACTAATATGAAAAAGTATTCTGTAGGTGAACTTTATAGAATGTAAGTATAAAACAGAGACTTGAACATTATGTATAACTTTAATTTTAGTTGGGATCATCTATGAAATCTAACCATCAGCCGTTCTTGCTTAGTTAGCAAGACACAATAGCTGAGTACATTTGTGTGGAGATCAAACCCAAAATGGGCACCAGCTGACACAGCAGACAACTTCTCTGAATGTGATATCGCAGAGAAAAGCTGCCAGTCCCTGTAGAAGTGAAGTTCAGTCTGTTTTGAACCACCTTCTAGAACTCAGTAAAGACAGCCTAAGGAATACATTTGGGTTTCCCAAGGGTGCTGATGTAAACTGCAAATTAAAATCCAAGAAAAGTAAAACAAACAGAAGACCATTTACTTGTGCTGGCAATCAGTGATCACCCAGATTTTTAGGGTTAACATTCATAACTCTAAAAATGTTTTATTTAAACATCAAATAATGAGTTTTGAAAGGGGAGAGACAAGTGAAAATTTTCTAAGAAAACAAGAAAACTACATACGTGGTCTTATTAACTTTTTCGAGCTATGATGTACTTTCTATAGCCGTAACACAAAATGCCCTGCAGAAAGTAGTCAAAATGTTTTGATGTTTCTTATTTCTATGAATAACAAAATGAATATCTGACAAGAGAAACTGTAATACAGTTGTGTTTCAGTTATTATTCAGATCTTATTAATCTTGTAAAAAATCAAAAGCATAGTAAGTGGAGGAACAGCAAGACAGGGGAATGTGGGTTTCATTTTGAAACAAATATTTCCTCTTCTCCCAAGATGCTGGACTTTCACGATACAAGGAATCTAATTCGAAAATTTACACAATGTGTGATGATATCTAGGTTTCTTGCCCTCAGTCCTGTGCAGTCAGATAATATAAATGGAAACCAAAATACAGACTGAGAAGATGCCAGCCTTCATTAGACATGCAGTGGAAGGTATTTATACAACTAACAACAGAGCTGCTGGCATTTCTCTGGTTTGGCCTAGGGAAGAGGTGCCCCTGGGAGGCCGTGACTTTTTTTTCTTGGTGTTATACCCTTAGGTGTGGACTTTACCATAAAAAACTATTAAATATTCACTTAAGGACAGTGTCTACAGAACTTGCCAAACCGGATGGCCCAATGATGCACTAAAAACTAGCTTTCCACAGTACAGCTCTTACCGGGTGTGATAGCTATGTACTCCTTAAAGAATACATTTTGGATTATTTCTCATATACACACAAACAAATTTAATGCCAACAATAGGGCTCAGGCATTACAACAAGGGAGGCACAGTTGTATCTACCATAAGAAACACAAGTATGGTGCTATATAGTACTTTATGTTTCACTATTAACATTGAGTTGATAGTTAAAACCTTTTTTTTTTTTGGCCACGCTGTGTGGCTTGCAGGATCTTAGTTCCCTGACCAGGGATCAAACCTGGGCCCCTGGCAGTGGAAGTGCGGAGTCCTAACCACTGGACAACCAGGGAATTCCCGATAGTTGAAATCTTTTCCTGGCAAAAGCAAGCCCAAGAAGGTACGAGCCCTATACACACTGAGAAATTTAATGAATACTGATCATTATAGATGTGAGAAAAAACTATGAAGCACTGATCTTAAAGGAACAGCATCACAAACGCGAAAAAGTTCAAATTGCAAAGAAATAAAATTAGAAAAGGAAAGTATTTTGGCAAAGCTGCCTCCAGGCTAGCAGTTCCCAAATTTGAGCTGTACATTAGAATTGCTGGGAGCACTGTTTAAAATACACTTGTCAGAGTCCTATATACAGACTCTGACCCAGGAGGTGACAAATATTTTTGCCCAGATCCAGGCAATGTACAGAAATCACTGCTAGATGGCTTTCATCTAAAACGTTACAAATAGGTATTTTCAATCCATCTTCTGCCATTAATGAGCTCAGTGTTCAAAGCTGAATAGCACAAGTAATACGGAATTGCCTGAATTAAGCAGAGCTAGCAATCATAAAAATGGGCCTGAGCAATGAGAAACATCCTTTTTATCGAAATTATTAATTGTTCTCATTGTTTGTTTAATGTTTTAATTACATAGACAATAACTGATTGGCTTTGGAAAACAGAAGTAAAAGCAAAAAACCTCATCACCCATTATCAAAATGTTCATTAACTGCTACTGCCGTGAAATTTTACTTTTTTGTGTTTTTAAAAATTTTATTGGATTATAGTGGATTTATATGAATTGTTTTTTGCTGTTTGAATATATATGTTTTAAAATCAGATCATTAGAGTTGTTCTAGCGAGATTTTTACGTAGCAACAAATGAACATTCTGTATGTTGTCAGCCTCATTTTCCTGATTTATCTTTGTTCATACAAAACATTCACTAGTTTCTCATTACTGAAAAAATTAGAAGAAAAATATCTGTGATAAATAGTGCTCTTTGATTATGTCCTTAACAATAAATATTTCCCTATATATTTCCAGGACTGGGCTTGGAGGTTAAGTACACACACACACATACACAATTGTATCACATTTTCTTGCAAGTAAAAATTAGGCCAGATAGAATTTTCAGGACAACCTTTTTTCCCCAACTGGGAAACAGAAGCCATGGAAGGGAGAAACAGGCTAAAAAGACAGTGAGGAACAGTGTGAGATGGGACCAAATGCCTAGTAGACGAGGCCCATCATTGCTTTCAACACCAGCTGATGTCTGTCCCCATCTTCCCAGGGACTAACAAAGGCCTGGGTGAGCAGAGAAGATCCTGTAGCCCACATACGAATTCCTATGGAAGGGACAGCTTTGGAATTTTGAATATTATCACTCACTCAATTAGATAAAGCCGTACTTACAATACACGCAGTATTCCAAAGAACACAGAAAAAAGGAGACGGAATCTATGGTGGGTCAAGGTGCTATTTAAGGACAAAGGTAATTATGATTCTAATGCCTGGAAGCTGCCACGTACATGTCTTCCTTCTCTGCCTAGAACAAGATGATAGAAGCAAATGGGAAAAGCAGGAACTGACTCCAATAATGAAGCATGTGATTATCACACGTATGCATTCGGGAACAGAGAAAACACTGCCTGCAAATATACCTCCGGAAAATGCCTGCAATGGAGTCAGTTAGTGGACAGTCCAATTTGGCTCATAAATAAGTCTCTTCATTTGCAGGAGAAGGGATAGGTAAGATCCAGTCTACATGTTAAATTCAATAATATCAACAGAGATCATAGCGACGATTAAAGTAAGAACACTACTTCAGGCAAAATCAGATTAAACAACACTCCCAAACAATACTGATTCATTTAAAAGCAGAGTGTTCTCCTGGAGGTTTCCACATGCAAAGACAAAACCATTAGGTCACAGAACACCAAATTCTCTAGACCCTATGTCATTATTAAGATTCATTTTTATTCAGACACGGATAAAACCATTTGGCATTTGTTAAAGAGGTTATGTTTGCATGTGTTTTCCTGAATTCAAAATCAATATCTTTATGACAAAAAGCTTTAGCTCAGAAAAACCCTTAGAGCATTTAAAATCACAAAAGTAGCATTTCAGTGGTTTTCTGCAGCCCATTTCCCAACTGTACCCCTATACCCTACCAAAGAGAGAATTCAATGTTTTAAGAATAAGGTTGATCGCTTTAAAAAAACACATTCCTACTTCATTTCCTGAATTTAATACATGTTTAGGAGATTCTCTCCTAGGAGAGAACACTTAAAATTTAATGCATAAAAGTTATGATTTCATTATAGTAGGTGAACAGGTAAAACTAATAGTCTATCTACTAGGATAGATCAAATACAAACTTATTAAGGGCCTGATCCACGTTAGGAATACTTGTTGGACAAATCATCATTTACTTAGAAATTATATAATTAGACCCTTATTCTGCCAACTGTCTAAAATTAGAGCAAATCAGGTGCATTGGGTATTCTCTCAGGTTACAGAATAATTTAACTTGGGGGTATGCCAAAAATGTATGTCTTTTAAACTTTGTATCTTCTTTTTCTTTGTCTCCATCGTGTTCCTTCCCATCTCCAACTACAAGCAAATTGGCGAGTTATAAATTCCAAGGGCTTCAATCGAGCCAAATGTTGGAGTATCTCATACCCACAGTTTTTATCCTCTGAGACATGCCTTTGTTTTTCACTTGTGAGTCAAGAACCCTCCTTGGCATCACATTCACAGCCTTTTATCAGCTGATTCTAAATAACTCTTCTCACCTCACTTCCTGTTCATCCTTCTGAAAATATCCTATTTTCTAATCAAGCCAAACTATACATTCCTCCCAAATGGATCACGCTTTCTACGTTCTATTCCCAGCTAAGATGCCTTCCCAGACGTTTACCACTTATCCTTCTAGGCATAACATGAATGTCCCAATCTCCCTGATGGCATCCTTGATCCCACAGGCTAGGAGTCAGGGTTTAGTGAGAAAACCACACATGTCCTCTGGGATCATTCAGAACTGGTGCAAGGGGTGGATAGGATGAGGCATGCATGGCATCCAGCATGGTGCAGATACTGAAATACCTCCGTGTCTGTACTCTTTCTGCCCCTGCGGTTCCAAAGGAATCCATGTTCACTGGCATGATAGCACCCACCACACTGTACCGGGGTTATGTGGTTATATGACTGGTTGCCCCTATAGACTAATGGTGGCCCCAGTGCCCGATTCTTAGATGGGTGTCCACAAACATTTGTTGCGTTCTGCTGTATTATGCTTCCAAAAGACAGATCGTGCCTTATTCCCCAGAGCACATTGTCTAATACTTAGTAGGAGCACAAAAAATGATTCTTGAGATAGCGAATGAGTAAAATATTCAGAAGACTGATTTTTCTAGCAGTGTTTAGGGGTGGGGACAGAATAGTAAGATGACAGACAGGGAGATAGACAAACAGATAGATAGACTTCAGACAAAGGAACAAATGAATAGAGGTCAAGGAACCATGATACTAAGTGAGCTGGCGCCACTTCCTCTGGCTCTGTCACTTAACACACTTTAGGAAAATTACATAAACTCTCTAATCTTCTATTTCATTATCTGTAAAGTGGGGGTAAAAAAGGCACTTAGCTCTTAGGTCTGTTCATAAAACCAAATAAAGGGAGGTAAAGTACTTAGCATACCTGCCACGTAAGTTTACGCTTAACCACTGTTAGTTACTAGTATCACATACATTTCTGAGAGACCTCTTCCTGTACTCAAGAAAGGCTTTTCGTAAGTGCATTTAAAGATGCTAATGATTAAAGCAGGAGAGTCAACTGAGCCAGTATTTACTAAGTGTTTACTATGGTCTAGTCATCCATCATTTCATTTATCTTTATTGCATCATACAATTTTAGCTGTGAGGAAACACGCTAAAAGGAAAACAATGGGTGCAAGGTTAATCAGGACGAAAGAGTAAAAACTGAGATTCTCACTTCATAATCTGGGCTCTCAGCAAATATGCAACACTCAAGCCAACTTTTGTGAAGACAGACACACATTATGGCCCAGTCTCCTCTTGTCTTTTTTTTTTTTTTTTGGGCGGTACGCGGGCCTCTCACTACTGTGGCCTCTCCCGCTGCGGAGCACAGGCTCCGGACGCGCAGGCTCAGCGGCCATGGCTCATGGGCCCAGCCAGCATGTGGGATATTCCCGGACCGGGGCACGAACCCGTGTCCCCTGCATCGGCAGGCGGACTCTCAACCACTGCGCCACCAGAGAAGCCCATCTCCTCTCATCTTGATTTTGCTTAGACTTTGCCTTATTATCATTGTATGCATTACCTTTCTTTCCATTCCTTATTAATTATAAATTCACTGAGGACAGAGATTGTGTCACTCACCTTTATAGCCCTCCCAAAACTGGAGTACACACACACGTGCACCCACAGGCATACAACACACAAATGTAGAAGACAAGGTGAAAGACGAGCTCCATTTTGGTGGAAAAAACACAGCAGACTGAAGGAAAGCCTGCCCTCAGAACCCCGCCAGCAATGAGCAAATAAACTAGACCACCCAAATGGAACACATTAAGAGTTACACATTCTCTGGTACAATTACTTGAATTTCTACAATCTGGAACTCAGTTCTTCCACCTTCCATCTTGAACCCTTTTATAGTTTAATTCCAGTTTCTTTCTCTCCTAAATCCTGCAGTTAATACCACTTTCAGCATGGCTGCCTTGATGAATAGCTCTGTAATATCTACGTTCTCTGCCGGATGAAACATTTCGTGTTCCAAAAATAATTCTCTACCATTAGATGTTGGCAACCTCAGCTTCAGGAGAATAAATAACTACCTGAGACCACATTCCTGAGGACAGGCTACGGCCCTTAGAAACCCTCTTTGCCTATCTTCCCCCATCACCTGTGGACTAATGGGTAGAACGGGTGGCATCTGCCCGCACGGCTCCCTGTACCTGGCAAAGCAGCCACTTCCTGCTCAGACAATGGATGGCTTTAAACTTCCAACATCTTTAATCCCCAAAGAGCGCTTCGCCATAAGTGGTGCGTCATCTGGAGTTATTCCCCAAGTAACGGCACTCGTATTTCACCTCAACTCAGTGTGGGATAGGTTATGTGTATTAGTTTGGATTAGCTGCGGACTCTGTCTGGCTGTGGCACACCTAATAATCATGACAGTTACAAGTTTTGAACACCTTTTATGTAGTAGGTGTCATACAAAGCACTAGGTATTATTTTTATCTTCTAAGAGAACAAGGAATGTGTGCCGATATTACAAGCAAGGAATCTGGGGCTCCAAGAGGTTAACTAAGGTTTAGCATCCAGAGAAGATGCTACCAAGTAGCAAAGGAGGCGCTCCCAGGCCGGTGAATCTGAGTGTGAAGATGCCCTCGCTTTATACCACACAGCTTTGTGACCTGGAGAAGACGCAGCCCTGCCTAACAGCACCTAAGAAGCTCTATGCCATGGGCAAAAGATTATGGAAATATTATAGGGGAAGTACACGTGGGAAAATGCGCAACTCCTCATTAAAACTTATTCATGAAGAGAAAATGTAAAAAGACTTAATTAGAAATGGTTAATGGCTGTCATTTTCCCCACTGTGGGGAAACAATGGTCTCTGGTTATTTTATTATCCCTGGTTATTTTCACACTTCCACAGGGTCCCAAGCCTTCTGAGCAAAGGATACTGTGGGGATCTTTGCATCTCAGACAGCCTGAGAAGCTAGAGATAGGATCTCCATTAGGATAGAGAACACTGGAGACAAAGCCAGCTCCTTCCTAAGTCTCTGGAAGAGATTTGCTTACACTCTAGGATAAGGGAAAATCAATCTCTTCCTCTCTCTGTAATAAAGGGCAGGCAGATGGCCCAGCAGCCAATAAAAGCTCAGAGTCTCCTGAGGTGCTCCTCTGCTATGATGCAAACCTATTGCAAGCGCAGGTAAACATCCAGCCTCAGAGCACTGCCCTGTGCAGACCGGCTGCTGCTTGTGCTGTAATAAACCATCTATGTCTCTAACCTAGGGTATACTGTCTTCTATTAGTACTGATGTATGTGCATGAAACTGTGACAGGCTCAGCTGTTAGCTTGCAAGCAGGGTACTCTGAGAGCCTTCCCAGTTTCTGAACTAACACCAGAGGTTCTTAAAGTGGGTTCCTAGACCAGCTGCGTTAGCATCACTTGGAAACTTGTTAGAGAAGCAAGTGATTGGGCCTTAGCCCAGATCTACTGGAATCAGTTAACTCTGGGGTTGAAGCTGCACAATTTCTTCTTTAATAAGCCATTCAAGGAACCTGATACACAATAAAATTTATGAACCTCTAAAATATACTTTATTCATGTATTTCTAGTCATAATAATTCCATTGAAAAGTGCCCTGCTCACATAAATTTATTTTGAAAGAACACCCAACAGATCTATCTTTAAAGCACTTTGGATTTCTTGGAAGAAATCACTCCTATGTGTAAATCACTCCTATGTGTTTTGAGTTGTTATTTGAAAATTCCCTAACGTAGTACAAACGCTACCTTCATGCCCATGATTTAGCACTGGTCAAAGAGTGGCCTCAACTCTAAATTTATTACTTAGTCGAGCCAAAAATAATCTGTATTGAGCATCTGTGAAAATGAAAAGCTCATTTTGTCGTACTGTTTCTAAGCAGAAATGTCTTGCTTTTTAAAATATAATTATTGATTTTTTAAAATGGTGATGATTCACCACACAAAGCTCAGAGTATATAAAAAGAATGAAAAAACTAAACGCGATTAACATCTGCTCTATATTCTTCCAGAATGTTTTTGCCAAAAAAGATTACCTAAGGATAATATCAGATATCAGGCTTTAACGGCTGTATAGTATTCTTCTAACTATAATTTGTTTATAACCAATCCATCCTCTACTGTATGATAGAAAAATTTATATTTTTTCAACTTTTATTGCAAAATATATTGTCCAGGGGTAGAAGTAATTTCTTAAGACAACTTCAATCAGAAAATGATTAAAACTAATAAGAGATCACTAAATGTTTATTTACAAACAATCCATAGCTTTCCTGTGTACCAACAAATCCACTCAGAACCTTCAAAAGAAACACAATCTCATTTGTAATAGCAAAGTTTCTTTCTAATTCATGTGGTAAAGCTTTGCCCGGGTCTTTACTTGTAAAAAAAAAAAAAAAAAAGTGGAATCTTTCATTTCAGATTAGCCTTTTACATAAAGCATATAGATAAATATTGCTTTTTGATTCATTCTAAAAGGGTTTGTCTTTCAAGAGAGAATTTAATCCACAATGGTAACAATATTTCATCTTATTCTTCCATCTTATTTATGACTTTGTTGATATTATTATTATTACAGCATTTCTTGACTGATTTTGCTAATATAATAGTTTTTAAAAAGTCCTTAACCACTTATAAATTATGCCTACCAATTGTATTCTACTATGGTTTACCTATAAATTTTTAAGTCCTTCTATCAATGTCAAACGCAAGACAAAACCTTGAGCAGAATTTCCCTGTTTCCCAACACCTATTCCCACACCACATACAAACACACCCACAACCACATATCTCATGCTCCTCCTGATTTCACAATTTAAAAAATCCTGTATTTTTTTCCTCCATAAATCCTTTTTTAATATTTGCATTAAACGTCACACCCATATTAACAACAACAGTCTAGACTTGACTCTGAGCTCTAATATTGTTACTGCTCACCACTATATTTGCTCTAAAATGTCTTCCCTTTCAGAGAATTTAGATCAGATAAAATAGTTCAAGTGTCTTCTGCATGACATATATATGGAGATGGGATACATTCTGAGTCCTGACATGTGGAAACATGTTTTGTTCTGTCATCGCCCCCTGAATGAGAGGTTCATTACTGATCTGTAAGAATTCTTTCTACATTCTCGCACATTAGGGTCTCTGTGCAATTTCCTTTGGAGAAAGCACTCCCCCACTTCCAAAGTTAGGCCTTTTTTGATCATTCAATTCTCAGATCAAAGGTCACCAAAGATATTCAATGACTCGATCATTCTGTCCTGTTTAATTTTCTTGGTGACACTTACCACTAAGTAAAATTATCTCATTTACGTATCTGTTTATAGGTTATTTCCACCCACTAGAATTTTAAGAGCTGGAAACTTTTCTGTTGACTGCTGGATTCTCAGCTCCCAGAATAGTGACTGGTCCATAGGGGCCATGGAAAAAAATGAATGAAGGAATGAATGGAGTCCAGTTGCTCCAATACTGGCAAGTCATTTGAGTGGCTTCTGCTCATTTCTTTCTTTCTGAGCCGAAAGAAGAAAGGCTTTTTTTTTTCTATTCAGCCTTAACACTATTAAATAAATGCATTCATAAATTCAATTAATTCAATAAATATTGAAGAGGGACAGACACTGAAGTCAAGAAGCTCCTGGTCTGAGTGTGCATGTAGGACCAGATGAGGGGGTGAGTGGGGGGGAGGGGATAGGAATGGAAGAAGGGAGGAAGACGAGCAAAGTTACCGTAACAACAACAAGAAGAAACAATAACAATAAACCCCCCCCAGAGGTCACGTGGAGTCCAGAAGGATATAAGTTTTATATATACGCTGTCTCAGATAAGACTCCCAACAATTTTCTAAGTGAAGTAACATCGTCATTCCAACTTTACAAACGATAAAATCACGCTCAGAGAGATACGATAACATTCTCAGTATCTGAGTGTCAGTAATTTGAAGTATCCATTTCTGTCTTTCTGACTCCAAAGCCCATGATTTTAATCACTTCACAACATTACCTATCACTTCCAGTGGTAAAACAGAACAAAGTAACCTACAAAAAAAAAGAAGAAGACAGTGTGTGAAAACTGGGAGGAGAGTCCAGGGAAACGTGACATAACGACTGTTTACTTGTCAGGGGAATTTTAGGTTTTGTTCTGGGGGAAGTTGCTGAGTACGGTGATAGTCTCAGGAATGATGCCACTTCTGAAACATCATACAGAAGGGAATTACGGAAGTGGGGATGATAGCAAGGAAATTTCGAATCTGGAAAGTGATGGATGACTGATAAAGGCATAATCAGATTAGAGGAAGGCATTGACTAAGCTCTGAGTGAAGGAAGCTTACTGGCAAGTGAATTCACATGTCTGATCCCCCAGGTTCTAAGGAAAGTGAACTACAAGAGGGGTACATGTGGAGTGACTGATACAGACCCTACACTGGAAGCAGGGAGATTGCAGTTGGTTTTCCTTTTTCAAACAATCAGACGACTGTCCCTCCACAAATTTTAACATAATTATATTGGAAGGATCTAAGAATTAAAAGAGAGAGAGAGAGAGAGCATCTCTGTGTGTGTGTTTGTGTGTGTGTCTGGGGCCGGTACACTGTGCTTTCCCAACCTGAGTCTCCTCAGGGTGCACCGTTGGTGGGGGGATGGCTGCAGTGGCTGAGGGCTTAAGGATGGGCATCCCCTTTCCATCCTGACTTCCCTCAGGGCTCACCACGGGGTGGGGCGGCTGTAATGTAATGGCTTGATGGATGCAACATCTTTGTTTACTTATATGGCAGGCAACATTCTTCATTCACATTACTCACGTATGCACATGAGGAAACTGAACCTTACGGAGACTAAGTAACTTGAGGAAAAAGGGCAAGTGGGCATGTGATGTGACCCCAGGACTGTCCTGTCCTGAGCCCAAGTTCCTCCCTATTGGGCTGTTGCCTTTGCTCTATGTTTAACCTGCTTCCTGCCTAAATATCTGTAGCCAAATACAGGTGCCCTAGAGCCATGTGCTGATTTCCACTAAACACTTAATAAATATAAATTTCTTTGGAGCCACATAAAAAGCAGCTAATAGATATACCAGAAACATGAAACAGGGATCAAAACAACCATAAATAACAGCTTCTCTTTAATTCACCGATTGTACACTATATTAGTCAACCTCCAAGGATGTTTGCAATTTTATGGAAGATAAACTGACCTAGAAAACCCTAAGTAAAAAGAGAATTTGCTACTTTGGTACTATATGTATAACTTTAAACATCTTTTTCTTTTTTTCAGGTGTAGGAAAATCATCAAACCTTTCCATCAGATTAACAATAAAAATGCAGGCGGAGGACCTGCAAGATGACGGAGGAGTTAAGACATGGAGATCACCTTCCTCCCCACAAATACATCAAAAATACATCTACACGTGGAACAACTCCTACAGAACACCTACGGAACGCTGGCAGAAGACCTCAGACTTCCCAAAAGGCAAGAAACTCCTCACCTACCTGGGTAGGGCAAAAGAAAAAAGAAAAAACAGAGACAAAAGAATAGGGACGGGACCTGCACCTCTGGGAGGGAGCTGTGAAGGAGGAAAGGTTTCCACACACTAGGAAACCCCTTCACTGGCAGAGACTGGGGGTGGCAGTGGGGGAAGCTTCGGAGCCACAGAGGAGAGCTTAGCAACAGGGGTGCGGAGGGCAAAGAGGAGAGATTCCTGCACAGAGGATCGCTGCCGACCAGCACTCACCAGCCCGAGAGGCTTGTCAGCTCACCCGCCGGGGCGGGCGGGGGCTGGGAGCTGAGGCTCGGGCTTCGGAGGTCAGATCCCAGGGAGAGGCGGCGTGAACACAGCCTGAAGGGGCTCGTGCACCACGGCTAACCGGGAGGGAGTCCGGGAAAAGGTCTGGAGCTGCCAAAGAGACAAGAGACCATTGTTTCCTGGTGTGCAGGGAGCGGGGATTCAGAGCACCACCTAAACCAGCTCCAGAGACGGGCGCGAACCTCGAATATCAGCGCGGCCATCAGAGATGGGTATGAAACGCTAAGGCTGCTGCTGCCGCCACCAAGAAGCCTGTGTGCGAGCACAGGTCACTCTCCACACCTCCCCTCCTGGGAGCCTGTGCAGCCCGCCACTGCCAGGGTCCCGGGATCCAGGGACAACTTCCCCGGGAGAACGCACGGCGCGCCTCAGGCTGCTGCAACATCACGCTGGCCTCTGCCGCTGCAGGCTCGCCCCACAGTCCGTACCCATCCCTCCCCCAAGCCTGAGTGAGCCAGAGCCCCTGAATCAGCTGCTCCTTTAACCCCGTCCTGTCTGGGCAGGAAAAGATCCCTGAGGGCAACCTACACGCAGAGGTGGGGCTGAAACCAAAGCTGAAACCCAGTAGTGTGTGAACAAAGAAGAGAAAGGGAAATTTCTCCATGCAGTCTCAGGAGCAGCAGATTAAATCCCCACAATCAACTTGATGTACCTGCATCTGTGGAATACCTGAATAGACAACAAATCAACCCAAAAGTGAGGCGGTGGACCTTGAGAGCAACTGTAGACTTGGGGTTTGCTGTCAGAATCGACTGACTTGATTCTGATTTTTATGTTTATCTTAGTATAGTTTTTAGCGCTTGTTATCATTGGTGGATTTGTTTATTGGTTTGGTTGCTCTCTTCTTGTTTTTTTAAATTATTATTACTTTTTAATTTTTAAAATTTTAATAATTATATGTTTTTTTAATAATTTTACTTATTTTTTTTTCTTGCTTGCTTGTTTTTCTCCCTTTTCTTCTGAGCCATGTGGCTGACAAGGTCTTGGTGCTCCGACCTGGTGTCAGGCTTGAGCCTCTGAGGTGGGAGAGCCGAGATCAGGACACTGGACCACCAGAGACCTCCCGGCCACACATAATATCAATTAGCAAGAGCTCTCTAAGAGATCTCTGCCTCACTGCTAAGACCCAGCTCTACCCAACAGCCAGCAAGCTCCGGTGCTGAAGGTCCCGTGCCAAACACCTAGCAAGACAGCAACACAACCCCACCCATTATCAGAGAGGCTGCCTAAAATCATACTAAGTTCACAGACACCACAAAACACATCATCAGACACAGCCCTGCCAACCAGAAAGACAAGATCCAGCCCCATCCACCAAAACACAGGCACCAGTGTCCTCCACCAGGAATTCTACACAATCCACTGAACCAACCTTACCCACTGGGGGCAGACACCAAAATCAATGGGAACTACTAAACTGCAGCCTGTGAAAAGGAGACCCCAAACACAGTAAGGTAGGCAAAATAAGAAGACACAAATATTCAACAGATGAAAGAGCAAGGTAAAAACCCACCAGACCAAACAAATGAAGAGGAAATAGGAAGTCTGCCTGAAAAAGAATTCACAGTAATGATAGTAAGGATAATCCAAAATCTTGTAAATAGAATGGAGAAAATACAAGAAATGTTTAGCAAGGACATTTAAAGAGCAAACAAACAATGATGAACACCACAATAAATGAAATTAAAAATTCTCTAGAAGGAGTCAATAGCAGAATAACTGAGGCAGAAGAACGGGTAAGTGACCTGGAAAATAAAATAGTGGAAATAACTACCGCAGAGCAGAATAAAGAAAAAAGAATGAAAAGAATTGTGTACAGTCTCAGAACCTCTGGGACAACATAAAACGCAGCAATATTCAAATTATAGGGGTCCGAGAAAAAGCAAGGGTCTGAGAAAATATTTGGAGATTATAGTTGAAAACTTCCCTAAAATGGGAAAGGAAATAGTCAACCAAGTCCAGGAAGTGCAGAGAGTCCCATACAGGATAAATCCAAGGATAAACATGCCAAGACACATTATCAATCAAACTAGCAAAAATTAAATACAAAGAAAAAATATTAAAAGCATCAAGGGAAAGACAGTAAATAACATACAAGGGAATCCCCGTAAAGTTAACAGCTGAACTATCAGAAACTCTGCAAGCCAGAAGGGAGTGTCAGGACATATTTAAAGTGATGAAACGGAAAAACCTGCAACCAAGATTATTCTACCTAGCAAGGATCTCATTCAGATTTGATGGAGAAATTAAAACCATTACAGACAAGCAAAAGCTAAGAGAATTCAGCACCACCAAACCAGCTTTACAACAAATGCTAAAGGAACTTCTCTAGGCAAGAAACACAAGAGAAGGAAAAGACCTACAATAACAAATCCAAAACAATTAAGAAAATGGGAATAGGAACATACATATCCATAATTACCTTAAATGTAAATGGATTAAATGCTCCCACCAAAAGACATAACACTGGCTGAAAAGATACAAAAACAAGACCCATATATATGCTGTCTACAAGAGACCCACTTCAGACCTAGGGACACATACGGACTGAAAGTGAAGGGATGGAAAAAGATATTCTATGCAAATGGAAATCAAAACAAAGCCAGAGTAGCAATTTTGATATCAGAAAAAATAGACTTTAAAACAAAGACTATTACAAGAGACAAAGAAGGAGAATACATAATTGATCAAGGAATCAACCTAAGAAGAAAATATAACAATTGTAAATATTTACGCACCCAACATAGGGGCACCTCAATACATAAGGCAAATGCTAACAGCCATAAAAGGGGAAATCGTCAGTAACACAATCAGAGTAGGGGATTTTAACACCCCACTTTCACCAATGGACAGATCATCCAAAATGAAAATAAAGAAGGAAACACAAGCTTTAAATGACACATTAAGAAGATGGACTTAATTGATATTTATATGGCATTCCATCCAAAAACAACAGAATACACTTTCTTCTCAAGTGCTCATAGAACATTCTCCTGGATAAATCATATCTTGGATCACCAAAAACGCTTGGTAAATTTAAGAAAACTGAAATCATATCAAGTATCTTTTCCAACCACAACGCTATGACACTAGATATCAATTACAGGAAAAAAACTATAAAAACTACAAACATATGGAGGCTAAACAATATGCTACTAAATAACCGATATCACTAAAGAAATAAAGAGGAAATCAAAAATACCTAGAAGCAAATGACAATGAAAACATGACCCAAAACCTATGGGATGCAGCAAAAGCAGTTCTAAGAGGGATGTTTATAGCAATAGAATCCTACCTCAAGAAAGAAGAAAAATCTCAAATAAACAACCTAACCTTACACCTAAAGCAATTAGAGAAAGAAGAAGAAGAACAAGAAAAATCCCTAAACATAGCAGAAGGAAAGAAATCATAAAGATCAGATAAGAAATAAATGAAAAAGAAATGAAGGAAATAGCAAAGATCAATAAAACTAAAAGGTGGTTCTTTGAGAAGATAAACAAAATTGATAACAGCTAGCCAGACTCATCAAGAAAAAAAGGGAGAAGACTCATATCAACAATTAGAAATGAAAAAGTAACAACTGACACTGCAGAAATACAAAGGATCATGAGAGATTAATAAAAGCACCCATATGCCAATAAAATGGACAACCTGGAAGAAATGGACAAATTCCTATAAAAGCACAACCTTCTGAGACTGAACCAGGAAGAAATAGAAAATATACACCGACCAATCACAAGCGCTGAAATTGAAACTGTGACTTAAAATCTTCCAAGAAAGAAAAGCCCAGGACCAGATGGCTTCACAGGCAAAATCTATCAAACATTTAGAAAAGAGCTAACACCTATCCTTCTCTAACTCTTCCAAAATGCTGCAGAGGGAGGAACACTCCCAAACTCATTCTACAAGGCCACCATCACCCTAATACCAAAACCAGACAAAGATGTCACACAAAAAAGAAAACTACAAGCCAATATCACTGATGAACATAAATGCAAAAATCCTCCACAAAATACTAGTAAACAGAATCCAACAGCACATTAAAAGGATCATACACCATGCTCAAGTGGGGTTTATCCCAGGAATGCAAGGATTCTTCAGTATATGCCAATCAATCAATGTGATATACCATATTAACAAACTGAAGGATAAAAACCATATGATCATCTCAATAGATGCAGAAAAAGCTTTTGACAAAATTCAACACCCATTTATGATAAAAAAAAACTCTTCAGAAAGTAGGCATAGAGGGAACCTACTTCAACATAATAAAGGCCATATATGACAAACCCACAGCCAACATCGTCCTCAATGGTAAAGAACTGAAACCATTTCCTCTATGATCAGGAACAAGAGAAGGTTGTCCACTCTCACCAGTATTAAACAGAGTTTTGGAAGTTTTAGCCACAGCAATCAGAGAAGAAAAAGAAATAAAAAGGAATCCACATCGGAAAAGAAGAAGTAAAGCTGTCACTGTTTGCAGATGACATGATACTATACATAGAGAATCCTAAAGATGCTACCAGAAAACTACTGGAGCTAATCAATGAATTTGATAAAGTAGCAGGATACAAAATAAATGCACAGAAATCTCTTGCATACCTATACACTACTGATGAAAAATCTGAAAGAGAAATTAAGGAAACACTTCCATATATGACTGCAACAAAAAGAATAATATATCTATGAATAAACCTACCTAAGGAGGTAAAAGACCTACACTCAGAAAACTACAAGAGACTGATGAAAGAAATTAAAGATGATACAAACAGATGGAGAGATATACCATGTTCTTGGATTGAAAGAATCAACACTGTGAAAATGACTCTACTACCCAAAGCAATCTACAGATTCAATGCAATTCCTATCAAACTACCAACAGCATTTTTCACAGAACTGGAACAAAAAATTTCACAATTTGTATGGAAATACAAAAGACCCTGAATAGCCAGAGCAATCTTGAGAAAGAAAAACGGAGCTGGAGGAATCAGGCTCCCTGACTTCAGACTATACTACAAAGCTACAGTCATCAAGACAGTATGGTACTGGCACAAAAATAGATACACAGATCAACGGAACAGGATAGAAAGCCCAGAGATAATAAACCCACACACATATGATCACCTTATCTTTGATAAAGGAGGCAAGAATATACAATGGAGAAAAGACAGCCTCTTCAATAACTGGTGCTGGGGAAACTGGACCACTACATGTAAAAGAATGAAACTAGAACACTTCCTAGTACCATACACAAAAATAAAATCAAAATGGATTAAAGACCTAAATATAAGGTCAGACACTATAAAACTCTTAGAGGGAAACACAGGCAGACTAAATCACATAAAGACATAAATGACAGCAAGATCCTTTGTGACCCACCTCCTAGAGAAATGGAAATAAAAACAAAAATAAACAAATGGGACCTAATGAAACTTAAAAGCTTTTGCACAGCCAAGGAAACCATAATCAAGATGAAAAGACAACCCTCAGAATGAGAGAAAATATTTGCAAACGAAGCAACTGACAAGGGATTAATATCCAAAATATACAAGCAGCTCATGCGGCTCAATATCAAAGAAACAAACAACCCAATCCAAAAATGGGCAGAAGACCTAAATAAACATTTCTCCAAAGAAGACATACAGATTGCCAACAAACACATGAAAGGATGTTCAACGTCACTAATCATTAGAGAAATGCAAATCAGAACTACAATGAGGTTATCACCTCACACCGGTCAGAATGGCCATCATCAAAAAATCTACAAACAATAAATGCTGGAGAGGGTGTGGAGAAAAGGGGACCCACTTGCACCGTTGGTGTGAATGTAAATTGATACAGCCACTATGGAGGACAGTATGGAGGTTCCTTAAAAAACAAAAATAGAACTACCATATGACCCAGCAATCCCACTACTGGGTATATACCCTGAAAAAAACCGTAATTCATAAAGAGTCATGGGGCTTCCCTGGTGGCACAGTGGTTAAGAATCCACCTGCCGACACGGGGTTGAGCCCTCATCTGGGAAGATCCCACATGCCGCGGAGCAACTAAGCTTGTGCGCCACAGCTACTGAGCCTATGCTCCTGAGCCTGTGAGCCACAACTACTGAAGCCTGCGCACCTAAAGCCCATGTTCCGCACCAAGAGCAGCCACCGCAATGAGAAGCCCACGTACCGCAACGAAGAGAAGCCCCCTATCACAACTAGAGAAAGCCCACATGCATCAACACAGGCCCAACGCAGCCAAAAATAAATAAATTTATAAAAAAAATAAAAAGAGTCATGTACCACAATGTTCACTGCAGCACTATTTCCACTAGCCAGGACATGGAAGCAACCAAAGTGTTCTTCGATTGATGAATCGAAAAAGAAGATGTGGCACATATATACAATATAATATTACTCAGCCATAAAAAGAAACGAAATTGAGTTATTTGTCGTGAGGTGGATGGGCCTAGAGTCTGTCATACAGAGTGAAGTAAGTCAGAAAGAGAAAAACAAATACCGTATGCTAACACATATAAATGGAATTTAAGAAAAAAAAATGTCATGAAGAACCTAGGGGTAAGGCAGGAATAAAGACGCAGACCTCCTAGAGAACGGACTTGAGGTTATGGGGAGGGGGAAGGGTGAGCTGTGACAGGGCGAGAGAGAGTCATGGACATATACACACTAACAAACGTAGTAAGGTAGATAGCTAGTTGGAAGCAGCCGCATGGCACAGGGATATTGGCTCGGTGCTTTGTGACAGCCTTGGAGGGGTGGGATAGGGAGGGTGGGAGGGAGGGAGACGCAAGAGGGAAGAGATATGGGAACATATGTATATGTATAACTGATTCACTTTGTTATAAAGCAGAAACTAACACACCATTGCAAAGCAATTATACCCCAATAAAGATGTTAAAAAAAAAAAAAAGCTTTCACTGAAAATGCAGTGTGATCAGCATCGTGCTTTGGGGTCTGAAGGAGAAAGTTACAGCATCATCCATGTACACTGGGTCTTTAACCACATAGGGAAATGAAAATAGTGCACACAGAAATAATGCGACGTACATGGGAGGATATAAGCCGGTGCTGAATTTTGTAGGTCAGAAAAAGAAAAGTTTTAAAACGTTGAGGTAAGTGTCAGAAGCAAGAGAGAACAAGGGAATTTGCACTGAGTTTTGCAGTTTGGATGGAAATTTGAAGAGTTACCAGAGCAGGCATGGACGATGAGGTCAACTCTGAAAGGTGGAAAATCACCTAAGTACTTCCATCTAAATGGCAGCCTCTGCCTTCTCCAAAACTTTAATCAGAACTGAGCATCAAAGAGGTATGAAAGAATTTCAGTTTAGCTCATTCCTTCTTCCTTAGCCCAATGTCTTCAAGATTAGTGGAGAAGACAATTATGAAAATCAAGGAGGCAACATGGCGGAGGCAACACGGTAGGTCAGAAAAACCAACAGCTTTGGCTCCTTAGGAATGAAGGCCAATCCTAGCTCCAGAACTTTCTTACATGTGCAATATACAAGTTATTTAGCATTTCTAAACCTCAGTTTTTTTCCATAGATGGGGGGTGATAAAACTCCATTCATAGGGTTTTGGAAAATGAAATTCTTACCATAAGGTTTAACTCCTTTCTCTTCACACCACTTCTCCAAGTCTAGAAAAGGAAGACCAGAGTGTTTGCTCTGAGATAGTACGAATGGCTTCTCGGATTTCTGTAACGATGCATGAAATCAGTTTTCTTTCCTTCTAAGCTACACTTGCAAGCCTAATATTTTGTGATTTATCCATATTTTATCATCTAATTAAATGGCAGGAGAAAAGGGGAAGCCTCAGATGAAGCACTTTGCCATCCTTATTAGAATTCCTCTGTCCTCACTTATGAAACACTTCGCTAAAAATCTTACACCAGGGGTTGGTCTGCCTAGAATTATTCCTATGGGAAACGCTAGTCCTCATTCAGAAGATACTTCTCATTTCCTTGGCTGCCAGCTTCTTTTAATTGCACTCAACTATACACTTTCTTTTTGTTTTCATCCTCTTTTTAGCACTGTTTTGTTTATGTGTGTGTAATGAGTGTACACGGGTATGTGCAGTTAATTTGGTGTTTTTCAAGTTATAAATCTACAATGAAGTTTCAATTGTCATCTCTTCCCCAGGAAGTCTCCCATCTCATTCTTTTTATTTTTTTTCAATTGAAGTATAGTTGATTTACAATGTCGTGTTAGGTTCAGGTATACAGCACAGTGATTCACAGATAGATAGACAGACAGACAGACAGATAGATATGTAGATAGATACTCTTTTTCAGATTCTTTTCCCTTATAGGTTATTAAAAAATATTGAGTATAGTTCCCCGTGCTAGGTAATAGGTCATTGTTGGTCATCTATTTTATGTATAGTAGTGTGTATAGGTTAATCCCCAACTCCTAATTTATCCCTCCCCCCACCCCCTCTTTCCCCTTTGGTTCCCATCTCTTTCCCCTTTGGTTCTTCTTTACTAGTTCATCTGTCACCACTTCGAGGGCTCCCCTAACCCACTCCTCTACTCCAGTCAGGCTAGATGTCTCTTTCATTTCATAATATCTTGAATACATCTTTAGTATTGTGCTTCCCATAGAATATCTGTTTTTATATTCTTTCCTACACCAGGCTGTGAGTTCTCTGATGGCAGGAACCATCTGATTCCCCTATGTATCCTGGGTTTAGTTCCCGGGCATGTAACCAGGTACTCAGTAGGTAAGAACACAAGATACTTATCTCGAAGCAACAAAAATGTCAACTTCTCCTGTACTATTTAAATAGTAAATATTATTCCACATATCCAAAGGGAAAGGTTTCATTCATTCTTGCTTCCATGCTTCTCCAAGTCACTCTGGAATATAAGATTCCCCGTCCTGGCTCTCTACAAATGTAAGCAGTTCTCCAATCCCATGCCCGACAGACCATCTTAGTAATTCTCTCTTGGATTCCATTCTTTCAAGTTCTTCTCTACCTAGGCCCGTAAAGGCACATTTACTCTATGCTCACATGTAAACAATGCTGACTTATTTTTCCCTCTAAAGCCTACGTCTAAAGAGAAAAACAAATCCAAAATTCTGCAGCGTTAAAAAAAGGAGGCCTAGATATTAGTCAAAGTACAATTCTAATGCATTAGGCCCAAGCACCCTATTTGATTAAGGAAGTGTTCTCCCTCTGGGCAAAATCCATCTGCATCAGGGCTCCTGGGCAGTAACGATTCAGCATTTTATTGCATCAGCTACACCTTGACGAGGGCAAAATCTTTTTACCCCCTAAATCATAAAACCTCCTACTTTATACATCAGCCTCATTGTTTTTAGAGTGCCCCCTGGGATAATTATACTGGTTTTTTCACTCCTGTCTGCTTTATTTAGATAATAAGCCCCAAAGGCCAGGAATATCTTTCCAGTTTCTATCTATATCATTGAATACAATATATGTGAACAACATCTGTGAAATAATAATGCCAGGTTTTAACATCTTTCAGTAACAAATCCTTCTGAACAGTCCAGGGACCATATTAGAGTCAAGTTCTGTTTATTTCCTTCTTGAGATTTCTACATAGATTCCAACCCAAGAAATTATAGGCCATGAGTGTCCATTTAGAATTTTTTCTTCTCGAACATTTTTAGCAGCGTATTATTGGTACGCTGCATATTACTGGTACGCTTAATTCTATATTTACATCATACATATGGTTTCCTCTAGATCCAATGCCAAGAATTCCATTAAAATTTTTTTCTAAGGGACACTCATTAATGAGTGTTCTTAGTGCTGACACTTTGTCACGCACTTTTTAAAGTGCTTTAGGGCTTCCCTGGTGGTGCAGTGGTTAAGAATCCATCTGCCAATGCAGGGAACATGGGTTGGAGCCCTGGTCCAGGAAGATCCCACATGCCGCAGAGCGACGAAGCCCGTGCGCCACAACTACTGAGCCTGTGCTCTAGAGCCCACGAGCTATAACTACTGAGCCCACGTGCCACAACTACTGAAGCCCGCGTGCCGAGAGCCCGTGCTCCAGAACAAGAGAAGCCACTGCAATGAGAAGCCCGCGCGGCACAAGGAAAAGTAGCCCCCACTCGCCACAACTAGAGGAAGCCCGCACGCAGCAACGAAGACCCAACGCAGCCCAAAATAAATAAATAAATAAATAAAATTTATTAAACAAAAATAAAGTGCTTCACATACAAAAAATTGAAAAATATTTTAAAACTTGTTCCATGTCATACAACTAAGAAGATACAAATCTGGGATTTGAACACAGATTGACTCCGGAGTCCATGGTCTTTACCGCTGCAACCCACACAGTTTATGCTCCACTGAGTGAGGAAGAACTCCAATTTTGAAAAATGGAGTTGAATCATAAAATTCCTGACAAAAGCTATTACACTCAATTTATTATTTTCAGTCTTAGATTTCTCTATCAGTTTTAATGCCTTTTATTACTAATCTCATATTTATTACTCTCTCATACTTCATAATTTCATGATATACTAAATTCTGAACCAATATGCAGAATTTTCTTATTATGTCTAGTTTTTGCTAAAATATAAATGCCTTTAAAGTATACTAATGTCCCTGGAAAATCTGTTTAGGAGAAGTAAAAATTATTTATGAATTAAATCTCCGTCATAACCGCTTGGTATAAACTACACCAGCATGAGTGCCCACGTATGCACACACAAACTCGGGGAAGCTTTGCTTTTCCATGTTACCTCTTCACTTCCTTCCTACATTTCTAAAGGCTATGAAACAAGGACAGACTTATTCTTCTACTGAAGAATTCTGCTTGTAACATTTTCTGCATGTTGCATTCAACCACCCGGCAACTATTTGTTGATTGCACTGTTCATGGCACTTGAAATACATCAATCAACAAACAGAAAATATCTGCCACGTGGCGCTTACACCATAGACCAGAAAACAGACAATAAACAATTGCTGTGATAAATAAGGGACCTTTAGAGTAGGTTAGAAGGTGTTATATGTGCTGTGGGATAAAGAAAAAAATAGTGCTGGGTTAGTTGATAGAAAGTGCTTGGGAATGGAAGTGGAGGTAACCGTGACATTGCATAGGGTGGTCTGAGTAGGTACTATGGAGAAAAGCCCATCAGAAGAAAAGACTTGCCTAAGAGAGGCCGTCAGCCTTGCAGCTCTACGAGGGAAGTTTATCCTGGTGAGTTGAGGATACCTCTTTCACTTAAAACTGACTGTAAAAACTAACTCTTGTGAGTAGGAGCAAAAGAGAAAACTTTGGCGGTTCGTTGAGAGTGGAAACTTGAGCTGTCAAGGACCAGATGGATCATTTAACAGCCCAAGACAGTCTTCATCTCTCCTTTACAAGTGGGTTCTGACTTGAAAGCATTTCTGAGATAAGAAAGAAAAATTCACGAGGCTTTCGTCTGAACAGAGAGAGGTCACCAACTTGGAACTGGGAGAGCAAGAAGACCACCAGCAAGCAGGCTACTGAAATGATGGCATCTCTTATTGGAATAAATTTAAAAAGAAGAGGGAACAAGTTGAACTTCACCAAAGGTTACCGCCAGGTATAAAGATAGTGAGTTTCAGAAGCCAGCTTCAAAATCTGCAGTCCCCACAAGAGTGGAGAGAGAAGAGGAGTCTCTGGGGTAGAAAGAGACCTATCTTCCTCATGCAGACATAAATGGGGCAAATCTATATCTGCATCTAGGAAAACCTCTGGAAGCTGATTTTTCAAATGCCCGAGCTTTAGCCAAATGCTGGCATCAAACTGACTCAGAGGTGGGTAAGCAGATTCTGATTCTAGAAGCTATGCCCAGAAGACACCACCGACTACGTAATAATGCCCAGTGATCCGAGAAAGGACGCCTGGAAGGAGAAACCGAGCAATAAGTGCTCTGAGGATTGAATACAATTTCATCAACCTCTGTTATTTCCCAAACTGCAAATCTCTAATTTTTGTTATTCTCATTTACTTCTCAACTTAAATATTACTTCCTCAAAGAAGGCTTCACAAATCCCCTACTACATCAAGTTGCCTGGCTTTAGAATCTCATAGGACTCCTATAATTGTAATTAAATAATTGATCATACAACAGTGATTTATAGCATGACTCTCCCTCTAAGTTTCATAAGAGCAAGAATCAGGTTTGCTGGTCTCATTCCCCATTGTTTCCCCAGTACCTAGCCCAGTGCCTGGATAAGTGAAACACGCAATAAATGTTCAAATAAATGAATGAGGACACCCTGAAAACAGAGCCTCGGGAGTGATTATAGCATAAAATGCAGTCACTTACTTTAGTGCAATGGAGCACAGGCATATGAAGAAGAAAGAAAAAATCAAAGAGGTTTGACTAGCCACTTGATAAGAGGAGATAATGAAATACCCAGGGTCTACAGAAACAAAGGTAATGTGCTGATTTCAACAAGTTAAAACAGCTATACCTTCATGGTTTACAGAGGGACAACATAAACATTTATCTGAAGAACATCAAGTTTTTCCCCAAAATTCAATTTTAAGAATTAAACTTATTATACAGAATACCTAAAAATTATCCATAATATAGGATTAACTTAGTAATCTGAGGAAGGGTGTGTGAGCACGGACCCTGAGCTCAAACTGCTAGGGTGGTATTCCAGCTACATCACTTACTATATGGGCAACTAGCTTAATTTCAATTTCCTCATCCACAAAAGTGGGTTAGTAACCATAAACTGAACCTTAGAGGTGTAAGAACATAATTATATATGTAAAGTGCCTATATTAGTACCGGCCATATGGTAATTAAGTGGTGTATACATTAATTATTATCATTATTAAATACTCTTAGTATTTATAATTTATTTAGTATTTAGTATAATAATGTGGACTATACAGGCTACCATGTTACTTTTTAGACATTTTGCAATGAATTAAATGCTTATTTGCCATAAAAAAAAATCCCTGGTATCCAGAAATTCTTTCTCCAGTTAATCCGCTTTTGATAACTCTTGAACAGTCTCTAACTTTATATATATAATTTGAATTTTATTTTTTTATACAGCAGGTTCTTATTAGTTATCCATTTTATACATATTAGTGTATACATGTCAATCCCAATCTCCCAATTCATCACACCACCACCACCCGCCACGTTCCCCCCTTAGTGTCTAATTATTTTTATTTATAGGAGTTTTAAAACAGTAAATTACTTCAAATTCTTTGTAGAACTAGACAAGGGAAAAGTTATAATCTTTTAGGTAGTATGCACTGAGTGCTATTTATTATGCTTATAATTACCAAATCTGTTACAATTGCATCTTTGAAATTAGGCTGAAGGTCACCTAATTGTAAAATAAAGTGATTTTCAAAGTTAAATTAATAAGAGTTAATTCAGCCCAGGTAGCAGTTATTAAAAAAAATAATTAACCTACACAAATCTTTCAAATATACTTCATAATAATCAAATTATTTCTAATATTTGCATGACATATCATATTAATTGTCTTACTCTGAAATAGGAATGAGTAAAGAAGCATAAAATTTAGCACACAGTTAAGCACTCAGCGAATGTTGACTGAATGGATGAAGGTTTGAACTGGTGAGATTTTATATGTGACTGCTAATGTCTGTCTATGTATTACATAGCATTACACCCTCTGAAAGCAATAATCATCTCATACAGGCATCACAAGGAGCTCACAGAATGACTGGCATGATTCATCACCTACTAAGCATGTTACCCACAGCTGTACCACAGGCACTTGGCATGTAAGGAAGAACATGGAAGAACTGACACAAGAAAAAAAAATTTTTAATTTATTTTATCATAGTATAGCTGATTTACAATGTTGTATTAATTTCTACTGTACAGAAAAGTGATTCAGCTATACATATATACTTCTTTTCATCTTCTTTTCCATTGTGGTTTATCACAGGATATTGAATATAGTTCCCTGTGCTCTACAGTGGGACCTTGTTGTTTATCCATCCTAAATATAATAGTCTGCATCTGCTAATCTCAAACTCCTAATCCATCCCTCCCCCAATAGATGAATGGATAAACAAGATGTGGTACATATGTACAATGGAATACTACTCAGCCATAAAAAAGAATGAAATAATGCCATTTGCAGCAACATGGATGGAACTAGAGATTATCATACTAAGTGAAGTAAGACAGATAAATACTATATATCACTTATACTATGTGGAATCTAAAGCATGACACAAGTGAACTTATCTATGACAGAGAAACAGACTCACAGAGAAAAAATAATTTTTCCAATCTTCTTCCATTGCTATCTCGGACTTCTTTTTCTACCAGTTGAAAATGTCATAGATTAAATGGCAACCAGAAGCTGTATATTTCCTACGCCCAACTGGATCCATCATACTGATTTTCTCATCTAAATATTTTTCATCTTTGTAGGACAGCTAATGTTTGTCTATGTATTACATAGCATTGCACTCTCTGAAAGTAATAATAATCTCACATGGGCATCACAAGCAATAATGTACTGTTTAAACTACATTGGATATGAAAATACAAGTTCTGTTTACTATGCACAGGTGCACAATATAGGAAACAGGTGGCTTTTATCTCTATCTTCATCCTACGGAAAAGTGCTGTTACAGGGTGGATGGGGAAGAGGCAATCGGGCAGGACTAGGGTGGCAGTTCTGGAAGTACTCTGTGCCCCAGTTATGATGAGATTACCAGGATCAACCTTTTCTAACACCTGTTGTTTACCTTGTGTCACAATCTGGTCACCAGATGCATGACTTCTGTCTCATGTCTACATCCTTGCTGAGATCCCAGTTTATCGACGGTAGGGAACTTGACTTGTTAGTGCCACCCCTTCCAGGGATTAAATGTTTTGTTTCTTTTTGGGTTTTTCTGGCATTTCCTACCCTTTCCTAACCCTGCCAATCTCACCGCATGTCCTAAACCCAAGCCTGCTGGCTAGATCCACACTGAGAGACACCCTAGACATGAAATAATACCCAGCTGGGATGGACGGATGGATTTTGAAATCTGGCCAGGTTTTAATATTTCCAAACAAAAGAGTATAGGGGATAAAGATAACTCCGTATGCTTTCCTGTTTCATACACATGGTCATAGTCATACTACAGACCACAGATTCCTCACTACTCTGCCCTCCCTCCCGTGGGGACACCTACTGATGACTTGCGGTTGGACTTCTGTTAGTGACATACAATTCTTAATTTGTTACCATCTTTTCTGAATTACTTGGTCCACTCACTGGGCTCAATTTATTACTGAATTTGCTCTTCTCTAATAACATTTGCCAGACAATGATCAGTGATAACATGACATAGAAGAAGACACATAATTGTTCTCAAGTAGCAGTATAATTTTTCAGGTATCATGGCACAGAATTACCTTTGAAAATTTACTCAGTGTAGTTTCCTATAAACTCTAACAATAAAGGAGCATATTTCTTTTTCTAGTTTCTCCTCCTAAAGTTAAGAGTAAAGGATTTTAAGGATAAGTTTTCCAGAGCTCTGAAGTCACTGTTGTGTGAATAATTCTTGACTGAATTCACTGATACTTCAAAGTCTGAAAGTTAACAAGCTCCTAAAAGCGAGTTGCATACTCCCTATTCATGCCCGATTTTGTTTCTATTTAAGTACCTGTCTGCTTCCCTCCAGAATCTCAAGTACAGATATGGGATGGAGGAGAAAGAGAGCTGAAGAATAATTAGAATTTGATCCCCAAATGATCAAACACAAACTTTAGCAGCTGTTGCAACTGGGAATGTACAGAAGAGTGACTAAAATATATTAAAAATTGGAATTTTAATAGGGATATTACTCTGCTTATGAGAAAGTGATATGAAAAAGGAAAGACCTACTTAAAAAGAAAGACATAGCATAGCACCTAGATATAGCAAATGGTTCACACACTTCCTAGGATTCTTTTTATTTCAGACATCATTAAAACAAGAATGTTTCACTTATGGTTTCACCAATCTTAATTTGAAAGAAAATGCAGTGCATTTCAATGGCTTGACACAGAAAAATTTACAAATCTTTATAGAGAATATGAATTATTAGGATGTGAACTGCTGGACCATAAAACTGCACTGTCTGAAAGGTGGTAGGAAATCTAAAAGTTGTAACACGATGTCAAAGTCAAAGCCCAATTCAAGTGCAGACAAAATCTAAAACAATGCACTAAGTCAGTTCTCAGTGCGAGTTTTCACTTACGCAATGTGGAACTGCCTTCCATGTAGGACAGAACAGGTCGGGGGAGAGTATCGGTAGTATAGACTCACAAAGGCTTTCCTGGAGTTGAGTTCCATCTTAAGGCAAAGAAAACTGGGAAGAGCTAGCTCTCTTTATTTTTCAAAAATGTCATTTTCGATTTACAAGTCCACTAAGAATTAAATGTCAGCTTAAGGCAGCATATTTCCATGATTTTAAGAAGTGTACTTACCTGCCTAAATAAGAACATCACCCTGAAGATAATCTTTTATATTTAAGTCTTGAATTATCTTATGTTTGTTATTATGCATATCAAAAATATTTCACAGGACTTCTGATTAATGTAATTTAGAATTTTTCATCTCGAGACATATATGAGTCTTTTGGGGTTTTTTTTTTCCCACAAAATTCCTAGCTCTGCTTGTTTTACCAATATTTGCATCTGTCATAAAAGTTTTAAAAATTATAAATGTATCATCTTAGAACAGCAAAGAACAGTAACAGTATCTTATTTAATGCTTAAGTAATAGCCTTAATGCTTTTTTGTGATTTTCTAAACATGCTAAACATACATCTTAAATTATTTTCTTCTATATATTCAAATTTAAACATTTAGTGGGTATCTAGTCATGCTACACAACAAATGCTAAGAACATGAAGACAAAAAGACAAAGCAGTGATAGTCTGGTTTGGGGACCAAAATGGATGAAACTAGTACATGAAACAAGCTCTACTATAGGTACATTAACAAAGGTTCCAAAAGAGAGATTAACTCTTGCCGGGAGTTACAGAATATTATGAAAGGTGGAAGCATTTCAACTGCGTGCAACAGGAACAGAAGGTAGGGAAATACATTCTAGAAAAGGCTAAAATCTTTTTGGGTGCAGGGAGGATACAGCACTTCAAGGGGCAGGATGAATGTGAGGGTGAGGAAAAGATGAGAGAGGAGACTGACTGTTCGGCCGTTTGTGACCTTAAATCTCCATTTGTCCTGTGTATATTGAAATCTTCTGAGTAGGAAATAACAACTGAACTGTGGAAACAGTACTTGGCAGGACTTGGAGGAACTCCCACTCCTTGACTTACATCTTTGCCTTTTCCCTCTGCGATTCTGAGGCCAGTCCATCCACCTTTCTCAGATCTCAGCCCTCCCACTCCCAGAGGGAAGGTGACCCATCGCTGGTCTCCTCTCTCTTCTCCCTTCAACTTTGTCTTTGCCATTAACATTTCCTGGTAAGAATTTCTGTATCAAGTGTTAATTAAATTCCCGAAGAATCACTTTCAAAAATATTATGGAAACAAAGCAGGAGGTCCTAGGGGCGTTTCCCCCTAAACACAGCATGCTATTGAAAGGAGGCGGTTATGAGAAAAACAAAGTGAAATACTGTACAATTGCTCACATCTCTACCGTTTGTCCCCCTCATGATTTTACAGCTATTGGCGTCATCTTAGCTGGCAGGCTGGGGGAAGTGACCATAACAACTCCAAATATGGAAGACGATGCCTATTTGATGAACTCTGTTTTTCTGTCTAGATGCATTCAAGCTGAACAGCTAAACTGGTTGTATGTTTTAAAGGTTTGCTGAATTAAATATATTTATTTTTTTAATTTTAGCTCAATAAATGGTATATCCTGTCACAGTCTAAAGAGCTGTAATTCTCTTGTTCTCTTCAACACAGCCCCCCACGGTACATTCTTAGCCAAAGCAGTAGCAAAACTGACTAGGAGGCAAATACATAAAACCAACAGGAAACCTTTCAAACGGGGGACTGTAGGCTCAATGGGCCAAAGTCCCCCCATTGTCTCTCCTGTCAACACGATCCAAAGCTATGATTTTAATTCATTCTTGCTCTCGTTTACAATGGATTAAAGTTGCCCTTTCCAAGCTTTCATTAAATCTGGGGTGGAAACCCTAATTACGATTTCTCACACACACACGCATGCACGTAACAACTGCAAACAAACAAACAAACCCGTAAGACTGAAAAAGACTAACTTATAATTCTCAAATGTTGCTTAAAAGAAGTGAAAACATACCCAGGACCATTGCCATCTTTGTATCTCTTATGCATGATGAAATTTAATGAAGCCTTTCTGGGTGCTAACATTAGAATAACCTTTCTAACACTTCTACTTCTAGAATTTCAGGTTGGAAAAGTAGATCTTTTTGAATAAATAGCACTAGATACAACTGAAAAAAAAGTCTTTTATTTTGTCATCGGTCGGAAAAGAAAAACGTTTTAAAAAGCAGTGTCATCAATACCCTTTTCTCATCTCTTAGTTTGAGTACTATGCAGTCAAATACAGGAAAATGCTATTTTCAATATGCAGAACCTAGATTCTTCAGTGCTGTCAGCATTTACATTCATTCTAAATTTATAAACACGAGACGGATATTAAGATAAAATGGCGGAAATAATTTACACTGGATCGATCTGTGTTAGCCATACAAAACATTACATAATTGTAAGTATTATGATGGATAATCATGAACATTTAACCAGTCACTGGGTGCCGTGGTCATGGAAAGCACTCAGTCATTGACAAGGAGAGGCAGCTAGAGCAAAGCACTCAGTAGCTCCAATCTGGGGTTGAGGACGATTTGTCACTGACCCTTTAATTACGGTAGAAAATAGCAGAGCTGCTGTGCATAGTACTTGAGAGTTTATCTCTAGCAACTTCCAAATTCAAGTAGCCTCCACCCCACAGACCACACTCTTTAAAATCAGCCTCTAAGGTCACTAATAATTCCTAAACAGTGTCTATCCACGTAGGCCCTGGAGACAGTTTTCGAACACCCCAAGAAAGGCCAGAGCAGACCAATAGATCATCTGGGGAAACTACTAAACCAATTCAGATCGATGATTGAAAATAATAAAGGTACTTTAGAAACTAGTGCTAGAACATTCTATATTTTACCACTGACGACATTCCTCGATTCTAGGTATTATGTAATAAAATGAGGACGTAACCAGGCATTACGTGTGCGCTATGAAACAATTTTTCATGAATATTTTCTTTATGTATGCAGTCCAATGTTGTTATAAGCAATTCTATTTGCCCAATATTGTTCATTCTTCGAAGTTTTAGGTAATCAAGAGCTTTTAAATTCTGGAATTTGGGGTTCAATCTAGGGATCCAGTAATAGATTTAGAAATTACTCAAGTTGTAATTATACTGGATTACACTAATGGTCCCTGTAGAATAAACATTTCCTTATGCACTTTACTGAAATATAATAATATTCATAATTTACTGATTATATGATACATATATTTTTACATACAATAAAATTCATCAACTGCACACACACAGTGATAATGTCTTCCAAAGAAGCTGTATCATTATGCATTTCTACCAGTGACGGATGATATTTCTAGTTGCCTTGCATCCTTGCCAGCATTTGTTATTCTGTTTTCACTTTAGCTATCCTAGCAGGAATGAAAGGGTGTATCACTGTGATTTTCGTTTGTGTTTCACTGATTACTAATGACTTTGAGCATCTATTCATGTGCTTATTTGCTACTTCTTTATCTTCCATGGTGAAGTATCTACTCAAATAACCTACACATTAAAAAAATCAGGTTATCTTTGTCTATGTTTTACAAATATATTCTCCCAGTCTGTGACTTGTCTTTTAATTTTCTAAGTAGTGTACTGTGATACAATATATTCACAAATATATGGTAAGCAGTGTATTTTAATTTTTAAGAGTCCTATTTATTAATTATTTTCCTTTTATGACTTGTGCTTTTTGCCTCACTCAAAGTCACAAAGATAATCTCCTGTTTTTACCCTCCATTTTAGGATTTATAGGTCTATATGCAGTTCATAGGTCTATCATCCAGTTTGAACCAATTTCTGTGTAGGATGTGAGGTGATGGCTGAGGTTTACTTTTTTCCTGTGTGGATATCTAATTGTTCTAACATCATCTGTTGAAGAAACTAGCATTTCTGTATTGAATTATTTTGGCTCCTTTGTCAAAAGTCAATTCATCACATTTGCAGACTTTCTATTTTTTTTATTCATCAATGAAAATATCCTTACTTGAACACCACAGTGTCTTGACTACTGCAGTATATAATGTACTCCTGTAGCATCTAGTAAGGCATGAAATCAAGGAATACAAGTTCTGCAACTATATTTTACTAAAAGTTTGTCTTGGCTAGTCTTTTTTTTTTTTGCCATTTCATGTACTTTGTTTAACCAACTGGTCAATCTACTAAGATGTTTTATGAGATTTTCACTAGGCTTACATTGAAACTTCCGAACACTTTGGAGATAATGAAAGTTTAACAATATTGAGTTTTCTCATCAATGAACAGGGGATGTCACTCCACTTATTTTGTTTTTTCAATTTCTCTCAATTGTATTTTGAACTTTTCAGTCTACAGATCCTGAATATATTGTGTTAAATTTATTCCTAAATATTTAACATTCTTACGCTACTATAAATTACATTTTTTAAATTTCAATTTCCAATTGTTTGTTGTTAGTATAGAAAAATACAATTGATTTCTTTGTGTCCTGCAAACTTGCAGAACTCATCTATTAGTTCTAAAGCTTTCTTGGCACATTTTAAAACGTTTTCTTAAAAGACTATCTCTTCATCTCTGATTAAGACAGTTTTACTTCTTCATTTTCAATGTACATGCCTTTTTTTTTTTTTTTTTTGCTTTATTGTACTGCCAGGGATCTCAAGGAAAATATTAAATAAAAGTTGTGAGAGTAAACAGCTTTGCCTTGTTTCCGATTTAACAATGAAAAATAATTGTTAAATCTGATGTCCTTTATCAGCCTGAAGAACTTCCCTTTGATTTGCTCCAAGTTTTGTTATGGATTCTGTTAAATAATTTTTTTGCATTTACCGAGATAATCATATGAGTTACATTTTTACAACTGTTAATATGATGAATTACATTGACTTCTGAATGTTAAATAAACCTCATCCTTGGAATGAGACTCAGTTGTCCTATGTTACCTGTCTTTCCTAATATTAACTTGTTTATTCTCTGCTTTCTGGTCAGTCTGGCTAAAGATTTGTCAGTTTCACTAATATTTTTTAAAACCTGCCTTTTCGTGTTTGTTTTTCTATTCCACTGATTTATGCTCCTTGATTTACGCTTGCTTCTGCTCGCTTTGGGTTTAATTGTCTCATATTTCTATAGTCTCATGAGGCAGTAGCTTAGCCCATTAATTTGATACTTCTTTTCTAATATAAGGACTTAATACAGAAACAATTCCTTCTAATTATTGCTTAGCTGCATCTTACCCATTTTGATCTGAAATGATTTCATTCTCAGTCAGTTCAAAATATTTTCTAATTCCCCTTGTGATTTCACCTTTGAAATATGGATTATTTATAAGTGGTTTTTGATCTCCAAATATTTACCAAATTTTAAGATAGTCTTACTAAGATCCAGTTTAATTCCTTTGCGTTCAGAGACCATCCTTTACAAGACTTCAACCCTCTTTACTTTCTTGAGACTTGCCCAGCATATGATCTCTCCCAGTGAATGTTCGGGGTGTATATTCTCTGCTGCTGTATGAAATATTCAAGCAGGTCACGTACCATGGTAGTTTTGTTCTGGTTTTCTACACCTTACCCACTTCCTCCACCTGTTTCATCAGTTACAGACAGCAGAGTGTTGAAATATCCAACTATGGTTGTGCACTTGTCTATTTCTCCTTTAGGTTCCATTAAACTTTGCTTCTTGTGATGCAAGGTTCTGTTATCAGATGCAGACACATTTAGGATCCTTGATGAACTGACCTCTTAAACACTGTGAAATATCCCTATTTCCCCTGGTAATATTGATATTTCTCGTTCTAAACTCTCCTTGTTTGACAGTAATAAAGCCATCTTAGCTTTCTTTTGATTAGTGCCTGCATGGTATGCTGATTTCCATCTTTTCACTCATAGGATTGTGTTTTCTCCACCCCTCTACCAATGCACCTGCACCCCATCCACAGGCTTTCTGCACGTCAGTGAGTGAAACACCAGACACTCGATCAGTGAGGACAGAAACGTGGGAAATATTGCAATTCCTCTTTATCTGTCAAGCACATCCTAATGATTCTTCAGAAAATATCACAAATTCATCTACTTTCCTCCATACCCTCAACATGAAACAAAAAGAGTTCAAAATCCTCACTACTTTAGAGCTTCTGACCTACATCCTCAGCTGCCACTCCTGCCCGTTCTCTGCACAGTAGCAAGGGTGATCTCGGCATACACGACATCACTACCCTGTTTTAAATCCTACAATTTCTCCCACTGCAATTAAAACAAAACCCAAGCTCTTACCACTACCTAGAAGTCCCCATATGACTGGTGCCCTGATTCCCTCTCTGAAGCCATCTCTCCCTGTGGACCACCCAGCTTTGGTTTCACTTGCTCTTTCTGTTTCTTGAGTCTATGAAACTCTTTTCCATTTAGGACCTCAGCTGTTGTCTCTGACTGGAATAAATTCACCTCACCTTTCTATTGTTAGCATTGAAACTGAGACCTCATAGAGCAAAAGAGCCATCTCTTCATTAACACATTCTTTCAACAAATATTTGTTCAGTGCCTATTAGATGCCAGCCACTGAGCTCCACGCCAAGAACAAAACCGTAAGTCTAAAGACATTTTGGTCATTGCTCTTAAGGAGCTTACCAGTCAGTGAAGATGACAGACTTCATTCAGTGAAAGTGCAAACAAAGACTGAAAGAAGTCCCGTAAAGAAAGTGAGCTCAGCTCTAAGAAACCCCTAGTAAAACTGAAATAGACTGAATTTATAAATAAGGTCTCTTTGAGGAAGGGTTCTTTGACCATGATCTGAAGGAGAAATAGTGTTATATAGCATATTGTGAATTCAGTAGAGATAAAAACATATGAATTGAAATTTCAGCTCATATACATGTACCATTAACAAGATACATTATGACCATTTTGATTAGACACATCATGATTAGTAATTAGTTGTAACAACTCTCAATTTGGCACAATCTTGTCATACATCGAAAAGCAAAATTATGGGTTTATCATTTCAAATGGAGAGGAACGATATTTTGTGCACGGTGAGATAGAAGAACTAAAAAAGAGTAAATAGAATGTTTTTTAACAAACTACTGATTCCTAATTTGTAAAGTTAGCAAAATAAAGCTTATTTACATGACTGGAGAGAGTAATTTAGTAAAAAGCAGTACTTCCTTTCCCAAAAGCACATTTTTTAGGCCTCATCCAAATTTCTCAACCCAATTCAACTCTTCTTCTGACCTGAACTTAAAGCTAGAGGCATAACAGACGAATATAAGGGACAGAAACATTAGAATATTTCAGATTGGTTTCTGGGGCTGTCGCCTCAAATGGCCTGGGTTTGAGGTAAAGCTAGTACTTTCATAGAGGTATGACGTCACTGGATATATTCCATCAAGTTGACTGAAAAGTAAGATTTTACATTCAAGTCCCATGTTTCCTTCTGTCCTCTCAGCTGTGTCTGCTCATTTATACTGTCCTTTCTGCTTACTTATATTTACCCAAAGCCTACTTAGATTTTAAAGTTGACCTTAAAACTAAACTCTTCTTCCCCAACTCCTGCCATCTTTATAAAAGTTTCTCTGCCTGCAAATTCTGGTCATCTAAGCTTGAGAATATTTAGTTGTATGTTACCTCCGCCTTCCAGTGTAACTGTTTTAAAGGTGTATTACTTTCCATCCTGGGTCAGTTAAGCCTTGCTGTTTAATAAATCCAATGTTTGAATACACCCACCATTTATTTAGCTCAAAATTCTGTTCTGGGTCAGGTTCAATTGATCTCAGCTAGGTCAGTTCACGCATCTGAGATCAGTTTGAGTGTCAGCTGGGCCTGCTGGGCCTACACGTCCTCACTCAGGGGTCTGGGAGCTTGTGCTTCTAGTCATTTAACAAGCTGCCCTGTGCTGCTTCCCACGGACACCAGGTACAAAAAGCATCAAGAGGGCACGCTGCACCACGCAAGCACTTTTCAAGACTGTTTGCATCACTTTTGCTAATGTCCCATTGAGCAAAGCAAACTACCTTTAGATGGGAACATCTGTAACTTCACCATCAACCCCAGGAGCGAGAAATGTGTGGTCACATTTGTAACTGACCACATCCTCAGATTAAAACAACAACAAGCATTTCCTTTGAATCCCCACATCAGTTCCACTCACGTGAGAAAGGCCCTCAAAATGCATTTCCAACTGAACACTTAACTGAATGAATCGATGGGTGAAAGCTCCCCACTTCAGTTCATTTCATATCTCAGCCTCTGGGACAATTTAAGTATCAATTGACATTTTATGTTTAATGCCATTTGCATACAAGATGATCCAAAGAAATGGGGGTGGGACTTCCCTGGTGGCACAGTGGTTAAGAATCCACCTGCCAATGCAGGGGACACGGGTTCAAGCCCTGGTCCAGGAAGATCCCATATGCCACAGAGCAACTAAGCCCGTGTGCCACGACTACTGAGCGCACGCGCCTAGAGCCTGTGCTCCTCAACAAGAGAAGCCACCGCAATGAGAAGCCCGTGCACTGCCACGAAGAGTAGCCCCCACTCACCGCAACTAGAGAAAGCCCGTGAGCAGCAGAAAGAAAGAAAGAAAGAAGAGAGGAAGGAAGGAAGGAAGGAAGCAAGGAAGGAAGGAAGGAAGGAAGAAAGAAAGAGAGAAAGAAGAGAGAGAGAAAGAGAGGAAGGAAGGAAGGAAGGAAGGGAGGAAGGGAGGAAGGGAGGAAGGGAGGGAGGGAGGGAGGGAGGAAGAAATGGGGTAACAAGTTCTTGATTGGATAACATGAAACCTGAGAAATACCAAGGATTTCCTGGCCTAATTTGCTTGTTGCAGAAACATCTCCCTATAACTGTATGTAGCATATGAGTCCACCAGCTCTAATGACGACTGAAAGCTTCTTGACCTCAGTTTGCAAAAGAGTTTGTTAAAAAAAAAAAAAAAAAGGTCCCAGCCTGAGTTTAGAGATGTGTCTTCACAGCCTCAAGTCAAACAGGTGAGCTTCAAACGGCATTCAATAGAGGGGTCAGTTCTGTAGGAATGTTAGATGCAGGACAGAGCAGAAGTTTTCTGTTTCCTTAGGGAGGGTGGGAAGAGTTTGAAACCACAGTCACTAATACCATTTCTCACTTTCAGGCCCACCTCTGTCTTAGCATTCTTAAGATAAAAATCCAGACTTTTAAATACAAGCAATATATTCCTTTGAGTTTTGACTTTATCTAAATTATAGGAAATACGGCAGTAGCAGTAGTATTTGGAATACTAGCGGTACTCCAAATCTTCGGGAAAAATCAGTGAAGAAAGCCCTATGAGGAACTTTAAAAGTTCAATAGTGTTTACATTTGACTTTGAACAAGTATTAAAACTGAGTGCAAATTAGTATATTATTTAATGCAACAGATGTATGAAGACTCTAATACTATTGAAAACAAATTGGTTCAAGAACCTCTTTATGCCTTGTAGACCAAATGGCTACAGGATGATACGATAATGCAGTAAACAGTTAATTCCTCACAAAACAGTTGACTGGGCAATAAACAATTATCCAAATAGGGGCAAATTTCTTATGGGTGAGAATGTCCAGAGTAGAAGCATAATTCTTACATGGTGGGCTTTAAAGTCATCTGAAGAACAAGCAGGAACATAGAACTAAATGGCAAAAATGTATCGAATAAGAAAGTTGCTTTTTATCCTGCCCTACTGCCCAGAGAACCATCCACTGCGGAGAAAAAGAACAAGGATCACTGCTAGGTCCCCAGCACTGAACTCAGAGCTCTGCACAATAAAAGTAATAAACACTACGGAATACATAATAGTTCAAAAAACCAAGCAGCCTCATTCAACGGTCACTTAAACTTGTTTTAGTTGGACTTGGATTCATGGGTTTATATGTTAGCTGAAAATTCAGATGATTGGGACTGAAATGGGACATCCTAGAGTTTGGCATGGCTCTGGTAAAGGAAGGAAAGGTAAGGAGGCAGTGTCTGGAAGAAATAAGGTCCTTTTGCTAAGGAATGCGGCCAACTCCAGGTCTGGCCATCAAAGCCTATATACTAAACCTGAGAATGTAAGAAAAGTAAACATGATCCACACCTGCTTGAAGTCATCGAGAACCAAATATGCTAGATTTCTGGTGCAAGACGTATTTGAAAGGAGACAAACGGCAACGTCACAGAACTGAAATGCTTTGACGTTAGGAAAAGTGTGAACTCCACTGAACTTTTAAATTAAAAATCCTACCAATAATTTATCATATTCAGGCATTTAAAGTATGCATATTAAATATATGCCATGAATCATCTGTGACTTTTTTATAATGTAGAAATATAAGACTATTGGTTGGTTTCCACTGCTACTCTGGGCACAAATTGATGTATCAGAATATATGCTTTCTATTTGTCACATAAGGAGCACCAAGATAAACCATAAATGCCAATCCACCTATAATCTCTATCAACACAATGTGACTCGCCTATTACTATACAGAAGCCAGCTTGTCCTCACATCCCAGTCTTGGGTCCTTTGGCTGCCCACTGGCATAGAGGGAGCTTATATACGCACCAGGGAACCCCATTCTTCTAACTACTGCTTATTGGGTTTAAATGAATAATTGATCAAGGTGGACCAATCAGATCCACTCCAGAAATGGCATCTGGTCCACAGAGATGGACTCAGCTCTGGACTGCTGCTCTGGGAAGTCTGCGTAAAAGTACACTTTGGGGGCCAGTGCGCTGGCCACGGGCAAGTGTGGAAGGAGCAGGTCTGAAGGTAGAAAGATGACAATGAAGTAGATTTAAAGAAAGAACGAAAGAGGAGAGGCCATGAGACCCACCAAGACTGTCAGCTCCAGAAAGTAACGGCTGCCTGCAGGCCAGGCTGAACTCATACAGCAAACCTACATAAAATACTCCTCATGTGTCACCCCAGTAAATCCCCTCTATCTAAGCTAGCTAGAAAGGGATTCTGTTCCTTATAACAAAATGATCCTAATCTCCTCTTTGCTCATGTAAGGGGTCAGGTCAATGGCTAATTCAAAGAATAACATCCACTCTCTATCAGACTGATTTCTATATTAACATTTGAGGGTCAGGCTTTTCATCTATTTTGCTTACTGATGCATCCTTGGTATCCAGAGAAGGGCTGGGCACACAGTGCATATCTAATAAATGCTTCGTGAATAAATAAATGAGTCACAGAATGTGCTGGTACATGAAATAAAAAAATAAGACTTTCACAATCAATTACAACAGCGACTTGTTACAGGACCCCGGGTGTATACTTGATTATTTTTATCCAGCTTTCATTTCCGAAATATTTATTGAGTGCCTATTATTTGTCAGGAACTCTGGCTGGGAGGAAGAATACCACGATCAATAGATCACAGACCGTTCTCTCTAGGAGCTCAGGATGAAAGGTCAACTGTCAAGTGTGCATTCTTGGCAGGACAAGATGATAAGTAGGACAGAAGTTGAATAAATAAGATGTTAAATGAACCTAGAGCAGGGAGCTACTTATTTCTTAGAATAAGACTATGCAAATAAACTGTTTCCCCTGTGTAGTCATCTATGAATCATTCTACAGGTCACGAAGGTACCTATCAGGACATTAAAAGGGTCATTTATTAGATGTAAATGGTCTAAAATTAGTAGAAGAGCTTCAAAAATATCTTTCTTGCTCATGTAGTAAAAATTTCCTTTAAAACAACTGACTATAAGCACTTTCACAGTTTATATAGCACTGAGACTCTGTGTGCAACTGATGGGGACAAAATAGTCTTTTTATGTTTTTTAATTGGGGTATAGTTGCTTTACAATGTTGTGTTAGTTTCTGTTGTACAACGAAGTGAATCAGCCATATGTAACACACTGCAGATCAATGACTTCTTTTATAATATACATGAAGAAGGTATAGCTAGGTGCTGAGTCCTGACTTCGGACTTAGACAAAACTGTGTTTTGACTCCACCCCCATGAATGCCTATGTCATCTACCTTAGTAAGTCAGGACCAAGTTTTCATCTACACCAGAAAAACTATCTACTTGGTATCTAGACACATAGTTCATAGAGGCAAACTTATGCTTCTTATAAATTACCTGTCTTTCCTGATCACATATAATATGATCAGAAAAGGACCTATATTTCACTCCAGTTCCCAATTTATATCATGGAACATAAATAAACTTAATTTACTTCATCAGAACTGCTACATTTATACAATCTTTATTATTCCTTGCTTAACATTTCTCTGACACCAATGACAGGGAACTCCGAATTTTCTGAATAATCCAACAAGGGTTTAATGTGTAACAAAAATAAAATATTAAATGTCAATATTTACCATTTACTCTGAATGTACATGTTCAATCAATGAAAGAAACAGAAATCACGTGCTAAATGAAAGGAGACATGTAACAGTAAGTGCGATGTCAAACCCATTGAAAATGCTTACCTTTCGAAATTCTTTAAATTAAAAGATTGAACAGGATTTCCCATTTAGACTCTTTAAACTATTTATAATAAAAGTTTTCATATTACACCACTGGTAACTGCAACATTCACAGGCACCATTTTTATAGAACCTTAAAGTTCAAAAACACTTTCACAAATATTAGCTCATTTAATTCCCCAATCACCCAAAGAAGTGTGTGTGTTTGTTTGTTAAGAAAAAAGTAAACTAAATCTTAAGAGGCCAAGAAAGTGAGTGGCCTAAAATCACAGTAAGCAACCTGGTCTTCTGACTTCATGTCCAGTGTTCTTTCCCTCACACAGATTTAGTTTCAGAGCAAATATAAAAAGCTGGAAGGTATTTGTGGACCCACTTTATTCTTTGCCTGACAACCATCCTGACTTCTTAATTATACAATCAACTTTTCAATACACCTGAGTAGATCTCTTTTAGCAAGTTTTCCAAGAAATAAACATTTTGACATTCCTAGATAAAATTGACTTTTACAAACAATATAAAAGGAAAATTCACGAGATCACGATCTTCTTAAAATCATATTATAAAACTGAACCTGAATAAGAAATTACATATGAAATGACTCATTTAGAAAAATCTCTATAATGTGAAAACAACTGGAGTTTTGATACTATTTAAGAACTAAGGTGAACTTAAATGTTTCATAAATATAATCTGTTTATCGATAATTCTAGATCGGTATGAAACTCTATGCTCTTTCCTTACAATTCACACCAAGAATTATGAATTACTGCTATTATCCGTATACTTTCAGAATGAGGATATATAAGTAAAATCAATAAGGCAAATGTGCATAAGGGGGAAAGTACCAGTTTTCTTACAAAGTAGAAATAAAAATAAATACGAACTTAGACTAAGTACTAATAATACATTATACCCTTTGGGAAAAAAAACTTAAGTATTAAGCGCTTTTTGACTCTGCAGATTTCCCAACCCAATTTAAATTAATGAAATGAGACATCTGGGTTATCAGTGAATACTGTAGTAAACAATATAAATATGACTAAGTATTGACTTAATGAGAGGTCATATCAATTAAAGTTGGCCTTAAATTTTCATTAACCACCAATATCAATACCAAATGTTTCATTTCCTTCAGAACAGTGGAGAATAGGATTTTTTTTCTCAGGAATTGTCCTGGGATGCACTAGGATTATGTACTCAGACATCCCAAGTTTCTCCTTACACCTTCCCCATTCTACAAAAATCCCCTACTTCCACACCTGCCCTTCCCAGGAAACAACTGAAACAGCCCTCAGAAACTATATGAGAAATAGGACAGATTATCCAGAAACTTTAAGGAAGTGGCAATGATGTATTTGACATTGCTTATTTTTGTTAGACATCAAACGCAAGAGAAATTACTGTAGACCTTACTTGGGAGGATGGTTTTTTCCTCAAAAAGTCTTCGATAGAATAGCGAAGTGGAAAACATGATAAAATGAAAGGCAAGACTAAACACCTGGGAATGAACAACACTCCAAAAGTGACAGTCTTCTCTGATCACCTAATTTGGCAGTGGGGTCTTTCTAGAAACACTGAGCGTTACCAGTAACACTGAGATCACCTAAAACAAATACCCTGCACTTGATGATGTTTGGAATTGAATGGTGGGCAGAGAATTCTTTAAATTTCTTGTTTTTGAACTATAAGAATTATGTTCAAAGATATAAGTAGAAAATAACGCTAAATTTTTGAATAAATGCTCTGAAAGATCTTCTATTTTAAAAATTAGGAAGGAAATATTTTATACCACTAAGACTAAGTGGTTTTAAAATTTTGCTATCTTTTCAGTAAAAACAGTTTCTAACTTTTATATATAATTGCATAAGTCCTTTTGTTTATCCAGATACTTTAAGTGGCAAATAAAAGTTATAAAATGGATTCAAATGGTCTAATGTTACCTTGCTGCCCACTCTGAAAGATCTTATGATCTACTTACTTGTAAAAGCTTTAGTGAAATAATTACACTGTTATTATCAAAAATCTGGTTTAGGCCCAGATTACATAAAAAAATAAATTAGCTCTATTGAAAATTTACTTTATTGGTTAATCCTACATATGCCATAAGTCTTTAGCTACCTATTGAAACATTTGATATATTCTTATTCCAACTTGCTCACACAACTTCCTTAAAAACATTTTGGAAATAAACCAGAAAAATAAATAAAATGGAGAAAAACTTTAAAAAAATTTTTTTTTATTTTATTGTTTACAACAGTTCATAAGAATATTATCAGGAACCCTGGTACATAGCTTTGCCTGGTCAATATCAGATCTTAATATGAAAGAAGGAGCCACATTTTTCAGTTTCCTAAAATTCACTGGTTATTTCAAACCCAGTACTGACTGCACTGGGGCAAATATAATGTGGGTCAGAGCTGGACATGAAGGCTGGATTATGGAATCAAGTTCTAAGCATTCAGAACCATGGAGATAAGACAGAGTACCAAGTTAGAACGGCTGGATGGAGTAAGTAGTAAAGAGTATCCTGATTACCTAGTATTTATGTTACGATTTTTACAGACTTAGGAGGTTGGGTCAGCAGTCTAAAGTTAAGGGTGACACAGCCAAACGCTGATATTAAGAATCATCAAAATGTGAAAAATGTAGAATGGAAGTTTTATAATTCCCTCTAGAAAGAAACAAGTTTGGGGAGTTTTAAAAGCCGTTGTTCTTAGAGATAATTTAGTAGCATCGTGAAATGAGATTTGTGTTTAAATGAAATATACTGTATTTAGAGGGTACAAAAATGATGATGGTGAATAATGTTTTCAAAAGTTTAAAAGTGGTGTAAGATTTTTCATATATAATAATTTTTAAAAATGAAAAAACTGTAGAATTTCCTGCTTCGGGTTCCGCAAATTAAAGACTGACAACATCAGCAATCACATCATTAGTAAACGAGTTTAAGAAGAATAATTACAATAATGGTGGTAATAGTCACAGTAGCCATATGTATCGAGTACTTCTGTGTCATGCACTGTATCTTACATTATTTATTCTGCACAAAAACTCAGATATTCTACTGTTCCCATTTCAAAGATGAGACTATTTAGAAAAGTTAGATAATTTACTCTATATTAAGATGCTAGAAAGTGGCAGATTTAATATCATAAAATTTAAAATACCGATGATCTTGAGAAATATAACATATGGCAGATTTGAAAGCCAACAATCTCGTCTTGAAAAATGTAGTAATGTCTTCCTAACTGTGCTGGCTAGGTGAGATTAAGGAAAATTCAACATAGTAGGAGGGTTTACAGATGAGAAATTTAAGTCCTCACAGAGAAAATGGTATTAAGATCAAGAATGGGTAAAACTGTAAAAGTCCTTACAAACATTTGCACTATCACCTAACATAATCATACCCATTTTTGAACCCTTACTGTGCGCTAATTTGTAATTTAGTTTATCTAATTTTCACAGCTACCATAGGAGTGGTTGCCAAAAGGTGGCAGAATCAGGATTCAAATCAGAGAAACTGATCTGTTCCCCAAATCCCATGTTCTCAGCCACCGTGCTATCACCAGGGGCATTTTCACACCTTCAGGCTAACTAATTTCCATTTCCCAGGCTTTGTTCACTAGGAAACCTTCTTGATATCCCTTCCCTACACTGTATACGAAATACTCGAAAAGTTTTTACACATGGCACGTGACTATGCATTCCAAGAGGTCTAGTTCATGTAAATATCTTTCTATTTCAGTCTCAGAGGCACTGACTCACATTGAATCTCAGGTACCTGAGATGCAGAGTAACTCTTGAGAAGGAAACTTGAGAAGGAAAACCTTTGGATGACCTTTATTTCTCAACATCTATCCACCCAAGATAACTTCATGTCATGACCAAAGCACCTATTTCATCCCTTCACTTCTGCCCTTATGGAGGCCACTGGAGCATCCTTCTAAGTGATGCAGTCACCTTGCTCGTCTTCTTCATCTCCCCCAAACTCCCTGCAGCAACTACTCCTATTCTGCCATCTGCTCCGATTTCACTACCTTTTCCCAGCCTCAATTCTGTTTCAATGATTAACCCCAAATGGACTGACTGGCAATTTAGTATATTGGAACAGAAAATTTTAACGTTGAGGAAAAGGTACGCAGAAGTATAATTATACGCCCTAGAAGTACAAGTAAGGAAAGCTCACAGGGCAGGATTTGCATAATGATAATCATAGTAGGTACATTTTCATCATAACCAATTTCAAGGAGATAGCCTCTCCAATTTAGTTATCGATTTTATAGCAGTAGAAACAACATAGATTGTAGCAATTACAGCTTTCATAAAACCGTACTGCAGTTATATTTTAAAAGAATGCTGGTCATGAAATTCCCCTTGCAATGTTAACACATTATACTTCACATTAAGTAATAAAAATATCTTCAAATACATCAGCATGTTTATATAATAATAAATGCATCAATCAAATACCAATGCCTTTTTACGGTAGCCTACTTTTTCCCCCCACCACGTGTCTAGTTATTGAAACTTTCCGATTTATATCAAAGCAGAAATATTTCAGAAGAGGTCATCACACCCAACATCATCCATAACAGTAAATGAAATTTTAAACTCTTACCCAGTCTTAGTGAGACAAGAGGTATCTGTTCTGCAACAACTCCATGAATCTGCGTTTATCTCTCAGTAAACTGGATGCTTGCTGGTTCTTTTAAGAAAGTGTCCCCAGAAAAGGTGTGAATGGTTATCACAGAAGGCGCTCAAAAGCACCATTCACTGTGTGCTGAAACACAGAAGGGGACAAAAAAGAATTACCAATCTGTTAACTGAGCTTCAGAGTTACTTTTCCAATATTACTTATACATACTAAACCACATGAATATCAGCCTTGCTCTCATTTTTACACTAATAGTTCAGAGGCAGGCTTGTCTGGTCATCAAGAGTGTGGGCTTTGGGTCAGAAGAACAGACTTGACCTCACAGCCCAGCCACCTACCCTGCTTCTTTGGGAAGCTATGCGTGCCCTCCACAGAGGGGTATGAAAAGAATAATGAAATTAATACAAATAAAGTGCTTTTAACAGTGCTTGATGAAGAGTAGGTATTTTATTCCTTCCCTCTTTCTTTGCTGTTCTTGGTTAAAACTCAGGACGATAGGATGTCCATTTAGTGAGCACATAATATAAAGCACTGGGTTGGTGCTTTATAGAAATGACCTCACTTCACCCTCAGATGAGGTGTTATTCCTCCTGTTTTATAAATAAGGAGACTGAGATTCAGGAATTAGCAATTTGCTAAAGTTAGACTACAAGAAAGTAGCGTTAGCACTTAAAAGATGTCTGCTCTTCAAAGTTCTTGTTGCATCTGAACTCTTTCATATTTGAGGGATTATTTGTTATATCTTGATGCTCTCCACAGCAAAGCAGACAATATGCCAGATGAAACTCTATTGGTTTAATATAAAACTGTTTTTTATAAATTCATCCCAAGTTTATTTATAATGTTTTAGGAGACAGACTGAGAATGAAATTAACCAGTAAAATTCAGCACATGAAACAAACACATTAAAACAATATTCAAAGAAATTTCTCTCCCTCTCTATCATGAAGGACCTGATTTAGAGTGGAATTTACCACCATGCAAAGATAACAAAAGGCAACTTTTTCAAATTGCTTACAGTCAAACTTACAGAACAATGAAGACTATGTACTAAAGTCGATTTGACAAAAAAATTATTTTCATTGTAAAATTACTATCTTCATTAAAAATCTGCAGAGTATAAAATAAAAATATTTAAAATAGAAAATATTTATAAAATATTTATAAAAATATTTAAGGGCTTCCCAGGTGGCACAGTGGTTGAGAGTCCGCCTGCCGATGCAGGGGACGCAGGTTCGTGCCCCGGTCCGGGAGGATCCCACATGCCGCGGAGCAGCTGGGCCCGTGAGCCATGGCCGCTGAGCCTGCGCGTCCGGAGCCTGTGCTCCGCAACGGGAGAGGCCACAACAGTGGGAGGCCCGCGTACCGAGAAAAAAAAAAAAAAAATTTAAACCACCACATCATAGTCATTGCTAATAATATGGTGCATTTTCTTCTAGACTATTTTCCTATGGTTAGCTTTTTTCTAGATATATAACACAATACTAAATCTTGTTTATTTTCCCAAGATAGCATAAACCGGTCAAAGTTTTAATAGTTTGTAAACAATTTTCTTATTAAATAATGCAATATACATTTTATATACAAATTTTAATATTTTTATTATTATGGAATAATAAATAAACCTCTTACTGACAATATCAAACTCCAAAAAAATCTCTTGAAGTTAAGATTTTCTTGTGTCTTATTTGTCAGGAAAACCTGATCTGACCTGAACTGATGTGAGGCCACTTACCATCATTATTTATGACGCTTAATATGAATATTCTTACAATTTACAATAGAAATACTCATGGGTTTGATTATGGGGTCCTGTCCCTTAGTTCCAACACACTATAAATTGTAAGTGATAGAAAAACCTGTTTCTTCTTAAGCCAGTATAATGTTGATACCTAAACCTAAAAAACTTTGTTCAAAAAAAAGAAATTACAGACCATAGCTGTCTATGAATATCAACACAAAAGTACTAAAGAAATTTTAGCAAACAGAATACAACATCACACACAATCAAGTAGGACTTTTTCCAGAAATGCAAGGTTGGTTCATATTAGAAAATCTATTAATATCATAAACCATATATATTACCATACATGCTGAAAAGCCTAAAAGAATTTCAACATTCACTCATCATAAAAACCCTCAAGAAAACAAAAGAAAGGACACTTTCTTAACATGAAAAATATTTATATTCCTCAATCCTAAAACCAATACCTTACTTAATGGGAAAATACTAGAAGCACTTCTACTCAGATCAGGAACTGGGGGAGGGGGTCCAGTATCTCCATTATTATTCACTTTATTAGCAAATGCAATCAGAAGAAATAAATCAATTAAAGAATAAGAGGTAAACCTATTCCTACTTGTGGATGCTAAAATGGAAAATTCTGAAGAATCAATAAAAACAGTACCTCAAACAACAAGAGTTTTTTTTTAAGGCAACAGAGTAAGAAATTAATACTCAGAAATTAACACCTTCCATAGACATTGCATTATAAATAAATAACAGAACCCACACTGAAGAGGATGGGAAAGAACAGAGCTATCCTAAGTAACCTTCAGAAAGTGCTTTGATTGCATACTTTAAGGCTAAAGACAAAAAACACTGTACACATATTGTACTGTAGTTAAAGATTTTTTTACAGAGGTGTAAAATTGCAATTGTGAAACTACTTTATATGCATTTTCCAGATCGAGTAAATAATTTAAATACATTGATGATAACGAGAGTGATGTTTCTCAGTGCTAAAAAGTTACTAGAAATCGAAGGAAGTTGACTTGAATGAACCCTGTGATGATGGACTGGAATCAGATACATCAATATAAACTCATGATTATATGTGTGTGTGTGTATATACACAAATAGATATAGATGTGTGTGTGTTTGTATATATACACCTATGTCCTAGCTCTGTCAGATGAGAGAGAACCTAGAAGCAACTGTAAAAGTTCAATGAACACACCTAGCACCCAGAACTTGGTTTCCAAATATCCTTCTTCAATAAAAGGAATGAAAAATCCTGGAAGGAATGGTTGATCTCAGGAACAAGGTAGAGATGAGCATGGTGAGGGGATGAGGCAAGACGAGCCCCATCCTTTGGGGCCAGAAAGTCAGCAAGTGCTCAAACTTTGATGGCAAGTCAAAAGGACTGAGGAGCCAGTCGGAAGGTGCTCCCGATGACCAGAAAATAATAATGAATTTTATCTCATGGAATAAAACAAATATGCTTGAGTTCATACTACAGATAAGAGGTTGAATGAATACGTAAGGATAAGATAGCTCATCAGAGTAGAAATCAAATTAATAAATACAGAAGGAATGAGGCAAAGGGAAAATCACCATCTCACAGCCAGCACCATAATAATTGTTGCAGAGGCATGAATCAGTGATGGAGGATAAAATGAGTGGGCAGAGGTATATGAGAAAACAGGATACTTGTGTATTCTCAGACTGTCTTCCCACAAGATACTTATTAACTACAAAGGAAAAAAACCCATAAATTTAAAGTGGAGAAAACTGACAGACTCCACTTCAATCAAGTGATCAAACTTAACAACACCAGAAATGAGGTGTGTCAACATCGTTTACCTTCTTATATGACTCACTGAGGTCACATCATTGCTTCTGGGGTAAACTTACCAAGAATGAATAATCTGAATTTAATCATGAAGAAACATCAGACAAATCCAAATTGAGGGACATTCCCCAAATTAATTGGCCAGCACTCTTCAAAAATGTCAAGGTCATGAAGACAGACAAAGGCTAAAGATGTTCCTCAAGTGAAAGGAGAATAAAGAGACATGACAATGGATTAAAGACCTAAGGCCAGACACTATCAAACTCTTAGAGGAAAACACAGGCAGAACACTCTATGACATAAATCACAGGAAGATCCTTTTTGATCCACCTCCTAGAGAAATGAAAATAAAACAAAAATAAACAAATGGGACCTAATGAAACTTAAAAGCTTCTGCACAGCAAAGGAAACCATAAACAAGACGAAAAGACAACGCTCAGAATGGGATAAAATACTTGTAAACAAAGCAACTGACAAAGGATTAATCTCCAAACTCTACAAGCAGCTCAGGCAGCTCAGTATCAAAAAACAAACAACCCAATCCCAAAATGGGCAGAAGACCTAAATGGACATTTCTCCAAAGAAGATATACAGATTGCCAACAAACACATTAAAGGATGCTCAACATCGCTAACCATTAGAGAAATGCAAATGAAAACTACAAAGAGGTGTCACCTCACACCGGTCAGAATGGCCATCACCAAAAAATCTACAAACAATAAATGCTGGATTGTGGTGTGATGAATTGGGAGATTGGGATTGACATGTATTGATGTGTATTAAATAGATGACTAATAAGAGAAATAAATAAAAAATAAACATTAAAAAAAACAAAAAATGCTGGAGAGGGTGTGGAGAAAAGGGAACCCTCTTGCACTGCTGGTGGGAATTGACACAGCCACTATGGAGAACAGTATGGAGGTTCCTTAAAAAAACTAAAAATAGAACTGCCATATGACCCAGTAATCCCACTACTGGGCATATACCCCAAGAAAACTGTAATTCAAAATGAGTCATGTACCACAATGTTCATCGCAGCACTATTTACGATAGCCAGGTCATGGAAGCAACGTAAGTGTCCATCGACAGATGAATGGATAAAGAAGATGTGGCACATATATGCAATGGAATATTTATTACTCAGCCATAAAAAGAAACAAAATTGAGTTATTTACAGTGAGGTGGATGGACCTAGAGTCTGTCGCACAGAGTGAAGTCAGAAAGAGAAAAACAAATACCATATGCTAACACATATATATGGAATCTAAAAAAAAAAAAAAGTGGTTCTGAAGAACCTAGGGGCAGGACAGGGATAAAGACACAGATGCAGAGAATGGACTTGAGGACACGGGGAGGGGAAGGGAAAGCTGGGACGAAGTGAGAGAGTAGCACTGACATATATACACTACCAAATGTAAAATAGATAGCTAGTGGGAAGCAGCCACATAGCACAGGGAGATCAGCTCGGTGCTTTGTGACCACCTAGAGGGGTGGGATAGGGAGGGTGGGAGGGAGACACAATAGGGAGGGGGACACAATAGGGAGGGGATATGGGGATATATGTATACATATAGCTGATTCACTTTACTATACAGCAGAAAGTAACACAACATCGTAAAGCAATTATACTACAATAAAGATGTTAAAATAAATAAATAGCATTTTTCTGCATAAAAAAAAAGACATGACAACTAAATACAATGTGTCATCCTGGATTTGATCCTGAACTAGGAACTAGGTTTATAAACTAGGTTTATAAATGGTACCAAGTTTTATAGCTAATATTAATTTCATGATTTTATGATTGTACTACTGTTCCATAAGATGTCCACATTTAGCGAAGCTGGGCAATGAGTTTATCGGATCTCTTTGTCACAGTTTTGCAAATGTTTTGCAACTCAACTTACTTCAAAATGAAACTTCAAACAGATTTCAAAAGTACTTGGGAAATGAATAGCAAACTAAATTCAAAAATAACAGATGAAAGAAATGAACAAAAATGGTATGAAAACAACTGAGTTGAAGCAAGATATATAATGGAAAAAACCAACTATGCCCAAAGTTGTTTCTGGAAACTCTTCATAAGACATTGAGAAAAGAAGAAAAATGAAATTGAGCAATACCACATGAAAATGAGGACATCCCTACAGTAAATTAAATGGTGTTAGAAATAGCTTTATGGTAGTAACTTAAAAACAGAACAAAGAGTGAAGAACCCACCACATGCATCGCCACCTAGTTTATGACAAAGATGCCATCTCAATAAGTAGGGAAAACAATGAATTAGTTCTTTTCAATAAATGGTGCTTGATAAATTGAAAATGCATGTGGAAAAAAATGAGGCTTGACTACTTCCTCACACTGTATGCAAAACATAACAATAATTCCAGATGGATTGTAGACTAACATGAAAGGTAAAACAAGATAGCTTTTAGGAAAAAAATGGCTAAAATTACAAAAAAACAATACAAAGTGTTGACGAAGATATAGAGGAAGTACAATTCATACGTGACTGGTCCAGGTGTAAATTGGTTCAATCCTCTTGAAAGATTGTGGGGCTAAAGCTGAACAAATACACAGTTTTGACCAACACTGCACTCCAGGGACATAGCCAAGGGGATGAGTAGGTATATGCACCAAAGGACACGTACCAGAATCATAATAGCTGTTTTATTCATAAAAGCCAAAAGCCAGCAATAAGGCAATGTCCATCAATAATAGAATCAGTTAATAAATTATGCTATATTTATAAAATTGACTGCTCTATAGCCACAAAGAAGGATGAACAACTGTTGCCTACAACATGGATCAATCAATCCTACAGATAATATGGATTACAAAAATCAAGAGAACATAATCTATTATTCCATTTATATAAAACTCAAGAAACTGATAACACTAGTTTATAGTAAAAAAAATGCATCATAGTGGTTCCCTCTGGGAGGTATTAATTAGGAAGCACAACAAGGGAGTTCTTTGGGCTGATGATATTATTCTGTATCTTCCTATTAGTAGGGGTTATACAGGTATATTCACCCCTCATTTTCATTAAGCTGTACATTTTAAGATTCATGTGCTATATTGTATGTAGGTGATAAATCAGTGGAAATTAAGAGAAAAGATTTTTTTCTTGAATGAATCCTCTTGTCTTCATTTTCACAGTTCAATATTCCACCTTATCAGACAGAGCTTTCCAAGGGATGCAATTAAAACCAAGTATTAATTTCTGAGAATGCATTTCTCCATCATATAACAGAAAAAGGGAAAAAACAGTTTTTATTGTCCAGCTCCTTTGCTGAAAATGCATGCTTTAGCTGTCTGTTCATTACTCTGTAGAATGAGAAAAGATAATATCCTGGCTTTTACGATAAAAGCTGATTATCCCATCTGTTCAAAGTGTTCATTTCTTCTCAAAAAATGGAGGGAAATGTTGTTGGATACTGTACAGTTCAGCTCTCTGGGACATCTTAGAAAAATATGTTAACTTACGTGTACCAAATCTGATTGTTTAAGGAAAAAACCAATTTAAAATGAGGCATTATAAAATGAAATAAGGCATTATATTTTTCTAAACAAAATACTTCTAGCTATATAAAGGTACTAATACAAAACAGCGTATTTCAATTTTCCTCAACATGAAAAGTGAGTATAATCACATTTTCCCTCCATAATCGTAAAATTTCTAGAATTTTCCAGCTCCACCAATTCCAATCAACTAACATTACTTTGAAATCTCTTAAACTGCAGTCCTCCATGATTTTTTCTCTGAAAGTTATACTTAAAAAAAATGAATAATATACAGTCCCTTTCCTTCAGGATTTCACATTCTGTCCTGGACAACAGTATTACAATATAACTAACTACGTACTTGACATATGAAATGTGAGGACTAGTCGCCCAAGTACTGATTTCTACCAATAGCACGTGAGACGTTCAGGGTCTCTATTAGCCTCTATACTACTCACAAGGCCTATAATACAGTGTCTTGAACACAGATGGGTACCAATATTTTTTTTTCTAAATTCCATAAGGTCAATACTGAAGGCAAAAAGAAAAATTTCAATTATAAGTAATATCTTCTAAGAGATGACCAGGAAACACATACATATTCAATTATAAAAAGCAAAATAATAAAACAAACTCAATCTGGCAGTTGGGATGTGTTCTCATTATCTAGAAATTTTACTTATCACCCTTCTGTTCAACACCATTGTCAGGTAATTGAGGTATTACTGTCTATTCATAAAATGTCATTTACAGATCCAGGGGGAAAAAAGAAACTGTAATAGGACCATTTAGATTATCTTATTTCCCCTAGAACTTTGACAGTGTTTCATAACCCACAGATATTTTGGGCCATTATATTGTAATGGTCCTCTTTTGACTTTTGCTCTGCTCTATTCATACAATAAATAGTTTCTCAGTTCCTCTGAATTCAACTCTTCCTACTGCCATTACCAATGTTTCAGTTTGCAGGCTGGATCTAACTGCTGAAGCATTTATTAGAACCCAGGTAGCAGCATGTTATTATCTTACTAATTACTGCTCCCCAGGAGACTTTGGAATTAATATAGGCCATTCTGCAAAAATAATGACCACTCAAATCACCGCCCTAACACACAGGTAAGGGAGCACACTCAAATATAGTCCATTTCATTAGGAGTTTAGCAAAAGATGGAGAGGTTAACCCAAAAAAACCTGCAGAGAAGCGTAAAGATTATATGGACTCATGGGTGTAAGAAAATGTTACCTTAGCAGAAAGTCCCCTAGTTCTGCCTTTATGATTCTGACAGTGATGTAAACATCACAGAAAGGAATCTTAAAGAAGAATTACATAATCCTTTCTCCACCAATTGTTAGCTCGTTTGCTGTAGATATAAACACTGCCACAGGCTACTAATGGTTGGCAACTCACGCTGTGGAAAATGTCACTGGGTTTTGCTATCCTACTAGCTGTGCTCCATAGAGCAGAAAATTAAGCCTGACATATTTGGGGGAGGAGTTTTCTGCTTTGTAAGAACTTACAAAAATAGCTATACCTATTTATTACAGGGTCACATTTGTAAGTACTTAGTAGCTCTGAGATAAACAATTTTATGACACGTGCTAAATTCTTAGTTCATTCTCTTAGGTGAATAGACTTTCGTTTCTAACCTTGAAAGACACATATATACACACAGCAAAATAAAATACTTTTAAATCTACAGCATATGAAAATAAACAGAAAAAATCAATATCTAAAACCATACACTTCTGCTTCAGTTTATTCTGACTCCTTCTGAATAAAGTCTGAGTACCTAATCACTTATCAAAATTATTAGAGTTTCATCATGAATAACCTAGATTTGATGCACAAATAGAACCATGAATTTAAGTCATACCGGGTTCAAATTTATTTTGTTTGTTATATACATTTTGTTTGAACTATGCTAAAATGTAAAACTAATGATCCTTCCTCAGTTAGGAGTTTGTTTTGGCATATTTGATACATTTAAATGCATTTTTTTCTGTTATAGGCGACGTGTAGTTTTGCCATGAGAATCATACAGATTGCCCGGCCAAACTTAATTTACAAATGTGGAATAAAACTATGAGCTACTGAGATAAGTCACAGAGTAAGATCCTCATTGAAAAAAATATTCACAGTACTGTTTCTAGAAAAGTTTGCACAACTTCTGCAATAACACCAAACCATTGATTTAATCACTCAGAGGCATTTGCCAACTTCATCAAAATGAGGATACACCTCCCCTCTCATGCCAAATTTCTTTCTTCCCTGACTTTGTTCTTTCCTGCAACCTCAAAGAAAGGAACTTTCAGGCTTCTAGATTCTATATGTAATAGGGAGGAACAAACCTGACTCCATATTGGATCTGTTTCTTTTACTTTAACCTTTGCATTCTATTGCTTCTGCTTGGAGTTAAGAATGTTGCCTATAGCCTGAAATACACAGGATAGCCCATTCTCAAGGCTCTGACCTTTAAAGGTGTAACACTTTTCCATTCATACAGAGATAAAAGGTTGCAAAACAGAGTAACATTTGTCTTGGAGATTTACAAGAACACTGTGACCTGACCTACCTGGACAGCTGCAAGAACAAAGGATTCCAACACCAAGAAGTCTGCAACAACCAACCATGCCCCAACCTCTCCTGGCATTTAAAAATGCTTTGCTGAAACCCTTCGGGGAGTTCGGGGTTTGGGGGGCATGAGCCACCAGTCTCCTTGCATGGCCCTGCAATAAACCTTTCTCTGCTCCAAACGCCAACGTTTTGGTATTACTTGGCTTCACTGCGAGCTGGGCACACCAACTTGCATTTGGTGCATTTCACAGCAGTGCTGTGAAACTTGCATTTTATTATACATGCCAAGAATTCTGGCCTTTGGAGAAAAATGCTCCCAAATCTCTCCCCTTCCTCAGCACCCCGTGTCTGTGCAAAGTTAGCAGTTTCACAGCACTGCTTTCTCTCACCATGGCTTAGAAAAGCATCCCCTCTGCCTTTTTAAAGTTCTATTGATCAAGCTAATGACATTTACTCAGCACCCGCTAAGTGAAAGTCACAGTTCCACTTGCTGTAAGGACATACATATGCACAGGCCACGGTATGGCTTTCCGTCAACAAAGATAAATGTCCTGTGATTCCTGTTTCATAAGGTAGCTCCTGAGGCCTGGAACGTCCTCCCTGTCCTAGCAGCCAAACAAACTCTCATCCACTTATCCACACCTGTCGTCTTGTCTTTTCCATAAGTGTTTCCATTTGAATGAAGAAAAGCCAGCATCCCCCTCCCCCCTCTACCACCAGCCATAATTCTGTACACCCTCCCCCTGGAAACATATACTCATGGCAGTATTTCTGGGAAATGTCTAAGCCTTTATTCTTATCTTGATACTTCTTTACAGATGATTCTCTATGTGTGACTCTCCACTACCTTTGCATGGGTGTCTGTAAATCCCTAGAGAAGAAAGATCAATCTCGACTTTTTGAGCTGTCAGCACAATTAAACAGTAATGTCTTCTGTGATTATGACAATGATCAATCCAGAATTACAGAAGGTCCTTCACTCACTCCAAAGAGACTTCCAAGCAGAAACGCAGGCCTAAGGGCTACCTATCAAGTACAGTGACCAAGGGGAAGAAAGCGAGCGTTTGGGTGACAAGTTTGGCTCAAGAAAATGAGGTCTGCCGGTATATTTATATTTAAATATACATTTTCCTCCACGCTGTTTTTCAAGGTTTTTTATTTGTCCTACTCACCTGTGTTTAATAAGCTTAAATCAACTTTTAGGAACACTGAAGTTACATACTGTCCCTCTGACAAACACATGAATAGATTAAAAAAATACAAAAGCTCAAATTCGTAATTCCTAGGTTGCTGAAAACTACCATAAATTTTACCCTAGTGCCCAGATGTGTATAACTTGGGTAAATCAGCTTCCAGGTTGGGACATGGACTTCTTTTAAACAAACATCACATCTATGGTCATACATGTCACAGCAGCCTCTCAATACTTTAAAATATGGGCTGGATTTTTAACAGTCTTCAAACTACCTAACAAGAGGCTGGCGGTATAAGTAGGGTTCCGACTTTTCTGCAATTTCTCTCTTCTTAAAAAGAAATCTCTATGCCTATGCATGCATTAGAATGGCTAAAATAAAAAAGAGAAACAACACAAGATACTGGCCAGGATGTGGAGAATCTGGGTCCCTCACACATTGCTAGTGGGAATGGAAAATGGTGCAGCCACTCTGGAGGAAGGACAGCGTGGCAGTGTCTTATAAAAGTACACATGCATTTAACAGACAACCTAGTAATGTACTCTTGGGCATGTGGCCCCAGGGAAATGAAACTTCTGTTCACATAAACCCTGTACACAACTGTTCACAGCAACTTTATTCCTAATAACCAACGACTGGAAATAGACCAGATGTCTCTCAATGGGTCCATAATACCATGGAATACTATTCAGCCATAAAAAGGAGCTAAACCCTGAGAGGTACAACGGCTTGGATGAACCACAAGGCAATGATGCTGAGTGCAAAGAGTCAGTCCCCAAAGGTTATAGCTATGACTCCATTTATACAACATTCTTGAAGTAAAATTTTAGAGATGAGGAATGAATTAGTGGTTGACGGGGTTAGGGATGGGGAATGTGTGGCTTTAAAGGGGTAGCACAAGGGAGCCATGTGGTTATGGAAAGTTCTGGATCTTGATCTGGTGGTTATACAAATGTATACATGTGATAAAAATCATATAGAATACACGAGTGCATATATAACTAGTAAAATCTTTAATTTCTATTTCCTGGTACCAGTGTCTATTTCCTGGTTGTAATTTTTTTTACTATAGTCATGCAAGTTGTTACCTTTGCTGGAAACTGGGTTAAGAATACCCCCCCTGTACATTTTTGCAATTTTCTGTGAATCTATCAGTTCAAAATAAAAGTTACAAAGAGAAAGAAACCTTTTCAGGAGTCCCCCATATTTCTCTAGCTACTCTTCTGCTTCCCCTTCTACTCTCCCTACAATGATGTCTCAAAAATCATCTGTTTGCTGTCTCTAATATCTTTCTTACACTATCTTTTTTTTTTTTTTTTTTTTGCGGTACGCGGGCCTCTCACTGTTGTGGCCTCTCCCGTTGCGGAGCACGGGCTCCGGACGCGCAGGCTCAACGGCCATGGCTCACGGGCCCAGCCGCTCCGCGGCATGTGGGATCTTCCCGGACCGGGGCACGAACCCGTGTTCCCTGCATCGGCAGGCGGACTCTCAACCACTGCGCCACCAGGGAAGCCCTCTTACACTATCTTAAATCTGCTCCAATCACAGTTCTGACTCCTCCACCAGCTCCGTGGTGGAGCACTGCTCTCGTGAAAGTGACCAGTGACGTCCACATTCCTGGGTCCCAGGTCAGCCATTCATCTTCATGCAGACCCAAGGACCCAAGGACCACCTGTGACAGAAGTGAGCTCACACTGAGCCTTAGTGCTCTTTTCTACATCACGAGCCCTCCCACTCTTCCTTATCTTTCCCGAGTGCCTCATGCTCAGTCTCATTTGGAGCTCCTTCCTTAGATCTAAGAAACTCTTCTCTGTCTACCCATTCCTTTCGTAAACCCGTCCAGTCTCCTAGGTTGAACTAGTACCTAACCACCGACAACTCCCAAATTTGTATCTCCTGCCCAGTTCTCTGCCCTGAATTTCAGATTTGTATCCAACAGCCCTGGCAAATCTCTACGTAGCCAACTTATAGGCATTTTCAACTTTACATGCCCCACACCAAACACCGGACAGCCCACCAAATCTGCCTATTCCCATTTTTTCCCTACATCAAACATTCACAACTCCTTATTTCTTGTAACACAACCCAAAAATAATGATGTCATCATTTTCTCCTCTCACTCTCTCATGCATCATGTCCAGTCTATCAGAGAATTCCGTAAGATGTTATGGAGAAAACCTGAACGAACTTTTTGGCCAACCCAATACATCCTGAATCTAAGCACTTCCCACCACCTGCACTGTTACCATCCTAATCTAGTCCACTATTATCTTTGGCCTGTATTCTTCCAACAGTGTCCTAACTCTCTCCTCTGGCCTTACTCCCTACAGTATATGCTCAGTGAAGTGGCCTAAGGAATCCTTTTCTTCTTTTCTAAGATTTAATTGTATTTATTTTTGGCTGCGTTGGGTCTTCATTGCTGCGCGAGGGCTTTCTTTAGTTGTGGCAAGCGGGGGCTACTCTGTTGTGGTGCACAGGCTTCTCATTGCAGTGGCTTCTCTCTTGTCGCGGAGCACGGGCTTTAGGTGCGCAGGCTTCAGTACTTGTGGCTCACAGGCTCAGTAGTTGTGGTGCATAGGCTTAGTTGCTCCGAGGCATGTGGGATCTTCCCGGACCAGGGATCAAACTTGTGTCCCCTGCACTGGCAGGCGTATTCTTATCCACTGTCCCACCGGGGAAGTCCCAGGAATCCTTTTATTTTTTATTTATTTATTTTTAACATCTTTATTGAAGTATAACTGCTTTACAATAGTGTGTTAGTTTCTGCTGTATAACAAAGTGAATCAGCTATACGTATACATATATCCCCATATCCTCTCCCTCTTGGGCCTCCCTCCCACCCTCCCTATCCCACCCCTCTAGGTGGTCACAAAGCACCGAGCTGATCTCCCTGTGCTATGCGGCTGCTTCCCACTAGCTATCTATTTTACATTTGATAGTGTATATATGTCAGTGCCACTCTCTCACTTCGTCCCAGCTTACCCTTCCCCCCACCCCCCGTGTCCTCGAGTCCATTCGCTACATCTGCATCAGGAATTCTTTTAAATCATAAGTTAGATCATGACATTCCTCTGCCCCCAAATACCCTATTCTTTCTGGATTCATACCTTACTACTATTATCCCCTTTGTTCACTCTGCTTTAGTCCACTGGCCTCTTTGCCCCTTCTGGAACACATCAAGTCCCTGACACAGAGCCTTTGCATTTGTCACTCCCCAGCCTGGATAACCTTAAGGATAACACTCCCTTTTCCCAATTCAGGTACTCAAACGTTACCGTGTAAACAGATCCCCATCGTCGCATGCCTTACTCTGCGCCACGGGACTCACCACCACCTCATCATCTATATGAAATACCACTTCTTTCTTTATTATCTGTACTTTCCCCATTGAAGGCAAATTTCATAGGAAATGAGATTTTGTATTTTCTCACCTCTGTATTGCCAGTTTCCAAATCATGCCTGGAACAAATAAGGCTCTAAGTAACTGTGGTACAAATGAATTATTTACCCAATTATGCAAGTGATGCTCTACTTTCAGACAGGATGAGAAATGGAGTAGTTAGAGCACATGCACTCTAAGAATTCTGTAAGACCTGAAAAACCACAGAGAACCCCACCTGCTCTATGACCCATAGCTCTGGCAATCCCCTGATTTCTGCAAGGTCGGCCAGTCTGATGGCCAAGTACGCCACAGTCACAGCACTTCTCCATTGGGCAACCAACAGAAACCCCTGGAGCCAGGACCTATCTGCTCCTTTCTGCCAGGGATTCCACAGCTCCAGGGCACCAAGGGATATATTGGATTGGCTAAAAAGTTTATTTGGGTTTTTATGCTTGGGAAAACCCGACCAAACTTTTTGGCCAACCCAATAGCTGGGAGAAAGCACTGACCTGCACTTCTAGCTTCCTCTCATCCCAGGTCATCTAAAACATGAACTCCAGTGTAGGTTACAAACATCTACATATTTGCTTGCCCAGGGCTGGAACTTTCCCTTAAATGTTTGTCCGTTGAAAGCATCAGAATAACAGAAAGAATAATCTGTCCATTCATCCAACAAATCTTTTGCAAATGGCCTACTAGAATCACACACTGTTCTAGACCCTTGGGATAAAGTAAGGCACAAAACAGGCCATACTCTTAACCCCATGAAGTTGATATTCCAGAGTCGGAGGGCAACAAACACTATACAGGCAAACGAATGAACAATTTAAGTTCAGATAATGATTGGTTCTGTGAAGACAATAAAATAGGATGATAAATTGCTCAAGCATTTCCTTTAAATTGGGTGGTCATGTTATTACTCTGAGGTGACATTTGAGCACAAATGTAAATAATTAAAAAGAACTAGTCATGCAAGAGCTGAGGGCAGAATGTTTCTAAAAGAAGAAAAAGTTAAAAGGCCTTCGGGGACTAACTAGTGTGGTGTGTTTGAGAAATAAACAATGAAAGCCAGAATGTCTGCAGCATAGGGAGCGGGAGGGAAAGTTCTAGAAGCTGAAGATAGAGAAGCAGGTACTACCCACTCAATCCTAGGAACCCCAGGAAAGGAGGGTTTGGGTCTCTTCCCAGCTTTATTGAGGTCTGTCAAATTAAAATTGTCTATCTTTAAGGTACACAATGTGGTGATTTGACATATATATATACACTGTGAAATGATTACCACAATCAAGCTAATTAACACATTCGTCACCTCACATAGTTACCATTTTTGTGTGTATGTGGGGAGAACACAAGATCTAAGATCTTGGCAACTTCCAAGTGTACAATTCACTACATGAACTATGGTCACCATGCTGTAAATTAGATGCTCAGAACTTATTCATCTTAGGGCTGGAAGTTTGTATCCTGTGACCAATATCTTCCCATTTCCCCCATATTCCAGTTTCTGGCAACCACCATTTTACTCTCGGCTTCTATGAGTCCGACTTTTGTAGATTCCATATGTAAGGGAGATCGCGCTGTATTTGTCATTCTGGGACTGGTTTATTTCACTTGGCATAACGTGCTCCAGGTTCATCCCGTTGTTGCACATGGCAGGATTTCCTTTTTTTAAGGCTGCATAATATTCATTTTATCTTATACATATGTATAATATAAAAATACGTATATATATTATATAGGATTATATATACATATCACATTTTCTTTATCCATTAATGTGTCAGTAGACACTGGTTATTTCTATATCTTGACAATTGTGAATAATGCTGTAATGAACATGGGAGAGCAGAGTTTCTTTAAAATACTGATTTCATTTCCTTTGGATATACACCCAGAAGTAATGATAGAATTGCTGGATCATATGGTAGAGTTCTAGTTTCAATTTTCTGAGGAACCACCATACTGTTTTCCACAGTGGCTGTACCAATTTACATTCCCACCAACAGTGCACAAAGGTTTCTTTTTCTCCACATCCTTACTAATACTTGCTGTCTCTTGTCTTTTCGGTAACAGCCATTCTAACAGATATGAGGTGATATCTCATTGTGGTTTTGATTTGCATTTCCCTGAGTGATGTTGAGCATCTTTTCATGTACCCGTTGGTTGGCCATTTGGATGTCTTCTTTGGAAGAATATATATTCAGGTCTTTGGTACATTTTTTTAATCAGGTTATTTATTTGCTATTGAGCTATATGAGTCCCTTGTATATTTTGGATATTAACTCCTAATCAGATATGTGGTTTGCAAGCATATTCAAACAGTTTGTATTTTAATCTAAGTGCAGGAAAAGCATCAGAGATATTACTTTGGAATACTGACTCTTGACTCTTAATGTTTTCTTCATGTGAAGGGAAACCTTTGAGATGATCACTAGGGGCTTCTCTCGTTTTCTCACATCTTTGAGTGGTGAGTTTGGAAGGAAGAGCCAGCCGTGAATAGGCAGCCCCTTCCTCTTGCCTGCAGAAAGCAAGGCTCTGGTCTGCCTTGGGCCCAGAGTTGAGCTTTGTGGTAACGTCTTTATCCCTGGAGCTCCTAGCTTGCAGGTATTCAGCCCTGCCTGTGACTGCCTGGGCCAGTTCATCACTGGCTGACACTCTGGTCTCCATGTTTGATACCTCTGTCTCCTTCCATTGCTTTAAAACCCTGGTGGCGAGGAGGGGGATATAACTCACAAGCCCTCTCAAACTCGAACAGGTTTTGTCTGTCTGTCTGTAACAAGAGACACAGGGATCTCATTTATGTTTTAGAACGATTACTCTGGCTTCCATTTGGAGACTGGATTATAGAGAGGAAAAATGAAGAGGTAACCAGGGACGGCATGACAGTGGTTATTCAGGGTAGAGATGGTGGTGGCTTGGACTAGGAATGGGAAGAGTAGACAGGGAGAGACAAATAATTGGAATATATATTCAAGTCGGAACCAAAGAGATTCTGTAAATTAGGTGTGGGGCTCAGAACAAGTCAGCATCAAATATGACTTCCAGGTTTCTAACTTGAGTGGCTGTGGGTAAGGAATAGCTATAATCCAAGTGCGGCTCTCAGGCAGGGTAGACAATTTTGGAGCCCAGTAGAGAGGTCAGGAAGAAAGTATAAATTTGGGAGTTTTCAGATGTGCTTAAATTCATTGGGATTATATGAGATAGAGAACCTGGGGAGAGGATACTGATAGAAAAGAGAGGAGCGCTGAGGACAAAGGTATGGGAAATGCCAACGTTAAATGCTATGATTCTAGAAAGGATGGAATTGGATATGTGTGCTTGGAGGTGAATTAAACCAGAGACAGGAATTTATTTCATTCATAAAGGATTATGTTAGAAAAAGGGAAAGATTGAGACAACAAAAAAGGAGCAACCAGAAATGTTATGAAGCAGAAGCTAAGTGATTAGGATGTTGGAGCAGACCAAAATGGAAGAGAAACATGAATGGAAGAACAGGTGGGCCTCATGACAGTGAGAGCGAAGGAAAATGTCATCTTCAATGAAGTTCTGCAAATGAAATAGTTTTCAAACACAAAAAGATGATGAGATAAATGAAGCAAATTTGGATAGGTTGGTTGGAAATGAGACGTCTACAATCCAGTGTTAGGATCACAGCACTTCATAGTCAAAAGGATTTACTCCTGGGGATGAAAAGGGGAGAATTTCCGTGGAATGAAAGAAGAACCAATAAAAGTTGTTTTTATTTGTCTCTTGTTTGTGAGAAGAGTTAAATGATGAGATATTAACATTAAACCTAAACTTTAGTTAAAGCTACCTCCTGCAGAGAGAAAACCAACAGAAATTGTAGTTTTTCTATCAGGACTTTGGATCAGAAGGGGTTTTCAGGGAGTATCTAATATAGTAATAGATTATGTTAATTAATAGAAACATTATTAGTAGTCTGTTTTATTGATGGTACACCCAAAAGGAACTGAAGACTTAAATTTTTCCAAATTAAAATAGTACAAAAAATAATAATGAATTTTCTGGCCTTCTAACACCAAATCTAGTACAGTCCTCTCAAATGACAGCCTTAAGAAGCAGGGACAAAGAAAAAAATCATTCTGTAAAGTTCAATGTATAGTCTTGTATGTATTCTATTCTTAAATCAAAATAGTTATTTAAACATATGGTAAAAGGAAGATACAAAAGAAAATACATTCACATTTCCAACTACAGATTAGACAGAAGAGTGACAGCAGAAATTACACTGACAGAGATTGGAGGCAGAAATTCCAAAATGAAGGAGTGAAGGGTTCTGCAAATCCTCTCCCCCAAAAGCAATGAGAAAACTTGACAAAATTATAAAAAAACAACCATTTCTGAACTCTGGAAATACAGATGTTACAAAGTTAGCTCGGGCAAGGAATTAAACCAATCAACGAACAGCAATAGCAATAAAACCAGGGAGGGGGAGTGGTGGGTGTGGGGAAGAGTCCAAGGTTGCTATATTATCTAAGATGTCCAGTTTTCAACAAAGAATTTATGAGACATGCAAAGAAACAGGAAATTGTGATCCACAGTCAGGAAAAGGGCAGAAAATAGAAACTGAGTGAGCCCAGATGTGGGATTAAGTAGAAAGAGACTGCAAAGCAGCTATTATAAACATATTCAAGGAACTAAAGGAAACCAAATTCAAAGAATTAAAGGAAAGTATGATGACAATGAGAGTTCAAATAGAGAATATAAATAAAGAGAAATTATAAAGAAGAAGAAAATGAAGTTCTAGAGTTTAAAAATACAATAACTGAAATAAAGTCATAAAGGGCTCAAAAGCATGTTTGAGTTGGCAGAAGAAAGAATCAGCAAACTTAAACATAGGATCAATAGAAATTGTACAATATTAAAAACAGAAAGAAAAGAATGGGGAGTAAACAGACACCTACAGAATACCATCAAGCACACTAACTTATGTGCAAATGAGGGTACCAGAGGAGATGAGAGAGAAAAAGGAATAGACTATTTTTTGAAGAAATAATAATGGCCGAAAACTTCTCAAATTTGATGACAAATATTAATCCACAAAAAGCCCAAAGGATTCCAACAAACAGAAAGAGGTACACCTAGGAACGTCATGGACGAATGGTTGAAATGCCAATATAAAGATAAAATCCTGAAAGACAAGGGGAAAAAATGATATATCACATACAGGGAAGTCAGAAGGATGACATATTTAGTAAAGTGCTGTGGATAAAAAAACCAACTATCAACTGAGAATCTTATATCTAGCAAGATTTCCCTTCAGAAATGAAGAAAAGATAAGCAAGGGCTGAGATACTTCACTGCTAGCAGACCTGCCCTAAAAGAAATTCTAAAGAAAGTCCTTTAGCTGAAAGGAAATTACACCAGATGGTAACTTAAATCCACAAGAAGAAATGCAGTGCCAAAAAAGAAAAATTCATAGGATAATATATAAAAGCTGTGTAAATATATTTTTTCTTCAACTGATTTAAAGCTAACGGCACAAAATAAGCATTGTACATCTCTATTGTTGGATTTATAGCAGATAAAGATGTAAAAATATGACAGTAGTAACACAAGGAGATGGAAAGAAATGTAGCCATATTGCAATAAAGTTTCCCCCTTAAAACACTAGAAACAGGGCTTCCCTGGTGGCGCAGTGCTTAAGAATCCGTCTGCCAATGCAGGGGACGTGGGTTCGAGTCCTGGTCCGGGAAGATCCCACATGCCCAACTAAGCCCATGCGCCACAACTACTGAGCCTGCGCTCTAGAGCCTGCGTGCCACAACTACTGAGCCCATGTGCCACAACTACCGAAGCCTGCGCACCTAGAGCCCGTGCTCTGCAACAAGGGAAGCCACCCAGTGAGAAGCCCGCGCACCGCAATGGAGAGTAGCCCCCACTCGCTGCAACTAGAGAAAGCCCAAGCCCAACAACGAAGACCCAACGCAGCCAAAAATAAGTGAACTAAATAAATTTATAAAAGAAAAATTTTTTTTAATTTAAAAAAAAGAACAAAGAGCAGGGGATCAGTAATCAGGCCTATGATCTAGCTGTCTAAGAACTTTGACATCATTAAAAAAAAACTAGAAATGGAACAGCAAACTAAACCCATAGAAAGCAGATTCCATAATTAGGAAAAGTTTAGAAAAGGCAAATTTACAAAGACAGAAAGCATATTAATGGCTGCCTGGGGCTTGGAGGCAGGAACAAGAATTGCCTGCCAACAGCCTCAATGGTCTTTTTGATGTGACAGAAAATGTCCTAAAAGTGGATCGGAATGATGACTGTGTAACCCTACAGGTGTACTTTAAATCAGTGAATTATACAACTAAAATGAATGAATCTGACTAGGTAATGTATACCTCAATAAAGCTATTAAAGTACAAATGACTGGCAGTGGGAAAATATGCATGAGAATTGCACAAATAAATGAAATTCTGTATTACTAAATTGAGCTATCCAGTGCTACTCATAGGCAGAGATTTTTTTAAAATTCGTTTAATCCTGTCTTTACAATTTTATTGTCAATAAAATACCATCTTCTAGTTTTATCCATTAGAAATGAATTTTTTTTTTTTTTTTTTTTTTTTTGCGGTACGAGGGCCTCTCACTGTTGTGGCCTCTCCCGTTGCAGAGCACAGGCTCTGGACGCGCAAGCTCAGCGGCCATGGCTCACGGGCCCAGCCGCTCCGCAGCATGTGGGATCTTCCCGGACCGGGGCACGAACCCGTGTCCCCTGCATCGGCAGGCGGACTCTCAACCACTGCGCCACCAGGGAAGCCCAGAAATGAAATTTTTAAATAAACTATTTGACTGTTGTCTTAACTATAAATTTAAATTTCAAAACTTAATATTAAGTCAAAAGCTGTATCTCTAGTCTCACAAAAATGTGGGTAGCTTGTAATTAGTTGAAGATTTTTTTTTTACATCAGTATTTATATATCTTGTCTTTCCTCTTTAGCAAAATACTGATTTTTTCAAGTGGAATTACATTAAGATTGCAACAAATTATGATAATTTTGGCCAAAAATCAATAAACATATAGATATTGTCAAAATGATTCAAATATATATTCATCTGATGTAGTCAGGGACCACATTCTGCGATAAAACTCCCCTAGATCTGGATTCTACTTAGCAAAATTCCAATATAAAATGAAATTTATATATGTATAACTGATTCACTTTGTTATAAAGCAGAAACTAACACACCATTGTAAAGCAATTATATTCCAATAAATATGTTAAAAAAAAGTAATGCCTACAAGAACAAAAGTCATCATTGTTCTTGTTTGCTGAATGTTTCTCCTAAAAAATAAAAAATAAATAAAATAAAATGAATTTAAATCATCCTGCAACCTAAAACAGTCTATCTGGGTCCCAAATAATCATCTCTTAAGATATGCTTAGCTGTAAATAAATCTATGTTAAATCAAACTATCAAAAATTGAAAAATTTGAACCATTTTAAGGGAGGTTGGGGAGTTGAATTTTTCTTGGAAATTAGGGTTCTGAGGAAAAAAATCTGAGTCCCTTTAATATAAAACTTCATTTGCAAATCTGATAGAAAAGTAGTAACGAAGAGGAAGTCATGTATTAACACGAGGACTGTTTCTTGCAGGAGGTGAAAAATCTTAGCTATTTTGTTCCAAGAGCCAGAGTACCTAAATGGAATAGAGTATATATCCATGTATTAAAGTTTCACGCAGGAGTGTTCAGGAAAAAAAAATGTCCATGTAGGATCTTTAGTGGGGCAATAATGAAAACAAGGTAAGAAACACTGGTATAGATGAGACCCATATGGATGATTTCAAAATAATTTATCTGGCTCTCCCCTAACTCCTAATTTTTAAAGATTCTCACTGTAGTAAGAACCTGTCAGTCACCCTTACAAAAGTGAACTCTCCCTGCCTCATAATGTGAGATAACATTAAGCACATCCACTTTCCATGCATATTTCTAGAGACAAGATCCAAAGAGTCAACAGTGCTTCTGATCTTTCACACCATAAATCACACACAATCTAGACAAGCATACAGACAGGTAGCAAAGCAATCCCACAGAAAAACTTGATTCTTTGCTCTTCACTTTCGTAAGCTGCAAATGCTATGTAATAATGTAGTATCTTGCTTTGTCAGTCGGGGAGGGAGGGACTCTTATAATCAAGTTTTCTTATTCTGCAGCTGCTGAACAAAAACAGCTAGAACTGTGCTTATCTAGTACACTGCATTTTCTCTGCTGACCTAAATTATAAAGCACTTGCTTCAAGACGATCCAAGCAAACTAATTTTAAACACCAATTACATCCAACACATAATACAGTTAGTTATTCAGAGTACCAATGCAGATACATCAGAGGGACTGGCATAGTATAATTTCAGAGAAATCAGTTGGCACGTGGCTTTCAGAACTCTGTAAAAACTCATCTGGTTAATGATTTGATTCAATATTTTTAGAATCAAAAATGTATTCTTTATGATCACTTTCCTAATTTTATCCTCTTTAAATTGCTTTCACTTCATCTTACCAAATAAGCTTTCTTTTACAACAAAAAATTGCGAACTTTCTAATTCAATGCATCTACTTCTTTCAGAAGTACTAAGAAATCAAATTCTTCCTTAAGAAATTTAGCAATTCTTTCAAATGTCACACAAAAATAAAATGATTTACAGGGACAGAGGGAACACTCAGAAATAGTAAATTCGCTTCTTCAGGAAACTTAAGTGGTTTTTTAAAATGGTACTACTCTAATGTTTAGTTGATTACCTATTTTTCTCAAAACGCTAAAAACTCTTAATGAATCTTGTTTTGTCAACATACGTTTGTACAAAGGATATAAGCAATGTACTCATTTTAATGACCTTTAAAACAAAGAGCAATACACATATGGTATGACTGCACTGGGGTAAATTCAAGATTCTCAGGAGAAAAGAACAATTTAAATATAATACCTAAGACATGGTTTTAATGTTGGTAAATCAGAGGCATCACCATGGTTAAAGTTTCGTTCTGAAACGTTAAGCATTTTCTAACAAATCTTTCCTTCCTATTCATCACATCTTTATCTCCCAAATTGGCCAATGGTATTTAGTTTTTATGACTCAGATATTGTGAGGGTTAATTGTATGTGTGAGCTTGGCCAGGCCACAGTATCCAGGTATTTTTAGATGAGATTAACACATAAGGCAGATTCTCCTCCATAATGTGGATGGACCTCATCCAATCAGTTGAAGGCCTTTAGAAAAAGACTTGATTTGCCCCAAGGAAGAGGGAATTCTGCCAGCAGACTGCCTTCAAACTTCAACTGCGATGTTAACTCTTCCCTGGGTCTCTGGACTGCTAGCCAACCCTGCAGGTTGTGGACCTGTCAGCCCCCAAGTGCTTAAAATAAACCACTCGATAGATAGATCATATCTGTATCTATATACATTTCATATCCTATTGGTTCTATTTCTTTGGAGCACCCTGACTACTACAGATTTATAATACTTTCTTTATTTTAAAGGTGGTATAATATTACTGAAAGGTTTTAATAGAGGAATGATTAACTCACCCGTGGAATGCTATTTGAAATAAAACTGTTATTAAAATTCATACTCCTCTCAGTTGATAAGAGACAGAACAGAGGGCAAAAAAGCGCTATTTCTCTCATCCCCTCTATTTCTCTATTGCAAACACTGATGAAGCAGTGACTGTGGAATAAAGTAAGTTAAAGACGAGTACAAAATTTTAAGCAATACAGCTGACCCCCATCCTACTTTAGAGATATGTAGCTATTTTCCCAATGGAAGGAAACATTCAGATAAGCAAGGACAAATCTCTAAGGTCACAAAATCATCTGATGGGACAGCCAGAAATAGAACTGCCTGTCCCTGTATCTGAGATGTAGTCATCAGTTGGAATAATTTTCCCTAAGTTTTTTTTTTGTGTGTGTGTATATGTGTGTGTATTTCATTAAGAACAAATATTTGTTATTCTACCTTGTCTCTAGCTGACAAGAACCTCTCCAGTTTCATCTTCTGATTTGAATTATCATCAAGAACTGCAAACATTATGCAATTCCTTACTTACCCAGAACTTACTGCTTTTTTCCTAATTCAAGTAATTTTACATTGTCTGTTTTCCCTAGAACTATGATATCCATCTAAAAACCCTGCCTTAGTCTTTCTACAGTCAAATTAAAATACCTACTGAACAACCAGGTACAATGCCAGGCAGTGAGTGTTGGACAGAAAGACAAGCCCAGGCTCTTGGGGAATAGAGAGGACAGGAATTCTGCCCAGAGTGAAAGAGAATAGAAGTGTGTGGATGGAGTTGGGGGATTGGCTAATGGGATTAGGGGAGAAAATCTGGTACAACTCTTGCCTTAGTTAAAAAAAAAAAAAAGGAGAATGGTGCTCAAGGCAATGGACTAAAGCAATTCAGTGATGGAGACACAAAGGACTAGGCAGGTGATCAAGGGAGAGCATCCTTGAGTGGGGAGTGATACAATTAGGAACACATTGTTGTACCTATTACTGTCACGGGAGTGGAAGCAGTGAGCATCATGGAGGCTAGAAACCACAGTCGTCCCTTGGGATCCATGGGGCATTGGTTCCAGGACTCCCCACGGGTACCAAAATCCGGAACCCGTGGGCACCGAAGGCCGACTGTAATTAAGGAGCCAGCACTGTAGTCCAGGTGAGAAAGGCAAGGTCTTCAGTCTTAGGAAAAAGGTAGTAAGACTAGAGGGAGGGGGTGGATTTGAACAACCAGTGAGGAGGCAAAAGCAGCGAGACCTCCTGAATGTTTCGAACGTGGAGGAGAAAGATGCTGGAGTAAAGAATGGTCTGAATATTTTAGTTAAGCTAGAGAAGGGGCGCAGGAAAACCTATCAGGGAGAGAGGAAAACGGAGGAGGGAGATGGTAACATCACCAACACAAAGTTCTTGTGGGATATTCACATGGAGATGATCATTCATCTACTGAAGTTGGAGGCCCGTGAAAGAAGCTGAGGTGGAAATAGGGATTTGAGAATCAATGGTGCACAAGTAACTGAAACCACAGTCATTAACGAGAAGGCTCAGGCAAAGCACCATTTTTAAGTGCAATGGCTTTTTGTTGAGTATTTCTCTTGTCCTCAATACTTTTTTTTTTTTTTAATCAACATCATCTACCTAGTCCTGCTTTAGTATTTAATGGCACCAGGAACTAATTCCAGTCTCATGTCTCTGGACAGGAAAATGAAGCAAAGCTTGGATTCCTATCTCCCCCCAGAAAAACGTGGATGATAGAATTGCTAACGATCCTAAGGAAAAAGGTGGCTCTGAGTACACGCTTTGTATTTCTTATCCCCATTCTCCGCTTCTCTATCTCCCAAATTCTGTTGTGTATGTATACGCATGTGTATTTTTGATCTTTTTCAAAACTAAGCATGCTTGTGATACCCACCTGAAACAATGCCGAGAAAATTAAGAAAATGCTAATCATCTCCCCTTCTACCCTCATGGGAGGTCATCAACTAAGTCTATTCAATAACATATTATTACCCAATCGTCAGCCTAGTGTACTTTTTTAGCCAAAAATAACAATGTAACAACACAATACAGCACACAGACACAATCACACTCAACAAAAATGAAACAGAAAAGACTCAGGCAACTTCAAAGATTGCATAAGCAGTTGTCCCTTTCATTCATTCAAAAACAACTTGTGCTAGGTACAGAGAGACAGAGAGAATGTCACTAAGACTGTTAGTGTCCTTGAGGAGTTTACAGTCTAGCAAGGGAAACAGACAAATAGGCAATTAAAATAGACTTCGCTGTACAGCAGAAACTAACAACAGTGTAAAGCAACTATACCCCAATAAGAAAAATAAAATAAAATAATAGACTTTGTCAGGGCTAGGGGGTGAGGCAGACAGAGAGAGGCGTAAGAAAACTCCATGACCTCTACAGCACAAAAGCATGGCACTAAGAAAGCCTGCATTTAAGCATCTCGGCTTTAAAACTTGCAGTTTTTCACATATCCATGTAACGTATATTAAGGCAGATCACATCACATGCATCTGTGATTTAAACAGACAGCCCTCTTAACCCACAAAGGCTCCGATGACTCAAACCCCATCTCACTTCAGATGTTACTATGATCTGCTTGATCTCACCACTGCTGTAAGCTTTTTGTAATCACCCTTTTAACTTCCAGTTTTGATTTTTGAGTCCTCAATCATTGTCTGTTCAAACTGGGCTCTGTGCACCTATTTCAGCTAGGAATAGAAAATACAGGAAGATTACAAATCCATGAGGCTTTCACACAGAGAGCAAATATTTTGGTCTTTGGAATGAGCCTAAGGCGAAATAGCAAAGCAGGCAAAATCTGGTTTGTGACTACATCCTCCTCCTTCTCTGTCCTTTTAGCAAGCCCTCTTCATGGACAGGGAGCTGTATTTGACCTTGGGCTGATCCAAGACCTTGACAGTCCAATTCTGATCAAGGTTCTGCTGTTTTAATTTCCTATCATGAAGGAGGGCACAAGAACAGGTTGTGAATTCTTTTTTTTAAATAAATTTATTTATTTCTCTTTGGCTGCATTGGGTCTTCGTTGCTGAGTGCGGGCTTTCTCTAGTTGCAGCGAGTGGGGGCTACTCTTCGTTGCGGTGCGTGGGCTTCTCACTGCGGTGGCTTCTCTCGTTGCGGAGCACAGGCTCTAGGCGTGCGGGCTTCAGTAGTTGTGGCTCGCGGGCTCTAGAGCGCAGGCTCAGTAGCTGTGGCGCACGGGCTTAGTTGCTCCACGGCATGTGGGATCTTCCCAGACCAGGGCTCAAAGCCAGGTCCCCTGCACTGGCAGGAGGGTTCTTAACCACTGCACCACCAGGGAAGTCCATGAACAGGTGTTAATTCTTAACCTGACATAATGCATCTCTGTAAAGACGGAATTTTAAGACCAGGTCGCTGTTCTCAGGTACAGAAAATAATCACCTCTTCCTTGAAATCACAGCAGAGTGCACACTTCTGGCAGTGCAAGTTGGACATCAACAATGTACTCAACTACCATACGATCCAGCAATCCCACTCCTGGGAATATATCCAGACAAAACTATACTTCGAAAAGATACATGCGGTGGAGGGTGGGGGCGGGGACATGTGTTCCAACACGAAGGGACAATCCCAGTGCTGCTAAAGCTGAGTCTTGAAGAAACAGGGACGGAGGGGAGGGGAAGGGGGAGGCAGCAGGACACATCACTTGAAGAGGTACACATCCAAGAAAGGATATGTGGAATAGGAAAATAATGCATGGGATTGTGGATGACTGGAACACAGGGAGTGTGTGGGAGATGCTCAGAGAAGAACCTGCTGACAGGTCCCACGCCACATTCAAGAGGCCGGCCTTTATCCTGTTTAGTACAGACAGTAGGGAACCACCTAGAAAACTTCATCGGGAGACAGATGCATGTGAATTTCGGCAAGCTCACTCTAATAATAGTGCTAAAATTGATGACAGAGGAAGAGGAAATAAAATAGCTACAGGAACAATCTAAGGGGACAGGCTGAAGACCAGACTAAGGCAGGAAGTGAAGACAAGCAGCAGTGATGCATGGGAAAGGCCAGAGCAGAAGCAGAATCAACAGATAATGGAGGCTAGTATTCATGGGGCAACAGATGTAAGAAAATAAGGTGAGGAAATGGGAGGAACCCAAGGAGCCTCCCAGGGTTCTAACTTGGGTGTGAAAGGAAATCCAAGGACCTATGAGTGAAATGTACCCAGGCCATCTCACGCCTCCCCTGCTCACACACAGCGCCACCTCCAGGCCAGCCTTGCGCATCACTGCCACACACACAGACACACAGAGTCACTATGTCTCTCCCTTCCTCTCATGTCTATCTTCTTCTTTACTACTTTAAACCTCTCCAACACAGTCTGGAATTTTCTGTTTACACTTGTCTTATGTAGAATGATTTATTAGCCTTCTTTTCTTTTCTACAATTTGTCTCCCATCACCCTGCTCGTCCAAAGAGCAGACAGAACCTCCTTAGATCTGCCTTTCTTGCACGTCTGGGGAGTAAAGAAGTCAGCGTAACTACTTGATTTAACACATTTATCTTGTCAAATCAGTGGAGATAAAAAGGAACAAGTGTGTAAGGAAAGACAAGTATTTCTGTTTGGGACATTTTGTTTTAGGCAGTAGGCAGTAACAGGACTCTCTAAAAGAAAAAAAATTTTTTAAAGAAGAACCAGGGACTTCCCTGGTGGTACAGTGGTTAAGACTCCGTGCTTCCAATGCAGGGGGTGCAGGTTCAATCCCTGGTCAGGGAACTGAGATCCCGCATGCTGCACGGTGTGGCCAAAAAAAAAAGAAGAACCAGAAAGTATTTAACAATGTAAGTCAAGGAAATTTTAAAGAAAAAATTTTAAATAACATTTGACTCCATAGGTTCAAAGGGCACCCTCTTTTCTCAGAAAACTACTCATTGAAAAGGTCAACCCTGAAACAGGACCTAATACTGTTCACCCAATCTGAGCTTCAACAAGAAGAGGAATTTATTGCTAGCATTCAGTCAGAGGATAAGCAAAAGTATCATATTTTCTTTATTTGCTCAGTACCCTTCCACAGCAATATGCAATTCCAGAATTCAACGGTCTCCTTTGTGAGAAATACATTTAGATATTCAAACTGAGACCAACCAACCCAAGACCAAAGCTGAGTTCTTTCTAGAGCAAATGGTTTTCTAAGCATTGTTTTACTTCTAAGAGCCCCCAAGATTGATTTGATTCAACATTACATTTAAAAAACAATGGAACAGGGCTTCCCTGGTGGCGCAGTGGTTAAGAACCCGCCTGCCAATACAGGGGACACAGGTTCGAGCCCTGGTCCAGGAAGGCTCGGAGCAACTAAGTTGCCACGGAGCAACTAAGCCCATGAGCCACAACTACTGAGCCTGTGCTCTAGAGCCCACGAGCCACAACTGCTGAAGCCCGCATGCCTAGAGCCCATGCTCCACAACAAGAGAAGCCACCACAATGAGAAGCCCACACACTGCAAAGATTAGCCCCTGTTCACCGCAACTAGAGAAAGCCTGCGCACAGCAACTGACCCAATGCAACCAAAAATAAATAATAAATTTTTTTTAAAAAAGCAATGGAACAGTATTATTCTACTGGCTTTACTGTAAGCCTCAGGTATCATACTAGCCTGTACACGCCATGAGTGACAGCACCTCTTTTTCCCATTTCCTGTTTGCCCAATTCTGTTCCCCTCTAATCTGAAAAAAATCTAATTACAGGAATGGGATCACTCAGCAATTGAAACTAACTCCTGACTTATGCTCTCCTGAATGCACACCATGCCTTGTTTAACCTGTTGATTCTTTTCCTAGATAAAAAGAAGGAAGGATGAAGAATTAAGCAGCTCCACAATGACTAGCTGTCTACCCCCAACAGCCCACTAAGCGATCCTACAGGCAGATTACAAGGTGAGATAACATCTGAAGAGAGAGTCAGCCAGTCTGCACTCAGTGGAGAATGATGCAGACCCCCACCTCCTGCCTGGATGGTTCACTGAGATTCTTCCCCCCCAAACCCCACCCCATTTTTCCTGTTGAAAGCTGTCATGGCTGAGCAGAACTTTTGGAGTTGGTCTCTGGACACGAGTCCACCTTCTCCCCAGATTGCCAGCTTTTCTTAGTAAAGCATCTTTCCTTCCCACTGACACTCGCCTCTCGAATTACTGGCTTATGAGTGGTGAGCAGCCCAACCTGGGCTCCTGACTCTCCACGTGCAGCCTCGCACCGGGCACGGCACCTGGCACGTAACAGCATCCCAGTATGTAACTGTGCCAAGTCCCAGGCTGAAGAAGCAGCAGTAGAATAAAATCCTTTAGATTATGACTCGAGAGTTGAATTTATCATACTGAGTGCTTTTTTCAAACAGAGCAAACCCTTATGTCTAGTTAATATTTACGAGTATATATGAGTCCTACTGCTTCTAACTATACAAAACCAACTTTTTTCTCTTCATCAGTTTAAACTCAGTTTATAAATGTTGATGCAGAGAAATTTGGCAAACACTGGTAGTTTTCATTTATAATACACTGACATGTGATATATTGATATAAAAAGGAAAATCTGTAGATTCTAAAATAAGAAAAACCTTCCAGAAGAGTATGAAAACAAACGAAAAACACTGAATCATATTTGATCAGAGAAAATAGCAAATAGCTACCTAAAACCATCCCAAGCATAAATAACGCTTAGCATATAGTCTGGCATTATTTCAAATAGTGTATGTGGTCCAAGGCAATAACCAGCTGTTAATGTCACAAGGCTCTCCTACGCGACTTGTTTTTCAGTATATCCAGTAATTACTTTTGGCACATACTTGAGTTGCAGAATTTGTCTTCTATCTCAAGAGCTTTCAATCTGATTACGTTTCCCATAATGTAAAGCCACAACTCCCTTATTGGGATCCAAGTAGCAACAGCTGAGTTCTGTCCTTTCTCCCTCTGCTTTTCCATCATGTAGCCTTACACTGTTAGAAATGCTTACTTGAATTTCAGTAGAAACCAAAGTGATGTATCCTTACCACAATCTCAGTCAATCAGAACTCTACTGTTCCCATCTGAGGACTGTGATCTTTGTCGTCACTTATCAAGGAATATCCATCAACTTAGGAAATATTAGTTTTAGCCAAGATAGCGTCAACAGGAAACTTTCTAAGTCAGAAGCGTAAATGGTCTTTAGTCTTAAAAGTATAACCAAGTAGGACCCTATAGGGCCTTCCTGGGACAGACCCCTCTGCCCATCCTCCGCTGTAGCTCCTCTCTGAAGTACCTAGATAAGGTAGTTATCTGATGCACATTTCCTGAGTTTTGCAGATGCTAAAACTGCCACCAAGTAGAAGAAATTAACACATCCCCTCTGGAGTCTGGCTGGAACCAGGAAGTATGTGTAACAATTTAGCACCTTTTTACTTTATCTAACCATCAACCAGTCAGAGAATTATGCATGACCTGATCACACAGGCTGGGATACCCCTGCCTTGCCTCGCCTTTAAAAACGCTTTGCGGAAAGTTCGGGCTTTTTAAGCACTAGCTGTCTCAGACTCCACTGTACTTTCCTTCACCACAATCTGGTATCAGTAGATTGGCTTTGCTGCGTGTGGGCGAGCGGGCCCAAGTTTTGGTTCTGTAACAAAAGGAGAGTCTTACAACAAAGTCTGGGTTTTGTTGAAGAAAGATTCTGAGCACTTGGTCAGTAATTCTTAGTTGGCAATATTTCTCTTCTTTAGTCAAAGGTAGAGGTGAAACACATTTTATTTAACAGATGCAAAAGTGCTTACTGGACACAAAACAATGTGCTGGGTTTTCAGGTGTTTGGAATCTGGTGTGTGCATCAGGGCTCTTAACAAGACTAACCCACAACCATCCAGAGCATACTTAAAATACTATTTCCTCGACAACGGGTGCTTAGATTACTTATTGATTAGGTCATTTAAAGTGAGTATAACTTTTTTTTCTTTAGTTTTTGGCTGCAACGCACGGCTTGCGGGATCTTAGTTCCCTGACCAGGGATTAAACCCAGGCCCTTGGCAGTGAGAGCACCAAGTCCTAACCACTGGACCACCAGGAAATTCCCAAAGTGAGTGTAACTGTGATACAGCTTTCTGATTCCATACATTTTGACTCCATCCAGTGAATCAATGGGATGAACTATTCTCTTCCCCAAATAAGGGACCTTCAAAGGTCTGGATTTTGCCATGCAACCCATGCATTTCAAGGATTTCAGAGGGCTATTCTGGGTGTCTGCTAGTCATTCCCCATTCATATATACACACACACACACAAACATGCACACGTGTGTGTGCAGAGTTCAGGCATGATGGTTGCCTTTGTAGCTAATACTCCCTCCAGATATGAATACAGAAGAGGCAAAGGAAAGGAGAATGATGCATTATGCCTTTAGCAATTCGGAGAGATCATTTTCTACCATTCTAATCATCTCAAGAAGAGAATCAAGTTCAGAATAGACAAGAACTGGCATATTCCTCTAAATTCATTACTCCCAGACTCTGAGCTAATTTTTCTCAGGCAAAGACATTGCTTGAAAATGTCAAGTATTTATAAAAAGCTCTAAAACCTTTAGTCATTGGCCATGTTTCTCCTGTTTAAGAAAATATGGAGCGTATTTTGATCGCAATGAGTTGGGTACAGTAAACATTTCCTTTTAAAGGATAAACAAGTTTTAGCGAAGAGGTGACATTGCTTAGGGTTTTTAAATTAACTTCATCTTCAATCACACTTAATTCTCTTACATTGTCCTTATATTGTGACATGTACCAGACCTTTCTTATAAAATATATAATCCACACCACTGAGGTAATATAAACACAATCATGATTCACTTTGAAAGGGTACCAGAAAACATTCTTCATGGAACTGCTGAGAGAATAGAAAACAAGTCATCTCACACACTGTTGGTGGGAGTGTAAGTTAGTACAGCCTTTTTGGAAGGCATCTTGGCTGTATCAAAATTTAAAGAGTACCTATGCTTTGATCCAAAAATTCTACAATTTGGAATCCATCATATTAAGTATAATTACATATGCACAGAAATATGTATAAGATAGTTTATTATTGCATGAATCCTAAGAGTATAATGCCTTAACTTTCATTGGGCGTGAACTTAGGGAATGACTAAATTAAATCCATACCTGTATTATGAAATGATACGCAGCAGTTAAATACAGAAAAGTAGAGTCACAGGCATTGAATATGGAAAGATGCATTGTTAAAAGAAAAATAAAAGGCCAAGATTAATAATGTGCCCAACATGACCTCATTTATGTCAAAACTAAAACTCTGTATCTATCTACTTATCCATCCATCCATCCGTGCGTTTGTGTGGGTGAGTGGGTGTGTATATTAGAACAAAGTCTGAAAGTGCTACAAACTATGGTTATCTACAGTGTAGACAGTAGACTGCGGAAGAGTAGGAAATGGGTAGGCCAGGAACGAGGTAAGAACAGGGACTTGCACATTTTACATCTTATATTTCGCATTCTTCCTATGTACCTCTGCATTTGATGCACTCGAGGTGCCACCTCAGCAAACATTCCCTTTTCTGAGAGTCTTTTGACAACTACACACCCGTCACTCCCCTCCACAGAGAGGGCGGATCCCTGCTTCCATGTTCCTAGCATGTCATCTCCTGTCTCCACTCCCTACCCATCATCTAAGTTGGGTGATTAGGTCCTCTCTTAAGCATTTCACCAACATAGTCATAGGCTCCAAGACTGAATAAATTACTACTTGTTCTTGGGGCTAGAAAATCATGTAGGATCAGGAGCCATGGAAGCTCCTGGGGCTACTTGTGCTAATTTCTAAACAGAGAGAGACTGTAGGCACTTAGAGGCAGAAACAAGAACCAGAGGATGAACAGCAAGAACAAGAGTGCAGAGAAGGAAAAGAACAGAGTAGAGGGGACAGACATAGCTCCTTTCTCCCCAAGGGCTTTTTAATTCTACCCCTGAGACAAACCAGTGGGTCTTCATCTCCTTCAGTTCTACTAGATACCACTCTCATCTTTTAGTAAAGCTGACTTAACTGGGCCTTCTTTAGGCAGAGATAAAGTGCTCCATTTCTTCAATAGTTTCTGTATATTGAACACTCAGTAGACGTTCAAGAAGTATGTTGACTAAGTTGCTGAGCCTATGTTCCAAAAATATAACTAAAGCTCACTCAAGTTAAGTAATTAAGGCACGTATTCTACTACTGAGATCTAATAAAAATATTTAAACGAAAGAAGAGGTCTCTAAAGAGATATATACTAGAAAATGGGAGACAATTTTGAAAAAATGAATAAACCAATATACACTGCTTAGACATTTAGAGTTAGTTTAAGTACATGTACAAGCACCAATTTCATGTTCAAAACCCAGATGCAATCTCACAGAAAAAGAAAGAAGGCAAATAAAATATTGGTGATGTGTTGCATCCCTTATACACATATTCCTCTAGGAATAGAATAAATGAGATTGATGAAAATCTTAAGTAAAATTACACTCATGACTATTAAAAGGAGTTGGAGTCTAATGGGTAACACAAGGCATAAGATACAATTCTTAATAACTTCCCACATATTATTCACTAGAGAGTAAAGGGAATATATTTCAATTTTGAAAATTATTCTTGCTCTAATTTTCACTACAACATACTAAAATAACTACCCCTTCGAAATAACAATAACCTTTAAACACCTGCCAATTCAACAAGCAGAAAAGGAGGACAAACATTTGTCTTTGGCTGGCGAAGAGACTACCAATAGAATAAAAATGGCGGGTAAGGAGTCACAGAAGAAAGACATACTTTAACACATCTTCTCTATCTTTCTCCCTTTCCTTCCTCTCCCAAAGCACTCCCTCTTCCCATTTACTAGAGATGATCTACGTGCAGGTGACAGACCTGCTCCCAGTTCCAGAAGCACATAAGCTGAGCATTAAGCAATGCCATTGAGAGTAAAATCTAATCTAACAGATACTCAGCATCAACTATCTCTTCGTCTTTACAAACCTCTGACTTTCTGTTTGTCCAGCCCATTTAAGCTCTCCCTTATCATTATATGTTGTTTCCCAGGATTTCAACTCACTTCTCTCTGTGAGTTTACCAATCTCATCTCCTCTGCTCAGACACAGGGCTCATGAGATCTGTCTCTGTCTTCGATCCACTGTTCTGGCGTCAGGACTCAGCCGCTCTGGGGATATACTCCTGAAGGCAACAGAGGTACCAGCTGAGTCCGACTCTGCCACATACAATATCCCTCACCACTGACCTGATTAAAACAGATGGTTCAAGTGTGAGGCACACCCTAATTTAACATTTAAGGGGCGTTAGACAACAATCAAGAATACTATTTCCTTAATTAATTTCCCACAAATACTCATTAATTTCTAACCAGCCTGTCATGTAGTATTTCTCAAGTGGTAAATACTACTCAATGATATACATATATATATATATACACACACATACATACATATATATACACATATATATATACACACATAATATAGTATATATTATACAGATAAAAATGCATAGAATAGTATTTATATATGTCTATCCATATACTACTCAAAGATATACCTGTATATATACAATACTATTGTATATGATATGTACTAGTATATGTATATATGTATATCTGAGTAGTATATGTATGTACTTTGTGTTTATATATATACATACACACACAATTTGAAATGGTTGACATGACTTACTGAAAAGTTTTCTCATGTTAAAATTACTGTGCTTCTACTCTCTAAGGCCTAGAATTTTGAGACCTTGTATGGCCATTACTGTATCTATTACAGTGGGCCTACAATTATTTTCAGAGACAGGTAGGTAGGCAGACAGGTAGGTAGATAGACAGACATAAAAAATGAAGACTAATCTGATAAATACTCAGAGGCACATTTTTACCATAAAATACAATCACAATGATATCCAATTGCTAGAAACGACTGGGAGCACATTTTGAAAGAGCCAGTTCACTGGTAATATTTGATGAATCTGATTCTTCTCTCCCAATCTTCAAAAGTCATCTTATGGAGCAAAGTGAAAGGATCTGGCTCTGTGGCATTATTATGCCTTTCTATTATTTCATATTTAAGGTCTTCCACAACATGTTTCTCATCTTCTAACAATCTGTCTCGATTTTCATTTCACGTTCCAACAGATAAGAAGGGGCTAGACAAGAGTCCCCCATTTCCTATTCCTTTGGCATTTCACCTTCTCCACTCACTAGGGTGAAAATTAAATGGAGATGTGACCTGAGAATCCCCTACACTGAAAACACCAGTAAACCGTGCAAGCAAAACCCAATCGAACTTATTCTGTGACACAACAAAATTTAGGTTATTTCTTGCAAATGCCTCCAGTAATCATAAACAAAACTTAAATCATTATCCTAAAATGGTATAAGATGATCACTTTTCACCAACCTCCTTCCATCCATGAACCTCCACTGTGTGACCAGTCACTGTAAAGGTTAAATAGCTTCCACATTTTCACTTTATAAGCTGACCTATCACAATGCACCTCTGAGTTTCATTCCCCTTTCAGTCTGAAGATTCCCAGTTTCATGAACTGTTCTTTTATGCACGATAAACTCTTAACTAAAATTTTAATTGATCTGATGTTATTTTTAACCCTAGTGTGTTCAAATCCAGTTCATCCTCCAAAGTCCCACTAAGGCACCACTGTTTCTGTGAAGTCTTTCTCAGTTGCTTTATACTGAGGGGATTTCTTCTTACTCTACACTTGTAGGTACTTGTTTCTAATTTTTCTTACCTCACACAGTGGAATACAGTGACTCAGCCCAGGCTCTGGTCAGATTCACCAGGATTCCATTTCCAAGCTAACTTCACTAAACTTTAATTCATATATGAATTTTTATATATGTGTTATAAATTTCATAAATTTTATTTATATACAAATTTTATTTATGTATATAAAAGTATAGTTGTAGAAGTCATCTCTTAGGCTTGCAGCACTTTCCAAATATTAAGCCCTCGATGAAGGATTAGCCATTATTAGATTATTTGTATTTTGCATTACAGTTATTATTTTCATTATTATTTTTCTCATGGTCAATTAATAGATTTTCCCAGTAGGCAAAACTTCAGAACACAGAAATAAGATTTAACAACTCTGGGGACAATAAAAATATAGCATTGTGCTCCTTTTTGAGAGAAATATTACATCTTGGTATGAAGTTGCTTTTAAAAAGTTTCTTCCTATATGATGAATATAACCATAGCACTTCTGTGGAGGAGAATCAATTATTTTCCAACTTAAAATAAATCTTCTCTTTTGTAGATTTCTGGTCTTTAACTCCTGGGTTTAAATAAAATATTTACTTGCTAACCCTCAAGGGTAGGAATGCTAATTCATTTTTATAAAAGGCTATATAAAAATGAAAGCTCTCCTGTTTCACTGGCTTTATATTTTGTGCTCTCTCACATATATATAGATCTCACGTCAAGCATAGTAATTAAGACAGCAAGGATTTAATAAGGATTGTTGAACGGCTCTCCTGAAGTTCTTTAAATCAAACATGAAATGGACACATTTCAGCAACATTGGGTTCAAAGCCAGGGCAACTACATACCTTGAAAACCAAGTAACATGTATAGGGCCAGTGGGTATTTCAGTAACAGTATTTAGAATTAGCAGATGATTCCTGGCCATGTCTTTCCCTCACATAATTTTGCCCTGTAGAGGTCACAGGACCCACCTGCCTGCTAACACAGTTTAGCAAAGAAATCAGAGGTTATTTACCTTCACTCCCTTTTCTCACAAAGGCTAAATGTCCTAAGAATTACAGCATCATCTCCCAGAGAGTACAAAAGCACAAACAAAACATTAAAACATAACCTGGGGAATCGTGTTCTAATATTCATCTAATTGAAAGGTCATTATCTTTGGAGTCTCAACTTTTAAAATTCAACTACCGTGCAAGCACATTTACTAACGAGTAACATATTATGTACTTAAACCCCAAGTACTCAGTATGTTAAGGAGATTTTCATATTTCCATTAGTATTCTTCTTTCTTATATAATTAAATTTTGAAAAGATAATCCTAATAAAATTAAAATGTAAGATATCTCTCTCTGGTTTAATGGGAGGAGGCTATGCTAGAAATAACACCAGGCGGGTAGTTAAGAGGTCTGGGTTCTAAACTTAGTCACTAAACTTTGTATGGATTTGTACAGAACTAAGCACCCCTAGACATAAGACAAGGAAAATATATACTCCAAAGGCATGTTTACTCATGAGGATCAAGTGGGATTGTTTGGGGACTATGCTATGTAGGTACAAAGTGCTCTAATAGATTATTATCCTTCCTTCTTTTTAACCCATGTAATGTGATCAGGTGGCCATGCATCTTGATAGTGAAGAGAAGCTACGTACTTCCATCCCCATTTGAACCTACATCCAACCTGCAATTTTGAGAATAAAGTTAACTGAGATCATTTCAATGGCTCCGCCGTACTCAGTAAAAGAATTCTAGATCAGTTCTCTGAAACTCAGTGACTTGGAAAAGATGAGTCCAAAATGCTCTTTCACTCCGCTAATAAAATGGGCAAAAGTCAATAAAGCTTCCCGACACTATGGTAATGCCATAAAATGGTAAATTATTCCTCGAAGCAACAAGCAGTTTGCATCCCCCAAAATGGTTTTGGTCAACAGGAGCTGAGGGGCTTCCTCCCAAGGGGAGTATTAATAACACAGTCAAATGTGTCCTTCAACATTGTGTCTGACAAATAATGAGAAGTAACTACCTAACCTACCTAATATCAGCTTTATCTAGGTTTCTTGGGTCCAGTGAGGACATCTTAAGGGCTAAATTGCATTATGAAGGTAACTGTCCACACTAAATAGCATTTCAAAAGATCTCCCTCTTGTCAGAGAAGTCACTAGTATACTGAAATTGATTAGATCAGCACCTGGATTTTATTAAGTGCTCAAAAAGTTGAGACCCTTAGGATTATTATTATTGATCTGTTAACTATTTTTGTTTGCCTGTGGAAGCACGGCAGCCCACTTTGATGACAGAAAGGAATGGCAGGGATTCATCTATTTTCACATACCATGTCTTATTCATAAAAATAATCTTACTCGTTAATCTCTGGAAAACAAGTTGAACCTTAACAGCAATAGTGGGAACATATATTTTAGTATCGAGGCTGCCTCCAGATCAAGTACTCTCTCTCTATTCCCTCATTCTGACATGGCTAAAATTATCCCATCACCATTAATCAACTGGACACCCATAAAAAGATAAGACTGATGGCCAGATCAAGAAAGACTACCTGTTGATGTTTCCAGGTTAGATCTTGTAATTTCACCCACAGTATTCCTCTCAGAAGAGTATTCTATTGGCTTTTTTTTTTTACTATTAGAAAAATAAAAAGAGCTACTTTATTTGCTTGCCTTAGTCAACATGAACCAAAATTTTCCATTAACTGACATTTGAAATTAGACTAACTTTGCTGCTTTGCCAGGTCCATTCTACAACTTTGCCCTCAAAGTTCTACATACCCCCATTCCTTTCCCTTTATCTTTGCTGATTCTCAACTCTACTGTGGCTGTCTCGCCTCCCTGATGCCTGGCACGGTGCCTCGTTGCCATGGAAATAATCACTTTAAAAAACAGGGAGATCAGCTCGTGCTTTGTGACCGCCTGGAGGGGTGGGATAGGGAGGGTGGGAGGGAGGGAGACGCAAGAGGGAAGAGATATGGGAAGATATGTGTATGTATAACTGATTCACTTTGTTATAAAGCAGAAACTAACACACCATTGTAAAGCAATTATACCCCAATAAAGATGTTAAAAATAAATAAATAAACAATACAATAAGTAATAACGACAGCTTCGGCAGCCTGTACTGTAGCCAGGAAGGGAGGAGAGAGCCAGAAATGGAACTCAGCCTTCCTGACACGAACAACTACTCCCTTGATCCAGCCATTAGACCACTAGACTTCCCTTTCCTTTTTTCCACTCTCATTTTCATACATGTATTCCTGGCCAGTATCAGGCAGCACACAGATTTTGAATCAAGAGAATGCCAAAGTCATGGTGAGACAATGAAGCTTGTTCTCTGATTACCTGAGATTATCATCTGCTACATAACCACCTTATTCAGGATATTAGCTCTTAAAATGCCTTCCTCAGCACCCCTAAAATCTGGGTCAAACTGGTGTCAAGTAGATTGGATATTTATTTTTCATTCTGTTTCAGTTAGATAGTGACATACATTCATTTTGTCACTAGTCCATACCTTAGCAGAAAGCCCTTCTGTTGCTAATCACATCTGATTCGAGAGAGGCAGACTGCTTCTTGTTGCAAGGAATAATTTACCACATTATATAAATAAATAAAGGAAGAGCCCTGGGAATTAGCATATGGACCTCAAACAACCGCAGGGTATCATACAACTGACAGGCTGTTCCAGGAAAAGAAATCTACATATTCAGGGTTCTTGTCATCCGGAGGCTTCTAAAACAAGATACACAATAAAAATAAACAAATATACATACATAGAATAAAAGGAAAGTCGATTTATTTTTCACATTTTACTTTTATCACTTCAATTATGAATAATCCCATATTAATTAGGGTACAGTGTTAGAACAGAGTTAGGGTAAAGATGCCCCTAAACTGGCAATAATGTTATACTGTTGTCCAAATCATTTTTCTAGAGAACATGAAGTTTTTGTAGGGTTTTAGAGGAAATTATATGAAAGCTTTCCAAGCATAGAAAAGCACAAAGAAATGGGTAGAATACAAACCATGACTTTAAAAAAACTGCCACGAAGATTTAGAACATGTACTGATGTGGGCTGACAAACTGTCTAAGGGAAAGTTCCTCAAAAAAATATTTAGTACATTTGTGCCCATGGGTGGGCTGTAGGGTGACTGTAATGATAGCTATGACCTCCTTTGGCAACTAAAGCATCCCTTTCAGTAGCTCACGGTTCACTAGATACGGCAAATCACCAAAAATACAGCTCATCATGATTAATGCTACATTAGCAATATGCAGAAGCAAGAGTTGCAGGTATCACCCGTTTGTAAGTTAGCCACACCTGGGTAGTGGTGCAGCCACTATGGAGATTCCTTAAAAAACTATAAACAGAGCTACCATAGGACCCAGCAATCCCACTGCTGAGCATATACCCTGAGAAAACTATAATTCAAAAAGACACATGCACCCCAATGTTCACTGCAGCACTATTTACAATAGCCAGGTCTTGGATGCAATCTATCACCATCTCTTCACAGAAGACTTCTAGCTCTCGATCCCCAGGTCAAGTCCTCCCAGGTTCCAAAACTGCCTACTCAACTATCTCCTATACATCTCCAAAGGGATGTTCCACGGATCCATGTCCAAAATGGAAGTCATTTTCTTTCCTTCAAAATCTTCTCCTTCTCAGTTGTTCGCTTCACTCTCCCCTGATCAGAAACGTGGAAGTCATTCTAGAATTCTTTCTCCCTATCCTACTTCACCTCGTCCTGTCTGTTGCATTTTGCAATGGCTCCTTGGCATTGCTATTACTCCAGCACAGAGCCTCCTTTCTCTCTTGTAACACTGCAAAGATCTACGACCTAATCTTGATGTTTGTAACTAGTCTCCAATCCATCCTCCATACTGTTTACCCTAATACTTACTGCCAAGCCATTCAATCCCTATAGAAAAAAGGTCCAATCCCCTGAACTTGACACACGACACACTTCATTATCTAGTTCGTTCCTTCCTTAACCTCCACAGTTTCACCTCTTCTTCACTCTCATCTCTCACTCTATAATAATAGCATTCTAGAAAGCTGAGAGTTCCCCTGAAACATCATGTTTTTTCATGAGAGAAGGCAACAGATTTGGACACAGGGCAACAACAACTCATTCCTGTGAGCAGTAGACGAAACAGTGATGACTGCAACGTGAAAATTTTTTAAGAAGATAACAGGATTTTTCAGAGAAGACGTTTGCTAGCTAGCAAATATCACAGAAATGGTGCCTGAATCAGAACCCAGAGATGATAATATTTACTAATCCCAGGAATAACCAACACTGGTAAAAATCTTTGGATAAGACGTTGGATAACTGTAAATTGCCTCTTGCAGAATATTAATATTTTATGGTCTGCTGCAGTCAGTGCATTTATTTGTGGGCCAGTCAGTTTATAAGAGATAAAACTGGGATTTGAGTCCTGTTGTTCCTAACTCTACAACCCATTCTACCCCCTTACAAGAGCACTTCTTAAAGTGTATTCCCTGAAACATACATCATTCACGCTATCTGTATAATATGTTAAAACAGAGTTTTTCAATGCAGAAATTCTCCAAAATGTAATATGGGATTCCCTCAAAATACTTACCTTAAACTTCTCTGTTTCAGTGAATTTGAAAGGAAGTTATATGTCACCTGAAGCCAAAGACATTTTAACCATTAAAGAATTGAGGAGTTTGGGATTAAAATATACACACTACTATATATAAAATAGATAACCAACAAGGACCTACTGTATAGCACAGGGACCTATACTCAATCTTATAATAACCTATAATGGAAGAGAGTATAAAAAATATATATTTATATATATATATAACTGAATCACTCTGCTGTACACCTGAAAAACATTGTAAATAACTATATTTCAACAAAAATTTTTTAAATAAATAAAAATTACATCATATGTCAAAATTACCTCAAAAATGTATCTCTATGAGGTATCACCTCACACCCATCAGGAAGTCTATTATCAAAAAAAAAAAAGGGCTTCCCTGGTGGCGCAGCGGTTGAGAGTCCGCCTGCCGATGCAGGGGACACGGGTTCATGCCCCAGTCCGGGAAGATCCCACATGCCGCAGAGCGGCTGGGCCCGTGAGCCATGGCCGCTGAGCCTGCGCATCCGGAGCCTGTGCTCCGCAACGGGAGAGGCCACAACAGTGAGAGGCCCGCGTACCGCAAAATAAAAATAAAAACAGAAAATAAGCATTGGCAAAGATGTAGAGAAACTGCAGCACTTGTGCACTGTTGGGGGGAATGTAAAATGGTGCAGCCAATATGGGAAACAGTATTGCTGTTTATTGCTGCTTTTAACTTTAAAAAGTTAAAAATGAATTACCATATGATATAGTAATTTCACTTCTGGGTATATACCCAAAAGAACTGAAAGCCACGTCTCAAAGAGATATTTGTACACCCACGTTCATAGCTGCATTATTCACAAGAGGCAAACGATGGAAGAAACCCAAGTGTCTATCAACAGATGAAAGGATAAACGAAAGGTGGTATATAGCACACGATGGAATATTATTTAGCCGTAAAAAGGAAGGAAATTCTTACACATGCTACGACATGGATGCACCTTGAGGACATTACGCTAAGTGAGATAAGCCAGTCACAAAAGGCCAAATATCGTATGATTCCTCTTACATAAGGTACCTGACGTAGTCAAATTCATAGCAACAGAATGCAGAATGGTGGTTACCAAGGGAACAGGGAAATGGGGATTTGCTGTTGTTTAATGGGGACCAAGATTCAGTTTTGCAAGATGAAAAACTGCTGGGGATTGGCTGCACAATTATTGAAAGTACTTCACACTACTGAGCTGTGTACCATACCATATCATATCTAATAGTTCCACTGCCCTAAGAATCCTGTGTGGCACCTACTCATCTCATCTCTCCCACCCTCCTTATCCCTGGCAACCATTAATCTTTCTTCTGTCTCCATAGTTATGCCTTTCCCAGAATGCTATATAATTTGAATCATACAGTAGATAGCCTTTTCAAAATAGCTTCTTTCACAGAGTAATATGCATTTAAGTATCTTCCACGTCTTTTCATGATTTGATAGCTCGCTGTTTCTTAGCATTGAACACTCCATCGTCTGAGTGTACCACAGTTTATTTATCCATTCACCTACTGAAGGATACCTTGGTTGCTTTCAAGTTTTGGCAACTGCGAATACAACTGCCCTAAACGCCCCTGTACAGGTGTGTTTGCCCCCTTTGAGCACATCTTCTTTCAAACCTCTTTCATGGTTCCTCCAAGGTTTCTTTTTTCGCAGACCTGTACCTGGAGAGCTTACCACTGGGCTAGCTGCATTAGCCTGCACATATCCTGGAAGAAAGCAGCTTGGTGCAGGACTATAAGCCGTCCAAAATGAACATCAATCATAAGCAACGTTATCTATTACCTCAACTTGATTTAGCCTACTCCCACTGATAGAGTTAGTCAAGTCGAGCCTGTATATCAGTTTGCTTTAAAACAGACATACATCACCTTCAAGGAGATGTATCTGTCTAGGCAACAGAACAAAGTACTTCCTAGGGAAGAAGACTCCTGTGATCACTTTCTAAAATGCAGGCACTAAATCAAAACTACAATGAGATATCATCTCACACCAGTCAGAATGGCCATCATCAAAAAATCTAGAAACAATAAATGCTGGAGAGGGTGTGGACGAAAGGGAACACTACTGCACTGCTGGTGGGAATGTGAACTGGTACAGCCACTGTGGAGAACAGTATGGAGGTTCCTTAAAAAACTACAAATAGAACTACCATATGACCCAGCAATCCCACTACTGGGCATAGACCCTGAGAAAACCATCATTCAAAAAGGGTCATGTACCACAATGTTCATTGCAGCTCTATATACAATAGCCCGGAGATAGAAACAACCTAAGTGCCCATCACTGGATGAATGGATAAAGAAGATGTGGCACATATATACAATGGAATATTACTCAGCCATAACGAGAAACGAAATTGAGCTATTTGTAATGAGGTGGATAGACCTAGAGTCTGTCATACAGAGTGAAGTAAGTCAGAAAGAGAAAGACAAATACCGTATGCTAACACATATATATGGAATTTAAGAAAAAAAATGTCATGAAGAACCTAGGGGTAAGACAGGAATAAAGACACAGACCTACTGGAGAATGGACTTGAGGATATGGGGAGGGGGAAGGGTGAGCTATGACAAAGCGAGAGAGAGGCATGGACATATATACACTACCAAATGTAAGGTAGATAGCTAGTGGGAAGCAGCCGCATAGCACAGGGAGATCAGCTCGGTGCTTTGTGACCGCCTGGAGGGGTGGGATAGGGAGGGTGGGAGACGCAAGAGGGAAGAGATATGGGAACATATGTATATGTATAGCTCATTCACTTTGTTATAAAGCAGAAACTAACACACCACTGTAAGGCAATTATACTCCAATAAAGATGTTAAAAAAATAAAATAAAATGCACGCACTTGTTTTTCAACAGCACTGGGCAGGAGACTTCTGAAACTAGGGAAATTTAACTAGGTTACTTTCCCCACCCTCCTTTCATGCCAGAAAAATGACAGAGTCCAGTGGCTGAGAATGTGCTCAGAAAATCTTCTTTCTTCATCACACTCGTGCCTTGGGCCAACTTCAAACACACTGCGTTTTCTTGCATTTCTAGGATCTCAATTCCATGCTCAATGAAGATCCTTGTTTTCCCGTAACACCATACCCTTGAGTGGAGTCATTGGTTATTTCTTTGCAACTTGGAATGCTGAGTGATGTCAGCCCCAACCAATCACAGGCTGTCATCTATTTTCGGTGACTCGTGTGGCACTAATTGATGAAGAGCCCCTTAGCTTGAGGGCAAGTGAAGAAACCACCCCATAGTCTACAGTGGCACCTTGGGATGACGACTTGCAACTTAGATAAACTGATCTTCCGTAGCATCAGCGATCTTTAGAGTTGCTCAAGTACAAATATTCGCTCTATGTTGTGTCATGGTCAAGAAGAGGTATAGCCTTTGTTAAGGGATGCTCCCACAAACAGATGTTCTCAGGCAGAACAATCATTCCCCTGGCACCAGAGGCCTTTCTATATCGCGCAAGAGTAGTTCACTGAAATGGACAAGCAATCTGGCTGTGATCCCACCACATCTGTGTGTTGCTTTGATACTAGGCCCTCTTTATCTGATCTAAAAATAAATTTTAAAAATTTTGTACAGAAAAAGATTAAGGTTTTTGTTACGGGTACTGATTTACTGTCGTTCGTGTATTTGTTTTGGGTTAGAAACTCTTAAAGGGAGAAAAGGAACTGTTGACTCAGGAGGAGATGCTAATAAGTGAATTTATTCTTTTGGTAAGTTGGGTCAAGGAAATTGGACCCTACTCCCTTTTTAGTCAGATGTACAAAAATAGGGCCTCGGGCCAGCAATGCCGTAAGCAACCCAGATGGGCAGCCCCAAATCTGTTTACAGACGAGTGGTGGGAGCACCACCTGGATCCACTGACAGGGACCTTATACCTCACGTCATTACGGTATGTTAGGAAAAGAGTGTCTACACCCAGGCGGGGTTTATGCACCTTCCCTTTGGAAGCTGTGTGATTCTTTCACTTATTGCTTGATTGGATCCTTAAAAAATCAGAGTGAAAATATATCAGAGTTTTCTAACTAAAAGTTAACAAGGATCCAGGGGTCCTCGATGTAGATCATTTACTAGAGTATTTATTCTGAGTCTGTAGCCAAGCTTTAGATGTTCCAGGAAGAAAAGGAATTGAGCCTCTTGTCACGATACACTGAAACATGCCTTCCTGAGGACCATAAATGAGAATGCTGGTGGATATCTTATCCTGGCTGATGGGCCTACTTACCTTTTAAAGGCTAATATATCCCCATCTCTCTATAACCATGCAGTCTAAGGTGATCTTACCCAGGCCCCTGGATAAAAATCATCTTTATGTTTTATGATTCTCACATTTCTATCCCCCAGGCCAAGTCTCGGTTCTGAGGCCCAGCCTCACATTTCAAGCTGCCTACCTGCCTATCTTCACTTTGGTATTTCAAGGCTGCTTCAAACTGAGACCAACCAAGAGAAAACACCGGAATTCTGACATCTCTGCTTCCAAGTTTCTCCTTCTCAGGATTAGGTACCAGCAGGCACCTGTGCTTCCACAAACGTAACAGTTGCCCTTGTTTCTTCCTTCTCCCACATGCCCCATCGCTAATCCCTCAGCAAGTCGTGTCTACTCGAGCTCCAAAACGCTAAGGAATGGATTAACTTTTCTGCATGTCCTCTGCTACCGCCTCGAACAAGACATTCATCACCTCTTAAAACTTAGACCCCAAAATGACTGTCAAACCAAACTCCCATCGGTGAGGTTTCCTGGAAGTAGAACAACCACCTTAAGGCATCAGTTAGATTTTGTCATTTGCATGCTTAAACAATTTTGGTGATTGCCCTTTGCATTTAAAACGCTAACTCCTTACTGTGACCTTGGAAAAGTATATCTGGACTCCTATTTGCCTACGTAGATGCTTCTATCTTATCCCGTGCCCTTCTCTCTCTGCTTCAACCACAGCAGTCTTTCCCCCCATTTCCTGAACATGCCGATTTCTTTTCCACCCAAATGCTTTTGCACATATTTGCACAAACCTGGAATGCACCCTGCCTCCAATTATACAGGCGGCTGACCCTCAACATCTAGATCCCATCTCATATGCAATTTCCTTCAAGTCCCTCCTTGGCCAATCTATTTAAACCAGGTCCCCTCCCATTATTCTTCATCTCAATCCAGTTTTTTTACTTAGTGACACAATTTGTAATTACATGTTTGTCTGCATTTGTCTGTTTCTGTGCATCTCTCTTGCTAGCTGATGAACTAAGGGTAAACACAACGTTTTACTCACCCTTGCATCTCCAAGCCCTAGTATTTACAACACATAGAAGGTGTGCAATAAATACTCATTGAATAAATGAATACAAAAGTAGCTATGTGGCTGAACAGGGTAATGTGACAACAAAGTTTCTGTATATGCAAAGAAAATCAGAAAAAGAAAGCCACAGTACGTCCTACTAGGGGCTCCGTGAGCCTCAAAAAATATCCATTTACTAGATGACACGGATTTTGCTGTTGGTATAAACTGTTGAAATTTTGGTAAATATCAATCATCAAATGTCTACTGTTCTTCATCAGGAGGAAACAAGGAGCTATTGAAGGTGTGAGAGAAGAATTTAAAAATTTCCTTTTTCTGCATTCCCTATTTCATTCGCATTTCAAAAAGAACTTACTTCAATCTACATATGACAACATCTAAACAAGTAAGCAACAGCACACAAAGATGCCCTTGTAAATGGAAATATTCTCTCGGAGAAGAATTGAAGAAAAAAGTCCCCCAAATGGAAAGCCCTCACGTCTCTGGCTTCAATTGCTTTTTGAAAGAATTAGTTTAATTATTCATAAAAATGTAGCTCGTACATGAAAACTTAAGTTTTATTGTTAAAATACGCCTTCTTTGAAACAAATTCCTCTCAGTGAATCAGATGATTTTAAGCAGGTGGGAACAAATCTATTTTTAGAAATCAAGATTTTGATGATCAGAGAATTTAGCAAGGTTGTGATGTCAATAGTGACATTTTAAGATTTCTTTTCTCTTCAAGGATTTTAGAAATTGCTTTATGGGGGTTTCAGTCCTCATCTATTGAGGATAAAGAGCATTTGGTTCCAGGAAGTGAACATGAGACACACATGGGGAATATCTTCATTAGGCCCAGCTATGCTGAAATAAGCCATTAGTTAAAATTAAATCTTCCTCAGAATAGTTAAAGAATAATATTAGTGTCAAAGAAAAGAAGGAAGAGTCCTATTTACTTACAGAGAAATGCCAATGTTAAGATTCCAGTTTCTGATTTTCAGTCTTTCATTTGAATTTTGTAAAATTTTGAAGCGTTCCAACACAGAACACATGTTGTAAAAGAGACAGCATACTGCACTTGGCATTCCTTATCTAAGCTCCCATTTTTTCCTATCAGCATATAAAATAAAGAAGATGAAATTCCAAATGAGCTCTAACTTCTATTTAATCTGATCTTTTTTTCTTTTTATATTGCTGTTACTGTCTCTAAAAAATTAGGGCAGTAAGTATTGCAGTCTCTTGGGTCCAAAGAAATCAAGATAAACTCATTTGGAATCAAGTAGCAAGTTTAAAATGAAATTAAGACTTTGGTCTCATTTCTAAAATCATTATTTTTAAACAGTAATGTCTAGCTCAGTGAGAGAACTCAGTGCATTACCTCTGGCCAGCTGCTGGTGATTTCTTAACCTAGTAAATCTACTAGGCATACAGTAGGGACTCTATAAATAACTGCCATTAATTAAGAGTAGGGATGGGGGCTTCCCTGGTGGCGCAGTGGTTGAGCGTCTGCCAGCCAATGCAGGGGACACAGGTTCGTGCCCTGGTCCAGGAAGATCCCAAATGCCGCGGAGTGGCTGGGCCCGTGAGCCATGGCCACTGAGCCTGTGCGTCTGGAGCCTGTGCTCCGCAACGGGAGTGGCCACAACAGTGAGAGACCAGCGTACCGCAAAAAAAAAAAAAAAAGTAGGGATGGAAAAAGACACAGGAAAGATGAAAAGGTGAATTATTCTGGTAAATGTAGATAGATACAATGTATATATTGAGGGCCAAATAGCATTTTTTTTACAACCTAATGATTTTTGAATACTAGAAGAGTGTATAACAAACTGCTTAAGTCAATAACCATTGAATTATAAAACTCCTGATCTGTAGGAGAGAAAACACAATCTGCGGCCTCTCCTGAATACCAAAAAGGAATACAAAAACACTCGGTAGTCAATTGCCCAACTAACGCTGTATGTGTGAGCTTGAATTAACATAATGCTTCTAAGTCCTGGGATAAAGACAAATTCATGATCACGTGCACTCTGACCTCAGACCACTGGAAAAGTGACAGATTCTGAGGGCGTTCAGGGTCTATTCGACCCAAGAAACACGCATCCTGCCAAAAAAAAGGCATATGGAGAAGCCACCCTGAGCTTAACTTAGACACACGAAGAGACGTTTCTACCCCACAGGTTTCAGGCAAGGAGAGCTTGAGTTGTAAACACGTGAAAGATGCTGAATTAATCTTTTCCAGGTGATTTTTGCCTCTATGACTCAGTAAGAGAAAATAAAAATTTAACTCCTGATTCCAAGTCTGAGGAAAAAGAGAGTGAAGAAAGGAAGAGAGCAAACGGACGAAGATACAAAGACAGTGCCATTATATGGGCCATTACCTTCAAAGTAAGACCACCAGGAAACCCAACAGGGAATTCCATCTCCACCCCAAGGACGGGACAGGAGCCCCTCTGTAGAGTAAGTGTCCTTCATGATGGTGAGGACCAAGAATTCCCCCAAAATAGCAAAGTTAAATAAGGAAACTGTGCTATTCTCAATTACGATGTTCTTCTGCTACTCTGAGGCCTGAGAAAGTGAGGAAGAGCCTTTCCCAGGAATAAAAGATCAAGGTAGTTTTCCATACAGCAAACCATGTGGGGTCGACAGAAGCACTGGTACTTGTCTCTGAGAGAAAGCGAAATGTTCTCCCCTTTCAAGAACAACCTGGCTGGTTCATTGGGGAAGGCAGGAACTCTCGCGAGGGCTGAGTGGCCTAAAGAGGCCCCAATGGCAACTAGAAAGAAGAAACTCCTACATCTTTCTTGCGACAAGAGGCAGAAGTAGGAGTACTTTCTGGATAGGTGAAGAGGGCCCATGGGCTGGAGGGTGGGGCTCGACATTCACTGCATTAAGGGGTCCTGGCTGGGTTTTACACATTATTTCTGAAACCTATACTGCGTAATTTGTACTCATTTGTTCTTGGAGCTCCTAGGAGTATCATCTGTGTGATACTTCACGGGGTGGAGGAGGGGGAAGGGGAAGAACTGAAAATATGAGGGAAAGCTGCGAGTTGTTAAGTTAGAGCTGAACGTCAATAACATGGGCTCTAGAGCCAGACACACCTGAGGTCTGATCCTGTATGAGCAAGTCAGTTCCCTTAAATTCTCCGAGCCTCTGTGCCATCACCTGTCAAAAGGGTATGGTAAAGCATTCTCCATAGAGTAATTATGAGAAGAAAGTAAATCACTTATTCTATTGTTCTATTGCTTAGCACGATACCGAGTGGATAACAAGTATGACAGTCTTTGTAATTATTACTATGAGTAGCAGTTTTCTTAATTACCATGACTTAGTCATCAAAGGGCTGTATTTCCTTAGCTTGGCTTTACAAGGCTGATTTTGGTTCACTGTAATTGTCTGATGTCAAAGTCACAGCTGGTACTAATCTTAAGAAAGGCCATTTACGTTACTGAAGTCTACATAACAATTTAAAATTTTATTACTTCTATACGTTCTTAGAAGCCACCTTTTATTTACATAAAAAAATGGATCCCACGTCCACCTTCTTTGAAGAGAGAACATTCAGTTGAAATTATCAGCGTCCATTTGTATATTTTAAGGAAACAGGTTAAAGTCCAAGTAGTTTTTCTCAAATACTGTCATGTTCATTGCTCTTAATTACACTTACAGGCATTAACAAGTCCTTTTTTCATAAACAACACAGACAGAAGTCCAGCAAGTTTCAGTGGGGTGAAACTATCACAAATCTGGAACTATTAGAGCCAAAATTAGTCAGTTTCACCCATTATTACATTTCCAGTTAATAAAATGTTAAGATACATGAGGATAAACTGGTAATTCTGTAGCTCAATCTTAACCACATCTTGGGAACCAGTCGTATTTAAAATTTAAGGTATTCAGATAGAAGTAAAGATTTCTTAATCCTACTTTTACTCAGGACATGTTTTTCTGGCTATTAAGCGAAGTTGATGAGTGAATAAAGCTGTTTTACAGACCATTCATCAATATGTTACTCTAATTTACCGTGTGCTTTTAAGATTTAGTGACTTCCTAAGGCATTCATTCTAAACAGAGAATGAGGTATATGGCATGATATTAGTTAATGGTGTACATAGTCAGGTGTGTCTTATTTTTGCCATACATTTTTAGAAATATCAGTGTATACCTAATACTAATGAAATACAACGAATATTTATAAATTCCTACTGTGTGTTCAGAACCACAGGACATATAAAATCATATCGGGAGCTAAGGCACATTCATGTGAAGCAAGAGGTGAAAAAATGCTATGTTTAAGCATTTTAAGCATATAGAGTTGTATTAAAAACAAGACAATAGGCCTAAAATGTAGTCGCTTACACTAAACCCCAGGTCACCAAGCTGAGACTTAATTATGGTTTCTGGCTCTCCCAGAAATGGAATCTTTAACCACTCAATCAGGAAAAGCCTGATAAGCACTAGTTAGGAAATCAGCCTGATAAACCCCTGCCATCTTCTAAAGGAAAGATGCAATAACCAACCCACGTTTTTGCCCAGTGTTACTTTAGTCCTGCTCCCTTTTGCCTATTAAGTCTTTCATCTTGTACAGCTCCTCGGAGCTCCATTCCTTCTGCCAGAACGGATGCTACCCGACTCATAAACTGTTGAACAAAGCCAGTAAGATCTTTAAAATTCACTCGGTTGAATTCTGTCGTTTAACAACAGGCAACATCCAATGTGAATTCCTGCACGTTTCGATTTGTCCCTAAGATTCTGCACCTGATTCCAATGTGTGGTGGGTCTTTCCAGCAATCTGCCAACACCAACTGGTTGCCCTACAATTCAACTCAATTCTAACGCTATCCACCTGGAGGTAGCATCAGGTGCCACAGGTTAAAGGCTCAAACACACAAGACTTCCCTGCCCCCACCGCCGGGCTTCAGACAATCACAAGTTGTCACCCGTGCTTCTGAGCAACGGGCTCTAAATTGGAGGTTCCCCCCGACCCCTTCCTTGGGTTCAATTATTTTGCTAGAGCAACTCACAGAACCCAGGTAAATATTTTAGTCACTAGATTACCTGTTTCTTACAACGGATGTAACTCAGGGAACAGCCAGATGGGAGACGCACAGGCAAGGCACACAGGGAAGGGGCTAGAAGCTTCCATCTCTCCGACAGCATCACTCTTGCAGAACCTGCCTACCTTCACTCTCCTGGAAGTTCTCTGACTGCTGCTCTTTCGGGTTTTTAAGGAAGCGTCCTCATTTAGGAATGATTGACATGTCATTGGCCATTGGCGATTGAACTCAATCTCCAGCCCCTCTCCCCTCCCAGGAAGTCAGGGGGTGGGACTGGAAGGGCCCACCCTCTAATCACGTGGTTGGCACCCCTGGCAACCAGCCCCCATCCTCAGGTGTTTTCCAAAAGTCACTTCATTAATGTAACAAAAGACACCTTTATTGCTCTCTGAATTTAGGAAATTCCAAGGGTTTTAGCAGCTCTGTATCTTAAAGGGGTCAAATGCCAAATATATGTTTCTTATATCACAGTTCCCTCTGCTTTTCTGCAAGAATAAAGGGAAAAAAAGATTTTAATAAATTGATTTTTTTCATTACTGGAAATATTACTTTTCAATTTTCCCAATTACCTTACAAGTTGAAGTCAAACATAGTGAAAGGAGAAACTGCATGTATGTTTAGCAGATATATTAACCTGAAATTACACAGGCCTGGCTCCTCTCTATCCTGGGCAAATTGTTTACCAACTCAGAGTCTAGCAGGCTGCAGTGTCTATTGACTTAATAGCTATTACAGAAAATGTGTTGAAACTGATGCAAGAGGATGATGGGTATGGAAGTTAAAAGCACTATTGCTACTACTAAAAGATAACTAGAGAGACCACAAACACTAAAACTGGTCAGTGGAGAACAACTGTTATTTCTTTGCTTTCACCTGTGTCACTTAAATAAATTTTCTAGGTGTCCATCAGGCCAAGGATAAACTCACTAAATTTCAAAATGGGGAAGAATTTTTAGAGTTTAGTCATCTAAGACAAGCCAGCCTCTTCCACATCCAATGTGACCTATCTTAAAGACCTTTAGGGGAGGTGATTTCAAAACATTTTTGATAACTCATTTCAATGGCAAACTGTTAAAAAGAAAGGATATATTTCTATTTTTAAAAACCACTTTCTTAGCATTTCTGCATTGCAAATAAAGTTAATCTTCTACTCCCAACATGAAGCCCTAAAAATAACAATGAGTAACAAATGATAGTTACCAGCTTTTAAGCATCCACTTATGTACATTCACCTTGCATTAATTATATCTCCCACACAAAATAACCCTGTAAAAATAGGTAGTAAGATCCTATTTTACAGGTGATGAAACTAAAGGTCAGAGGCTATTTGTCCAAAGTTAAACACCTAATGAGTAGAGAAACAAAAATGTAAACATAATAAATGATGCCGAGTGTTTTGAGGTGTTTCCCCTCTATGCTAGGATGTTTAGTAAAGTTTTTTCCCCATCTTTTCTCAGAAATCCTTTGTTGAGGCTGTTGAAAGTAAAGGCAACACTCTGACAGCACAATTAACCCCAAAGTATGTGATGCCCACCTTTTTCAAATTACAGGTGTAGGAGCAGGTTTTGTTGAGAGAGAGGTGGAGAAGCAGGTCTGCATAGAGCAAGCCATCTACTGGAAAGGGATTTTAAAAAACGGAGGGTTCTCTGGTGGCGCAGTGGTTGGGAATCCGCCTGCCGATGCAGGGGACACGGGTTCGTGCCCCGGTCCGGGAGGATGAGCGGCTGGGCCCGTGAGCCATGGCCGCTGAGCCTGCGCGTCCAGAGCCTGTGCTCCGCAGCGGGAGAGGCCACAGCAGTGATGAGGCCCGCGTACCGCAAAAAAGGAAAAAAAAAAAAATGGAAAGAAACCTTCAAGGTGTGTGTAGCTAAAGCACCTCTTCTGTAAGCATCTTGTATTTCCCAGGACCTGCCTCTTCTCCTTCTGTGCATAATTGTGTGTAAGTACAGCCTAGTTATTATGCATTCTAAGCAGCAATTTGATATGGGCAAAAAGCAACATAGGTCGAGTCTCAGAACGGCCCTGAGAGCATCACTGTCAAAGCCCTGTCTTCAGAAGGCACTGGTATGCCAACAAACCCACGATCTGCCTCATTTACACGAGCAGCCAAGAACGGTCCAGGTGCCGCATTTAGGACTACAGGAAACCAACAAAGATTCTGACAAGATATTAACATCTGGCTGATCTGGTGAATTTTAGCTAGAGGGAAGCTGACCTGGATTATTTTGCAAAAACATTCCAGTTTTGCCCTACAGGTATCATCAAGGACAATTCTCCTGCTGTTGTCCTGAACAGAGAAAGGACAGGCAGAGGTGCCTAGCCTGCTGCTTCAGCATCTGCTGGTGGCGGATGGCAGCCTGGTGCTTCTAGAAGGGCTGGCCCAGAAGCACTGATCTAGATCAATGGAAATAGATCATCAGGTATTACATTTGGGGTACTGAAAGAACGCATAGTTGGACTGCCTCTTAGGGTTCACAAAGGACGCTTCAGAGCAATGGTTCTCAAACTCTAGCCCTCATAAGAACCACCTGGAGGGCCTGTTAATGCACAGATGGCTGGGCCAACTCGCATGGTTTCTGATTCAGTCGATCTGGGGTGGGGCCTGAAAATTTGCATTTTTGATAAGCTCCCTGTGTCCTGATCCTGCCGGCCAACAACACATTAAGAACGCTGCTGTAGAACAATCTACTCTGGCTTCAAAGGTTTGAACGTTTCCTTTCCTCCATCTTGGGCACCTACCAAAGTTTACGATTTTTGAGAGCAATGGATGTCCTTTTTTCCATATTCTACCATAAATTAACTCTTCTCTTGGATAGCTAAAAAAATGGCAAAATCTTCTAAACTCCTTCGAAGCCTAGACATTATCAGGGTATCGAGACTAACATCGGGTTGGGTAAATCATGTAAAAAGCAGGAAATCAAGTTATACACTGTTACTAATGGCAGCGGAAGCATTCCCAAATGATCAACAGTCAGATTAAAAATTTCAAACATTTATTTCAGCTGTAAGTTGGGCCCAAGTGATGCCTATTATGGCTGGCAACACAACACTCTTCTGCTGAAACAGATACTGCGGTTTCTTAGTTGACGTTCACAGGCTTTGGTTGGATGAAAGGTGGGAAAGAAGTTGAACGCTTTAAACCTCATCTTTGCGTTTTCTTAATTTTTTTTTTTTTTGGGCAAAAATAATGCTGCCTATCCTAGATAGAACAAAAAAGCTAGCCATAGCTGCTGGTAAAAAAGACAATCTAAAATGAAAGTGCCGATTATTATCTTAAGCATGATAAAGTCTTTTTTTCCCCCTTGAGTTTTCCTTATATAAAACTGAGAAGAATTCATTACACTTACTAACTTGTCAGACATTGAGAATTTAGTGGCCAAGAAAGAGTGATATGGAATTATTTACTGTACATCAGTAGCACCTGGAGATCTTATTCGAAAAGCATAATCCTAAGACCACACAGGTGAAATGGCCAGGAATCTGTATTTTAACAAGTGTGACTTAGGCATCACAGGAGCACAGACAGAGTAATGTGTCCAGGGGTCCCTGAAAGAAAGGAATCACAGATTTAAACCAACAGAGTGGACTACTGATTGTAGCTTTTCGAGAGCAGCAGGATTTATTGTGCTGGGTAGCAACAGCTGCAGTCTACTCTAGGGCCAATAGGTACCTAAACAGCAATCAATAACTTTGTGTTATCCAACTGTGAAAACAGATATTAAGTTTAAAATTCCTTGAGGACATTAAGATGTATGCGGGGTCAAAGTTGAACTCGTAACTATATATTTAAAATGTTTTATTAAATCCACTAAATGTGAGGAAATTATTTTTATATTTATGAACAAAATAGGTTAATCAGAAATATGTAATTACATATTACATTATATAATAATCTATAAGGGAAAAGAATCTATATATATATGTATATTCAGCTATGCTGTACACCTGAAACTTATACAATACTGTAAATCAACCATACTTCAATAAAAAAATTTTCTAAAGTGAACAGAATGTTGGGATTAGGCTAGGCTGTGCTTCTTAGCAGCCCTCCAAGCCTGGGCAAATCGTGTCAATCAATCGTGTATCTGAAGGTACCCAACAGACATCTGCTGTGTAAGTATCCTACAATGCTGGGAGTATGGAGATGGACATAATACAAAATTTGTCCAAAAAAATTTACAGTTCAGTAAGAGCATGCAAGCCTTAAAGTGTTGGAGGTTTTATAATAGCTACTTTGAGGATGATAGAGGAAACAAGGAAAAAAGAACAGTCAACTTTACAGATAGGAGGAAGGGAGGAGACTCAGGGAAGGTTCCAAGAGACGGTCATCTTTGACCAAAGTCTTGACAAAAGGGTTGATATTTACCAGGTGCTTATTCTTTATAGCAGTTATAGTGGTGTGTATATGTGTATGTCTGGGGGTGGAGTGCTATGCCAGGCATAGAAAATACCATGAAAAACCACAGAACTAGACCAGTAAGCAGTCCACTCTGGCTGACACGTCTAATTTGAGATCTAAATCAGAGGAAAACCTGGGGGCTGAAAAGGTCCTAAAAGCATCAGGTTAAACCATAAAGCATAAACCATAAACAAAAAAAAAGGAATCTGTCAAAATTACAGGAAGACTTGAAAAGCAAAGGCAAGATACAATCATGACACTGACATATAGGATATGGCATATAGGCCATATTGACATATGGGAAAGCAAAGGGTTTATAGTTGGTATTAATTGATAAAAGATGAACAAACCAATTAAAAACAGGTGAAAGACAATCTGCAAAAGAAATAATAAAATGTCCAATGAAAATATGCTAAAATATTCCATCTCACTACTAAACAAGCAATAAAATTTAAAGCAACAACATATATTATTCATATATCAGCCTGGCAAAAGTGATACACTGTAAATGCTGTGTCAGCAGCAGAAGTGTAGGAAAATTGTAGACCCAACAGCAGAGGTAACACGTTAGCAAATAAGAATATTTCTGGAGGAAATTCAACAATATCTAGAAAAACTCTTTAACCCAAGCTAATAATTCCTTCCAAAATTTAAGCTTAATTGATAAAATAGCATGAAAAGCTATATTTTTATATGTAATTAGCATTATTTACAAGAGCCAAGAAAATGAAAACAATCCCAATGTTCAGCACTGTTATTTAAATAAATTCTGATACATCTAAACTATGAATATATAAAATGACATGATGCAGATTTCTTTTGACAAGGAAAATAACCATAATAAAATACTAGGTGAGAAAAGGCACGTGACTCTGGTATACTGACAGTGTTCATTTAAAAAATGATGCTAAAAAAAAGATGACAGGGACTTCCCTGGTGGTCCAGGGGTTAAGACTCCATGCTTCCACTTCAGGGGGTGCGGGTTCAATCCCTGGTCGGAGAACTAAGATCCCACATACCACGCGGCCAAAAACAAAAACAAAAAAAGACGACACCTTAGACTATGGTTAATTTTTTTATTTGTTTCTTTCCAAGGTGGTTAAAATCTTTAGGGAAGTTCATGTGTGGAAAGCAGTCAAGCACAGCACGATAGCCATGAATCTGGGCCCCTCAAAGATATACATCATGTTGAGAAATGATAACACTTTGGTCTTCCTACCTCTATCGAAGAATATACAAATCTAGAAAATTTAACAACTACAGATTTATCTCCTTTTGAAGGGATCTAGACACACAAAATTAACATTGGTAAAAGGAAATCAATCCTCCAATTATATATGCTAAAGCTTTAAGCAGATAAAAATTAAATGGGTAGAAAAATTCAATAAATCTAGCCAGATTTTCAATACCAATATATCAAAGCAACCAAATAAAATTAACTTCGACTTTTTTAAATGTTAGTGAATTCCCAAGATTTCTAAATAATGTATCATTCTAATTAAGAATTATTAGAAATACTCATATATGTATATAAAAGTATCACATTTCCAAAAATTAAAAGGAAATATGAAACTATATGGAACGGAACCCTCATGCATTCCTGATAGAAGTATACATTGGTTAAAACATCTTGGAAAACTGTATCTGCTAAAGCTGGAGATACGTATCTACTCTGATCCAGCAATTTTGCTCTCAGGTATATCATCCCCCCAAATATATACACATATACCTACATATATATACACGTTCATCAAAAGATCTGATCAAGAATGTTCAGAGCAATAGAACCCATCAGTACAGTTCAGTATAGTCACACGATGAGGACAGACAATTAATAGCTACACTCAACCACATGGATGAATCTCACCATTACAATCAACAAAAGAAACTGTAGTAGCTGGTCTGGTGTACCACACAGAACCCCCCCAACACCCAAGCCATTCATTTTCCTGGCTGCCAGGGGTGTTGACCGCTGAAGGCTCATGCCTGGATTCCTCTGTCAAAGGGATCAACGGCATCCCATGAATGGCTGTGATGTGGCCCCGGCACTACTGCTTCAATGCAGGACGTCTCTGAAGGGCTGGTCTCGGTCCCGAGCATCCCACAGGTTTGGCGGAGGCCCTTAGTGTTGCTACCTCTTAGTTCAAATTCTCCCCCTGCCTCACCTGCTCCTCTCTTTCCCTTATAGATGTTGTTGTTTCCTGCAAACCTCTGAGGTTCAGAGCGTTTCCTGGTGGACTCAAGAGGGTTAATACCAGGAATGGCATAACAACGCCCACCCAACAACTAACAAGGAGGACCCACCACCAGTAGAGAACTGACAGCCCCTGGGACGTGATAATGGTGCAATTATGAAAATTTCTACTGGCGGAAGGGAAGACACTATACAATATCGTGGCTGTCTGACAGATTTGGGTGAAGTAGTCATTCTAAGGGCAATGGGATCAGCTGGTTCTTGCTAAGGATACACTAGAGAAAGACAATGAAAAACTGAGGCCACCAATGTACAGCGCAGCGTGAAGCTCAGGCAAACTCTCTCTGATCTCCACTGACGCATAAGAAACCACCCCAACCTTAGTGGCTTAATACAACGGCCATTTTATTATCTCTTGTGATCTGTGGCTTGACCGGGCTCAGCTGGGCAGCTTCGCTTCTTCCCGTCATGTTGCCTGGAGTCATCTCAGGGCCCATGCGACGTGGTTCACTCCTACGCTGGCGCTGGATTCTGGCTTGTGCCTAAGACATCGGCTTAGAATTTCAAGTGAAGCACCTCACTTGTCCTTCATGTGACCTCTCCCTGTGGCTTGGGCTCCTCATAGCACCGTGGCTGGGTTCCAAGAGGAGAAAGAGAAAGCTCCCAGGCCTCTAATGGGCTCAGAAGCCCAGGAACATAACCATCACTTCTGCCACATCCTATTGGTCAGAGCCAGTCACAAACTCAGCCCAGATTCAAGGAGAGCAGAAGTGCTATTATCCTGATGGAACACGCTTATACGGGGAGACTCGGCAGGGGTGGCAGGTATCCTCATCTTGCAAGAGGCACTACACAGCCTCCTTGGTTAACATATACAGAGCCCCTCAGCTCCTGAAGTCAGAGAATCTGGGCTTCAATAAGGGGAAACTTGACTGCTCAGCCGGCCCCAGCGAGTCTGCTGCGCCAACGTCAGGTCCCTTGTTGGGAAGGACAGGGAGCCTGAGATCTGAGATAAGAACATCTCAGTCAACGCACTTGAAAACATTGTATCACGAGATTGCCCTGAACCTCCTTGGCGTAACAGAGCAGCCCACTCCCCTCTCTAAGGCTGGCACCAGTCCCTGGATAAAGATGTTGCTGAGGCCTCTCCTTGTAAGACAACAAACGTCACCGTTACAGTACAGTCCACTTCCCCTCCGATCTGCCAGAAAAATTACTAGGTCAGGTCACGACACAACCTGGCTGGGTAAGTGCTGGGTCTGCTGGGGGAGCAGAGGGTCTAGAATACTGAAGGAGCTGTGGGACCAAACCAACACGCACGGCCAGAGCTGAGAGAACGGGTCCAGGTAGGATGCTGAGAGTCCCAGACCCAGTGGGGAGGGACATATAGTTTAATAAGGAACAGCTTACTGATACGGGAACAATCCTCCACGATATAGGGAGGAACCCTAAACATGAACCTAGAAGACAGTACAAATGTGTTGCTCAAATAGTGCTCAGAGATTTGGAGGAAGCAATGTCCACACCATGGCAGACAATTTAAAAAAAGGACCAAAATGTACAGACAAGTGGGCATGGCAGAGTATATTTTCCAGGATATACTAAGGCCAGAACACCTACCAGGTGACCACATTCTGTGGGAGGTCCTGGAGGACACACAGTTTACCAAAGTCATAAGAAATGACCTAGTTACACAGGTACAGACTATGTTGACACGCTTGGCGGTGCTGTTCTCCTACGCCAGGGCTGATTGTAGGAGATGCTGTTACAGAGCAATGCTCCTGACGGCAAAGATGAGCACAATTATCATCAAGAAAGGCAGCCAGGAATTGGTGACCTATTCAGGGTAATGGGGACGGTTAATCAAACTCGGCATTCTCTGTGGGAAAAAAGACGGGCAGCCAACAAGGATACTGTCCCATTATATGATCAAAACAAATCAAAGGTGGGTAATCAGGAAGTTGAGAAGGGCTGCCTCAACAAAAATTCACGAGCCTTGGCCTGATGTCTGGACCTGAGCCAGTTTTCGGACAGCAAGCCCATTAACTAACGGAAAAACTGGGTTCCTAAGAAGGACCCAGAAACCCATGGCAAGTATGTATGTTAATGGTTCACCCAGTCCTTCCACAAAGGGGTCTACAACCATTTACTCAGTACCCAGAGACTAGGGAAAGGGGAATACTTAAAGGTATCAAGGACTATTGGATACAGGGTGCAAAATTCCAGGCAGTGCTACATGGAAGGAGAATGACTGGGAGGAAGCAAAGTCCTCCTGTATAGCAAGGGAACCATACCCAATATCCTGTGATAAACCATAATGGAAAAGACTATGAAAAAGAATATATATATATATGTATAACCGAGTCACTTGGCTGTAGAGCAGAAATTAATGCAACATTGTAAATCAACTATACTTCAATAAAATTTTTTAAAAAATTGAGAGGAAAGAGGTCTGGGGAGAGGGTCTTGGAATGACCATGGGAGTGAGCACGAAGTATGAAGAGCTTGAAGGACTTGTTAACCTATGTTAGAGCCCTCCAGGGAACAGCCACTCCAGAAGAGGCAGACACAACCAGGCAGACAGATGATCTGGTCAACAGACACCAGCCAGCAGCCCCTTGACCACTCCAGCAGTAGTACAATGGGTACGTGAACAGAGAGGCCGTGGCAGTGGACCTGGATACTGTGCACAGGGCCAACATCCTCATGATCTACCGACTGCCCAGCCACTTGTCAAATGTACCAGCAACAGAAAGCAACACTGATACCCTAATAGGGCATTATCCCTCTGGGAGAATCACCAGACGCTTGGCCAGCTGACATACACTATACACTGGAAACCTTACACGCTGGAAAAGGCAGTGATTCACCTCAACTGGAACTGATACCTACTCCAAGTATGAGTCTGCTTTCAGTGCCCAAAGGATCTCAAAGAGAACCACTGTCCATGGGCTTGTATTTACTCCACAGGTAAAGGAGGCTGGGTAATACCACATTGGACCAGAGGACCACCTATACCAAATAATGGATGGAAGCAGACACATAACTATGAGGATCCACCAGTCCTATCACACGTCACACCACCCAAAAAGCTGCTAGCCCAACAGAGGATGGAATGGCCTTCTGAACTTGCAGTTGAGGTCCCTGCTTGGGTATGGGAACGTACCAGCACGGGGCACCATATTTCTAGGATGCAATCTATACCCTAAATCATGATGATTGTTTAGGAACCAAGGGGTGGACATAAGAGTGACTCATTTAACATTTCTCCCAGTGACCCATTTGGGAAATTTGTGCTTCCTGTACTCAAAACTGTAGGTACCAAAGGTCTAAAGGGCTGGTTCCCAGAGAGGAAACACTTCCCCAGGGGACACGTCAAGGGAAAAATGAAACTTTAAACTACAGCTACCCCCCAGTCACTCTGAGCACCTTGTACCAAGAGACTAACAGACCTGGAAAGAAGTCACAATTCTGGCAGCAATACTTGATTCTGAACATTAGGGGAAGATAAGCAGATGTATCTCAACAGGGCAGTGAAGGACATGTTTAGCACTCAGATAATTTGCAGGGCGTTTTTTTTTTAATTTTAGTTTAAAGATTTTTCTTTGATTTGGACCATTTTTTAAACCTTTATTGAATTTGTTACAATATTGTTTCTGTTTTTATATTTTGGTTTTTTGGCTGCGAGGCATGTGGGATCTTAGTTTCCCGACCAGGGATCGAACCCGTGGCCCCCTGCATTGGAGGGTGAAGTCTCAAACACTGGACCACCAGGGAAGTCCCTGCGGGGCATTTTTTCATATCCTCCTGACCAGCTGTGGTGGTAGATGGACAAGTGCTGCAGTCTGAGAAGGGCATGGTGTTCAGGAACGCAGACCCTTTAGAGATGATGACCTGGATCACTCTACAAGGTTATCTGTCCAGACAAGCAGAGGTGCTGTAACTGTGAGTGAGGGGCTCTAGAATTGGTAGGAGAGGAAGGGAATGACGAGTTGTGGCCCAGAGACCAGCTGCTGAAGCAAGGGCTTTATTTTACCCCACTAGACCTCCTCTTGCAAGTTTTCTTGAGAAAACAGACCAACCAAAATCCTGAAGGAGGTTTTTGTTTTTTTTTTTAAGTTTATTATTGCTTAGTTTTTTTGTTTGTTTGTTTTTTAACCTCTGATTTTCTATCTTCCCTCTTTTTAAAGTATAGTTGATTTACAACGTTTCAGGTATACAGCCAAGTGATTCACATACATATATTCTTTTTCAGATTGTTTTCCATCATAGGCTATGACAAGATGCTGAGTATAGTTCCCTATTCTATACAGAAGGTCCTTGTTGTTTATCTATTTTATGCATGTTTGTGTGTATCTGTTAATCCCAAATTTCCAATTTATCCCCCCCTTTCCCCTTGGGGAGCTTTTCCCCACAAGGGTAAACGAGTGGAGCGAATCTCAATGGTCCAGTGGGTGGACTCTAAGAGTCCCCAATCCCCGCTTCAAGACTGAGATGGCCAAGGTGGAGGTACAGGGCCCCTTGCCCATCCTGGCCACCCAGCCCTGGAGTTCCATGTGAGACTGGCTCAGGTCTTCGGTGCAACTGCATCTCAATTCAGTTTCCTCCTGCTGAAACCTCCTTCACCCACTCCCTCCAGGTGAAGGTGCCAAGAGGACTTCCCAGTACACTTCCAGCACGTGAATGTGCATCTCAGGGTCAGTTTCTAAGTTAGAAGCCAAAGACAAAAGAACAGGAATCCTCCTTCACTGTTGGTGGGAATGCAAATTGGTGCAGCCACTATGGAGAACAGTATGGAGGTTCCTTAAAAAACTACAAATAGAACTACCACATGACCCAGCAATCCCACTACTGGGCATATACCCGGAAAAAACCATAATTCAAAAAGGGACATGTACCACAATGTTCACTGCAGCACTATTTACAATAGCCAGGACATGGAAGCAACCTAAATGTCCATCGACAGGTGAATGGATAAAGAAGATGTGGTACATATGTACAATGGAATACTAGCCATGAAAAGGAACGAAACTGAGTTATCTGTAATGAGGTGGATGGACCTAGAGTCTGTCATACAGAGTGAAGTAAGTCAGAAAGAGAAAAACAAATACCGTATGCTAACACACATATATGGAATCTAAAAGAACGGTACTGATGAAACTAGTTGTAGTGCAGGAATAAAGACGCAAACATAGAGAACAGACTTGAGGACACAGCGGGTGAAGGGAAAGCTGGGATGAAGTGAGAGAGAGGCATGGACATATATACACTACCAAACGTAAAATAGATAGCTAGTGGGAAGCTGCCGCGTGGCGCATGGAGATCAGCTCAATGCTCTGTGATGACCTAGAGGAGTGGGACAGGAAGGGTGGGAGGGAGGCTCAAGAGGGAGGGGATATGGGGATATACGTATTCATGTAGCTGATTTACTTTGTTGTACAACAGAAACTAACACAGCACTGTAAAGCAATTATATTCCAATAAAGGTATTAAAAAAATAAAGTATAAGATTTCCAGAAAAAAAAACATACAAAAGAACACACACAGTATATTTTTTATAAAGTTCAAACTCAGGCAGAACAAACACAGTGTTAGGTATAGGACAGAGGTTTCCTTGGAAGGGTGGTAATGGCTCGAAGAGGGAATAAGGGGCTCCCAGAGAACTAATAATGCTCTGCTTCTTATCTGGAGGCTATTGACATGGATGTGATCACTGAAAATTCATCCAGCTGGAAACTGTGTTTACTGCATTCTATTTATATATTCTATACTTCAAGAATGTTTTTTAGAAACCTACATTTCACAATCCTTGATAATCCAGAAAGGATTTCTCTTTTGGGGTGCCACAAGATCATCAAAATGAGTACCAATTACCATTCTTCATCCTTAGGCTCTGCACCCGACACTGTGTGTTCAATGCTAACCACGTGAAGGCGGTCAGAGTTATAACTCTATGGACCTCATTTCTTCAATCTCTAATATGACTGAAAACAGTACCAAATGGAATTTTTGTGATTATCAAATAAGAAAATCCATTTAAAGATCTAAGACAACGCTAAGATAGAATATAGAAAATATTCAATAACATGTTTATTTTGGTTCCTTTTTATGAAGACATTAAAGTAAATTTAAACTACTGCCAGGACATGTCCTGGAAATTGCCTTTCAAAATAAAGATGAAATAGTTTATTTTGTTTTACTCATAAAAAAGTACACAAAGTCACCTAATTGTTTGGATTTGGAGTACATGAAAGAGTTACGTTTACGGGATGCTTAGTATAGCATATAATCAATGTGATTATGACAAATGTTTACTCTGTTACAAGAATCATAATAAGTAACGTAGAGACGATAGTCCCTCTCAGCAAAGTGAGGGTTGCTGACACCTTCTTATTGTCAAATGAACGTGTGATATTCTCATATATGAATTCTGACTTTGCCAATTACGAGATGCATCAATTTGCACAAGTTGGTTCTCATCTGAATCTATAGTTCTTTGTCTCTAAAGAAAAGATGATGGTCACTGTACAGGATTTTGTGACATTATATAAAACAAGATTGAACACTGGGTCCACTGAAATACAATTTCCCACCCCTCCTCCAGCTTATGGCCAAGGACATGATGTTTACATAACAGCTGTTAATATCAGAGGAACAACTTTTAGTCAATTAATAATTTTCAAAGAGCTTTTAAATCAAGTACCCTGTCTGTCTCATACTCACTGAAAAACCTTAGTAAATTAAATTTTTTAAATCAGAAAACTTGTATGCAATGAATCAGGTTACAGATCTGTCAAATCCTTAGGATATAATGCTGCATAATGAATTGCCTTTTAATAGAGAATTAACAACTCAAGTTTCTAAGCACAAATATTAATATTTCGACTATAAATTTGGCTTACCTTTTCTCTACTGTTGCAAAAAAAAAAACAAAGATTGGTGGAATGTAAGTGACATGGATAGATTTTGCACCTCAGCTGATACAAGCTCAAATATAAGCTCTGTCACTTACTAATTTGGGGTTTGGGACTAAGTTTCTTATGTCTCTGAACCTCAGTTTTTTCATCTGTAAAATGGGAGCATCACCCACCTCAAGGGTAGTTGTGAAGGACAGAACCAATGTCAGGAAAGAGCCTAACAAAATGAAACACAGTAGGAGTTCAATAAAGCAGGCTATTTATATCATGGACATTTGCATTATGAATGATATTGGTGTGTGCCTGAGAATTGAGTCCGTTTTAGTTTTTACAGAACCTGTCAGTTCTCTTTCCCTCTCTCCTCTTTTAATCACTTTGAGGCTTCACAGTAAAATAAACCTGCAACCCTATTTAGTATGTTAATGCTGTTTAATAAACACACTCTAGCGTTCCAACTCTGGCACTAGTATCTTGGCAAGCATTCTGGCTAGAATATATTTCATGCTTCAGGACCTAAACATGTAGTGACATATTAATACATCATGAAATTCAACAAAGATGCAGCGACTCGAAGAAAGAACAAAGCACCTGTGCACACTCCATCATATAATGTTGTCTGTCCTCTCACTCTATATTATCAGGTGTCCTGACAATTACATCCTTCGTGAATAACTTATAATAATTGCAAGTTCCAAAGATGAGCTGTACCAAGGTGAGACAGCTAACAGTCTGCTAATATCAAAACAGGCGCATTTTATTGATAACAAATTCCAGATTTTTAATTCCTTTCACTCACGAAAAATAAAAGTTCCACGTTGATATCCGTAAGATATTTGTAAAACAACATACAAGGGGAACTTTTGAAAAGTATTAAACATGCTTGGTTAATATACGAAAGAGTAAGAAACCTATGAATTGCCTGTATACGTACAGACCTATACAATTCTAAATATCCAAAGGTCATGCTCATGGCTTACCTTTCTAGAAGGTCCAACAATCTTCTAAACATTATTTGTAGCTACAGAGGGTGCAGGATGCTGTTCCCAGTTTGGGGAAGACCAATGTAGATGCTACAGGAAACAAGTGCTAACTGTGGAGTGCACTTTGGTGTGCCTGTTTTCCAATCCATCCAAGACAGAAGGGCATGGGAGACAGAACATAGGCTTAGAGTCAGGTGGACCTAGGTTCGAACATGACTTCAGTCCTTTACTAGATCCGCATTTGCCTTTATATTTTTCTCTTTCCTAAGATCTCAGAAGTGTAGTATGTTATAAGAAAACGGAACCTTCTAACACACTGGGACTTGATAAATATTCATTTGTGTGAGGGGTATAGTTTCATTTCCTCCCATTGGGGGAGGTCAACCCCACCTTGTTCAGGTCTGCGAAGTCAAACCTATTTTCATAATAATGCTAAAACATCATTTCTACTTTTCACTCTCATTCCTTCATGAGTTTACAGTGGAATTTTCCAGAGGTTATATGATATCACACAGCAACCCACTGAATGCAGAAAGGACATATGAAATTCCAACTGCACTGTCTCTTAAACCAGGCAGCAAATAGATTTGGAACATTATAAAACAATCAGTAAAATGTTTATCGCTAAATATCTTTTGTTCTATAAATGTGTTTAATTTTCCAAAAAAGTTATGTTAATATATAATGGGTTTATTGGTTTTATTTTTAAATTAATTAATAACTTATTTTAAAATATGTTTTAATTTCTAACACAGTAAATATCTATCTATCTATCATCTATTACAGAAAAGAAAGACCTTTGGGGTTTTCAATAAATTTTATGTAACCGGGTCCTGAAACTTTAAGGTTTGGTAAATGCTGCCTTAGTTTAATGATTTAGTAAGAAAATAAGAGCTCTGGGGACTTTAAATTTCCACTCAGGGATATGGAAAGGAAGAAAAAGAGTACTGCCACACTTACAGTAAAAATCTGGACACACTGAAAATTCATGACTGTTTTGTACCCACAGGAGAGCTGAGGTTGTGAGGCAAACAACTGGCCTCACATCTGAGGAAGGACAGCTGACTGCAAGGAGAAATAATATGAGCTGTGCGTACTTGTGAGAGACACATCCAGGCACCAGGAAGAAGACTTCAGTCAGGGCGGAAGCTAGGGGTGAAGTGGCAAGAGATTTAGAAGTCCCTGGAGGTCACAGAAATTAGAGGAGTCCAGCCACCTTCAGGTCCACGTCTCCACAAATCCCCACCAAGTGCTCACAGAAAAGCTGAGAAAATGTCTAAGTAAAGCATCTCTTGTAATGCATACCTGGGAAAGGGAATAGCAACTCCCACGGGAAGAACACAGAACTCCACCTGGAACCTTCCCCTCTATCTCTCCTACAGAACTAAAGCATTCATCTTCTGGAGGGAGAGGAACTAACCCCACCAGCCTTGAGTATTGGAAAAAACCCACTGCAGCCATGGGAAGAAAACAAATGAAACAGAACAACCAACAACCTACTCTTGAGGGAGGAGAAAGAATACATGCTGGGCTCAGAATTACAGATGGGGAAGTGGCAGGAGATCCCAGGAGGCCACGCCCCAAACACCCAGGGATACAGTCTCCACTCAGTAGTGATGCTAAATGCTAACAGAGTTCAAGTAACAAGTCATAGAGAACACTGCTCAAAGAGGAACAAAAGTATGGAAGGAGACCTGATATGACGTTCAGCAAAGAAGAAATCTCAAGCTGAGAACAGAGCAGACATTGAGGAAAAACAAAACACCTCTGACAGCCCAGCCTGATCCTGAACACAAGGTACCACTGGAGGAATTTGAAGCTCATGGCTCACTGAGGTTCATGATAGAGACAACAAACTTCAAGCGTAACCTACATCCTAACTAGATTTCTCAAACTCTCGCATGAAAGGGCTAGAAAAAAGGAAAGGCATGCCTGTTTCTAAGCATGAAAACTGTTTACCTCAGTCTCTACTGAACTACACAAGGTATCCAAATTTCAACAACAACAAAAAATACGGGGCATATGAAAACGCAAGAAAAAACAACACACTCCCAATAGACAAAGCAGTTGGCAGAACCAGAATCAACTATGACACAGATGGTGAAACTTCCTGATAGGAAATTTAAAATAACTATGATTGATATGTCAAAGAATCTACTGAAAAAGGAGAATCGCATGTAAGCTCAGATTGGAAGGCTCAGCAGAAAGGTGGAAACTATAAGAAAGAACCAAATGAAAATGCCAGAATTTTAATTTTAAAAATCCACAGTAAAATAGGTGAGGAATGGCGTCAACAGATTCACTCAACATAGTTGAAGAAAAAATCAAGGAACTTGAAGATACATCAATAGGAAATTCTCAAACCAGAATACAGAAATAAAGATGAGTGTGTGTGTGTGTGTGTGTGTGTGTGTGCGCGCGTGTGCGTGTGTGTGTGCATGTGCGTGTGTGTGTGCATGTGCACATATGTGCGTGAGGGACGTAACAGGGTATCCAGGAGTGGTGAGACAATATCAAATGGTTTAATACACTATGTAATTGGAATCCCAGAAGGAGAATCCCAGAAGGAAATATTAGTTCCCAGGGCAGAACTAATATTTGAGGAAATAATGGCCAAGAATTTTCCAAAATTAAAAATGGACACTAAGGAATATTAGCCATAAAAATGAATGAAATAATGCCATTTGCAGCAACATGGATGGACCTAAAGATTATCATACTAAATGAGGTAAGTAAGACAGAGAAAGACAAATATCATATGATACCACTCATATGTAGAATCTAAAAAAAAAAAAAGATACAAATGAACCTATTTACAAAACAGAAACAGACTCACAGACTTGGAAAACAAACTTATGGTTACCAAAGGGGAAGTGTGGGGGGCGAAGGAGGGATACATTAGGAGTTTGGGGTTAACATATATACACTACTATATATAAAATCGATAAACAATAAGGACCTACTGTATAGCACAGGGAACTCTACTCAATATTCTGTAATTACCTATATGGGAAAAGAAACTGAAAAAGAATGGATATATGTATATTTATAATTGAATCACTTTGCTGTATACCTGAAACCAACTCAACATTGTAAATCAACTATACTCCAATATAGAATAAAAATTAAATTAAATTTTAAAAAAAGAATATTCACACATACACAGAAAACCCAGACACTAAGCAAACACAGATCCAAGAAATTCAGAGAACACAGGAAGGATAAAAAGAAAACAAATTCCACTTTAGAAAAAAAAGGCACATTCTATGCAGAGGAACAAAGATTAAAATTACAGTGGACTTATTGTAGCTAGAAGACAATGCAGTGCTGAAGGAGAAAAAAAAAAGTCAACCCAAAATTCTACACCCAGTGAAAATATTTTTCAAAAATGAAGAAGTAAAGACACTCTCAGAAAAAGAAAAACTGAGATAATTCATTGCCAGCAGACCTTCCCTACAAACAGTGGTAAGGGAAGTTCTTCGGGCAGAAGGAATATGAGAGGAAACAAATTTGGACTGACACAAAGAAATGGTGTTGAAAATGCAATCAGTGAATATAACATAAAATTCTTTTTTTCTTATTTTTAATTGATTGAAAATAAAACTGTCTAAAGTAAAAAACAGTAACAACATATTGTATGTTTATAGCATACGCAAAAGTAAAATTTATGGGGAAAAAAGCACAAAAGATGGGAGAGAGGAATAGAGAATATATTGTTGTAAGATCCTTGAAAGACCTTACATAACATGTGTAAAGTGAAAGAATGACATCTGAGGGGTGGCTCTAATTAATTAAAGATGTACAGTGTATTGCAAATCACAGGGCAAACACTAAAACATTAACACAAATGAATAAAGAAGCTAATATAACAGATAAAATGAAATTACAAATCATGCTGTTTATTAGAGAATATAATAAAAGAAGAAACAACAGATGGAACAAATAGAAAGCAGCTTAAAAGATAGATAATAAAAAATAAGAACCTAATATATGCTGTCTGCAAGAAACACAGTTCAAATATAAAGATACAGATAGTTTAAAAAGAATTAAAAATGAACTACGTAAACACTAACCAAAAGAAAGCTGAAGTTGCTACATTAATAACAGATAAAGTCGTCAGAAAAAGGAATGTTATTAGTCATAAAGAGGGACATCGTGGCATGATAAAGGGGTTAATTCTCCAAAAAGACACAACAATCCTAAATGCATATGCACCTTACAATAGAAGGTCAAGATACATGAAGCAAAAACTGAAACAAGAAACAGACAAATCCACAGTGAAGACTTCACTGTTCTTCTCGAAGGGATAGAACAAGTACAGAGTACATTAGTAAGATCACAGAAGACCTAAACAATGCAATCAACTTATTTGACAAAATTTCTGTTTACATTTACAGAACACCCCTCTGGACAACAGAACACATAATCTCTTCAATTTCACATGAAACATTCACCAACATATACTTTGTGCTGGCTTATTAAGAAAACTTAACATTTTGAAATAGTAAAAATAATATAAAGTAGGACCTACTGTATATAACAGGGAACTATACTCAATACCTTGTAATAACCTATAATGGAAAAGAATATGAAAAAGAATACATATGTATTCATCTGTATAATGGAATCACTTTGCTGTATGCTTGAAACTAACACAACATTGTAAATTAATTACACTTCCATAAAAAATAAATAAAATAGGTCATAGCAGAGCTCTCTGGCTGTGTCTTGAGGATCCGGCGCCAGAGGTGCAGACGGTTTGATGAGTCCCTTAGTGTCCCTGCTGAGACTCACGCCATCATCATGTCCCCGTACCTGCGTCCCCCCAACACGTCTCTCTTTGTAAGGAACTTGCGGACGATACCAGGTCTGAAGATTTGCGATGCGAATTCGGTCGTTATGGTCCTATAGTTGATGTGTATGTTCCGCTTGATTTCTACACTCGCCGTCCAAGAGGATTTGCATATGTTCAATTTGAGGATGTTCGTGATGCAGAAGATGCTTTACATAATTTGGACAGAAAATGGATTTGTGGACGCCAAACTGAAATACATTTGCACAGGGGGATCAAAAGACTCCAAATCAGATGAAAGCCAAGGAAGGGAGGAATGTGTATAGCTCTTCACTCTATGATGATTATGACAGATACAGACGTTCTAGAAGCCGAAGTTACTGAAAGAAGGAGATCAAGAAGTCCTTCCTTTGATTACAACTATAGAAGATCTTATAGTCCTAGAAACAGTAGATTGACTGGAAGACCACAGCATAGCAGAAGCCGTTCCGACAATGATAGATTCAAACACCAAAATCGATCTTTTTCAAGATCCAAATCCAATTCAAGATCACAGTCCAAGTCCCAGCCCAAGAAAGAAATGAAGGCTAAATCACATTCTAGGTCTGCATCTCACACCAAAACTAGAGGCACCACTAAAACACATTCCAAAACACATTATACGTCTGGCTCAAGACATGAAAAGGAATCAAGGAAAAAAGCACCACCTAGATCCAGATCTCAGTCAAGATCACAGTCTAGGTCTAGGTCAAAATCTAGATCAAGGTCTTGGACTAGTCCTAAGTCCAGTGGCCACTGATAGTATAAACCATGATATTTTTAGGCATGTATCATTCATTTACTCACAGTTTGGTTTACTTAAATTATCAGGAATACGATGTTGCAATGATGCTTAAAAAACACTTGTCAGTTTTCCCTGTACCAGGCAATGGTTATTATTAAAATGATGTGCGATTGAGAAGCCACTCTTAAGAGTGGTCCAGTTTGTTTAATGTTATGGGCAGCTATCAGTTTGTGGTGTCTCTGTATATTTTTGTAACGAATCTCATTTTTTTAATGCTTGAGGTATGAAAAGATGTTGGTTGACCATAATTTGCAACATTGTCTTATTAAAAATAACCTTTCATATCCATATTTGGTAGAACTGTTAACCTAGAAATGTAGCTTGCCAATAAGGTAGAATGATACAAAAGTGAAGTTGTAGCCACCGTACAACACTGACCGACCAGACACATTTAGGTTCAGGGTGGACCTTTTGGTCTTGTCAAGATGTCTAGACCCATGCTGATAATTTTTGGCACAGTGTGGAATAGTTATTTTGTTAACCCCACTGTCTTGGGAAATGACGCCAACTGGGTTAAGTAGCATTTTCAGGGAGACAGAGTTTTTGATTGAAACACGGAGCCTTCACTTTCCTGGTTCCTGTGAAGATTTGGAACCATACAAACGTCGGAAAAACTCACCTTAAAATTTGGGCAGGTTGATGATGGCAGAAATAATTTTAAGGGAAAAGAATGCTCTTATACAGTACTCTAAACTTTAAGGAGCACTGTTGACCATAATATTGCTTAGTTGTCTTACTGCTGTTAAAAGCAAGTAAAGTGTTTCAAAGTAGGTTTTGTGTGTGTGTGTGCACAGTGTACAAGGACTAAATTTTGATGCTTAAAGCACTTGGTGGGCTTCCCTGGTGGCGCAGTGGTTGAGAGTCCGCCTGCCGATGCAGAGGACACGGGTTCGTGTCCCGGTCCGGGAAGATCCTACATGCCGCGGAGCGGCTGGGCCCGTGAGCCATGGCCGCTGAGCCTGCGTGTCTGGAGCCTGTGCTCCGCGACGGGAGGGGCCACAGCGGTGAGAGGCCCGCGTACCGCAAAAAAAAAAAAAAAAAAGAATGCTTATCAAGAGTGCCTTGTGAGCGATTCCACATGGAGGTGATCATCAAGACACATGATTCTGGCTTAAACATCTGGGTGGAGAAACGTATGAATCACCACGGTAGACAATATAGTACGCGGAGCAAGACAGAGAGTTTAGAAGTAGGTACACTGGTTTGGAGGTGCTAATAAGCTATCCAGAAAGCCACCGTCTAGTCACAGCTCAGCAGTGACATGTGAAGAAGAAAGAAGAATTTAGGTCTTAGTTCAGAGAAGTAACTGACATCTCAGGCACGGGAGATTCTGAGGGAGGAGAACTTAGTTGTGGACAGAGACAAAGAGGTGACCCAAGGCTCTGGTACCTACTGAAGACAACTGAGGTGATAAGAGAGAATTATAAGCAGATATTAAAGATGAAGCGGCAACTTGACCAGGTTATTGATGATGTTTGAGAATTTGGTTCAGAAATGTTCCCTTCAAACTGTAATAATACCTCTTCATAAACAGTGGATTCTGTACAGCACTGGACTAACTTCCTGGGGCTGCTGTAGCAAATCGTCACACACTTCATGGCTTAAAACAACTGAAATGTATACCGTCACATTTCTGGAGGCCAGAAGTCTGAAATCAAAGTGTGGAAAGGGCCACATTCCCTAGGGAGCTTCTAGGGGAGAATCTATTCCTTCCCTCTTCCAAATTCTAACGGTTGTCAGCACTCCTTGGCTTCCGGCAGCATCTCTGCTCTGTGTTCCCAGTATTTTCTCCTCCTCAGTATCCCTCTGAAAACTCCCTCTGCCTCTTTCTTATGTGATTGCATTTAGGGCCCAGATAGATAATCTAGAATACACTCCTTATCTCAAGATTGTTAACTTAGTCACATCCTTGCATTACAAGGCCGTGTTCATTCTTTTGCCATTTTAGGTGTTATTGACAGGTTCTGGAGTTAGAACGTGGACATGTCTTTTGGGGGGCCACCATTCAGCTCACTACAAGCACTCTGTCAAAAATATAAAATAATAAGATCACTGTTAGCAAGGGACTGGGGAAAGGATATTCACACACTATTAACAAAAGGTAATTGGCATGATCTCTTTGGAAAACAATTTGGCAAAGCTAAAAAAGAAAAAAAAGGCTTGAAAATGTGTATATTGCCTTTAATAAAACAATTGCAAGTTTAGAACTTTATCCCCAAAAGAGATGTGGTTCATACAATGTGCAAGTATGTTCACCAATGTCTTTTTTTTTTTTTTTTTCTGGTACACGGGCCTCTCACTGTTGTGGTCTCTCCCCTTGCGGAGAACAGGATCCAGACACGCAGGCTCAGCGGCCATGGCTCACGGGCCCAGCCGCTCCGCGGCATGTGGGATCTTCCCGGACCGGGGCACGAACCCGTGTCCCCTACATCGGCAGGCGGACTCTCAACCACTGCGCCACCAGGGAAGCCCACCACTGTCTTTTTTATTATTTGAAAAGAAAACCTGGATTTAGCCTAAAATGCTCAACAAGAGGGGCTTAAATAGGATTTAAATTATGTGTGTGTGTGTGTGTATGTATGTGTGTGTGTATATATATATATATATATACACACACACATACATACACATGCATATATACATATATATATTGAATCAAAGACATGTATAGCCATCAAAATTGGTATATAACTCCATGTTTATAGCATGTAAAAGGATTCACAATATCCTCAAATAAAAAGTTTTTTAAATGACATGGTATTTTAGTAAATAAAAAGGTACATCTAAAATAACCTCACATCACATCACATACAAATATTAATATTAATAGGATCACTGGGATTTTATCAATTCATTTTATTTGTAATTTTGAATTTTTCTTCAGTGAGCTTCCTTATATTTTAAAATAACTGAAAAGTCAATTAATGTATCAGACACATATTAACTTTTCTTCAAATATATTTATAACCCTCAGTTTCAGACATTTCACTGGTAAATTAGCCATAAATTTTCTTTTGATAGGTATCTATCTTTTGATAGATAAAAAAGAAAACTATAAAGCAAGACATACAAATGAATTTGGGGATTAAAGCCAAATATCTGTTTTCTAAATATAACAAAGTCCAAATGTGAAAGAAATTTGAGCCACCTAAGTAAAAATATTAATACTAGCATTATCTATTTATATAATAAGTGAGAATAAAACGTTTATTCCTAAGTATAGTAAACATTCACTATTCAAGGAAAAACTAGCCTATAGCTGTGAATATACTCTACAAGCAATTTAAAAAGCCAATTATGTGTACGTATGCTTGGTAAATGAGACTGAATGAATTACATCTACAAGCTTATACACATAAATTATAAAATTTAATTGTTTCTGGAAGAGGCTCTAACCTTATTAAGCATCATGATTCGTGATGTTAGTACCCACAAAATGCATCTTTCAAGATTTATTTTGATTGATATCTAACTCATAAAAGAGTGATCTTTTATACACTAGGACAGAGTATAGAGAGTATACTTTATAGCTCAAACCTAAAAAAATATCATGAAATTGCTCTTTTGCTATCATTAAATGGGACCCACCAATTCTTCCAAAACCAGTAAATATACACTGCTACAGGTATTTGCTTCCTCGTCTGGAAAACGGATTAATAAAAAAATGTCCTCTTAGAGTTTTTATGAAGAACTTTATGTAGATCTTCATAAAATGAATAATGAAAGTTGTGCCACGTTCGCTGGCAGAACACTTGCATCAATATGAAGCCGAGAAGTAGTTCACAATTCATTTAACTATGACTGTGATAAGGCAGCTATTGTTTTCTAAATTCACTAGGACCATCTGTTTGCCTACTAAGCGCAAGGTCTTTCACATCAAGCTACAGGAATGGTTTTCCTAGATTGTACTGTAGGTTGGAACCCTCAGCCTTGTACCGCAAAGTGTAATAAAATGATTCAACTTCGCCCACATCACAAACAATCTAAGAGAAAATTTTCCGAATTCATATTTTCTCAACAGAATTTGCTAGAAAACAGGGCAGATGTGCTCATTCATACCGCTGTTTGTTCTGGATGAGAACTCAGTGCTTCCTGAATGAGCTTCTAATACAGACACTCATCACGGAAAAGCTGCTTCAATTCTGTCGGTTCAGAAGATGCTTTAAAGGTTGCCTATTCCAGAGCAATATTTACACATGTCCTGGGAAGGTGACACACTGCAGGGACCCTGAGGGCAGGGGACAATACGTCAGTGGAGGTGGTCAGAGAAGATCTTATGGCTGCTTGGGGAAGCAGAGGGCAGAGAATTTGAAGACACTTGAATTTACGAGGCACTCCGTGAAGGTTGGCGGAGCGTCTTAAAAGGATGCAGTAGGATCCTTGCAGATGGGGAGGGAACCTAGGCAAACTTGTCCTCCTTTCTAATTTTACATGACTCCAGATAAACAACTGAGTTGATAACATGCTGCATCCCCTATCTCAGGACCCCAAGTTCCTCATTCCAGTTTAGAGAAAGTGTAAAAGATTAACACACATTTGCTAGAACTCATCTCTTCTGTTTCTGCTGGTTATGCCATCTTCCCGGTTTCAGCATTATCAACTTTTTAAAATATGAATTTCAATTCATGTACACTTGATATAAAGATAAGAAAAAGTGATCACAGTCACCGGGATAGAGGGACCTTTGTAATTTCAAGGATAAAATCAGTCATGTATCCTGCATTCCCAGCATTTTTCCTGCAAAATGGATAAGATCATATTCACTTCCGGGGAAACGTAATAGCAAAAGGAAATCACAGCACCCAGAACCCGATGAAGCGTAGATAAGATCCAGGTTCTCAAAGGAGCAGGGTGCCTGGATGATGGTTGTGTTGGTCATGTGACAACACAACTGACACTCTACGTGCACACAAACTGCTGATCCTTTCTGGTCCCCCAATTACCCTAACTCCATCTCCACACCCCCAATACAAGTAGGACATCAGGATGGCCGGATTTGAGGCCACTGTGGGAGAAGACGTCTTCCACTTCAAAGTCTCGCCCCAAGTGGTCTTGATAAGGCATTTGAAAGTCCTGCCCTACTCATGTCTTTGAGCTAGAGTCCAGAAAGCCTCTTTTTACATGTAAGTGCTGGCCGTGATTGCTTCTGCTTTTGAGTTCTTATACTACTTTCTGCCATTCTCTCAGACCAAGGAACAGATTGATTTATTTAAAAGACCCATCTTAAGGGGAAAAGGGGAGGGATAAATTAGGGATATGGGATTAACAGATACACACCACTACGTATACAATAGATAAAAACAAGGACGTACTGTATAGCGCAGGAACTATATTCAATATCTTATAATAACCTATCGTGGAAAAGAATCTGAAAAAGATTATATATATATAAAACTGAACCACTTCTCTGTACATCTGCAACTAATACAGTATTGTAAATCAACTATTAAAAAAGTTCAATAAAAAAAGGTTTTAAAAATTAAAAGACCTGTCTTGTTCAGAAAAGGTTTAAAGAGGATGAGACATGTATCATATTGATAAAGAAGTAGAGACCAGAGATGAAGAATGTTGGGACGTGGACAGATATCTCATATTTGCACCTTCTCTCTACTGGTTCCACAAGCTACTTCCTGTGTGACCACGGACCATTACATGCCTCAGTTTCCATATCTATAATGTGGGGATAATAACGTTACTGCATCAGTGACTCACTGTAAGAATTAAATGATAATACACATCACACACATAGCAAGCTATCATCTTCCGAGGACAAAATAAGTTCTCAGTAAATTTTCTAGGTATTAATAAATTGCTATGTTTTCCTCTTACATATGCATTATCTCCTCAATTAGATCTGAAATCATGCAAAACCAACAAAATGTGATTGGCTACTTTCAAGAATACCGAGTAGCAGTAATCAGAAGGGAAATAAAACGAGAAAGAAAAGATATTAGATTAAATGACAAGTATACAAATTGTATTTGGTTTAGAAGATCATTTGTTGAGAAATGATTAATGTTATTATAGATTGTAGAACTATCATTACAGATTTGGAGTTAGTGGAAACAGAATGCCTTAATGTAGGGGATTTGGGAAATTGTAGTTTGGTGTTATACCTGAAGATGCAGGAAAACTAGGAAGGGAAAGTTTCAGAGTTTTTATAATCTTGTAAACATAAGAACAAGGTGAGCCATAGACACAGTTGGAGACTAATTAAGCAAATGGAGCAGAGACGGCTTTCCCAGGCTCGGGATACCATATGGAGCCGGGCCACATGCAGAGGAAGCAAAGAATAAATGGGAACAGAGCAACAAGCAGATGGGTGAGGTCCACCTTGGGTGAAGGTTGGTGGTGGAGTTGGGAAGGGTGTTATGCAATCAACAAAGGACAGAACCCCAAGGGACACCCTTGGCTATACTCAACTTGTCAAATCCGAACCTTCTGGAATCCTGCAGACCTGCCAACGTAAGTAAGATAGGTGTCTGGGAATCCACATCACCCCAGCTTTTCTGCTAGGCCTCAAGATGCAATGAAGGCAGCTAGGATTAGGAGAGCTTATTCTTTCGGAGGCTTTGGTCAGTTGGATGGCTTCTGGCAATTTTCACATCTTGAAATTTGGATCATGTCCCTTGCTGCCATCAAAGGGTGAGACCCAACCTAAAGAGAGTAGGAGGGGGGCTTCCCTGGTGGCGCAGTGGTTGAGAGTCCGCCTGTCGATGCAGGGGACACGGGTTCATGCCCTGGTCCGGGAAGATCCCACATGCCGCGGAGCGGCTGGGCCCGTGAGCCATGGCTGCTGAGCCTGCGCGTCCGGAGTCTGCGCTCCGTAACGGGAGAGGCCACAACACTGAGAGGCCCGCGTACCGCCAAAAAAAAAAAAAAAAAAAAAGAGAGAGTAGGAGGGGTGGGTGGGAATCCAGCATGCCTATGCCTGTTCAATCCAACTTCAGATAGAAAAACCATCTGCTGCTTGGGTCCATTGCTTTAGAAACTCTAGGATGGTCCCAGGTTAAACGCTGAGCTCCGAGCGGATCCTAAAATAAACTTGGTCTCCTAACTCTGTCCCTTCTGATTCTTGCTAGGTAACCATCCCAAATCCTTAAGGCGATCGTAACACCTGAAGTGACCCCATTGTGTCCATGCTCAATGTCTTATTACAAGATAACTTCACAATACAAAGAGGACCTTTTCTGTCAAACAGGAATATAAACTGTGCAGATCTGTGCTCATAGAGGGAGACATTTATTAAAACTCATTTAACTTTGGGCATTTACTGGATCTTTATCAAAAGATGTTCCACTTCTCTGAGTTTGATCATCTACCTTTGGTAACAAGTTATTATAGCCAAAGTGCTCTTACTTGATCAGTGGAGGGCAGAAATGGGTACCAGGGATTCCATAATTTTACCATCACATTAAAACAGGAAGTTGGTGCTACCTGATCAGATCCCACTGGGGTAGAAAACAGTCTATAACATGAACCAAGAGAGCCTGGGTCACACCACTGGGGTCATCAAATGTCACATAATAAGCACGGGCAGGACACTTTTCAACCAAGGATCTAAGAGGGTTTTAAAAAAATTAAACAGTGAAAATCTCAAAACAGCCCAAAGAGTTACAGTGTTATTACTTCTGTAAACCTTGCAATGTAATCTATTCAGGTCAGTATATGATTTCATCCTGAGTCATTTGCATATATATAAATGTTAATGTGTATATATATATATATATATATATATAAATCCCACCTTACTATATTCTCTTCCAGGATGAGTTAAAACATCAGGATAAAATGAATAACTATGAATAAATTGAACTTCACTTAATTAAGTCAAGATTATCATTAAATATTAACGAACATGAAAGTGTGATTGCTGAATATATCAACACCCATCACCCTAAATGTGCGAAAATATCTCTCTTCTCGCACTTTATACTTTCTTCATGTGACTGTGTTGTTTTTCTTAGTCATTTTGCCTAAAGTGAGTATTTATAAAATGTCTTATTCTGACATCCCCTTGCAATATTGTCCATTTATTTCTAACAGAAAAATATTAGACCCCAAATCACAATAAAAACCACCTTTGAATGCTAATATCCACCCACCAGATTGGCAAAAATTAAGAAGGCTGGTGACACTAAGTGTTGGCAAGGACTTAGAACACTGGGGACTCTGAGATGCCACTGGTGGGAGTCCCAAGTGGCACAGCCACTTTACAAAACAGCTGGGCATCATCTTGAAAAGGTGGGACACTGCCCAGCCCAGCCTTTCCCAGAGATTTATCACGAGACATGCCTAAGAACGTCTGTGGCAGCCTGGTTGGTGACAGCAGAAACAAACAAACAAAAGCGACTGTCAAATAAACCAAATACACAAAAATGAGAGAAGAGATGAATGAACTGTGCATAGCTGGAGTTTGCACATCACTGCAACAGACTGACCATGTCCGTCAGCGTGGCCGGATCTTCAGAGCATACCAACTGGATAGAAAAAGCAAGGTGCAGAAGAATACGAACACTTTGCTGCCATTCTGATCAAGTTCAAAAGCAAGCACAATTTTTAAGAAATAGATTTTTAGCAATAATGCATATAATGGTCAAAGAATAAAGAACAGAGAATACAGAGAGGAAAGCTCCACAGAGTAGTTCACTGTGGAGGATGGAGGATGGGGACCGAATGTAGGAAGCCGAGGGCATGGGGAGCATCTCATAGCTGGTGATGAGGCTCTTCCTGTGCGTGGACGTCATGTTTGTGGGATGTGTTAAGCTGTTATGTTTCATATTATAAATAGACATTTAACGATTACAGTATTTTTTAAATACACCACTTTAAACCCAAATATTTCCTTTAAGGCTACACATTTTACACCTGAAAAGCAATATTCACTTCTCCCAAATTAAGAGTTCTGGTTTCCATTTCTGAAAGAGTCACTCATTGTTCGGTGACCTTGGACATGTCACTTAATCTCTCTGAGGATCTTCTTCTTTCAACCTGAAAATACAGGTCGTAAGGAACAATCTCTTGGGGTTTTTCTACGGAATATTCTTATAATTGTATAAATCTCCAAGCCTTCTACCTTAGGCAGTATCCAGTCTACCTGCATTTAATTCTTGAAAACAAACCCGCAAGAAAAATGTACACGTGTCCGCATGTGTCTTTTCTGAACACTCACTTATTTAACTAAACACAATGTTAACTTCCTCTCCGTTCCTGAGTTCTGCCACCCTAGGATTTAAACTTCCCTCTGGGAATTTAGCAGAGCCAGATGGAGATTTTTTTTTTTTCTCCTACAGTTCAAGCTAAGATTTGACTTGAAAATCAGAGTGGCGTGCAGCTTTACACAATGGAAATAATACCAACCGTCAATTAGAAGTCAACTCCTATTCTTGGCTTCAACATTTACCAGGTTAACAAAAAGTATTCAAATAGCTTGTAGAAATCAAGCACCAAACCAAAGCTTCTGAAAACCACGAAGTTCCACCAGGAATACCTTGTTTTTGAAGAGGTTAAAGGAAAATGGGTCCATAGACTGATTGAGACACGTACAAAAATTCTCATTTTCATTTGTTAATCTGCTTTTTATAAATATACTAGACATTATTGTAGCCACTGTAGATAGAGCAGCCCTCACACACCTTCCTTCCCTGTCACAACCAAGTAAGTACCTATTCTGAAAGATCCCTGGTGAGCCAAGGGCAACGATACTCTTTATCTCTTTGACAATTTAATCTATAATCGCAACAGAACCTGAAAGCATCTTACTTGTTAGAGATCTGGCGACACAAACCCCTACACCCACCTACTTGACTCACCTATTCCTTCTTCAGACATTTCTAGTATATGCTAGTATCAAAGTCTGGTTGGGCTCTAGAAAGTGAGCTCTGCTAAAGAAAACAACAAAGTCAATGATCCTTTGCTGCATATAATAATAAATTAAATTAAGCTCTTTAGTTTATGGCCCAAAGCTTCTCTACAATGTATATCTTGCCACACACCTTTCATTCCAACCATCACAAATTATTCACCACTATCTAAACACGTTTACCCATTTTGTTTCCTCACCCAGCCCTTGAACTTGAGCCTGGCTATGAGACATCTCCTACAGAGCCCAACCCCAAAGGTATCTCTTCCATCTTCTCCATCCTATTTTCTATTTTAGGAATTAAAGCAGGTGCCTTCCCCCCAAAGCATCATGTCCCTATACAACAGCATTTTCCTCTGCTGCTTTATGTCACAGACACTCATCTACACGCGTCTCTCCAACAAGTGTGTTATGTCCTGTCTGAATTCTTGACCCACAGAATCTGTCAGCGTGATAAAATGGTTTTTTTGTATCACTAAGTTTTGTAGTGAGTGATTGGCCAAGCAAGAAAAGATAACAGTCACGCTAACCCTTCCTCTCTCTCACTTTGTTTTTTGAGCTATAGTCTGGTTTTTGAACTTTTTTCCCAAACCCTCATTTTTCCTGAATCTGTCCAGATGATAGAAATAGTCTGTACACCACTCTCATACCACTGGGCCTCCATCACCCAGTTCACCCACCCTGGGACCCACATGCTTTCCATTTGTTCCAACAGCATCGTCTGGTGTTCCCAATTCTCCACTTATCTGGGGGATGAATGTTTCTTCTGTTGGTCCTGCAAGAAGTCAGTTCTTCTCAACCAGCTCATGAAGAGACCAGTATGGCAGCAAAGTCTTACACTATGCTGTAGTAAGTACACATAAGATACTGTTGGAACCAGAGGAAGTGGTGTGTAAAACTTCCCGGGAAGCTGTGCGAGGGAAACTTGAGCCACCCTGAGCAATGCTTAGATGTCTGCCAGGCAGAAAAGTAAGTAAGGGCATACCAAGACGAGGAAACCACAGAGGCCACACAGAGACAGAAACGTGATAAGAGACAGCATGATTTGAGGAGTTACATATAAGGCAGCCTGAAGCATACAACCACATACGTGAGGTGGAGGATTGAGAGTTAAGACTGAGATACTATGGAGACCTGAATGGAGGTTTCTCAAAACACTAAAAACAGAGCCACCATATGACTCAGCAATCCCACTTCTGGGTATGTATCTGAAAAAGCCAAAAACACTAATTCAAGAAGATGCATTCACCTCAATGTTCATAGCAGCACTATTTACAATTGCCAAGACATGGAAACAACCTAAATGTCCATCAACAGAAGACTGGATAAAGAAGATGTATGTGTGTGTGTGTCTCTCTCTCTCTCTCTCTCTCTCTCTCTCTCTATATATATATATATATATATATATATATATATATGAGATGGAATATGACTCAACCATAAAAAAGAATGAAATTCTGCATCTGCAGCAACATGGATGGACTTGGAAGGCATTATGCTAAGTGAAATAAGTCAGACAGAGAAAGACAAATACTGTATGATATCACTTATATGTTGAATCTAAAAAAGTCAACAAAATAGTGAATATAACAAAAAAGAAGCAGACTCACAGATAAGGAGAACAAACTAGTGGTTACCAGTGGGGAGATGGGGGAGGGGCAATATAGGGGTCGGGGAGGGGAGGCACAAACCACTGGGTGTAAGATGGGCTCAAGGATGTATTGTACAACACGGGCAATACAGCCAATATTTTGTAATAACTGTAAATAGAAAATAACCTTAAAATTGTATAAAAATTACAAATTAAAGAGTTAAGGCTGGGAAAGTATACCTGACCAGGTCATAAGAGACCTTAAATGCCATACTGCAGAGTTGAACTTCATCTAATAGGTCACGAGGGCAAGACATCAAACAAATTAATTTGGAAATTCAGCTAAAAGAAACATTTCAGGGCTTCCCTAGTGGCGCAGTGGTTGGGGGTCCCCCTGCCGATGCAGGGGACACGGGTTCGTGCCCCGGTCCGGGAAGATCCCACATGCCACAGAGCAACTAAGCCCATGCGCCACAACTACTGAGCCTGAGCTCTAGAGCCTGCAAGCCACAACTACTGAGCCCACGCACCACAACTACTGAAGCCCGTGCTCCACAACAAGAGAAGCCAATGCAATGAGAAGCCTGCACACAGCAACGAAGAGTAGCCCCCACTTGCCGCAACTAGAGAAAGCCTGCACACAGCAACAAAGACCCAACGCAGCCTAAAATAAACAAATTTTTTTTAAAAATGACTGACATGTGGTATAAACATACAATGGAATATTACTCAGCCATAAAATTTTTTTAAAAAAACAACTACATAATGCCATTTGTGGCAACATGGATGGACCTAGTAACTCAGACAGAGAAAGACAAATATCCTATGGGCTTAAACTCTTCATGGGGTCCAATAATGGATATGTTTAACTAAAGCACTTACAGCTCCTGCTCAGTCAAAATCCTATTTATACCAATAAAGTGTTTAGGTAACATCATCAAAAATTTATAAACCATCATAGAAGGCTCGATTTATCTTTCGGAAACAAAGGAGAAATCACTAACAATGGAAGGAAGACGTTGGTTTTCTCCATTCACACTGCCAGGACTTAGAAGAAAAACAAGTTTTCCAAAACAACGATAAAGCAGCCCAGAGGAAAATCCAATAAAATTGCCTAGGAATGACAGTGCTCTAGGAATAGATGGACTGGTTCCTTTCTGAAATTTTATGAAGAATATCGATGAACTGAAACATTGACAAAGATATTTAATGCAACCTTATAGGGAAAGTAATCAAATCTCTTGGAACATTCTAGCCAAGCGAGATGCTTGAATGCAAGGACAATGTTTTCAACCTCTTTCTCATTTTTCAGAATTACTGAATAATTGAACAGTTAACAATAACTAATGGAACAAGTCATGCTGTATGATCTTGGTTTTGTTTATCAGCTTCACGTCAGGTGGTATGTGAAGTAAACAATGGTTCAAAGATGCCTCATTATTATAAAAAAAAAAGTTAAGTCATTGAGAACTTCATTCACATTCATTCTTTGGATAAATATTTATTAGGAAGCAATATTTGACAAATATTTATTAAGAATCTCTATGCTTACCAGGATGCTGGGAAGAGAATATGGTGATAAGTTGAACTACTTTGCAAATGGTGGGAAAGAGTGGCATTAATGAGAAAAAAAAAAGTCATGTGCAAAGCAAGTTGGGAAGAGGGAGGGAGCAAAATTCCAGGCAGATGGAATAAAATATCTTAGAGGGCTTCCCTGGTGGCGCAGTGTTTGAGGGTCCGCCTGCCGATGCAGGGGACACGGGTTCGCGCCCCGGTCCGGGAACATCCCACGTGCCGCGGAGCGGCTGGGCCCGTGAGCCATGGCCGCTCTGCCCGCGCGTCCGGAGCCTGGGCTCCGCAACGGGAGAGGCCACAACAGCGAGAGGCCCGCGTACCGCAAAAAAAAAAAAAAAAAAAAATCTTAGAAAAGATTAGTTATCCTTCCATTTTACACCTAAACATATAAGACTGTGTGAGGCAGACGACTCAATTTCAATGATATAAGTTCTAATAAAACGTTTTGAGTCATGTGCACTCCATACATGTGTAGATAATTTTAAGAATGTGTCTAATATCAAAAAAATTGAATTTCAATTTCAATGTAGGACACTCGTAGATTGAAAACTTGCCAAGCCTTTGGCCATATATTTCCTGTCTTCAAGAAATTAATGTATTACTATTACTACATTACTTTTACTAGCACCTTTCTAGAACTTTCACTAAGTTTATGCCCTAGGCAATTCAACACTCAAATTTATTTTACATAAGGAACGTAAAGCCATCCCAAACAAAAGCGTCAGAAATAATACATGTAGAAACACGCAAAGAAAGATGGAAGACACTGCACTTATAAAATGCGTTTGTTTTCTGTGACACTATGGCAGCAGGGACCTTATAAAGGGTGCTCACTGTTCTACCAGTTTGACATTTCAGCTTCTGATAACTTACATGAGCCAAACACCCTGCACCAATATTTATTTGAGATAGAGATGCTTATACATTCAACTTGCCTTTTTCTTAAAAAAGTAACGTTAAAAAAAAACTACAGCAGCATGCTAGTATTTTATAGGCCACTTGAATTACCTTGCACTTGAGTTAAGGATACAACAGTGTTCATTTATCCATGTCTGTTTAAACAGACTGAAGTGTTTAATTCCATCAGGCTCAATCGCAAAGAATCCCAACAGCCAACGAGCACTCTTCTGCTGGGATTTCTTAGGAGGACAATCTAACATCTTTTTTTTCCCACTTGCCACTAAAGTCCTTATCTGAATGTTGCCAAAGGTGTGTCAGGTTCGTTCACTGTTCCCTAAATTCTGTCTCTATTGCCAGTGTCACCTGTGTGTGTGCTGCTTTGTCTTGGAGGGATGCTCTAAATGTCCTTTCCAATAGATGACTCGATGGGAAGCGGAAGCTACGGGTAGGACAGGAGTAAAGATGCAGACTTAGAGAATGAACTTGAGGACACAGGGAGGGGGAAGGGTAAGCTGGGAAGAAGTGAGAGAGTGGCACGGACATACATACACTACCAAACGTAAACTAGATAGCTAGTGGGAAGCAGCCGCATAGTACAGGGAGATCAGCTCCGTGCTTTGTGTCCACCTAGAGGGGTGGGATAGGGAGGGTGGAGGGAGACGAGATGTAAGAGGGAGGAGATATGGGGATATATGTATACGTATAGCTGATTCACTTTGTTATAAAGCAGAAACTAACACACCATTGTAAAGCAATTATACTCCAATAAAGATGTTAAAAGATTAAAAAAAAAAAAGAAGCTAACGTTTCTCCTACAGCTGACAGACCCTTTCCTGGAAAGAAGGAACTGACTTTCTTCGGAGCAAGCAGACGGTCCCACCCTCAGAAGGTTCCGCAGAGACTCACCTCTGTCACACAAAATTTCTCTGACAAGTGGGAAGAGGCAGGTGGAAAGTGGAAGGTGAGCCAAACACAATGTATTGAGGCCCTTGGTTCCTGGTGCCACTGAAACACCTACGTCCTGAAAGAACCCATCAGAGCAGGCACCAGTCAGCAGCAAAAACTCAGAAAAAGGATATGTGGACATTCCTTCATATAACAGACATTACAGAACAAAAAGCTTTACCTTCACACTACAGCGTTATGATTTTAGCAGAAGTATTTCTATTTCCATCAAGGTCTCCACAAATGAGATGACTGGAAACAGAAGGAAGGAATTCAAGAAAAATAAAACAAGGGTCATTTCGAGAAATTTCCAAATAACCACCTCCTGGGCCAGCTATGCTGTCAAGTGAAACAACTGAAAACCAGAGGGTACATATCTTGTAGGCAACCGGAGACACATTTCTGAGAGTTACCAGAGTCACAATATGGTCACTTACTTGATTCCCATTTCACTCCATATTTCTTGGATGCCAACCACATGCCAGGCACTGGGTTAGGCACCAGAGGGGTACAGAGGCGAGTGCTAACAGAACTCGGTTCAATGATCAGCTCTATCCGTGACAGTTCTGCAGTCTGAGAATATATTCTCTAAAGCATGATATCACTTTCTACTTAGGGGTGGCATAATACACTTAGCGCGTAGAAAGCATTCAGTAAGATATATAATAACTATGATTATTACTAGCAGTATTATTACAGGGATATGTTCTTAAGAAGCATGCCCTATGTCGTTACAGTGCATAATCTAGCAGGAGATTAAAAACCACAAGCAGCTACAATGCAATATGGTAGATACTATATCTGAAAAGTATACAGACTGCTGTTAAGACAGAAAGGATAAAAGAATGACACAGCAGTGAACATCACCCCACACCTCTCCAAGAGCCTTGTCAAATGCCAAAGCTAGAACCTTTCAAGAGAAGGTCTGAATTTAAAAAATAAAAATAAAAAAGCTTGGACTTCCCTGGTGGCGCAGTGGTTAGGAATCTGCCTGTCAACGCAGGGGACACGGGTTCGATCCCTGGTCCAGGAAGATCTCACAGCCCGTGTGCCACAACTACTGAGCCTGCGCTCTAGGGCCGTGAGCCACAACTAGTGAGCCCACGTGCCACAACTACTGAAGCCCGCGCACCTAGAGCCCATGATCCGCAACAAGAGAAGCCACCGCAATGAGAAGCCCATGCACCGCAACAAAGAGTAGCCCCCACTCAACGCAACTAGAGAAAGCCCGCACACAGCAACAAAGACCCAACGCAGCCAAAAATAAATAAATAAAAAATAAATTTATTTTTTAAAAGTCTTTAAATAAATAAATTAAAATAATAAAAAAGCTTCTTTCCTTCTATACTGGAAATCTATCAAAGAACGGTACTTCAATAATCCCTCTCATCTGGTTCTATTTTTTTCATAGTTGTTATTCCTTCTAACGTGCGAAAAGAAGTCTCATGTTTATTGTTTGCTGTCTGTTTCCTCGCACTTGAATGTAAACTCCACAGGGGATGCCTTTTGTCTTTCGTTCTTGCTGTTGCTCAGGACCGAATTCAAAGTACCTAGAATAGTGCCTGGCATGTACTAGTTACTCAATAAACTGTTAGTTGAATGAATGAATGAATGAATCAGTAATTCCTATCATCCAACTGTGGGCATCTTTAGGATCTGAAATGCATAGGAAAATAAAGATCTGGAAAAATGAACTAAGTACAAAGGCATACATTTCTACCCATCACTCCCTTATCGATATCTGACTTAGAAATCACCTACATATCTTGGTTCTCAGTGCAGGACATAATATGGATAATTGAGCTATACTAGAGTTTTCTTCTTTCATTCAAATATTCAAATAAAGAGAAGTGGTTTATATAAATGTAGCTCGTTAACAATTATTAGTGCCCATCAGTGAGCCTCTTGGTTCCCTCATCCCCTCACCAGTCTGGTCCTGGATCAAGGGGAAATCACACTGCCGTGTTAGCAGCGGCTGTTGCCTGAACATGGTTCAGCACCTGACCCCTGGAAGAGCAAGAGACTTCCTAATTCTGTGGCAGAAAGGGTGGTATGTGTTCCTAGTCACAACTGAGAATTCCTTTTTTTCATAGATAGAGGGTCCGGAATTTTAGATAGCTTCTGTGGTTTTCATTATAATAATACTCATTTGCTTATAGAAAATGGGTGAAAAAGGACTCTACAAATTTAACTTTAGAAGCCAGCCACTATCAGATACATAATTTCTATGGGATAATTCTGTTGGGTGTCCAAAAATAATCAGCTTATAAGCACAACTATGGAACACAACCTCTTGGTAGATTAGTATTGCCAACATTTCTCACATTTAATGTGTGTTTATCAGCTCTCTTTGGAACACCTCAAGCCAGTTTATGTGTACCAACATTTCTACCCAAGAGGATTCCCTGAAAGAATTAAGGATGTGAGATTAAGGACGTGAAAAAGTATTTTGTATTTGGGTGTATGCGGTTTTAAACCTAAATCACAAAGACATGAAATATCATGCTGCTATAACAGATAAAAATCCTACAAAACCCAAGTAATCTAGATGCCCAGAAACCATTCCCTTAATGAAAAAACAATGGAATTTTCCCATTTAATAATCAGTAAAGTTCTCATTCTGTTTAGTATTGGTTTTTATCTGCTGAGCCCCTTCTAAGAGAGAAGCTGTGAAGACACAGCTGAGTCTTCATTGTGAGCTGCGTGAAGACACATGACTCGGAGGCAGAAGATAAGCCACAGGCAGCAGAAAAACACGGATGCAATCAGAAGACGAGTGCCCCACCTGCCAAAGTACAATGGCCCTGGGGCTCACCGTGACCGTTAAGAGAAGCTCCTCTGTAAGGATCAAGCGTAACTGCCTCTTTCTGATTAGCCTAGAGACCTTTTCCATATCCCATCTTGCCTTCATAAATAAGCATTCTGCTCAGAGTAAATTAAAATGTACACTTTGCATGTTGCTTTAGCTGCATTAATTTTTTCATAATTAAATCTTCCTTGGGGAGAAAGACATGACTTTGATTTCTTTTGTACTCTGCTCACAGCATATGGTACCACGTCAGACAGTGCTGAACTGTAGGGGCTGTGGGCCTCTTTCCCTGTAAATGCAGCCTATGGAGCCTAAAGGCACTACTGCCGGAGTCCAAAGACCAGGGCTGCTCAATAATTATTAGCTATGATTGCACTTGTTCAGTGAACTGCTCTCACTGTCATCAGATAATTAGGGAAAATGAAAGCAGATCTAGGAATTTTCACTGGGAGAAAAAAAGCTTTCATGACTAAATAATTTTTAAATTCTTTTAAAATAGCACCTTTTAAACCAAGGTGCTACTCTGTTATGAAAAGAGGGTTGGCAGATGAGTTCTTGCAGATAAAAATGTATTGTTAATAACAGCATTTATTATTTGCCCACCATAAGCCCACCATTGAGCGAGATACTTTACAAAGGCTGGCCCACTGAGTCCTTTCAAAACCTCTGATATGTAAGTTTAGTTATCCTCCTTGTTCACGTGAGGAAACTGAACTCCGACAAATGAATGAACTTGCCCAAAGTCATCTAGTTCGTTAGATATCAGAATAGTAGAATCAGGGCTGGGGGTGGTGAGGAGTCAGGTTCCTGTCTGGGACATAGAAACAGCTGCTAGTATCCTGAATCTAATGATCGGCTTCCAGCAGAGAACACCCTAATCAACACCTCAAATCTTTATCAATTCTTGAAACGCAGGTTTAATGTCTCCCAAGTTGCTGATGGGACAGGGTCATATCAAAAATCAACATAACCAAAATAGACCTCAAATTTTTATCACCACAATTCAAAACCACATTAGCCAATTCATCACTTGAAGGAGCTTAAAATCTAGCAGTGTTCACATGAAAGGTTTAAAATGTAAGTCATAAAGTAAATGATTCAGAAAAATGCAACTGGAACTCAGAGGACAGTTTACCCTGGGCTGGAACAGTCATAAAATGCTTCACGTGAGAGGTGAGATTTGTCTGGGCCTTGAAGGATAGAGGAAGCATTGAAACAATGATTTTAAAAGAAATTCTTGCTCGTGGTAAAACACTCAAACTGTACAGAAGGACATGAAGGGAAGAGAAAATGCCAGACTCCTCTTCTCCTGGCCCGAGGAGAATGTGCTGCTGGTCATTTGTCAATTCGACAGAATTTAAATACATGAAGGAAAAAGAAACAAAGGAAGAGGAAAGAAGGGCTAGAATAGCACAGTCCTGACAAGCAGAGGTGGTCATGGTGGAGAAGAGTTCTGATGTAAGAGACTAAGAAATGGAGGGGGGAGGGATAAATTAGGAGTTTGCGATTAGCAGGTACACACTACTGTACATAAAAGAGATAAACAACAAGGACCTACTGGGAACTCCTACAGGGAACTCTACTCAATATCTTGTAATAACCTATAAAGGAAAAGAATCTTAAAAAGTGTATATGTATGTATTTTTTATATACATACGTAAAATACATGTATAACTGAATCACTTTGCTGTACGTCTGAAACTAATACAATATTGTAAAGCAGCTATATTTCAATAAACACTTAAAAAAGAAAAAGAAATGGAGCTGAGCCACGAAGGGACCCAGCTGCGCCTTCTCTCACTCACACATCTGAGGACCAACCAACCATAGTCCAGGTTTGTGCTTGAGTCTGGGGGATGCAGGGAAGTAAAAATGGTCGCGGCTGCTGCCCTCATGGTCTCAAGGTCAGAGTTTGAGGAGTCTCACAGTGACTTTGATAGGTCTTTAGAAAAGTAAATCTAGATGCAAGTTGAATCAGAAGGAGACCCTGGAGGCAAGAAGTTCCATTAAAAGACTCTGTACATTCCCGACATAACATGATGAAATCTTGAAGTGGAGGGACGGCAGCAGAATCCATACAGTACAACTGCTCCAAAATCTAACTTCATGAGGAAGAAATTAAGACCAAGAGAAGTCAGATGCCATGCCCAAATCTGGAGTGTAATTAAGGGCTTTATAAAATAACCTTTGATAAGAAAGTCATGAAGAACTAAATGTGAAAATAAAACTTCAATAGTTTATGAGATATAAAAGGGTGATACTTTTACCACTTAGAAATGGAAAAGATTTCTTAAAACAAGGTATCTATCCCATAACAAGAATAATCAAAAATGCATCTATTTTAAATTTTCAAAAGAATCTTTTCACCCAAAGATGTCCTAAAAATGAAAAGACAAGCCACCAGTCGGGAGAAGCCCACTGAAACGAGCTTCATTTCTGGAATGAAATTACAGAAAAAACTCTTGATATCCAGAATATATAAATAACTCTTACAAATCAATGAGTCCTTTTACGCAGTGGGAGAGCGGACAACATGTATGCCTACACATTCCAAAGAAATCTGAATGTTAAGAGAGGAACAAAACGGTCAACGACATTAGCAGTCAGGAAACAACACATTAAAACTGCAAGGAGATAAAATTTCACATCCCGAAGGCTGGCAAAAAATAACATATACCACTAAGTGTTGACAACGATACAGAACCAAAGGAGCTCTTATAGATGGCTGGTGGGAGGATAAATGGACAAAACTCTTTTTGGTAATTTGGTATTGCCTGCTAAATGAGAAGGTACAAATCCCTCCTACAGTTCTCCTAAGAATATACCCTAAGGAAAGGTCCTTTGTTAACACAAGGAGATGTGTGTATGAACATTAATAGCAGCCTTGTTGGAAAATAAATAGAATGTCCATCAATATATTAATCACTATATATTATACAATGGAATACCATAGGGTAGTAAGAACGAATAAGTAATACCTATTCATATCAACAAAAGAGTAATCAATTAAAGTCGGGTAAAGAAAACTACAAAGAGCATGGTGTTCCTATTTATTGAGTTTTAAAACAGCAAAACGAAACTCTACTGTGTAGTACACACATATACCTACATACCTAGCAAAGTATGAGGAAATGTGTGGCAATGATAAACACAAAATTCAGCGTACAGGGTACCACTGAGGGGAGATAGGCTTGGAGAGACTCTGAGAGTACCAACAGCATGTGCAGTGACTGGGTACATGGGTGTTTATCGTAATATTTAATTTTTTGTGTTGCTGAAACATTTCCCAGTAATTCTCAATTTATAATGAAGAACTAAAAAGTAGTTTTTTTAGTTCTCAATTTATAATGTAATTCTCAATTTATAATGAGAACAGTAATTCTCAATTTATAATAAGTAATTCTCAATTTATAATGAAGAACTAAAAAGTAGTTTGACGTACAGGTACACAGTAACAGAGAAAGAAAAGAGTCGACTATTACTTGAAAATTTTCCAAAATATTTCATGTCTTCTCTTCTCCCATTCCAACTTCCCTCCCCCTGGAGACCATCATTTATACCTGAATTAGCACAACAGTTCCCTAAGGCATCCCTCTGTCCCCATCTGGTGGCAGACGATCCACTTCCATCCGTCCCAGAGGCCACTTCTCCGCGTCACCGTCTATACAAAGTCCTTCAATGCTCCTATCAATGCTAAACATTCTTGAATCATCCGTAAAACCATCCAGAGTGTACCTCCATCCTTCTCAGTCCAATTCATTTCCAGGTCTAATTAAAATGCACTAGAGAAGCTGGTGCAGAAGACCATCTCCCTGAGCCAGCAATCTGCCGAGCTGGTTTGCGTCTCCATGTCTTTGTCAAAGTTTTGCTTTATCTGAAAAGTCATCCCATCCTCCTACTTAACTCTTACCATCCAGGCAAGTCCAAGGTAAGACCGTCCTCTTTAGGAAGCATTCCAAAACGATCCCATTCCTTTGGGTTCGATTTTCAGCTGCCCGAGGATTTGAACTATATTTTGCACTTCGACAGTCTCCATGCTCGCGAACACAAGGAAGATCATACGATTTCATCTGCTTGTTCGCCCGTCCTTGGAAAGGCTATATCCATGCCAGATATCTGCCACGGATCATCTAAATCCCTTGGTATTCTTAGCATCAAAGCAGGATATTTTCAATTACCGATAAAGTAGAGGCAAATCTAGAAAAATGATGACGCATTATTATAAAAACATGGGTCATGTCCATGCTGAGTCTTACGTTGCCTCGCAGATCTTTAAGGCTGAGCGGTGGTGTAACATCTAAAAGCTGGGGGCACGGGCAAGGGCAGGATAGCACACCCGTGCCGCCGGCCCACCACACCTCATCGTTCCCACGTCTCAGAAGTGTAGATCGGGCAGAATGTACTACTTGCCTGGCCAGAAACTAGTATAAAAAAGTCATGGAAATACCAAGGAGGCTGTGAACCCATATAATTTAAAATGGTAGATTCCAACATCCCCTATGATCGAGAGCCACCCCACACAGGTTCTAAGTAAGTATCTCTACAGAAATCAGCCTCCAGCAAGAAAGTCATCTGTAGCCACTTCTCCCCCTCCCACGTCATACCTCTCATCCCTGTGATCTGATTCAACCTTTCCATCCTCAGTGAACATTTGCATCCCTTCCATCAGCTGCCCCTCTCCTAGCCCCTATCTCTGTTATCCCTTGAGCTTATGGTCTCACAGAGGCTGACGAGTACATCAACAGAAAACGGAATATAAGTACGCATCAAGGACTTCCCTGGCAGTCCTCTGGTTAAGAATCCACCTTACAATGCAGGGAACTTGGGTTTGATCCCTGGTCGGGGAACTTAGGTCCCACACGCCACAGGACAACTAAACCCACCCACCGCAACTACTGAGCCCGTGAGCTCTAGAGCCCTGCGCCACAACAAAAGATCCCGCACACTGAAACTAATAAATAAATCACGATGCAGCCAGATCAGTCAATCAATAGATGTTTTAAAATAAATAAATGTGCATCAGATTCAGTGGAGACACAGGAAGGAATGCTTGATCCTTTGGGGTAAAGGGTGGGAAAGAAGTTTGTGTTTAGCATCAAAGGGCCGGGGGAGGGGGTGGAATCTGATAAAGGCAAGTGGGGTGGTTAAGCTATTCCTATGCTTGAGTGAGAAGGAGGAGAAAGGAAAAGGGGCAAGAGGGTTTTTTTCCAGGGGGGGAGGGGTTTGCATTGCTTTGTTTTTTTAATCCTTATCTTATTTCAGAACCTCCCTCTGTTGACCAGAAGACTGTAGTTTCCGTAGCTGGGAAACAGAGCACAACCTAACCCATGACATGCTGGCCATGCTGGGATCAGCCCTGTGTTTACCAGGTGTTATCAGAAGAAACTTAGGACCAAAGGATGCAGAGTTTGAGACTGCAAGGAGGGCCATGCAAAAGCCATGTAAATACTACCCTCAGAGTTACGGTCCTTACACAGTTGGAATACAGATTTGCATGCACTCATTATTCATTCATTCACTCAGTCAATGTCTACTGACCACTTGCTAAGTCCCAGGTGCTGTGCTAGGCATCAGTGATACTTTGTGAACATGCTATTTCAGTCCTTGATCTCATGGAATGCATAGTTCAGCGGGGAAGACAATCGATCAGATAATCACAAAAGTCAAGACATCATTATTTACTGTAAAAGGACCACAGTAAAAAGTATCAAGGCAACTAAGCTGCCTGCAACCGGACAGCTTCACTGATTAAATGACCTTTCAGCTGAGGTCTAGAGAAATGGAAATAATGTAAGAAACATGTTACGGGGAGTTCACACAGGAAACTTCGAAATGTGTTACCGCTTCAAGGTTCCCCCGTTGCCCCTTCCCAGCTCCAAGTGGGAAAGCTCACCCCTGTCTGATAGAAAAGGCGACTTTGCTTCTGAGTTAGTGTCTGAAGAGCTTCGAGGAGAGTGACTGTGCCTTGCGCCTTCTTGCTAGACTAGTCTGATGAATCATATCAAAGAAGAACTGTTTGCAAAGTCTGAGACAAGATCAAAATGCCATTTTCCTCTTCAACGGCAGCTTGTGTCTTGCAAAGAAATCTCCATGCTATCTACCAGGGGAAATTTCTAGCCCGGAAAAAGATATCACACTGAGTTTCCACTGAAATTGAAACCCAGAAAGCAAGGGTCCCCAGGGCAAGGATGTAATCTGGAGGTTAGAGTGAGGGTTAATGTCAGTCCTCCTATCAGAATACTCATAAACATTCTCCTGTAGTAGAATTAAAAGGGAAGTTACTCTAGCAGATGTTTCCAAATTAGCCAAAACCGTGTCAGGGAGTAAAGCAGGAGAGCTGGAAATGCGCCCAGAGAGAGAGAAAGAGAGAGAGAGACCTTCCCACAAGCAGCCTGATGGAGCCACTGAAATGCCTCTGAGCCCTCCCGGTGCAGATGGGGATGCAGGAGCGAGGAGATACTCAGGTCCCAGCACAAATCCTCCTCTCCTAATCGCTCATCCATGGCTCCAGTGAGACTACCACTCTGCTGAATCCTAAGAAGTCCTGGCAGCATCCGGCAGTTAACACACGGCCAAACCACACTCTTCACGCTTGCTTTTGTGCTGTTGCTTACAAATCTGACAAGAAACGTTGGGAGAAGGTATAGAAATTGTCCATGACAACAGAGGAGCAAACCATGAGAAATGAATGTGAAAATGAACAGTATAGTGTCAGGCAAATAAATCCCAGGAGGAGGGTGGGTCTGCATCTTCAGAGAAGACCCAGAGCACTGATACCTAGCTCACAACAACCCCAAACTGGGCAATGATATCCCCCGCTATGCGGGTTCTCACCTACCCAGGAAAGAAAAGGCCCAAGGATCTGAGCCAAAGATCCGTGCCTACATATCCAGAGGGTTTCCTGGGTGTGAGCTGGGCTCCCAAGTGGGCTGTCACTTGTTACCCAGTAATCATTACCTCCTGCAGGAAGGAGAAAACAGTAAACACCATCCAGGAAAAACCTTAGGTCAATAAAGGCAGAGAAGATCTCGTTTCTCACTGGTACACCAGCTGTCTGGCCCTACCACTGTCTAGACTAAAAGATGTAAAATTTGTGGGTCAGCCCAGCTCACATGCAATACCAACCTCTGTGCAATCAGAGAAAGGAAGAAAAGACCTCAAAGAAAAGCCATTCACCATTTTAACCACCTTATATGCACAGCCCATTTTTTCTGCCCTCAACCACACGTTTTCCTTAGCAGGTGGTTTGTGTGTTGCAGGGTTACAAAAAAAAAAAGAAGTAATAAATTTTGTTATGCATTAATGGTATATTATACATAGCAAACATACATTTTGCATAAGCCAAAGAGGTATGTGTTAGAAGAAAAGGAACTGGTACCTGGTATCTCATACAATGAGTTGTCAATGGATGTTTAATAAATTAAAGTGAAAGACTGATGATTAGTTCTAAATCCTCCTCTGTGGTAGAAAAATGGTTTAGACCTTCCTAGGAACCACATCTTTGGCAATACCTGAGAGACCACACAATGGAAGTCACCTTCACTGGGGAGTAACAGGAAGCAGGCTACACATTCCCCATGATTTTTTTAAAAAAAAAAAAAGAAGAAGGAAGAAAGTCAAAGAAGAAATGATTCCTTTCTTTGAAAATGAAGAATCACAAGCCCTGAGGATCTTCTGGAAATAAGAGATGCACAAGATATGATGCGGTGCTTTTGAACCTCAGAGTGTATCTGTGGCACAAAATTTTTAGAATTCTAGACAAAGGGTCTTCTTGTGATTGTGTTTCTTTACAACAAAAATGTACAAAGAAAACAACATCTCACAGATGTAAGGCATAGATTGTAAGTGTGGGAGGTGAGGATTGGAGACAAGTGTTCAGATTTTTCAAAAGTCCTTTCATGATGCTCCTGCTTTAAGGATGCTCCTTTAGCGGGATAAAGGAGAAAAAGAAACAAAAGAACTTACAACTACATTGTTTCCTTAGATTAACCATGAGAGGCAAACGGCGGTTTCTATAGAGATGAAATCTTCATGACAGTCTTCCAATGGAATGCTTCCTAAGAGGAAACAGATCCTTCTGCATGGAGCAGAGCTGCTCTGAATAAGGGGAGAACAATTTGTGGGAACGATCCAGAAGATACCATAACGTGAATCTGTCATAGAAACTTCACTATGAAAACACACATTTAGGTGGCATATTACTATTCTTTCTGAATTTGAAATATTACATGAAATCAAAATCAGAACACTGAACTCTTTGTTTCCAGAAGAAGTTGCTATTCAAAGAATGTTACTTGTCTCAACTGAGTTGTAGACGAAACTGTTACTATGCTACAACTCTCTAAATGAGTAGTTAGTAAAACTTCATTTCCCCTCTTCCCAGTTTTAAATTTATATTTAAAAATTAATCAATCTAGGGAATTCCCTGGTGGTCCAGTGATTAGGACACTACGCTTCCATTGCAGGGGGTCGGGTTCGATCCCTAGTCAGGGAACTAAGATCCCGCGAGCCACGCTGCATAGCCAAACAACAACAACAACACAAAGTAATCTAAAAAATAAATAAATAAATAAAAATTAATCAGTCTAGACAGCCATATAGAACAAAGGCATACATAACCTAGTAGAAATTAAATCAAAGTGCATGCAATCTGTATTTCCAAATTTGATTCAATAGGATGTTTACGCTTAGAAAGACTTAGAAAGTAGAACAACTTATAGTTAGTTTAGGCTATTTCCCTGCTTGGGCTACATAATATTTTGAGAAGAAGGTCTTGATTTCAATAATCACTCATATCAAGGTTTTAGTCCTGGCAGAATGAAGTTTACATTGAAGGAGAAATTACAGATTCTAAACCATGAAAATTCCCCATAAGGAAAACTCAAGTATTATTCCCCCCCGCAAAGCACAATTGCTAGTGTATGACTTGAACAGTTTTGTCAGAAAATTACTTCATAATTTTTTAAAGAATCTGTTTACCAGTTTATTTTGCCAATATTTATATAGTCTATAATTTTTGAGATCAAATATTTTATTTAGCCAACTAACCTTGGGATAGAAATAGAGAGAGAAATAGCAGATATAATTTTTAAAATAGCCTACATTTGTGAAGGCATTCAAGTCTCTTCTCATACAAAGTAGCTAATACTTTCTCTTAAGTGAGTCAGTTGTTGTTTTTTAAATAGTCATGGAATTTTAGATCTAGAATTAGGAATATTTCAAGGAAGTGACTTTACTGCAGCAACTTTAAACTGAACTAATACACCCAAAGAAAATTAATAACAAGGCCACTGACACCAGATTTCTATGAACTTTCCTATTTCATGCCAGAATATGAATTTTCTGAGCCAAGGGTAGTTTTCATAACCTAAACGGTTAAATTTCAAATGTTTTTCAAAGTTATTCGATATTTCTTTATGACTTTGGATCTCCTTTTTAAAAATGTAAGCAAAGACAACTTTTTCCTTTTGACATTAGATAAATTAGGATACTTGTAACGTCTCTTGCCTTCCTGTCATTTTGGTTCAAGTTGGGATAAAGATTACTGCTCCACATGCAAAATTACCTAGGCCAATAGAAAGTTGCTTCCTGAAGCTGAAATTCGGCTATAAATAACCGTCAAAAGGCAGTTAGCTCCTTCCTGGTAAAAAAATAATTTGCAAGATGTTTGCATTTGGTCCTAGTTCTGAACATTCCTCATCCCAGGATCTGACTACAAGTCAGGCCGATCCATCACCAGTTTACAAAGCCATTCTCGAAGACTTTAAAAGCTAAAGATCTGCCTTGAATTGTTACTTTTATGATATGTTTTTCATCACTGTAATTCCATAACTTCATGTGTTATGCTGGGGGTGGAGGGTGGGGGAGAAGGGGCATCGATCTCTCAAAAACGGAGCCAAGCTCATGGGGTCAAGAGGGGACAGTCTCGCAGGAGTCCAGAAAGGAGATAACATCTCACCGCCCCCCCCCCCCGCCACCGCGCCCACGGAGGGTCCTGTCCCAGCCTCCTCGCTGCCTCAAACCCCCTCCCCTTATCCGACAGAAAATTCCGCAGCCTCCTGGCCGGGAGGGAGACGAGCCTGAGAGCCCTGGGTGGGAACGGCGTGCCGGCACAGACAGTGTCGCGGGCGCGGGCACCTGAGCAGCCCCTTCCCACCGCCTCCCGGGGCCCCTGCGCCAGGCTGGGCTGGCTCGCCTCCCGCGAGGGGTGCAGCCTCCCGAGCCCTGCAGGCAGGATCTCCATCTCCGCGCGGCCCCCCGAAGTCCTGCCTGCAGCTGCGGCCGCCCGCCCAATGAAAGTGCAATTTGTTATCCCTCCCGGCCCGGAGGAGGGGTGTCCGGGTCTGGTCCTGGCTCAGCCCCGACTGTTCAGCTGGCTGAATACCGGGTCTCACCGCCCGCGCCGCGAGTGGCCGGGAATGGGCCTTGGCCTCGGCCGCGGGAGGGGGTCGACTCTCCCGTGATCGCTCCCTTGGACCCCGTTCTCTCCGTGTGTCTCTCTTTCTGTATCTCGGTCTCTCCCTGCGTGCCTCTGTCTCTCTTTGTCTCTGCTTCCCTGGCTTCCTCTCTCTCTTGCGCGCGCGTGCGCGCGCGCACACGCACACATACACACACACACACACACACACACACACACACACACACACACAGGGGAGGGGGCTGTCTCCACTACCAATGCCAAAATGTCACCTAAAAAACAAGTGCAACAACTTGCCTCGCCAAAGACCCAGGAGCCAGTCGAGAAATGCCCTGCAGGGCGCAGCCCCCTCCTTCCCTGCAAGGTGCATCGGGGGTTGGGGTCGGGGGGGGGGAGGGGTGGGAATTTGGCCGGTGGACCTGACGGGGACTGTTGTTCTCCTCCCCTCCCCCTTCCGGGACCCTGTCGCAATTAGAAATCCGTCCTCTCCTCAGGCCCCGGGGGGAGCCGCGAGAACCGCACGCCGGAGAGGGGCGCGCCGGTCCCCGGGTTCCCGGAGTCCCCCGGGGGTCGCAGGAGTGCGCCCCGGGTGGTGGAAGGGAATGGAGAAGCCGGCCGGCGGCTAGGGGAGCCCAGTCCAGAGTCCCTCCGCCCGCGACAGAAGCGGCGACCGCGCGGCGGGCAAGAGCCGCCCAGCGCGCGGCGACCGCGGCGGTGGCGGCGGCCCGGGCTCCAGCGGCCGCCGCCACGAGCGCACGCCCCAGCCCCCGGAGCAGCCTGGCGTTACCTTGCCACTGCCCGCAGTTTGGCCCTCGGTCGCCGCGGCCGTCCGTCGGTCCCGCGAGCTTCGGAGGAAGGACGAAAGAGGTGTCCCCGTGGCCGGGACAGGATCCCAGCGAGGCGATGGGAAGGACTCGAGTGAGGAGCCGAGAGGGCTACGGCCGCTCCCGCCGCAGATGCCGCCGATTCCTCCGGGCCGGAGGTGTCGGAGAGGCAGTGTCCTCGGGACTGCGGGGCCCGGAGCGCAGCGCTCGCCTCTGGCGCGGCGGCTGAGCGCCGGGACGCGGCGGACTGGGGCGGCGAGGCTGGGCTGGTCACCCGCCCCTGGGTGCATGTTAATACGGTGGGGAGGAGGAGTCCCGCGCTTCCTCCGCCCAACCGCGGGAGCCGGCGGGCGGGCGGCGGCCGCTGCCCGGAGCCAGCGCTCCCACCCGCCCCGGCTACTACGGCGGGCCACCAGCCCTGACCCAGACCAGGCACGTGCGCCCGGGCCGCAGGGAGGCGCCCGGCGTCCTGCGGGTGATGCCGGCTCAGCTCCGGGCCGCAAGTGCGCTCACACCACACAGAGGGGAAAGCCCCGCATCCCCTCGAAGGAACCGCGAGGCGACCGCGCGTTAGTGGGCGTGTCCCGTGCGTTCCCCGGCGCAGCGTCCGCTGAGAAGCGAACCTGCCCCTCCTCACCTGACAGCTCTCATTCCCAACCTTGTCATCGGGAGCGCTCAACACTATCACAGGAACTCATGTTGGCGGGCAGAGGGTTTGTCTTTCTCTCTCTCTCCAATCTCGGGATCCCTAGTAGAATTTTTGAAGCAATGGCCAGGGAGGAGCCGGGGTCGTGGAAAGAGGCTAGACTCACCCGGACTGACATTCACACCCGGTGCCATTACCTCCCCCAGAGCCTCAGTTTCCCCATCTGTACAACGAAGGCTCTTGTGGATTAGATTATACAATATTTTTACCACCAGCTTCTCAAGGTATTGGCCTAAAGATAAGTAGAAAAGCGAATCCCTTTTCTTCCTATCCTCTGACCTCAGAAAACTCCCTGCTCTCCATCCCAACTGCATTTGGAAGCCACGCCCATTCACACCGTCTGAGGACCACAAGTCCACGTGCTCTGAAAGTAGGAAGCACCCATGAGGCTTCAAAGTAAGAATAGAAATAAATATCGTATGAAGAGATGAACTAAGATTTGGGTCAAAGAGAGAAAAGAGTCAAATAAGTGTTTATTGAGCTTCTGCTCTACCCACTTAAGTATCAATACTACAGATGATAATAGTTAAATAGTGGTTAATCACCATCTTCCAGTTTCCCTCTACTCAAAAAAGAATGAGTGGGCTTCCCTGGTGGCGAAGTGGTTGAGAGTCCACCTGCCAATGCAGGGGACACGGGTTCGTGCCCCGGTCCGGGAAGATCCCACATGCCGCGGAGTGGCTGGGCCCGTGAGCCATGGCCGCTGAGCCTGCGCATCCGGAGCCTGTGCTCCGCAAGGGGAGAGGCCACAACAGTGAGAGGCCCGCGTACCGAAAAAAAAAAAAAGAATGGGCATCTTCATGGAGAATGTCTGCCCTTTGTTCTACAACTCCCAGGGAGAACATTATGCTAAAGAGAGATCTTTCTGTAATTGTACCCATAAAGTAGCATAAGATTTAGCATCTGCTTTGTGTGATATCTAATTATAAATATTAATAGAATATCCTTTTTAAAGAAAACCCTTCTAAAAATACAGAGAAGTGAAAAACAGTTTCCATAAAAATATGACTCAGATAAATAATCGCTTTTCCGCAATTTCACTGAGTGATTTTCCATTAAAGAGGAAAAAAAATCCGTAAACCACGAAACACTCCAAGAAATGGAGGTAAATCCTCAGCAGTGATCATAATGCTTTAACAAAGCTCTAAAAGTTATCCCCAGCCAATTCAAGAGTGACTGTATAGGGGCACTTATTCTTCAAATAAGATTCCATGAAAAGGCAAAGTACTGATGTAGGAAAAATAGCCTTCATAATCTGGAGAGAGCAACTACCTTGCCTTTCCAGATTTGTGAGTGTGTCTAATCCATGGAATTTTTAATGAGGTCACATAAATAAGGAGGCCATTATAACTGTCAGGCCCTAAATCAAATTAGGTGACTTTAGGGAATAAATTTGCTTGAAGCAGAAAATCATTTTCTTAAAAATTCTTACGGTGGATTCAACCAGACAACAATAATATCTATGTACCACTGCTATTGTGAGGGTTTGCTGACTGTAAGTGACAGAAACCAAATCTGGTGAACTGAAGAGAAAGTTATTTATTGGAAAGATATTGAAAGCTTTGCAGTCTTGAAACAGGCAGGATTTGTGGCAATACTGTAGCTCTAGAAAGTCAGAAAGACAGAAGCAGTTCTGTTTGGTGTTGCACTGAAATGTACAGTTTACAGTCAGTAAATGTCAACTATTTCTTCAAACTTCACGTTACTGGATTGAGATTCAAGTCACAAAGGAGAACATCTGACTGGCCAAACTTCAGTCAGGTACCCACTCCCTGGCTGTGCTAGGAGAGGGAGAGGAAACATTTGTTTCTTTGACTTCCAGAATGGAAGGCAGGCACCTGGATTTATCGTGCTTCCAAAAGTACACATGATTGGAGATAGGTGATTCCTCAAAACAAGTTCAGTGAACTATTAAGAAGAAGAATTTGATGCTGAGGTCAAAAAAAGGTCAATGTCTGTTACATTGATGGCCATGAAATTTACACTGTAATGCTTAGAGTTGTTTGGAAAGGGGCAGTACAAGTGAAACTGCAAGTTTGTTTCACTTAAAGAATGCTGTTTAAATACTGTATGTATGGCCAGTTATCTTATTTAAATAAGCATAGTGCCTATTATAAGCACTACTGCAAGCCAGGGCAGAGCAGCTGTGTTCATTTCTTGTCATCGACAGTATAGTAGTGGAATAATCGCCCTGGAAAGATGACCATGTCCTAATCCCTCGAACCAGTGAATGGTTATCTTGCATGACAATTTGCAGATGTGATTAAGTAAAGGGTCTTGAGATGGGAAGTTTATCCCAGATTACCTCACTGGGCCCAATATAATCAAAAAGGCCCTTATAAGAGGGAAACAAGAAAGTCAAAGGCAGAAGAAAAAGATGGAATGATGGAAGCAGAGGTTGGAGTGATGCATTTTGAAGATGGAGGAAGGGGGTCATGAGCAAAGGAATACAGAAGCTAGAAAAGATTCTCTCCTAGAGCCTCCAGAACTCATGCCAGTCTGCTACTATCTTGATTTTAGCCCAGTTAAACTGATTTCCGATTTCTGATCTCCAGAACTGTAAGATAATAAATTCATGTTGCTTTCAGCCACCAAGTTTCTATAACAGCAGCTAGAAGAAACGAATATAGACAACTTACCCAACCCTTGGGAACATCCTCCCCAAAGCACATGTTGGTAGCAGGTGGCGTGACAGCCTTTACTGTAGAAGAAACACAGAAAGGCATAGATACTTCTGAAGAAGTCGACTCAAAGGAGGCTGAGTCAGCAATACGTTGGTAAGAAGAGGAAATTAGAAACCATGAACAGATAGGGTTCCTATTCAGGAGTTTCCATTTCTCTGGTTAAATCAATGTGGCGGCACTCCCCCTAGACCACAACATGGTCAAACCGATCAAATCCCATTAGAATGAAGTATACTTGTGAAAGAAGAAAGAACTCGAAGGACAACCTGAATGGTAAGTGTGAAAGACATACAAGTTTGCTTCTGCATTTAACAAAGCCTTCTCACTCATTCTCGTGGTTTTAAGTAACATTTAAACGGTGATTCCAGATCTATATCTTCAGCCTTGACCTCTCAGCTAGGTTTCACATTTGGGAATCCAAAGACCAGCTAGACAAATCCACTTACAACTTCCACTGGCACTCCAAAGTTAACAGGTCCAAATTAAACTCATCGTTTTCTGCCCTTTCCATCTGTTCAAATTTTTATTCCTTTTCCTGTTATACTATATGAATTCACGGCACAGTCATCCACCAAGTCACCAACACCAGAAACCCATGAGTTATCCTAGACTTCTACACCCACCAATCACCTCTAATCCATCAGCAAACACTGCTGACTTCTCCCACCATCTGAACTGATCCTGACTCCCTCCTATATTTCCATTTCTATAACAGTATACCCATATAAGGCTTTGTCATCTCACCTCTGGGTCATTATCCTCTTAACTTCTTTCCTTTCCCCCAGTCTTGCCTCCTTTTCATTGAAGCAAGAATGGGCTTATAAAAATACAACTCAGGGCTTCCCTGGTGGCGCAGTGGTTGAGAGTCCGCCTGCCGATGCAGGGGACACGGGTTCGTGCCCCGGTCCGGGAAGATCCCACATGCCGCGGAGCGGCTGGGCCCGTGAGCCATGGCTGCTGAGCCTGCGCGTCCGGAGCCTGTGCTCCGCAACGGGAGAGGCCACAACAGTGAGAAGCCCGCGTACCGCAAAAAAAAAAAATACAACTCAGACCACGTTACAGCTATGGTTTAGCACCTTATAAATTTATAAAGTTCAGTTCCTTAGAATGATATACAAGGCTCTCCTGCTTTTATCTTTCTTAGGCCTTTGCTCTCATGATTTATACGCTATGCTTCAGTAAATCAGACTGCTGCTTATGATGCCATTCCTGTAACATGCTCTGGAATATTTCTGTAACTCTCTCATACTATTCTTTCTGTCTTGCATGCCCTCTCTCTGCTTTTGCTGGCTAGTATTTCTTTCTCCTTCAAAGCTTGCTTCAGTGGTCCTCATGCCTGAATCATTAGGTTGGATTAAGTCGTGCCCACGCTCACTGAACCTACTACTATCTTTGTTTTTATGACATTATATTAAGTTTTTCAGGTTATCTGGGTTGTATTTTTGAGACTGTAGCTATCCCTACATGGATCTCCAATACCTAGCATAGTAACTGCCTCTCAATAGAAAATCAATATATATTTGTGGGACTGAATTAACCTGAATGGCTTTGAGAATATTTTGTGATGTCTGTAATATATCTTAATATTAGGTAGTAGAAGGCCATGTGTGATGTAATATAACCTGTAGCCAAATTTTAGAACCCATCACTTATCAGGTTCAATAAATGGAAAGTGTTCTTTTTCATGCTAAACAAATGCCAAAAAAAAAAACTGAGGAAAGACATATGAAGACATCATGGCTAGTTTTTCCTTTTAAGAGCCAATCCAGTGAAAGGAAATGGTCTTGTTATCCTCAAACGGTTTTCAAGGAACATTTTTGCTTTATGTTTTGATTTTTTTAAATTAAAGATATAAATGCTGGAATACAATTGATTTAGCTTCTGTCCGAACTCTTCTTTTATACCCTATCATTCTTGTTTACACGTTAATCTATATACACTGTGTCACCTCCCAAACACCCCCATTTACTCTTTCATCCATTACAATATGGTGTGAGCCCTGTGCATTGCAATCTGGCTTTGTTCTGGTAAACGTGGTGTAATTTTCCCAACAAGAAGCCCCTTTGTAGTTCCTATTTCCCTGATCTCCTAATTAGAATTTTATGCAATGGATATGTGATTTTTCAAATTTTCCACTAGAAATGTCCATTATTTTACTGTCTTCTGGTTTCCCTTCTAGTTCTCTGCTCCCAGACTTTCCTACTACCTTTCCTAAGCTGTAATTATTGTGCCCCCAGGATGGTAGCTGAGACCACTGGTGAGAGTGAGGTCTCTGAAGGGAAAGGGCCCTTGGTCAGGACCCTGGGAAGTCTCCGCAATATCCACTGGAGAAAGAGGAAGAGGCCAACGTTAGACGTGGGAAGAAACTCAGAGCAGCCGTGCCGTGAAAAGACAGGTTCCATGGAAACCAAAGAATGACAGCATTTTAGGAGACAGGATTTGATGCTGAATTTTAAACTAGCACCTCTATACATGTAACATCTCCACCTGCAAGAAATGTACAGACATCACCAATTCAGTAGATACAAACCAAATGGTCCCTCTTCCATCCAGCATTAGCTCTTTCCCACACAGTATTCCCACTGATGATCCCTTCCACCATATACCCAGACACTGAAGCCAGACATTTAGCAGTCATTCTGATACGCTTTCTCCTCCCTTATCTACTCTATCTAATTAGTCACCAAGTTTTATCAAATTCCTAAAACAATAAGCTATTTCACTCTACTGTTTAAAATTATTCAGTACATCCTCATTGTCTTCAAGATAAAACCTGAAAGCTTATGTATCACATTCAAAGCCCTTCACAATCTGATTCTTTCTTCATTAAATGAACAAACTAATTTATTTGACTGGGTTGGCTTTTCACACACTGGATTGAAAACTTTATTAAAATTTTTTTTAACGGTTTAGAAATTGAAACAGAGTTAAAAATAAATGAAACCAAGAACAATAAAAGAAAAAAAGAACATATGTTCACCCATATAGTCTAGAGACTGCCAATATATACAGTAATGACCCTAGGCAAACTATATATCATCATATAGTAAAAGGGAGAGAAAGAATCAGAATATCTTGATAACAAAAAAAATTAATATATTATTGTATACATTTTGAGAAAAGACCTACTACAGATTTTTTTGTTCAGAAGTATTGTATTTAAGAGTTCCCTTTAAAACAATCGCAATCCCTAAAATACTTAGGAATACATTTAACCAAGGAGGTGAAAGACTTGTACACTGAAAACTATAAGACACTGATGCAGGAAACTGAAGACACAAATAAATGGAAAGAGTTTCTGTGCTCATAGATTGGAAGAATTAATATTGTTATAATGTCCACACTACCCAAAGCTCTCTACAGATTTAACGTAATCCCTATCAAAATTCCAATAGCATTTTTCTCAGAAATAGAAAAAACAATCCTAAAATTTGTATGGAAGCACAAAAAACCCTGAATAGCTAAAGCAATCTTGAGAAAGAAGAACAAAGCTGGAGACATCACACTTCCTGATTCCACACCATGTTACAAAGCTATAGTAATCAAAATACTATGGTACTGGCATAAAAACAGACACATAAACCAATGGAATAGAACTGAGACCCCAGAAATAAATCCAAGCATATATGGTCAGTTGATTTACAGCAAAGGAGCCAAGCCTACTCACAGAGGAAGGGCTACTCTCATCAATAAATGGTGTTGGGAAAACTGGATATCCACATGCAAAAGAATGAAACACGACCATTATCTTACACCAAACACAAAAATCAACTCCAAATGGATTAAAGACTTGAATTTAGAACCTGAAACCATAAAACTTAGAGAGGAAAACACAGGAGGTAAACTCCTTGACATTGGTCTTGGAAATGACTTTTTGGATTTGACACTAAAAACAAAGGCAACAAAAGCACAGATAAAGAACTGGGACTACATCAGACTTGAAAGCTTCCACACAGCAAAGGGAACCATCAACAAAATGAAAAGACAACCTATGGAATGGGAGGAAATATTTGCAAACCACATATTGGATAAGGGATTAATATCCAAAATATACAAGGAACTCAATACAACTCAATAGAAAACAAAAAACTAAAACAAAACCCACAAATAATCCAATTTAAAAGTGGGCAAAGGACCTGTTAGGATGTCTATTACTAAAAAGACAAGAGATAACAAATGCTGGTGAGAATGTGGAGAAAAGTGACCCCTTTTACACTGTTGATGGGAATGTAAATTGTTACAGTCACTAGGAAAGAGTATGGAGGTTCCTCAAGAAATTAAAAATAGAGAATAAAGAGGACTTCCCTGGTGGTACAGTGGTTAAGAATCCGCCTGCCAGTGCAGGGGATATGGTTTCGAGCCCTGGTCCGGGAAGATCCCACATGCTGCGGAGCAAATAGGCCCGTGCACCACAACTACTGAGCCTGCGCTCTAGAGCCCACGAGCCACAACTACTGAAGCCCATGTGCCTAGAGCCCATGCTCTGCAACAAAAGAAGCCACCGCAATGAGAAGCCCACGCACCGCAACGAAGAGTAGCCCCCGCTGACCGCAACTAGAGAAAGCCTGCGCGCAGCAACGAAGACCCAACGCAGCCCAAAATAATAAATAATAAATTTTTTTAAAAAGAATAAATAGAGAATAAAGAATAGATTGAAAGAGTCCAGCAAGATGGTCATGTAGGAGGCTCTTGAAGCCCCCTCCTCCCAGGGATGCATTGAATGTACAGCTACGCGTGGAGCACCTGCCTCCAAAGGAGCCAGAAACCCGCTGAGCAACTCGTGCACACTGGATGGATGAGAAAATATACCCATCAAAATGGTAGGAAAGGCTGAGACACACACTCGCAATAAGCCCCACCCCTGGCACAGCACCACACGGTCGGGAGGGAACCCCTAACTCCCAGTATCTCCCTGAGGAGTGAAAGCTTTGGACCCCACATCTATCAATCCAACATTTAAAAAAATTTATTCTATTGAAGGACAGTTGATTGACAATGTTGTGTTACTTTCTACTGTACAGCAAAGTAGTTCAGTTACACATCTATATGTATTCTTTTTTTCACTTTTTCACTTTCATTTTTATTTTATATTGGAGTTGATTTACAATGTTGTGTTAGTGTCAGGTGTACAGCAAAGTGATCTAGTTATACATATACATATAGCATCACTCCAGCATTTAAGACAACCACCGGAGGGAGGACTCGCAAAACACCTAGCTGTGAAGGCCAACATGCTTGTGTCTGGAGATCCACAAGACTATAGCAAAGAAACAATGCCTGATAGGCACCTGGCCTATCCCCCGAGGGCTCAGCGCAGAGGAAGCAGGCAAAATCACCCATTTCCAGTATTTCCCTGAAAGAAGTTTATCTGCTTACTTTAAAAGCTGCTGCCTGAGGGTCAGGCTTGTAACTTAGCAGGTACTAAGGGCTGGCTGTGGTCCTCCCCTGAGGCCAGGGAAGCCAGTGGACACCTCTCCCACTTCCTCCCTCCAGCCTGCTCCAATAACACTACCAAGGTGCCGGTATCATTCTGGAAGGAGGTCGTATACATGTCTGCGGCCCCAGCTTCTGTGGCTGCCACCCGAGGGAGTGGCCTGGATTTCCTGGCCCTAGTAGTCAATGGGGCTTGCATCCATGAGTCCCCTAGGACTCTAGCAAACAAAGAAACAGTTCTTAATGGGCCGAGGAGCAGCCCGACACTGCAGCTCTACACGTAGGCCCAGCAGAGAGGGGGCAGGCAAAAATGCCCATCCCGGTTTCCTCCTGGAAGGGACTCCACCACCTGTTTTCCCAGCTGCTGCCTGAGGGTCCAGCTTCCAATCAGCCTGCATCTAGGTGCGGACTACAAGGCTCCCCTTCGCACAGCCCTGACTGCCAGGGGCCACTGAGAACAAAGAAGGAGCCTCGGAGATCACGGAAGTCTGAGAGGCAACTCTGAGGTTGGGCCGGACTGACTGCAGCACTGTTTGCAAGAGCAGATGCATAGAAGCAACTTACTGTCCATCCACAGACAATGGATTTTTAAAAAGTGTGGTACAGATATACAGTGGAATATCATTCAGCTTTTAAAAAGGAAATCCTGACATTCGCGACAACATGGATGAAATTGCAGGGCCTTACGCTAAGCGAAATAAGCTCAACGGAAGATGAAAAGTACTGCATGATATCACTTCTGTGTGGAATCTTAAAAAAAAAAAAGTAAACTCATAGAAACAGCATAGAAAAGTGGTTGCCAGGGGCTGGGGGATGGGAGAAATCGAGAGGTTGGTAAAAAGGAATAAATTTTCAGCTGTATGATGAATAAGATCTGAGGATCTAATGTAAAATGGGGTGACTACGGTTGATACCACCACTCTGTATAACTGAAATCTGCTAAGTGACTAGAACTGAAACATTCTCACCAAAAAAATAAATAAATAAAATGATAAATATGTGAGGTGATGGATGTGTTAATTAACTCAATGAAGGGGGAGATCCTTTCACAACACACACATGTATCAGAACATCATGATGTGTACTTTAAATATCTTACAATTTTATTTGCCAATTATACCTCAATACAGCTGAAAAATATAGTTCTCCCTTAAGTATTTTAATTGAGCAAGGTATTTTACCCTTTTGGGAAATCACTTATAATTATGAAGTCTTCTAACATCTCCAGAGACATAAATGTTCTTGACAGACTACATTAAGTAAAATTGTTTAAAAACAAATAATAGGATTAGAATTTAACCTTTAATTTTACATGCAAAATATGCAGTCAACTGAAAGAATACATCATTACATCGTTAGTCTCAATCATTCTTTTTTGCATTACACTTAATTTGACTGTCTTTTCCAACTCCAGTTTATATTTGAATTTTTCATAATAAAGATAGATATGAACTTGATATGTCTAGAGGAAAAATGCCATTTTAAACATTATCCCTGTTAAAGAAAATCTAGATTAAAGAATAATTTGTAAAACTGAAATGACCTCAAATTAGCATAAACCAGCAAAGAAATCAGCAATGCGCACACACACGTCTACAGAATTCTATTTTGTTTTTATTGTTGTATTCAAAAGCAAAACAACTTCCTTTTTTAGTGAAAGAATGTGTAATTTAAGAAAAGTCAGCAATGAAGTTCCAGCATTCGTGTGGAGAGCTGAATAAATTACACACACAAAATTCTGTAAATAAGCCATATTCTCTTGAGAATCAGTTTCTGTCAGTTTTGGTAGATAAAACTTTGTCATAAGATATAATTTATTGAATCCTCAGAAGCACAGTTCCCAGACAGGCATTATTAATATTGATATCTCCATTCTAAGACATTTTAAGATACACTTAAAAATATGGCGAGCATACATTCGTGTCTGGGAAGCTAGAACAACTGAGATTTCCTAGGTTTTAAAATTCTGTTTCTAATATTTATTCTTTCAAAAAATATCAATCATAGTCTGTTTTTACTGTATTCAGCATCAGAATACTTGCAGGAAAAAAACAAGACATGCCTTCTGTCTTTCAGAATTCTCCACTCTAAAACAGCAATTAATGAAATAATATTGGTAAAATGCAGAGTTTGCTGCTTGTTGGAAAGCTGGCATTCAAGAACTGGTGGCTGAGGACATCCACAGGGATGATGATGATTAGAATTTTATAACCATTAGTATTTAGAGTGATAACACCTCACATAAAAATTCACGTATCAGCAACCTCAATTCTAAAATATAGCCCTGACATAGGCTCTGTACAACAAATGGATATTACTAACGCTATATCCTGAAGCTCATTTGAGTGTTTCTCAGACTTTCATTCTTGATTGGCACAGGGAATGTGTTAGAAACTTGCTAGCTATTCACCAAAATTTGGTTTCCACTTCTTCCTAGGCTATGGTCACAAGACTGTGTCCTGGTGAAGTGAATGTTGCTAGAAATAACATACGCTACTTCCAAGCCTGGCCCATAGAAACCTCTCAAGATATGTGCACTAACTCTCTCTGCATGGCTGGCCGGATACTGATGCTTGCAGTGTGCCTTGTACTGAATGGCCAAGACCCCGAAAGCTACCCCCCCCCCCGCCCCGCACTCCCTGCTACCAATTGGACATTCCATGAGCAAGAAATAAATTTCTATTGCACTTAGCCACTGAGGTGTTGGGGCTTTACCAGCTAGAGAGTTAGTGTTAATTCATCTAATACAATGAAGAGAGGAATGCAAGGGAGTTCGCCGGTGGTCCAGTGGCTAAGACTCCATGCTCCCAACGCAGGGGGCCCAGGTTTGATCCCTGGTCAGGGAACTAGATCTCACGTGCCACAACTAAAGATCCCACGTGTCGCAAGGAAGATCCCACATGTTGCAACACAGATCCCACATGCAGCGAAGATCCCGCATGCCAGAACTAAGATCCGGCGCAGACAAATAAATAAATAAACATTTAAAATAAGTAAATAACAGGTATTACTTTAAAAGAGAGAGAAAGGAATGCAAAAATTTGATGTCTACTGTGTACTAGAGCTTGTATATAAATACAGTGCTTTATTTATTCTCCAAACTAAGCCAATGAATTAGCCAGGAGCAGTCCCATTTCATGATGGGGTGACTGAGGATTGACTAAAAATAACTTTCCTTGGATCCACAGACAGTTAGCGGTAGAGTCAGAATTTGAACCTGAATTTATTGACTTCAGAGATGGTATTTTTATAACACATCCTCCTATAATCTTTGGTTGACTTCTAACTGGATGATGAGGGTTACATTCTATTACAGGTTTAAAGCAATAAATCAAAAGACAAAATTTTTGATATTTGAAACCACCGATAACAAACTCTAAAAAGCTAAAACAAAATTTCACAAAACACAGAAGCCCAGGGCCACTTGTGTGGGTAAAGGGGCTTAATTAACTAACAGGTACTGACATTATTGGTACACTTTGGTTCAAAAATGCAGTTAATATACCAAACAATTATCCTGAGTTAGAAAGGAAAAGGAAATTTGATTTGTATACAATGTTTAAGATGGAAGAAAATGATGCAGTTATATTAAACAGCTTTGTTGAAATATAATATACAATAAACTGCACGCTAAGTTGCACGATTTGGTAAATTTTTACATATGTATGTCTGTGCACACGTGTGTGTATGTGGAATATCAGTATGTGAGACCATCACGAAACCATCACCATAATCAAGATAACGAACATATGCGTCCTCTCCAAAATCTCCCTCCTACCAGTTATCAAACCCACTCTTTCTGTTCTAATAGATTATTTCTAAAATTTTGTAGAAATGGAAGCATATAGTATGTATTTTTCTTCCTCTGGCTTATTTCACTCACTATAGTGTATCTGAGAGTCATCTGTGCTGTTGCCTTTACTGTTAGTGCTAACTTACTCCTTTTTATTCCTGAGTAGTGTTCCATTGTGTGTACATACCACAATTTGGTTATCCATTCTCATCTTGATGTATATTTTTCTGCACTTTTTGGCTATTACAAAATAATCTTTTATGAACCCTTATGTGCAAGTCTTTGTTTGGACATATGCTTTGTATGAACATGTTCTCTGGATAAATATACAGGAGAGGCCTTCCCTGGTGGCACAGAGGTTGAGAGTCCACCTGCCGATGCAGGGGACGCAGGTTCGTGCCCTGGTCCGGGAGGATCCCACATGCCGCGGAGCGGCTGGGCCTGTGAGCCATGGCCACTAAGCCTGCGCGCCCGGAGCCTGTGCTCCGCAACGGGAGAGGCCACAACAGTGAGAGGCCCGCGTACCGCAAAAAAAAAAAAAAAAAATACAGGAGACTGATCACTGATCATATGTTAAGTGTGTCTTTAATTTTCCAGAAACCATCATACTGTTTCCAACATTTTTGGACCATTTTACATTTCTACCATAAGTGTATGAGAATTCAAATTCCTCCACATCCTCACTAATACTTGGTATGGTCGATCTTTTTAGTTTCAGGCATTCTAATCCATGTGTAGAGTTATTCCCTTGTGGTGTGGCTTTAATTTGCATTTATCTATAGATGTTGAACATATTTTTAATGTGCTTATTTGCTATTCAAATATCTTCTTTAGTAACATATATTTAAATTTTTGCCTTTTTTTTTTTTTTTTGCTGTACGCGGGCCTCTCACTGTCGTGGCCTCTCCTGTTGTGGAGCACAGGCTCCAGACGCACAGGCTCAGCGGCCATGGCTCACGGGCCCAGCTGCTCTGCGGCATGCGGGATCTTCCCGGACCGGGGCACGAACCCGTGTCCCCTGCATCGGCAGGCGGACTCTCAACCACTGCGCCACCAGGGAAGCCCTTTTTTTTGCCTATTTTTAATTGTTTGTTTGTTTTTTTATTATTCAGTTTCGAGAGTTCTTTATATATTGTGGGCACTAGTCCTTTATATGTTACTTGGAAATATTTTCTCCTAAACTGTGGCTTGTCTTTTCATTCTAAACAGTGTCTTTGCAAGAGGAGAAGTCATTAATTTCTATGAAATAAAGTTTATTATTTTTTTCATTTATGGATCATGCACTTGATATTAGATCTAATAAATCTTTGCTTGGGCTTCCTTGGTGGCACAGTGGTTAAGAATCTGCCTGCCAGTGCAGGGGACACACTGGCTTCCCTGCCAATCCAGGAAGATCCCACATGCCGCGGAGCAAATAAGCCCGCGTGCCACAACTACTGAGCCTGTGCTCTAGAGCCCGTGAGCCACAACTACTGAGCCCATGTGCCACATCTACTGAAGCTGGAGCGCCTAGAGCCCGTGCTCCGCAACAAGAGAAGCCACTGCAATGAGAAGCCCGTACACTGCACGGAAGGGTAGCCCCCACTCACCGCAACTAGAGAAAGCCCGTGAGCAGCAACGAAGACCTAACGCAGCCAATAAATAAATAAATAAATAAATTTATATCAAAAAGAAATCTTTGCTTAAACGAAGGTCACAAAGGTTTTCCCCCTTCGTTTTAGTCAAGAATTCTTACAGTTTTAGATTTTATACTGAGACCTATGATGCATTTTGAGTTCGTTTTTGTATATAATATGAGGATCAACGTGTATTTTTTACATACACATATGCACTTGCTTCAGTGCCATTTGTTAAAAAAACAATCAATCCTCTCTCCACCACGTTACCTTTGCAACTTTTTCAAAAATGAATTGACCATATATGTGTGGGTTTATTTCTGGATTTTGTATTCTGTTACATGGATCTGTGTGTCTGTCTTTATGCCAATACCGCACTGCCTTGATTACCATGGCTTTACTATATAAATCTTGAATTTAGGTTGTATAAGTCCTTCAACTTTGTTCATTTTTTAAAAAGCTATTTTGATATTCTTGGTATTTTGCTCTTCCATATGAATTTTAGAGTCAGAGTATCAGCTTCTACAAAACAGACTGCTGGGATTTCAATTAAGATCTCTTTGAATCTAAAGATCAACTTGGGCATAAATGACATCCTAACATGAACACCATATGGTTCTCCATTTACTTAGGTCTTTAGTTTCTCTCAGCAATGTTCTGTAGTTTTCAGCACACAAATTTTGATATCTATTTTTAAATTTATCTGAAGAATTTCATTTTTTTTTTGGATTCACGGGCCTCTCACTCTTGTGGCCCCTCCCATTGCGGAGCACAGGCTGTGAACTGGATTTAATCTTCCATGTAGACAAGGTTCACAATATTCTTGCAGAAATGGTGATGGGGGGAATGGTATTGGAGACCAACGTGAATGAGATTGTTACACAAATTGATGCACAAAATAAACTGGAGAAATCTGAGGCTGGTTTAGCAGGAGCTCCAGCCTGTGCTGAATCAGCTGTAAAGAATATGAATCTTTCTGAGATCCCAAGAAATATTAACACTGGTGACATCAGTATAAAAGTGCCAAACTGCCTTTTTTTTTTTGCGGTACGCGGGCCTCTCACTGTTGTGGCCTCTCCCGTTGCGGAGCACAGGCTCCGGACGCGCAGGCTCAGCAGCCATGGCTCACGGGCCCAGCCGCTCCGCGGCACGTGGGATCTTCCCAGACCGCGCAGGCGGACTCCCAACCACTGCGCCACCAGGGAAGCCCCCAAACTGCCCTCTTTTAAATAAAAAATTTTAAAGGCCACTCCCAGGTAAAATCCGGGGGAAAAGTCATCTAAGTTTACCATGCAGTTGTTTACCAAAAATAGAGGAGGAGAGTCTTAACTTTTGCTCTTGGATTTAAGTCAAGGTACTGTATGGAAGTTATGTAAAATCAGTATGGAAGTTCATTGTTGCTTTTGTTCCTCAGCGATTTTGAAGAAATTGAGTAGTTCCAGTGTGATTGTTTCTTTATTTTCTAAACTGCATTCCTATGGCCACCCAAGGCATGCCTCTATGTATTGGCTACTGCAGTATTTTGAAAAGTGTTTGGGACATTTCTTTAAATTATGTATAACCCAAAATGTTGGTGTTTTGTATGGATTACAAAAACAGCATTCCTGGGCTTCCCTGGTGGCGCAGTGGTTGAGAGTCCGCCTACCGATGCAGGGGACATGGATTCGTGCCCTGGCCCGGGAGGATCCTACATGCCGCGGAGCGGCTGGGCCCATGAGCCATGGCCGCTGAGCCTGCGCGTCCGGAGCCTGTGCTCCACCACGGGAGAGGCCACAACAGTGAGAGGCCCGCGTACAGCAAAAAAAAAAAAAAAAAAAAAAAAACCCAGCATTCCTTAATTCCTTCTGTTATTTGTCACAATTGTTAAAGAACGAAGTACGTATTGCATGAAAACATTATGATTTTTTTCTCTTAGTTTAAATAAACTCCAAGATAACTGGATTTCTAAAGCACCGTTCTGTTTGCCTGGTATCTACTTTAGCAATAATTTTTTTTACGACCCTCTGACTCAACGAAGTAAATAAAAGTATATTTTATCACGGTTAAAAAATAAAAAGGAGTAATTAAATTTAGTAGGGAAACCTCCCTCTGAGTGCTAAGATGATAATCTATATGAAGTAGGTGCTAGATAAATGTTGCTAGTTTACTGGAAATTTGGTAATTTTCACTTAATTATTCCTGTGATAAATGGAGGAATTTTTCCCCATGGAAAAGGTTCTGCTTAAAAAGACCAATGAAGTAAGTGTATTACACTTGTAAAGAGTATCCCATCCCTTATGCTGCTTTCCTGTCCCCTTGACTATTTAGTTTTGAAACTCAGACACCTGTTCCTATCAAGTCTGGAATGAGCAGCATAGATTTCTGCTCTTCACTGGTGTGAAATTAAAACAGAGTCTCCTGATATTTCAGCCAATTCTTTTTCTTTTCTTTTTTTCCAGTTGATAACAGTCAAGTGAAGAATAATGAAGTGGTCACAAAAATTACCACCTCATTAGAGGTAGTAGAATGTAGACGTCAGCACAGCTCTCATCTTGGACTTCCTGATACTGTGGAGGTATTCGGAAAGAGATTTCAGGTAGAAATGTGAATATTTTTTGTTTCAAGGCTCAGCTCTTCAAATTTTATTTCACAACATAACAACACCTTTGAGTCTGCGTTGCAGGGCAGTGCTCAACGCTTCACACCCCTGGGAAACAAGAGGGTCGAGTTGTGGAGGTGCGAAAGTGCGCGCACACACTCAGCACAGTGCAAGGAAGGCCACCAACTCAGCTTCTGTGAGCAAGATGCAGTGAGCTTTCATGGAGCTGGCAACAGGGAGCCACTGGAATGTCTTGGTCAACAACGAGGGACACTAAATAAAGATCAGATATTGTGGACGGCAGTAACAAAAGAAGAGCGAAATCAAATTTTTAGAGAGTAACATTCTTTAGGGTTGTTTCTATCTAACTATCTATCAATTTATCATCTATCTATCTATCTATCTATCTATCTATCTATCTGCCTATCTGCCATGCCTCGAGGCATGCAGGATCTTAGTTCCCCAACCAGGGATCAAACCGTGCCCCCTGCAGTGGAAGTGCAGAGTCTTAACCACTGGACCGCCAGAGAAGTCCCCAGGGCTGCTTCTGTTTAAATAAAGTCCTGCAAAATATTCAACTTGCTTGCTCTTGAAATCAATAACAGGAAAATGCAGGGAAATAGAAAATGGAGAATTGGAAGAATAAAACGAAGAAACTGGGGAGTTTTGAAGACCTTCTCACTCCTGACAGGATCCTGGTAGGACTGAAACATGACACCAGCCAGAGGGAAGACCATTTCTGACTGGCAGTCATACTTTAGCTTAAGGAAAAAATGAAACAGATTTGGTCAGTTTTAAAGAGTTTGTCATTTTGGCAGAATATTTTTTCCTTTTTTTGCCTTTTTTTGGGAGGGGGTGAGGGTGGGAATATTAAAATTAAAAAATATTCTTTGAGAAAGTATAAAAGAGCATTATTTCACATTTACAATAGCCTGAGAAATGCACTAATTTTTTATGTGTATTATGTTCCCTGGAGCAGAAATTCAGAAAGATCAGATTTAATTTTTAAAAATCCTCATCTGTCGAGAACCAATACATTTATAAAATACAAAATGTGCTCAAAGGTCACAGCAATGTTACCTTTCTAGAAGAGTTTTAAATGTTTACTCATTTTCAGTACTCATCTCCCCAGAGACCAACAGCAAATATTTTGCAGTCCAGCTCCAGACAACAGTCTCTTTATAGAAGTTGAGAAAGAGAATCAAGGGTCAAGGGTTTAGTCATCTACATATTAGAGGTCAAGTGGTCTGCCAGAGTGCAAAGGAGGCCACGTATCCTGGGACACCCTCTAGCCTCTCATCTATCTCTGCTTTTAGTATTCCTCAAATGGCACTCAGGCATCAGTGAACTATTTGAGGCCACTTGTCTTTGAGCGGCCCCTCCTCAGATAATCAGTCTGTCAACCCTGGTGCCTTTGTCAGGTTGGGGACGGAGCTGGCTTCTTCCAGGACCTTGCTCTTCTACATGATTGCTGATGTGTTTCAAACATTGCTGGAGACATGGTCTTAAAGAGTTTTCCATTGGCTGGTCCAGCTAGACATGTCTAGTAGGTGTCCTCACCTCGGAGGCAGTGGTTATTGCCCACATTCTTTTCCTTTCTCTCCAGAAGGGGATCCATGACATAAGAAGATAATCAAGTGAGGGACGAGGCCACAAAAGGCACGGACAGATAAGAGGGCTATTCATTCGTGGAGAGTTCTAGGTCCTTGTGTTTGAAAAGCACTGGCTTTGAGGAAATCCTGAAATGGGGATTGGGTCATACCTGGAGCGAAAGCTTTGTGATGAGAACTAAGTAGATGATGGAGTGGATGATTGTGGGATTTCATAAGTTAGTATACGTAATGGCACTGGGCAAAACTCCCACCTTCCACCTACTCTGTACCCACACTAGGCAGATGTGTGAGTCTAGAGATGGACACAGCCATGCTGCCCCATCTCTGAAGATGCTGAAGACCACTAAGCACAGTTGGTCCTTACTGCTGCCCAGTTATTCTACTACATTTACCTGTTGCTCTCTCACCACCCCACATTCACCAGATCCCCAGATGACTAGAGCTTATGACAGTCAGGAAATGACCATTTGATTGGGTTCTGCACGACACCTTCCCCCACTCTGCAAAATTCTGGAATAAAGAGTAATGGTTCCTACGTCACTAACATGCAGGTAAGCTGCTTGACTTCTCCTATAGAATGTGGTCCAATTCTTTTGAGAAGAGCCTAGGTGTTTTCTTCTGGGCAGTTTATTGTCTAGCACAGCTGCTCCAAGTGCCACGTTAACCATCCATCTTATTTTCATCTCCCTTGTTTGTTGCCTCTTCCCTTCTTTGCTCCTAATACTTTTGCATATGTTGGCCCCCAGAGCTTCCTGGAATCCATTACATCTGCCAACATTACTTGGTTGAGATATCATTTGTATTGATGTCCCCAACAAGTACATTGAATAGAAAGTCTCAAACTAGGTTATATCATCATAAAATCTTAAAACACTGTTGGTAAAAGAAGAAAGTATTCTCTGGAGAAAAAAAGAAACATGTCTTAGACTAAGAATGGCACTGTCCTTCTAAAATGGCAACCTTGAAGAAGAGAGTAGAGAATTGACTCCCAAATGAGTCCTGTTAAAGGACTTAATGTAGATGTTCACAGGCAAAAAAACAAACAAAAAACCAAACCCTCAAAAGTTTGTTATATGCTTCACACCACATGTAACAATGAACTCAAAATGAATCACGAAATTAACTATAAAACCTAAAACTATAAAAATTCTAGACAAAAACAGAGGAGAAAGTCTTTGGGACCTGGAGTTATGTGAAGAATTCTTAGTTATGACACCAAAAGCACAGTCCATACACACACACACACACACACACACACACACACACTTACTTTACTTCATCAAAGTTTAAAACTTTTGCTCTGTAAACAACACTGTCATGTGAATGAAAACAAAAGACAGAGCCTAGAAAGATTTTTTGCACATCACATATCTGACCAAGGAACTGTATCTAAAATGCCTGCCGAACACTTAAAACTCAATAAGGAAAGAAACAACCCGATTACAAACTGTATAAAATATTTGAACAGACCCTTCACTAAAGAAGATATACAGATGGTAAATTCGGCCATAAATAAAATTTCAATATCATTATTCATAAGGGAAATGAAAATTAAAAACACAACGTGATACCACCAAAATGCCAAGGACCAAGAACAATGCACAATACCAAATGATAATGAGGATGTGGAACAAGTAGAACTTTCATGCGTGGCTGGTTGAAATGCAAAATGTTACAGCCCTTCAGAAAAGTGTGTAGTGGTTTCTTATATATTCAAATGTATACTTGCCATGTACGGAGCAACCCTCATCCTAAGTATTTATCCAAATAAAATGAAAACCTATGTTCACACAATAGCTAATATGTGAATGCTTATTGGCTATATTCATAATTGTCCAAAATAAAAATAAACCAATGTTCTTTAGCTGGTGAAAGGATAAGCAAACTGTGGTACATCCATACAGAGGAATAGCGCTCAGTAATAGAATGAACTCGTGATACACGCAACACAAATGAATCCCAATGACGTTAAACTAAGTGAGAGAAGCTAGATTCAAACTCTACATATTGGATGATTCTATTTACCTGACACATCTGTAGGAAATGTGAACACATCAGAAGTTGCCAGGAATTGAGGAGAGGGGGAGGAGTTGCCTGCAAAGAGGCAGCACAGGGAATATTTGGGGATAACGGAACCATTTAGTATCTTGTCTTGTTTACACTTTTGTCAAAACTCAAAGAATTTTACACCAAAGTCAATTATAGTGTATGAAAATGAAAATGGCAACACCAAAAAACAGTGAACAGAAAGATAAGAAACACCATAAACTATTTGGTTTGGTTAAAACATACAAATAAAAAGGATCGGTACAATTCATAGAAAGATGGGTGCTAAAAAAATCCACACAGATATACATTCTAGTGAAACCTCATAACACTAAGAATAAACAAATTTAAGCCTGAGAAAGACAGAGGCAGAGAAAGAGAGAGGATATCAAACTTACAAAACAAGCAAAATCCCACTGATGGTAGATTTATAAACAATTAACATATAGCCCTATACCCGATCAATCTGTTACTCAATTGTGGTATAAAATAAAGATAATGTAAGCTACAATGACAGTTCACTTTTTTAAAGTTTTTTTTTTAATTTTTATTTTATATTGGCACTTAAATTTTTTTTTGAAATATGGTCGATTTACAATGTTGTGTTCGTTTCAGGTGTACAGCAAAGTGATTCAGTTCTACATATATATGTATATATCTTCTTTTTTAGATTCTTTTCCATTATAGGTTATTATAAGATACTGAGTATAGTTCCCTGTGCTATACAGTAGGTCCTCATTGTTTATCTAGTGTACATATAGTAGTATGTATCTGTTAATCCCAAGCTCCTAATTTATCCCTCCCCCGCTCCCCTTTGGTAACCATAAATTTGTTTTCTATGTCTGTGAGTCTATTTCCGTTTTGTAAATGACTACATTTCTATCATTTTTTTAAAATTCCACATATAAGCAGTATCATATGATATTTGTCTTTGTCTGACTTATTTCACTTAGTTGGATAATCTCTAGGGTCATCCACATTGCTTCAAGTGGCATTATTTCATTCTTTTTTATGGCTGAGTAATATTCCATTGTGTATATATACCACATCTTATTTATCCATTCATCTGTCTATGGACACTTAGGTTGTTTCCATGTCTTGGCTATTGTAAACAGTGCTGCTATGAACATTGGGGTGCATGTGTCCTTTCAAATTATAGTTTTCTCCAGATCTATGCCCAGAAGTGGGATCTCTGGATAATATGGTAACTCTTTTTCTAGTTTTTTAAGGAATCTCCCTACTGTTCACTTTTGATGTCCCCTTTGTGAGGAAATTTCTTGAGGTTGTCCTCCACAAAACAAGGGTAAAGATCAAGGAAGAGAAGCACTGCAATTGCGTTAGGAATGCAGTGAAACAAACATTGGAATGATTTGCTTGTAAAAGCCTAGAAAGGAATTGGTTCAAATTAGATCCCTAAGACAATGAACTCCAAGAAGGATATCTTTTAAAAGAATGGGATACATTCCAATTAACAGATGAAATAATAGGTAACTGGATATTCTTAGTGTTATATTGAAGAATGCATATATTTATTCTCTCAGCCACAAAAATGTAGGGAAAATGAAAAATTCTAAAAAAAAAAAAAAGAACTATACTAAAAGGCCATGGTGAATTTATAAAACAAAATAAAATAAGGCATGATTTCAGGCAACTTAAGAAGTATATTAAAAGTACATTTGTTTGGGATTTAAGCAGCATTCTTCTCAAGAGGTCCTGGGTATGTGACATTGGACATGAAGAGATTAAAATGGTATCCTAGACCAGAGTGTTCTTTCTTGGGCAGTAGTTACATAACTGTCATTACATGCTATTTACTGAGTTTCAAGAATCAACTTATACAATATATAACTATATATATAACTACATATATATAACTATATATATGTATACCATTGGTATTTCCTTTGTAAAGATAAAGCTATACCTGACAGGATTTAGAAGGTGGATATAAGGAAGGTGAGGAGAGCTAGTACCATCAACTGAAGGAGATACTGTCTGCAATTAATGGATCACGATTACAAAATCAAGCAATGACTGAACTAAAATAGAGGCATACATTGATAATAGTGCAGTTCGATCCCAAACCACAATAAAGCAAATATCATAACGATGAAAATGTTTGAAATATTGTGAGAATTACTAAAACATGACATAGACCCACTGTGAGCAAATATGGTTGGAAAATGGAATAAATAGACTTGCTCGAAACAGTACTGCCACAATCATCATTTTGTAAAAAAACACAGTACATGTGAAGTGCAAGAAAGTGAAGCCCAATAAAACAAGGTATGCCTGTAATAATATAACTAATAAAATTGAGAATATTATGAGACAGCTAGGTGGGGGTATTTGAATTTTAACTAACTCTTACTCATTTGTAGGAGAATCAAAATTTTGTTTAATAAATCGAGAAATGTTTTTATATTATTAATAGTTACAGGTAGAACCACCAGAAGAGACACTAGAAGAAATTTACAGAATGCCTGCTTGTCAGTAGCAGGATTGGAAATGGTGGGGCATGACATGAAATGTTATAAATTCTTTAATACTATTTAATTTTTACCATGCATATGGGTTAGCTTGGAAAAATCAAACAATAAGCAAAATTTGGAATGAATTGTAAGTAAAAATGACATAGGAGGTAATTATAAAGGTAGGAAAGATGACTGTAATCAAACATGACTCCCTCATTTCCAAAATACCTGGAGAAAAATAGATATGATCTAATAGGGAGAAACTCTTCAGTGAACTAATATTCAATGGGGATGAAACATTCTAACATTAGTACGGTCAAAAATTATTCTGAATTGACAGAGCAAAGCTTCTAAAGAAACAAAATGAGTTTCAAAGCTGGCTTTCTGCTGAGCTCAGATTTTGAAAATTACAATTTTAAATGCTATGAAGTGAAGCACAGAACCAAGGATCTATGAAAGCATGGTCCAGACTCCATTTTTATGATTTTAGTATCAGGGAAACAGAAAAATTGGAAAAGACCAAAGATGGCCTAAGCACAATCATTTAGGTAGATGGCGTAATGTTACCAAACTACTTGTCTTATTTTCAGTGTCCTTTCTGTCATTACTAATATTTTTTAATCAAAGAGAAAGGTCTGCAACACAGAAAAGTTTTTAAAACTTTATTAAGTGAGAGCTGAAGTCTAATGAAGATGAGATACAGTAAGTCATCCTTAGATACTTAAAATGTGTTAAAATAAAATATGCTAAGGGAACTTTCAGACAATTGAAGAAATAGTGTCAGTAATCTTTGTTTTAAAAAAAATCCTGGATATAGAGAGAAGTGTTGGGTGACTTTAGATTTACTAATGTCACCATAGTGTTTTTTCAAAAGGGGATAAAAAAAAGTTGTGTTATTAAATATTGCCAAATTTCACATCGGTCCCCAGGAAAATTCTACAAAGGACTGTGAAAAAGATGATTTAATAAATCACTTAAGAAGTTGATCATCAATATAAACAAATATACAGGCATAAGGCGTAAATTCTCATGGACTAACATGTAATAAGATAGGATTATTGACTAGATCAAAAGAAACTTACAAATACCGGGAAGGTATCTTAATTTTCAGTAATTCATGTAAGTACTGTAGGGGGAGGAAAACTTTTCTTCCTTCCTTCTAGGTTCTTTGGCTGGTCTAATAACTAAGTTGATGTAAGACAGATTAGCAGGAGAAAAACAAATTTAATTTTGTATGTACAGAATCTATAAAATGAGACTAAAAAAAGTGACCCAAGCAGGCAGCTTTTATACCTTTTAGACAAGGAAAAAATAAATCTGTGAGGCATTGACAAGTAAAAGGGGTTTGAGCTTGGGGTACCAAGTTAGTGAAGAAGTAACAATGTGTTTTTATACAACTTTCTTGGCCCTAAATTCCCTATCTCTGGTGAGAAGGATGTCTTCTACCTCCTGGTATAGGGAGGATACCCTTCACGTGGGAGATTTATTTCATGCTTCCAGGGAGGGGCAAAGGAAGTCAGCGTGTCCATCTTGCACTGGTTGTTTCTTAAGTAACTTCAAAATAATCAATGGAATATTACTCAGCCAGAAAAAAGAGCAAAATAATGCCATTTGCAGCAACGTGGATGGACCTAGACATTTTCATACTTTCGTAAGTAAGTCAGACAAAGACAAATATCATATAATATCACTCATATGTGGAATCTAATTTTTAAAAAGATGATATGAATGAACTTATTTACAAAAGAGAAACAGACTTACAGATATCAAAAAGAAGCTTATGGTTACCAAAGGGGAAATGTGGCAGGGAGGGATAAATCAGGAGCTTGGGATTAACATATACACACAGGGAACTCTACTCAATATTCTGTGATAACCTACATGAGGAAAGAATCTGAAAAAGGATGAATATATGTATATGCATAACCGAGTCACTTTACTGTACACCTGAAACTAACAAAACATTGTAAATCAACTATACTCCAATAAAATTTCAAAAATAAAGAATAAAAAATAATCAACATGCCAAAGTGGCTTATTTTGGGGTGGCATAGTCTGCTCCCCTTCAGTACATCACTCATAGCCTGTGGACAAGATTGAAAACTGTGGCCTATATTATAGTCCGATTAGTTGAAATCATATTTAACTGAACAATATTATCCGGAAAAGTGTTGATGAATGCAATTTATCAGTCACTGAAGATGACATGCAGAAAACTCTATAGTTACATAGAACAGGGTTCTCCCATGTCCTTTTTACAACTGGATTTTGTCACTACACTGACTAAAGAAGCCAAGCTGGTTAAGTCTACAAAGCCACAATTCTGTTAGGATAGGCGCTGCATCAGAGGACCGATGAACTACTCCTAAGTCCTGGCATGCTCAGACAATGAGCTACAACAACATGAAACAATAGGAATAAATCTTAGGGCCTCTTGTTAGAATGTTTTTTCTTAAAATTTTAAAAGATCACTTGAGTAAGCAGATGGGGAAATTTTACTGACAGTTTATTTTTTAAAAATGACAAGCTTAATATCAGCTCAATGTGAAGCCAAAGTAGGCATGCCAACCTTAAAATTTAATGTAAGATAAAATTTCATTAGCAGACATAATAGCTCTTTGATCTGGGGAATTGAGCCTTTTAGTATTTACAGCTTATCTCAGTCAATGGCTGAAGGGTTAAAATTCAATCTGCTAGTTATATTTCAAGTTGACTGATAAGAAAATGGAATATGTCCAGAGTAGGACAAGCAGAATGGTACAGAAACTAGAATCCATACTACATAAGAAAAAGTTGAAAACACAGCGACCAGTTAGCCAAGATGGTAGAGATTTGTTCATCTTGTATTTTCCATTGCTAATAAAGTTGTCAGTAAATGCTCATGGAAAGATTAAATTCGTTGTGTATAATATAAAGGTATATACAAGAGCGATTACATTCCTCTAAGACAAAGAGGTCTTTTTTACATATAAATATGTCACATACAAATGGGCTTTTGCTCCTTGCCTTGCATTGAGATCTACCCTTTTGTGATACCTCAAACATTATTTCCTTTGTCTTGGGCACTTAAAAGTGAGTCACACTTTACAAAGAAGCATGGTTTTTATAAACAATCTCACCAAGTAAACTTTCTGGAAAGTGATATCATGAACAAACAGTTGAAGCCTTGTCCACACAATATTATTCAGAATTAACTTATCAGATTGGCCTTTAACTAAAATAAAGGCACTTGTCTGGGACCTGAATGTTCATGATGTTGTTTGGTGTTTATATCCTTTAGTTCAGTATTTGGTAACAAGGACTCTATTTGACGGGATTCCCAGATGTATTCACGAAAGCATGTTCATTCCATTGTTTCTCATATTAAGTTCAAGCCTTAGCCCAGACATAAAGTTCTGTTTTTTTAGGCGTTCTGGAGGTGCACAAAGAGAAACTTTTTTTCTGTTGTCAAAACCAAAATATATATTGTTTGTTTATTTTGACATTTTCCAAGAAGGCAGAGAAGGGTGATATTCGGGCAGAGGTGGCAATACGCTACCCCTCTTCGAAATTCCTCCTGGTATTCAGGGAATTTAATCTTGGTGCCATTCTGGACTGAAGTTGTCTCAGGGACAGTAAGGTCCGAACATACTCAACCTTCAATTTTAGGCAGATAATACTCTATAATACTCTATTTTATGCAGATAATACTTTATGCTCTATACTTCAAATATCTGAAATCCCCTATCTGGGGAAAAAAACAAGAATATCTCCTAAATTTGGTCAGCCTTCTGTATTCTTTATCCCAAATAATGGTGTCACAACCTAGCCAGTTTCTCAAGCTGAAACCACAGAGGGATCTCCCATTATTCACTCTCCTTCATGTCACACATCCAATATGGACACTATTCCCAGAAATGTCTAGGAAATTCCCTCCAATCTGCCACTGCTAAAATCAGGCTCTAGATTATTGCAAGATTATTCCAGGTTATTTCTAGATTATTTCAAGAGCCGCCTACATTTCTCATATGAGATCTTTTATAATCTGTCCTCGACAAATACCACCACTTCCTATTACATATGACCATATGCTCCAGTTACACAAAACTAACCACCGTTCCCAGGATATACTGAACTCTTTTATAACTCCCTGCATTTCAGCTGTCAGTAATGACCCTTTTTTTCTCCTGTGAGCTCTAAGACAAATCTTCAATTCCATAAGCAGATGCTGAGAACTTCACGCATATGAGTGTCTAAAATACTGCAAGTACTAAGATTAGGTATGTTTTCACACTACGGTAGAAAGAAGCAATCCAAAAAAAAAAAAAAAATCTAAAAATATGTGTCCTAACAAAGGTATATAAAAGGCAGGGAAGTGGACAAGGAAAAAAGTGAACATTCTTTTGTTTTGTTTTGTTTTGAGGTAGGGAGGGGCTCAGAGAGGAAGACACATTTGAATAGGAAATTGAAGGATTGTAGAGGGTGAATAAGACTTTGCAAGGCCGATATGAAGAATAAGAGAAGTCCTGGCAGAGACAACTCCCCATAGTATAAAACCTAATACATACGTACAAGAAAACAGAAGTCATTTGTTAGTTTTGGAGCATAAAGAACTTGGGGATACAACTGAAGAAATAAGAAGGAGTCTGATTAAGTTAGGCCTTAGATACTTGCTAAGGAGTTGAGACATTGAGACTTGACTCGTAGGTACCAAGGAACTATGTTGCATTTTAAGCAAGAGAATCAGAAGAATATTTGCAGTTTTATAAGATTACTCTGGTAATCTTTAAAAAGCAGACATTTTGAAGGCAGTCAAGGCTGGAGGTTGAAAGAAGCCATGGTCTGGTCCAGATTTGGAAAATAAAGGTTGTCATATGGCAGGGGGATCAAACAAAGGGGATGCATGATTAGGATATTAATTAGCTTGAGTCAACAGTATGTACAGGTTGATTACAATGCGATGTTAAAGCCTGAGGACAGTCTGTGCTAAGTTCTGAGTTTCTGGATTCTGTGAAAAGGTGGATGGTGTCACCATTACTGAAAAGACCAGAGAACCAGCCCAGTAGGGGAAAATGAGCTGAGCCTTGACTATCCTGTGTCTTAATGTTGTTGCCTCCAAGAGGTGAAGCGGGGGGACCATTGGAAATTTGATTCCCCACCACTGCCACTGGACTGCCACGAGGGCAGTTGTACCCAGTGGAGCGACTCTGCAAAGGAACCAAGGAAATCCGAACATGTTTGCCGTTACTGGCTAAATGGCAATCGTTGGAAAATTCCTTTCTTTTTACACATTCCTCCATGGTAAATTGTCTCTGTGGTTCTGTACCTTTCAAAAACGTTGATGTGGTCTGAGGTTTTGTAGCTAGGTTAGGTTCTCCGTACAAATTTTCCTCAAAATGCATGTGAATAAACACCTATGGGAACTTGAACTGTGGTCTGACAAGCTTTCATCTGGGTTCCCAGAGCATAAGACAGCACAGAGCATAAGATGATAGAATCATATGTGGCATATCGTTTGCACTCTATAAATGCTATCCAATAAATTTTTCACTTGAAAAAAAACTGTAATTCTTTACAATTGCATTAACGAAGCTTTGATGATACGACAGCTATTAAATTTTACTTCATTAACAGAAAAAAAAAGCAAACTGATAGAGTGATTCTCTCTGCCTTGTCCTTCCTCCTCTCTTAGTGACCACCAGCAACAGCACAGTTTTCTTTCTTTTTTTTAATAAATTTATTTATTTATTTATTTTTGGCTGTGTTGGGTCTTCGTTGCAGTACGCGGGCTTCTCATTGCTGTGGCTTCTATTGTTGCGGAGCATGGGCTCTAGGCGCGTGGGCTTCAGTAGTTGTGGCACGCGGCCTCAGCACTTGTGGCTCGCGGGCCCTAGAGTGCAGGCTCAGTAGTTGTGGTGCATGGGCTTAGTTGCTCCACAGCATGTGGAATCTTTCTGGACCAGGGCTCGAACCCGTGTCCCCTGCATTGGCTTGTGGATTCTCAGGAAAGTCCCAACAGGGTTTTCTTAGCAACAGTTATTGCCAGGAAGTATACTGCTGTTAATCATTATCTTGAAAACTGCAATTATCCCCAAACCTTAAATTCCTTAATTTGGATATGCTATTTTCTCTTTGTTTTGTAACCCCTTGAGTCATATGCTGCCTACATGGGAGTATTTATCAAAGTTTATTTAAGCTTTGTTAAGGAGAAAACCACAGGCCTAAGATGGCATCACTTGTGCTAAAACCTATGAAACTAAACTTAGATTTAATACCTGACCTCACTGTAGTTTCAACCTGCCCCAGGAATGTAATCTTAATGTAGGCAGTGTGGAATTTTCTGGTCAGCACCACATGGACCCTCTCCAAAGGAAGGAGAAGTAATCTGTGTGGTGAAAGACACTCACCCTTCTCCCCAAAGAAGGTGACTTCTGGCCTGAAAGAGCCTTTATTTTGCTAATATCCTTCTTGCCCCACCCTCCTTCTGCCTACAAAAAACTTCCATTTTCTACAACCCCTTGGAGCACCCTTCTATTTACTGGATGGGATGCTGCCGGATTCATGAATTGCTCGATAAAGCCAGCTAGATCTTCAAATTTACTCAGTTGAATTTCCTTTTTTAACAGCTTGGCTAGCCAAATTGTGCGTTAGGATCACCCCCATGAAATTGATGGAACCATTCAAGTAAGTGCTGTTTCTTGCAATTCGTTCGCGATTTATTTTGCATGGCAATTTTATCAGCTGTTTTTGATTTCATAAAAGTGCCTTTACTGATTTAAAAGCAGATAGCTATGTTTTCTATTTTTATCTATAAACAGCTTTATATGCCCCATCAGAGCAAGCACTCAAAACAAAAACCCAAAACTTTAAGTACAAATCAGATATGCTTCTCAATACATAATTGCAAAGTGCTGCATTTTTTACAAAGTTTATTTTATACTTTTCTACTTGGATTCTCTCTCATACCTGCTCGGTCCCTGGCCCTGTTTATAACACCTGACTCTCCTATACCAACCTGTCATTGGAAGCACTGGTTGACATCAAGCACTTACCTATCATTCCTTGTTCTGTCTACAGGAGCTGATTTTCTCTTGCCTCTAGCCTAGGTTGTTACTTGGATCACTGCCAAGAGTCCTTCATTCTTGCTTTTTCCTGTTGTTTGTCTCCCGGCCAGTCTTCTCTCTCACACAAGGAAGGTCATGCGTGTCTCCATTACGGCTCCTAACCCATCCGACCTCTATATATTCCAGTAGCTCATCTTGTGTCTGCACTTTCCAACTGAGTTTCTGTCTGCTGAAAGAAGTGAATGACAAGTTAGTGGTTTATTTGGGTTTTCTTCTACCCAACGACTGAAATTAATGAGATTATGGGAAATTTTATGACGTAATTTAATTAACAGAAAACCACACCGAGGATGTTAAGCTAATTTGGTAAATGCATCTGAAAGGGTTTCTTCTTTGGCATCAAACCCTCAGCACTTTGAAAGCCTTCCTTCGGATTGCGTAGCTAAAGGTACGGGGAAGCTATTATACAGCCTCCATCCTATGGCCTCAGCTCCTGATCCTAGTTTCCTGGCTCGTGTGGTTCCACCATCATAAAAGCTCAAGTGAATGGTCAGTTTCGCACGCATCTGGGAGCAAGGCAACTTGGAAGTAGCTGGTATGTCCTTAGAAGTTTGCTGGTCTTTTTTAATCACTTGAACTGTGTAGGTTAGTAATAGAACACCTACACTGATATAAGAAAAGGAAATTATTAGAGTTTTATTTGGGGTTTTCTCTGGGGATAGAGGAGAAATTTGAAAATAGGAAACAACTAAACAACCCAAACAACTAAAAGTTTTACTTTTCATACCCTCAAAAATACTCTTTTAAATTTCTGTCTAAAATTCAAATTGTGGTTGTGATATTTCATAAAGTCATAATAATATATAAGAGAAACAGAAAACTTTGTGTATAAATAACAGTGAAGAAAAACCCTCCTTCTGTGATTATTGCTGCTTGGAAAACTCTAGCTTTTTTATTAGTGTCCTTAGAACCCAGGAATAAACAAAAGAAGATTCTGATTTCATGGTGATATTGCTTCTGGACAAAATGAATCACTTACCATTTCTAGGACATTGTAGGACATGATTAGATTTGTAATTTAAAATATATTACACGGGCTTCCCTGGTGGCGCAGTGGTTGAGAGTCCGCCTGCCGATGCAGGGGACACGGGTTTGCGCCCCGGTCCAGGAAGATCCCACATGCCGCGGAGCGGCTAGACCCGTGAACCATGGCCACTGAGCCTGCGTGTCCGGAGCCTGTGCTCCGCAATGGGAGAGGCCACAACAGTGAGAGGCCCACGTACCGCAATAAATAAATAAATAAATAAAAATAAAAAAAGAATAAAATAAAATATATTACACATCTGAACTATTGAAAGTTTAGTTGGAGGGGAAAAAAATCAGAGATAGCTAAACAAAAATAAAGTAAAAAATAATCCCAAAACTGAGCTGAGGACTTTCAAGGCTCCACTAGACTTTCCACAGAAATGAAATACTGTTCAACTAAGGCAATACCAAATGGAAACATTTCTAAATTAAAAGACACATATACACATAGAAAACAATGATCACCAACTGGTATCAAAATAGGAGTTCACTGAAAATTGTTTGATGGAGTAACGCATGCTTTGTTAGGATTTATCTAAATTGTTATTTAAAAATCTTCCTGAACAAACTATGAGGTACATTAATACATGAAACTGAGAAACTATTTTTTAAAAAGAGATGTCAGTGTATCTTTTCGAATTAGAGTTTTCATTTTTTCTAGATATACGCCCAGGATTGGGATTGCTGAATCATATAGCTTTTTTTTTTTTTTTTTTTTTGCGGTACGCGGGCCTCTCACTGTTGTGGCCTTTCCCATTGCGGAGCACAGGCTCCGGACGCGCAGGCTCAGCGGCCATGGCTCACGGGCCCAGCCGCTCCGCGGCATGTGGGATCTTCCCGGACCGGGGCACGAACCCATGTCCCCTGCATCGGCAGGCGGACTCTCAACCGCTGCGCCACCAGGGAAGCCCAGCAACTCTATTTTTATTTTAAGGAACCTCCATACTGTTCTCCATAGTTGCTGCACCAATTTACATTCCCACCAACGGTGTAAGAGGGTTCCCTTTTCTCCACACCCTCTCCAGCATTTACAGTTTGTAGATTTTTTGAGGATGGCCATTCTGACCGATGTGAGGTGATACCTCACTGTAGTTTGGATTTGCAGTTCTTTAATAATTAGTGTAGGTTCTGGGTTTGGATCCTCAAGTATCTGCAAGGGGTTGGTGGCATATCATTAGCTACTGATTTTAGAATTAACTGTTAGGGCCACAGCCCTGAATAAAGTCATGAAATTTTAAACCTTTTCATCTATGTTCCTCCTCATCCTCACATTCCTCACTTTTCTCTCAAATATTCCGTTAAAATATCAGCCCTTACTCCTTCCTAATCAAAGTTTGAAATCACAAACAATAACTAACAGCTGAGACTATTATGTCCTTCTTAGTATCACTTAGGTTTTAATAAGAATTCACACCATAAACCAAAAAAAGTGAAGTTTTTGGTAAAGTTTCATGGCAGTTAGATGGCTTTTCGACATCTCTAAAATTGCCTCACCTAAGCAGTTGCCTGTCCTATCTTAAGCCAGTTGTGGTTAAGAGTAAACTTCCACAGCAGTAAATTATTTGGTAAGAAATATTTGCTATTCTTATACATACTCAAAAAGCCATTTGGAGTGGGGCGAAAAATGTCACAGTATAACTATCACTGTGGGTCCGAAAATGCTTTACTTATTTATATAATTGCAAATATTTTATACTAAAAAGGCAACAATATGTATATATTCAAATAACTTTATGTAAATTATTTTTCACAATACATTTTTTTCAGATCTTTGAAAGTTTATTAATAAGTAGCCTTAGAAAATCAGGGTTTTTAAATTGGAGGTAGTACTTTTAAATCTTCAGCACTTCCAAAATGTATTCATGATTAAAAGTCCCAAAGAAAGTAAGATAACTTTTAACTCAGAACAAACTTAAGCCAATTATTTTTCTATTTTAATTCAAACAATTATTTATAATCCATTGATTATATTACTGCTTCCTAAACATCAGCATTTGCGTAACTCTTCCACAGTTTTGGGCTGTATGTATGTGTGTCCCACATATACTTTTGCTTACTCTATACTTTGTTACCCTGTATTAAAATACATGTATTTAAAATAATTTTGTATCACTGCCATGCATTTAAAATGATCTCACTTGCCCTAAGTAGAGGGATTATAAATGCAAATATGATTAAAACCAAGCTTTTATGTTGAAGACTATATAAGTAATGCTAAATCTAGTCAATTTGCAAAACTGCACATCAAAAATTACGTTACTCAGTGAGAAAAAATGATAATGTTTTTGATTAGTCAGTGATAAAGGCACATGTGGTTTAGCATAAGGTGAAGATGAGGTTCCTGAATAAAATACTTTTGCTTTTTAAAGTTTTTATGTTAAATAAAGAATCAGAACTTTGCATATGGGATCAGAAAGCAAAATAATTACTTTTTTCTCTAACATAGTTGGATACTGAGCGTTAGCTCCTGAGAAGATATGTGACCTTTATTAGACTTTTATTTCAAATTGTCATCTGAAGTAATCTACAGAATGAATGAATGTAGTTATATCAGTACTTTGCCCACACATTGTAAGAAAACGATTCATTCTCCACTCACCAGTGCCTTCTGACTGAGAAAAATGTTTATCAAGAACCTTTTCCAAATATTTCAAGTGTCTTTTTACAATAATTCCAATGGTTTTTAGCAAACTCTTCAAAAAATTTCATAAGCAGATTAGAGAAGATATCAATTTGATCAAGGAGGTAGGTGTACTTCTACTTATGTAATGCTTACATGCTTTTTGACTTCATACTTAAGCAAACTTAACTTGTAAAGAAGTTATGATGTCGTTAGGAAGCTAACAATATTCTAGTTCTCATGATTCCTGGCTCATGGTAAGCTTGCACTTCACTGCCTTCTTGAAATTCACCATGTGACTTGCTTTGGTGAATGGAATGATGTGCGTCACTTCCTGGTGGAAGCTTTAAGGGCCAGTGCCCAATTCCTTATATTTTCTTGCCCCTGCCATGGCAAATGGCAGTGCTTTGATAGTGGCAATCTGTCCCATCAGGTTCTAAAACAGCACTATTTACAATTGTCAAGACATGGAAGCAACCGAAATGTCCATCTACAGATGAATGGATAAAGAAGATGTGGTATATATATATATATATATATATATATATATATACACACACACACACACACACACACACACACACAATGGAATACTACTCAGCCATAAAAAGAATGAAATAATGCCATTTGCAGTAACATAGATGGACCTAGAGATTATCATACTAAATGAAGTAAGTCAGAGAAATATAAATACCATGTGCTATCGTTTATATGTGGAATCTAAAAAAATGATACAAATGAACTTATTTACAAAATAGAAACAGACTCACGGACATAGAAAACAAACTTATGGTCACCAAAGGGGAAAGGTGGGGAGGAGGGATAAATTAGAAATTTGGGATTAACAGATACACATCACTATATATAAAATAGATAATCAACAAGTACCTGCTGTATAGCACAGGGAACTATACTCAATATCTTGTAATAACCTATATGGGAAAAGAATCTGAAAAACAATGTAACTGAATCACTGTGCTGTACACCTGAAACTAACACAACATTGTAAATCAACTATACTTCAATTAAAAAAAAATCACACACACACACACAGAGAGAGAGAGAGAGAGAGAGAGAGAGAGAGAGAGAAAGAAAGAAAGAAAGAAAGTCATTTTCACCAGCCTTGGAATACCAGTGCTGAATACCCTCTGGCATTGTGGAAGGCACCGCATAGGTACTTTCCTCTCTAATGGTCCCTGCTCACCTACTAAAAGATACGTCTTCAAAGCAAAAAAATAAAAAATAAAATGAAGGCCACTGTTGTGGACCTGGGTTCTAGCCAAACTGAGTAGGACACAGACTCATGTTTTCAAGTCAAAGAATATGGGGGATTATTTATCACCACAGCTTCATCTAACCCATCCTGACTAATCCTCATCCATTCAGACTTTTCGAATGAGCCATTATTTGTACAAAATTAATTTGCAAATTCCTGCATAAAAATCTTACTGATTAAATATTTCTTCCAGAGAAAGGTAAAGTTCTAATCACCAGATAAAACACTGTATATTTTCTGAGAGTCAACATAATTCAGTCTGAAAGAGCAGGTTTTTAAACATTAAAATGTTTTTTAAACATTCCCTATCTCTTCACAAACAGTCAAGAATTTGGAGGTCTACCCTTAATGCAGATGAAAATTTTAACTGATGAAAAAATATTTTTCCTAAAAAACTGTATATAACTAATGGGACCAAAAATTCCTTATGTGTTCAACACAGAATATAATTTGCTTCTGTTGTAACAACTTAAACGCCTGCAACAGGTTTTCTTAGCCTAAGACCAAATACATCTTTAGTGTCAGTGCTTAACTCAGTTTATCACGTTTATTCTATGTTACTAGTTGGGATGGAGCTTTCAAATTATTTAGAAATCTCTAATCATAGCTATTTTCAATGGTTGAATGAAAAAAGTCTTCATGGAATTCTTTATTCACTCATATCTGCAAAATAGTTGTTAATGAACTGTACATGGCCACACTTAAAGATAGTGATCATTTCTTTGGTTTCTGCCATATCTAGAATTTTAAAATAAACTTTATTTTTTGATGAAAGCACTTTATCAATCACTGTATTTATTCCATTCACAAACGTGATTTTTGTCATTACTTAATGGCAAATTTACTAAAGAACCTGCCAAAAGTTCAGCATCTCTAACCTTGTGTTTAAATGTGACACTGAACGCAAGTATTCCAAAGCTTTTGCCTTTGTCCCGACACAACAGACATTAATTTTTGAGACACATTTGAATATCTTTATACTTAATTTTGAATATTTTGATAGATTCCGCTTGGCATACTTCGGGTACTTCAAAATCATTCTTGAGCTTGATTCATTTAATGTGTGTCTCTATATCTATGATTCAGAATGGAATAGAACCCATTTTATTGCCAGTTCATCAAAATAAGAAACATCAAATATTTCTATATATTTTATGTAAAAATGTGTATTGAGATAAAATTGACATATAACATTACATTAGTTTCAGGTGTACAACATAACGATTCAATATGTGTATATATTGTGAAATGATCACCACAATTAGTCTAGTTAACATCTGTCACCATACATAGTTAAAAAATAAATTTTTTTTCCTCGTGGTGAGGTCTTATAAGATCTACTCTCTTAGCAACTTTCAAATATGCAATACAGGATTATTAACTATAGTCACCATGCTGCATGTTGTATCCCTATGATTTACTTATTTCCTAACTGGGTTGGACATTTTGACCCCCTTCACCCATTTTGCCCACCTCCTATCCCCTGCTTTTGGCAACCACCATTCTGTTATCAGTATCTATGGCTTTTGTTTGCTTTTTAAATTCTAAATATAAATGAGATCATATAGTATTTGTCTTTCTCTGTCTGACCTATTTCACTTAGCATAATACTCTCAAGTTCCAACCATGCTGTCACAAATGGCAATATTTCATTTTTTATGGCTGAATAGTATTCCCTTGTATATGTATGCCACATCTTCTTATCCATTCACCTATTGATGCACACTGAGGTTGTTTCCATGTCTTAGATACCATAAATAATAATACTGGAATGAACATGTGAGTGCATATATCTTTTCAAATTAGTATTTTTGTTTTCTTCACATAAATACCTTGAAGTGGAATTGCTGGCTCATATGGTAGTTCTATTCTTAATTTTTTGAGGAAGCTCTGTACTGTTCTCCATAGTGGCTGCACAAATTTACATTCCCATCAACAGCGCACAAGAGTTCCCTTTTCTCCACAACCTCATTAACACTTATTTCTTATCTTTGTGATAAGAGCCATTCTAACAGGTGTGACGTAATACCCCTTTGTGATTTTGATTTGCATTTCCCTGATGATTAGTGATGTTGAGTATCTTTTCATGTACCTATAAGCCATGTGTATGTCTTCTTCAGATCCTCTGCCCATTTTTAATTGGGTATTTTTGGCTATTGAGTTATATAAGTTCTTTGTATATTTTGGATATTAACCACTCATCAGGTATACAATTTGCAAATATTTTCTCCCATTCAGTATGTTGCCATTTCACTTTGTTAACGATTTCCTTTGCTGTGCAGAAGATTTTTACTTTGATGTAGTCAACTATTTTATACATTTTAATGATATTTTGGGGTTCTTTTGTAGCTAATATTTATGAAACACTAAGTAATTTACTTAGTCTTCATAACTCTTTGAAGACATATGGCTGTATTGCTAACAGTACTATTACTCACATTTCTATCAATCTCTTTGTCATTATGCTTTAAAAATTCTCTTTCAAATTATTCATCCATGATGGGATAACCAACAACAAAATAAAAAAAGAAAACCAAAAAAAATACCAATGACAGGTCTTATTCCAATTCATGATTATGTATAATTATAGGAATTTTTTTTTTTTTTTTTTTTTTTTTTTTGCGGTACACGGGCCTCTCACTATTGTGGCCTCTCCCGTTTCGGAGCACAGGTTCCGAACGCACAGGCTCAGCGGTCATAGCTCACGGGCCCAGCCGCTCCGCGGCATGTGGGATCTTCCCAGACCGGGGCACGAACCCGCGTACCCTGCATCGGCAGGCAGACTCTCAACCACTGCGCCACCAGGGAAGCCCTATAGGAATTTTTTTTATATTCAATAGGTGCCAAGCCCCAGAGGTGAGGAATTAAAGTACTGCTGGGAAAAAATGGAATGATGTGCTTATAGACTCAGTATTTAATAATCTACAGTAGGAATACTACTCAGCCATAAAAAGAATGAAATAATGCCATTGGCAGCAACATGGATGGACCTAGAGATTACCATACTAAGTGAAGTAAGTCAGACAGAGAAAGATAAATACCATATGATGTCACTTATATGTGGAATCTAAAATATGACACAAATGAACCTAATTATGAAACAGAATCAGGAACAGAGAATAGACTGGTAGTTGTCAAGGGGGAGGAGGGTGGGAGAGGGATGGATTGGGAGTTTGGGGGTTCACAGATGCAAACTGGTATAAATAGAATGGATAAACAACAAGGTCTTACTGCATAGCACAGGGGAGTATGTCAATATCCTGCGATAAACCATAATGGAAAAGAATATGAAAAAGAATATATATATGAGTATAACTTAGTCACTTTGTTGTACAGCACAAATGAATACAACATTGTGAATCAACTATAAATAAAAAATAAAATTTTTAAAAAACCACAGTAAAAACCCACATTTTTCATACTTTGCATCCTTCTAAAAAATTATGATTGACGTTTCAATTTCTGTAGGTTTGAGGCATTCAGGGGGTAGGCTTGAAATGTTATGGTGAATCCACTATCTGGGTGGGTCCACTAAAGGCAGCAATCTGTTGGGGATCACGGGTGTTATGTAATCACTACATGTGTTTCCAAAACACATCGTTTTATTGGTTCATAATAAGGCACTCCAATGCCTATTATCTTAAAATAACCACCATTCTATTTTCTTCAAAATCCTCTGGTTTGGCTACGGTTGGTTCACCTGGATGGACTTTTTGCTCTTCTTATTTGAGGACCCCCAGGTAGCAGCATTTACTGCTGGTTGGGCTGGAATGTCCAAGGTGGCTTCGCTGATATGTCTGGTAGCCTGATATGGTTGGTTCTAGAAGACAGGGCTCAGCTGTAGCAATGGGATGGCTGGGCCTCTCTCCCTCAATGTAGTCTTGGGGTCTCTCCCTCTCCACTAGGCCGCTACATTGTTCTCTTCAGCAGGGTAGCTGGCTGTCCCGTGTGGTCTTTCAGGACATATAAAAGTGCAAAACCAGAAGATAACAAAGAGTTTTTAAGGCTTAGGCCTGGAATTGGCAAAATATAACAAAGATGAGACAGAAACAGGAGTACTGAGACAATTCATTCAAAAGGATTTGGGAAGGCATGTAACGGACACTAGACCATAGCGATTATGAAATCTAGACAGATCCGTGTTTCCAATTGCCCTGGCTCTGGGCCAGGGAGTGAATATTGATTTAGACCAAATTTTACTTCCTGAGTGATTCTTCTAATCAGTCAGCTCTGTCCTCTGGACTCTTGGTTCTAATTTCTGAGCTTATGCTTCTTTTTCCATGAGAAACGGCCTGAGTGGACAACTTAAGGAAATTTCTGTCTGCTTTCTATTCTTGTAGTTCAAGGGCTCAGAGGTCTCTTTTCTTATTCAACTGTCTCTTTACCCTTTAGTCTGAGCTAGTAGAGCCCCTATGAACTTTTAAGCCATCTAGGTATTACGGTATAACCCGCTCCACTAGACAGAAGCCATAAGCACAAATCTCTTCAAGATAAGCCCCTCTCTACTTGGGCCACAGGTCAGCCTGCCATGGGACAACACCCTTAAGATTCTTAGGTGTTCTCTTAGACACCCTATTATCTATCAGAGGTGGTCTATAAGGAATGCCCTCAGATTTTTAGAAACCTTTTGTCTAGATGACACGGCCTGCACACTCGCCTTACATTTTCCTGAGGTTTTCACAAAGGGTCTTACAGGTGTAACCTGTACTTGATCTACCTGAGGTTACATTTTGCTATAGATGTGATCTTAGCACTGAGGTCTATTATTATTTTTGAGAGTCTTTTTACAGGAGATACTTGGGGTGAGAAACCACTGTATTTTCAGACTTAGCAAGCCTTGATTTCATTACATTCCTCTAAATTCTGTTTGCAAACTGAATTCTTTAGCTCATCTCAGGCCTCCCATACTTCATCAAAGGGGGCCAAAATAAGTCCATGGGCAGTTTCAATTTTCGGTCTGGAAACCTCCATAGCTAAAATGACAAGTTCCTTAGATGTCTCTTCTATCTTCCACGTCATCTCAGGCCGCTGTTTTATGAATTTCCTATTGTACAACTCGAGTTCCCTTTTCTTCAGCCTCTCATCCTGATGTCCATACTTTCCAGGTTCCATTAACAATACCTTCAGGCCCTTCCACTCTCTACCTGCTGCGTAATAACAAAACCAATACCACATTTTTTTTTTTTTTTGCTATGGCAGTACCCAATTCTGCTATCAGTTTCCATTTTGATTGTCTGCTGCCGTGTAATAAACCACCCCAAAACTTTGTAACCTTAAAAAAACACACACACACACACACACACACGATTTTACTATCTCTCATGATTTAAGAATTGACTAGAACTCAGCTGGATGGTTCTTCTGCTGATCTGGGTCTGGTCTGGGTCTGTTTTGTTGCTGCAGCTAGATGGTGCTGAGGCTGGAACCTCCAGGATGTCTTTATTCATGTGACTGTGACTCTGTTCTTGGGACAGATGGAACTCTGGGCTCAGTTGGAACACTGAGGTGTCTGGACCTCTGTCTCTCTCTGCATGTCGTTCCAGATCTTCTCCCCTCCAAATGGCTTTTCTGCATGGTCTTGTCCCATAGTCTAGCATGGAAACCAGATTTCTTAATTGGTGGCTCAGACCTTCTTAAATCACAAAAAGTTGAGGGGGTCAGGTCTCCTTAAAGATTAGGTCTGAAAATGGCACAACGTCACTTCTGCCACATCCTACTGGTTAAAGCAACTCACCTAGACTCAGTGTGGCAGGTAACTAAAAATGGCTTGAGAACAGAAACGAATGGTTCATTGGGGATCATTTTTGCAGACGAGCTACCATACGTGTTAATATAAATGTGTTACTATTAGACAATGTTGGTCTCTGTATTACCTAAAATAATATTTTGCTTCACCAGTGGTATGCAATTTACTCTTTGGGGAACATTTGTTACCGGTGTTACCCTTGTGTCGTATATTTACCTAGAATCACCAAAACCAGTAATAAACATTTAGGGCAATTTAAATAGTACAATGTAGCATGAAATGATTTAACTATCTTTTCAAAGATTTTATAGTTATTAATGAATTGCCTTTTTTCTTAATGTGCTGCAGACACTTCCTATTCTAGTCAAAACAGAGTAGTCTCCCGCAAGCAATGTGATAAAAAATGGTTTAGACAGACTGTCAAAATCTTCTTTAAGAGAGTTCAGGGGCACTCAATAATTTTAAGACAGAAGTGGGTGATATCTATTGGTTAAGAATAGAGTGGAAAATACGTATGACAATTTATTTGTAAAAAAGTAATATGCTTCTTTACACAGCTTTACAAAATAGGTATGAAATTGCCTGAAGCCCATTTATTTTGCTGTTTGAAGTAAAATACCATTTTAAAATAAGCTTTACAGAAGACAACAAATATGCCAGGCAGCTGAAAGAGAATATTTGTAATATGTCTTCAAAACACATAATTAAGTTTCACCAAAAGTGAATTTTTTGTAAACAGAGGTGCCAAGTAAGCTATTACTGTTGCAAAATGCAACTCTTGCGTTGATTTGCTATTGACAATAATGGCTACCACATTTCAAGCTACATGATACATATAATTACTAATTTTATCAAGGTTTTTTTCTTAAAGTCAAGTTATTCATAATATGACTCTATATTTAAATATTTAAAATTTTGCATAATTTTGATGATTAAATATTTTTAATTTAACTATTTTACATAATCCTTTTCTCTTAAATGGCAAAAATTCCTTCTGGGATGCTTTTCATGCACAAGGAAGTAAACTGTTTCAGAACCTAGTTTGTAGTTAGTAGCACTAACTGGTTGTAGTGCTATTGCTGGTCGTAGTCCATAGTAACTGTACCTCTGTTAAACGTTTTCTTATTTCTTGTCAGAAATTTCTCTTAATGTATACTTAACTCGTTAAAACAAAACACTTGCTTGCCAAGTACCAGAAAAAAAAGACATACTCAACAGACAATTATGTTGTCAGTGATGTGATTTTTACCCAAGTATTCTACAGCACACAACCCTCATGTACACTCATACTTAACTAATGCAAATTCTATTTCGTTCACTCATTCATTCACAAGCAGTTACTTAACATATACTATAAGCCATGCACAATTCTAGGTACTAGAGTATTTGAATGCCCAGGACAGCTCATAAATGAAGGAGCCTAGTCTCTGCTGGAAGAGCTTAACTGGTAATAACTTATATCTGAGTATAAAACATGGGATTGTCCCCTCCTTACTGTCTTTCAGAAAAAGTGTAATAATTTTATATTTGAGTCCTGATATAGTCTTCCATATTAGAGAACACTCTCTCAATGACTTTATTTTGAAAGTTGACACTTAAGGAAGGCACCACCCAAACTGTCAACAGTCTCTTTGGCTTCTTAGAGAGGTCATCTCTCTAAAGTAGAAGTGGGCAAAGAAATTTAATGCAAATTTGCTAACTATTCTTGGGGGTGTTATCATGGTTTTGAGTATTGAATGTCATTAGGAAAACAACAGAGTGAAAAATTATCTGTGGAGACCACAAATCTACATCCACAGGAAGAATTAAAGAAAGAAGAACTGTTGAAGTGCTGTGCAAATGAGTCTTTGAGTCCTCAAATTTCCAGTTACAATACCATGCCTGGGTCAAACATCTGCATCTCAAGCAATAATCATGTTAGATCATTCAAAACACATTTTTAGTGATAATGAAGATTTTTTTTAAAAAAGCATGTACAGAGTTGAATAAAATATTTTCAGGAAATGTTATACAGGAAAAATATCAGAATTTTCTTATTTTTTAGTTTAAATTATTTTTAATACTAAGAATTTCAGACACCCAGAAAAGTACAATGAGAACATAACAAACCATGTGCCCACCACCCAACTTTAGCAAACCCTAACATTTTTGTTCGTGTTCCAGATGACTTCTTAATTTTAATGAAGTTAACTTATAGATCAATTTTTTCTTTCTTGGATCATATTTCAGTGTCGTATCTAAAAAGTTATCACCCAACCCAAGGTCATTACAGATTTTCCCCTATGTTATCTTCTAGAAGTTGTGTAGTTTTGTATTTTACATTTAGGCTAATGATCTATTTTGAGCTAATTTTTGTGAAAGGAGAAAAGTCTGTGTCTAGATTCATTTTTCTGCATGTTCATGTACATTTATTAAAGCAAAACGTATTGAAAAAACTATCCTTTCTCCATTGAATTTCCTTTGCTTCTTTGTCAAAGATATGTTAACAATATCCGGGCTCTATTCTGTTCCATTGATCTATGTGTCTATTCTTTCACCAATACCACACTGTCCTGATTACTGTAGCATTATACTAAATCCAGGTAGTACTTTGTTATGGAAGCCCTAAGAAACTGATATAGATTTTGGTGCCAGGAGTGGGATGCTGCTCTAACAAATACCTAAAAATGGTGAAGTGTTTTGGAATTGAATAATGGGTAGGGACTGGAAAAATTTTGTGGTGCATGATAGAAAAGCTTAGATTGCCTCGAAGAGACTGTTGTTAGAAATACTGACATAAATGGTGATTTTGGTGAGGGCTTAGAAAGTGAGAAATACAGAAAAAGCTTTTATATTGGCAAATTCATATATCAACATGAACAGAATATGTAGAGAAATATTCAAAGTGCTTCTGGTAAGGTCTCAGGTGGAGATGAGTAACATGTTATTGGAAACGGAATCAAAGATGATGCTAGTTATAAAGTGGCAGAGAACTTGACTACATTGTCTTCTGCTGTTGGGTGAAAAGTAGAATTTGTAAGGGATGAACCTGGATATTTAGCTGAGATTTCCAAGAAAAGTGTAGAAGGTGCAGTCTTCTTTCTTCTTGCTGCTCATAGTCAGGGGAAAGAGATAACTTGAGGAAGGAATTGCTAAGCAAAAAGGAACCAGAATTTGATGGCTGGGAAAGTTCTAAGCCTATTCAGAGAGCTGGAAATAGAGCCAAGGTTATGTCTGGTTAATCTTTTGGTGAAGAGATTAGGCATGTGACTCATAGGTCCATCAACCATCTCAGCAGAAACATTGCCAGATTGGACTAACAGTGGAAGAGATGCATGCAGTGAGGAGATGCAATGGGATCACACAGCCCTGTGATGCTCTTCAAATACAAGCCCAGGGATACCAAGCACTGCCAGCAACCACCAGAAGTGAGAATAGAGAACATGGGCATGCCAACACGTTGATTTTAAACCTGTAGCCTTCAAAAGAGTGAAAAACATTTTTGTTGTTTTAAGTTCCCTAGTTTGTAGTAATTTGTTATGGCAGCCCTAGGAAATGATACAAGAAATTTTATGGTGATGAAGAAATTGGAATTCTTCAGAATAATAGATTTGAATGTAGAAGCCATTAGACAACAGCCTACACCTATGAATATCCAGTTGGTATCCAGACTATAATCTCAAGGAATAAAAGTTAACTTAATTCTCTCAGTTTTCCAAAGCTGAGCAGTTTAATTCTCTTTTTGGCTTCTCTTCTGTAAATCCATACAATCAAGGTTTCATCATCTAGCCCAAGCAGTTTATAAACATGTTGTCATAAAGACAATCTTGTCCATGAGAAGAATTTTGGTTAACTTTTCATTTTTTAATAAGTTCATAAATAAGTAGAATTCTTACGGTAGAAACTGTTTATATTTTTCAGACATGTCTTTATTCCCTTCCTATTCTTATGATAATTCCAGGAAATAAATGCCATATTTTTAAAATTAAGAAAAATTTAACTTAAAATCTCACAGAATCAAGAGAAAGTGTGATATTATACTTTCAGGGGACAACAACAGTGGTGAGGAATACATTTTACATTCAATTTCAAATTAAATTAAATTTCACAAAATATTAATTCCTACTGCACATGATACAATCTGACTTGTCTATCCTGTCATATCCTATCCTATCCTTTTCTCTTTGATGTCATAAAAGAGGGATTACCATGACCAACCAAGCTGATTTCATGAATCAATTTCTGGAAAGTAGTGTGTATGGAAAACGCTACTCTAGCACTCCCTAACTTTCTCACACTCCCTGACTTTCTTACACTGTTTATTTCTAGTGAAGTAGAGCTAAAAGGAGTCTGTACTTCACTAGAAATAAACATGGCTTCAGTTTCTTAAATTATGTTTTATTCTTGTCTATTGCTCTTAATACTATAAACAGTCTTTTAATAGAAAAATATTGAGTCATCAATATGGTACCTAAAGCACAGTGCCTTCCATGAATAATTTGACATATGATCATCTATTATTTTCATGTTCATTATGTAAAGAGAACAGGGAGGTTTTCAATCTGTCCAAGTGTTTATGACTAAATGTTATTATCTTGATAAAACTCGCCAAGGTGGTAAAACAGATAAGGCAGAAAATAGCCATGTTTTGATGCCATGTGCTCCTGGTACAGATTCAGCTCTTGTTTATCATGGAAAGAGGGAATGAGAAAACCACTGAAATTAGAGAGAATTTGAATTGACTTTAAGAAAACAGTGATTGGATGGGGTGCTTCAAGATGGCAGAGGAGGAAGACATGGAGATCACCTTCCTCCCCACAAATATATCAAAAATACATCTACATGTGGAACAACTCCTACAGAACACCTACTAAACACTGGCAGAAGACCTCAGACTTCCCAAAAGGCAAGCAACCCCCCCACGTACCTGGGTAGGGCAAAAGGAAAAAGAAAAAACAGAGACAAAAGAATAGGGTTGGGACCTGCCCCTCGGGGAGGGAGTTGTGAAGGAGGAAAAGTTTCCACACACTAGGAAGTCCTTCACTGGTGGAGATGGGGAGTGGGTAGGGGGGAAGCTTCGGAGCCACAGAGGAGAGCACAGCAACAGGGGTGCAGAGAGCAAAGCGGACAGACTCCCGCACAAGATCGGTGCTGACCAACACTCACCAGCCTGAGAGACTTGTCTGCTCGCCTGCCGGGGCGGGTGGGGGCTGAGAGCTGAGGCTCCAGCTTTGGAGGTAAGATCCCAGGGAGAGGACTGGGGTTGGCTGCATGAACACAGCCTGAAGGGGGCTAGTGCTCCACAGCTAACTGCGAGGGAGTCTGGGAAAAAGTCTGGAACTGTCTAAGAGTCAAGAGACAATTGTTTCCTGGTGTGCAAAGAGAGGGGATTCAGAGCCCCACCGAAACGAGCTTCAGAGACAGGCATGAGCCGTGGTTATCAGGGCGGACACCGGAGACAGGCATGAAATGCTAACGCTGCTACTGCAGCCACCAAAAATCCTGTGTGCGAGCAGAGGTCACTATACACACCGCCCCTCCCAGCAGCCTATGCAGCCCGCCATGGCCAGGGTCCCGTGATCCAAGGTCAACTTCCTCGGAAGGACACACGGTGCCCCCCAGGTGGTTCCAACATCATGCTGGCCTCTGCCGCCACAGGCTAGCCCTTCATTCCATACCCCTCCCACCCCTCAGCCTGAGTGAGCCAGAGCCCCCGAATCAGCCGCTCCTTTAACGCCCTACTGTCTGGGCAGGAACAAACGCCCTCAGGCGACCTACATGCAGAGGCGGGGCCAAATCCAAAACTGAGCCCCAGGAGCTGTGCGAACAAAGAAGAGAAAGGGAAATTTCTCCGTGCAGCCTCAGGGAAAGCAGATTAAATCCCCACAGTCAACTTGATGTACCCTTCATATATGGAATACCTGAATAGACAACGAATCATCTGAAAATTGAGGCGGTGGACCTTGGGAGCAACTGTAGAGTTAGGGTTTGCTGTCTGCAACTGACTTGTTTCTGATTTTTATCTTTATCATAGTATAGTTTTTAGCATTTAATATCATTGGTGGGATTTTTTACTGCTTTGGTTGCTCTCCTTTTTTTAAATTACTTTTTAAAACCTTTTTTATTTTAATAATTTTTTCTTTTAATTATTTTATTTTATTTTCATTTTTTAAATTTATTTATTTATTTTCTTTCTTTTTTTCTCCCTCTTCTTCTGAGCCATGTGGGTGACAGGGTCTTCAGCTCTGCACTGGTATCAGGCCTGAGCCTCTGAGGTGGGAGAGCCGAGTTCAGGACACTGGACCACCAGAGACCAGCCGGCACCACATAATATCAATCAGCAAGACCTCTCCCAGAGATCTCCATCTCAATGCTAAGACCCAGCTCCACTCAAAGACCAGTGCTGGACACGCCATGACAAACAACAAGCAAGACAGGAACACAACCCCACCCATTAGCAGAGAAGCTACCTAAAATCATACTAAGTTCACAGACACCCCAAAACACATCACCGGACACTGCTCTGCCCACCAGAAAGACAGTTCCAGCTCCACCCACCAGAACACAGGCACCAGTCCCCTCCACCAGGAAGCCTACACAACCCACTGAACCAACCTTACCCACTGGGGGGCAGACACAAAAAGAACAGGAACTACGAACCTGCAGCCTGTGAAAAGGAGACCCCAAACACAGTAAGTTAAGCAAAATGAGAAGACAGACAAATATGTAGCAGATGAACAAGCAAGGTAAACACCCACCAGACCAACCAAATGAAGAGGAAATAGGAAGTCTACCTGAAAAAGAATTCAGAGTAATGATACTAAAAATGATCCTAAATCTTAGGAAACAGAATGGAGAAAATAAAAGAAACATTTAACAAGGACCTAGAAGAACTAAAGAGCCAACAAACAATGATGAACAACACAATAAATGAATTAAAAATTCTCTAGGAGGAATGAATAGCAGAAGAACGGATAAGTGACCTGAAAGATAAAAAAGTGGAAATAACTACCACAGAGAAGAATAAAGAAAAAAGAATGTAAAGAGTTGAGGACAGTCTCAGAGACCTCTGGGACAACATTAATCATACCATCATTGGAACTACAGGGGTTCAGAAGAAGAAGAGAAAAAGAAATAGTCTGAGAAAATATTTCAAGAGATTATAGTTGAAAACTTCCCTAACATGGGAAAGGAAAGAGTTAAGTCCAGGAAGCACAGATAGTACCATACAGGATAAATCCAAGGAGAAACACGTCAAGACACATATTAATCGAACTATCAAAAATTAATTAAAACGAAAAAATATTAAAAGCAGCAAAGGAAAAACAACAAATGACATACAAGGGAATCCCCATAAGGTTAACAGCTGATCTTTCAGCAGAAACTCTACAAAGCCAGAAGGGAGTGGCAGGAGATATTTAAAGTGATGAAAGGGGAAAATATACAACCAAGATTACTCTACCCAGCAAGGACCTCATTCAGATTCGACAGAGAAATTAAAAGCTTTACAGACAAGGAAAAGCTAAGAGAATTCAGCACCACCAAACCAGCTTTACAACAAATGCTAAAGGAACTTCTCTAGGCCAGAAACACAAGAAAAGGAAAAGACCTACAATAACAAACCCAAAACAATTAAGAAAATGGGAACAGGAACATACATATTGATAACTACCTTAAACATAAATGGATTAAATGCTCCCACCAAAAGACATAGACTGGCTGAATGGATACAAAAACAAGACCTGTATACATGCTGTCTACAAGAGACCCACTTCAGACCTAGGGACACATACAGACTGAAAGTGAGGGGATGGAAAATGATATTCCATGCAAATGGAAAGCAAAAGAAAGCTGGAGTAGCAATTCTCATATCAGAAAAAATAGACTTGAAAATAGACTATTACAAGAGACAAAGCAGCACACTACATAATGATCAATAGATCAATCCAAGAAGAAAATATAACAATTGTAAATATTTATGCACCCAACATAGGAGCACCTCAATACATAAGGCAAATGTTAACAGCCATGAAAGGGGAAATTGACAGTAACACAATCATTACTAGGGGACTTTAACACCCCACTTTCACCAATGGACAGATCATCCAAAATGAAAATAAATAAGGAAACACAAGGTTTAAATGATACATTAAACAAGATGGAATTAATTGATATTTACAGGATATTTCTTCCTAAAAGAACAGGATACACTTTCTTCTCAAGTGCTTATGTAATATTCCCCAGGATAGATCATATCCTGGGACACAAATCAAGCCTTGGTAAACTTGAGAAAATTGTAATCGTATCAAGTATCTTTTCCGACCACAACACTATGAGACTAGACATCTATTACAGGAAAAAAATTGTAAAAAATACAAACACATGGAGGCTAAATAGTATGCTACTAAATAACCAAGAGATCACTGAAGCTATCAAAGAGTTAATAAAAAAAATACCTGAAACCAATGACAGTGAAAACATGACGAAAGAAAACCTATGGGATGGAGCAAAAGCAGTTCTAAGAGGGAAGTTTATGGCAAAACAATCCTACCTCAAGAAACAAGAAACATCTCAAATAAACAACCTAACCTTACACCTAAAGCAATGAGAGAAAGAAGAACAAAAAAACCCCCAAAGTTAGCAGAAGGAAAGAAATCATAAAAATCAGATCAGATATAAATGAAAAAGAAATGAAGAAATAATAGCAATGATCAATAAATCTAAAACCTGGTTCTTTGAGAGGATAAAACTGATAAATCATTAGCCAGACTCATCAAGAAAAAAAGGGAGAAGACTCATATCAACAGAAGTAGAAATGAAAAAGAAGTAACAACTGACACTGCAGAAATACCAAGTATCATGAGAGATTACTACAAGCAATTATACGCCAATAAAATGGACAACCTGGAAGAAATGGACAAATTCTTAGAAATGCACAAGCTTTGAGACTGAACCAGGAAGAAATACAAAATATAAACAGACCAATCACAAGCACTGAAATTGAAACTGTGATTATAAATCTTCCAACAAACAAAAGCCCAGGACCAGATGGCCTCACAGGCGAATTGTATCAAAAATTTAGAAAAGAGCTAACACCTATCCTTCTTAAACTCTTCCAAAGTACAGCAGAGGGAGGAACATTTTACGAGGCCACCATCACCTTGATACCAAAACCAAACAAGATGTCACAAAAAAAGAAAACTACAAGCCAATATCACTGATGGATATAGATGCAAAATTCCTCAACAAAATACTAGTAAACAGAATCAAACAGCACAATAAAAGGATCATACACCATGATCAAATGGGGTTTATCCCAGGAATGCAAGGATTCTTCAAAATATGCAAGTCAGTCGATGTGATACACCATATTAACAAATTGAAGAATAAAAACCATATGATAATCTCAATCGATGCGGAAAAACCTTTCGATAAAATTCAACACCAATTTATGATAAAATGTCTCCAGAAAGTAGGCATAGAGGGAACTCACCTCAACATAATAAATTCCATTTATGACAAATGCACAGCCAACATCGTTCTCAATGGTGAAAAACTGAAACCATTTCCACTAAGATCAGGAAAGGAAAAGGCTGTCCACTCTCACCACTATTATTCAACATAGCTTTGGAAGTTTTACCCACAGCAATAAGAGAAGAAAAAGAAATAAAATGAATCTAAATCAGAAAAGAAGAAGTAAAACTGTCATTGTCTGTAGATGACAGGATACTATACATAGAGAATCCTAAAGATGCTACCAGAAAACTACTAGAGCTAATCAATGAATTTGGTAAAGTGGCAGGATACAAAATTAATACACAGAAATCTCTTGCATTCCTCTACACTCAGGATGAATAATCTGAAAGACAAATTAAGGAAACCCTCCCATTTACCACTGCAACCAAAAGAATAAAATACCTAGGAATAAACCTACCTAAGGAGACAAAAGACCTGTACTCAGAAAACTATAAGACACTGATGAAAGAAATTAAAGATGATACAAACAGACAGAGAGATATACCATGTTCTTGGATTGGAAGAATCAACATTGTGAAAATGAATATATTACCCAAAGCAATCTGCAGATTCAATGCAATCCCTATCAAACTACCACTGGCATTTTTCACAGAACTAGAAACAAAAAATTTCACAATTTGTATGGAAACACAAAAGACCCCAAATAGTCAAAGCAATCTTGAGAAAGAAAAATGGAGCTGGAGGGATCAGGCTCCCAGATTTCAGGCTATACTACAAAGCTACAGTAATCAAGACAGTATGGTACTGGCACAAAAACAGAAAGATAGATCAATGGAAGAGGATAGAAAGCCCAGAGATAAACCCATGCACATATGGTCACCTTATCTTTGATAAAGGAGGCAAGAATATACAATGGAGAAAAGACAGCCTCTTCAGTAAGTGGTGCTGGGAAAACTGGACAGCTACATGTAAAAGAATGAAATGAGAACACTCCCTAACACTATACACAAAAATAAACTCAAAATGGATTAAAGACTTAAATGTAAGGCCAGATGCTATCAAACTCTTAGAGGAAAACATAGGCAGAACATTCTATGACATAAATCACAGCAAGATCCTTTTTGACCCACCTCCTAGAGAAATGGAAAGAAAAACAAAAATAAACAAATGGGACCTAATGAAACTTCAAAGCTTTTGCACAGCAAAGGAAACCATAAACAAGACCAAAAGACAACCCTCAGAATGGGAGAAAATATTTGCAAATGAAGCAACTGACAAAGGATTAATTTCCAAAATATACAACCAGCAAAGGCAGATCAATATCAAAAAAAAAACAAAAACAAACATCCCAATTCAAAAATGGGTAGAAGATCTAAAGAGATATTTCTCCAAAGAAGATATCATCAAAAAATCTACAGGGCTTCCCTGGTGGCGCAGTGGTTGAGAGTCCACCTTCCGATGCCGGGGACAGGGGGTTGTGCCCCAGTCCAGGAAGAACCCACATGCCGCGGAGCAGCTGGGCCCGTGAGCCATGGCCGCTGAGCCTGTGCATCCGGAGCCTGTGCTCTGCAATGGGAGAGGCCACAACAGTGAGAGGCCCGTGTACCGCAAAAAAAAAAAAAATCTACGAACAAAAAATGCTGGAGAGGGTGTGGAGAAAAGGGAACCCTCCTGCACTGTTGGTGGTAATGTAAATTGATACAGCCACTATTGAGAACAGTATGGAGGTTCCTCAAAAAGCTTAAAATAGAACTACCATATGACCCAGCCATCCCACTACTGGGCATATACCTTGAGAAAACCATAATTCAAAAAGAGTCATGTACTACAACGTTTATTGCAGCTCTATTTACAATAGCCAGGACATGGAAGCAACTTAAGTGTCCATCAACAGATGCATGGATAAAGAAAATGTGGCACATATATGCAATGGAATAATACTCAGCAATAAAAAGAAACGAAATTGAGTTATGTGTAGCGAGGTGGATCGGCCTGGAGAGTGTGATACAGAGTGAAGTTAGTCAGAAAGAGAAAAAACAAATACCGTATGCTAACACATATATCTATGGAATCTAAAAAAAAAAAAAAATGATTCTGAAGAACCTAGGGGCAGAACAGGAATAAAGACACAGACATAGAGAATGGACCTGAGGACATGGGGAGGAGGAAGGCTAAGCTGGGATGAAGTGAGAGAGTAGCATTGACATGTATACACTACCAAATGTAAAATAGATAGCTAGTGGGAAGCAGCCACATAGAACAGGGAGATCAGCTCGGTGCTTTGTGTCCACCTAGAGGGGTGGGTTAGGGAGGGTGGGAGGGAGATGCAACAGGGAGGGGATACGTGGATATATGTATACGTATAGGTGATTCAGTTTGTTACACAGCAGAAACTAACACAACACTGTAAAGCAATTATACTCCAATAAAGATGTAAAACTAAATAAATAAGTAAAGCTTAAAATATGATGATTTGAGAAAATACAATACAATAGTGATTGGCAGTTGTAGGACATTAGTGGTAATCTACTCATTAACTATGAATATCACCATGGACACCAGTGCAGTACAAAAAATCATGAGTGGGAGAAAAAAATTATGAGAACCAAGAATAGTATCTTTACATAAAGTATGTATTTCTGAAAGATAATTATTTACTTGCAATTTTCTGAGTTTTTCTTTTGTTTCAGTCTCTGATTTTTTAAATGTCAAAGTCCCTCCTAGCAGAAGCAGGAAAAGAGCTTGATAGAAGCAACATTAACAGCTATTTGCATTCTACCGTATGATCCTTTCTTTTCATCAGTTTGCAGAAACCTCTAATGTTTACAAAACTGATTAGAAGACACACGGGCTGTCCTTTAGAATAACCAGTCTTACAAATGGTACGCTCCTTCAATGTTATATATTGTTTGTTTTAGTGCAAACACAAATACTGTAATCTTGCTTTTGAAGAAATGATATCAACCAGTCATTCAGTTCTATTGTTAAATATTTCATTTATACATTTATATTTTCATTTATTTCATAGATGAATGTTATAAAATGATAATGAAATTCTGAAATAAATGTATATAATATATGTCTAATGTCATGGTACAAGTTTGCTATTGTGTTCAGAGACACAAATGGGAAATTTGTCATGATTTTGTTCTGGGCATGATATTTACATGCAATGGAAGACAAGACCATAAAGCAGAGAAAGAAAAACTGGAAGATTGGTAGAGCAGAACACATATCAGTCAGGGTACAATCAGGCAAGAAGAACCAGTAGGTGAGGGTGTGAGTGAGTGTGTGCCCATGTGGATTTGTTTTGGGGGATTGGCTTACACAATTGTGGGGGTTTATTAAGCATCTCTGTAAGACCAGTGTCTCCTCATATAACGCTAGATCTTGAAGTTAACAAGTCAGGCAATCAAAAGGAGTATGGAGGCAAATGGGGAAGACCAAAAGCAGGATAGAATCCATACGCCTGAGCTGGAAACACACATGGATACGCTGAATCCATGTCCTGTTGGCTCTGCCCTTGGTGATGAACACAGAAGTCATTCCCTTTGTCATGAAGCTAAGACACGTAGCACAGGAGGCAGAGAGCTAAAGGAGGTTCCAAGAAAAGGTGAAGCGATGGTAGATTCAGCTACTTTTCACGCCAACAAGGTGCGTCAGCAGATCTGCAACAATGTGTTCTGAACTACGCAGTGTTGCCGCTTACTTTCTGCCTTCCAAGTAGCGCAAGGGTATCCCTTGTGGCTGAGTCTTTTCCTCAGTTGTCCCTTCCAGGTGTGGTTAAAAGTTTCTCCTCTGTATCCTCTTTATGGCCCTTTTTTTGTCTTTAAAAATTTTTTTTATTGGTGTATAGTTGATTTACAATGTTGTGCTAGTTTCAGGTATACAGCAAAGTGACTCAGTTATACATATACTACATATACCACTCTTTTTTCAATTCTTTTCCCATAAAGGTCACAACAGAGTATTGAATAGAGTTCCCTGTGCTATACAGCAGGTCCTTATTAGTTATCTATTTTATATATAGTCGTGTGTACATGTCAATCCCAATCTCCCAATTTATCCCTCCCCCACCCTTACCCCCTGGTAACCATAAGTTTGTTTTCTAATTCTGTAACTCTATTTCTATTTTGTAGATAAGTTCATTTGTACCCTTTTTTTTTAGTTTCCACATATTAGTGATATCATATTTGTCTTTCTCTGTCTGACTTACTATGACAATCTCTAGGTCCATCCATGTTACTGCAAATGGCATTATTTTGTTCTTCTCTCTGGCTGAGTAATATTCCATTGTGTATATGTACCACATCTTCTTTATCCATTCCTCTGTTCATAGTGCTTTGCAAATTAAAATAATAGTTATCATGAACTGAACATTTGCTATATGTTCAATATATCAGGCATATATGTTGTCTCATTTAATCCTCAAATACTTCTTGTGAGGTAAAGTACATTAATAACCCAATTTTTCAGAATGAAGAAACCAAGCCTTTAAAAGGGTCATAAATGTACATGAGGCTATAATGCTAAACTATTGACAGGATGGAAACGCAGATCTTCGTGTCTAGGGTCATTCTCACACTCTGAAATTCCACACCATGCCTGGCTTTATTATGCCACACATGTGAGTAAACTCTGATTATTTCTATCTATATGTGTCTGTTTTTTCCAGCACACTGGAAACTCCTTAAAGGCAAGAGAATGTCTTACTTTTTTCTCTTCTCAGGTCAATTTGTATTTCCTCTTATCATTTTATCATTCTATAGCCAGATTATTATTTTTTCATTGTAAAAACAGAATAAAAGCTAATTTTAAGGTAACTTCCGTAAATTATGATAAAATGCTTTTTTATGGCAGTAACTTTGGGGCAGATAATTATGACTATAAAAGCTTCAAGAAGATTCCAGAAGCTTAACAGATTTTTAATTGCCTAAAAACATTCATCAGTTCTTTGGAGTGATAAACTACCATCGTGCTCTTGTGCATAAAATTTCAGCACCCTCATATTTTATAATGACTGGCCCACGGCTACCAGCATAATCACTGGGAGAAGTGACTGCTGTCAGGCACCAGAGAAGTGCTAACAAGAAGGCCATTTCCCTTCACCCTGAAAACAACAGCACAAAGAAAATGGATGCTTTGGTGATGACAAGATGATAAAGAAATAAAATTAAAAGGAAATTAGGGGGCTTCTCTGGTGGCGCAGTGGTTGAGGGTCCGCCTGCCGATGCAGGGGACGCAGGTTCGTGCCCCAGTCCGGGAGGATCCCACATGCCGCGGAGCGGCTGCGCCCGTGGGCCATGGCCGCTGAGCCTGCGCGTCCGGAGCCTGTTGCTCCGCGGCGGGAGGGGCCACAACAGTGAGAGGCCCGCGTACCGCAAAAAAACAGAAAACAAACAAACAAACAAAAACGGGAAAAAAAAGGAAATTAGGAAGAGAAATATATTGAATGAGGAAAGCAACACCAAAATCAAAACAGGTCCCCATATGAGGAAAGGGATATTCATTACCAGAGAAGAATTTGCTGACAGCCTCCTGAGTGCACTAAGCCCATTAATGAAAGAGGTGTCATTGGACTAATTAGTCATAGGACTAATTTTCAAATAGAGCATTTATTAGCATTGGCTAGAGAAAATTACTGAAAATAGATAACATTAAAAAAATGGTTCTATAGGAAAGCAGAGGATTTTTAACACTGATTCTTGACTTGCACCTTTTAAAAGTATTAAATGTGTGATTCCAAATGTATTTTGAGCTCTTCTTAAAAGGCAGGCAGAACTCTGCTAGCTTCTGGGCATCCAGTGGAGAATAAGTCAAGGTCCCTCACCTCACAGAGATGACAGTGTAACAAGGACACACACAAGAATGAGGTGATCACACGTCAGGGTGAGAAGCGCAACCACAGAACAAGACACAGAAAGGGAACCAGGTCAAGTGTTAAGACTTCAGAGCAGCCTTTCCGGAGGTTATGCGACACGAAGGATGGGTAGAATTTAAAGAGAAGAGATTAAGAACAGGAAAGAATATTCAAAGCAAGAAAATAGTGTACAAAATGATAGGAAGTGAGAAAACATGGCATATTCTGGTAACAGCAGTCCGTACCAACTGAAAGTTTCCATTTTAGAAATGTACTGTGAATGGAAATCATGGTTGGCAAAGGCAAGGTCTCACTAAAAGGCCCAAATCAGGTACAATAGATGAGGGAGGAGGGGGTGTAGCTCAGTGGTAGAGCACATGCTCAGCATGCATGAGGCCCTGGGTTCAATGTCCAGCACCCCCATTTTTGATTGATTAAAAAAACAAACCAAAAAAACCCTTAAAGGCCTTGGCTGTACAGAAATTAACACATTGTTTATCAACTGTACTTCAATTAAAAAGATGAGGAAATCTATCTATGCTTTAGAAGATTTCTTCCAAAAGCAAGCATTGAACTGGAATTAAGCCTCTACTCCAGTGTTGCTTGAATATTCAGTTTATCGGGACATATTTTCACATTGTTATGTTTCTCGTAAGCTATTCTCCCACCTACTTTATGTTTTGTACCTAACTGTGAAAGTTGTGAGCTAGTCCCATTGCCCTTAAATCTCCATTTCATTTTTGCAACTATTGGCAGCTCCTCGTTGGTATTTTTGTACGTTGTCACAGAATTTAACCGTCTGCCTTCTAAGTCTTGTCTTTAATCAGAAAATGAGACTATTTTCTGCACTCTTCCTTTGAATATTAAGTCCATATGGTCTTCAAAGTGGGAGATATAAAGTTTTTGTGTTATTTTTCTCTAAAAAGACTCAACATAACTTTGTAAATCATGAAATTAAATAATACATTAAAAATATTTGTTGTATGCTAATATACAGAATTATACCCAAATCAAGAGTGGACCACTGCACAGTGGGGTTGGAGCATGTAATAAAGTGAACGTCAAGAGGTGAAGATGAATGAGGTGGGGGAGAAAGCCAGAAAGCCTTTCCACGTTCATCCCGAAAGTGATGGTTAATCGCTAAAAGGATTCAATTAGGTGAACATCATGAAACATTATGTGGTGACTTCCGGGTTTGTGGATTTGAAGTGACTGAGATTGAACACAGGGCAACCAATGGGTTTTGATGATGATGATCAACCAGGAAAATAATCAGGAGATGTTGATGTCCTCAGTGGGGAAAGGCCAGTGGATACCTAAAGAAGCGGGTGTACTGAGACATATGTAAATAGGACCATCAACAAAACGAGGAGATTAAGTGTGGAGTGTGAGTTAGAAAGGGGAGTGAAAGTTGAAGCTCAAGTTATTCACGTGCACAGTTAGGTGTATTAACAGGTCAGAGACTGAGAACAGGACCACAGCGGTTGCAGAGAGCACAGCAATTGAATGCCTACTATGTGCCAGGAGCTCTGCTGTTCGTTTTTCGAACATTATCTTAGTCAATCTTCCCAAAAACTCAAATAAGGAAACTGAGCCTCAGAGAGTTAATTTAAATAATACGGCCAGTGTGACACAGCTGGTAAATTGGGAAAGTGAGATTCAAACTCAAAAGCCCAGCCTCTTTTTTTTTTTCACTAGCTTTCTATGTTTTGAGTTTGAGGTCCCAGTACCAATCTGAAAACGAAAATGTCAAAGTAGGAAAACGGGCGATTTCAGATTTTGAGCTTAGGAGGGAGGCTATATAATTTGTAAACGTGACTCCATGGTCATGAATGTCTGTCCATGGACAGTGAGAATTGCAGCGTCCAAGATAGAGTGCTGAGCCATAAACAGAGTAGGGGATAGAGAGTTCACAAAGAAGACAGAGAAAAGGCAACCATAAAAAGGAACTGAACAAGGAACAGCAGTGTGTCACAGAAGCCAGGAAAATCGAAAAGTTTTAAAGGAAGTCTTCAGTGTCAAATGCCTATAATTTACACTGCTGCATGATGTATAGGAAAGTTGTTTAGAGAGTAGATCCTAAGCGTTCTCATCACAAGGAGAATTTTTTTCTTTTGCTTTTATTGTATCTGTATGAGATGATAGATTTTAACTAAGCCTACTGTGATAGTCATTTCAAAACATATGTGAATCTGCACCCCAATGTTCATAGCAACACTACAATAGCCAAGACATGCAAGCTACCTAAATGTCCATCAACAGGTGAATGGATAGGGAGTTCCCTGGTGGCACAGGAGTTAAGAATCCACTTGCCAATGTAGGGGACACGGGCTCGAGCCCTGGTCCTGAAAGATCTCACATGCCGTGGAGCAACTAAGCCTGTGTGCCACAACTACTGAAGCCCGTGCGCCCATAGCCTGTGCCCCACGACAACAGAAGCCACCGCAATGAGAAGCCCGCGCATCGTAACGAAGAGTAGCCCCTGCTTGCTGCAACTACGTGCAGCGATGAAGACCCAACGTAGCCAAAATAAAAATAAATAAATTTATTTAAAAAACAGGTGCATGGATAAAGAAGATGTGGTACATATATACAATGGATTATTACCCAGCCATAAAAAAGAATGAAATGATGCCATTTACAGCAACATGGATGGACCTAGAGATTATCACACTATGTGAAGCAAATCAGATAAAGAAAGACAAATATCATATGATATCACTTATATATGGAATATTAAAAAAAAGATACAAATGAACTTATTTACAAAACAGAAACAGGCTCACAGACACAGAAAACAAACTTATGGCTGCTAAAGGGGAAAGAGAGGGGAGGGATAAATTAGGAGCTTGGGATTAACAGATACACACTACTATATATAATACAGATAAACAAAAAGGGCCTACTGTATACCACAGGGAACTATATTCAGTATCATGTAATAACCTATAAGGGAAAAGAATCTGAAAAAGAATGTATATACTATTGCTGTACAGCAGAAACTAACACAACACTGTAAATCAACTATACTTCAAACAAACACCATATGTAAATCAAATCATCATGCTGTATACCTTAACTTATACACTCATGTATGTCAATTACTTCTTAATAAAACTGGGGAAAAATATCATGTTAAGTAATAACTTTAAGTCAGCCATGTGTTACAGCAGTGAGAAGATTATTGGTAACAGTGAAGATGTCTTTCACTAGAGTGTTAAGGATGGAAGCCAGTGTAAATTGTTTTTTTTTTTTTGATAAAAGAAAGAAATGGGAAAGTGGAGAGTGCAATTTTTTCAAGAAGTTTGACGGTAAGTGGGAGGAGAAATAAAGGGGGATGTTGGTTCTAGGAAGCCTATTTGTAACTATTAGAGATACTTAAATATGCTTAAATGCTGTCATAAAGGAGCCACACAGCCAGGCTTCCCATGGAGGGAATGCAAAAGGTCAGGCTTTGGTTCATAGTTTTCCTATTTCACAGTAACAAGGTGGTGTTTTCTGCTCGTTTACTAAACCAAGTCATTAGGGAGATGCAATACGTACATGCCGATAACTGACATTTTGGTAAGACGTGAATATCTTGCATCTCCTTTTCTCCTGAGGAACATCGTTGCTAAAGTTAAAAACTCAACTATGACATATGTTCAACACAGACAGTCTAAGGAGGGTTCCCTGCTGATAGGACCTTATAGACTATGAGGCTCTTGCAGTAATTATAAAGGGACATGCTTGGCCATGGTTGACTGTTATCCATCACCACAAGAATATGGAAAGAAATGAGCAGGAGTGTGGGACATGGAGCTGGGCTGGGTGTTTCTCCTTCCTCTGGTAGTACTGCTGGTAATTCACAGAATCATGAAACGCGTGGAAATGCAATGAGGTTCATTCCAAGTTATAATACCTCTATTACCGAAATAGTCGTATTTGGGCAGCAAAAGCATAGTACTACTATATCAGTTGGTAGCTTATCTAGAGCAAATACTTCTTTTGTGATCTTACCAATACGTAATATTTTGAACCTATTAAAAATCCTTTATTTTTATTTCTCCTATAACCCATAAATGAGAATCAGGCTTTTAGTTTGTTTTAAAAATCAAACTTATTGTTCTTTTCCTGGTTTTAAACATAACACATGCTCATTATAGAGGTGTGTATGGTAAATAACAGTTCACATAGAAAATTAAAATGTCACTCATTTATTCTACTCATATATGAGAGCTATTTTCATTTATGATTTTATTTCCCTTTAGACTTCATTTTGTATATAAGATTTCTTTCACAGGCAATTCTTTTATAAAATGTATCAAAATAATTTTATTTTAAAATAGAATTTTATCTAGCTATATAATAGCATTATTTAAAAACATGCATATGATATTCAATTATAAATATATAGAAATAAAATATTCAATAATATAAAAATATAATGTATTTAACCACTGTACTATTCAACAGTCAAGGATATTATAAATAATTCAGTGATCAAGATCTTTGTACCTAATTGTTTGTTTTGTTTTCCCCACTTAGGATAGATCCATAGAATGGGAATTATTAAATATATTATGAAATAGTAGAATAATAATAGATTATTAAGTAGTAATACTATACAGTTAGTTTTTATTCTGAGTCTAACCATTAAATTCCTGCCACCAATAGATGAGACTGATCATTTCAGTGGTTTCATAGGGCCTTCCTTGGTGGTGCAGTGGTTAAGAATCAGTCTGCCAATACAAGGGACACAGGTTCAAGCCCCGGTCTGGGAAGATCCCACATGCCGCAGAGCAACTAAGCCTGTGTGCCACCACTACTGAGCCTGTGCTCTAGAGCCTGCAAGCCACAATTACTGAGCCCATGTGCCACAACCACTGAAGCTCCGCAACAAGAGAAGCCACCGCATTGAGAAGTCCGCACACCACAACGAAGAGTAGCCCCTGCTCACCGCAGTTAGAGAAAGCCCACGTGCAGCAACAAAGACCTAATGCAGCCAAAGATAGATTAATTAATTTAAAAAAAATAATACTGTGCAATATAGTTGAGTGGTTAAGATTGCAGGATTTGGAGTCAGACACATTGGGTTTAAACTCAGCAGCTCCACCTACTTGTAATGTTCCTTTGACTAGTAACGTTAACCTCTTTAAGCCTGTTTCTTCTATTACAATAATAGTAGCTAACATTCACAAAATGTCAGGCACTATTCTAAGAGCACTTCATATATCAATTCAGGTAACCTCCACAACTCCATGAGAAAAGGGCATTCCTATTACACCACGATTTACCCTGTTAACCCCTATAACATGCTGCCCCACAGGACTGCTGGAAGGCTTAAACGAGACAGTATCCATATGTAAAACATTTTAGCACTATACCAAGACAAAGAGAAAGCATTATTAGTAGCCAAAATTTTTTTTTCTGTTCATTCACTATGTACTTTATTCATTATTCATCAGTACTTTGGAAATTTTCTTATCAAAGTATGTACTTTTTTTTCAGAGTACTGCTATAAATCATTTGTTTCTCATTTGTTGCAAGCTTTTCCCCCCGAAACCCTATTAAGCTAAAACAATCCTACTTTTGACGTCCCTCAAAAATATGAATGATTAAACATAGAAAGTTTAGACCAAAGTACATTAAGGACACAGAATCAGTTCATTTTTAATTGGTGCCTGGTTTCATCGTAAGAGGCAGTGTCTATCTAGCATCCAGTGGAGAACAGGAAGTAGTCCTGAGCAGTGAGGCATGATGAGGAAGCCAGGTAACTGCCCTGTCTTCTGCAATCAAAGGTACACTTAGTCTTTGTTACGAATTTTTAGATTGTTAAGAATATTCAAAGATAATCAGAGGTGGTACGATTGCAGCTGATCTTGAATAATGATTTCTATTTACATGAAGGGGAGGAAACAGAAAGGGCAGTCTAAGAAAGGGAATGATAATAAGAGTAAAGTCAGAGCAATAGTCATAGGCTTGAAAAGAGTGGAACAAGAAATGTTTGGGGGCCTACATAACAGGCACAGTGATAGATGCTGTGGTCACAAAGATGAATATGACACAGTCTCTGTCCTCAAGTTCAGTCTATGGAACATATTCCCACCTAATATAGTGTGAAGTGTGCAAAATTAAAGTTGAAAATTAATTAGGTTAAGGAGCAAGATGAATGACGATTTGTGTTTCGCAAAAGGCAGCATTAGGCAAGATTTCACAAGCTTTGTCGAAGTGATGAATTGTCTCGTCAGTGACGAATAGTAGTGTGTTGCTTGAACAAAGGTGGGTAGGGTACAGCATCAAGGCCAAGCGAATGCAAAATGTGGAGGTGAGAAACAACATGACGGGAGCACTTGTTTTCTACCTCTGTACAACAGTATCATCACACAATTAGCAGCCTAAAACTCCACTCATTTATTAGCTCACAGCTTTGGTGGGATAGGATTCTGGGGATGGTTTATCTGGGTTCTTAGCTTCAGAGTCTCAATCTTGTCAGCAAGCACTGCAGTTTCCTCAGAAGCTCGACTAGGGAAAGATCCACTTCCAAACTCACTCCAGTTTTTGGCAGAATTCATTCATTGGTTGCTACAGAACTGAGGACACCAGGTCCTGGCTGGCTGTTTCTGGAGGTGGTCTTCCCTTTCTAGAGACCTACCCAGTTCTTAACCATATGGGATCCCCCGGGCTTCCCTGGTGGCGCAGTGGTTGGGAGTCCGCCTGCCGATGCAGGGGACACGGGTTCATGCCCCGGTCCGGGAAGATCCCACATGCCGTGGAGTGGCTGGGCCCGTGACCCATGGCCACTGAGCCTGCGCGTCCGGAGCCTGTGCTCCACAACGGGAGAGGCCACAACAGTGAGAGGCCCGTGTACCGCAGAAAAAAAAAAAAAAAAAAACCATATGGGATCCCCCAACAGGCTGCTTACTTATCATGCCAGCAAGAGAGAGGGTCTCCTCACAAGATGGGTATTCAATTCCTATGTAACGTAATCACATGCATTTGAAGAATACCTGTAAATATGGCCAAAGTGCATCAATACATACGCAAGGTGGAAAAGTTTAGATTTAGATAGACGGGAGGTATAGGTATGAGAAAAACCATGGAAAGCCCAAGGAACCTGAATTTTGTGTTTAAGTGATAGAGGCCCATTGAAAAGTTTGAAGAAGAATATTAATATACAGTAATTTAAAATACAATATGTATAATATAGTAATATATTAATATGCTCATATCTGTGTTTTAGATAGCTCACTCCAGCAGGTACCAGAAGGATGAATTTGAAAATGATGAGATTAGTTGGAAAATGATTCAGGTATAGACTATAAGGAAATGAGTTTCCTCAATTATATTAAGCTCACTGAAAATAAATAGAAATTTCCTACATATGGAACAGCAGGTAGAAATTGTATCTTTGGCCTCTGTAATCTGAGATTCATTGTTTCCTTGGGATATTTCCTCAGGTCTTTTACGAACACTCTGGTCTTAGATAGGGTTAGTGGTACTCTTGATAGTATCTATGAAGTAACAATTCTAATTTCCTTCATTACAGTAGAGGCAAAGCTAGAAAATTTAAACTACCTCCCTTAGAAATACAGGGTATAAAGTGTGTTTCATACCTGACATGATAAAGATGATGATAATGGAAATAAAGGTAGTAGAGAGTAAACTTTAAAAACCCTGGAAAGAAGACATGATAGGATATAATGACAAAAATGGAAGTAGATGATTTAATAAGGGAAAATGTTAAGGATGAAGTCTAACTTCAATTCAAATATTTCATGTTTCTATGACTCCATAAATCTAGACTGAAGTCTGAAACAATTCATGGAACATAAAAGCAAGATAAAGTCAAATCAGAACAAATATAAGATCAAGAGCCCTACCAACTGCTTTCTTTATCTTTCTGCCTAATGCCTTCTTCAATAACTTAGACAAAAATGTACTGGTTTTGCAATTAACAAAGAGTAAGAGGACCCTCTCCAAACTCCTAATTGCTGAAAAAATGTTTCCTCATATCTTCTTATATTAAAAAACATGGTCTTTAAAATATAATTAGAAGTGTTAACACTTCCAATAAAGGCAGACTAGCTTCCTGCTGAACAATTCTCCCACTGAGATCAACTCTAATTGCTGGAAATGAAAAACATAAGTGTTTCCATCAAAAAGCTAACAAAAGGCAGCAAGTGCTTAAAGTGTAAAGGTTCCAGAGAGAAGGGATGAACCTACATTTGACATACCTTTTAATCTGGCCATTTGCAAATTCCCAAGGAGAGGCCAAAAAGCTCAGCACTGATTCCAAAGTCGTAATAGCTTGACATTCAAAAGTTGAAGGGAAAGAAGTTTTTCATTACAATCACTGAAAAGCTGGCTACACTCCAAAAATAGGAGTGAATCACAGCTAAATCCAGCTTCCACAAAGCCTAAAGCATACCATAAAGTTAACTCAATCTCTGCCCCTGCATAACTGCTTGCCAAAAGTAAAGGCATACCTCCTTTAATTGTGCTTCCCTTTATTGGGCTTTGCAGATACTGCATGTTTTACAAATTGAAAGTTTGTTGCAACCCTGCATGGAGCAAGTCTATCGACACCATTTTCCCAAAAGTATTTGCTCATTTTTGTGTCTCTGTGTCACACTTTAGTAATTCTCACAATATTTCAAACTTTTCCATTATTATTATATTTGTTATGGTGATGTGTGATCAGTGATCTTTGATGTTACTATCGCAAAAAGATTATGACTTGCTGAAGCCTCAGATTATGGTATTTTTAGCAAGAAAGTGTTTTTAAATTAAGGTATGTATGTCAGTTTTTTTTTTTACACATAATGCTATTGCATACTTAATAGACTACAGTATAGTGTAAACAACTTTTATATGCACTGAGAAACCAAAAAATTCGTGTGAGTCATTTTATTGTGATATTTGCTTTATTATGGTTGTCTGGAACTGAATCTACAAAATATTCCAGGTATGTCTGTAAAATCAAGTTCCTTCTGGAGGAAGACAATATCAGGCAGAGCCTAAATTTATCTTTACAATTGTTCATACACAATGAGTGGCATTCAGTTAGACATTGCCAGATGCATCAGGAAATAAGACCAAATGACCAAAAAAAAGGAGAGAGAGAGAGAGAGAGAGAGAGAGAGAGAGATCCACAGGAGATCCAGACCTTAGTTATCAGAAATAGACTATAATATTAAGTATGTGTGATTAATATACTCAAATTTGAAGACAGGATGGAAATTTTAGAAGAGAAAAATAAACTATTAGAAAAGAACCAAATGGAAGTTTTAGAACTCAAAACACAAAAACTGGACTTAAAAATTCAACTATTGTGTTCAGTAGCATATTAGATACAGTTGAAGAAAGAATTAGTAGAATGGAAAATAGGCCAGAAAAACATATCCAGACAGAATTTATAGAGACACACACAAAAAAGGAAAACATGAAAAAGTATTTGTGAGTCATATGTAACACAGTGAAGTGTCCTAATACACATGTAATTGGATTTCACAAAAGCATACAGAAGGAATGGAACAAAGACAGTTTTTGAACAAATAATTGGTGAGTATTTTCCAAAACCTATAAAAGGCAACAAATTATATGTTAAAAAATTAAAATGTATTTCAAGTGATAAAAATCTGAGAAAATTACAACTAGGTACATAGTTACATTGTTGAAAATCTAAGACAAAGAAAAATCTTAAAAACAACAAGAGGTTCAAAATATCTTGCCTTCAAAGATGCAAAAATAAGACAAACAGCTAACTGAATTATCAACTAAAAGACAATGAGAGCAGAGAACAATTGAATTACATCTTCAAATGCTGAAAGAACAAAAAAACCCTACCAACCTAAAATTTAACCCAGTAAAATCATTAAAAATGAAGGAAAAACAAAGAAATTTCAAACAAAGGAAAACTGAAGTTATGTGTCACCAGCAGACCCACTATAACGGAATAGTAGAGGAAAATTTTTTAAGGCAGAAGGAAAATTACCCCAGATTAAAGTATGGGGATGTTAGAAGGAAGAAAGAGCAATGGAAAGAGTGAATATGTGGATAAATAAAAAGAAGTGTTGGCAAGGATGTGGAGAAATTAGAACACTTGTACACTGTTGGTAGAAATGTAAAATGGTGCAGCCACTATGGAAAACATTATGGAAGTTCCTCAAAAAAGTAAAATAGAATTATCATATGATCTAGCAATCCCACTTCTGGGTATATATCCAAAGAAATTAAAATCAGTATCTTGACGAGATATCTGCACACCCATGTTCACTGCAGCATTACTCACAATAGCCAAGATATGAAAACAAGACAAATGTCCACTGACAGAAGAATGGATAAACAAAATGTGTCATATACATAAAATGGAATATTATACAGCCCTACAAGTGAACGTAATCCTACCATTTGCGACAACATGGATGAACCTAGAAGACATTTTATGATAAGTAAAGTAAGCCAGTCTTAAAAGGACAAATACAGTATGATTCCACTAACATAAGGTATCTAAAATAGTTGAATTCATAGAAGCAGAGAAAAGAATGGTGGTTTCCAGGGGATGGGGGTAGGAGGAAATGGGGAATTGTTCAATGGGTATAAAGTTTCAGTTCTGCAAGGTAAATAAATTCTAGAGATCCATTGTACACATAGCACCTATAGTTATCAACACAGTATCGTAAGCTTGTTAAGAGGGTAGGTCACACATTAAGTTCTCTTACCACAATTAAAAAGGGACACAAGGAAAGTCTTAGAGGTGATGGATATATTTATTACCTTGATTGTGCTGATAGAATTATGAGTGCATTGATATGTTCAAATTCATTAAATTGTACACATCAAACGTGCAATTTTTTGGGTATCAATTATATCTCAATAAAGTTGTTAAAAATATCAGCCCTTACACCTTCAAACTCCTATTTCAATACCTCCTTCACAAACCTCCATTCCAATTAGATGTTAGTACAGTATATGAAAGGCAAAAGAATGAAGCTTCTTGAAGATAAGATAGGAGAATATCTCTGCAAACATGGAATAGTCAAAGTTTTCTTCAAAAGGACACAAAAATCACTGTAAAAAAAGATGTTGATAAATACACGGATCCAAAATTAGGTGTAATCAAAAGAGAACACCATGAAGTGACAAGGCAAGACACCAAGTGGGAGAAGATATTTAATATACATAAAACCCACAGAAGGCTTGTATCTTGAAAATATAAAGAACTTCTTCAAACCAATATAACAAATAGATGATGAAAAAAATGGGATAAGACATGAATAGTCATTCACACAAGAACATATACAAATAGCTGATAAACGTAAAGAATTGAGAAACTTCATGAGTCATCAGGGAATTGCTAATTTGAGCCACAACAGGTAAAGTGGAAAAGACTGACAACACCAGCATATCCCTGGGCAAAAAAAGCAAGCCATAAAGCAGTTTCTTTTCCTTTACATAAATTTCCAAAACTTTGTGATGTTGGAAGTCAGCTTAGCTGCTACATTTGGGAAGGAAGTAGGGGGATGTGGTTGGAAAGGGACAAAAAGAGACTTCTAGGATTCTAGTATTGCTCTATTTCTTGACCTAGTTAGTGGTGGTCTCATTGATATTTTCATTTTGTATAATTCATCAACTTGTATATGTATGATTTGGGCTTTTCAGTAGGTTAGATATATTTCAATAAAAATGTTTGGAAAACAAATAATTAGTAGCTATGTAAATATAATTATTTAGGCTAAAAAGCAGAATACTTGACAGAAATAATTTTTTTAAAGTATAGAGTGTGTGACTAAACTCTTTCCCAACTGGTAAAATGTAACACTAGCCACCACTGGCTAAATTTAAATCATCTTCATTTCCCTGTTCTCATGGATATGAACATTATTCCATTAAGAAAGAAGATAACCTATTTCCCATTTCTCTATCCCCTGCTGATTCATAGTTAGTTATATTATCTTCACTATTATAATATGCAGATTTATAACATTTATATTCCATTATTTAACCATAGTTTCACAGTTGTTAGCCTGTTTCATATGAAAATTATTAAATCCTAATAATCTCTTAATCATAGCTTTGCCAGTCAACTTTTGTGTTGACTGGCATTTATTCTCAACAAGAATTTTTCTAGAAGTGGATTAACAGATGCTACAAGTCCTTAATTATTTAATGTTTGAGAATTTGTCTCTTGGTTTGATTCTTAAATAGCAACTTTCTGGATAAAAGTGTCTTTCATTAGAATTTTAGGAATTTAATTATTATCTCATCATTCAATATGGCAGTGAAGAAGTATGAGACTAACCTAATATTTTGTATAGATGCCAATACAATTATTTATTTAAAGTCCAGTAATTTTACTAATTTATCTACTGATGTTCATTATTCTGTATCTTTGTATCTTTTATTTTCTCTTCCTCTATATCAGGGAAGTTTTCCTTTATGTGTTTAAAACGTGTTTATTTTCCATTTGTTCTACTGCGTTTACAACAGCAGATGTTGATTATATTTTGGGCCATATCTCCATATTTTTTCTTAACTGTTTAAACATTATGTTCTTCTCTATTCCATTTCGCTTGAATATGTAAAAGCTATCCTTCAGATCTCTGTTTCCAATGATGTCAAACTCCTTTTTATTGCTTTTGATGTATCATTCATTTTTATAATGATTTAATTTTATGTTCATTTCTTTTATCAGCTCTTCCAGCTCATAAAAAATTAATGAGCAATGCATCATACATAAAATGACAATTTAACACACGAATGCACAAGTTAAATAATAATATTGATAGTTAAATAATAATAATACACCAAGTACCAGCCATTTTACTTAAGAAATAGAACCAAACCAATCTTTAAGGACTTGGTATACTTCTCTCTCATTCCCTGAAATTAACTAATTGTGATAATGAAATTACAGTCATGTTTGTCTTTTAATTTTAATGCTTTAAAATGCATCAATATATCATTTTGGGGGGATATATTTTAGGGTCTTATTTAAGGACACCTCTGTTACTCTGAGGTCACCTGATACAGTGAACACATGTTATGTTCTGCAGAATATCCAGAAAATTAGGTTCCTTTCAGTCTATATTAGGACAGAGAGCACAAGTCACAGAGGAAAGACATGGCCCTGCGGCAAGACAATAAATATATACTGTTGGGTATTTTAAGGGAATGCAAACTGCTTTGATCCTCTTTCTGGTTATGAGTTAAAAAGAATGCATGTGGCCACATATGAATTTCAGAGGCTATATTGATCTGCAAAGATATTGCACCTATCACAACATCTGTGATTAGGGATCCAAATTTGTTACACTTCTTTTTTGCACCATTATCCACTATACAGTCTCTGCTTTTTCATGGGGCAGACTAATTAACTATACAGAAATACCATTTATTTAATACAATATAACATACAACAATATTAAAACAATATATGCTATGTTATTTACACATAAGTATTATATCACTATGTATTATAGCAATATGTTATGTAGATAGCATATAGCTATCTGCCTAAAATCTACAGAAATATTAATATATGCTAATATAATCTAAATGTTTACTTTCTAAATATAATCTAAATATATTTACATTTCTAAATATGTTTTATTTCTTAATTAAAATGATTTCCAGCTTTACTGAGATGTAATTGATATATAACATTGTGTAAGTTTAAGGTGTACTGGGTGCTGAATTGATATGCTTTTATTGCAAAATGATTACAATAGTGTTAGCTAATACCTTCATCATGTCACATAGTTACCATTCCTTTTTTTGTGGTGAGAACATTTAAGATCTATTCTCTTAAAAACGTTCAGGTATATAATACATTATTATTAACTATAATCAAAATGTTGTGCCTAAAATTTCCAGAACTTAATAATCTTCTAATTGGAAATCTGTGCTCTTTGACCAACATCTCCCCAATTCCCCAAGCCCTGGTCACCACCATTCTACTTCATATTTCCATGAGTCTCGGTTTTTAGATCCCTCATTTCTGTAAGCTTATAGAATATCTGTCTTTCTCTGACTTATTTCAATTAGCACATGCCCTCAGATCCATCCATGCTGCTGCATTTTTGTGTGTTTTGATCTTATATTCTGCAATCTTATTCAATTTTTTGTTAGTTCTGCAAGATGTTTTTTTTTCTTTGTAGGTTTCCCGGGATTTTTAATGTTAAAATCATCAAATAATCTGTAAATAGAGAAAATTTTTCTAATATATATGCCTTTTCTTTTTCTTGCCTTGTGTCAACTAGATCTTTCGGGACTGTGTTGAATAAGAGTAGTGAGAGCTTACCATGTACACTATGTTATAGGGAAGCATCCAGTCTTGCACTTTAAGTATGATATTTGCTCTTTTTCTTCAACAGACTTTTTTTTAAAAAATCAAGTTTAGGAAGTTTCCTCTATTTCTAGTTTTCTGAGAGCTTTCGTTATAAATATGTCACATTTTGTGAAATGCTTTTTCTGTATCAATTGATATGATTATATAACTTTTCTTCTTCAGACTGTTAATACAGTAGATGACATTAACTTTCAAATATTGAGTAGGCTTACACATTCCACTTGATTATAGTATTTAATTCTTTTTATCCATTGCTGAATTGAATGTCTAGTACCCTGTTGAGGATCTTGCATCTCCATTCATGGGAGTTATTAGTCAATGTTACCTTGTTTTATGCTGTCTTTGTCTGGGTTTACTGGTTAACACTGATCTCAGAGAATGAGCTGCTGGGAATTGTTACGTCCTCATACATCCTCTGTGATTCTGTGATTTTGTGAAATTGAGGTTATTTTTTGGGTGAAATTCTCCAGAATAACCATCTGGACCTGGGCTTTTCTTTTATCCCAGCTTTTAAATTATAAATTAAATTTAATTCATCGTTATAGGACTATTTAGACTACCTATTTCATCTTTAAGTATAGGTAGTTCTTGGTTTCAAGGAAATGGTCCATTTCTTCCAAGTTGTCAAATTTATGAGAGCAAATATTTATAACTTGTATCTTTCTGTTTGTATACCTTATTTTCTTTATGGAGACGTTTAATTTATATAAATTCTATTGTGCACACATATATTTTTTCACTCTTCTCACTCCACTCTATACTTTGAATGTGCTCAATATACATCTCATCTGTGGCTTCACACGGCTGGATGGTACCGCATGGTATCCATCCACAATATTTGCTCAAAAACTCCATCAATACACCCTAAATTGCCTGTAACTCCAAATTATCAAGAATGTCTCAAAAAATATTTTGCATGTATCCAGAGGAATTTTTTTCAAATAGTGCTTTTTATATAAAATATGTTGTTGGGCTTCCCTGGTGGCGCAGTGGTTGAGCGTCTACCTGCCGATGCAGGGGACACGGGTTCGTTCCCTGGTCCGGGAAGATCCCACATGCCGCGGAGCGGCTGGGCCTGTGAGCCATGGCCTCTGAGCCTGCGCGTCCTTATATTTTGATTTGGAATATTTTAAAAATTCCAGATTAATATAAACCTAATTTTATAAAGCATAAAGTTTATTAATGATAGACATGAATTTAAGGATTATTAATATAATTACAAATAACTGACATAATTATACAGAAAATATAATAGAAGACAAATGTCCCAAATAAACATTTATTCTTTCAATATTCCAGGTATTTTAATAGTCCCCTTAGTGATTTTTGTATTACTGAATTATAAGAAGGGTAAGAGTTCCTTTACTGGGAATAAGGAGGAAAAATCGTGGTTCTTGTCACCCAGATCTTAGTTTAAATGTCACCTCCTCTGAGGTGCTTTCCCTGACCATTACACCAACTGTCACTTTATGTCACATGACTGTATTTTAATTATTTCCAGAGCACTTATCAAAACTATTTAAATTTTTCCTGTTCACTAATTTTTTTTGTGACCTGTCACCCAACAGTAGAGTGAGAATATAATCTCTATGAAATCAGGAAGAGGACCCTAATTGGTTCTTGCTCAGTATATGTTGACTGAATTAATAGATTTATATTTTTAGCTTACTTTCAATACACTTGGGTTAAATGTATTGATGAAATGATGAAATGAAATGATGATATTGATATGAACATTTATTACATGGCTATTATTTTCATGACAATTGTTTTTAAAGAGTTTTTTGGGGTGGACTTCCCTGGTGGCACAGTGGTTAAGAATCTGCCTGCCAATGCAGGGGACGTGGGTTTGAGCTCTGGCCCGGGAAGATCCCACATGCCACGCAGCAACTAAGCCTGTGTGTCACAACGACTGAGCCCCTGTGCCACAACTACTGAAGCCCGTGCGCCTAGAGCACGTGCGTCACAACAAGAGAAGCCACTGCAATGAGAAGCCCACGCACCACAACAAAGAGTAGCTCCCACTCACTGAAACTAGAGAAAGTCCGCACGCAGCAATGAAGACCCAACACAGACAAAACTAACTAACTAACTAACTAAATAAATAAATAAATATTTTTAAACAGTTTTTTTTTTCTTTCTAATTGTTCTTTCTTCGTTCTAGGAACAGAGACAGATAAACATCATAATCTTTGGTCTGATTAACAGTGAGTAATCCTGAAATATGAAGTTATTCATATTGACCTAGCATAAGTTTTCAAGAATCAGTCCTTTAGGACCAGCTACATAAATGGTTCAAGAAGGCTGAAGATGGGCACAGCGTGTGCCCGTCTTTGTGTGGAACTGTCCTTTCCCACCTGCCTGCCCCAAAATGCAGTAGTCTAAATACCGCTCTGTGCTTGGAAACAGAGCTTGCCCTTCTCTTATATTATGTCATCACTACACATGGAGAGCAATTATGCCTACTCATCCTTGTCACTGGAAAACAATTTAGTAAAAGAATGATTTACTCCACTCTTTTTATAACTAGACACAGCCTGTAACACTCAGAAAGTAGGTATCAGATGGCAAGAAGAAAACAGTGGTGATTTTGTACATTCTGAGAAACAGAGTATCTTTTACTTATGGGATTTTCTAAGGCTGAACTTAAGAAATGCAACCATAAAGAAAACTTGATAAAATTTGACTTTTCATCATAAACTACCTTAAACCAAATGAAAGGGTAGGTATGGCATTGGGAGTATAGTGGTGAGCATAGCTGCCTTCCAAATTAAAGGGTAAATAATGAATCAGGAATTATAATTTATCATATAGGCAAATAAAGTAGCGTAATGAATAAAAAGATTTAGGAATTAAAAAGAGATCAATAAATGAAAGAAAAATCAGAAATGCACCTATGGGAGCATCGGTCAGACGTGAAGACAAATCCAAAAGGAGAAACATAAAACGGTGCAAGCACACGTCAAAAGTATTTCTCCCTATTTATAAAAATATGTAAATCCAAAGAAGAAGGCATTTCAATGTTTACTGAACAAACTGGCAAATATTTACAGGTAATAATAATCAGCCTTGGTAGGTTGGGAAAATGTGGCTTTTGGTTTCAGCCTTTCTGGGCGGGAATTTAGTCATATATACCAAGAAAACAGGCCATGCTGGGCTAGGGTGTCCCAGCTTCTTAGCATCATCCCAACAGTTTCGTTCCTCAACAGTCCCTACACTGCCAACAAAACAAGCCATCCTGAGGATCCTCAAAATAACTCTAACACCAACAACAGGCCCCCGAAATGCTGACAAAGCACATTCTTTCCAGGCATCCTTTGCTCATAATATTTTGAAGGGCCACAAGCTAAACATATCAACGCTGGGCATCAATAACACAGAAAACTTTGTTCGTAATTTAGGTCCCTTCTACTCGTGAACCCTGCAGTTAATAGTCATTTCTTCAACAGCAGTTTCTGATGTTGTAATTATGATCCCTCCTTTTGATCTTCAGAGCAACCAAGAAGTCTCTTGTTTTGAAATCAGACATCCTTTTCTCACCTCTGGAGTGTCCTCTTTCTTCTCTTACAAAGAACCATCCATCATCCATCCATCACTACATAGGACCAAACATCAATAATGGGTAGAATTTGTTCAGAGTTTTCTCTGCATCCTTATCATGGACCACATTGATTATTATTTTGTAATAGATCTTTATTGGAGTATAATTGCTTCACAATACCGTGTTTGTTTCTGTTGCACACTGAAGTGAATCAGCCATATGCATTCTTTCCTTCGTTCATTCTTTCATTCATTTCTTTGCACTCATTCTCTTATCCTAGGCAGTTGACATTTTGATAAAGGGATTATCAGGATTACAAAAATTCATGTATACAAGGAAGAACTATTTTGCCAGTAGGTTAATTTCTAGAGAATAAGAGGCCATGGTTATGAAATCCTGTATGTCATTCAAATAAGCATGGAGCAGTGCCTTCCATCTCGACTGCCAAACTGAGGTCAATACCGGCAAAACTTGGAACTGCATGTTTTAGGGCACAGAATCCAGTCACTGTTGACAGCCACTGTTGACAGTCAGACGTGCCCAAACTGAGCAAGTACATTGGGATTTTGAGATGAACTTCCTTGAGGATGGGACCAGGAAGCATAACCCAAGAGCACTTACAGCAAGTGGAATGTGAAAGTACGGAGGTAGCATTCACTGTGATACCAGGAGCGGGTCCTTAAGGAGGAGGATGTTAGGCTGACACTAGCGCTCGAGGCGATACCTTGCAGGGAAAGTGATTAATGATTTGTGCTGCACAGATGTTGTAAGATGGCAGAAAAAATATTTACAGTCAATAATTTAGAGTCTTTCTAAACATAAGAGGAGTAGATACTGGCTCAGGTATGTATACCTATTAATAGAGTCGTTTTATGATAGGGCTTCCAACCTGCACCGTTCTGTCTTCCCATCCATTAAGGTCACAGTGGACAGAGGGGAGTCTTTCGACTCAATGTTTGCCACACTGTGTCACCTGAAATGAGGATTTCTGGCACGCAGTGCAGACGTGTGTCAGAATAAAATTGGCACTGAGTAACAATTCTCACCTACCTAAATAGTTGGAAAGAATAAATACTTTTTATTACTAGTTCCAAATGGTGTGCAAGAATATGAAAACATGGACCTCCAGATAAACGAAATCCCTTTCTTAGAGTGGACTTGACCTCGGCACCAAACACCCGCCACTCTGTCTCGTAGAGACAGCTCTCAACAGCTGAGAACTTGACTTATTCTTTCAGTTTTTCAGTTGAAGGTAAGTGTGATCCCTCATCTGGCAAGTAGCCCACTTGCTTTCTGCTCTACAGATGCAACCATCTCTGTAACTGTGTCAATGTGGCAATTGCAACAATGAAATATAGGAAGTTAGTTCAAAAATTAGAATAATAGCCAAGCATATTCATGAAGGGCATTAATTGAAGTTCTCCATAATTTTCTAAATGGTTTTTAGCCGAAGCCAGGAGGCTATCAGCAAACTGGGTTGCTAAGATTCTGGGTTGAAGAGAACATGGGAGTCTCTAAAGGATTATCTCAAACTTTCCACATACCTTGTTCTATCTGCTTGTATGCATATGATAAATGAGTTAGTGGAAACTTACTAGCTACCTGATGGGAAAAAAACATGTTATGTGCTTTGTACTTGAAGGTAGAAAAGAATTAATTTAAAATGTATGTCAAGTTATGTCACTATAATAAATTAAGCCTCTTAGTTTCATCATGGTATTTTATGCTTAAGTAAGGTTTGTATGAGGAACATATTCAAATGTTGATTACATGTCCCTAGGTCCCTATTTATCATAAAATAAACTCCCATTTAAACAGATTGGGGTTATTTTTTTTTTCTAGGAGTACCATTGTTAGTTCAGATTCAACTACATTTTTTTTTTCCCCCCTGCGGTACGCGGGCCTCTCACTGTTGGGGCCTCTCCCGTTGCGGAACACAGGCTCTGGACGCGCAGGCTCAGCGGCCATGGCTCACGGGCCCAGCCGCTCCGCGGCATGTGGGATCTTCCCGGACCGGGGCACGAACCTGTGTCCCCTGATTTGGCAGGCAGACTCTCAACCACTGCGCCACCAGGGAAGCCCCAACTCCATTTTTTAAGTTACACTTTAAAAAGTATAGATGATCTTTACTTAAAATCTTGTTAAAGTGATAATAAGGCTATGACCTTTAAAAAAAATGCTCTAATAAACAAGGGCACCCTTTTAATTCTTTGAAAGGAAGATAAATATCACTTTCTTGTGGCCGCTGCTGATCTTCAAATATTTACATTCTGTGCTACCCAGTAATCTTGACAGTCATTAAGTTTATCCCAGGCCCCAAATAATAACGTAAATCAGAAAAAAAAATGTTTTGCTTTCTACAGACAAGAAAACACTGATGGGGTTAAACATCATGAGGCTGAATATGATGAGGTTAAAGAAGGCACTACTTCAAAACTCCAGGTCCCATTACCAACTCCAAAATCGGAGGAGTGAAATAAACGAATTATTTGCCTTTTCTGTGCCACAACATCTCATTATATACAAATGGAAATTAAATAAATGCTACAAAGAAACGTTAAAAGCAGTTCTTTAAACTCAGAAGATGAAAATGTCTAAATTTGTCAGTTCTATTATACGTTAAACTGAAATTCCTAACACAATAAGAAAAATAAACTGAATGCATGCAGATTAAAGAAAATATCATTAATTGCTACTGTTTTCAAATGATGTGAATAACTATATAGAAACTTCTCTCTAGCTGTACAATTAGAAATATTAGTATAACAAGTTGCTGAATATAAGAGAAATATAAAAAGTCAATTTTACTTCCATGCATAGGAAAAAAAATAAAATACAAAATGAAATTTAAAAATAGATAGCAATTTTAATAGCATCAAGAATGTAAATACCTGAGGAAAATCTAAAAAAGAATGAGCAAGGACAATATGTGGATAATTACAAAACCTTACTAAAAGATATTATGGACAATATCATATTTCATTGAAAGGAATACATAGTATTGTAAATATATTACTTTTCTCCAGGCTTAGCTATAGATAATTTCAAACAATATTCCATAAGTATTTATTTTAACTTAAAAAATTGATTCTAAATTGTATGGGAAAGAGGAAAGGCTCAAGCTCACATAGAAAGAATGACAATTAGACTGACAACAGAGGCAGCAAAGGAAGAAAACTATTATAAAATACTATCTTCAGTATGCTAAGAGAAAATGACTGTCAACTTAGAATTCAAAAACAAGCAAAAATGCCCTTCAGTAATGACCAAAAATAAAGGTATTTTCAAACAAGCAAAAATTGAGAGTTTAACAGCAGATCCTCAGGAAAGAAAATTCTAAAGGATACTATTTAAAGAAAAGGAAAAAAATCCCAGATGGAAGAGCCATGATACAAGAAGAAATGAGGATACTGAAACTACAAAACATTGTTGAAAGAAATTTAAAAATTGAAAGCTATCCTGTGTTCATGGATTAGAAGACTTAAAATTACTAAAATGGCAATATTCCTCAAGTTGATCTATAGATTAAATGCAATCCCTATCAAAATTTCAACTTCCTTATTTACAGAAATAAAAAGGTGATACTAAAATTCATATGGAAATATAGGAAAAACTATCTTAAAAAAGAACGAGTGAAAAGGACTCACACTTCCTGATCCTGAAACCTACTACAAAGCAACAGTCACCAAAACCATGTGGTATTGGCCACAAGGATAGACATAGATCAAGGAATAGAACAGTCTAGAAACAAACCCAAAGACCTAGTCAAGTGATTTTGACAAGGGTGCCAAGATCATTCAATGAGGGAAGAATAATCTTTTCAACAAATGGTGCTGAGACACTGATAGCTAGACATAAAAGAATGAATTTAGACCCCTACCTCACACCATAAACAAAAATTAATTCAAAAAAGATCAAAGATTTAAATGTAGGAGATAAAAATATAAAACCCTTAGAAGAAAACAAAGACCTAAATCTTCATACTTGGCATTAGGTAGCAGTTTCTTAAATATGACAACAATAAAACAAGCAATCAAAGAATAAATAAATATATTAGACTCCATTAAAATTAACAACTTTTGGGGTTCAAAGAACACTATCAAGAAACTGAAAAAAAAAAAAAAGAAACTGAAAAGACAACCCACATAATGGGGGGAAATATTTGCATGTTGTATATCTGCTAAGGGTCTACTATTCAAAATACATGAAGAACTCTATATCCCAATAATAAAAAGACAAATAACCCAATTAAAAATGGGCAAAATATTTTCACAGGTATTTTTCCAAGATACATATATAAATGGCCAACAAGCACATGAAAAGGTGTTCAGCATCATTATTCATCATGCATATGCAAATAAAAAGGAGCCAAGCTCCTCTGTCTTCCTGCTTTACCATCTTTAGGAAACTGCCTTCATTGTCCTGACTCCAGCATAGCTACTCTACCTCCATGCGTTGCTTAAAGTTCCAAGAAGGAAGAAAGGGAACATTCGTCTTCTTATCATCAGGAAAGTGAAGGAAGCTTCACCCAGAATTCCATTCACATTCCTCAGCCCTGAACAAGGTTACATGGCATAATTATGCCACTACTTACTGTATATTTCAAGGGGAAATAAAGATCAGTTATAAAGAATGAGATAAGAATTCCAGTGCAACAATATGTCTGACTTGATCATTTAAAAGCCCTTTGTCTAAAAACACCTGGAAATTCTGTAAAAAACAAATAACAAACATTGTTATATACAAAGCTGCACTCTTGAGAAAGAAAGAGATAACCCTCAGTGTTGGGCATGAGCTTGGACCCAGAAATGGGAACAGTAAGTGCATTGTTAATGCTCAGCGGGATGGGGTGGGGGAGGGGTAGTTCAGCCTTCATAATCTTGGGACTTGTGCTGGAGTGCCCACCTGGGAAGGGGACATAGGCAGACCTTGGGCTGCCTAAGCCAAAGTATGAGGACTGAGAAACCCACATTAAGATAGGATCTTCATGGTGGTCCTCTTAATAAAAGGGTGGAAATATCTTTTACCTCTCAGAGGGAGATGGTAAGACAGATGCTGTTTCCTTCTGATCTTCCTATGGACAAAAGTTTCCCTGGAGAGTCTGATCTGGGCTTCACAGGAGTTTAAAGTACCACTTCTGGTTCAATAAAATCCAAGCCAGGAAATTAACATAAAAGTTAGTTCCTGGATGGTGATACATTTGGGATGGTGGACAAAGCAAAAGCAAACTGCTCTGAAGGGATACTCCCCCAGAAAAAACACAAAGATAAAATGTTTAAGGAGATGATCCACTTTGATTAGAAAAAATATCTCAAGAATTTAAGGAAAGTATGTAGTAATCTAAAGAAAGAATAGAACAGAAATTACTTAAAAATAATTACAAACCTAAAAGAACTGAAATTCTCTGAAGGAGAAAATAAAATACTAGGAAAACAAGTTACTAAGGAAAAGAAAGGCATTTGAAAAGATCTAAATTGAAACTAAGAAGAAGAAAACGATGTCAATGAGACATAGATAAAGAGACATAATAAGTAGAGAGAAAAAATTTATACAGAATGTTGTACAGAGAGCAGCGAAGAGGAAGAAAATACAGGGAGATGAGTGACATGGAGGAAAAAATAAGATGATCGATCCCATGTAAAGAGTTTCAGAAGAAAGACTAGATGAAGGAAAAGAAGCAATATTCAAGCACAAGGTTAAATAAAAATAATTTCATAACTGGACACATTGTAGTAAAATTTTAGAAAAGCAAAACAAAGAGAAAATCTTAAAAGTAATCAGATAGGAAAAACAGATTTCTTACAAAGAAAGAGTGATTGGTTACACAGCAGACTTAATAATGACCCTTCATTCTAAACCATGAGGCTGGCAAAACCTCATGGTAGAATTGGGAACTTTTCTAGGGCAGTAATTCAAAACATAAGAGCCCTGCAAAGAGAAACCCAATACGTATCTCGACCCTTGGGTCAAAAACCTATTTGTTTTTCCTCATCAAAACAAATAACTATTCCAAGGAAGAATTCCAAAGCATATAATAACTTTTATTTAATGTGCCATTTTTTATGTTTAGGATAAACAAATGAAGCCTCTGGGCTCTGGTATTAGTCCCTTACCTTTGTGTTCTACGTTGCCATAAATAAAGGAAACAGTTTTCTATCCTATACAGTATTATATTTGATGGAGATTTATATTTAAATGCTAATTAAGTTAGGCATCTATTGACATGAAGAATGGTAGCAGTGTAAATATCCCAACATGTTATTAACAACAAAGCATAAATTTTTCTTTAAAAATAACATCAAGTTTAAAAATGCTTACGAAGAAGCTAATATACACCTGCCCATTGCTACCACTGTAGCTTTGAACTGGGGATAGTCCACAGCAGGGACAACACACAGTTCTAATATTCTAGGCCTAAAAAAAAATTGGCACACCTGTATTGTACATATTAAATATGCTCTAACACATTTAATCATAATTTAAAAAAATCTGGAGGTCCGTAGTGATTCTAAAATGAGGGGCAGGACTCTTCTTTATGGAAGAATGCCAACTAATAAATGCAGAAGGAATGGTACAATTAGAAAAGTCACCACTTTGCAACCGTATATTAATAATTGATTCAGGCTAAGATCATAATTCGACAGTAAAACCACAAGGTGAAAAGTTGCTGGAGAACAGGACATATAAATTCACAGTGTCTCTTCATAGATTATCTATTAATTAGGAGGGGAACAGGGGAGCCTAAGTGATCATAAAGTCTGGTGGGCACTCCAAGATATCAAACTGAACCTCACAAGGAGTGAGACATTGAGTACCCCCCACCTGAGGCACTGAGACGGAAACAGCACCAGCTATGTGGTACCCAGAGCATCTGGCCAAGAATCTGAACCTGAATCTGGGACCCAGGGAACAATCAGACAGTCAAACTGAGGGACAATCTGTGATACATCTGACCTACAGACCTCAAATCAACTGTCACGAAAGAAGAGAAAAACATGATGAGAATTTTCTAGAATGAGAATGACAAAAAGATCTTTTTTGACTCACCTTCTAGAGTATCAGAAATAAAAACAAAAGTAAACAAATGGGACTTAATTAAACTTAAAAGCTTTTGCACAGTAAAGGAAACCATAAACAAGACCATAAACAAGACCAAAAGACAACCCTCAGAATGGGAGAAAATATTTGCAAATGAAACAACAGGCAAAGGATTAATCTCCACAATATACAAACAGCTCATGGAGCTCAATATCAAAAAAACAAACAATTCAGTTAAAAAATGGGCAGAAGACCTAAATAGACATTTCACCAAGGAAGACATACAGATGGCCAAGAGGCACATGAAAAGCTGCTCAACATCACTAATTATTAGAGAAATGCAAATCAAAACTACAATGAGGTATCACCTCACACCAGTCAAAATGGCCATCATCAAAAAATCTACAAACAATAAATGCTAGAAAGGTTGTGGTGAAAAGGAAACCCTCCTGCACTGTTGGTTGCAATGTAAATTGATACAACCACTATGGAAAACAGTATGGAGGTTCCTTAAAAAACTAAAAATAGAACTACCATACGACCTAGCAATCCCATTACTGGGCATATACCCTGAGAAAACCATAATTCAAAAAGAGTCATGTCCCATAATGTTCATTGCATCACTATTTACAAAAGCCAGGACATGGAAGCAACCTAAGTGTCCATCGACAGATGAATGGATAAAGAAGATGTGGCACATATATACAATGGAATATTCGTCATAAAAAGAAATGAAACTGAGTTATTTGTAGTGAGGTGGATGGACCTAGAGTCTGTCATACAGAGTGAAGTAAGTCAGAAAGAGAAAAACAAATACCGTATGCTAACGCATATACATGAAATCTAAAAAAAGAAAAAAAAGGTACTGATGAACCTAGTTGTAGGGCAGGAATAAAGAGGCAGACATAGAGAATGGACTTGAGGACATGGGGTGGGAGGGTGAAGCTGGGGCGAAGTGAGAGTAGCATCAACATATACACACTACTGAATGTAAAACAGTTGGCTGCTGGGAAGCAACAGCATAGCACAGGGAGATCAGCTCAGTGCTTTGCAATGACCTAGAGGCGTGGGATAGGGAGGATGGGAGGGAGTTTCAAGAGGGAGGGGATATGGGGACATGTGTATGCATATGGCTGATTCGCTTTGCTGTGCAACAAAAACTAACACAGTATTGTGAAGCAATTATACTCCAGTAAAGATCTATTTTAAAAAAATGACAAAAGAAACATGACAATTAAATGCAAATAATGATCCTTGATTAGTGTCACTAATTAGTGATTAGTGTCATTAACACAAATGAAAAAAAAAGACAGTTACAAAGATCAAATGAAAATAAAAGTTATAAAGAACATTATGAAAATGAAAATAAAATGAAAGTGAAAATAAAAATGAAACAGCTGTAAAGAACATTACAGCAATTGGGAAAATTTGAATATGAATGACCTATTACATAATAGTAGCACATCCACGTTAGGCACCTTGAAAGTGATCTTTACACTGAGGGTACGTGGGAGAATGTCCCTGATTTTAGGAGATTCATGCAGATGCATTTAAACATGAGGAGGGAGAGATACAGCTAATGTGGCAAAAAATGAACAGTTGGTTAATTGTGGTGAATATATGGTGGTCATTGTAATACTCTGGAAAGTTTTCTGCATGTTTGAAATTTTTCAAAATAAAAAGCTGGGGAAAATGTGACTGCCTTACTAAGTCTTTTATTTTATCATACTTAGAAATTTATAATTTGAATTTTTTGTAAAAATTTTCAGAAAACAGACACCACTACTGCCTCACGGTCTATAAGACTATATCTGTGTACTATGTTAATAATAAGTATTATTCTTACAACTGATCACATACTATGCCAGATAAGCACTTTAAATATACTCCCTCAAAGGGAACCCTCTTACATTATTGGTGGGAATGTAAATTGGTGCAGCCACTATGGAAAACGGTATGGAGGTTCCTCAAAAAACTAAAAATAGAGTCGCCATATGATGCAGAAATCCCACTCCTGGGCATATATCTGGACAAAACTATAATTCCAAAAGATATATGCACCCCAATGTTCATAGCAGCACTATTCACAATAGCCAAGACATGGAAACAACCTAAATGTCCATCGACAGATGAATGGATACAGAAGACGTGGTACATATATACAATGGAATACTACTCAGCCATAAAAAAGAATGAAATAATGCCATTTGCAGCAACATGGATGGACCTAGAGATTATCATACTAAGTGAAGTACATCAGAGAGAGAAAGACAAATATCATATGAGGTTATTTATATGTGGAATATAAAATAGACACAAATGAACTTATCTACAAAACAGAAACAGACTCACAGACATAGAGAACAGACTTGTGGTTGCCAAGGGCGGAGGGTTGTTGGCGGAGGGATGGATTGGAAGTTTGGGGTTAGTAGATGCAAACTATTATATATAGAATGGATAAACAACAGGGTCCTACTGTATAGCACCAGGATCTATAATATCCTGTGATAAACCATACTGGAAAAGAATATTTTAAAAGAATGTATAGGGCTTCCCTGGGGGTGCAGTGGTTAAGAATCCGCCTGCCAATGCAGGGAACACAGGTTCGAGCCCTGGTCCGGGAAGATCCCACATGCTGCGGAGCAACTAAACCTGTGTGCCACAACTACTGAGCCTGTGCTCTAGAGCCCACAGGCCACAACTACTGAAGCCCGTGCGCCTAGAGCCCATGCTCTGCAACAAGAGAAGCCACCGCAATGAGAAGCCCATGCACCACAACAAAGAGTAGCCCCGGCTCTCCACAACTAGAGAAAGCCTGTGCACAGCAACGAAGACCCAACGCAGCCCAAAATAAATAAATACAATAAATAAATGTTAAAAAGAGAATGTATATATATGTACAACTGAATCACTTTGCTACATGGCAGAACCTAACACAACATTGTAAATCAACTATATGTCAATAAAAAAACAAAAATAAGAAATATATAAATGAACTAACTTACAAAACAGAAACAGACTCACAGACTTAGAGAATGAACTTATGGACCAGGGGGGAAGGGTTGGGGGGAAGGGATAGTTAGGGAGTTTGGGATTGACATGTACACACTGCTATATTTAAAATGGATAACCAATGAGGACCTACTGTATAGCACAAGGAACTCTGCTCAATATTATGCAACAACCTAAATGGGAAAAGAATTTGAAAAAGAATAGATACATGTATATGTATAACTGAATCACTTTGCTGTACACCTGAAACTATCACAACATTGTTAACCGTACTCCAATATAAAATAGAAAGTTAAATATATATATATTTTTTCCCTCATTTACCTCTCAAGGCAACAATCTATCAACATTTCTATATTTCACACAAGAAAATTGAAGTTTAGCAATGTTCCATTACATTAACCTGCCCAGGAGGCCAAATTAAGATTTAAATACATCACTGTCTTCCCAGATTCCAAGTTCTTATTTGTATAGCCTCCCTCGGAAATGTTTGCAGCTCAACATTTGTACCTACAGATGCGATGTGGACCTGCATGAGGAAACATACATGGTGATTATTAAAATGAGCAGCTCTTTATTCAGCTGTAAGTTTCCTGATACAGGTGGCCGTTTCATTCTGAAGAAATGAAAATGAACAAAAAAGCAGGTTTAAGTACAATAATATAAATACAATCACTTTCCAAAATGATTAATATTATTTTGAGTGAACCAATGAGATTTTTTTAAATAAATTTATTTTATTTATTGTTTATTTTTGGCTGCGTTGGGTCTTTGTTGCTGCACGCGGGCTTTCTCTAGTTGCGGCGAGCAGGGGCTGCTCTTCGTTGCGGTGTGTGTGCTTCTCACTGCGGTGGCTTCTCTTGTTGTGGAGCATGGGCTCTAGGCACACAGGCTTCAGCAGTTGTGGCACATGGGCTTCAGTAGTTATGGCTCGCGGGCTCTAGAGCTCAGGCTCAGTAGTTGTGGCGCATGGGCTTGGTTGCTCCACAGCATGTGGGATCTTCCCAGACCAGGGCTTGAACCTGTGTCCCCTTCATTGGCAGGCGGATTCTTAACCACTGCGCCACCAGGGAAGCCCCAATGAATTTTTTCTAAGTACATAAATATACACACATTTTTTTCCTCACATGTGCAAGAATCCTTTCTTGGCCTACCACTTAGTAGGTCCTATTATGACTTAGCTCTCATTCTTAATGTAGATTAAAAAATGAGATGAGAATGATTCTCACCATCTTAATAACATGTAAGAAGATAAATTCTCTGAAGATCATTTATGAGTTGATTCATGCTTTTCTCTTTCTTTGACAGTCTTTATTTTTCTGTTCTCTGAGCTAGCAAGGCATCTTCACATAATGCCTTATAGTTATTTTTAATAATTAAATGGATAACCTTTAACTTTTTTCCCGTTAAGATTGTAGGAAACTATTTGTCAATAATATTTCAGCTACTCTATGTGGAATCAACAGAAACACAGCAAAATGGTATTACAGCAATAAGGCATTTTTTAATATAAAGTGTTGAAGAAAAAGCTTTGAAAACATCTGTTGTAAAGGAGAAACATACCCAAAAGGGAAAAGTTCTATTGGTTGCAGAAATACTTGTTCTTCATTCTGATTCACCTAAAAGAACACCCAACATAAACAATTTCTTTAAGCCTAAGAGGACATTGCAAGCTTAGAGAAAATTATTCAGTATACTCTTTTTCAAATGTATATTTGTCCATTCATTTATTTATTCATGTATCAACTTTTATTTATAGACTTTTATTTGGCTCTTGTTAGGTGCCAGAAACCGTGCTGATTACTTGAGAGATAAAATATGACTAAGATATAGTAATGACCCCATTGCGTTTCACAAATTGTGGACAGCAAATTAAACTGTTATCTTCTAATAGATAAATTCATCAATGCCATTACCTCAGGAGCTGGTCTTTTAGTGCAACTTCTACTGAATGTTAGAAGATTTTAGCCATTGGCAAGAACTGTAGGTCAGAGCACAGGGTGTTAAATTCTGCATATGTAATTCAGCTAAGTTGAGTAAAACACAGAAACCTTTGTTTTCTAAAGCAAAAGAGTAATCAGGCTGATGACTCAGAATGAGACACTGCCATTTTCTAAAGGTCAGAAATGTATGACTTTGAGCCAATTAACCAATGGATTGATGCTATCAAGATGTTTTCCAAACCAAGTAGCTATTTTCTAATCATTATGTCAAAGGTTAAATTCTACCCATCTTGTTCCTCTTGAGCATACCAAGGTGAACTCACCAGCCAGTGGCATCTACAAATCCAACGCCAACGGAAGAGAAAAAACTATCTGAAAGGGGATTCAAGTGAAGGTCAAAAAAATGTATTGTCAGCTTATGAAATGCCCGTAAACTTGTAGGTTAACCTTGATGACAAGATACTGCATAAAAGGCAACATAAAAACTCTACCTAAAAGAATAGTCTACATTTTTAAAATTCTAGAAAAAAAAATAAAAAGAAGAGAAATAAATTTGTCAGTGACCCTAGAATACTGCCAAGAGGGGGACTGAAGCTGAGCTGGATTCGGGCACTGATCAAGGATCTGACACAAAAACAGGTATCAAGCCAAAGGCACTGAGTGGGAGGGAGGTGGTGATGGGGGGATAGAAGGCATGGGGTGGGTTTTGTGGGGTTTTTTGCATTTATTCATTTTTTCCTTGATATTCCTCCTATACTTTGAACAAACTGTTATTAACCTCACCCATTATGCCATGCATGATTAATTCCTCCCTATACAACAGGGAATGGAAGAGCCCCTGGCAAAGCCTCTTTGTGTTTCCTGTATATATTTTTGAAGATAAAAGAGAAAAAAAAATCACGAATACGCCTAAAAGTCAGACTAATGATAGAATAAGTTTAGTGTCCTTTCTGTTGCGAGTGACAGAAGCGGAACACGAACTAGGTTAAACAAAACTGGAATTTATAAAACAGAGAAGCCTAAAGCTGGCCTGGGCTCTATATACAGCAGGATCCAGGGGCTCGGAGGATGCCACCAAGGCTCTCTGTTACCGGGAACTGTCAGCTCTGCCTGTCATGGGGCAGCTTCATTCTGCATCCAGCTCTAAGCATATAGCAGGCTGTTCACATATTAATTCCAGAAAATGATTCTGACTGTCTCATCCTGGGTCTCATTCACACCTCTGCCTCAGGATTAGGGGAAGGTATAGTGACTGAAATCTTTACCCCATGGAGTAGGAGGGGCTGGTTTCCCAGAGGAAAGGATACTCGCCATAGTACCCAAGCAATATTTCTTGAATGAATGAATGAATGAGTGAATATGAATCAATCAGTAAGATCATTTCTAGAACAGTGGACATTTTTTGAAGTGGTGAAATTTCTGTACTCTTCCCCCTTACCGTTCTCTGGCATTCTTCAAAATACTCTTAACAACTAGAAAACAAAATGTGGTTAGAATAAACAAGTATTGGGAAGAGTACCTATCGCAGGTATGATGCAGGTGAGTAGGAAGACATTAGCAGTGAGGCAGTGAAACTGGCAAAGGTGACCTGATACTTCGTGACACTCTTAAGGATAGGGTGGAGAGGGATGGGAAGAGAGATGAATTCACGGAACCCTGAATACCTATACAAAAAAGTAGTGATTCTTTGTTTTAAATTTTTAATAAACTGAATTTGGAATAATTTTAGATTTACAGAAAAGTTGCAAAAATAGTACAAAGAGTTCTTGTGTACCCTTCACCCAGCTTCTCTTAATATCTTTTTTTTCAGCTTGATTGAGGGATAATTGATAAAATTAAAATATTTTTGAAGTAGTGCTTCATAGGGAACATATCAGAGCTTCCTTGGTAACATTTTCAAGCCATCATCACCACCTAAGAGATATTCTGCTATGCCCCATGGACTTAAAGAGGACCTGTATTCAAGGTATTAATAAGCAAAACTGGTTCAGCGTGCTCTCATGATGAGTGATGAAACTAGTTTTGACATGATCCAAAGACGCTGAAGCAATGAGCCCAAACCAGTAAATTTCAGACAAACAGATATAGATGTAAAGTTCCATGTGCAGGTTAAAAAAGGTATAGAAACAAGAGAGAAAATCTTGGAAGATTATTTGGGAGGGGAACTCAGGATCAGGAAATGAATTTAGGACGTCATAGTGGGCATGTGTCATTTCTGACAGCTCAAAATAATTGAATTGCATTTTGCTCTTTACATTTTGCTACTTCTTACATTGTGTGTCTTGCCTTCTCCATGTAAAATTCAGCAAGAACCCTATTTCCTAGCTTCCCTTATCACTAAAGTGCAGACGTGTGACATATTCCACCCAAGGGATGCAGCCACGAAAGTCAGCTCAGAATGGAGCTGCCTGAGGAGAAGGCATTGATTTTGGAATGTGGGTAGGGAGGCCACGCTGGGCTCAGACAGCTCTGAGCTGTGGTTCTGGGGGTTGTTTAATGCGAACTCTGTCCTTACAGAGTCGCCAAAGATTCTGAGAGCTATCTAACATTTTGTAAAACAAACAGACTCGTAAACAAAGACAATTTCTCCACTTAAATGGGGTTCACTGTTTCCCTTTATATAGCCTGATAACAGGGGCCTCTGCTGTTTATTCATAAAATTGAGAAAACTATACTTCTGCAAACCTTACAGGAGCTGTAAGAATGAGATAAGCTAATAAAGGTGAAACAGCTTGAAAGGTATTAAAGAACGATACATATGTAAGATTTTAACATGGAATGGGCCTATTTTCTCCTGCTCCAAAAGGCAAACCTATGTTACCCTGGAGCTATTGCAAAGAGAGAAATTCTGAATAAATTTTCCAAGAGATTACAGCTAGCCAGTGTTGTCACAGGCAGCCTGATAAAGGAGTGAGCTTCTCATGTTGAAGATATCCAAGCATAACTGGGTCATCAACTAATAGACATACAGTAAATGGGATTTCTATTTCTGAAACAGACTTGAACTAGAGGCTACTAAGGTCTCCTTAAAATTCTAATATTACCTGATTCTGCTTTGGCAATTTTATATCAAGAGATTTTCTGGTCCGTTTTCTATGGTTTTTTCCTTGTGTGTACTGTATCACATTTATGCTCTGATAAAACTACTTTGTATCCCTATAAATGATATAAATATGCATAGTCACTAAATTTATAGGGATATGGACTATACATAGCAAAATATCAAATATATTAATGTATGCCAATATATCAAAATATATGTGTAAAAGTATCTAATAAAATATAAAGCAGTATAATTACATTGTGAACATGTAAAAACACGTATAGGTACATTGTATGCATTTGCAAAATAATTCTTCATGGTGACCTACTAGAGAATGGACTTGAGGATATGGGGAGGGGGAAGGGTAAGCTGTGACAAAGTGAGAGAGAGGCATGGACATATATACACCACCAAATGTAAAATAGATAGCTAGTGGGAAGCAGCCGCATAGCACAGGGAGATCAGCTCGGTGCTTTGTGACCACCTAGAGGGGTGGATTAGGGAGGGTGGGAGGGAGGGAGGGAGACGCAAGAGGGAAGAGATATGGGAACATATGTATATGTATAACTGATTCACTTTGTTATAAAGCAGAAACTAACAAAAAAAATACACTAAAAATAGAACTACCATACAACCCAGCAATCCCACCACTGGGCATATATCCTGAGAAAACCATAATTGAAAAAGAGACATGTACCACAATGTTCATTGCAGCACTATTTACAATAGCCAGGACACTGAAGCAATCTTAGTGTCCATCGACAGATGCATGGATAAAGAAGATGTGGCACATTTTCACTGCTGAAGTCTTACATAATTCTCTAGAGAAAGTGAAAATGCATCTTGTTATTGTGAAAACATTTTCTACTGACTCGGAAAAAATATTGAGGCAGAACTTGATATATTTTGAAACTTGCCTATATAAAAAGGTGTCCCTTCCTCCCTGCTGTCATCTCAAAGGTTTTAATAAGATTTGTCACCTTTCTTATTTAAAAAACATAAACTTTAATTTTCCTTTTCTATTCTAAAGCTCAAATAAATGGGATATGAGTCATAGGGATTCAGGACAGACATTAATTCTATCAAAAACATTAAGTTTGTTTTAAAAGCCCCGTAAGTGGAAACTTTTTTTTATGCAGACAACTTTTCTGATATTCTAAAAAATGACTTTTTCAAAAATATGCCAAGGCAATGCCACTCTTAAAAATACTATAACCAACTTATAAATTGCCCCCTTATTGTTCTCTACTTTTTGAGGAGGGAATAACAAGAATAAATACATTGCTTTAAAATATAGGAGAGATTCGATCCCAGGTTTCAGTGCGAAAAAAAAAAAAAAAACAGATACACACACATACGCGCATGTATATATATGAGAGAAACTTACCAAAAAAATTACTGATTATCCTCTATCCACCCAGAGATAACAAAAAGCATTTGTTCCCTCCATTTGTGTTTTACTTGTGACTATATCATATCTTTATAAAGACATTCATTCTGTATCTATAAGGTTGTATGTAAATCACGTAAGGCTGTGATCCACAGAGCTTATATACCAAGAGCAATGCAAAAAATGAACTCAGTGTATAAAACCAGTTGAACTCCGTGTATGAAACCAGTGGAAAATATAAAACAAATTTCCCAGTGGTTTCCACTGTCTTCAATAATATATTAGAAATTTTACTTCTCCCCTCATCATTTTTCTCATACACCACAGTTTACATCCGAATCTGTCTCCTCCACAAACGGCAGGAAAAAAACCCCAAACCATTTCTGGGCCATGGTCTTATCTTCCTCCCCCCCCCCATTTGTCTTCCTTTTCTGTCACATGGCTGAAAGAACCTACAAGGTGGGAAGGATAGTAAACCTCAGAATTTGTTTCAGAGGACAGAAGAAATGCCTAGTAAAGGCCTGAATTATTAATAGTTATTTTCAATATATTAGTTTCTTTTTTGATGGTTTCTGTTTCAAAATTTAACTGCCTAAATTCATTTCATCTTCCACAGTGTTTCTCTGATTGGTTCTTTTTTAAAATTTTATATCGGTGCATAGTTCATTTACAATATTGTGTTAGTTTCAGGTGTACAGGAAAGTGATTCAGTTATACATATATATATATATATATATATATATATATATATACACCTATCCTTTTTCAGATTCTTTTCCCATTTAGGTTATTGCAGAATATTGAGTATAGTTCCCTGGGCTATACAGTAGGTCCTTGCTGATTATTGGTTTTATATATAATAGTGTGTATATGTTAATTCCAAACTCCTAATTTATCCCCCCCTCACCTTTCCCCTTTGGTAACTGTAAGTTTGCTGTCTGTGAGTCTGTTTCTGTTTTGTAAATAAGTTCATTTGTATCATTTTTTTAGATTCCACATATAAGAATACACTAGTGTCTAGGCACATTTTCTCATATACTTATGAAACATTCGAATTGTTTCTACATTAGCCTTACCCATTGGCAACTGGAGTGTTTATTCTTTATCTTGCTGATTTTTATGTGCATTCTAATGTTTAATCAATTATATGCATTCCAAAAAAAAAAGTTTTTCCCAAATTTATAGTTCACATTTGTCTTCACCTATTTGTCTACTTGGGTCTTAGTTATTTATATATTTATTTCAATTTTTTTGTCAATTATGTAAGTTGTAAATCGTTTTCTTCACCTATTTGTCTACTTCGGTCTTATATATTTAATTCAATTTTGTAAATTGTAAATACTTTGCCTGGATTCTATTTTCAGGTCATTTATGACAGTTTGCCGATTTGAAAGTTTAAACTTTCGTGTATTCAATTCTGTTGTCTTTTTCTTCTTTGTTAGCTGTTTGGGGATATATGTCCACGTGCCACGTTTACAACAATATTGATCTATGTTTCTTCTACAACTACTTGGGGTTTATCCTGATGCTGAGTGTGAACTGGAAGACCTAACTTTAATTTCTCTATTTGGTGTACTTTCACCACTAATAAATAAGGTAAATGAGAAGCTTTCCTTTGCGCTAAACTTAATAACGTAAGAGGTATTTTTGCTCAAGTGTTTGAATAAATCTGTTTGTACACCGGTCTGGGTCTAGGCCGCTCTAGATGTCATTTCAGAAAAATAACTTTTCTGACTTTTCTCTCCTCTATTTGTTGTGATTTTCTGGTTTTGCTCGTCTTTGTTTTTTGAGCCTGTTCTTATAATTTATTTTAAAGACACGGAAAGGTGTCAGTCATCTCAGAAAAGGGAATAATGTTGACACGAGGGGATGGATTTTCAGATATTCTCTCTAACGCTTCCAACAACCTGCTCTCACCCCTCCCAGGCTGAGGAACTGTTATGTCAGCATCCAGGACAAGAAAGGTGCACTCTGCTCATGGCTTGATGTTGTTAGTGCTTTGTTGTGGTCGTTTCTCGCCTTCCTTTTCTACCCGTTTGTCTGAGATGTTTGCCTGACCCAGGGCAGCCTTCGGAACCAGCAGGCTGGCCATCCTCAGTGCTTTCTGTCTCGCATGGCACTGGTGGGTATACAGTCAATCAAAGACTTGGGGTTTGCCTTAGGAAATCTGTACGCCAGTTGGTCCACTAGCCCAGACCACATATTTCAGTCCAGTTAGCCAGAGTTCAGATTAGACTGGAGCCCAGTCCTTCATAAGTGCTATGATTCTTTTGTGTTTCTGTGTTACCATTCTCTGTTAAGCCTCTCCCTTGAGAATCTCTTTAAAAAGAGTCTCTGTAGGATTTTTTTTCTTAATTTTTATTTTATATTGGGGTATAGCTGATTTACAATGTTGTGTTAATTTCAGGTGTACAGCAAAGCGAATCAGCTATACATACACATATATCCTTTCTTTTTCTGGTTCTTTTCCCACATAGGTTATTACAGGATATTGAGTAGAGTTCCCTGTGCTATACAGCAGGTGCTTGTTGTTCACCTATTTTATATATAGTAGTGTGTATCTGTTAATCCCAAACTCCTAATTTATCCCCCCCTCCCATCTTTCCCCTTTGGTAACTGTAAGTTTGTTAAGATTCGTTTATTCCTAGGTTTCTGGTCTTAATACCATTTAGAACAAATACCAAAACACCATAAATTCCCATAAGCATTGTGTATAAGGGCTTTTAATGTAAAGAGCTTCATGCATTCAAATAACAGTTGGCTGAAAGCTAACATGAGTGAAATTTATAGTCAGGAAATAAGTGGCTGAAATGAGGCATAAAGGGTCACGTGGGCCTAGAATGTGCACAGCCTCCTTACGCTACACGGAATATTTGCAATTCTATCCTGAGAGCAACGGGAGGGCTTTTGAGGGTTTTAAACAGGGGAGCAAAATTATTAAACTTTTAAAAAGAAGAACTATTCTTGACTTTTTATTGCTTATTTGATAGATAGCGTGTGATTATCTATCAGTTCTATTGTATTTCTATGATTATTTTATTCAAATCCTTTCATCTTTGTAATTTATTTTTCCTTTGCTTGCTGATTGAAGACTTAAAAGGGTATGTTAGTGTCCATCATTACTGTTGGTTTTGCCCATTTCTCATATTTTTTCCTCATACATATTGATGTACTCTATTTGGCAGATAAAAGTGTGAAAAATATATCTATATTATAAAGAGGAATTCTTATTACAAAGCCAAATGCACACACATCACAGGAAAATGAATGTTTAACCATAATTCAATTAATTTTGTAAGGTTTGGGAGATAAATTGCTTTTTGTCTGGGTCTACAATATACAAAGCAAAATTTGAAAGTCGTCATGAAAAACTCACTGGAATTAGAAGAATGTGAAAGAAAAATACTAAAATTTTGTAATCACTTTAGAAGCTTACGTAGCTCTCCAGCTCACTGTCATTCTCTGTTAGCTGGTCCCCTAGGGATCTATAAGAGCTGTTCTGGTTGGAAAACTCTAACTACTAGTGCAGAAAAGAATTGTGGTGGGTTTATTTAGTCATGTCATGAAGCCTTAAGGAAGGCAATTAAAATCTCCAATGCTCTCCAGAAAAGCAGAAGCTTACCACACAGAAATGAATGTTCTAAAAAGGCTTTAGCCTTTGAAAAAAAAATAGTTCAACTACGTTTTAGTGAAGGGAAAGAGAAGCTGTTTATCCATGGAATATGGAATATCAGATGGGAGTAAAGAATTCTTGGGGGAATAAAAAGACACATAACCTAATTTAAAAATTGACAAAGGATCTGAATAGTCATTTCTCAAAGGAATATATTCAAGTAGCCATTAAGCACAGGAAAAGTTTTCCTTTTTTTTTTTTTGGCGGTACACGGGCCTCTCGCTGTTGTGGCCTCTCCCGTTATGGAGCACAGGCTCCGGACGTGCAGGCTCAGCGGCCGTGGCTCACGGGCCCAGCCGCTCCACGGCATGTGGGATCTTCCCAGGCCGGGGCACGAACCCGTGTCCCCTGCATCGGCAGGCAGACTCTCAACCACTGCGCCACCAGGGAAGCCCAGGAAAAGATTTTAAACATTGTAAGTCATCAGGGAAATTCAAATCAAAACCAGGATGAGGTACCACTTCATACCACACTAGAATGGCTAAAATTAAAAAGGTGAACAATAACAAGTGTTGGTAATAATGTAGAGAAATTGGAACCCTCATACAGGGGAGGTAAAATGCTGTAGCTGCTCTGGTAGTTGCTCAAAAAACTCTGGTAGTAGCTCCAAGGATGAAATGTATTAACTTATGATGCAGAAATTCTACTCCTAGACATACACCCAAGAGAAATAAAAACACTTGTCCACACAAAATCTTGAACATGAATGTTCATAACAGCATTATTCATGATAGCCAAAAACTGGAAACAAGTCAAAGGTCTATCAACTGATGGATAGATAAACAAAATGTGGTATATCCGTATAATGGAATATTATTCAGCCATAAAAAATGCAGTCTGATACATGCTACAATATGGATGAATCTTGAAATTATTAGGCTAAGTGAAAGAAACCAGTCACATATTGTATGATTCCATTCATACAAACTGTCCTGAAGAGGGAAATCTATACAAATAGAAGGTAGATTAGTGGCTGTTTAGGTCTGGAGAGGAAGGGGATATAGGTGGGTGACAACTAAAGGTATGGAGTTTCTTTTAGAGATGATGAAATGCTCTAAATTGACCATGGTGATGATTGCAATATCTGTGAATATACTAAAATCCACGGAATTTACAGTTTAAATGGGTAAGTTGTATGGGGTATGTGAATTATTTCCGAATAATGTTTAAGAAAAAAACAACTCAAGAAGGTACATGATTACCCATCTAACTGATTGCAACCCCTGACTGTGTTTAGCACAGATTTTAATATGGATTCAAAAGCCATAAGGGTTTCGTGCAGAATGATACTCAAATAAATCATGTTACTGGGATAACTTAGAGGTAAATACTTAGAGGTATTGCAAAATTTGCTTTTCTGAAGTATATACTCCCTTTGTCACAACATTAAATATCGCTCTCAGAAGCTGGAGGTCAAACAGTACGCGGTTCACACTACTGTTTAAAAGACTGTTCCTTCTCTTGTGTGTTGTTTGGCAGAAAACACAGCCCTTATTAAAGCACTTAATAGACCACTTATGTTTATAAAATATGATTTTACAAAATATCCATGGGGTTGAATTCGTTTTAAAAATGAGACAATAAACAACACCTGTATTCATTCTAATTCCAGAGCAACTCATTTTTACCTAGGTTTTAGGCAGACAGTAGGTTGATATTAGCACGAGTTGAACATCGTAATGACCGTTAAACACGCACATTTTGGGAAGGGTTTCTCAATTTCAAGTTTCTTGTTTCGCGATCTCCATATACTCAAACCCATCAGGCAGCATGTCCAAATTTTTCACTTGTAAAATACGATTTCTCTATTTGTGTAGAGGAAATACATGCTGAAACTCAGAAATGCAAACTGTCACTAACTTAGCTTTAAATTAGGCACAGAATCCTTGTCACATGGATAAAGCAACACAAATCAGTTACTTTAGAAGTTTCCTTGAGAAGCGCAGTCAACTATACTAGAGGTCTGTGCCGTAAGGACGATAGAACGCCATCTGCCAAGCGGTTATTACTACAGTAGTAAATTACCATCACTGTGCAAAACAAAATAAGGCTTTCTCCAAAGCAGAGCCCCACTAGTTGGTTTTCTGGAATTCTCCCTGTAAGTATTCCCTTTGGTTCATGATGGGGTGGAGAGTGTGTTTCTAGATGCCTGTTTAAGTACCATAATTCTCTTATTCAACAAAGCCTCCTAGTTATTTTATTTTATATATATTTAAAATTTTAAACCATTTTAAAATTGAAGTATAGTTAATTTACAATGTATTAGTTTCAAAGTGACTGTTACACATATATATGTATATATTTATATATATATAAATACTCTTTTCAGATTTTATTCCATTATAGGTTATTACAAGATACTGAGTAGAGTTCCCTGTGCTATACAGTAGGTCCTTGTTGTCTATCTATTTTATACATAGTAGTGTGTATCTGTTAATCCCAAACTCCCAATTTATCTTTCCCCCCACCACTTCCCCTTTGGTAACCATCAGTTTGTTTTCTATGACTGTGAGTCTGTTTCTGTTTTGAAAATAAGTTCATTTGTATTATTTTTTAGATTCTACATGTAAGTGACATCATATATTTGTCTTTCTCTAACATATTTCAGACATATCATACTTAATATGATACTTATTATACTTAATATGATACTTAATATGATAATCTCTAGGTCCATCCATGTTGCTGCAACTGGCATTATTTCATTCTTTTTTATTTCATTCTTTTTTACAGCTGCCAACTGTTGCCAAAAAGTCTCCATTTCCTAATCTAGTCCCAGGAGAGAACTGCCTCCACTGCCAGGCAGGAGAGGTTTACTAAGTCGGTGCTGTATGAATGTTGGTTATTCAATTAATGTTTGCTAAACTGAACAACCAATGTCTTTGAATGCCTCAGTTGTTCACACCCAAATAGCTGAATGTTATAAAACTACTATCAAAACCTTAAAATTGCGAGTACTAGTTTGTAATGAGCCAGGTCTTTCTGAGGCTTTGGCTTTGAGCAGGCTTGGTTAGGTACTATTAACTCTTTAAAACCAGAAGGGATCTATTTAGTAAATTGCTAGTTCTGCGCTAATTTGCATGGCTGACTTGCTCTAATTTTTAGTTGGGATGGAAACTTGGAAGGGCACAGTGAGTGAGCAGAGCTATTGTCAATGACTCTATGGGATGAGCTGAGTTATAATAACTGAACGTTAGTGAGAACTTGCTAGTTTACAAAATGTTTACAATAGTTAGTGAAAAGGCTGAGGGAGTATAACAAAGATACTTCAAATTATAGTGGATCAAATAAACTTAATGTAAACATTTCTCTTTCACACAATAATCTACAGGTCATAGGAGTACATGACAGAATAATAAAGTTGTGTCTGCTCCCTTAGCTACCCAAATTGGAGGCAAACTACTGATGTAGGGGTGTCGAGGACAATTCTGCTTCATGAGATCATCCTGGGACTAAGGGTCCTTCTATCTTGCTGCCTTGTATTTTAAGGTGTCTTGCTTCTGGGTCAAAGTTATTTGACCCCAGAATATTTGCTTTCCAGCTTACAGGAAAGATGGAAGAGAAGGTTTGGAAAGTGACAATTCCTTTTCAGAAGAAGCCCTCATTATTTCTATTCGTATTCCATGGGTGAAGACAGTCACATGGCTACATCCCAGCTGCAGTGAAACCTGAGCAGCCATGTTCCCTGTTAAAACCCAGTGAGTTTCTAAGGCTGGAGCAGAGGATGGAGGATGTTCCTGTGGGTGAAAGGGAGATTCCATTAGGTGGCAGTGACTGAGCTCTGAGATAACCTCCCTTGAGGCTCACAGCAATCTAGTGGTTGAATGCTTACTGCCTTCTTACATTTTACAGAGGATGAAATTAAAGCCGGAAGAAGAAAATAAGTTTAGATTTGTATCTCTTATAATGGAAGCCAACAGATAATTTCTAAAAGAGGTAAGTAAAGAAATAGAATAAATATGAGAAGAAGTTAATGGCAGAGGAAATAGCTTTAAAAGCTAAAAGTGAATGCCCCTAGGGATCAGCGTTTGAGATGTGGGGAGGGTGGGAAAGAGATAGCTGCTTTTCATGGTTAATATTTTGGTTTAAACCGATTTGTTAAAATACATGCATATATTACTTTGATAAGAACTGAAAATATAAAGAATACATATATATATATATATATGATTATATATATAAACCACAGGCCATAATTTAGGCAGATTGTTTCCACTCATCTCTAGAGATAATACCAATCCTGTCTCTAAATGTTCGCTAGGGAATGTTAAATTCCAAGTAATGATGTCTTTTTGAAAAGAGAGATGTCAAAAAGTCACCCCCTCACACTGAGCTCAGACCTCACCACCTCCACATCAGAAAATCACCACATATCTGGGTGGTGAGATGGAGAAGACACAGCTGTTACTCTTCGCTTCGCTGAACATTTGTTAACACCTCCAATTTCAAAGAGTAATGACCTTCGCCCAGTTCTATTCAACTTGAACTAACCAGGGTAGTGAAGAAATCTAGAGGCAGCAATGCCCTTAGAGATCACTGTGTGCTTGGTCAAAATACAAAGCTTATATACAACACGTCTGAACCATGTGGTCATTCAGCATCTTAAACTTTTCACGTGATGGGAGCTGACCACGTCACATGTCATTCATCCCATATTCTAAGTGTATCCCTCCTCTCTCCACCTCTATCCCCATGCACTCCATCCGTATCACCCCTCTTCCTGTGCTACCCTCTGTGCTTTACAGGACAGTGTAATCTTTTTAAAATCAAAATATTGGTACATTTCTGTTTTCAGCTATTTCCCATTGTCTTTAGGATAAAGTCCAAGCACCTTACATCTTTACTCCTCTCTGAGCTGCTCGACATGCTGTTCCTTCTTCCTGGAACACTGTTCTACTTCCCGTTCCCGCACTTAGATCAACCATCTTAGTTGTCAACTTGATAGCACTTCCTCTTGGAATCCTTCTCATATGCCTAGACTGAGTCAGACACGCTGTTATATGTGATCTAGTAACATCCTTGTACTTTCCCTAAATGGTACTGTTCACACCATGTTGTGATTGCCTGCTTGTTTCTCCCTCTGAACAGCAGACTCCGTGAGGGAAGGGATCATGCTGGGTAGGTTCACGGCTGTATCTTCAGCACCTTGCACTGTGTTTGGCTCTTGGTAGATTCTTGAAGGCATTCTTATGCCCCCACTTTAACTGCTATAAATGTCTTCTCTATATTTAATAAAAATGTGTTTCCTTCCCAGACTACACAGAGCAAGCCCTATTCTCAAAGAGAGTCCTTCATGTATTTTAAAACCACTAGTATTCTCTGCCTTTAAATCATCTATATTCCTGGCTCAATATGGATACTTTTAAGTTGTTTCATATTCGGTTTAGCTGAGTTTGAGGGACACAGTTAATAATACAATTTTGCCCACATGACTTTGGGTAAACTGAAAGACACAAAAGTCACATGAATGGAAATTTATTAAAGATACAAGCTAAACTGAAGTATGCAGCGTAAGTGTGGAACACAATGAGTTTGTTAACTCTTATATCTGGTTCCTGTGAACCTGGGTATTGGAAGAGTGCAATCATAAAGAATTTGGTTTTGTAGAGCAGATGCACTTACCCTTAATTGCCCTCTCGCAATGCCCTGGGATACAGAAGTAAGAATGCCTTTCAGCACTTACACATTTATAGAAGGTCACCTCCACCACCAATCATGAATTAACGCTGGTGACCCCCTAGTCAGGTAAGTCGTGGGATAAGAGAACAGGAACGTCACCCTATTAGAGGTCTCTCCGTACAGAAATATGAAGCAAGATGAAAGGCATTTCCCCTCTAAAACTGTAGCTAAACCAGATTTTCCAACCCTCTTTCATGCCACTAATTTGTATAACTTTAGTGGAGGAACTTATTTCTTATTCCTGTCAAATTTTATTATTAATTTCAGATAATTCTAGACTGTCAACTTTACTCCGTATATTGATCTTCCACTTAACTGATTAACTACTGTTTCCACTTGGCACAAACTAAGACTTTGATAAGTAGTTCTATTGTCATCAAAGCCATTGGCTGTCCTCTTGACAGAATGATCGATACAGAATCCTAACAGAGGCAACTAGAGATTTCTGACCATCGTGAAATCACGCCAGGGAGGATGCTGTACCTGAATGTGCCACTATTCCCACAGCCATTACACATCCTTGTGCTGTTGCATATGGTGACGTCTGGTAGTGTATATATGTCCATGCCACTCTCTCACTTCGCCTCGTCTGAGGCGGCAAAAAAGCCAACAAATGTTGTATCCATGTCCTATCACTTCTTGGTCTCTAGATCCATATCCTTGACTTTACTTCCAATTAATAGGTTGTTTTCAGTGTAGAGACCCCCTCTGAGATGTAGGACTACGCAGGGAACAAAGCCCTGCTGAATACTCTTTTCACTTTCTTATTACAAATCATTTCCTTGTAACTCAGAAGTCTTTTATTCTTTCAAGAAAAAGTCTCCACTTAATACTCTATGGTGGGACTTCCCTGGTGGCATAGTGGTTAAGGATCTGCCTGCCAATGCAGGGGACACAGGTTCAAGCCCTGATCTGGGAAGATCCCACGTACCGCGGAGCAACTAAGCCCGTGCGCCACAACTACTGAGCCTGCTCTCTAGAGCCCGAGAGCCACAGCTACTGAGCCCACGTGCCTAGAGCCCGTGCTCCGCAACAAGAGAAGCCACCACAATGAGAAGCCCGTGCACCACAATGAAGAGTAGCCCCCGCCGCTGCAACTAGAGAAAGCCTGCACACAGCAATGAAGACCCAACGCACCCAAAAATAAATTAATTAATTAATTAATTTGTAAAAAATACTTTATGGTTATGGGTATATTATACTCTAAAGAGCTAATTCAGCCTTTCTGTTCCCTCTTTTTCTTACAGATTTGTCAGTGAGGAAATTATCATGTGATGTACTCAAGGATCACTGCATTTCGCACATCTCCTAAGTGAGACTGCGTCATTATAGCTGTGTCATCTGCAGTTTCCACATTATTGTTCTCGAAAAAAAAAACCAACCCAAACCCTCTGTTTTTGAAAAACAAATAAAATCTTATTGTCACCGAAGTTTGCCATTTTTCTCTGTTCTAGGTATATCCAATCACAGTAACATATTTTAATTTCTTCTTTCAATAATTAAAACTTTATTACTCTATCCTGTTTTACTGCCTTAGCCAAGACCTCCAGTACAATGACGAACAGAAATGGACATAGGGGGCATCTTTGTTTTTGACCCAATCTCAAGGGAAAATATTTTATGTCTCCAATCAAGATGTTTGCTATAGATTTTTTTGTAGATACAGTGAAGAAGTAAGCAAAAATGAGTCAACAAGAAAGTTACCCATGACTCCTGTCAATTTCTCATACTCTACATCTTACCCACCAGCACCTCTTACCATCTCCAGGTACAAGTAACATGGACCAAACCATCACTACCCACTTGCGTGGGTTATTTTAAAAGGCCCCTAAGTGCTTCCCATGATCCTACTCTTCCCTTCCTTCTCCAGACAACCCTCAGAGGGCACTTACTCTTGCTCTGCTTAACCCCCATCAGTGATTCGCATCCCTTCCTTGGCCCACAAGACTCCCAGTCTGGGCCTGGTACACACTGATCTCAACTCCTACTCTTTTTCCTTTATTCATGATGCTCCAGCCACCCCACCTCCTCCAAGCTGATCCTCAAACACTTCGGACTGCGCTTGCCTGAGGACCTTGGCCTGAAAGCCTCCCTCATACCTCCTATGTGAATGGTTCAATTCCTTGTTTCCTTTAGGTCTCAACACAAACATTACCTGGAGAGTGAAGTCAAAGATGTTTCCTTGACAGTGAGACCTAGCCATCCATGTTCTCCCTTTTGGGGGACCATATTTTCATCCATAGACCTTATCGCCATGTTCTTTTTATACTCATTTTCAATTTGTAGTTTCCCTCAACTGTAATGTAAGGCTATGATAGCAGGCAGTTTTGCTCATTTTTGTCCATTACTATAATCACAGCACCCAGGACAGTGCCTGACAGAGAGTAGTCACTTAAGTAGTTCCCAGATATTTTAGATCTATGGGTATTAATTGAGGAATTATATAGGAATATATAATTACATAGGAAATCATATCTGTTATATTCTCAAATTTCACAATTTTTTTTATAGTTTAGAGTTTTGTTCCTACGGGACTTGGAAACTAGAAAAAAATCATTTCTTGTTTTTTATTTAGACAATGAAAAGGATATAGACAAACCCTAAGTTGCATATAAAAGTTCAATGAAAAATAAAGTTCAATGAAACATGCCTTTAGAGGCAGGATACCCAAACCTCCAGTGCGCAGCCTCTGTCTGTGCCATTTGCTTTCTGGACAGACTTTATCTCTCAGCCAATTTTCAAGATACTAGACATTAAGAATCCTCTCCATGTCCATCTTCCACCATCAAATTATCCTCTAAGACTCGCTCCATTAATCAAATAGATAACAAACCTTCTATTTGCCATTATCAATTATTTTTACCTTATACTTTACTATATGTCATTGATGTCATTATATTTGGATTTCAGCAGCCTTGGCCATTTTTATTCAGTATATATGTATTTTAAAATATATATATATTGAAATTTTATTTATTTATTTATTTTTGGCTGCGTTGGGTCTTCGTTGCTGCACGTGGGCTTTCTCTATTTGCAGCGAGCGGGGGCTACTCTTCGTTGCGGTGCGCAGTCTTCTCATTGCAGTGGCTTCTCTTGTTGTGGAGCACAAGCTCTAGGCACGCGGGCTTCCATAGTCGTGGCTCGCGGGCTCTAGAGCGCAGGCTCAGTGGTTGTGGCGCACTGGCTTCGTTGCTCCGCAGCATGTGGGATCTTCCCGGACCAGGGTTTGAACCTTTGTCCTCTGCACTGGCAGACGGATTCTTAACCACTGCGCCACCAGGGAAGCCCTAAAATATATTTTTAAAACAACTCTGTATCTGAAACTATTCAGCAAGCCTAACTCAACATTTTCTTTCAAAAGCATGGCGCTATTGCTGAAAATGAGTCCCGTGAACCAGGTTCTATAGGAATGTCATTTAAGATTAATGTAGAAGGAAGAAAGTGAGGAATTTTCGCAGCAGAAAGTAACCTGCAGTTACCTTAAGGGCAGAAAGGTTATTAAGGAAATCAACATGTTAAATTTCACTCTTCACTACCTCATTTTTTTGGACAACATTTCCTCAAAAAGCTTTTAGTGTCAAAATCCTAAGATCCATCCCAAGTTAAAACTGTTCTACAAAATGCAGTACAAAGCACAGCTTGAATGATGCTACGAGTAACCCTGTTTTGAACTGAGGGCTCATGCTACTGAAACTAGTGATCAAGTTGACTACCAGTATGTTGTAGTGCGCTTAACGGGCTCGAAATAAATGTATGTTGAATTAATCATTGAAAGAGTCTATTGTAACTTTTTTTGCATCAAGTTAATAAAGTTTAGAGCAAACAGGAAAACAGGTCTCGCTTAGTGAGGAAATTCTTTTTTTTTTTTAACATATTTATTGGAGTATAATTGCTTTACAATGGTGTGTTAGTTTCTGCTTTATAACAAAGTGAATCAGTTATACATATACATATGTTCCCATATCTCTTCCCTCTTGCGTCTCCCTTCCTCCCACCCTCCCTATCCCACCCCTCTAGGTGGTCACAAAGCACCGAGCTGATCTCCCTGTGCTATGTGGCTGCTTCCCACTAGCTAGCTATCTTACGTTTGGTAGTGTATATATGTCCATGCCTCTCTCTCACTTTGTCACAGCTTACCCATCCCCCTCCCCATATCCTCAAGTCCATTCTCTAGTAGGTCTGCGTCTTTATTCCTGCCTTACCCCTAGGTTCTTCATGACCGTATTTGTTTGTTTGTTTTCTTAGATTCCATATATATGTGTTAGCATACGGTATTTGTTTTTCTCTTTCTGACATACTTCACTCTGTATGACAGACTCTAGGTCCATCCACCTCACTACAAATAACTCAGTTTCATTTCCTTTTATGGCTGAGTAATATTCCATTGTATATATGTGCCACATCTTCTTTATCCATTCATCTGATGATGGACACTTAGGTTGCTTCCATCTCCTGGCTATTGAGGAAATTCTAATCATCAGTAAAATGATGTAAAGATTGGAAGCAGAAGACGAAATAAATTTTGCTATTCTATAACTATTACCTATTTCACTTTCATATCATAGTGATGCTTATGGTAGTGAATAAAAAGAAAAACCTTATTATTTAGCCTATAATTTATAGCATATGCAGATGATGGCCCTTGAGCTAAGAATAGCCTTTACATTTTTTATGTTGTATAAAAAAAGGAAGAAACGTAAGAAAAAAAAGCAGCAGCAGTGGAAGCATCATCAATAGAGACCATGTGCAGTCTGCAAAGCCTGAAATATTTATCTGACCCTTTATAGAAGAAATTTTTCACCCCGATCTAGAAAACTGAGTACTATATAGTTACCAAACGTGACAATATAAACATATACATTTCAAATGAAATAATGTCACTGTGTATTAAGCTTAAAAAGCAAGTAAAAGGATTCTGGGAAGATGCCCAGTAGGAAGCACAAGGAAGCTGTCTCTCCATCTAGGCTACAATTGCATTGGCAGAATCTGATATAACTCTTTTGGAACTCTAGCATCTATTGAAGGCTTGTAACTTCCAGGATAGGCTTGCACAGTGAATCACTGCTGTTCATTTTGGTCAATTTCATCTTTTAGCGCAGTAGCTGCTACCCATCCCCCATCCCTAGCCATGTGGCAGGCAGCTGTGCTCATGTTCCAAGATCAACCTGATCACTGCTTGCAGGAGCCAGGATGGGCAAAACGGACTGGATAGTGTCTTCCAAATACCAAGAATCTGTACTGTGATCACTGAGTGCTGCCACTGATCAGACCTTTGTCTCAGGTACAGACAAAGAGGCAGGTGGCCATTGTGGTTGTAACCCCTCCCCATTCAGCTGAAATGACTTCCAGTGTAATTAAAGGGTCAGCACTCTTCCCCCTCCCATTTATTTTTCTCTTTTTCTCCTTTTGGGAACCAGACGTTAAAGACTAGACACTGAAGAGCAACTGCATGTATGGGGAATATTAGAAAGTTGGTGACTGCAGATGGACAGGGAAAGGGGCAGGTTGAAAAAGAAGACTTAAGTTTACACTTTAAGCTGATACTTGGCACAGAGACAGCCTACAACAATCAAAACCAAGATCAATATACAAAACACTAACAAAAAACAGCAACCCCTGGAGAAGGGGGAGAATCTCTGATTTCTAGAGTTATCACATTATTTGATTCAAATCCCTAGTTTTCAACCAAAAAAATCACAAAGCATACAAAGAAACAGAAATGGATTAAACTCTCCAATCAAAAGAAAAAATAAATCAAAAGAAACTTCAATCCTGCCCAAATTTTTCCAAAATACTGATGAGGAGTCAATACTTCCTAACTCATTCTATGAGGCTAGCATTACCATGAAAGAAACCAAAGCTACACAAAGATATTAGAAGAAAAGAAAACTAAAGACCAATATCCCTTAGGAACACTGATGCAAAAATCCTCAACAAAACACTAGCAAGCAGAATTCAACAGCAAATTAGAAGGATTATACAACATGACCAAATGGGATTTATTCCTAGAATGCAAGGATGGTTCAACATATGAAAATTGATCAACATAATATGCCACATCAACAGAACAAAGGAAGAAAATACGCATGATCATCTTAATTGATGCAGAAAAAGCATTTGACAAAATTCAAAACCCTTTCATGAGATACACACTCAACAAACTAGGAATTAAAGTAAACTACATCAACACAATAAAAGTCATGTATGAAAAACCCACAGCAAACATCATGCTCAATGGTCAAAGACTGAAAGCTTTTCTTCTAAGATGAGGAATAAGGTAATGATGCTCACTTTCGCCACTTTTATTCAAAATAGTATTGGAATTTTAGCCAGAGTAATTAGTCAAAAAAAAATGTAAGAAAGAAAAGAAAGAAGGAAAAGACATCTAAATTGGAAAAAAAGATAGTTATTTCGGTTTGTAGATGATATATTCTTATATGTAGAGAAGTCTGAAGATTCCACAAAAAAAGGTAAAACCAATAAAATATTTCAGCAAAGTAGCAGGATAAAAAGTTAACATGCAAAAATCAGTTGCATTTCTATATGCTAACAATGAACAAACTGAAAAGGAAATTATAAAATAATTCCATTTACAATAACATTAGAAATAAAACATATTTTAGTCAAGGAGGTGAAAAATTTGTACAATGAAAACTAGGAAACATTCCTGAAAGAAGTTGAATAAGACATAAATAAATAGAAACACATCCCATATCATGGATTGGAAGGCTCCAAATTGCTGAGATGTCAATACTACCCAAATTTATCTACAGATTCAATGCAATCCCTATGAAAATTTCAATGGCCTTTTTTTTTTTTTTTTTGCAGAAATAGAAAAAAATCCATCCTAAAATTCATGTGGACTCTCAAAGGACTCCAAATAAGCAAAACAATATTGAAAAAGAAGAACACAGGTGGAGGACTTATACTTCCTGATTTCAAAGCTTACTGCAAAGTTATAGTAATCAAAACAGTGTGGTACTGGCATAAATACAGACATAAAGATCAATGGAATAGAACAGAGATCCCGAAATCAACTCTTGCCTATATGGTCAAATGATTTTTGATAAGGGTGCCACTTAATAGGGAAAGGACAGTCTTTTCAACAAACATTGTTGGGAAAACTGAATATCCATATGCAAAAGAATAAAGTTAGATTCCTACCTAACACTGTATAGGAAAATTAACTCAAAATAGATCAAAGACCTAAGTGTAAGACCTAAAACTATAAAAGTTTTAAGAAAACACAGGGGAAAACTTCATAACATTGGATTTATCAGTGATTTCTTGGATATGACATCAAAGACAATAGGAAACAAAAGAAAAAAATAGACAAATAGGGCTTCCAATTAAGAAATTTTTAAAATTCATGCATCAGAAGATATTATCAACAGACTAAAAAGGAAATGCATAAAATGAGAGAATATATTTTCAAATCATATATCTGATAAGGGATTAATAGCCAGAATATATAGAGAACTTTTAAAACTCAACAACAAAAACCAACCTGATTCCAAAATGGGAAAAGGGCTTGAATACCCATTTCTCAATAAAAAGATAGGCAAATGTTCAATAAGTAGGTGAAAAGTTGCTCAACACTATTAATCATTACAGAAATGTAAATCAAAACTTCAATGAGATACCACTTCGCACATATTAGAATGGCTACTATGGAAAAAAAGGCAGAAAATAATGTGTTGGTGAGGGTGTAAAGAAATTAGAACTCTTGTGTGCTTTTGGTAAGAACATAAAATGGTGTAGCAGCTGTGGAAAATAGTGTGGCAGCTCCTCAAAAAATTAAAAATAGAGTTGCCACATGATCCAACAATTCCACTTTGGGGTATATATCCAAAGGGTTGAAAGCAGGGTCTCAGAGAGATATTTGTACACCAGTCTTTGTTCATAGCAGCATTATACATAATAGCTAAAATGTGGAAGCAACCCAAGTGTCCCTGGGTATATAAATGGATAAGGAAAGTATGGTATATATGGCAAAGGAGTATTATTCAGCCTCACCAAGAAAGGCAATTCTGACATATGCTGCAACATGGATAAACCTTGAGTATATTATGCTAAATGAAATAAACCAGTTACAAAAAAAAAAAAAAGAAAATGCTGTGTAATTCCACTTCAATGAAATACTTAGAGTAGTCAAAAATCATAGAAACAGAGAGTAAAATGGTCGTCATCAGGGGCTTGGGGAAGAGGGGGATGGAGAATAATTAGTTAATGCGTATTGAATTTCAGTTTTACAAAATGAAAAGAATTAGGGAGATGGATGGTGAAGATGGTTGCACAACATTATGAATGCACTTAATCCCGCCGAACTGTACACTTAAAATGGTTAAGGTGGTAATTTAATGTTATGTGTATTTTACCACAAAAAATTAGAAAAAAAACAAGTTAATTATATTTGGAAAAAAGGAGTTAGTTATAGATACAGATATATACATATGTATATGTAAATACAGACTACATATATGGAAAAGGCATAGTACAGATTTGGAATTATTAAAATTATTTCCTTTGAATGGTGGAATTATAAGGAATTTTTATTTCTTTTCCTGACCAAATCTTCTCTAATTTTTTTTGTATGGTAAGGTTAAGGGATGTTTTATTGCTACAAGAGATGAGTGCTGATGATGGGTACATAGGCACACATCTCAATAGGAAGAGTAATGTTTGTTTTTGTTTTTGTTTTTTGCGGTACGCGGGCCTCTCACTGTTGTGGCCTCTCCCGTTGCGGAGCACAGGCTCCGGACGCGCAGGCTCAGCGGCCATGGCTCATGGGCCCAGCCGCTCCGCGGCATGCGGGATCTTCCTGGACCAGGGCACGAACCCGTGTCCCCTGCATCGGCAGGCGGACTCTCAACCACTGTGCCACCAGGGAAGCCCTGGAAGAGTAATGTTTGAAAGGAAAACAGGAGAACCCGTCAGGTAGGCGATAAATGGATGACTCCAACGCTGCTGGCTGACTCTCCTGATGACATGAATCTGGGGACAGAGCAGGGTTTTTGAGTCTCACTATGTCCCCGGTTTGACACTCTACTGTGCAAAGATGCACAGTCCTTCCTTCCTAGACCCCCTTGACTGCACTTGAAGGTTTTTTTCCTAGTGGTCCTGGTCACACTCTTAATTTTGGTTGGACACAGCCTCATAGTCAGCAACAGGAAGCCCAGCAACAAAGTGCTGTAATGCACGTAACTACAAAGTCAGCAGGTGACCACAGGGTCTAAGAAGGGAAACCTCGGGGTCTGGAAGCTCCCTTCCAGAGCCCTATTCATGCAGTAGAAGTCAGGCAAAACCAGCAGCAACTCAGTCAGAAATTCCAAGCATCCCAAAGTCTGGTAATAGCAGAATACTGTCAACTGGACAGTATAAGCTACACCAGCAGGTCCATCATTGGCTCCACCCTTGAATAAGATGTGCTCCAATAGTGTTGTGCCCCTGAAACAACAGGTTGCCCAGGAGCAGGCTCAGGACAGTAAACCAGAGTACCAGGGGTTAGTGTGACATCAGGGAACAGTCTGGTACTGCCAATGGAGATATTGGTGCAGGTGGCTACCTATCTGTTAGAGAATTCTCTTAAATATAGGTTTCTGATCCTCCATTATATATTCCATTCTATGCTTCATCAATAAGTCAAGGTTGTCATGGCTTCATGTAAGCACTGTTACAGACCTGACCTTCTTTAACGTCTCAACTTCAGACGCTTATTGTCATCGTCTGCCACATGCCTTCAACAATGGAAGGGCATTACAATTTCTATTCCCTTTTTAAAATCCTAACTTAAAGCTCTGACTTTAACTGGTTTGATTTTGAACATGTGAATATAATGGGGAAAAAACCAGATTCCAGGTTTTATCTCTTTAAAAAAATGAGTTGTCTGTTACAGAGCTTAGAGGTTGGTTTCTTAAATGACTGTGGCCCTTGACAGGGCAGAAATAATGTTTTTCAGGGTTTTGCAATCCTTGAAGTTCTGTGATCTTCTAAAGTCATCAGAAGGAGAACCAGCAGGATTTCTACAGATTTTTATCACTTCATTGAGAAGATATGATATTTGACGCATACTTAGTGATAGTTATGTGTTTTATATACATAAATTTGCATAAAATTTGTGTAAATTTCAATGTTTAATTTATTAAAACTTTACATGATAATCTTTAAAAGCACAGTTTATATTCTCACAAGCAAAATAAAGAAAGAAAGAAAGAAAGAAAGAAAGAAAATCCCAAACCAAAACAAAACCCCAACTTTCTGCAGGGCAGCAAGAGACCAATGCAGTTTTTCTTTTCCCCATAGAGTACAACACAATTACCTTAATCAGACACTCCTGATATATTGTATCTGCTTAGGTCTTGCTTACTAGCTACAGAAATCACTCTGTTCAACTTAGCATAAGGAAATCTATTGGAAGAATCATACAGCCTTGCAGAATTGTTAGAGAAACAGCAGAATCAAAAGAAAACTAGAAAGATTTCTGCTTCTGACCAAGATGGAGTAACAGGACCAGATTTACCCTCCCACCAGAAATATTCACAAAACACTAAACACATATGGAATCAGTGCCAGTTCTGACTGACTGAAACCTTATGAGTAGAATCTATAGAATGGTTTTGCCTCAGTAGTGAAGAGTAAGATCTAGACGAGTTCTGCTTCAGTCCTGCTGAACAACTCAGAAAAGTAAGACTGAAAGGCAGGTGTCAATAAACTATGGCCTGTGGACCAAATCCAGATCATGGCCTATTTTTTTATGGCCTGCTGGCTAGTAATGTGTCAAAACTTTTTTACATTATTCAAGAGTTTTAAGAAAACAAAATATAAAGAATACTCAACAGAGATCATGTATAGCCCACAAAGCCCCAAATATATACTATTTGGCTCCTTACAGAGATAGTAAACATCTGCACAAAAGGATTAATCTTTCCAAGCAACTTTACTATCTTACAGAATAAAGTTCAAGAACATTTATATTGAATAAATAAATATCCACATGCAGCATGCTAAAATTCAGAGTCTAGCATCCAACAAAACATTACAAGTCATGCAAAGAAGTAGGAAAATATAATGTATAACGCAGAGAAGGAAAATAATAAAAACTGACCCAGAACTGATGTGGATATTAGAATTATCAGACAAGAACATGAAAAGTCATTATAATATATCCCATATGTTCAAACAGTTACAACATGGAAGGCATAGAAAAATAAACTGAACCTGTGAAATAAAACATAAATTAGAAAGGACTAAAGGCAGATAAGATGTGACAGAAGAGAATATTAATGAGCTTGAAGCCATAGCAAGATACACCTTGCAAAACGAAATACAGGAAGAGCACTAGCAAGTTGTGAGACAATTTCGTGAACCTAGTAACATGTCCTTGGAGTCCCCAAAGGAGATGAGAAAGAGAGGAATAGAAAAAAATATTTGAAGAAACAATTAGTGAAAAGTTTCTAACTTTGATGAAAACTATAAAACCATAGATCCAAGAAGTTCAAGGACCCTCAATAACAAGAAACATGAAGAAAACTCCTCCAAGTCACATCATAATCAAAACACTCAAAACTAGTGATAAAGAGAACATATAAAAAGCCAGAGGGTTTCCCAGGTGGCGCAGTGGTTGGGAGTCCGCCTGCCGATGCGGGGGATGCGGGTTTGTGCCCTGATCCGGGAGGATCCCGCATGCCGTGGAGTGGCTGGGCCCGTGGGCCATGGCCGCTGGGCCTGCACGTCCGGGGCCTGTGCTCTGTGGCAGGAGAGGCCGCAGCGGTGGGGGGCCCGTGTACCACAAAAAAAAAAAAAAAAAAAAAGCAGCCACAGAAAAAAGACATGTTGTAAACAAAGGAATATTGTTTCTCATTGGCAACAATGCAAATAAGAAGAGCAATATCCTTAAAGTCATGAAAGGGAAAAACCATCAGCTTAGAATTCTGTACCCAATGAAGTTACCCTTCAAAAACGGAGGTAAAATAAAGACTTTTTCAAAACTACAAAAGCTAAAGGAGTATATCACTAGCAGATCCACACTACAAGAAATGTTAAAAGAAATTCTTTAAACAGAAAGAAAATGATTCCAGAATAAAATGTGGATCAACAGAAAGAAATGAAGAGCAGTGGAAAGGAAACCATAACTATATGGTCAAATATAGAAGATTTCTTTTTGATTAAAAATTTTTTAATGTTATTAACTATTGACACAAAACAATTACTACATGATGTTGGGTTATAATATATATGAAAGTAAAATATCTGACAATAGCACAGAGGCCAGGAAGGGAAAATGGAAATGTAAATAAGGTGTTCATACTATACATTAAATGATGCAATATCACTTTAATGTAGACTGTGATAAAGTAAATATACACACTATTAAGCCCTAAAACAATTACTAAATTAGCAAAACAAAGAGTCACAGTTAATAAGCCAGTAAAGAAACTAAAGTAGAATAAAAGAGGAAAAAGAGAACAAAGAACAGATGCTATAAAGAGAAAACAAATAGCAAGATGATGGATTTAATCCCTAATTATATCAATAATCAAATTAAATGTAAATGGCCTAGATACCCCAATTGAAAGAAGAGATTTTAATTCTGGATAAAAGAGATAAGGCAATTTAAATTTAAAGACACATAAAGATTTAAAGTAGAAGGATGAAGAAATATAACAGGCCAAAAGTAGTTCAAAGAAAGTTGAAGTGGCTATATCAATATCAGACAAAGTAGATTTCAGAGCAAAAAGTATTACAAAGGATAAAGCAAGCTATTTCATGATGACAGAGGGGTTACTTCATCAAGAAATTTTGCCTAAACTAAAGTTTTGTCAAAAATGTTTTAGATATGACACCAAAAGCACAAGTCATTAAAAGAATATTTGCTCAACTGGAATTTGTCAAAAGTAAAACATTTGTATTTTAGAAAGACACTGTTAAGAAAAATGAATACAGTCAAAGACTGTGAGAAAATATGTGCACATTACACACATGATGAAAAAACAAACAAAAAAACTTGCATCCAGAATAAATACAGAACTCTCAAAACTCAGTAAGAAAAAACACAACCTAATATATAAATGGGCAAATGATTTGAACATATACTTCACCAAGGATGATATATGGATTGAAAATAAGCCCATGAAAAATACTCATTATTCTTAGTTATCAGGGAAATTCAAATTATAACCACAGTGAGACGGCACTACACACTTACTAGACTAGTTACATTAGTAAGATTGACTAATTATTCTTAGTCATCAGGGAAATTCAAATTATAACCATGGTGAGATGGCATTACCCACTTAGTAGACTAGCTGAAGTTAGTAAGATTGACCATACCAGGTGTTACTGAAAGAACTGTAACCCTCAAACACTTCTGATGGGCATATAAAATGGCATAACCATCTTGGAATTTCTTAATTTTTAAAATATACACCTGTCACCTGAGGTAGCCATTCCATTCATAGGTGTTTATCCAAGAGAAATAAAAGCATATGTCCATACAAAATACAGTACGTGAATGACCATAGCAACTTCACTTCTAATACCCTAAAACTTGAAGTAATTCAAATATCTATCAATAGATGAATAAACAAACTGTTGTATATCTATACAATGGTGTACTACTCAGCAATAAAAAGGAATAAACCATTGATATTTGCTACAACATGGATGAACCTCAAAATACTTAGGCTGAGTGAAAGAAGACAGACAAAAACTCATTTTGTATGATTCTATCCGTATAAAATGTCAGGATATGCAAACTAATCAAAAGTGACTGAAGATCAGTGGTTGCCTAAGGAAGAGGGGGTAGGGAGGAGGAGGAAGTAGGGATGACCAAGGGGCACAGGAAACTGAGGGAGATGGAAATTGATTGTGGTGATGATTTCACGGAAGTCTACATATGTTAAAACCTATCAAAATGTATACTTAAAATATGTGTACTGTATTGTAGGTTTATTATACCTCAGTAAGGATGTTAATAAAATGAAGAAAGCTGGCAGAGACTTGAGTTGGAAAGGGATAAATGGACAAGTAGCAGGAAGCAGGAATCACAAGGATGGTTCAAAGCCAGCGGACACAACAAGCCACCATCGTCACAGTGCTGCTGCTGATCCAGCATCCCAGGAGACAGAATCTGATTGGCTAAGCTGATGTCACATGACAGCCGTGGTGGTACCCTCATTTCTACTATGGGGAGTGGATACCTGGAATGAGCCTCCCTTCAAAACTATACATGCTGTGGGGAAGGATAATTCCCCAAAAGTAAACACGGGAGGATGAGTTGAAAAGGAAATGTATGCAAGGCAGCCAAAAAAAACCCAGTAACTATTGGGTTGGTCAAAAAATTCCTTCGGGTTCCGAAGGAACTTTTTGGCCAACCCAATATATGTGACTTCGGGGATTTTTGTTTTTGTTCTTGGTGTTTATGTTTCTATGCCTTGTGAAGTTAGAGTAGTAAAGAATCTATTTAGGGCTTCCCTGGTGGTGCAGTGGTTGAGAGTCCGCCTGCTGATGCAGGGGACACGGGTTCGTGCCCCGGTCCGGGAGGATCCCACATGCCGCGGAGCGGCTGGGCCCATGAGCCATGGCCGCTGAGCTTGCGCGTCCGGAGCCTGTGCTCCGCAACGGGAGAGGGCACAACAGTGAGAGGCCCACGTACCGCAAAAAAAAAAATCTATTTAATCCATCCACTTCTGTTAATTTTTCCTTATTGAAATTCTCACACTCTTTAATATTTAGTAAGGTTTTATTTTATATAGAATTTCTGCTATGACTCAGCACATTCTTCTATTTGTGTGTGTGTGTGTGTGTGTGTGTGTGTGTGTGTGTGTGTGTTTGTGTGTCTGTGTATTCACCAAATATCTATCCCTAAATGAGTTCAAAAATCCTGTGGATCCCAGAACAGGTTGCTTTGCTCTCTGCTACTTCTTAATGAAGTAAAAATGTTTGTTCATCTTTTAAATCCAGTGGCACTCCTTATTCACTTGAATTGAATAACAATTTGTTGGTACCCACTGTGTACATGACATAATATCAGCTGCATTATCATACTACAAGCTAAAAAAGCTGGAGCTCCGCATGCTGACAGCACTATATTCTACGATTTTTCTTTGTCTCCAAAACAAAGAGACATAATCCTCGTCTTAGAAATGTTCACCCTTGAATTCTGCATGTTTTCTGCCAAAAGCAGAATGTAGGGCAACTTGTAAGAGGCTGCACAATTAGCACACTGGAGGAGAAGCCAGTTCTCATGGGTTTATTTTTGCTTATCGTGGCTCATTTCACAGAAAATTCACTTTTCTGTGTCTTAATTTCCCCAGCTACAAAGAAAGAAGAAACTATTTCTTCTGTGAACACAGGAGTAGATAAAGATTCAATGACTAGGTTTAATGGATTCCTTTAATTTCCTACGTAGATCTATTAGTAAATATGTTTTAATTTGAAAAAAATAGTGTGTTGTTTCAAGGTTTCCAGCTTACATAAACCTACGCATTAGAACCAACCAGTCTGTGTACATTGCTGTGACTACAGAAATTCTTATGCACATGATTTGAATGGTGCTACGGAAAAGTGGATGAACATAACTTTAGGTAAAATTTAACTAGTTATGTTCAAAAGTCACTGGTAAAATGAAAAAGAATATAATTTGTAAACAGCCAACTCAACAATTAACTCATCTCTAAAATATATAAATCCAGCAAATCTGGTACATTATTCTCTAATTATTCTCTATTTTAGTTCCTCTGGATAGTTGGTAAAACTTTTCTCTTCTTTGAGAAACTACTTGTATAGCCTTGTCTGAAAATCATTTCTTTACAAGTAGTAGATGATTTGTTGGGCTAAGAAAATTGGCATAGGGGTGTGAATGATAATTCTAGCTTTGTTCCTCTGTAAGTATGTCATCTTAGTTATATGTTTTAATTTGTCCATGTTTTGGCTTCTTTAACTGCACAGTAAGGGACAGCACAGAGAAGATATATAAAAGTGGCACATACGCCATAACTCTCCACCCTCATACTCATTGCAGACATTACTAATCGAGCATAGAACTCTTTACTGTTGAACTCACACACTGCTTCAGGAGCCTTTTTATCACAGCATATCCTGGATTATATTTTGCCTGACTTTACTGAATGCTTCTATATGTCAGGCACTATTTTATTTTTGATTTATCTATTAATCTATCTATCCATATATTTATTTTTGGCTACACTGGGTATTCATTGCTGCGTGTGGGCCATTCTCCAGTTGTGGCACGTGGGAGCTACTCTTCATTGTGGTGTGCGGGCTTCTCACTGCGGTGGCTTCTATTGTTGCAGAGCATGGGCTCTAGGCGCACGGACTTCAGTAGTTGTGGCTCTCAGGCTCCAGAGTGCAGGCTCAGTAGTTGTAGCACATGAGCTTAGCTGCTCCGTGGCATGTGGGATCTTACCGGACCAGGGCTCGAACCTGTGTTCCATGCACTGGCAGGCGGATTCTTAACCACTGTGCCACCAGGGAAGCCCCAAGCGCTATTTTAAATGCTTACCTATATTACCTCATTTAATTATGACACAAATACATGAAGTATGTACAATTAATATCATTATTTTGCAGATGAGGTAAAGCAGGCCTGAAAATTTACTTAGAGTAAGTGACAGAGCTTGAAATCAAGCAGCCTATGCCTTTCTGCTTTGCCTTTGAGTTTTCTAGCGTCTATCCCAACACAAATACCATGGTTAATACTGAAAGCACGGCACAGCACAAATGTTACACAGTAATATGTCTCCTATGCTACTTGGGAGAGTCTTTATAGTTTTTTCAGTTTTATTCCCAGCACCTAGCCCACGGCCTGGCACAGTGTCTGGCATACAATGGCCACTCAGGATATACCGGTTGCATGAATAAATGTTGCCATCTCCATAATACAGTATAGTACAGTATTACTGTACTCTGTAAAAACATACCTTAGAGTGCGAGATCCGCTGCTGCTGAGGAGAAGAGCGTCAAAAGCAGCACCATGGTCTGAGCCGTGTGGATGAAAGGCTCTTAGTGCTACAGACAGGAGTCAGTGCTGTGCCTCTGAGGTGGGAGAGCCAACGTCAGGACACTGCTCCACAAGAGACCTCCCAGCTCCACGTAATATCAAACGGCGAAAATCTCCCAGAGATCTCCATCTCAACACCAGCGCCCAGCTTCACTCAACGACCAGCAAGCTACAATGCTGGATACCCTATGCTAAACATCTAGCAAGACAGGAACACAACCCCACCCATTAGCAGAGAGGCTGCCTAAAACCATAATAAGTCCACAGACACCCCAAACACACCACCAGACGTGGACCTGCCCAACAGAAAGACAAGATCCAGCCTCATCCACCACAACACAGGCACTAGTCCCCTCCACCAGGAAGCCTACACAACCCACTGAACCAACTTTAGCCACTGGAGACAGACACCAAAAACAACAGGAACTATGAACCTGCAGACTGCAAAAAGGAGACCCCAAACACAGTAAGATAAGCAAAATGAGAAGACAGAAAAACACACAGCAGATGAAGGAGCAAGATAAAAACCCACCAGACCTAACAAATGAAGAAGAAATAGACAGTCTACCTGAAAAAGAATTCAGAATAATGATAGTAAACATGATCCAAAATCTTGGAAATAGAATAGACAAAATGCAAAAAACATTTAACAAGGACATAGAAGAACTAAAGATGAAACAAGTAATGATGAACAACACAATAAATGAAATTAAAATACTCTAGATGGGATCAATAGCAGAATAACTGAGGCAGAAGAAAGGATAAGTGACCTGGAAGATAAAATAGTGGAAATAACTACTGCAGAGCAGAATAAAGAAAAAAGAATGAAGAGAACTGAGGACAGTCTCAGAGACCTCTGGGAAAACATTAAATGCACCAACATTAGAATTATAGGGGTTCCAGAAGAAGAAGAGAAAAAGAAACGGACTCAGAAAATGTTTGAAGAGATTATAGTGGAAAACTTCCCTAATATGGGGAAGAAAATAGTTAATCAAGTCCAGGAAGCACAGAAAGTCCCATACAGGATAAATCCAAGGAGAAACACGCCAAGACACATATTAATCAAACTGTCAAAAATTAAATAAAAAGAAAACATATTAAAAGAAGCAAGGGAAAAACAACAAATAACACACAAGGGAATCCCCATAAGGTTAACAGCTGATCTTTCAGCAGAAACTCTGCAAGCCAGAAGGGACTGGCAGGACATATTTAAAGTGATGAAGGAGAAAATCCTACAACCAATATTACTCTACCCAGCAAGGATCTCATTCAGATTTGATGGAGAAATTACAACCTTTACAGACAAGCAAAAGCTGAGAGAGTTCAGCACCACCAAACCAGCTTTACAACAACTGCTAAAGGATCTTCTCTAGGCAAGAAACACAAGAGAAGGAAAAGACCTACAATAACAAACCCAAAACAATTAAGAAAATGGGAATAGAAACATACATATCAATAATTACCTTAAATGTAAATGGACTAAATGCTCCCACCCAAAGACACAGATTGGCTGAATGGATACAAAAACAAGACCCATATATATGCTGTCTACAAGAGACCCACTTCAGACCTACAGACACATACAGACTAAAAGTAAAGGGATGGAAAAAGATATTCCAAGCAAATGGAAACCAAAAGAAAGCTGGAGTAGCAATTCTCATATCAGACAAAATAGACTTTAAAATAAAGACTATTACAAGAGACAAAGAAGGACACTACATAATGATCAAGGGATCGATCCAAGAAGAAAATATAACAATTGTAAATATTTATGCACCCAACACAGGAGCACCTCAATACATAAGGCAAATACTAACAGCCATAAAAGGGGAAATCAACAATCATAGGAGGGGACTTTAAGACCCCACTTTCACCAATGGACAGATCATCCAAAATGAAAATAAATAAGGAAACACAAGCTTTAAATGATACATTAAACAAGATGGACTTAATTGATATTTATAGGATATTCCATCCAAAAACAACAGAATACACATTTTTCTCAAGTGCTCATGGAATATTCTCCAGGACAGATTATATCTTGGGTCACAAATCAAGCCTTGGAAAATTTAAGAAAACTGAAATCTAATCAAGTATCTTTTCCGACCACAACACTATAAGACTAGATATCAATTACAGGAAAAGAACTATAAAAAATACAAACACATGGAGGCTAAACAATACACTACTTAAAAACCAAGTGATAATTGAAGAAATCAAAGAGGAAATCAAAAAATACCTAGAAACAAATGACAATGGAGACACGACGACCCAAAACCTATGGGACGCAGCAAAAGCAGTTCTAAGAGGGAAGTTTATAGAATACAATCCTTCCTTAAGAAACAGGAAACATCTCGAATAAACAACCAAACCTTGCCCCTAAAGCAATGAGAGAAAGAAGAAAAAAAAAAACCCAAAGTTAGTAGAAGGAAAGAAATCATAAAAATCAGATCAGAAATAAATGAAAAAGAAATGAAGGAAACGATAGCAAAGATCAATAAAACTAAAAGCTGGTTCTTTGAGAAGATCAACAAAATTGACAAACCATTAGCCAGACTCATCAAGAAAAAAAGGGAGATGACTCAAATCAATAGAATTAGAAATGAAAAAGGAGAAGTAACAACTGACACTGCAGAAATACAAAGGATCATGAGAGATTACTACAAGCAACTCTATGCCAATGAAATGGACAACCTGGAAGAAATGGACAAATTCTTAGAAATGCACAACCTGCCAAGACTGAATCAGGAAGAAATAGAAAATACGAACAGACCAATCACAAGCGCTGACATTGAAACTGTGATTAAAAATCTTCCGACAAACAAAAGCCCAGGACCAGATGGCTTCACAGGAGAATTCTATCAAACATTTAGAGAACAGCTAACACCTATCCTTCTCAAACTCTTCCAAAACATAGCAGAGGGAGGAACAGTGCCAAACTCATTCTACAAGGCCACCATCACCCTGACACCAAGGATGTCACAAAGAAAGAAAACTACAGGCCAATATCACTGATGAACACAGATGCAAAAATCCTCAACAAAATACTAGCAAACAGAATCCAACAGCACATTAAAAGGATAATACACCATGATCAAGTGGGGTTTGTTCCAGGAATGCAAGGATTCTTCAATATATGCAAATCAATCAACGTGATACACCATACTAACAAACTGAAGGAGAAAAACCATATGATCATCTCGATAAATGCAGAGAAAGCTTTCGACAAAATTCAACCCCAATTTATGATAAAAAACCCTGCAGAAAGTAGGCATTCAGGGAACTTTCCTCAACATAATAAAGGCCATATATGACAAACACACAGCCAACATTGTCCTCGATGGTCAAAAACTGAAAGCATTTCCACTAAGATCAGGAACAAGACAAGGTTGCCCACTCTCACCACTCTTATTCAACATAGTTTTGGAAGTTTTAGCCACAGCAATCAGAGAAGAAAAGGAAATAAAAGGAATCCAATTGGAAAAGAAGAAGTAAAGCTGTCACTGTTTGCAGATGACATGAGACTATACATAGAGAATCCTAAAGATGCTACCAGAAAACTAGTAGAGCTATTCAATGAATTTGGTAAAGTAGCAGGATACAAAATTAATGCACAGAAATCTCTGGCATTCTTATACACTAATGATGAAAAATCTGAAAGTGAAATCAAGAAAACACTCCCATTTACCACTGCAACAAAAAGAATAAAATATCTAGGAATAAACCTACCTAAGGAGACAAAAGACCTGTATGCAGAAAATTATAAGACACTGATGAAAGAAATTAAAGACGATACAAATAGATGGAGAGATATACCATGTTCTTGGATTGGAAGAATCAACATTGTGAAAATGACTACTATCAAAAGCAATCTAGAGATTCAATGGAAACCCTATCAAACTAACAATGGCATTTTTCACAGAACTAGAAAAAAATTTTTCACAATTTGTATGTAAACACAAAAGACCCGAAGAGGCAAAGCAATCTTGAGAATGAAAAATGGAGCTGGAGGAATCAGGCTCCCTGACTTCAGGCTATACTACAAAGCTACAGTAATCAAGACAGCATGGTACTGGCACAAAAACAGAAATATAGATCAATGGAACAGGATAGAAAGCCCAGAGATAAACCCACGCACATATGGTCACCTTATCTTTGATAAAGGAGGCAGGAATGTACAGTGGAGAAAGGATAGCCTCTTCAATAATTGGTGCTGGGAAAACTGGACAGGTACATGTAAAAGTATGAGATTAGATCACTCCCTAACACCATACACAAAAATAAGCTCAAAATGGATTAAAGACCTAAATGTAAGGCCAGAAACTGTCAAACTCTTAGAGGAAAACATAGGAAGAACACTCTATGATATAAATCATAGCAAGATCCTTTCTGACCCACCTCCTAGAGAAATGGAAATAAAAACAAAAATAAACAAATGGGACCTAATGAAACTTCAAAGCTTTTGCACAGCAACAGAAACCATAAACAAGACCAAAAGACAAGCCTCAGAATGGGAGAAAATATTTGCAAATGAAGCAACTGACAAAGGATTAATCTCCAAAATTTATAAGCAGCTCATGCAGCTCAATATCAAAAAAAACAAACAACTCACTCTAAAAATGGACAGAAGAACTAAATAGACATTTCTCCAAAGAAATACAGACTGCCAACAAACACATGAAAGAATGCTCAACATCATTAATCATTAGAGAAATGCAAATCAAAACTACAATGAGATATCATCTCATACCAGTCAGAATGGCCATCATCAAAAAATCTAGAAACAATAAATGCTGGAGAGGGTCTGGAGAAAAGGGAACACTCTTGCAGTGCTGGTGGGAATGTGAATTGGTACAGCCACTATGGAGAACAGTATGGAGGTTCCTTAAAAAACTACAAATAGAACTACCATATGACCCAGCAATCCCACTACTGGGCATATACCCTGAGAAAAGCATAATTCCAAAAGAGTCATGTACCACAATGTTCATTGCAAAAAGTTCATTACAAAAGCCAGGAGATGCAAATAACCTGTGTCCATCATCAGATGAATGGATAAAGAAGATGTGGCACATATATACAATGGAATATTACTCAGCCATAAAAAGAAACGAAATTGAGCTATTTGTAATGAGGTGGATGGACCTAGAGTCTGTCATCAGAGTGAAGTAAGTCAGTGAGAGAAAGACAAATACCGTATGCTAACACATATATATGGAATTTAAGAAAAAAAAATGTCATGAAGAACCTAAGGGTAAGACAGGAATAGACACAGACCTACTAGAGAATGGACTTGAGGATATGGGGAGGGGGAAGGGTAAGCTGTGACTGTTGGGAGCCAAGAAGTTTTCGCCATTAGAAGATGGCCGACACCCTGCTTCTCTTCCTGATTTATGAGATAGAAGTTCGCGCCTAAAATGAAAGCCCGCGCACGCAGCACCAATGATGATTAGCCAAGTACTTCCCTCATTCTGAATCCCGCCTCCCTTTCTCTGCAGTGTATAAATACAGCTACCGCAGCAATAAAAGTTTGAGGCTTGATCAGGATTCTGTCTTGCCTCCATTCTTTCGCGTCTCCTGCCCTTCCCCCTTTTTTCAACCCCCACAGGTTCCTCCTCGGACTCACAAGGATTTGTCCTGCTGGTCGGGACTCCCGGGGACGCCCGGGGCCGTACACAATTGGCGCCCAACGTGGGGCTCGAGGAACGGATCCTGACGGAGGTAGCACGCTTACGAACGCCTGGCCAGGCACCCACTGAGCCGCCGCGAGACTTACTCGAAAGTGCAGCTTGATTAGGTCCCCGGAGGACTGGCCGCCCTTCGGCAGTCGTGACCTGAGGATAAGGTAAGCGGAGCTATAAATATGGGACAGGAATTGAGTTCCCATGAACTCTTTCTTCAGGGGATCGAGGATTCCCTCAAGATGCGGAAGATTAAGGCTAAAAAAAAAAGATTTGCGTGAATTTTTTATGTTCTTGTCTGATGTTTGCCCATGGTTCCCACAGGAAGGGACAATAGATAAAAAATGCTGGAATCGTGTAGGAAATTGTTTAAATGATTATTATCAAACCTTTGGGCCTTCTAAAGTGCCTGTGACTGCATTTTCGTATTGGAATTTAATTAGGGAGATTCTCATGGGTCATTTTTTTGACCCCGATGTCCAAAAGGTTGTAGAGACCGGGGAAACAATTCTTAAAGCAGCCTCTCGTCTCCATTCAGCTTGTCCATCCGTTACCATTGATATGGGTTCAAATGAAGAGTTCCCAAAAATTCCAGAAACCGGTCATCATTATCCCACAGATGATAAAGTTATCCCAAAGATTTATCCTTCCCTTACTGCTATTAAGGGTGATCCCAATGATGACCAGCTTTCCCCCCAAGATCAGGAAACTCTCGATGAGCAGGCTGCTCGTTATCATCGCAATGATGATCCCTGGGGATTCCCCCTTTTGAAGCCTCCACCATCTTATAATACTCCTCATCAGATGCCTGCCTTTAGCGCCCCTGCTCCCATTGCCCCCCTGATTGATCCCCTTCGACAGGCTAAGATGGCCTTAACCCAGGAAATTTCCTCTTTGAGAGATGTTTTACAACAAAAACGGGAACGCTTGGATCTCCTAAAGGAGCTTAAGGCCCTTGAGGTGGAGCTTACTTCTTTTAATGTCTCGAACGGTCCCAATAAACCCCCGCTTCGACAAAAACCAGGATCCATTAAGTTAGCCTTCCCTGTTACTCGCAGTCAAAATTTACCCACTCAAGGTGAAATTCAAGCTGAAGATAGTGAGGAAGGGGAAGAGGAAGAGGGAGAAGAATCTCCTGAACCTGATGAGGGACCAGATATTCATAATTCTTCTGGGGGCGGCCCTTTTGAACATAAATATCGCCGCCTCAATTTAAAACATATAAAAGATTTAAAATCTGCTGTCAATAATTATGGGCCCACAGCCCCTTATACATTGGCAATCTTGGAGGGATTAAGCGATCGCTGGCTGACCCCAAATGATTGGCTTACCCTGGCTCGGGCCACCCTTTCTGGGGGAGATTTTGTTTTATGGCGCACTGAATTTGCAGAAAATTGTAGAGAAACTGCCCAAAGAAATGCTGAAAACAGAACTTCCCGATCATGGACCCGAGATAAATTACTTGGCCGTCCCCCCTATGAATCCAATGAGTCTCAGGCTGCTTTTCCCCCTGGTTTGTTGGCTCAAATACAACATGCTGGCCTTAAGGCCTGGCGCCGTCTTCCGCCTAAGGGTTCGCCCACAACTTCCTTGGCAAAAATTCGCCAGGGACCAGAAGAGCCTTATTGTGAGTTTATTAGCTGCCTCATGGACGCCGCCGAGCGTGTAGTGGGTGATAGTGAAACTGATAATGCCTTTGTTAAACATTTACTGTTTATATTTCCCAAAATCACTTCTGCTGTTCCTCTGGGAGATGCTGCCCTAGTATTCACTGATGGATCATCATCCGGTGTTGCTGTATTTGTTATAAATAATCAGCCCTATAGGGTACAGTCCCCCTTTTTATCAGCACAACTTGTTGAGCTTTTTGCCATTCTTCAGGTTTTTGAGATGTTACAGAATATCCCCTTTAATTTATATACGGACAGCTCATATATAGCTTTGTCCGTCCCCCTTTTAGAAACTGTTCCATATATTAAACCCTCTTCCAATGCTGTTCCCCTTTTTCAACAACTTCAAAGTCTTATACTTCGAAGACAAGCGCCTTTTTTTATTGATCATCTTAGGGCTCATACAGATCTTCCTGGACCCCTCTCTCAGGGCAATGATTTAGCTGATAAAAATGCCCGCCTGATGTGCACCGTAACCTCTGATTCTGTTTCTCAAGCTACTCAATTTCATCAGCTACATCATGTTAATGCACATACTCTTCGCTTAATGTTTAAGCTTACTCGAGAACAATCAAGACAAATTGTAAAAAATTGTCCAGGGTGCGTTACATTTTTACCTCTTCCACATCTTGGGGTAAACCCAAGAGGTCTATTACCTAATGAAATCTGGCAGATGGATGTTACCCATCTTGCTAAATTTGGAAAATTAAAATTTATTCATGTGTCCATTGATACCTTTAGCGGCTTTATATATGCCTCCCTTCAGGGAGGAGAAGCCACAAAAAACATTATCTCACATGTGCTCCAATGTTTTACAGTTTTAGGCAAGCCTCAAATAATTAAAACAGATAATGGGCCTGGGTATACCTCCCAGGCTTTCCAAGATTTTTGCACCCGGCTTCAAATAAAACATCTTACGGGAATTCCATATAACCCCCAGGGTCAAGGCATAGTAGAAAGAGCCCATCAAACCCTTAAAAATACCATTTCCAAGCTTAAAAATAATGATTTAACTGCTACAAAAAATTCCCCAAAAAATATTCTTAGTCATGCCCTGTTTGTAATTAATTTTTTACAATTAGATAATAATGGTAGATCTGCCGCCGATCGCCTTTGGCATCAAGAAACTAAAAATCAATATGCACAAGTTATGTGGAAAGACCCTTTGACCTTTAAATGGCATGGACTCGATCCACTCCTCATCTGGGGGAGGGGATCCGCATGTGTATATAATACCAAAGAAGGTGGAGCACGCTGGTTGCCTGAGCGCCTTATTAAACCTATAAGTTCTATAAAGTAATAAATTTTATCCAGGGCCCTTTTCCCTGAGATTGTATTTCTTTTTCTTTTTCAGAAAAAGATGGAGACCCTCCTAATATTGAAAGAGCGGCAGAGACGACATGAGCTATCCGTTGTGACCCTGATCCTGTCATCTTTGCTGGTTGTTGGACAGGCTGAAAGCACTCCCCACTTACCTCAAAATTTAACCTCATACATTACCATCGCCTCGCCATTACAGAAGCAGAACCAAAGGATGATTCTGGCTGCCCCTCCACTGGAGCGGCATGAAACAGAGACATGCCTACCCCCCTCTTTGATGGAGGGTATGGGTACCGAGTTGAGTGTGGCAGCAAAGCATGCACAAGGGAAAACGTGTATATATGTATATACAAGGTAATCTCTGTTATTCCCTGTGAGTATACCTGAATTATGATAGAGGTTGGTATCTAAACATTGTTTTTGGCTTTTAGTAGCTAAGATTATCTTTGGCTCTGCCTCTCTTCCCCAAAAGATACCAAGAGCCGATGAGTGTGGACACACATACCTTGTCCACGGGAGGATTCAGGTCACTACTCCCTCACTCGGTTAATGCCCACCTCCTTAAAAGAAATAAAAAGGGAGGAAATGTTGGGAGCCAAGAAGTTTTCGCCATTAGAAGATGGCCGACACCCTGCTTCTCTTCCTGATTTATGAGATAGAAGTTCGCGCCTAAAATGAAAGCCCGCGCACGCAGCACCAATGATGATTAGCCAAGTACTTCCCTCATTCTGAATCCCGCCTCCCTTTCTCTGCAGTGTATAAATACAGCTACCGCAGCAATAAAAGTTTGAGGCTTGATCAGGATTCTGTCTTGCCTCCATTCTTTCGCGTCTCCTGCCCTTCCCCCTTTTTTCAACCCCCACAGGTTCCTCCTCGGACTCACAAGGATTTGTCCTGCTGGTCGGGACTCCCGGGGACGCCCGGGGCCGTACACAGTGACAAAGTGAGAGAGTGGCATGGACATATCTACACTACCGAACGTAACATAAATAGCTAGTGGGAAGCAGCCGCATAGCACAGGGAGATGAGCTCGTTCTTTGTGATCACCTTGAGGGGTGGGATAGGGAGGGTCGGAGGGAGGGAGACGCAAGAGGGAGGAGATGCGGGACCATATGTGTGTGTACAGCTGATTCGCTTTATTGTAAAGCAGAAGCTGGCCCACCACGGTAAAGCAATTATACTCCAATAAAGATGGAAAAAGCGAAAAACAAAACAAACAAACATACCTTAACAACATTTTCTCTTTATGGTGTATCAGTCTGTTATTATGCAGAGTCTCTATTGATTATTTTCCAGGCAAAATCTTACTTGGTTTCCTATCCAAAGTTCTATCTCAGTTCTTCCCCGCTTGAGAGTTTATTCTCATTTTAGCAATTTATTTGGACCCCATAAGTAAGAGTTCAACCATGGGCAATCCTTAACTTTTAGAACATTAATGATGCCTTGTATATGTTGACTTTTTCTACGCAAAAGCAGCAGCCTGACACCCGAGCAGTCAATTGCCAAATTGGGAAAAGCCTTGGCTGATTTAGGAGCAGATGCTCTTGAGTATAATTAGTAGAGACTTGTGGTGACCTAGGTGGCTATTTAACTAAAAAAGGAAACATAAAAGAAACCCAAATTGAACGATTTTGAGGGGACTTCATGGTGAGTCACTGAACAGAACTTAGCAACACAAAAAGAACAAATTGGTAAACCAGTGTTTATAGTATAGTATATGCAATTAGAGTCAAGACAACTTAAAACTGATGACAATGCTTTTTCTTAATGGTTTTGAGCGAAAAGAATAGCATAGTACCTAACTTATCTGAATTATAAATGATAACATAAAGGCTACAAACAACCAGAAAAGCACACACATTTAGAGTGTGCTTACCAATGATATTTTCTACAAATAACTACAAGTATATTGGAGAGAAAATAGTCTTACAAAGTTTCTGACCTATACGTCTGATAATCATGAGTGTTGAAACCATTATATTTCTCTCAAACACCATCTCAAATGCAGGAATGAAGGCTTGCGACAGCGTCAAATAATGGAGATAAGAGTGTACTGACATCTAGTGCAGTGTATAAGAAAAGAACTAGGACAGAAAGGGAACAAAGATACACCCCAAAAAAGATGCTGGCAGGAGCTAGAGAAGGATTAAAGGGCAGAAAGGAGCCCCAGAAGAACGCCTAGCTGATGCTAATGGTATTGTAGCCACCAGCTGCCTCACTGAGTTCCTTTCTAGCTCATGTAACTCCCCCCAAAGCACAAGGTACCAGTTGCTGCCCTCCAGGGATAATTCTTCAGAGCTCTGAGAAGCAAGCATTCCATATATATACTGAATTGAAAGAAAAGTGACCAAAATAAGATGGAGATATTGTCATTATAGTAAGAGGGAGAAAATATTTATTTTAATTAGAAATAACTAATATGGGGAGACCTAGCAGGATGGAGAGAATTGCTCTTCAAATGCCACTGAGAAGTTGTGGCCGCAGGCAGGCACCTGCATAAACAAACATCAACAGCTCATATGGCATGACATTCGCTATTAGGTGGGGCAGTGGTCTCTAGTAGGTCCAAAATAAACTCTTGAACTTTGCCTACCTGTGATCAAGCTGCCTTGGCTGCTTTGCCCCCTCTTGGCAGTCTCTGACCCAAATAGCAATTTCACACCACTTTGTAATAGTCCAAAGAGCTTTCTTCCCAGGTCTGTCCATTTCCAAAGAGGCTCATGCTCCAAAACTGTCCCCTCCCCCCAAAATTCATATGTTGAAGCCCTAACCTGCAACGTGACAGTATTTGGAGATGGGTCCTTTGGGAGGTAATCAGGTTTAGGTGAGATCATGAGGGTGGAGCACCCCTGATGGGATTAGTGCCCTTCTAAAAAAGGAGACCAAAGGGCTTTCTCTCTCTCGCTCTCCAACTTCATGCGTGGAGAAAAGGCCAAGTGAGGACAAAGTGAGAAGGCAGTATTTGCAATCTAAGGAGAGAACCTCACCCTTCTGGCATCTTGATCTTGGACTTCCATGTCCAATACTGTGGGAAATAAATCCCTCTTGTTTAAGCCACCCAGTCTATGGTACAGCTGTGTCAAGCCGCAGCAGCCTGAATTGATCAAGAAATCCCAAATCATCCAAAATCACATTAAAGTCTAGGCAATATATAGTATAAAAACTTTTTTCCTACTTATGGGGTCAAATGACCCAAGTTCTGCTAAGAGTTAGTCATGTTGACTTGGCAACCTGGTCCTCAATTGCTCTTGACGTTGCCTGGAATATGGTCGATCCAGCTGGATGATCCGTAACAGTAGCTCTGATCTTCCCATCCACTGGTACTGGCATCTTTTCTAGAGCTGCCTGTTTGTCAAATGAATACAACTGGCATAAGAGGAGATGCAGGAGATGCCCTGAGAAGGGAAGTTCCCAGGCACTCATTTTAGTGGTCCATGACATTTATATCCACCATCACGATAGGAAAACAAGGGCTAGCAAATTGACTTTCTGCTTCTGCAGCTGCTGACCCTTGGTAGGGAATGTTAGAACAGATGTAAGCTAGCCCTGGAGACTTGGACTAGGGCCAACGGCAATAAATACAGCTTGTTCTGTAGCTGTCACCCTGTTCTAGGACTGAATGGCCAACAGAAACCACCATTTCCCATTGTGATCCTCTGAGTATCCCGTTCTGCTGAGCAGATGATGGCAGTGCTTCTGCACAGCTAGAGTCAAGTCCATCAGGATATCCGGTGTCAGGTAAGTGGGCACTGCACCTGGTTAGGATTACTATCAAAATGATAGTATCTCAGGGACTTCCTTAGGCAAAGAAATCAATTTTGCAAAGTCTAAAAGGCAATCATCTCTATATGTTTTCTGTCATCCCAGACCTCAAATGTATCTATAAAATCATGTTCTAGGGTACATGAAAATCACTCCAAGGCATTTCACAAAACAGTCTCACACTATTCTGGGATGTCTGCACTCAGTTATTTCAGTCCCTGATTAAAATGTAAATGGTATATAATAGCAAAATTATATTCAAAGAAAGGAGACTTTCCTTTAAGCAGTAGGTAAAGGAAGGCAATTTAAATGACAATCCTTTTAACTTTTCCTCACCTCTGCCATGCAACTTTGCTCTTGTCCATCTAAATTCTAGCAGAGTGGAGCTAATGTAAAAGGAACTCTGCAATAAAGGCAAATGTGAATGACTGAGACAGACGAAGGATGCCTTTAAGAGTTATCTGGACTAAAAATAACTTCAGTAATTCTTACAGATTTCCTAGGAAGCCATGAAAAACTACTCTTGGTACTGTGTATTCACAAAAAGAATAGGAGGTTTGCTTCTGAAAAGATAGTCCTCAAGGGGAATTGGGAATTGGGAAAATGTTTGAAATAAAATGCAACAAAGACCAGGGTTGGTTCCAGGGGAATGTTTTGATGCTAAATCCATAAAATCATTTCTAGACCTGTATATTCAGTTGTGGGAAACAAAGGCAAATTCTATCCAGAAAATAATGCTTCTTTAAATATTAATTTTAGAATTATGTTCTTTAGAAGTGAATCTTAAATAAATACGTCAAACAATTATATATCCTACAGAGCTAAAGTAGTGTTTCTCAATGAGGGGTAGTTTTGCTTCCCCAGGGGATATTATGACTTATTCATTCATTAAATGAATGTTTATTCACTGCCTACTGTGTGTCAGCCCTGGGATGCTGCCGAGCACACAGTGATGGCTCATCCCATTGTAATGGAACTTAATATCCAGATGGGAAGACAGACATTCTTCGAAGTGATTACAATGCAAGTCATTACTGTAAATGAGGGGTCATAAATTAGGGGACCATGACATAGTCTGTAAGTCAGGAAGCCCCTCCAAAGAGGTGACTTAAACGGTGGGTAGCATTATCCAGGTAAAGAATCAGAGGAGGGAGAACAGGTCAAAGAAGTGGTTTAAGCAAAGTATCATTAGTACCTTTTGTCTCTCAAATAGTTTAAGATTCAGGAAAAAATAAGCATATATAATGAGAAGAAGAAATCTTCCTTATACCTCCTGATTCCCTCAGTACTATTCTTCCAGATCCCTGTACTTATTCCTGTTGGATTTCTGCTTCCGGAAACCATGGCTATAGCATTTGTCAAAAGCTTTAGGATGCCCATTGAATTATTCTTTCTCTGGATTCCCTTCCTTTGCTAGGGAATCTAGAGATGACTGTGTAAATGAAAGGACTTATTTGTTCATGTGTATAAGAATAGTTGACAAGGATGCTGGGCTACATCATGCAATGTGCTGCTGTGAGCGTTGACGTTCAGCCTTTGCTTTAATGGTTGGGTGAAGTAGAATTCGAGAGTAGCTGATGTGTTGAGTCAGCACAGTATGGGGAAGAGCACGAACTGTCATGGCGAGGGCATTTTATTAGATGGTAAAGATGAGGAAATTTGCTAATTCTTAATAACTATGCCCAGAAAGAAAACTGTTGATGAGATATTCAATAATTAAAATATTTCATAATCTGTTTCAGTCTTTTAGCCTAACAGACTTGGGTTGGTCCTGTTCTTTGGTATAAAACGGGGATGATTTGACTAATTCAATTAGCCTCTTACTCTTGCCCAATATTATTAGCGCTGGGTACCTTCTGCCTAGAATGTTTCCTCCGTGATAACTTTCACTCAACCTCCTTGAAAATGTTTTTAGTGTTTTGAATAAGTGATAGCTCTAGAGGATTTTTGCTAGGCACATATGTACATACACACACACACACACACACACACACACATACACAAAGCTGCAAGTAGGAAAAAATCTTCTATTCATCCAGGTGACCATCACTCAGATGCAACTGACAGATTCAGAGCCTGAATATTCAAGTGGAAATATGGTACCTGCTCTAAGATGTGCCGGCTCCCAGTGAGGACTATTTGAATCTTGCCAAACTCAGGAATCATTTTCACTCACAAGGCAGCAAAATAGAGGAGGATATTGTATACCCATATTTTGTGGAAAATTTAAAAGACGATGGATATTACTTAGTCCTCTAAGTGGTGAATCAATGTGAAAGGAGACTGAGGCATCTCATAACCTTTGTGCCAAAGGTGGGCTTCAGGAATCCACATATTATTTGAAAAATTTCTAAATATATGCTGTTCTTTTAGGCCAGGATTAATGAACTCACTCTGCTTCAGTTAGTAATACCCAAAGGTTAGGGGAAGAACAACTATTTTCATACTAATACTTAATACAAACTCTTTAGGAAAATAAAGGTTTGACTATGGTATCTGCAGGTAGCGTCGTTACATGCACAAAAGTGTTTACTTTTGATAAAATCTAATTTATTTATTTTTTCTTTTGTTGCCTGTGCTTTTGGTGTCATATCCAAGAAATCATTGCATATCAAATATCATGAAGCTTTTGCCCTATGTTTTCCTCTAAGAGTTGATTTATTTTTTAATTGGCTTGTTTTTAAAGATTTTTTTCTTTTACCTATTGATCCAAAGAATTAAAAATCCTCAGTACAGTTTTGTTGTTGTTGTTGTTGCTTTTTGCGGTACGCGGGCCTCTCCCGCTGCGGAGCACAGGCTCCGGACGCGCAAGCTCAGCGGCCATGGCTCACGGGCCCAGCCGCTCCGCGGCATGTGGGATCCTCCTGGACCGGGGCACGAACCCATGTCCCCTGCATCGGCAGGCGGACCCTCAACCACTGTGCCACCAGGGAAGCTCCTCAGTACAGTTTTTAATCTGTACTCTAACACTTACTTTCTCAGTGATGCCAAGAAAGATATTCAGTCAGCTGAACAGTAATTTCAAAAACAACAAACGTATTTACTTGGGGGAGAGTTATATATAAGGTGGCCAAAAAATCCAGAAGAAAACAATTTGATACACTGGATTATATAGTTCATGATATTTCTCATAATTATGGGTAAATCTCTTTGCAAATAGATGTTGTTCATGTGTCACAAATGGAACACAGTATACGAAATGTATCAAGTCACTGTGGATTGAGTAGTTGTGAGAAATGAGTCCCATCTGTTAAAGCAGAATATCTGGGAAGTCACTTATCACATTCATTCTGTATTCGGTTGTTGTGGACATAATGAAACTAAATTATAGAGACGATATTATACAAACACTTAAGCGCTAATGCATCAGACTACTTAATAAGCTGCTAAATGAGAGACGGCTGCATTTTGGATTCAAGAGCAAAGAGAATATTTTAAAGGCCAGTAAAGTTTTTGGTTCTTTACTTTATAGCTTTATTCCAAAAATGTAAAGCAACTCACATTCTGGTTTTGAAGGTCCTAGTTTCATACATAGAGGCAACGATGGAAAAAGGACCGGTTCGTGCCCCGGTCCAGGAAGATCCCACATGCCGCGGAGTGGCTGGGCCCGTGAGCCATGGCCGCTGAGCCTGCGCGTTCGGAGCCTGTGCTCCACAACGGGAGACGCCACAACAGTGAGAGGCCCGCGTACCGCAAAAACAAAACAAACAAAACCAAAAAACCGTATTGGTGCTAGGGTGCAAAGACAATTTGAATTGAAATTTAGTAATGATGTAAACTCTTAGAAGTAAACCTTCGTGATCTTCAATTAGGCAAAGGCTTCTAAGAAATAATACCAAAACCACAGTGATAAAAACAAACAAACAGGTACCTTAGGCTTAATCAAAATTCAAAACTTTTGTGCTTCAAAAGACACCATCAAGAAAGTGAAAATACAAAACACAAAATGAGGGAAAATATTTGCTAATCATATACCTGAGAAGTGACTTGTGTTCAGAACATGTAAAGAACTCTTACACAATAGAAAGGCAAATAACTCAATTTAAAAATGGTGAAGTATCTGAACAGCCATTGCTCCAAGAAATTTGCAAATTTCCAATAAGCACATTGTTGAAAAGATATTCAACATAAGTAGCCATCAGGGAAATGCAAATAAAAACCACACTGAAATACCAATTCACACCCACTACAGTGACTAGAATCAAAATGTCAGATACAATCAAGTGTTAGCAAGGATATGGAGAAGGTAGAACTCTCATACATGGCTGGTGAAAATGTAACATGGTGCAGTTGTCAAGGAAGAGTTTAGTGGTTCCTCCAATGAGTTAAACATAGAGTTACCTACCATAGGACAAATTAATTCTGCTTTTAGACATGTATCCAAGAGAAATGAAGACCTACGTGCACACAAAAGTGTGCACATGAATGTTCATAGCAGCATTATTCATAGCAGCTGAAAAAATGGAAACAATGTGGTACACCCATACAATGGAATATTATTCGGTCAGCAATGGGAATGAATTACTGATACATGCTAGAATATGGCTGAACCTTGAAAACATTATGCTAAGTGAAAAAAGCCAGTCATAAAAGACCACATATTGTTTGATTACATTTATAGTTGATGCCCAGAACTGCTAAATTTATATAGAGAGAGGGTATATTACTGATTGTCTAGGGCTAGGGCCAGGGGAGAGTGGAGGTTATGCAGAGTGACTGTTGCTTTTTTTAAGGTGACGAAAATGTTCTAAAATTACACTGGGTTCATGGATGCACAACTGTAAATATATTTAAAAACTGAACTGTACACTTGAAACGGGTGAATTGTACAGTCTATGAATTAAGTCTCAATAAAATCATTAAAATTACATTGACGCTAGAAATTTTATTTGGGAATCCTTCTGAAATTGGGGGTGGAGAGGAGGAAATTAGGCTCTAAAGTTTGCAACTGAGGGAAAATTCATCTCATCTGAATGGTTTCTATTACTTCACTGAGTCTGACAATTCACGGATGCATTTCTTCTCTTCAAGGCTCACACTCATTCATTTATGCCTGGTTACTGCTGTATCCTAGGCACTGGAGACAGAGATGAGAAAAAGAGAATGCTTGCTCTCAGGCTCCACTAATGGTGGGTGGAGGAGATTGCATGCAATAAATATGAAAGAAATAGGGAATCAATACAGCGGGAGCACACAGTGTGGAGGACCTGTCTTCGTGTGTGTGTGTGCTTAGGCGTTGGATGTAAAGATGAAGGAGATCAAGAAGAACTTCCTTGAAGGGTGAATGGAGTTTATCAAGTGGCCTAGAGAGGACGTACACACCAGAGTGTAGATGACGCAGGAGAAGGAAGAGATAAAGATGAAATTTCTTCTTTTAATTATAATGGACTTCATGGACTGTTGCTCTCAGATGGACCGTTAGGGAAGAAAACAGTATAGTTAACTACGAAGAGTGATTTTTCTAACCATGATCACAAAAGACTACTTTTGGCCAGAAAACTGGTGGTTTCTACCTTCTGCTTTACCTATACTGACAAGGTTTGTCCTCCACTGAAATATCACAGTATGCAGCTCTTTTCCAGATCCATAAGTTTTACGGAGAGTACCTTTAAGGCAGAAAAGAAATCTGAATTACAATTTCTTCCCTATTACTTACTAGCTATACTCTGTGACCCTTGGTTTCCTGTAAATTGCATGAAAATGACAAGAGTTAATTGATGTGGTTCTGTAAAGATGAGAGGAGATATAGCATGCAAAGTACTTTGTACACAGTAGAACTTCAATACATGGTAGCTAGTAGTGTTCTATATTTTATAATTCTTATACAGAAAATATAATTATGTATTACATATAATTATAAATATATATATTATATATTATATAAATACATATTTATGTATATATATATATATTTCCACAGGATATTGTGATCTTACAGCCTTTTCACCTTAATGAGTAGGACCTAGGTCATTCAATGAATCCTTTGTTTGCTGACAAATGTAATCAGGGCATAGAGATACAAAATTTGTCCTCTATTACAATAAAAATGCCAGAGCCCAGATGCACAGGGACAAAAGCTAAGGAAATGAAAGCCAAATGGGCAAAGGAATCAGGCCATGTATGAATAAGAGAAGACAAAGCAAAAGCTGATTGTAAAACAGGCAGACAATCAAGTAAATGTGGAGAGCAGGCTGGACTCACAGGTCAAGTTCAGCAGCAGGTAGAGTCCTTAGGCAACAGTTAAGAGCCAGGAAATTAGAGCCAGGAAATTAGCCGGGACTGAAACACAGTAGCTGGCATTTGCTTCCTAAGCTAGAACAAGCACATCTCTTTTGGGTCTGATTTCCATTGAAAAAAGTGGAATATTCTCATGGCGTTTCCATACTGCTTAGCAGACTGACTGTTTGATTTACACAGCTAGAAGGGTTCAATTGTTCAAATGAGATTGAACATATCTGTATATCTACACAACACATTCATATGCACATACATGCATATACATGTGACATTTTTGCCATGTACATTGTAAATATCTTCCAGAGAAAATAGCCTAACTGCCATTTCTTTTCATGTATGGCTGCTTTTACTGAGACCATTCCTACATGTTCCTCTCTGTAGCGGCAGCGGATGGAAAGTTGCCAGATTCTTTCATCATTCTTAAATGTTGAATTTTGATGGTTTCTGAAATATCTACGCTGAAGAGTGGAGAACAGAAAAGTGTCAGTTCCTACAGTTGACTTTCATCATGCTTCCAATGGCTTTTCAAAAACTGCTCCACGGAGGCAGGTAAAATGCTTCAAAAAAATCTAGATGTGCAGAGAGAAGTTACCATTATTACAACTAGTACAAGCTCCTGCCTGTCCGAAGAATGGTCTTCACTCACAGACCCTCCTTCGTCCAGGAGCTTTCTTTTCAAAATAAATGGAATGGTCATTCCATGTCCCTCTAATGAAAAAAGGTTATTATGTCCCCAGAGTATGATTTTTCCAGACCTACTTTTAAATTTGCTTCTGCAAAGAAAATTGACTAATCACTTAGATAATTATTATTGTCATTAATAAGCATTTGGGATGCCATTTAAAAAAAGAACAGCCTGCAGGTCCTCTGGGTAAAGAGCCCATTGAACTTAATGCCAGGGATTGTAACTTATTTACTGTTGCTTCCCAGTGAATTTAGAGTAATAATTATAACACGGGTTATGAGACATCAGGGAGAACTATTATGTTAAAAGTAATAAAGAGGTTTGGGGTGCACTCATTTGAAATCCACTTTTCTGCACAGGGTAATCTTTTACTGTGATTCTAACTTTTGGGGAACATGTTTAATAATGGTTATTTTTTTAATAAAAAGATTTTACATCAGTCTGTTTATGATCATATGCAATGCAGTTTCACATGTATCTCTGACACTTACCACATTAATGAACTGTTTTAGTCTCATTGGCAAAACAAGTCAGAGTCAGGGATTTTTAAAAATGGAACTAAAGCTTTTATTTTCTAAGTGAGACTTGCTATGTAAACTTCTAGCATTACTGGGGCTCACTTTGCTGTTCTTTAGGTGTAGTGTCATTTGAGTTATCATTTTTCAAAACATGTAACTGGATTATATTTCAACAAATATTATCTGAGTGCTTGCCAGGTACTGATACTTTGGAGGTACAGAAGAAACACCCATCTTCAAGAAGTGTACATTCTTCACGGCGAGACACTGTAGATTTCAAACTTTATTACCAATGGCCATCACTAAAAATAATTCTCCACTATTTGATAATAAAAAAATATCTTCAGGAAAAAAATGAGAGGACAAAGCCTACTTGTCCTTAAACTATGTGGTTTCAGGTACAATGTAGCCAAACCTAACTCCTCTTCCGGTCTGCTGATACTTCTTGTTACTTTTAACCCGCTCCTGGCACAAAAGTCCATAGGTCAAAGCTGTCCATTTCCTTTAGAGCCTAGAGTCTCCTTCCAAGGGCAAAGATACTATAGTACCTATTTTTAGCTTATATGTGTGATGAATTTGCCAAGTACTTTAACACTTCATCTAACTGACCAAGAACCCCTTTGTAAGGTATGATTCTCCAACTTAATAGATGAGGCCACTGAGTCTTAGAGCTGCCAAGTGACTTGCCCAAGAGCTCACCGCCAGTAGGCAATGTACACAAGATCACGGGGCACAGCTATGTCTGACTCTGCCTCTGACCAACCCCATGGTGTGGTCTTAGCTACCTCATTTTCCTTCTTTAAAACTCTGCATATAATATAATCTGCTAAAATTCAAAATAATCAAGTGTCTCATGTATGCTCTGTCATTTTTGGCAGTTTGGATGGAAAGAAATCTCTTTTCACTAAAGCGAATGGGATTGGCCTTATAGAGAAGGTTCCATAAAACTGGGAGGGTTTGAGACGGAAAGAGAAAGGAGTTAAACAATTTCCTACTAATTTTTAGGCCAAAGTTCCTCTGTTGATCAACCTTAATTATCAAGTTTGAATTCTTTTTTTTTCTTTTTTTTTTTTTTTGCGGTACGTGGGCCTCTCACTGTTGTGGCCTCTCCCGTTGCGGAGCACAGGCTCCGGATGCGCAGGCTCAGCGGCCATGACTCACCGGCCCAGCCGCTCCGTGGCATGTGGGAGCTTCCCGGACCGGGGCACAAACCCGTGTCCCCTGCATCGGCAGGCGGACTCTGAACCACTGCACCACCAGGGAAGCCCTCAAGTTTGAATTCCTAAATGAAAGTGCACAAAAATTCCTCTACAGTGAAAAAATTATGCAGGCAACTGTAGAGAGAAGACAATTTTTTTTTCTCTTCAAATAAAAACAGCTAAAATAATGTTTGTAATTTTCTCACCAAAATATACTGATTTTTTCCCCCACAAAAAAATTTGTGTACTTCAATTTTATGTGTGTGTATATACATGTATATATACATATCTGTTAGTTCACAAGTAGTTAAATATGACATAGAGTTTGTTGTCATGAATACTTTATGCCTATATTTGCCATGACATTCTCTTGAGAAAAGTACTAATGTAAGATACTTTCTCTACATAATTTGAGCTAACATTCTGAAGGTTAAGCCACTTAAATTTTTAAAGTATAATCCCAAGTGCTTTGGTAAAAATTTTAAAAATATCATATTCCTATTATCAGTGTAACTCTGCCCAGCATTTTCACAAATTATGACAGATTTAATAACAGATATTACATTTAAGATACTGAAAAGTACCATTAGATTATATAAAATGTATAATTTCATTCAGAAAGATGTTTTAAACAGCATTTGTTGATTTTTTTCTCCCCGTGTGCCAAGAAATGGGTCTTTTATTTAACTCCCTCCTCAAAGAAGGAGCCACAAAGTTCTTTCATCCTTAATGTTAAAAAGAACCCAGCAGGTGAGACTTCTAGAAGGATGCAGTGAGAATCTCAGTGAAACTACTCTCCTGACAACAGCAACAAAAATAATGGTGAAATTATCAATACCAAGAATTTCAGAATGCTAAGAATAGTCAAGGCACAGAACAAACAGAAAAAACCCACCAAACCCGATATGAACAGTTGGGTCTGTGGCTAACTTACAGCTGTGGCTGCTTCCACGTGTCCTCCTTAGACCCATGGAGCAATAGACATGGAAAGCTAGCAGCCTCGCATCCAGCAAAGGAGACTGGTCTATTTAGAATGTTGTCAACAGTTCTGTCTCCAGAGCACAGTCAGTATTTTGGCCAGGCTTGTAGCACCCTAGAAAATCCCTGATCCCAGAGCATTGGCCACTATTTAATCTGACTCAGAACTCAGCTCTGCAGGAAAAAACCCCAGCCCCAAGTCATTATCAAAAACGACAGCAATACACTGGAATGTTACTATCACAGCTGCTTAAGTCTGATTCCTGTTGGGGCAAACAGGAGACTGGCCAAACATTTAAAAGGAAAATTTAGGAACTAGCTGAACATACTGTACTTTAAAAATCTCTGACATGTTCATGTATATCTAGAATGTTATACATATGCACAGGGTTCTTGGTAGGCCCAGAAAGAACTGGGAAAGAGTGGGCCTCGGTTACTCACTTCTAGCTGATCCTGGCTTGCCCTATGCAATCAGGAAGTGAAACCTAAGGCTGACTTGTAAAATGCCTGAAATGTGAGGTACCCTTTCACACACAGATATCCTTGGCAAAACACTGCAGACTCAATGAGTCAATATATTTAAGAAAATGTTCTCACTGATCATTGCTGGACCATTAAACAATGATGATCTAGGGAGGAACCCTGGGGATCCAGGTCTAAAAGTGAAAAGAAGAACAAAAATAAAAAGAAGCAAACACACAACTCAATAACCACACAGAGCAATTAACACAAATACTGAGGGAGGGGACTCTGATTCCAAAGTTGTTTCAATATATTTTTTAGTATTTTTATTTCCAGCAAGAATTTATGAGACACGCAAAGATATAGGAAAGTATGGTCCATACGCAGGGTGCGGGAAACAGTCAATTTAAAAATGCCCCTGAGGCGGGTCCAGATATTGGACTCAGTAGACTTTAAATAGGTATTATAAATATGTTCAAAGAACTAAAGGAAATTATTCAGAAAGAATTAAAGTAAACCATGACCATTATGTCTTACTAAATAAATAACTTCAATAAAGACATAGAAATAATTTTTGTAAAGAACCAAATAGAAACTCTAGAGTTGCAAAGCAAAATAACGGAAAGGTTCATTAGATGGACTCAACAATAGATTTGACATGGCAGAAGAAAGAATCAGCAGACTTAAGGATAGGTCCATAGTGATTATCCAGTCTGAGAAATAAGGAAAAAAAAAAAGAAGAAGCAAACAGAACAGAGCATCAGTGAGCTGCAGGATACAAGTAGGCATATAAAAATATGCAAAATGGGAGTCCCAAAGGGAAAAGAGAGAGAGAAAAGGTCAGAAAAAGGATCTGAATAATTGTGAAAATTTTCTAAATTTTATGAAAATCATAATCTACACATCCAAGTGACTAAACAAATTCCAAATAAACTCAAAAAGATCCACCTAGATACATCATAATCATACTGTTGAAGGTCAAAGACAAAAAGAAACTTGTGAAAGCAACAAGAAACGTCATGACCCATGACGTACCAAATACAAAATATTTCAGACTGAAAAGAAAGGACCTATAATGGTAACTCAGTTCCACACAAAGAAATAAAAAATACTGGTAAAAGTGATCACCAAGGTAAATATAAAAGACAGTGTAACATTTTAAAATTCTTTCTCTCTTCTGATTTAAAGACAACTGCATAAAACAATAATTACAAAAATGAGTTGATAGGCTTATAATGTAAAAGACACCATTTGTATGAAATAATACCACAAAAGGAGGGGAGAACTATGTTAGAGCAAGGCTTCTAGTTTTTACTGGAATTAATTTAATAGTAATTGAAAGTAGACTTCCTTAAATTAAGATATATATTTTAATCTCAAGAGCAGCCACTAAGAAAATAATGCAAAAGCATAGTAAAAAAAAATTTTTTTAATTTAAATGATACACTAGAAAGCATATATATATATATATTTGTGTGTGTGTGTGTGCGGTACGTGGGCCTCTCACTGTTGTGGCCTCTCCCGTTGCGAAGCACAGGCTCTGGACGCGCAGGCTCAGCGGCCATGGCTCACGGGCCTAGCCACTCAACCACTGTGCCACCAGGGAAGCCCATAGAAAGCATATATTTGACACAAAAAAATTAGTAATGGAGGAACAACCAAAAAAAACAGAACACAAATAAAACGGCAGATAATGTAAATCCTACCATACCAAAAATTACATTAAATGTCAAAGGCTGAGGCTAGCATACTAAATAAAAACATGACATCTAATTATACACTGTCTATAAGAGACTTTAGATTCTAAGACACAAAAAGTTTTAAGTAAAACGATGAAAAAGATATACCATGCAAACATAAAGAGAGCTGGGATAGCTGTATTAATGTCAAACAAAATAGACTTTAAAATTTTTTAAAAAGTTACCAAAGACCAAGAGGGACATTTCATTAGAAGAGTGAATTCAGCTTTTCCCCCTGAGAATGAGCACAACGCAAGTATGCCTACTCTTGCCGTTCCCCTTTAATGTTCTATAGGAGAATTCAGTTAGTGTAATCAGGCAAGATAGAGATCTAGATTGGAAAGGAAAAACAAAAACTGTTATTCTCAGACAATATAGTTCTGTATATAGAAAATCATAGAAAGAATCTATTAAAAACTACTGGTACTAAAACACAAGCTCAGCATGGTTGCAGGGTACAAGACCAGCATACAGAAATCAAACTTAATTTTTATATACTGGCAATGCAAAATCTAAATATGAAATAAAAAATTTCATTCACAACAGCATCAAAAAGAAAATATTGATAGTTATCAATTTAGCAAAAGAAGTATAATATTTGGACAAGGAAAAGTGTCAAACATTGATGAGAGAAATTTTTAAAAATCCAACTAAGGGCTTCCCTGGTGGCGCAGTGGTTGAGAGTCTGCCTGCCGATGCAGGGGACACGGGTTCGTGCTCCGGTCCGGGAAGATCCCACATGCTGCGGAGCATCTGGGCCCGTGAGCCATGGCCACTGAGCCTGCACGTCCGGAGCCTGTGCTCCGCAACGGGAGAGGCCACAACAGTGAGAGGCCCGCATACCGCAAAAAAAAAAAAAAAGTGAGACAAACTAAATACAACTTGCATTTCAATTTTCCACCCAGTACAGTCTGTAACCTTAATTGTCAATTTTACAGTTTTGTTTCTAGCTATAAGTTATAGTACTAAAAAAAACCCTAGCCATAACACAGAACACTGAGAATGAAAACTGGCCAAATATGCAAAAATTCTCACTAATTATATGGAGATGAACGATGGCTATTAGTTTAATATATGATTATGTATTGTTTAAATTAAAAAATTACAACATTTCCTCACAGTATATACAAAAGTAAACTCAAAAGTGATCAAAGACCTAAATGTAAGACCTGAAACCATAAAACTCCTAGAGGGAAACATAAGAAGAATGTTCTTAGATATAAAGCATAGCACTGTTTTTTTGGATATGTCTCCTAAGGCAAAAGAAATAAAAGCAAAAATAAACAAACGGGACCTAATGAAACTTAACAAGCTTTTGCACAGCAAAGGAAACTACTGACAAAACGAAGAGACAACCTGCTGAAAGGGAGAACATATTTGCAAATGATATGACTGATATGGGGTTAATCTCCAAAATATACAAACAGTTTATACAACTCTATATCAAAAAAACAAACCACCTGACTTAAAAATGGGCAGAAGACTTGAATAGGCACTTTTTTTCAGCAAAAACGGTGGCCAACAGGCACATGAAAAGACGCTCAGCATTGCTAATCATTAGAGAAAGGCAAATTGAAACCACAATGAGCTATCACCTCACACCTGTCAGAATGGCTATCATTAGAATCTACAGATAACAAATGTTGATGAGGGCCTAGAGAAAAGTGAACCCTTGTACGCTGTTGCTGGTAATGTAAACTGTCACAGCCACTGTGGAAAACAGTATGAAGATTTCTCAAAACACTAAAAGTAGAACTACCATACGTTCCAGCAAGTCCACTCCTGGATATATATTAAAAGAAAATGAAAACACTAGTTTGCAACGATACACACACCCCAATGTTTAATGCAACATTATTCACAATTTTAAAACTTTAAAAACTAACTAGTTTAGTAAGTTGTCAAGTATAATGCAGTAATCACTAGGTAACTCCTATGCCAATAACCAAAAATTAGAAGATAAAAGAAACATATTTTTCATTCACAATGGCAAAAAGATGCATGAAATATCTAGAATTAGAAAGCTTGCAATTCCTAAGAAAAAAAGCTATAGAACTTAATTGGAAGATGCAAAGGGAGATCAAATATGTTAAGATACACATTTTTTTAACCCAGAAGTATTAAATAGTACTGAAAAGTCAATATTTCCCAAATTAATATAACGGTTTAATTCAATCATGATGGTATTTTTGTGGACTTGACAAAAATTAAAGTTTATTTGGAAGAATAGGTATAATAAGTTTTTAAAAGTCTCAAACAGAAATGTTATGATAGTAAGTTACTCACAGAACATAAAACATATAAAACTACCATAAATAAAATAGCGTGGAATGGGGGTGAAACATGACATAAGAGTGAGACAGGGTAACTATCCTGAAACATAGCCTGTCTGGGATGTTATAGACAGTAATAGGATGCAAGGTAAAAAATGACCATCACAAAACAATAATGGGGCTAGATTATTCAAAACAGAGCTTGGGGGGAAATTGGTCCCTGGGGACCAAATTCAAGCCTCCCTTTATACTCTCACATAAAGAGTTAAATATAAAAAAGTTAAAGTGGAAAAAAAATTATTTAACTGCTCTTTGGATGGGCGAAGAAACTTCACCTAAACATGTGAGAAATAAAAGAATACACGAAGAATATATGGTACATGTGTCCAGGTAAAACTTTTAAAGTTATGCTTGCCAGTTAATGGCTGTCTTCACTCATCTCTCACTGGCTTCAAGGCTGACCCGTGTCTGACATCAGAAAGCCGAGGCCACTCACCTCATTTCCAGCCCTTCACGTTCCTTGTGACGTTCTGAGGTTTTTTTCGGCGGGGCCAAGTCTTTCGCGGGATCTTATTTCCAAGACTAGGGAGCAAACCCGCGCCCCCGTGGTGAAAACGCTGAGTCCTAATCACTCGACTGCCACGGAAGTCCCGGCTCTGAGTCCTGTTCCCTGAGCCTCAGTTTGTCCCAAGGTTGCGCCTCTCTCCTCCACTCCTGTAGTTCCGCTCGCCAAAGCAAGAAGCTAGAAGCCCGCCAGCTCGTGGTGGAATCCAGGTTAGTTCGATAATGCTTGATTAACAATGACCCGACGCTAACTAGATTCAGGTGTTACTGATTTGACAAGCCAATCTGCCCTGCATCTTGTTGGATGGCGCACTACAACAGTCCCACGGGAACCATCAGGGGCCCATTTCCCTTTTTTCTCTGGACATTTGGGTTTGAACTAGAATTCTGAAGCCCACAGATTTAAACACTGCTTTCTAGCCCTGCCAGACTTCCAACTATAGCTCCTTCAACTCTCAATCACCCATAGCTCTTCCTCAAAGCTGACAGCTAATGCAGGAATTCAGTGGCCTCTTCTAAAAACACTTTACATCCTTCTCTCTCATCTCGGAGACCATCCAACCTCCTCCACCTGCAGGTTGAAAGGCTTCTTAATCACCTGACCCACACTGGCCGCCAAAGTCCCAGGAAGTTTAGCTTCAGCTGGGGAACTAGGGGGATGCCGTTGAGGTTAAAGCAGGTTTACCACTTGGTGATCATTTAAATTGAGGTGCAAGTAAATACTGCCTCAGATGTCTAAACGTACAAATGGCAGTTCTACAAATAGCGGGAAATTAACTCGTGATCTTTTACCTGTAAGATAAATCTATGGCTTTTTTTTTTTTTTTTTTTTTTTTTTTTTTTGCGGTACGCGAGCCTCTCACTGTTGTGGCCCCTCCCGCTGAGGAGCACAGGCTCCGGACGCGCAGGCTCAGCAGCCATGGCTCACGGGCCCGGCCGCTCCGCGGCATGTGGGATCTTCCCGGACCGGGGCACGAACCCGTGTCCCCTGCATCGGCAGGCGGACTCTCAACCACTGCGCCACCAGGGAAGCCCTATGGCTCCTTTTTAGTGCAGGGGGAGAGGTATCAATTGCTTTGTTTCTCTCTCCACTTGAACATCCTGAATCAATACCTTATTGCCTTTGCCATGCGCCATGTTATTATTCTGGTACCTACCTGGGGCCTGGGGACCTGTACTTTTCTTATGCCAATTTTAAGATACACAACCCAGTCCAAAGAAATTGCAAATAGCCCTTAATTCAAAAATTCCCCCCCAATACAGAATCACATGCCATATTCCTAGACCCTCAGAACATCTTCATGCGGACATTTCTGGGTCAGTGGAGTGTGTTGTGTGAGCCCCCTCCCGTCATCCAGTCCCTCCATGCTCCTCTATGTTTCTGTACCTGTTTGTACTGCAATTTATACATGAAAGCAGAAACTGTGGTGTTCACCTGGGTATCTGCTGAATAGCCCCTGGTACACAGTAGACATTCAGGAAATATTAATCAAATGAATCAATGGTATAAGACTAGACTCCATTTGCATACAGTTTGTCTGTTATCAATTGCAAACATCCGGACTGGAGATTCTCTAGTTAGCATGTATATAACAGAGAAAGAGTACTGGTTAGTGAAGGAAATGGCGTTAAAAGGACAGAGCTGACTACAGAGAGAAACTATTTTGAGATACAATTAGAATGTCTCTTTAGAGAAGAAAGGTTGAAAGTAGGAAGGGATTGGTTTGATTCAATTAATTCTCAGGATGGCGAGGTCAGCTGTTTTTACCTCCACTCTCCTAAGAATGAAAGTTGTTCTACCGTTCAGAAGATATGGGTCTTTTGGTCTCCACAAGCCTTTGCCCTGATTGGCTCTGTTAACATCTTCACCTAACTTTATTTGCTTCTGTATGAATGGGGATATGGTACAAGGCACAGAGCCTTTCAGAAGGGCTTTCTTCCCAAGGTTACCGTAATTTCAAATGTGTTTTTCTTTTGTTTAAAAGCATAATAACATACTGGACTTTGTTTTGTTTGAGTCCATAGGTGTTCTATATTTTCATTATATAGTTTCCTGTCCTTTGCCTTTTTTTTCCCCCTGTGGGCATGCCTGTAGCATATAGACCAAAGTACTTTAAACACTTCCCCTTTTATTTATTAAGCTAAAATTTTATGAGTTCTTGGGTAATTTATTTGCTTTGAAGCAGATTTTTTTAATTTGCATTTTTTAACACCAATCACAATATAAAATGACCATGATTCCTTGATAGACAAAGAGACCCTCCAAGAAATACTTTCTTAAAGTAATGAAAACAATATTGACTTAGAATTCACAGAATGACTTTCTTGAAAACTAGTCTTACAATGAATGTAATATTTTGGTTATATCCACTACAGTATAATTTAACTATTTGCTTTTATGAATTGATTTTGCCTAGTGTTCACTCGGGTGAGTTATTCATTTTTGACATGTCAGTGCTGAAAAAAATATCAAGGGTGAAGATAACATAGGTCCTGTTCTCAAATGTCTTATCTATTTCTTCTCAAACTCCTAACAACAAACTTCTGCAAAATAAAGACAAAAATTTTTGGTGTAACAGAGGTAGATTTTAATTTTGCTTCAGGTAACATAAAAATATCAGTATAAAACTATCAGAAATTAATAATGACTTGGGTGTGGGGAAAGGTAAGATAAAACAGATACATAAATACCCACAAGTCCTTTTCAATGAAATCTAGTGAGCTTTAATATTTTCCAGTAAGACCGTCTGTGTTATTTTTGAACACCATTAGTTTTTCTCTAGTCATTTTTCTTTCTAGAGGAAGGTGAATATCTGAAAAGAAGCTCTTAAAAATATGCTGGTTGGTTGTATTGTATACTGTGGTTACATGTGGCAGTATCCTGATGAATTTTTCAACTAAAATAATACATATTTTGAAATTTGAAAAAAAACTTGCAAAAACAATAGCAGAGGATAAAAACAAATGTCTAGGAGAGTCAAAGGTTCATTGGATACAGATGGCAGTTTGGAGATTGACTATCTTAACACATAGCTTCAAATAACAACAAAAAATGTCATCTCATTGCTATTGACTATGATCTTTAAAGCTGAACTAAAACTGACCACTTGAAAGTTCCATTCAAGTCTGAGAACAGTTATTGGACTTGCCACCTTTATGGATAGGTTGCATTCAAGGTCGGTAGTCAACGTCAGGGACTATTAGTGTGATGTTTTGGAAAACTCTGAACTGTTTCATATTCCTCATGTAAGTAGCTTGAAAATAAGTTGAAGGGAGGGAAAGGACATAATTCAATATTCTTTCCCTGAGCATACTTTGAGAAGCCTCCATGGTATTTCTTTTGTGAATTCTGTAATTTCTGGAAGCAACATTATAGAATATATTCCTAAGATAGTTATTTACTAAGTGAATGTTAAACTCTCTGCCAGAAGTTAAAAAGGACTACAAGGAGATGTTAGTGTTGATTTCAAGGGTAGGCCATTGTTAAAGACTGTCCAATAGCTTCCAAATTGAAGTAGTGGCTGTAGGCAATACTGTGCCCTCCCATAAACTCCATCATGACAAATGATCAGTTCCAGTAAATTTAGCACATAGGCTTGGAGTGTGGACAGATTACTAGAAGTTTAAAATAGAACTAGAGCACTAGAAGTATTAGCTTTGCCACCCACTAATCACTTTCAATTAGGATGAATGAAAAATTGAAATTCACCAAACAGTCGAAAACTTACTACAGACTTGACTCGAGAAATCACTTTTGGTTAAGATCTAGACAAGAAAAGCATTCTAGTGTGGAGAAAATGGACACTATATTGTCTAAAAAATAAAGAAATTGTCATTTTTAAAAACCACAAGTGTGTAACAATGCAAATCACAGTGTTACTGGGTACAGCAAAGACATCTTGAAAGTTCAGAATAAAAGGGAAGATAATGCATATGAAATTAAAATATCACTAATATGTATTTAATGCTTACTATTTGTAAAGAATTATGCTAAGTATTCTACCATCTATCATTTAAAAAATTCTTAAAAGGATTGATGCTACCATCATATACTCATTATCCAGATGAGGAAACTGAGGCTTAGGGAGGGTATATAATTTTCCCAAGTTTATGTGGCTAGTCAGTGTAGCTGGGGATATGGGCCTCAAGTTTAGTTCTGCCTCTTGCCAAATTCTAGGTTTTGATTTCTTCTATATACTGCATCTGATCCAATAGATGAAGGCAAATCTACAGGAGTTCTACAAGAAAATGACAGCAGGCAAAATCTTCAGGAAAGAGAAATATGATGTTTCTTATTCTACAGTTGAAGAGATGGGAGAAAGGAGGAAAAGGGGAAAATGAAGCTTTTAAAACTAAATCCGATCCAGGCAGAATTCATCGGGGAGACCCTTGTTCTCATACGAGAAAACCATGTGGGAAAAAGTAACATTAGAAGAGTCAGTTTTGCTTGAAGGTTATAGAGGAAAAGAAAGCAAATATAGTGGGGAAGGAGTTCAGAGAATTTATAAGAGAACAGAATCGCTATTCCCAGAAGAAATCGTGCTCTACACCCACAGGGACCAAACAGGGTAAACAGGAATGAGAAAAGCCACTAGAGGAAAGAGAGAAGGCCATTAAAGCATGCCATGAAAATACACAAATATGTTGTGAGAGACACACATAAAACAGGAATCTATATTGTAAACGGTGAAACTGTGCAGGCATATTTTTGAGTAAAGACAGACTAAATGTATTTTTAAATAACATAAAAACAATGATGATAAATGCACTGATTTAAACTTTCATACCAGTCAACAGAGGAAAATTCCCCTACATAAGGGTGTATTTTTATGTTTACTGCTCCAATAATTGGGCATATGAAAGACAAAAATTCTCAGAATGTGTGAGAATGCATTGTAAATTGGAGGGAATAAATATCAGTGACCTTGATTTAAAGAAATTAAACACTTAGAGATTCCAAAGTATTCTTATTTAAACTACAGCCTAAAAATTCGTTTAAAAAAAGAAAAAGAAAATGATTCAGTAAATGAGACAAGATCTATTTACAAGAACTAATAAAAGTGTGAAATAAAATGTGATCAAACTGTTCAAAAGTGGAATTACTTTCTCAGAAGAAAGAAAACTTGGCATCAACGGAGTAAAGGTGAAGAAATTCTTGAAAGATTAAAAACTAAATGAAAAATGATGAAAGCTCTACTTGCTTTAAAGATGTCAGAAAATGTTGAGAAAATTATATAAAGGAAGGAGTAATGCCAATGACAATGAGAGATAAAATTAATTTTTTTCTAGCATCAGATGTTGTTTGGTGTAGAGTATTTATGTAAAGAAGAAAAAGGTTTTCAGCTAGAGTTAGATGAACATCAATGATCAAGGGAGTTAATTCTGATTAGACAGTACAGATCATGAAAGAAAAGACTTAAAACAAGAAGAATGAGAGAAGGGTGGTTGTTGGTGGTTTTCATAAATTAAAAAAAAGATGGTACCCAAAGAGAAAGTATGTATAATTTAAAAATGTATTAATGGAACTATTTTAAAGGAAGAATAAAGAGAAAACGGTGTGGGTCAAAGATGAAATATCAAAGAAAAGACCAAGAAAACACAGAATCTTATAGAAAGCATCAATACTGAAGTGTAAGCAGCATGCTTGCTCCTAGACCTAAGGGTCCTGCTCTGAATTTTGTACAGGAATTTTGAGCAAAAGGGCACAGTCCTTTCGTGTTTTTTCCAATGTTTTATGGGAGAATAAATAAATGACTAATAACACGGGAAGAGGTTTTATGTAAAGCCAGTTTTAAAAGGAGGTACAGAGGTAAAAAGTCTTATGATTGGACATGCCAGATTTTTCTTTAAACCCACCTGATTTACCAGAAAAGTTGCTGAAACTTCCATTATCTTCATTCATCATACCAAACTGTAATTTATTTTCTCACGTATATGTGTCCACACATAGACTTCAGCTCCTAGACGACAGGAACCATGTCCTACTCATCACTGAATGCTGGATGCTAGGAACATAGCAAGTGCTCCATGGATGTTCACTGAACTGCGTAGGATATGTGAACATACCATATATTAGTGCAATAAGCAGCCTCATACTAATTCATGAATGAGAAAAGAAATTAAGAGTAATTTCTAGGCGGGGTTGAGGTTGTTCCTAACTGTATATGTGATCAGTAGTATAACAAAAGAAAACACATATCAAATTTGAAAGTAGTCAACTATAAAGCTGAAAAGGGATTTGGTGCACGATAGACAAAATGCATGGAGATGACATCACTTCTGATAGCGCTTTCTTGCTCTACCGAGACCACAATTCTGACACCAGTGATACTGCTGAAGATCAGGTGGGAATAGAAGAAAGTGGTAAGTATTTAAAATACACAAATTATTCCTCAACTGTTTGTAGTTTAGTTGGATAACATTGGGGGCACTGGTGGACTTCAGGTGGGCCAGACTGTCCACAGGGAGGTAAGCTGAAAGGCTCATGTGAGATGCTAAGTGGAATGAGAATTGTATACCCCCAGAACTCATATGTTGAAGTCTTAACTCCTAGTGCCTTAGGATGTGACAGTATTTGAAGACAGGGCCTTTAAAGAGGTAATTAAGGTTTAATGAGGTCACTGTGAGGACCCCATTCAATATGGTTGGTCATCTTATAATAGGAGGCCATTAATTCACAGGAGATTATAACTTTAATTAAATATATAGATTAGATAGATAGATAGGTAATAAGGAAGGAAGGAAGGAGGGAGAGAGGGGAGGGAGGGAGAGAAGGAAGGAAAAAAGAAAGGAGGGAAGGAAGGAAGGAAGGAAAAGACATAGAGAGATATACAGATAAAGAAATTTAAAAAACCAAGCCTGGGGGTTCCCTGGTGGTGCAGTGGTTGAGAATCTGCCTGCCAATGCAGGGGACACGGGTTCGTGCCCCGGTGCAGAAAGATCCCACATGCCGCGGAGGGGCTGGGCCCGTGAGCCATGGCCGCTGAGCCTGCGCGTCCGGAGCCTGTGCTCCGCAACGGGAGAGGCCACAACAGTGAGAGGCCTGCGTACCGCAAAAAAAAAAAAAAACAAGCCTGGACCACTGCACAGAATATTTCATGAACCAAAGAATTTGATTAATTCTATACAACACATTTTCAATAAGATAAAAGAGAGAAAAGGAAGAAAAATAACCATAGATAAAGCATTTGGCTTTAATCATGAGGAAGGCTGCTTCACCTACTGTGCCTTGACAAAAGTGGACAAAAATAGATGTAGATGTAAATACATTTTTATGTGCAAGGTGAGAGAAAGGAGGTGGAGTCATTCACAGCTGATGTTCCCAATTTCCTTGAGTATGTGAGAAGCCAGATAACCTTGGAGTGAGAGGAGGGATGCGTGAGTGAAACGGATGGTGAAGATTTAGAACAGTTGGTGATGGAAAAGAAAGAACTAAAAATAGTTATACTTTCAAATTCCTTTTCTTTGATAGTATATATAATGAGTTATAAATTTTGTGAGTCGATATCAATAATAAACAGATAAGGAGGAGCTCTTGCTTATAGTAGAAGGCTAAGAGCTGATGGGTCCTTGTGGAGGGGCTGCTGGGGTTGGAAAATCATCACTTTGTGACTGTCATGGGAAAGATTGGGTCAGGTCAGGACCATCCATGGAAGCCAAAGCTAGGAGGAAATTGTGATGGTGAGTTGGATATTTGCTTGGTCAAAAAGCGTCTCTCCACAGACCACAGAAAAACAAATTGTTATTATACAGTGGAGAAATCAGGCCACACCTTCACCAATTAATAGCACCCATGAGGAGAAGACAAACATCATTCATCTTCAGAGGTGACATCTTCAGAAGAGCAGAACATCATGTACGCGGTATTCTGGCCAAGAATGTGTAATCTCATTCTAGTTATGAGGAAATATCATAAAAATACACTGCTGAATGTTCTGTTAATAAAAAGGAAGGGTCGGGAGTATATTCTTCCAAATGTCAATGCTACAAAAGGAAAAAATGCTGTGGAGATGTCTCTGAATAAAGGGCACTAAGGAATCATGACAGCAAAGAACAATACCTGACTCTACACTGGGTTCTGTATCGGAAGGAACAATTATGCTGTAACAGACTTTATTAGGTGAACAACAAAATTAGAATCTGGACAGAACATTAGATAAAAATATCCTATCGATGTAAATTCACGAAGATGAGAATTGGACTGAGGTTATGTAAGTGAATATCCCTAATCACTGAAGTATTTAGGGGGTAAAGGATCTTAATGTATGTAATTTACCCTCAAATTTTTCAGGAAATAATTATGTAGCTATATATTATATATATGATAGATAGGTGAATATAAGTACATTGATACATAGGAGAAGAGAGCAGAGCAAAGAAACAAAACAACAAAGAGAGAGCAGAGCAAATGAGAAATGATAAAGCAAAAGGGTAAATAAACAGCAGGTGAATCTGGGTACAGGGCACGTGGGTGTTTTCCTGTATTACTTTTGCAACATTTTCAAGTTTGGAATGATTTCTCCCTCCAAAATTTTTAATTTAAAAACTTGAGGGTAACCAAAGTAAGAATAGAAGCAGAATTATAAATTCCACTAAGGGTCTCAAGATGTGGTAAGGCTTGACCTGGGTCCCCAAGGAAACAAAGCAGAAAAGGCCTGATAGATTGTGACAATAGCCTGTGTTATATGATGTACATGACACAGAATGTGGTCTTCCCCTTGCCCTGAACTCTACTTCCATTCAGTGCCCTTACTATCACAAGAATACAAGAGGAAGGACGCCAGCAAAACTCATTTAAACAAAGGTATAACATGAAAGTCATGATAAACCTCCATTAACAAATTAATAAAGGTGGCTTCTCCTTTTCTATGTCTCTAGAGACCCTGTTGTGACGAAAGATAAAATCAAACTTACAATTTGTATAAGAAGAGAAAAATTCCCATCTGATTAATGCCTCCAAATATATTGTAAGTCATGTGAACTGTTGGAGAATTCTTTTTCAGTCACTGAACTGTAATCCAGTTTTTAAAGACAATTTAACTTACATAATTTTCATTCACCGCATATTCATATTAATGGGTGTTTCCCTCAGGGGTTTAAATTTTAGATGAATTTTTCCTCAGTTTTATTCTGTAAAGTACAGGGAAAATGTCAATAACACAGAGAAGCATATCAAAACAAAAAGTACACTTTGGGATAACTCAAGGATGTTTTTATGCTACTACTGTATTTTGAATCCTCTATGAAAACAGATTTCTGAACATGGTCTTATTTTCTTTTGTTTAGCAAAATATCCAATCTACAATCTTATTTAAAAGGAAAAGCCTAACAAGGAGATTGATCCAATATTCAACAACCCATTTGAGAGAACCAATGATAATAATTTTAAACATTAATTTCCCTCCCCCAAAAGATGAACAAAACAAGTTGGACGGTTCATGGGGTTCTTTTAGTGATTAATTACAAATTGTTGAGATACCTGGCTTTTTTTCAAAATCCTCTTGCTGCATTCAACTGAGCACTTACCTTAACATTACACACATTAAATATTTAATGAGTTTTATTTGTAGTGTTATGGCAGGAATCCATTTGGGGGAAACCTTTGTCTCACCAGTCATGCATGCAGATAGATTTTTGCTATTTTCAGGTGTCTGTTCTCTCTGGTTCCTGCCCCTCAGCAGCATTTTGCTGCCTGACCACCCTGGCATTTTCCACCCTACGTTTGATTTCTCCAATTATCCTCAAGTATTAGGATTTGTGAACTGATCAAAGCCCCCCTATTGAAGCCTTTCTAATATTCCTTTTTCATTAAATATTGGGTTCTAAACTATAATACACATGGTTGTAAACTCTGATACAAATAGACCAGTGAGAATTTCAACTGCAGAACTTCAACCCCTAGAAAGTTCAGACAGATATATATTAACCACATGTGTGTTGTAAACAGCTTCCTCCCTAATGGATATGAAATTCATTATAGCCAAGATCTCTTGACTGAAGAAGAAATATATTCCCAGAATGAAACTTTGAAAAAACACTATCACTCCAAATCATATTACTCCCATTGTAATAACCCCAGGAGACCACAGGGAAGAGATGTGGTCCTGTGACCAGTTTAGGAACATAGCAGTGCCTCCTTACCTGTGGTTTCATTTTCCATGGTTTGTTACCCATGGTCAACCACAGTCTAAAAATATTAAATGAAAAATTCCAGAAGTTAACAGTTCATAAGTTTTCAATTGCATGCCTTTCTGAGTAGCACGATGAGATCTGTGCCTATCCTGTTCCGTATGGCTGGACACGTGAATCGTCCCTTTGTCCAGAGCATCTGCCCATTAGTCTCTTGGTAGCCACTGTCCAGTTATCAGACAGACTGTCTCAGTATGGTAGTGCCCGTGTTCAAATGACCCTTATTTTACTTAATAATGGCCCCAAAGCTCAAGAGTGAGATGCTGGCAATTCGGACACTCTCTTACTGTGCCTAATTAATGAATTAAGCTTTATCATAGGTATGCATGTGTAGGAAAACCATAGTATATATAGGGCTTGGTACTATCTATGGTTTCTGGTATCCACTGAAGGTCTTGGAACATATTCCCCGTGGATAAGGGTTTGAGGGGTAGGGACAACTGTGTACCAGGTACAACTTGTAATTCTGTCTCTAGATATGTATGTACTTGTTGAGTAACAGCCAGAAGAGATGGGAAGGCGATAGAGACAGGGGATCCTATTTTGAATTTTGGCTTCTGCAGGGTTTTGGGTGGGTTACTTATAATGGAAAGAGAAAACACACCTATCTGTCTATAAACTGTCAGGTTTACTTAGCCAAGCTTACAGAATTTTAAAGAGAAGGTTATTTAGTGCAAGAGCTAATTCAGCATGTCTCAGTATGGCTTTGCCCTAATGGGACAAATTTCAGGGAACATTTTCAGTACAAGTAAGGACCTGCCAGAACTAGGAAATCACCAAACTCTTGTCACACAACAGAACTTTTATGTCTGGGCTTTATATTTCCATCCTGAAAGACCAAGCACTCCTAATATATACTTTTTATTTTAAGGGCATATTAATGTATGTAAGGCTCTAATGGTTCTTGATGCAATTTAACCATCAGCAAAGTCACATCTGGGAGGAGAAATGAGAATCAGCTTTCAACATCTTGGCTCATTTCCAGAGACCCAGGAACCCATTTCTGCATAGCACACTCCCTGATTCTCGAGGGGATGTGAGCCTGAGTTTGGTCTAAAAACTATGATCAGCAAATCGTTTCCCTTCTAGCCAGGCTTTTGCCGGAAATTATACAAAAAGACCAGGGTCTGAACACTGTAAGGCAATTACTTAATAGTTCATTATTACTGCTTAAAATGTTTATGCATTTAAACTACTGAGGAGACATAGCTCTCTCTGACCTCTCCCTCTATAAAATGTCAGTTCTTTCTAACAAATACTGAGCCTCACTTATTTATGAAATAGTCAAAAACGGATTTTTTTAAAAAATCTCAATAACTCTCCTCTTGAGGTTTTTTATTTGGTTTAAATAGCTGGTTAGCATCAGTTAATCTGAAACACTACCGAAAATTTTCAGAGGAAAATCCAGCCCCTCTTAAAGCAGCATTTAAGATTAACTTTTAAACAAAAATAAACGATTTCAGCGCAACCCTTGTCAAAAAGTCAAAACCATTATCAGGACGTCCTTTAGCTGGATTTTATTCATCCTATGTGCCAAACACAGTCCTGACAAGCTTTGTCTACACAGGTTGAAAAACAAATTATGACTCTTTATTAAGACCTTTCTCCATGAAAATGGTTCTTAAAATTATTTGTGAACCCGAGCATTTTAAGAAGTGAATAACATTTATGGACGCTCGACTTTCTCAAAATCCACATATCTAAACTAATTTATAAAGAAATGAATGATTTCAAGGATCCCCTGAAGGCCAGCGTATCCTGAATCTATATGGAGCCCTGGCTAAGGGTCCTGTTCCAGTACAGTTTTTGATAACATGGGGGCCAGGGTCCTGGACTTGGTTTTCAATTTGTCCATCTAATTTACTGGTAATGCAACCGAGCCATTTACCCACTCTCCGTAGCCTCAGTTTCACATCCATACAAGGAAGGTAACGTAGGTATCTCCTCCACAGAAACAGTGTGAGAATTATTCTTTCAACAGATATTTGTTACATGACTAATATATCATGGCCATTTGTTTCAAGTGCCGGGTGATGTAAGAGGGATCAAGTCAAGTAGAGTCTTCACTGAACTTATAATCTAGGAGGGAAGACAAATATTAAACAAATAATAACAAAAATAAAGACTTAGTTACATTTTGGTTGGTAGTATGAAAGGGACACACAAAGAAAGCATAGCAGAGATCTGAGGGATCTTATTATCTAGGTAAAGGAATCTGGGAGAAGGGTATTATGGACAGATGAAAGGCCAGGGGCAAAACCCCTGAGGATTAAACCGTCAAGGAACTGAAAACGTCTATGTAATTGTGATCTAGAAAGTAACTTTGAGACAGAGGGTCTAGAGGAATAAAACGCAAAATCATATAGACTACTGTCCATCTGAAGGGCTTGGGACTTTATCCTAAGAGCAATCTGGAGTCATTAAAAGATGTTAGGTACATCAGTGACAAAATAAGATTGTGTTTTTAAAAAGTAAGTCTAGATAGGGCTTCCCTGGTGGCGCAGTGGTTGACAGTCCACCTGCCGATGCAGGGGACACGGGTTCATGCCCTGGTCCGGGAAGATCCCACATGCCGCGGAGCACCTGGGCCCATGAGCCATGGCCGCTGGGCCTGCGTGTCTGGAGCCTGTGCTCCGCAACGGGAGAGACCACAGCAGTGAGAGGCCCGCGTACCACACACACAAAAAGTAAGTCTAAATAGACAATCTGAATAGGCCTAAATCTATTAAGGATATTGAATTAATAATTAATAAAATTCCAATACAGAAAGTACTGGGCCCAGGTGGGTTCACTGGTGAAATCTACCAAATACTTAAGAAAGAAATTATACAATTCTCTCCAATGTCTTCCAGAAGATAGAAGCAGAAGAAATACTTCCTAACTCAATCTACAAACCCAGCATGACCCTAAAACCAAAACCAGACAAAGACATCACAAGAAAAGAAAACTGCAGACCAATATCACTAATGAACATAGATGCAAAATCCTTGATAAAATTTTAGCAAATCAAATTCAACAATGTATAAAAAGAATTATACACCACAACCAAATGTGACTTGTCTCAGATATGCAAGGCTGATTCAACATGTGAAAATCAGTTAATGTTATCCATCACATCAATAGGCTAAAGAAGAAAAATCACATAAACATATCAATAGACACAGAAAAAGCATTTGACAAAATCCAGCAGTCATTCATGATAAAAACCCTCAACAAACTAGGAATAGAAGGTAGCTTTCTCAAACTGGTAAAGAATATCTACAAAAAACCTACAGCTAACACCATACTTAATGGGGAGAAAATAGGATCTTTCCTTCTAATACCAGGAACAAGGCAAGGATGTTCCCTCGCACCAATTTTTTCAGCATTCTACTGCAAGTCCTAGCTGATGCAAAAAAGACAAGAAAAGGAAATAAAAGAATACATATTGGGAAGTAAGAAATGAAATTGTCTTTGTTCACAGGTGACATGATTGCTTATGTAGAAAATCTGAAAGAATCAACCAAAACTCATGGAGCTAATAAGTGATTACGGCAATGTTGTAGAACGTAAGGCTAATATACACACGTCAATTGCTTTCCTATATACCAGCAACAAACAACTGAACTTTGAAATAGAAAACACAATAACATTTACATTGCCCCCCCCAAATTACTTAGGTGTAGATCTAAAAAAAAACATGTGCAAGATCTATATGAAGAAAACTACTAAAGCTCTGATGAAAGAAATCAAAGAACTAATAAATGGAGAGATATTTCATGTTCATTGATAGAAGACTCAATATTTTTTTTTAGGCTGCACCACATGACTTGTGGGATCTTAGTTCCCCGACCAGGGATTGAACCCGGGCCCTCGGCAGTGAAAGCACAGAGTTCTAGCCACTGGATGGCCAGGGAATTCCCAGAAAGACTCAATATTATCAGGATGTCAGTTTTCCCCAACTCTATCTATAGATTCAATGCAATTCTAATCAAGATCCCAGTAAGTTATTTTGAGGATATTGACAAACTGATATTAAAGTTTACAAGGAGAGGCAAAAGACCCAGAATAGTCAACACAATATTGAAGGGGCAGAACAACGTGGCAGGACTGACACTACTTGAGTTTAAGACTTGCTATACAGCTACAGTAATCAAGAAGTGTGGTATTGGTGAAAGCTCAATGGAATGTAACAGACAGCCCCAAAATTGACCCTCATAAACATAGTCAACAAATCTTGACAAAGAAGCAAAGGCAATACAATGTAGAAAAGATGATGCTAGAACAACTGGACTTCCACATGCAAAAATAAATGAATCAAGACACAGACCTTGCACTTTTCACAATTATTAACTAAAAATATATCATAGACCTAAATGTAAAATACAAAATTATGAAACTCATAGAAGAAAGCATAGGAGAAAATAAGGATTGAACCTGAATTGTGTGGCTTCAAGTATAGAACAAGGATCAATAAATTGAAGTTTCACGGAGAAATTGCTATTCAAAATCATAAAGAATACCCTATACTTCAGTTTTCCAAAGAAGGACTATGTGGCCTGGCAAAGTAGTGAGCTCTCTGCCAGTGGGGAATTTGATATCAGACTGTTTTTTACTCCTTAGCCAGATGCTATAGTGGTATTTCCCGACTTGGGAACTTAAAATTAGTTGGGGGAGCTTTACAAAATTAGAGCTCTCTGGGTTCCATCCCTAAACCAGCATTTGAAGCTACTGCTAAATAAGATTTAAGAATGAGGAATTTCCATGAGATTAAAAATTTTTTTAAACACTGTAGAGATTTATTTTTCTCTGAACTAAGAATCCGTGGGAAGTCCAGACTTGGTGTAGCAGCTCTGCTCTAACAAATACTCAGAGAGCCAGGTTGCTCTAGCTTTTTGTTCCATTGTCCTTATGTTGTGGCTTTATTTTAATAGTCTAAGTTATATGGCAGTCATCACATACATTTTCCAAGAGGCAGAATAAAGGAAAACTCAAGAAGGGGAAAGGACATATGCTGACAATTTACTAGTTTGATGAAGTGTAGGAACCTTACTTCCACTTATGTCCTTTTACCCTCACCAATTTATAATATAATTGTCTTAACTATTTTCTCCACATACACTGAGAACGACACCAGGCAGCGTTACAATTTTTGCTTCAACCATCAAACATAATTTAGAAAATAAGAGAAGAAGAAAATAACTTTACCTATACTTTTACACTTCCCATTGTTCTTTCTTTTTGCGATGTTCATTTCTTTTCTATTTAGAGAATTTCTTTTAGCCATTTTTTAGGATAGATCTCCCAGCGACAAATGTTCTTTGTTTTCCTTCATTGGAGAACGTCTAGATTTCCCCTTATACTTTTGCTGTATAGAATTCTAGGTCAATTGTTTTTTAATTACTTTTAAGATTCTAGAGTTAATAAAAATTAGTACTCTTCCTCTTTGCTAAATGTTCATTAGGTATTTATGTATCAGAATATACTTATCTTTTCTCTTTTTTTTCCTGAAATTTCCCTTCTCACTGATTCACTCCTACATTCACTTTCTTCCTACATTCATTTCCTTTCAGCCTTTCCCACTGAACTGTAGGTTCCTTGAGAAGAGTAGGTCTCTTATGTAATTCACCTGCATTTCGCAAAGAGTTTAGCTCAGTGTCTCTCACATACCATTTGTTCAATAAACTATTGTTAAATTCCAGCCACGGGAATACTGTATCACAGTGTTTCACTTATCTTTTTCATCAGGGCACTAAAGAGCTTCTTAGTAAACTAATTGAACCAATGGATCTTCTGTAGCTTCCTAAGTCACAAGCAGGGAATAATTTAGGAAGTAGACTTGCTGAAAAACATCTCCACAGTTTACATTGCTACAGAAACAGGGAAAATTCCTTATCACTTACCATAACTGATAACCAACTTTTTGGATTATACAAACATAACTATCAACTAACTCATACAGCCACCTACAGAGAATTCCACTGGGTGGGAAAGCATCAGTTACCTGAGGTCTAGAAGGTCGAAAAATTTCCAGGAAACAAATTGGGTATTATTTCTAATATAATTTAAAATTTTTTGAAAAACAGGATCGCTGAAATAGAATTCAGAAAATTGCAAAATAATGTCTTCTAAATGGAAATTTTGTAATAGTAAAATGGGCTGCTCTTATCAATATTGCCCTAAATTAGAGTAAAAAATTATTGTTTGAAGCCAATGAAATCAAAACACATGGTGAATTTTCACACCTTACTGTGTGGATGACACTGTACAGATATTACATTCACTGTCTTGAGGGTTATAATGGTCATTGGTGATAGAGGCTCCCTGCACTCAATAGCTTACAATTCTAGCCAACAAATGTCTTTTCAGCACCCTCCAGATACCAGGCAACTCTGAATTGTGAAAGATGACATGGCCGCATCCCACAAGAAACTCTACTTCTTTCCAGGGCTGTCTCCCTTTACAGTGCCCCTGCCCATCATAGTTATACTGCATGCCTCCATCATTCCCTTCTTCCCTCCCCTCTTCCATTTTCCTTTTATGAGGGCTGTGTCAGAGTAGAAGTGGACTCACTCAAGTGGCCACACCATGCTGCTCCACATTTGCTGGCGTGAATTACAAGCTCCATGAGTACAGGGGTCAAATCTTCACCAGTGACCTAACTGCAATCACTTGTATCTGTTGAGTGTATAAATGAACAAACTTCATGGAAAATTATATTATCTCAGAATTACTTTTATTCACAGGCTAACATTTCTCATTTCAAGTGAAGGAGAACTAAAAAGCAAATCCACTAGAATTTTGATTGTCAGGTTTAACTCCCTTTCTGTTATTTTTGGTAGAGTTGCCCTCTCTCCTATGTTGTGCTCTGACTCCCTCTTGGATACTGTGGGGTCCAGAGGACAGCAGAGGAAGTCAAGACAAACATATCAAAACAGGAGCACTTAGGCTTCTGAGCAAAATGTTCCTGATGGATTTGTTTTCATATTGTTCATGCACGGTCACGTATTTCTCCCAGGAAAAGCCTACTATGGGGAGAGTAAAGCTCTTGACACACACACGCACGCACTCCCCCGAAAGAGTAATGAGTAGCAAAACCCAAAGTTCATGGTCACATTTACCGTAACAAAACTAAGAGGTAAGATGTCCCTACCAATCCTGAAATATGAGAAGATGGGAACAAATCACCAAGCCGCACACCTGTGTGTATGGCATCTGCGCCCCAAACCAGAGGGAGCCAAAGGGGTTCCTGAAGGGCCAGAGAACAAGAGAACCCCAAAATAGTTGCAGAGTTTCACTGGAAAGGGTGGAAAGATAATTTGAGAACAACAGTTGAAGCTGGGAGCAGTGCCACCCTTTCTGATAACAGGTGAATGCAGGCCTCCCCGCCCCCACCCCTAGTTCCCCTGGGGCTGGGGGGTGGAGCCGTTCGGCCTTTTATGAATTCTCAGAACCGACCCACAAGGGCTTCCTTGCAGGATAAGAGTCCGCACTAAAGGGAAACTGTTGGGAGTGAAAGCAAAATTTAACAGGATAAGCAAAATACAGAGAAAGGAAAAGCATTGTCCACAAAAAATGAGGGAGGTGGACACGGCCTGGATATTTCAGAGAGCAAGACTCTTTGAGTTAACACTACACAGAAATAATGTGAGAGAGACGCAGTTCTGTGTAACTGCAAAAGCTCTCTGAACCCAGTCTCCCTCTAAACAATTTAGGGAAACTAAATTTACGTGAAAATAAGCAGCAGAAGAGTATTGAGATTCAATGCCATCCAAAGTTTTCTAAGAACAAAGAGAAGAAGGTTACAAATAATAGGGTTTTTTTTTTTTTAATTTATTTTTGGCTGCGTTGGGTCTTCGTTGCTGCCCACGGGCTCTCTCTAGTTGCCTCGAGCGGGGTCTACTTTTCATTTCGATGCGCTGGCTTCCCATTGCGGTGGCTTCTCTTGTTGCAGAGCACGGGCTCTAGGCGCGTGGGCTTCAGTAGTGGCGGCACACGGGCTCTAGAGCGCAGGCTCAGTGGTTGTGGCGCATGGGCCTAGTTGCTCCACGCCAGGGCCTAGTTCCTGGACCAGGGTTCGAACCCGTGTCCGCTGCATTGGCAGGCGGATTCTTAACCACTGCACCACCAGGAAAGCCCAATAATAAGGTTCTTAGAAATCATGAAATACATACTTAAGGGAAAAAAAAGTCAAAACTCTAGGTACTATTTCAATACAAGCTAAAAGAAATTAAGAAAAACCAAACAGTATGAATATCAATTTCAATTCAAGGAATATTTCTTGATCAATTATTATGTGCAGTCAGTCACTTTATCAGCTCATGGGGGAGGAATGATAAACCCGGTAAAAGTCCTGGCTTCTAAGATCTTACAGACCCAGCAAAGAAGGAAGCTCAAATTCGCTCAATCACTAGAATTCTTTTAAATAAATGAAAACTGACATAAGCCAGCTTCCAGCTGAAAGTTACCCCCCAAATCCACCCTTGACTGAATTCCCATTCTGTTGATTTTACATCGGAGAACTTGAAAAATCCCTTGTAGTTTACTATTTTCTAGCAAGTCTCAGATAAAATCAGAGAGAAAGTGCTGGGTCAAACTGAGTAAATTATTCTGGGGGAAAAATAGTAAAACGCTGTATTTCGTCTCAGTCCATGGTGACTAAGGACAGCAGGAAAGCCACATCTGCAAGCATTTTAGGCCGTCATTCACAAGGGGAAAGAGGGTAGAGGCCCTTGTGAATAAGGAAGTATGGAAGCCAGCGAGGTGTTGAGAGCCAAGGGGACGGGGTGGGGGTGGGGGGCATAACCTCCTTTTCCCAGAAGCAGATGGCTGACCTCTCTGCCTGCGTTGACTGCTCCTTCACCCAACAGGGAGGCATGCCACAGTAGGTTTTTTGGTTTTTGTGTGTGTGTGTGTGTGTGTGTTACCATCTTAACTGTTTATATACTATGCAGTTCCGTCGTATTAAGTATATTCACATTGCAGTATAGCCCCAGTTTCCAGAACTCTTCTCGTCTTACAAAACTAACACTCTATACTTATTCAACATCGCCCCACTATCCCCTTCCCCAGTCCCTGGCAACCAGCATTCTACTTCCTGTCTCTATGATTCTGAGAACTCTAGGGACCTCCTACAAATAGAATCACACAGTATTTGTGTTTTTGTGATTGGCTTCTTCCATTTAGCATGTTGTCCTCAAGGTTCATCCATGTTGGAGCATGTGTCAGAATTTCCTTCCTTTCCTTTTTAAATTTAATTTTTACTTTATATTGGAGTATAGTTGATTTACAATGTTCTGTTAGTTTCAGGTGTACAGCAAAGCGATTCAGTTATGCATAGACATTCTTTTTCAGATTCTTTTCCCGTATAGGCCATTACAGAATATTGAGTAGAGTTCCCAGTGCTATACAGTAGGTCCTTGTTGATTAGCTATTTTATATATAGTAGTGTGTATCTATTAATGCCAAAGTCCAGAATTTCCTTTTTTTTTTTTTTGCAGTACGCAGGCCTCTCACCGTTGTGGCCTCTCCCGTTGCGGAGCACAGGCTCCACACGCGCAGGCTCAGCGGCCATGGTTCATGGGCCCAGCCGCTCCGCGGCATGTGGGATCCTCCCGGACCGGGGCACGAACCCGTGTCCCCTGCATCGGCAGGCGGAGTCTCAACCACTGCGCCACCAGGGAAGCGCAGAATTTCCTTCCTTTTTAAGGCTAATATTTTTTAATGGATATATCGCATTTTGTTGATCCATTCACCCATCATAGACACTTGAGTTTCTTCCACCTTTTGGATATTGTGAATCCTGCTGCTATGAACATGGATGTACAAATATCTCTTTGAGACCTTGCTTTCAGTTCTTTTGGGCATATACCCAGAAGTGGAATTAGTGGATCATTTTTAATTTTTTGAGGAACCTCCATACTGTTTTCCATAATGAATGCACCATTTTATATTCCCACCAACAGTGCACAAGGCTCAATTTCCCGCAACGACGTCAACAGTTTTTATTTTCTGGGTTTTTTCCCACTGGGGTTTAATAGAGTCCCTGGTCTCTACCTTCCCTTGGCTGTGACGCCTACAGCAGGCAACTGCAAGTCCTGATCTGTAGGTGGTGCTGTTCTAAACACTGGGACCTGCCCTGCTCTGCTGGGACAGGGCATTGAAAGTGCCCCAGCTCACTCCTCAGTTAATCCACATCACATCACCTTTTTCTCATCATTTCAGTCTCTTCAGGAACCTCACGCCCCTTAACTAGACATTTTTCTTTCCCAGGACAAAAAGCCCACGTTCTATCCCAAGCTGGGTAAGTCGGGTCTGTCTGCTCCCTGCAAGTACTGGCTTGACTGGTGCCCAAGACCCTCTAATGCAGAGGCCCCCTTTCTCTCCCACTGGTCACCCCAAAGAACTCTGGCTCAGCCCTATTTCCAGCTGCTGCCACGCTTTAAAAGGTTGTTTGCTCCGTGACTCTCATGAGCTCGGCTCCAGTCACCAATGGCAGTGCTCTGTAACCTGCTGTTTGACCTCCCTGACCTGTTGCCATACTTTGTGGATACCACACTAGCCTGACTGGCTGGACATTTTTGCCATTACATATACAGCTTGGACCATCCTCCGGCGCATTCTCCATCTTAGGGAGTATGGTGGGTTGTGTGGTGCTACCTGTTGTCATCTGCCTTAAGCTGATGGGGTGAATATTTCTAAGCCAGGCCATGTCAAGAATTATCCTTGATTTCTCTCTCTCTCTCACATCCGTATCCAACCCTCCTGTGAGTTCTGTCAATCTTCAAGGCATGTGCCAAACGCTACCCCTCCTCTCCACCTCCCACAGCTGCTATCCTACTCATAACTATCATCATCTCACCTGGACAACTGTAATAGGTGCTGGCTTTCACTTTGACTTCTATAGCCCAGTCTACATAGAGGAGGCTGAGTAATGATTTTACCAAATATGACTATGTCCTCGCCTTCCTCAGGACATCCCTAGAGCTTTGATCACATCAGAATAAAATCCAGAGTCTTCCCCATGGCCTATGAGGCTCTACGAGATCTGGCCCATTCATTTCTGTCTGGGCTCATCTTCTGACTCTCTGCACCCCACTGACTACTCAGATCACACTGGCATGTCCTCAAAAACCCAAGGTCCCTCCCATTTTAATGCTTTGGTTTTGCCATTTGTTAGCCCTCTTTCCTTTTTGCCCTTTGTCCTAGGGTCAATCTTTTAACCCCAGGATATGGTCTTTACTCCCATGGTCTTTTGGGGGTTTTGGTGTAAATTCCAAGGTTTTTCTAAGTCTCTCTATCTTGCTGAGATTCAGATATCCCTATACCCCTGTGGTGGACAGTTGCTGAAATACCTGCTCAGCTCTTTTAAGTCTCCAGCTGTTTCCTCCCCTGGGATCCTCGTAATCTTAACCTTATCCAGATCAAGGGTCAGCAAGGATTTAAGGGGCGTTTACATACAGATATAGAAGCTTCCCCTGTGGTTCTCTCCTTCCTAGGATCACTCCTCTCCTCCCCCAATCAACTTCCAGCCGCTCTGGAAGCCTCAAACTCCATCCTCTGACTCCTCAGGTGAATAGGACTGTGGTTTTCTGCTTGAACTCCTATCTCCCTGAGAACTGGGAAATGCCCAGTGGGGGAGAGGGGTATATAAATAAGAATCTGTGTGATGACTGATTTAATGGTGGATTCCCCTCCAGTTTCTTCCTTCTTTTGACCATTCACCATTGCCTCACACAGTTGCTTTTTACATTCTATTTCGCTTTTAGAGTCGTTAGTTGCTCGTTCAAGCTGATGAAATCCACTCTGACATACAGGAAGCTGCTGCCTTAATAAGGGTTGAAGTGCTCTGTTTTGATTTTCCCAATCTGTCCATAGCTATCCCATTTTTTAGAGGACGGCTCCCACAGTGGCTTTTATTATGTACTCTCTGCATCTTTAAAGAGGCACCTCGCAATACATTCTAGGACCTGGCATGCTTCTGGAAGAGTCATTTTCCATCCAAGTCCTAATCATGGCCTGAAGATTTCACAATACCCAGACCTCATTACTTGCCCCTTGCTTTCTCTGCTGCCGCCACACCAGCTCCTTGTTATTCATCAAACATGATGGTGGCTTCCTCCTGCAAGGCTTTTGAACTTGAGGGTCCACCTGCGTGAGACAATCTTCCACCGGTTATCCATGTGTCTCTTTCTCACTCCCTTTAGGTCTCCCCTCTATGTCACCTTCCCAGGGAGGCTTCTCTCACCTCCTCTTTAAGTCACAACCCCTATCATTCCCTATTTCTTTCTGTCTCCGTCATGTATTGCCATTAGGCATACACTGTGTTATACTGATTTACCTTATTTATCTTATTTGTATTCCACTAGAATGTAAATTCACTCAAGGTAGGGATTTTGGCCCATTTTGCTCACTGCTTTGCCCCAGTCTGGTTTCCCCCTGGCACAGAGTATTTGTTAAGTGAATGAACTAATGGAGTACATTTCAGGTGGCTCTGAGTTACTGCCCATCTTCCTCTGTTAGATTTCTTTGTGATTTGATCACTGATCTGGTAACACTCTATCTCCCCCTTTTCTAGTACTTTTATAAGTGGTTACGACCAAGACCATCTCCTTTTTATATAGTTCTGGTTTGACCTCTAAGCATTCTCCCATAAAATCAGTAATTCTTTAGTTTCATTTCCTGATCCTTCCTCTGTCTTCTGCTCTCTGCAAACTCTTCTGGTTTTGTACTGTTTCTGTAGTAAGTCAAAGTAAGCTTTCATGAAGTAGCACGATCAGATCAACATGAAATACAAACTGAGATCCACTTTGGGGACAACCACCAAAAGCAGAAGATTAAAATGTATTAACCTAAACATGTAGCAGTTACAAGTTTCAGCATAAGAGCCGAATCTGCCTTCATATCCCAACTCTTCTGCCTCTGAGCTCTGTGATTTGGGGAATTATTCTCTTTGGGCCTCAGTTTCCTCATCTAGAAAATGGAAGTAGTAACTGTAATTATACCTATTTCACGGGGTTGTCACCTGGCTTGAATGCATGTAAAATACTGAGAACAGTGTCAGATACATGTAATACACACGAGCTGATACTGAAGAGCCCCGTAGATGAGCCTGGGGGTTGCGGGGGGCCTGATTCCGCTTTCCAAGGCAGCAGAAAGGGTCCCTTTGAGAAGCTACCCAGCTCTGCCTGCTGCCTTGGGAAAGTGTTTGTAAGGTGAACCCTTTTAGGAGAATTAAATTGAAGCACAGAGAAGCAAAGACAGCCTTAAAGATCAGATGTACAGGAGAAATTAGTGAAGTATTTAGGGGGATCCCAAGAGCTATAGTAAACGCCCCCAAACTGAGGAAAAGAGTAAAGTGGAGATAGCAGGAAACCGTCTAGATAGGGCGAAAAAGTTGAGGTCCTCAACTCAAAAAGCTTTACACGTCTTCAAGTGCTAACGATGTTCCCAACTGACATGGAAATAGTGACATCCAGATAGTAAACTATTCCTAAGGAAATAAACAGAAGGCGTGGCAATCTACAAAGAAGGTTATCACAAAGGTGAATGTGTTATGAGTCGAGGGCCAATGGGTGTTCATGAACTATCTGAACAGCAAGGGTGAGTAAAACAAAAGTTGCACAGGGAAATTGGTGAGGTCAACTCGAGGTCAAGAAAACAAAGCCAGCCTGGAAAGCTTAAGGCATGATTAGGAAACACTAATTATTTAAGAAACAGAATAAAAAGAGGAGCTTAATTTTATGGATTACTGCAGCTCAAGGCTCCTAGGAAATAGGTACATTTAATTTTTTATCTCAATCCACAATTCCTCTGCCCCTTTCCTTCCCAGCTTCCTATCTCCTTTCTCCCTTAAGTAGGCAAGGTCTTCATGCTGTCTTCTTTTTTTTTTTGCGGTACGTGGGCCTCTCACTGTTGCGGCCTCTCCCGTTGTGGAGCACAGGCTCTGGACGCGCAGGCTCAGCGGCCATGGCTCATGGGCCCAGCCGCTCCACGGCATGTGGGATCTTCCCGGACTGGGGCACGAACCCATGTCCCCTGCACTGGCAGGCAGACTCCCAACCACTGCGCCACCAGGGAAGCCCCTGTCTTACTTCTTTACAGAGCACCCTGCTGACACCCAGGAAAATTCCATGAAGTTTCTTTTCCCCTCCATCCCTCCCAGCACAGGGCCATGATCCCAGCTGGATAGCAGGAGGGTAGTAGCAGACGAGTGAATGCTTGGTAGGCCAAGTGCCCTTAACCTTATAGGCTAAACACGTGTGCTAGTACTTGGTAATGACCCTGAATGATGACAATTCATACAACATGAAAATCAACAGAAAAAAATAGAATGAGGTCTTCCTGAGTGAGACCTACAGGCTCTCAAGTAAGGCCACGTGGGCCCATCTATGATAAGACCAGCCAAACACTGAGGCAATCCCAAGAATTTTGGCATCTAAATATGCTTCTTTAGGGAGCATATGTGTTAGAAATCCATTGTCTCTGCATTTCTGACTTGCTCTTTTATTTCTTTTTATGTTTTCAGAATATTTTATAAAGCAACATTTAATTAGCTCTATTTCACATCCTAATAGTACTTCTTCCATAATTATTTGGTTTTTAAAAAATTTTTATTTTAGGGGCTTCCCTGGTGGCACAGTGGTTAAGAATCTGCCTGCCAATGCAGGGGACACAGGTTCAAGCCCTGGTCCAGGAGGATCCCACAGGCCGCAGAGCAACAAGCCCGTGTTCCACAACTACTGAAGGCTGCGCGCCTAGACCCCATGCTCCGCAACGGGAGAGGTCACAGCAATGAGAAGCCCGTGCACCGCAACAAAGAGAGGCCCCCACTCGCTGCAACTAGAGAAAGCCCGCCCGCAGCAGCGAGGACCCAACGCAGCCAAAACTAAATAAAATAAATTTTAAAAAAATTTTATTTTATACTGGAGTACAGTTGATTAACAATGTGTTAATTTCAAGTGTACAGCAAAATGACTCAGTTATATATGTACATGTATCTATTCTTTTTCAAATTCTTTTCCCATTTAGGTTAATACAGAATATTGAGTAGAGTTCCCTGTGCTATACAGTAGGTCCTTGTTGGTTTATATATATATATATATATATATGTATATGTAACATCTTTATTGGAGTATAATTGCTTTACAAGGGTGTGTCAGTTTCTGCTTTATAACAAAGTGAATCAGTTATACATATACATATGTCCCCATATTTGGTTATATATTTTAATATAGTATAATTATTATCCAAATGGCAGTTGTCTTCACAGATGTGGGCATGCCTTATCTTCCTAGGAGAAATCTAGGGGGTTTCTAATGCGATTTCTCTGTGTTTTTAGGGTTACTGACTATTCCCTGAATTAGGAAGTTGCATTTAATGTACATAGGTAGAATTCAGGTTTAATAACAACATATAAGGTGTTACTACCCTATGTCCATTGTATGGTGTAGAGAGATGGGGCTTCGACAGGATAACCCAGAGTCACACAGCTCTTAAGTTATGGAACCAGACTTCGCAGGTGCCTGGACTCCTCTCCAGGGCACTGTCAGCTGTGGGAACACAGCCCTCTCCGTCTTCCAAGGACGTCGTATGTGCCTGAGTCACCCTTTCTTGCTGCGTCTAGTTAACAGATTTGATTCACACCAGGCTGCCCTCTCCTTACAAACGCTGACTAACTGCCAGGAGTGGAACTGGATTAGGAAAACTCAGATTTTTCTCTATGCATCCTCAAAAACAGGACTAAGGACACTGTTTCATTACCATTTCCTCACACGCAAGTTGCACACCTGCCCCCCCGCCCCCAGAACCAGCTCTCATTCTCCCCCCATGTGCTTTTTCCTTCACACTCAGGTCACATCATCTTCGCTCCATAAACAGTGTTTGTAATAATAAAACTTAACAGTCTCACATAAATACGCTTGGAAACGGCCGCCGTTCCATAATACCTGGTGCGCACATCTGCCTGAAATTTCTTTTCTAGAAATTAAAGCCTATCTTGGTTCCTCTCTCCCTTGAATTCTGACTTCCTGACAGATCTGCAAATGACGAAGGAAACAAATTAGGTCACACTGCAAGAGGCTAGTGCGACAGAGTTTGAAACATTCTTCGCTTATATGCATATGTTTCACTCCGTTCCTCCTTGGAGAATCATTTCCTATTGTGACTCTTGAAAGCATTTGACAATTCATTAGCCAGGAGACATTTTTTGGAGCATTTTCAAGCTACATTTCAGAAATAGGGTCAGAAATACTGGATCTCATCTGGAGAAGATGACATATGCCCTGCTTGCTCTTTGTGACATTCAGACACTTACCCTATGACCAGAGAATTTACCCCTTAACTGTCCGCTCCATCACAGCATTTGAGCAAGTGAAACGCAAGGTCTGATTTCCTCGGTTTGGGTGCATTATGCCCAGGCTCTAGGAGGCTCTGCTGAAACAGTAGAGAAAACCCTGTCGTGACCGAAATGATTCTGCCACCTAAAATAACATTGCACCACCAGGACCACCATGGTTTTTTAAAACTTGCTCTGTTGGGAAGACTGAAGAGAGAACAACAGCACATGCAATAGTGATAAGAGGAAGGTTAAAGGAGGAGAGAGTGGGAGGGGCTGGCAGCTTGGGGCAGGTGACATAGAAGTTGTAATGCCTTTGGACTAGCTTATCTGGCTCTAACCTCACCTGTCATTAGCTTCAACTTGAACATGCCCTTGGGGTCACGTAATGACTAGTTTCCAGCCCAGTCCAAACGCTGGTTCTTAGGAAGTGGTTCTCTCTTTCTCTCTGCCCTTCAGCATGTGAATAAGCTTTCTTTCATTTTTTAAAAACTGATTTTATTGAAGTATAGTCGATTTACAGTGTTGTGTTAGTTTCTGCTGTACAGCAAAGTGGTTCAGTTATACATATATGTGCATTCTTTTTCATATTCTTTTCCATTGTGGTTTATCACAGGACTGAATATAGTTCCCTGTGCCATACAGTAGGACCTTGTGGTTTATCCATCCTATACATATTAGTGTGCAACTGTTAGTCCCCAGCTCCCAATCCTTCCCTCCCCCAGCCCCCTCCTCCTCGGCAACCACAAGTCTGTTTTCTGTGTCTGTTGGGTCTTGAACAAGCTTTCTTAATGAGACTTCCCGCCTCGTGGCACATCTTTAAGAGTCTACCATACGACGCAGCACTCCCCCTACTGGGCATATACCCTGAGAAAACCACAATTCACAAGAGTCATGTACCACCATGTTCATAGCAGCTCTATCTACAATAGCCAGGACATGGAAGCAACCTAAGTGTCCATTGACAGAGGAATGGATACAGATGTGGCACATATATATAATGGAATATTACTCAGCCATAAAAAAGAAATGAAATTGAGTTATTTGTAGTGAGGTGGATAGACCTAAAGACTGTCATACAGAATGAAGTAAGTCAGAAAGAGAAAAAAAAATGCTGTATGCTAACACATATATATGGAATCTAAAAAGAAAAAAAATTGTTCTAATGAACCTAGGGGCAGGACAGGAATAAAGACGTAGACATAGAGAATGGACTTGAGGACACAGGGAGGGGTAAGGGTAAGCTGGGACGAAGTGAGAGAGTGGCATGGACATATATACACTACCAAATGTAAAACAGATAGCTAGTGGGAAGCAGCCGCACAGCAGAGGGAGATCAGCTCGGTGCTTTGTGTCCACCTAGAGGGGTGGGATAGGGAGGGTGGGAGGGAGGGAGACGCAAGAGGGAGGAGATATGGGGATACAGGTATATGGACAGCTGATTCACTTTGTTATACATCAGAAACTAACACACCATTGTAAAGCAATTATACTCCAATAAAGATGTTAAAAAAATAAAAAGGAGTCTGCATGCCAATCATCTTCTCTTGTTCCTGCCAGATGCCCCTGAAACAGACCACTGCCCGAACCCCAGCAGGCTGAGGACTCTGATGGCTGTGACAATGACACAAGGCTAATTAGAACACCAGAGCGGTGGCAACCTGGCCTTTCCTGTGCACTCACCATGCAGTGTGTGCTCCAGAAATTTCTCCACAGCAATGTTACAGGCTGTTCTTTTTTACCCTGAGAGGTGAAAACAAAATAGTAACTAAAATTGGAGTGTGCAAAGCCATCTGGATCAGATGTGGCACAGACAAGATGGCCTGGAAACTTTTCCAGCCCTTGTTATAAAACGAGCTGCCACGGGCCAAGAAAACAAACTCTGTCCACGTGGATAGAGGTCACAAAGGTGACCATACACTATAATTTCTCTGTCAAAAGCCCTCCCCTAAAAACACCTAAAAGCACTCAGCACTTCCCTTCCCCTGGTTCTGTATCATGTCATTGGGAAAGTCACAGGGAAACTTCTCTGATGTTTTTCTAAGAGTTGCTCTAGAAGAATCTTCCAACCATGTTTCTGTGTGTTTTTCTTTTTTAATAACTGGGAACCCAAACATTCAACAGCACAATATTTTACTGCTGGGCTCCTGAGACCAACTTGACACTATGAATAAAACACAGAATTTGAAAGGACATGATCTGGGTTCAAGTCCCAGATTGGCTGCTTTTAGCTGTGTGCCCTTGGGCAAGTTAATTGCACCACCTGTTTAAGTTCCTTCATCTGCAAAATGGGCATAATACGGCTCATGCCTGCCTTATTGACCCCCAGGAGCAATAAAATGAAGCATGTGGAAGCATCCCATACTATCAGCTACGCCATCTATAAGTTGATTGCCATTATGTTAAATAGAATGGTTTTATTTGTCTGATTGTAAAATTACATATGCTTATTCTAAAACTTTGCAGAAAACACAGGAAAATAGAAAACAGAGGGGAAGATGTTTCTTTTTCCAAAGAGATAACCACTGTTCACATTTTGATATTTTCCCCTCCAGACTGTCTTTGTGCACACACTCCCATTTTACAAAATGGGCATCAGACAATACTAATTATCTGTAAAATGCAATTTTTATTTAATGTCATGTGAAACAATGTGAGTTATTATTTTTACTATAAAAACGCAAAGAACCCAAATGAAAATTGAAGTTAGCACAAATAGATCCAACATATGGCATTTCTCCACTGTGTCAAAGTGAATTATTCATAAGCATTTGTCAGAAATATCCAAGGTTACTGAGCTATTCTGGAATGACAGGGTACAAATTCTGAGGCTGAGATGGCTACATGTTCAATAAAACCTGCTTCCTTTTCCGCCTCAGCACAAAGCCAAGCTATTTAGATGTGGTCATGTGACTGAGTTCTAGCCAATAGAACAGAAGTGGAAGGATACACATCAATTCCAGAAAGAAGTGGTTCAGGAGAGGTGTATCTTCCCTCTGGAATCTCTTCTTCTCTGCCAGCTGAACGGAAGGAGCCTAAAAACCTGCCCCCGGAATGACCATGACGTAGACCACCTGCCAAGCATGCATTGGACTTGACATGAATAAGAAATAAACTTTTAAGCTACCGAATCTCAGAAAGTTATATTAAAGCAGCTAGCTTTACCTACTACAATCAGTGAGACCTTTAACATACTTCCAAGTTACACGTATAGATAGAAGAGTAAAGTAGATCTAGAACTTTCCAAGTCGATCGAACTTGTCTAGGCAGAGCTGAAACTCATTGAGTTTTAATCTCAGAAGTATGGAGAGAGAATCACCCCTTCTCACTCACTTGGTACCAGTAAATCTCTACCCACTCCCTAATTAAAAATTCCTCAATTGCTCTTCCCAGGTCTTTCTTGCTATACTTAAAATTAAGACTTCAAATATCCCTGAGAGAGACAACACCTTCATTTGACTAAATGGTCTAAACTGTGTTAAGGATGGTGTTAGAGATTATGCAAAGAGGCATAAGAGATTCTCTACCCCCAAAGAACAAATTATACTATCACAACGGCAACAAAACGAACATGGATTTAATTACACAGGTACAGTACCGTATGTAATTGCTAGAATATCGGTTCCGTGGAAGTGAGAACTTTGCCTTTCTCTAGCTGCTTCAGAGGATCCAACACATGGTAGGCTTTCAACAAAATTTACTGAAAGATTATTGAATGAAATGATTGGAGAACTAATTATCAGACTGTACATTACTATGAACTAGAATAGTCAGGGAGAGCTTAGTGAAAATGGGACGTGGGTCGTGTTCCCTAAAGTTTTCAGGAGGGGGAAACGTAAGAAATAATAATGTCTCTTCAGGCCCCTGGGGCAAATGGGGCTTCTTGCAGCCAAAGTGGCAGTTATCAGCTATCACCTATTACCTGCGCTCAGCTCAGCGCCGCAAGGCAGTCCCGCCCCCCACCCCCACCCCTCCGCTGGGCAGCCTCAGGAGAGGAGCGCACGTCCAGTGAGGACCAACTTGGACCTCGGCTCTGTTGCACGGTGAGTGTGGACAGTATCAGGAAATATGTTTGCAACGGAACAAGATTTTGGGGAACTTGAACACCTCTACTGAGGTGTAATTTACATATTATAAAATGTACCCTAATTTAAGTGTACAGTTTGGTGAGTCTTGGTTTATTTATACTGTCAGGTGAATACTTCCGTGTCCAGTTTTACGACACTTCTGTCCCCAACATGTTCCCTCGTGCCTGTTTGGCTCTCAGTCCTTAAACCTCACCCCAGGCAACGGAGTCATCTGTTTTCTGTCTCTATCGTTTTGCCTTTTCTGGATATTTCACATAAATAGAATCACGTCATATACAACATTCATTTATAACTGCTTCTTCCACATCACACAATGCGTCTTAGGTTTGCCAAGTGACTGCACGGGTCAGTGGTTCCTTCCCTTCTCTCACCGAGTGCCGTTCCACTGAACGCGGATACTGTGTTTGGTTTATCAACACCCAGTTGGTGATGGGCTTATTTCCCATTTAGGTGAACGTCTGCCACTTTTACCCTGAAAACCCACAGGGTTTTGCCTTTAACTCCAACAGATTGTACCCCTCCTGGCAGCCAAGCTGCTGATTTTGTGAGCAGCCCAGGTTGTAAACCATCCTTCCTGCCTAAAAGAAGTGAGGTGGGAGACAGTGCCCTTGGCAAGAAAGTAACATGATCTTACCCGAATGTCTAGCACTTTTTTAAGAATAAATGCTTCAATTTGTTTTCTTTCCTGGGTCTATTTCCAGTGCCCTGAAATCGTTCATTTTGACAATTCTGACCAGGTTTATACAAAGGAACTCTTCCTGCTGCTATAACCAGAAGTCCCCTATCCTCTGAAGTATCTTGAAGGTCAGGACGCAAAGCTGATTCTCTGTGAGAATCAATGGGAAACCATTACCCTAGGTTTAAGGGTGAAATAACTGATGTGATAGCTCACAGAAGGTAGCCTTGGCGCAAGACGTTGAGGCGGATGGAAGGGAGAGAGTTCAACCAGGAAACTCTTGTATTCATCAAATAGGAAGGTTTTTAAACACCTTAAGTCAATTCAGTGTGATGCAATGCAATTCCATAATTTTTTTTAAAAGAATGTTCTGTTTCTCATCCGCGAGGCAACTTTCATGCTATTTAATACACACTTTTTGAGGATATGTGACCCTGTCTTTTCTGTGTGTCACTGCTTCTGTGCACATCCGTAGAGAACACAGTCTAAAATTACTAACAGATGAGAGCCCTTTTCCACATGTGCTGATGCTCTCTATCACGAGCTATCTTGCAGGTTCCATGCTGTCTTTGGCCCTTAGATATTTGCATATAATGTTTCCTCCACTTGGTGCTCTCTTTTGCCCACCTTCTGTTACCTGGCTAAATGCTTCCCATCCTCCAGTCACAGTTTAAATATCACGTCCCCCAGGAAGCTTTACATGACATCATAATGGCCTTTCCATGCAGTTGACAAGCCATATTATAATTGCATATCTGCACCTCAATTTCTAACAAATCTAACCCCTATTAGATTTAAATTCTGTGAGGGTAGGGTCCTTGCTGCCTGATTTACCATTATATTCCAAAACTGGGTAAACTTTCAGAATCAGAATAGGTGTTTTGTCAATACATACAAAATTGCTTTAATGGGAAGTCGTATAAGATTCTCGGGAAGGGGATCAACTCCTTATGACCTTTGACAAATTAACCTCTCTAAGCCTTAGTTCAATTTTGAAACATGGGAATAATCATTATACTTGTTGGGAAGATGAAAGGGAAAGATGCATTTAAAAGGTCTTACTTACATGCTGCCTGGTATATAAAAAATGCTCAAGAAGTGTTCACTATTAGGAAGCAATTACAGCCCTTGATGGTGGCAATGGGGAGCACAGTTGACTACTGGCCCCCATGCCCCTGGACCCCACCACGTGGATGCCAAGGCTCACATTCGCCCGGGACTGCTTCCAGCCAATGACTGGGCAGTGGGGGGACAAGTGCATAGCCATGCCTCAAGACAGGGGACTTCTCTAAGTCACCTTTGCCATGAGGATGCTGCTTTAGCCAGGCGGAATCTTTCCTAGCATTGCTCTGTGGTTTGATTCTCTTTCTACCCCATCCTTTACCATCCCCTGCCTCTGTTGCCTTTCACACGTGTCAAGCCAAGCCTCTCCCTGCCCTTTCCTGATTTTTCCCGTGATCCTTCCTGGACATTCCTTTAATAACTGCCCTGCAAGTCTGATCCCATCCTAGTGTCTGCTGTTCAGAGGATTCCAACTAACACAGGTGGTGCGAGGGTTGGTCCAAGGAAACAGGGACAGAAGAACAGCTGGGGCCAGGCTGTCTCACTGACCCCCCAGTGGACAAGAAGGATGCCACCACGAGTGGTGTGTGCCACACGCAGACTCTGGGGTAAGTGGTGGCCCAGCTGCTGCAGAGTTCTTTGTTGGTGACCTGGAAAGACATCCTGGCAGAGGGGATGCCCCTCCAAGGGCAGCCATCCAGGCATCGGAAAGACATGAGGGAGTATTGCTGCAAGGACAGCAGAGCTGGCTGGTTATTGCTAAGTTGCATTGAGCCCCCAGAGAAGTATAATGAGAAACTGAGGGCCGTGAGCAAACAGTTAAACGTAGCACAGGGAACTATACTCAATATTTTGTAATAACCTATAAGGGAAAAGAATCTGAAAAAGAATGTGTATATATATGTATAACAGAATCACTGTGCTGTACACCTGAAACTAATGTGACACTGTAAATCAACTATACTTCAAAAAATAAAAATCAATGGTAATTAAAAAGCTCAAAAAAAATAATAAAAGGTAAGAGTGAGAGCCAAAGACCTTTTTGGTCACTTTCAAAGAGGCCTTTATCACCTGTAGTCAGAGGTCTGACTCATCTGAGGGGCAGGCCCACTTGCTAGAGACACAGAACTCCAGAGAAGTTAAACACTCAGACAAGACAGTTTGCAGACCTGGGTGAGAAAACCTGGGACCCTGAAGCGTAAGATAGGACAGCTGGATGGATGTTCCAGGAGAGCTGGCTGTGTAGACCCTGACCCTCAGAGCTTGGAGATGTGACCACCACCCCCAGTAAAAGCCAGCACTTCCTCTATGCTGGGAGGTGTTGCTGAGCTCTCTCCCCAACAAGGTACGTACCTCCCTCAAGAGGTGCTCCCACCTCCTCTCCCGGATACCAGGCTGATATAACTAGAGTTAAATCCCAGCATCACCCAGCTGAGAATACGCTGGGCCTGATAAAGCAGGAAAGCGATGATCTATTGCAAGGACTGCAAAAATGAATTGCACGTGGCCACGATTCACTGGGGATGGACGCTGAGGGGGCCTGATGAACGCAGTGGCTGAGAGGGCACGAGCATCACCAGGAATGGCAGTGCGGGGTCTCCTTGAGGCAAAGGTAGCAAGAGGTGCTGTCCCAGGGCTGGGTTAATGAACACCTATGGGATTGACGGGGTTTGAGGCAGTGAGGACCACGTGGGGATGCTTCAACCACCAGAAGCCAGGTAGCTGATGCTCCTGGAACAACTGGAAAAGTCAGAAGGGCAGTCAGTGTGCATTGGCTCACACAAAGTCAGCAGTTCACAGAGAGATTTCATAGAATACGGTATCCCTAGAGGCAAAATGCAGGGGCAGTCAACACGGAGTCTCTGCTTACTGTCTGTAGCCAGAGAAGGCAGAATCAAGGAGCAAGAGGCTGAGGGCAGGGGCCCCAGTGAAATATCCTAATCCCTCATTCATATCTGGAAGCCACTCACGAGAAGAAAGGAATTTGCAAAACTGCGGCAAGTATAAATTCAAATGATTCCTTGTTTTTGTTATCTTTTCTAAAGGGACTTATAGCTGTTACTTTGCTGACCGTACTTGGGGAAAGGAAAATACTCAGACATGATGAAGACAGTTGGACACAGGATCTATATTGATACTGATACTTGGAGATCCAACGCACCATCAGAAACCATTCAAAATAAAAGGGGTGCTGAACAACCAAGTGGGAAAAAAATGACTCAGCCGGTTGACATTAGCTGAACTTTGTCACCATCATGATGGGTACAAATGGAGTATCCACAGTGGCAGAGATAAAGGCCACATCCAGGGCTCAAAGCATGAACTGCTGCACGCCGAGCCTGCCAGCAACAGAGACCAGGGCTCAGCCCCGCTATGGTTCTCTTCCTTGAGAAGACCAACCAGCACATGGTGGCAAGGAGACTACGTGAGACCCCTTCCAGCCTGGAAGGGCCAGCAGTTCACCCTCATAGGAATAGGTATTTTCTAGGTATTGATTTGAATTTCCTGTTTGCAGAGCCTCAGCCAGCACCACTCTCTGGAGCTTATGGAATTCCTGATCCGCAGGCATGGAATTGCATGCAACCGGAGGACCCACTTTACAGTGGGGGAGGTGAGGGAGTGGGCCCACCACCATGGGATCCACTGCGTTGCACGGCGTATTATCCAGAAGCAGCCAGCCTCATAGAATTCCAGAACGGCTTTCTAAAGGCACAAATGAAGCCCAGAAGCAACACTGGGCATGGATGGGGTGCTATCCTTCAGGATGCAGTATATGCATTTAATCAGAGGCCTCTAGGTGGCACTGAGTCCCCAATGGGAAGGATATATCAGTCTGGAAATTAAGAGATGGCAGATGGAGTGGGCCCGCTTTCCATTACTCCTAATGACCCCACTGGGGGATTTTGCATTGCTCATCCCTGCACCTTTAGGCTGGAGCCCTGGTCGCCAAAGGGGAGAGCACTCTTTGCAGAGGACACAGAAAGTTCCCATTGAACCACAAGCCAAGGCTGTCATTGGACTCCTCTTGTCCATGGACCAATAGGCAAGAAATGGAGTCACGATCTTGGCAGGATAATTGACCATGATCAGCAGGAGGAGTTGGGGCTGCCTGTACACAAGGAAGGCAGGAAGGAATGCTTGCATCAAATAAAACAAATGGAAGAGTACTATTTGGAATCACTATGCTTTAGCTCCTTTCTCCTCAGCCACAGAATAACCCCTTCATTAAATCTCGCATTCATTCAACTAATCATCATTTAACGAAGGCCTTTTGTGCACTGTTCTGAGTGCTAGTTCTGCTCCAAATTCTTGTTTGATACAAAATCCTTTGCAAGGCATTGGTCTTGCACAAATCTCTTTTCCTTACCCAGATTCTAAACTGGTTCAGCCTTTGCTTTCTGTTCAAGACTCTAAGGTGTTTGATTTCCAAGGTAGGGCAAACCCGACAGATACTTCTTACATCTCAGCAAGTCAACAGTAGGAAAAGGAATGTGATTCATCTAGCCTTTGCAAAGCCCCCAAATCTCCAAGATTGGTAAGTTAGTCCTTCATGAGGAGGGGCAAAAAGCAAAAGGGTAAAAGAGAAAGCTGGAGAGAACTTTGAACATATGGGAACTTATGTAAGCCAAACATATAGAAAACTTCCGCTGTGGTAGGACTTCAAGGTCACCTGTGGATGGAGAGCCTCCCTCAGGACCCCAGAATGGACACCCCTCTCCCAATGACTGATAAACGATGTTCTAGAACTAGGGAACTTTGAGTACTGATGACACTCAAATACTCCAAGAAAAGTATTCAAAGTTGCTATCAGGCATTCACTCGTGAGTGTGAAATGATTTGTGACGTCTCCTAAGAGTTAAGCCTTAATAGGGAAAAAGCAAACCCAGAACTGGTTCCCTCAGGAACATGCTGGGCCCTAAGTGGATGAAAACACAAAGTGAGCCTTAAGACATTGAGATTAAACCTGTCGAATCTCACAACTCTGTTCAAATCCGGGTCTTGTCTTTTCCTGAGAGCCATAGGTGAGCATCCTAAAGAAGAAAATCATTTGCTAGACACGTGTTTTGATTTTTGGTTTTGACCACGTTAAGGATATAGAATAGATCCCCTGCTGCTACGAGCCCCACACCAGCAGCAACCCTCGCCCTTCAAGGCTGTCAGAAACAAGAATCCTTGGCCCTACCCCACACCTATGGAATCAGAATCTGCATTTTAACAAGGTCCTCAGGAGACATGTGGACACATTTAAGCTTGAGATGCACGGCATCACTCGGTGCCCAGGCTGAGTGTCTGGAAAACTGACTTAGGTTTCTGACCCTGCCACTAATTGGCTGACATACGGCTTAGCATCTTCTTACAATAATACGACCTCCTCATCTGTTGGATGGAGGTTCTCTCTGCCTGCACTTTCTCTTATTTCCAGTCTTTGTTTTTACTCCACCTTGTATTTCTCTAGTTATAATTATTCATGTTTCTGATACGTTAGTGTTATTTCCTCATTTGTAGTTTTACTGGACACCTTTGCCTGAGGAGGAGGGAATAGACGTGCCCACACATCCCTATGCAAGCATCTCACCTCAGCTCCATTTATTTCAATGAAACTGACATAAGAATAAGATTCACCCATGTGCATGGGGCACCACGCAGCAGCCGCCCTGGCCTATGGTGGCCCTGAGAGAATGGGAGCCCAGTATTGTCAGACCCTCTAATTTATCCAGAGAAGTCAGAAATAATGAATTTTTTAAAGTTGACAATAACTATAAAAACCCCACATAAAACACTAAAAAGGCAGAAGAATACATGTGGGCAGGTAAGTGATACTCATGTTCTGAACACCATCTGGTCTTCAGTTTGTTACTTCAGTTCTTCTGGTCTCTACTTTCTTACAATAACATCATCCACCTCCTTGGTCTCAAAGCTCATCTAATGGTCATGACTCCCATACTTACATTTGAGCTTATTCCTGAGCTCCAGATCCCAATCTTTAATCACCTCTTATGCAAATTCTTGCCTTGAGGCACCTCATGAGACTCTTCTCCATTTGGACTGAGCTCCGCCTTGTTTAATGCAATCACTTCTGTGCAATCACCCAGTGATCTTCCTTATTTGTTTGACCTCACAGTTGTTATTGATAACCAAGTCCAATGGAATCTACCTCAAGATATTTTTGAAATCTCTCCAGTAATTCTCATGCAGTCTAAGTAAGCTGAGAGTTTTCCATCTTTTTTAAGCTGCAAAATATTTTCCTTTAACAACATTTTACTTAGAAGACCATATCATCAGGTTAAAGTTGGAGGCCCAGATTCCCACCCCCTCACCCTAATTGGCCCATGAGGCGTCGATGAGAGACTCGCACTGTTCCCTGAAACACAGTTTGAAAGCCAGGCATAAACATAAACCTCCCAGCCAGCTTTCCCAGCTCCACTCTTTCCATTTACCAAACTGCTACAAAAATTATCTGTCTAAAACATAGGCATGATCACACTTCTATATTAAAAAGCTTTGGGGGTGCATCGTTAACCAAAAGGTGAAATGCAAACTCCTTAATCTGAAATTCTACCTTCCCTACCTGAATGTCCGTCCAGTCACTCATCACACCTCAGTTCACTGTAGCCACACTGAATTTTTCACTGTCTATGCCCATGCCTCTTACTTGGTTCATTCCAATACTTTGGCCAATTAAAGTCTGATCTTGGTCTAAAATGGCACTGGAGATACAGGCTGGGATGTGACTTGCTTTCCTAATTCCACTACTGCCTATCCAAATGTAAATGTTCCCTAGCAGGGTAGGATCAGTCAGACGGGGGAAGAGTACAGTTGTTTCTGTATCAGCAGTGAGCCATACATGCCTACTCTTCAATCACTGGCTCACCTGTAGAGTGACATTCACAAGTATGTATAGTGGGCATCTGATATCACCTGGCTTCAATTGCACTAACCCTATGACTGATCATTATTATGAGGCAGTATTACCTAGCTTTCAACTAACCAAGGCACTTCTAGTTATAGTACGTGGACTATTCACTTTCAAAGTCACAATCAATAAAGAAATGTTTTGTGCATCTATCCTATGCCTTGCATAATTAAGACCACATTAAAAAATGGACACATTTTCTATGGTCCAAAATGTGATCTAGTTCAGAAAACAGAACTAAAATATCAAACAATTTAATGAGCAGCATAAAGCAATAAGCAGTTAAGCAATTAAACTTCATAGAATTAATGCTAAAGACATTCAAGCGAAGAGTGTTCTAGAGTTCTTATGATAAACCTCATGAAGGAGACTGCATTAAGGTGGGGTTTGAAGGCAGGGAGGAATTCTATAGGAGAAGGAAAAGGTACTTCAGGCTGTAACATGAAAGAGCAAAATCACACTCCATGTTGGATGTTTCTTTGAATTTAATCTTTGCTTTTCATTGCTTTTGTTATTATAATCATACATAATGACCTGCCTCAGGGGACCCTGAGGTCCCCTCTGCCTGAATGTTAAACTAAAGTGCCTTTGTTCAGCTCACAGGGAGACAATCTGACCCTGCCCACCTGTGAATGGCTGCAGAAAAGAAGAAATGAACAAATCCCATGGCCTTTTGACTTTACTTCCTGACCTCCTCCCCCTCTCTGTTCTATAAGAGAAACTGACATCCAGACCCCGATAAGATGTGTTTTTTTGGGTACACTAGTCACCATCTTCTCGGTCTGCTGGCTTTCCGAATAAAGTCGCTATTTCTTGCCTCAGCACCTCATCTCCTGATTTATTAGCCTGTCATGAGGTGAGGAGAGCAAGCTTAGACTCGGTAACAAGGCCAAAGAAATAATATGAGCAAAGGTTCAAAGGTTAAAAACAGCCTGGCTTGTGACTACGCCAGAAAGAGAGGAATGGACTGGAATGTTGACTCGTTTAAAGAATTTCAGACGCAGAAAGAGTTTCAAGATTATATAGTAGGCTGTGCAGCATCATTAAAGGTGTTGTTGCCTGTGTTTGGGTGCACGTGTTTCTGGAGAATGAAATGAAGGTGATATGTAAGAATTCAATCTTGGGGGCTGGTAGAGGATGCAAGACGGATCACAGGAAGGAGACACTGGAGTCAGAGGACCTGGTTAAGAAACGAGGAGCCTGTGCAGTAATCAAGGTACCAGTGCTGTGACCATGGAACAGGGTCATGTCAATGACCCGCATTGGAGAGGAGATGCCTCCTGTGAAGGAAGAACCACCAGGGCTTTTGAAAGTCTGACTTTAATCAAGAAAAGTAAGAAAGATCAGCCCTCAATGAGCACTAGATTTGCATCAGAAGGGATAGGATGAGAGTGTTATTTTTAACAGACACAGGAGCTAAATTGAATGAGGAAAAAAAAGTTCCCTTTCTTTATAAAAATGTTGGATTTGAAGAGCTTTCTTAATCTGGTTTCTTTAGAAACAGAGGGCTGAGGTGATGCATAACGTGTGGACACATGATTTGCAGGTGAAGAAACAGCTAAGGGAGGTGAGGAAGGATATGGGCCGCACAGGGATGCTTTCCTGGACCAGCCACTGTCTCACAAGGAGCCTAGGACAGGCTCAGCAGGTGTTTTTCTCAGCTCACAGGACTTTTCCACACAGGCTGAGAAGCAAACCCATACTTTATATTAGTCTATGAGTAAAAGAAAGAAGGGAAATCAATCTCCTTGGCTTCCACAGACTACTGTTTCTCATTAGTCAAAGTCCACTCCAGGGACCATTGGCTCCCTCATAACCTAGTTCTTAGGTAGGCACTAAGGATGCCAGAAGCCATCACCTGCAGTGTGAGGCTTCATCCAAGACCTGACATTTTGGGGGGCCCCAAATTGCAGGTCAATGAGCTGCCAAAGGGAGGGACCAGCATTTGCAGGGAAAATGATGGAACAGTAGCCTGGTGTTGCTTGGAACGGGGTTGGTGCCTTTGCAGGAAGAGCACATCAGAGGGGTTCTGATATATCACACATCTGATATGAGAAATAAGCCATCCAAGTGGAATTAACTTACAGAAAGTTGGACATATGGGGTAAAAGTCTGGAGGAAATCTTGTAACAAAAAGTACAGGGTCAGAGTTTATCATTTACCCCCATAAAGTTATAACTGGAAGTTGGGAGAATAGGTAAACCCAGCACACAGAAACAGGAGGGAAAAGATGTGAACCTAACACCTGGAACCAAGGAACATAAGGAAAAAAAAGGGAAGGGGGGAAATACAGCATCATCACCTTAAAACACCTGACAAGACATTAATTCCCAAAATATACAAACAGCTCATACAGCTTGATATCAAAAAAAAAAAAAAAACCAAACAACCCAATCAAAAACTGGGTAGAAGACTTAACTAGACATTTCTCCAAAGAAGACACACAGGTGGTCAACAAGCACATGAAAAGATCCTCAATATTGCTAATAATTAGAGAAATGCAAATCAAAGCTACAGTGAGGTACCACCTCACAGTGATCAGAATGAGCAACATCAAAAAGTCTACGAACAGAGAGGGCAGACAGCAGAAGCAAGAAGAACTACAATCCTGCAGCCTGTGGAACAAAAAGCACATTCACAGAAAAATAGACAAGATGAAAAGGCAGAGGGCTATGTACCAGATGAAGGAAAAAGATAAAACCCCAGAAAAACAACTAAATGAAGTGGAGACAGGAAACCTTCCAGAAAAAAAATTCAGAATAATGATAGTGAAGATGATCCAGGACCTCGGAAGAAGAATGGAGGCAAAGATCAAGAAGATGCAAGAAATGATTAACAAACACCTAGAAAAATGAAAGAAACAGATGAACAATACAAAAACTGAAATAAAAAATATACTAGAAGGAATCAATAGCAGAACAACTGAGGCAGAAGAACGGATAAGTGACCTGGAAGACAGAATGGTGGAATTCACTGCCACGGAACAGAATAAAGAAAAAAGAATGAAAAGAAATGAAGACAGTCGAAGAGACCTCTGGGACAACATTAAACTCAACAACATTCATATTATAGGGGTGCCAGAAGGAGAAGAGACAGAGAAAGGACCCGAGAAAATATTTGAAGAGATTATAGTTGAAAACTTCCCTAACATGGGAAAGGAAATAGCCACCCAAGTCCAGGAAGCACAGAGAGTCCCAGGCAGGATAAACCCAAGGAGAAACACACTGAGACACATAGTACTCAAACTGACAAAAATCAAAGACAAAGAAAAGTTACTGAAAGCAACAACGGAAAAACAACAAATAACATACAAGGGAACTCCCATAAGGTTAACAGCTGATTTCTCAGCAGAAACTCTGCAAGCCAGAAGGGAGTGGCATGATTTATTTAAAGTGATGAAGGGAAGAACCTACAACCAAGATTACTCTACCCAGCAAGGCTCTCATTCGGGTTTGACTGAGAAATCAAAAGCTTTACAGACAAGCAAAAGCTAAGAGAATTCAGCACCACTAAACAAGCTCTACAACAAATGATAAAGGAACTTCTCTAAGTGGGAAACACAAGAGAAGAAAAGGACCTACAAAAACAAACCCATAACAATTAAGAAAATGGTAATAGGAACATACATATTGATAATTACCTTAAACGTGATTGCGTTAAATGCTCCAACCAAAATATACAGGCTCGCTGAATGGATACAAAAACAAGACCCATACATATGCTGTCTACAAGAGACCCACTTCAGACCTAGGGACACATACAGACTGAAAGTGAGGGGATGGAAAAGATATTCCATGAAAATGGAAATCAAAAGAAAGCTGGAGTAGCAATACTCATACCAGATAAAATAAACTTTAAAATAAAGAATGTTACAAGAGACGAGGAAGGACACTACATAATGATCAAGGGACCAATCCAAGAAGAAGATATAACAATTATAAATATATATGCACTGAACATAGGAGCACCTCAATACATAAGGCAACTGCTAACAGCTCTAAAAGAGGAAATTGACAGTAACACAATAATAGTGGGGGACTTTAACACCTCACTTACAACAATGGGCAGATCATCCAAACAGAAAATTAATAAGGAAACACAAGCTTTAAATGACACAACAGACCAGATAGATTTAATTGATATTTATAGGACATTCCATCCAAAAACAGCAGATTACACTTTCTTCTCAAGTGCACACAGAACATTCTCCAGGACAGATAACATCTTGGGTCACAAATCAAGTCTCAGTAAATTTAAGAAAATTGAAATTATATCAAGCATCTTTTCTGACCAGAACGCTATGAGATTAGAAATCAGTTACAGGAAAAAAAACGTAAAAAATACAAACACATGGAGGCTAAAAAAAAGTTACTAAATAACCAAGAGATCACTGAAGAAATAGAGGAAGAAATCAAAAAATACCTAGCAACAACTTACAACGAAAACATGACGATCCTATGGGATGCAGCAAAAGCAATTCTAAGAGGGAAGTTTATAGCAATATAAGCCTACCTCAAGAAACAAGAAAAATGTCAAATAAACAATCTAACCTTACACCTAGAGGAACTAGAGAAAGAAGAACAAACAAAACCCAAAGTTAGCAAAAGGAAAGAAACCATAAAGATCAGAGCAGTAATAAATGAAATAGAAACAAAAAAAACAATAGCAAAGATCAATAAAACTAAAATCTGGTTCTTTGAGAAGATAAACAGAATTGATAAACCTTTAGCCAGACTCATCAAGAAAAAGAGGGAGAGGACTCAAATCAATAAAATTAGAAATGAAAAAGGAGAAGTTACAACAGACACTGCAGAAATACAAAACATCCTAAGAGACTACTATAAGCAACTCTATGCCAATAACATGGACAACCTGGAAGAAATGGACAACTTCTTAGAAAGGTACAACCTTCCAAGACTGAACCAGGAAGAAATAGAAAATATGAACAGACCAATCAGAAGTAATGAAATTGAAACTGTGATTAAAAATCTTCCAACAAACAAAAGTCCAGGACCAGATGGCTTAACAGGTGAATTCTATCAAACATCTACAGAAGAGCTAACACCTATCCTTCTTAATCTCTTCCAAAATATAGCAGAGGGAGGAATACTCGCAAACTCATTCTATGAGGCCACCATCACACTGATACCAAAACCAGACAAAGATACTACAAAAACAGAAAATTATAGACCAATAACACTGAAGAATATAGATGCAAAAATCCTCAACAAAATACTAGCAAACAGAATCCCACAACACATTTAAAGGATCATACACCATGATCAAGTGGGATTTATCCCAGGGATGCAAGGATTCTTCAATATATGCAAATAAATCAATGTGATACACCATATTAACAAATTGAAGAATAAAAACCATATGATCATCTCAATAGATGCAGAGAAAGCTTTTGACAAAATTCAACACCAATGTATGATAAAAACTCTCCAGAAAGTGGGCATAAAGGGAACCTACCAAAACATAATAAGGGCCATATATGACAAACCCACAGCAAACATCATTCTCAATGGTGAAAAACTGATAGCATTTTCTCTAAGATCAGGAACAAGGCAAGAATGTCCACTCTCACCACTATTTTTCAACATAGTTTTGGATGTCCTAGCATGGCAATCAGAGAAGAAAAAGAAATAAAAGGAATACAAACTGGAAAAGAAGAAGTAAAACTGTCACTGTTTGCAGGTGATATGATACTATACATAGAGAATCCTAAAGATGCCCTAGAAAACTACTAGAGCTAATCAATGAATTTGGTAAAGTTGCAGGATACAAAATTAATGCATGGAAACCTCTGGCATTCTTATACACTAATGATGAAAAATCTGAAAGTGAAATTAAGGAAACACTCCCATTTATCATTGCAACAAGAGAATAAAATACCTAGAAATAAACCTACCTAAGGAGACAAAAGACCTGTATGCAGAAAACTATAAGACACTGATGAAAGAAATTAAAGATGATACAAACAGATGGAGAGATATACAATGTTCTTGGATTGGAAGAATCAATATTGTGAAAATGACTATACTACCCAAAGCAATCTAGAGATTCAATGCAATCCCTGTCAAATTACCAATGGCATTTTTTACAGAACTAGAACAAAAAATCTAAAATCTGTATGGTGACACAAAATACCCCGAATAGCCAAAGCAGTCTTGAGGGAAAAAAATGGAGCTGGAGGAATAAGACTCCCTGACTTCAGACTATACTACAAAGCTACAGTAATGAAGACAATGTGGTACCAGCACAAAAACAGAAATATAGATCAATGGAACAGCATAGAAAACCCAGAGATAAACCCACGCACCTATGGTCAACTAATGTCTGACAAAGGAGGCAAGGATATACAATGGAGAAAAAACAGTCTCTTCAATAAGTGGTGCATGGAAAACAGGACAACTACATGTAAAAGAAAGAAATTAGAACACTCTCTAACACCATACACAAAAATAAACTCAAAATGGATTAGAGACCTAAATGTAAGGTCGGACACTATAAAACTCTTAAAGGAAAACATAGGAAGAACATTCTTTGACATAAATCACAGCAAGATCTTTTTTCATCCATCTCCTAGAATAATGGAAATTAAAACAAAAATAAACAAATGGGACCTAATGAAACTTAAAAGCTTTGCAAAGCAAAGGAAACTACAAACAAGACAAAAAGACAACCCTCAGAATGGGAGAAAATATTTGCAAACGAATCAACAGGCAAAGGATTAATCTCCAAAATATATAAAGAGCTCATGCAGCTCAATATTAAAAAAACAACCCAATCAAAAAACGGGCAGAAGACCTAAATAAACATTTCTCCAAAGTAGACATACAGATGGCCAAGAAGCACATGAAAAGCTGCTCAACATCACTAATTATTAGAGAAATGCAAATCAAAACTACAGTGAGGTATCACCTCATACCAATTAGAATAGGCATCATCAGAAAATCTACAAACAACAAATGCTCGAGCGTGTGGAGAAAAGGGAACCCTCTTGCACTGTTATTGGGAATGTAAATTGATACAGCCACTATGGAGAACAGTAATGGAAGTTTCTTAAAAAACTAAAAAAGAATTACCATACCACCCAGCAATCCCACTACTGGGCATATACCCAGAGAAAACCATAATTGAAAAAGACACATGCACCCCAATGTTCATTGCAGCACTATTTATAATAGCCAGGTCATGGAAGCAACCCAAATGCCCATCAACAGACAAATGGATAAAGAAGATGTGGTATATATATATACAATGGAATATTACTCAGCCCTAAAAAGGAATGAAATTGGGTCATTTGTAGAGATGTGGATGGACCTAGAGACTGTCATACAGAGTAGTAAGTCAGAAAGAGAAAAACAAATATTGTATATTAATGCATATAAGTGGGACCTAGAAAAATGGTACAGATGAACTGGTTTGCAGGGCAGAAATAGAGACACAGATGTAGAGAACAAATGTATGGACACCAAGAGGGGAAAGTGGTGGTGTGGTGGTGGGGAGGGGGTGATAAATTGGGAGATTGGGATTGACATATATACACTAATATGTATAACGTGGATAACTAATAAGAACCTGCCATATAAAAAATAAATAAAATAAAATTCAAAAAAAAAAAAGAACAACAACAACAAAAATGTATACAAATAATAAATGCTAGAGAGGGTGTGGAGACAAAGGAAACCTCCTACACTGTTGGTGGGAAAGTAAATTGGGGCAGCCACTATGGAGAACAGTATGGAGGTTCCTCAAAAAACTAAAGATAGAGGTACCATATGACTCAGCAGTCCTACTCCTGGGCATATATCCGGAAAAGATGAAAACTCTAATTCAAAAAGATACATGCACCCAATGTTCATAGCAGCACTATTTACAATAGCCAACACATGGAAAAACCTAAGTGTCCATGAAGAGATGAATGGATAAAGAAGATATGGTGTATATATACAATGGAATATTACACAGCCACAAAAATAATGAAATAATGCCATTTGCAGCAACATGGTTGGACCTAGAGATTCTCATACTAAGTGAAGTCAGACAGAGAAAGACATATATCATATGATATCCATATGTGGAATCTATTTTATGTGGAATATTCCATATGTGGAATGATTTTTAAAAATTATATAAATGAACTTATTTACAAAAAAAAACCAGACTCACAGATATCAAAAACAAACTTATAGTTACCAAAGGGGAAACATGAGGGGGAGGGATAAATTAGGAGCTTGGGATTAACATACACACACTACTATATATAAAATAAATAACCAACAAGGACCTACTATATAGCACAGGGAACTCTACTCAATATTCTGTAATAACCTGTATGGGAAAAGAATCTGAAAAAGAACAAATATATGTATAACAATTACTATGCTGTATACCTGAAACTAACACAACATGGTAAATTAACTACACTGAAATAAAATTTTTAAAAAACGATACAAATATATATTTCAAAAATAACTGAATCACCTATACCATATATTCAAGTGAATGTCTCAAACACAACCTGTGTAAGACTTATTTCATAGTGGCCCTAGCCCATGTGATGCTCCTCTACCTCGAATAATGGCACCATTATCCATTTGGCAAGCCAGACACCTCTCCCTCATCCCCCACATCCAAACTGTCATCAACTTTATAGATTTAAAATATCTACCAAATCCATACACTCTCTACATCTATACACTTACCATGCTAACCCAACTGGCTGTTTTTCTTCAGCGATGCAACAAAATGGCCCATGAGTTTGTCCACCTATTCAATCTTTTTGGATTTTCGCAGTCCATTCTCAAAACCCAGAGCTCCCCAGGCAGTGACATGTATGGGTTACAGGTGCCCAAGGAGCAAGGTGTACAACCCAGAGTCTGGCCAGATGGAAGCTACTGTAGATACAGCTCAAGACATGCCCCAGATCTCTATGTCAAATAAACTTTACTTCTGCCTGCTATGTCCTTTTATTGGTGTCCAAGTAAACTGCAAGATGACCATTCTAGCAATTCAGGTGTGCAAGTACACTTGACAAATGAAAGCTTCAGCATTATATTGGACAAGTTTTACAAGTTCAATTTTTAATATACATCTTAATGTTTGCATTTCATTGTACTTATTATAATCACATTATATGAAGGACAATTAATTAATGATAATTAATTACTTTTTATTAAATCTCATCTAAATACCCCAAAATCCCTTCTTACTTTCACCAGGGCATGAAAGAAATATCATCCTGTAAGTGTGCCATGACACAGACAATTTGGGAAAGCAGGGCTGTTATCTGTAGTCAAAGTAGCCTTAAACAAACAAATCTGATCTCATAACTCCTCTGCTTAAAAGCCTAATGACTTCACAGTGCTCTTAGAATGAAGGTCAAGATAGGATTTCTAGGCCCTGCATATCTGCCCATACTTCCATTCTGGTGCTATCTTAAGCCCCTCCTTTCTCACCCTTTTCATTCCAATTACCCTGACTTCATTCATTTCCTTAAAAGCATCATGCTCCCTTCATAGACTCCAATCATAGGGTTTGTATATGCAGATGTTCCTCTGAAATGAGAATGTCTCCCCTGCATCCTGCAGGTCCCCCAGTTAATTTCATTTCCTCCTATAGCTTTCAGCTCAAGGACAACTTCCTCAAGGAAGCCTCCCACATACACCTCCCCTTCCCAGTCCAGTTTAGGACTCTTCCATTTATCTACCAGAGGTCATGGATACTTACATTCACTATTGTATCCCCTTCACCTAACATAGTACTTGGCATTCGTTAGGAGCTCAATAAATAACTTTTCAAAAATAGATTAAGGGCTAAGTTCTAGCCAGCCCTGGATCAGGCCTGAGGTTGTGAGCTGTGGCTGTTTGGCCTGGACTTACCCCCTGCACGGGGTTCCACCAAGTATCCAATGGGTTTACTCTTAAAGTCTGGCTGTGTTGGAGGCTCTGTTTCCTTTTGCTTAACTTTGTATATGTAAACAAACATTGAGGAAATTTTCATAGAATAGCAATCAATCATCATTACTCCTTCTACTATGACAAAACTGTTTCATCATTTTTGTGTAACAGATTCTGTTCTTTGTCAAAACGTTCACATTTTATATAAAAGGTGCACGTATATTTGTTCACTGATTTTTTATTCAGCACAATATTACATACATTTTTCTTAAATACTATATCATCTTTACAGCTATCATTTTATACAACTACACCATTAGTTCTTCCCAAATACTTCTTTGGAGGGAGTATATAGTGCCAAGCATCATGGAAGCATCGAAGCAAAGAGTCATTCCATTTACATGAAAAAGTGGTGAACAAAGAGGTGGGGTAGAAATGGGAGAGGAAACAGGATCAAGAGAAGTTATTTGGTTTGTTTTTTAATTCCAGTGAAAAAATACACATGTGTATGCTAATGAGAATGGTGCAGTAGAAAGAGGAAAATTAATGATGTAGGAGAAAGATTTGCTGGAAAGATGTCGTGGGGTAAACAAGAGAATTGGGATTGACATATACACACTACTATATTTAAAATAGATAACCAACAAGGACCTACTGTATAGCACAGGGAACTCTGCCCAATATCCTGTAATAACCTAAATGGGAAAAGAATTTGAAGAAGAATAGATATGTGTATAACTGAATCACTTTGCTGTACACCTGAAACTAACACAACATTGTTAATCAGCTATACTCCAATATAAAATAAAAAGTTTAAAAATTTAAAAAATAAAATCAAACCAATAAATAAAGAGAATTTAGTGCAGAGTGTATGGGACAGACAGGAAGGTGAGTAGCTGTGGTGGGAGAGTGGGGGAGATTTCCTTTGATTGCTTCAGTTTTTCTTAATAACTGTAGAAAAGTAGAAGGAAAAGTGATCAGTGAAAAGTGGGGACGTTGGAGAAGGTGGTGAAAGTTTGGGGAAAGAAGAGAAGTACAAAATGGTGATCCAGGCCAATGGACGAGCCAGGGATTGACTGCTGGGAGGATGAAAGTCAAACTGGACGTCTGTGGTCATGAAAAGTGATGCCAGTCAGTATGTTGCTGATTATTTTCTCCAGCCATTTTTAGCTGCATGAATGAAGGTGCCAAGTTGGTTCAAAGTTAGCTTTAACTAGGGTTGTGGTTTTGACAAGTTAGGATAACATAGTAATGACAAAGGAGCAAATGAATTGAGAAAATATCCAAGGGAGTGATTTTAATGATGTGTATTTGTGCCATACTGTCATTCTCAGAGGCTCACAGTCAGTGAGGGAATGGTAAGAAATAATTACATGGTAAAAAAAAAATAGGAGAATAGAAGAATACACAGGATGCCATGAGAAAATAAAGGAAGGATCTGATGTACTATGTTTTACTAAATCATTATAGAATATTGCTACCGAGTACAGAAAATGTCACAATAAACATTTTGGGACATACAACACATTTTTAATAATACTCCTAGAAATAAGTCTGAATTCTTCAATTCCTTCCCTTATTGGCTTAACTAATATTTGGTTATTTTTTCCACACCCAAACATTTCAGAGAATTGTGAGAATGCTTAAAGTTTTCAGATTTTTGTTTGGTCTTCTAGAGATACAATTATCTTATTTCTATAATAATGTTCTCTTATAGATCACAGAGGTTTTCTAGGGATATTAGGGTCAAGCACAGACATTATTCTGAATTTGGAATTATCACCACAGATGACACCCAGCCTTGAAAACGACCTTCTTAAACAAAGATTATTGTCTCAGGAACCATGATTTTCTTCTTTGTGTTCTCTTTTTGGGAACCATTGATAAAAAACCTCCCGCCCTGCCCAGGCATGATAATAATCATTTCCATGAGTTATTTCACAACAGGAGGTAACATGGAAGTGACAAGCTACCGCCAGGAGGGGCCAAAAGGAGGCAGGAGACACCAGCCCATAATATGTCTTGCCAACCTCCCCAAACCCTTATGCTGGAATCCATCTTGTCTGAGAGATACACGGGCCACCAGGAAGGACAGAGTCAGACCAAATATGGGCACAAGCAAGATGACGGGCCAGAGACAACCCGGAAACTAACCCCATTACCATAAAACCTGAGACTGCGAGCTCGTGGTAGAGCAGGTCTCCTGGGTTCCCTCTATCCGCTGCTCTCCACCCGGGTGTCGCTCCCCGATAAAGTCTTTTGCTTTGTCAGTGTGTGTGTCTCTTCAAACAATTCATTTCCGGATGTTAGACAAAAGCCCACTCTCAGGCCCTGGAAGGGCCCTTCTGGTAACATTCTCTGAGGAGGTGTCACCAATATACTATATGAGTTGTGCCCTTATAGTTTATTAGAAACATATGTACAGACTTGAACTCCAGCTGTGGAAAGTACCAAGTTATTCCGCAGGGAGAAGACACATAAGAGGAGATGATACATATCTTATCTGTGCAGCCATATGCGCCCAGGGTAACTTGTTACACAAATTTTAAATTATTTTCTAAATTTAGTTGCCAATGGGTCTATTGAATTAATCAGTCTTGTACCAGTCGACAGCACCTCAGCATTATGTATATGCAACCTTGTAAGTGCTGGATGCTGTAAGCATATTATTAACATTTCTAATGTTTGCTGTTGAAAAATAATTGGGGGTGAAACAGAAAACTCTCTGCATAGTGAAATTGTCAGTTTCTTTTAAACAATAAATGGTTAAGTTGTCCTTAAATTACTAAGCATGTACGCTTGAATTCTTTATCTTCAAATTACTAAAACTTTCTATACAACTGGTGGGTTATACCTTGTAGACCAGAGACAGAGAAAAATGGCTTCTTTCCATTCATACACAGGAAAGAAGCCCTGCCTCACTCTCTCCTGCCAAAGAGATGGAGAGAAACCTTTTCTCCTTGGGAGCCAGGATGGAAAGGATCTTAGGTTCTTACTTTAACCTTTTGGAATGTCAATAATACCTCTCTAGGAGCCAGACAGCCCTCTGGGTCTTGGATTTTTTATTTTTTGACCTAGAAATGCCTCAAACATTTGGACTTTGTCCCTGTTTCCATGTAAACACCTGAGGAGATGACATTCCAAGCTTCCTTGAACCTTGGGGGCTTCGGAGCCTCTTTTGAGCTGTAACCTTTTGGCCACGTCAGGGAAAAAAGAAAAGTTGTACTGTACTTTCACATAGAGTATTTAGTTAGACAAATGGCTACATACACTTCCCATGGTGTGAGAAGAGTGAAATATTTCTAGGGGAAAGGAAAGCAAACATTCTCTATCTTCCTATCATATGCATTTCCATGTGTCAGGAGACTGAAGGTTTTTACAGGAGCACTGAGAAAACCAGGGAAACTTTATTTCCCCATAGTATGTAAATTGTTCTTCAGTAAAGCTGATTCGATAAGAGTAAAAGAAAAAACTATTGATACATGTAACAACATCATGAATGTTGATGCATCTCAAAAAATTGTGTTGTGTGAAAGAAGCTATACACAAAAGAATACATACTGTATGATTCCATATACAGATAAAGTTCAAAAATGGGTAAAACTAAATTATTGTGATAAAAGTCAGAATAATGTTTGCCTCTAAAGAGGCAAAGGTAGATTTTAAGGGGCACAAGGGAATTTTCATTGGGCATAAAGCTGTTTTGTTTTGTTTTTTGTTTTTCTTTTTGCGGTACATGGGTCTCTCACTGTTGTGGCCTCTCCCGTTGCGGAGCACAGGCTCCAGATGCACAGGCTCAGTGGCCATGGCTCACGGGCCCAGCCGCTCCACGGCATGTGGGATCTTCCCGGACCCGGGCGCAAACCCGTATCCCCTGCATCAGCAGGCGGACTCTCAACCACTGCGCCACTAGGGAAGCCCTGTTCTATTTCTTGATTCAAGTGGTAGTTACACATGTGTACACAAAACTCAAAAAACTGTACACTTAAATCTGGCATTTTGCTGTTTGTAAAATTTACCTCAAATACTTAAAAGTATTCATGTATATTCTTTCTTTGTATGCTGACTTACATTAAAATTCTTAGTCTCTAAGTAAAATACTCTCCTCTGTTAATTATTCATTCTTAATATGAAAAAAAAAAATTCAACCACAAAAGGATTTTGAATCCTTTCTCTTCTTCCTTCCACCTCCTATGGGACTTCTGAGCAAGAGTAAACACAATTGCCAACATGAATTCTATTTAACAGAGTGAAACTTCCCAAAGTGATACAATAACAAAACGAGGACTGTAATCCTGAAATTCTGATTCCTAAATTCATCTCGATCTTTTTGACACAAGCTATCCTGTTAAATGAAAACTATTATCGTGATGAGAGAGTGGAAGGGACAGAATGATATGTCATATACTTAAGTTGTCACCAAGAGGATAGGATGAGTAGTGACTAGCAAATAAATGACAAGTGGCTGAGAAACTAATAAGACTAGAATATTATCTACAAAACATCAGCCATGGAACTAGAGTTTATGAAGCCTCTGTCGGAAAAATACTTTGGAGAATATTTTAACAAATGGGTACTGAAATGGCAGCAGTGTAACTTACAGATTATAAAGAAAAATATAGCTTGTTTATTATATTGTTTTTGAAGTTTATCCATTTAAAAATTTAAATGTTCTGCAGATGTGTTCATTTTCTCTTGCTGTTGTAAAAAATGATCACAAACATAGAGCTTTAACACAACAGAAACTAAACATCTTACAGTTCTGTAGGTCAGAAGCCTGATTACTTAGTCTCACTGGGCTAAGTCAAAATGTTGTGGACTGGTTCTTTTCAGTAGTCTCTAGAGAACTGATATCCCTGTTTTTTTCCAGATTCTAGAGGCTACCTGGATTCCTCTTCCATTTTCAAAGCCAGAGCCAACAACAAAATATCAACTCCTTACTCAGCCATCTCTTTAATTTTTGTACTAGGAAAGTCCTTCACTTTTCAGGACTTGTGATTTGGTTGAGCTCACCTGAATTATCCACAATAATCTTCCATTTTCAAGATTCCCCATCTTAATTACATAGGAAAAGTCCCTTTTCCTATGTAAAATAACATTAACATTTACACGTTCTGAGAATCAGGGCATGATCATAATTGGGGGACACTATTTTTGCCTACAGCAGTGGTTATCTGTATTCTTCACATAGAGGCATGATGCTCAAATGAGGTATTGAAAAGTGGATAAAAAGGAGTTCTGCTTCTGAACACAAGGGAGAGACTGCAGTTAGCCTTTCAGCTGAAACAACAACAAAAGACAAAATAAACTGCTTTCAGGCATTGAATATCAGACATCATAGGGCAGTGATCTCAGAGCAAGGAGACAGGGTGAACATTAGATCGCTCCAGCTTGGTGCCTGGAGAGAGATTCTAGGTTGTAGATCAAGGAGGGAAAACCCAGGGGAAGCCCAGAGATCTCCCACAGTTGAGGAGAAGCAGATGGGAGTGGAGAAGCCAGGGCTACTATACTTCACAGAGAAGATTACCAGAAACAAGAGAGTTACACAGAAAGAGAATTCTGGAGATCTACAGTCTCCAGGAGTTCTCAGCTGAGCACTGATCAGCACATGTCCATGTGGAAACTACCTGAGACCAAGGAAGCATCCAACCAAAAGAAGGAGAGAGAACAAGCTCCAGAACTTACACAAGGCTGAGAATATTTTAAAACAATGACATTTATAGTAGCATCAAAAACATAGAATACTTAGGGACAAATCTAATACTCTGATAAAAGATGTGCAATATCTGTACACTGAAAACTGTAAAACACTACTGAGAGAAATTAAAGAAGACCTAAATAAATGGAGAGATATACCATATTCATGGATCAGAAGAGTCAATATTTTTAAGATGTCACTTCTCCCCAAAATGATCTATAGATATAACAAAATCCCAAGAAAAACATAATCCCAAGTCATTTTTTACTAGAAGTTGACAATATAATTCTAAAACTTATATGTGAGAATAAAGTTAGAGGACTTATCCTATATTATTATAAGACTTACTATAAAGCTAGTGTAATCAAGACATTGGGGTATTGACATAAAGATAGACAAATCAATGGAACAGAACAGATGGTTCAGAAATAGACTGACACAGATATAGTCAACTGAGTTTTGACCAAGATGCAGATGAAATTGAATAGAAAGAAATTATCATCTGTTCAACAAGTGGTGCTGGAACAATTGGATTGTCATAAAAAGATAAAAATGAACCTTGACCCTCATCTAGCGGTACCTACAAGTATTAATTCAAAATAAATCATAGATGGAAAGATAAGGGATAAAACTATAAAACTTCTAGAAGAAAACATAGAAAAACATCTTAGTGACCCTAGGTTTGGCAAAATTTCTTAGATAAGATACAAGAAACATAAATTCTAAAATAAAAATAAATTAGGAAGTTGTATCTCACCCAGTATAAAAAATTTGTTTTCTAAAAGCACTGTCAAAACATGTACACACTGCTATATTTAAAATAGATAACCAACAAGGACCTACTGTAGAGCACAGGGAACTCTGCTCAGTATTCTGTAATAACCTAAATGGGGAAAGAATTTGAAAAAGAATAGATACATGTTTATGTATAACTGAATAACTTTGCTGTACACCTGAAACTAACACAATAGTGTTAATAAACTATACTCCAATATAAAATAAAAACTTTTTAAAAAAGAAAGAAAATGAAAAGGCAAGCTGCAAATTGGGGGAAGATATTTGCAAAACATCCAACAAAGAACTGTGTCTAGAATATATAAAAAAACACAACTCAAGAATGGTCAAAAGATGAGAATAGACATTTTATCAACAAAGAGATACAGATGGCAAACAAGCACATGAAGATAAACTCAACATCATTAGTCATTAGGAAAATGCAAATTAAAACCGTAGTAAGATACCACCACACATCCAATAGAAAGCCTAAAGTCAAATACCAAATGTTGGTGAGACAGTGAAATAACAGAATCACACACCGCTATTTGGGATAAATTACAACTATTTTGCAAGACTTTGGCAGTTTACTAAACAGTTAAACATACTCCCACCAAATGACCCAGATATTCCATTCTTAGACACTTACCCAGAGTAATAAAAGCATATGTCCACAAAAGACTTGAACACGATTGTTCAAGCAGTTTCATTTATAACAGCCCCAAATTGGAAATAATCCAAATGTCTTTTAGCAGATGAATACATAAACAAATTATAGCATACCCATACAATAGAATATTTTTAACCCTTTATTCCCTTTTATGCTACTATTAATCTATTCCCTTTCATTCTGCTTCATTTTTTGTTTATATTGTTTTCTCCTAGGCCAATATATGAGTCCATAATTGGAAGGGCAAAACAATAAGTGGATTCACAACTATACACAAAAAATTGAGAAATGATTTTATGGACTCTAAATATATCTAGGCTCACTGTAGAAAAACAATAACTAAAGAACCATGCATTACCAGCACAATATCACATGTAAAAGAAATTGCTTTTATTTGCATTTTACACGATTCATTCTTATTATTCAATTTTGATTTCTGCTATTGTATTTACTATTGAATTAAAAGAATCACTAATATTACCTCATAAGTATTTCCTTTATCAATGCACCACCCTTTCTTCATCTAGACACTGGCAAAAGTGATAGTAAGGAGGGTTCGAAGTGCCTCACACAATTCTAGTGAAATTATCACTCCATTCTCCCATCTACACTCTCCAACTCACTAAAATCAACTGACCAGGAATCCAGCCCAGTAAACAGACTACAAATAGAATAATACCTTTCTATGAGAAACCCTCAGGGCATACCACAGCATGCCCTGTGCCCCTCAGGCATCTCAAGATACCCAATGCTCATTTCTGGACACTTTCCCAGTCGACTTGAAACATTTTCCAGTCACCTCTGGAACCTGTAGTCTGTCATCACCAAAAAACCCTCCACCACCTCCCCCTCTTCTCTGCATCTTCTCCAAAGCTCCTTGCTTTAACTCAACCTGAGCTCACCCCTGAGGACTTTACTTTTCCTGCATTCTTTTCAAGCAGGAACTTTTTTTTTTTTCCTGCCCTATCCCACATGGTACTGGATTTCCAGGGCTTCAGAGTCACATCTAGACCATTTTCCCTCTTTGCTTCCTGAACAGAAAATGACATCTCCTTTGAGGCTTTTGCCAATAAGTTCTAGCCCTGAACCCCTCCGTATTGACCAAGTAGACTTTAAATACTGCCTGGCCATTCTATCTGTTCTTCAATTGTCAATCTACATTCCCACTCTCCAAAAAACTTTTTAACATCGCTCCTCAAATCTCCAACACCACTTCCCTCTCCAGACACTAAGCTGACAACCTTATTTCTTATCTCATAAGGAAATAGAAACAATCAGAAGAAGTACTTATCCTTTTTCCATCATAAAATTTACCAACCATATGCACGCATGTGCTCTGCCTTTCCTTCTGTTAAAATAGTTTATCTGTCCAGGACCCAATCTAAGGTCAACCCCTAGGCTATGCCCATCTCCTCTCACCTATTCAAGGACATCACTTTTGCAATTAGCTTCTCCTTCTAAAAATACAAATTTTCCCTCCCTACAGCAATCCTATTAACAAACATACCACAATGTCTTTTTTTAAACAAATGAACAAAAAACTCTTCCTTGACCTATCATTACCCTCCATGCACTGATCTTCTTTATGATGAAACTCAGGGAAAGAGGTATTTAAATTTGTTTTCTCCAATTTTTCAGTTTGTCTTTCCTCCCCAGGCCACTCCAATCAGGTTCTGTAATCATCATTCTCAATGAAACAATTATAAGGTCAACAGAGACCTCTATATTACCAAATTCAAGCCTCAATTCATATTTTACTCAACTTCTCAACAGCATTTGACTGGTTGGTCACACTCTCCTCCTTGAAATATTTTCTTTGCCTGACTTCCTGGACTCCGCTATGACCCCTCACCTCAGCAGCTGCAGCTTCCCAGTCTCCTTTTCTGGTTTCTATCATCTCCCTAACTTCTTTACGTTGATGTTCTCAGGGGTCGACTCTTGAACCCCTTCTTAATCTCACTCACTCCCTACTTCACTGTATTCAATGCCTTTATATGGCTTTATATATACCATGTTGGTGAATCCTGTGTATTTTACTCCTAGTTCTGACCTCTTGCCTAAGCTCCAGATTCATATGTGTATTTCCAGGATACAGAAAATGCCCATCCAATGATTGGCCCTTAATAAATATTTGTTTTAGATATAAATCACAAATAAATCCCACTAAAGTTATTTAAAGTATAATTTTCTACCATATGTAACTCTAACATTCTCATGTCTATTCTTTTTTTTTAATTTTTAAAATATATTTATTTTTGGCTACGTTGGGTCTTCGTTGCTGCATGTGGGCTTTCTCTAGTTGAGCGAGCTGGGGCTACTCTTCATTGTGTTGCACAGGCTTGTTATTGCGGTGGCTTCTCTTGCTGTGGAGCATGGGCTCTAGGCACGTGGGCTTCAGTAGTTGTGGCATGCGGGCTCAGCAGTTTTCGTTCGCGGGCTCTAGAGCGCAGGTTCAATTATTGTGACGCACGGGATTAATTGCTCCGCGGCATGTGGGATCTTCCCAGACCAGGGCTCGAACACATGTCCCCTGCATTGGCAGGTGGATTTTTAACCACTGCGCCACCAGGAAAGTCCCTCTCATGTCTGTTCTTAATTGGGGAATTTATTCAGTTTCTAAATTTTGTGCAATAAATAATATTGGATTCCAATTCTCTCTACCATCCAGGTGGCCATGGACTTATTCATCTTTTTATTTTTATTATTTCATCTCCTCTTAAGCCTCAGTAGCTTTTATCTGTATGATGGGGAGGACACTACCCCTCTCCTATGGGAGGACCACAGACTAAATGAAATGATGTGGAACACTTACTATGTGCCTGACATTGTTATTAACACTATCTTTGTACATAAATCCTTTAACACATCCCAGATTCTTACCTTGGTGTGGATACCTAGAGTCTAATTACACTGTCAATGTATATGAACATTTTCACTGCTCTCAACAGATGTTGACAAGTGGCTTTTCAGAAAGACTGTACCGATTTATACTTCTACCAATTTATGTGAGTACCTGCCGCAAGATGCTTTCACAAGAACTATTATAACTGTATATAAATTTAATTAGCAGCTTAATATAAACACACACTTCTTTTACCAGATGGAATCCTAGTTATGGTACCAACTTGTCATATGACTTAAATTGACTTTGCCTCAGTTTCTCCATCTGTGAAATGGAGACAAATTTGTGGGTTGGAAAGGGAGAAATATAATTGGGCTAATCAAGAAGCATGGTGCTTTTGAAAAGATAGGATGCTCAGGGCCATGTGATTTTTACCACATGATGTATTCAGAATATCCCAACCAAAATCAAGTACGCATTGAAAGAGAATTGCAAGCATAATTCGGCTGATAAACACTGCCAGGAAGGCAGCCTTGTTTCTTCCCGAGCAGCTGGCTTATCTGAATTGCTTATGCTGTACAGTAGCCTTGCAATTATGAAGTGTGGGCCAATGCACTTTCTTCTTACAAAATCATCTCCACGTTCATCTGCTTAGTCATTAAGTTTTATAGTGGAAGTTGAATGCCTAATGAAATTGCAGATTTGAACTGCTTTATGGCCTCTAAGAAAATCTCATTTACCACAGAGTGGCTATGAAAAGATGTGAATGACAGATGCAAGTGTACAGCGTTATTATAAATGAAAGAGGGAAGTTAGCTCCAAGGATACGCAGAACAACAAAGCTGGTATTGTTTTTCACCAGTTCCTCCTCCACTTCATCACTTCTTCCATCCTTTCATCTGTCCCTCCATTCTTCATTCATCCGCTCAAGAGTCATTGACTAAACACCAACTGAAGTAACCAGGACATGGGCTGTTTTTACAAAGATGCTATAATATAGATGGGGAAACTGAAAAAGCCACAAACACGACAAGGCAATGTTAAATACACCACTTGTACTAATAAACTTATTTGGAAGTTTTATAGAGTGTGGTGATTGTAGAGTGGGAATCCTCTCATACAAGGTTGAAAAGGGGCAAGATATGGCAGGAAATGCTTATGGGATCTGAAGTTTTGTGTGGCACTAATTAAACTTAGTGGCTTCTAAATAGGCCAGAGTAATAAGTGGGTCAGTAAATAGCCTGAAAGATTGATGTCCTGGGCCAGTTTACATTAGCTGAGCATTAACTTTTACAGGTTCTCTTTCTCTGTGTGTGTGTGTGTGTGTGTGTGTGTGTGTGTGTGTGTGTGTGTGTGTGTGTGTGTTTCTATCTCTAATAAATAAAAAGACACAGATTTTTGGTTTGCGGTTACCATGAGGTTTTTCTATAGCAGTCTAAATATATACATGATTGTTTTGAGTTGCTTATCTCTTAATTTCAAGTGCATTTCTGTAAACTGGTAGGTTTGATTTTGATCCTCAAAAAACTACTAAACAGCACAATTAAACAGGTGTTTATGAGCATATAAAAAGTCAGGAATAAAAAGGCAGACTACAAAAGCATCCTGAAGGTTACATTCTGTTAGATCGAATGTTTTGATCATTACTTGGTTTTAGGAACATCATGGGCAGTGTGCACGCTACTATGTTGATTTCAACCAACCATATGACAAAGTTCTTTTGGAGAAAGGACAGATAGATGCATGAGGGAATTCTCAGCTTCTGACATCACTACATAGACAGTGGTGATGAGGCGATCAATGTCAAGGGCAAGGAACAGCTAGTTGGTTCACAACATCCTCAGTCTCAGTCGATAATCTTTTACTAACAATTTGGATAAGATGAATGGTAGCACGATCACATGGAGGCTTCTCACTTGCCTCTCCAGATCCGCTACCCACTGTCTTCACCTTTCTTCACGTCACACCAAGCCCTGGAGAGCTGAGCTTTAATGTCATCAACGGGCTCCCTTGCCCTCTGGCTTCGAGTTGGTATCAATCGATGTGGGGAGGCAGCAGGACAAGAGGGGGGTTGACATGTTCATTTTACCACCTCCCCACCTGCGGGGAGAACCTGTGCTGCCTCTGTTCCTCAGCTAAAGACAATAGCTTCCGTCTGGGTCGGAAGACCTACTCAATCAGTAGCTGACGCCCTCCCTCACCTCTACAAGCCCAGGGATGGTAATGTCCTCAGAACCCCCATTGCTAGTCCAGCAAATAATGCTATCCCTGTGGGTTCCCCTTACCGCTGCCCTCATCTTTGTAAAACACCCCTTGATCCAGGGACAACTTCCCTGGGAGAACGCATGGCGCGCCTCAGGCTGGTGCGACGTCATGCTGGCCTCTGCCCCGCATCCGTACCCCTCCCTCCCCACGGCCTGAGTGAGCCAGAGCCCCCTAATGAGCTGCTAAGTTAACCCCGTCCTGTGTGAGTGAAGAACACACGCCCTCAGAAGACCTACACGCAGAGGCGGGGCCAAATCCAAAGCTGAACCCTGGGAGCTGTGCGAACAAAAAAGAGAAAGGGAAATTTCTCCCAGCAGCCTCAGAAGCAGCAGATGAAATCTCCACAATCAACTTGATGTACCTGCATCTGTGGAATACCTGAATAGACAACGAATCATCCCAAATTGAGGAGGTGGACTTTGGGAACAACGGTATATATACATTTTTTCCCTTTTTCTCTTTTTGTGAGTCTGTATGTGTATGCTTCTGTGTGTGATTTTGTCTGTATAGCTTTGCTTTTACCATGTGTCCTAGGGTTGTCTGTCATTTTTTGTTTTTTGTTTTAGTATAGTTTTTAGCACGTGTTATCATTGGTGGATTTATTTTTTGGTTTCATTGCTCTCTTCTTTCTTTCCTTTTTCTTTTCATTATTTAAAAAATTCTTCTAATAATTATTTTTTATTTTAATAAATTTATTTAATCTTCTTTCACTTCATTTTATTTTATTTTATCTTCTTCCTTCTTTCTTTTTCTTCTCCCTTTTACTCTGAGCCGTGTGGATGACAGGCTCTTGGTGCTCCAGCCAGGCATTGTGGTTGTGCCTCTGAGGCGGGAGAGACTAGTTCAGGAAATTGGTACACAAGAGACCTCCCAGCTCCACATAATATCAAATGGCGAAAATATCCCAGAGATCTCCATCTCAACACCAAGACCCAGTACCACTCAATGACCAGCAAGCTACAGTGCTGGACACCCTATGCCAAACAACTAGCAAGACAGGAACAAAACCTGATCCATTAGCAGAGAGGCTGCCTAAAATCATAATAAGGCCACAGACACCACAAAACACACCACCAGACGTGGACCTGCCCACCAGAGAGACAAGATCCAGCCTCATCCACCAGAACACAGGCACTACTCCCCCTCCACCAGGAAGCCTACACAACCCAATGAACCAATGTTAGCCACTGGGGACAGACATCAAAAACTACAGGAACTACGAACCTGCAGGCTGCAAAAAGGAGACCCCAAACACAGTAGGTGTTAAGCAAAATGAGAAGACAGAGAAACACACAGAAGACGAAGGAGCAAGGTAAAAACCCACCAGACTGAACAAATGAAGAGGAAATAGGCAGTCTACCTGAAAAAGAATTTAGAATAATGACAGTAAAGATGATCCAAAATCGTGGAACTAGAATGGAGAAAATACAAGAAACGATTAACAAGGACCTAGAAGAACTAAAGAGGAAACAACCGTGATGAACAACACAATAAATGAAATTAAAAATTCTCTAGAAGGGACCAATAGCAGAATAACTGAGGCAGAAGAATGGATAAGTGACCTGGAAGATAAAATAGTGGAAATAACTACTGCAGAGCAAAATAAAGAAAAAAGAATGAAAAGAATTGAGGACAGACTCAGAGACCTCTGGAACAATGTTAAAAGCACCAACACTCAAATTATAGGGGTCCCAGTAGAAGAAGAGAAAAAGAAAGGGATTGAGAAAATATTTGAAGAGATTATAGTTGAAAACTTCCCTAATATGGGAAAGGAAAGAGTTAATCAACTGCAGGAAGCACAGAGGGTCCCATACAGGATGAATCCAAGGAGAAACACGCGAAGACACACATTAATCAGACTATCAAAAATTAAATGCAAAGAAAACATATTAAAAGAAGTAAGGGGAAAACAACAACACACAGGGAATCCCCATAAGGTTAACAGCTGATCTTGCAGCAGAAACTCTGCAAGCCAGAAGGGACTGGCAGGACATATTTAAAGTGATGATGGAGAAAAATCTACAACCAAGATTACTCTACCCAGCAAGGATCTCATTCACATTTGATGGAGAAATTACAACCTTTACAGACAAGAAAAAGCAAAGAGAATTCAGCACCACCAAACCAGCTTTACAACAAATGTTAAAGGAACTTCTCTAGGCAGGAAACACAAGAGAAGGAAAAGACCTACAAGAACAAGCCCAAAACAATTAAGAAACTGGTAATAGGAACATACATATCAATAATTACCTTAAATGTAAATGGATTAAATGCTCCCACCGAAAGACATAGACTGGCTGAAAGACAACAAGACCCATATATATGCTGTGTACAAGAGACCCACTTCAGACCTAGGGAAACACACACACTGAAAGTGACAGGATAGAAAAAGATATTCTATGCAAATGGAAATCAAAAGAAAGCTGGAGTAGCAATACAGACATCAGACAAAATAGACTTTAAAATAAACACCATTACAAGAGACAAAGAAGGACATTACATAATGATAAAGGGATCAATCCAAGAAGAAGATATAACAATTGTAAATATTTATGTACCCAACATAGGAGCACCTCAATACATAAGGCAAATACTCACAGCCATAAAAGGGGAAATCGACAGTAACACAATCAGAGTAGGGGACTTTAAGATCCCACTTTCACCAATGGACAGATCATCCAAAATGAAAATCAATAACGAAACACAAGCTTTAAATGATACATTAAACAAGATGGACTTAATTGATATTTATAGGACATTCCAGCCAAAAACAACAGAATACACATTCTTCTCAAGTGCTCATGGAACATTCTCCAGGATGGATCATATCTTGGGTCACAAATCAAGCCTTTGTAAATTTAAGAAAATTGAAATCATATTAAGTATACTTGCTGACCACAACACTATGAGACAAGATATCAATTACAGGAAAAAAAATCTGTGAAAAGTACAAGCACATGGAGCATAAGCAATACACTGCTTAATAACCAAGAGATCACTGAAGAAATCAAAGAGGAAATCAAAAAATACCTAGAAACAAATGACAATGAAAACATGACGACCAAAAACCTGTGGGATGCAGCAAAAGCAGTTCTAAGAGGGAAGTTTATAGCAATACAATCCTACCTTAAGAACCAAGAAACATCTCTCATAAACAAGCTAACCTTACACCTAAAACAATTAGAGAAAGAAGAACAAAAATACCCCAAAGTTACCAGAAGGAAAGAAATCATAAAGATCAGATCAGAAATAAATGAAAAAGAAATGAAGGAAATGAGAGCAAAGATCAATAAAACTAAAAGCTGGTTCTTTGAGAAGATAAACAAAATTGATAAACCATTAGCCAGACTCATCAAGAAAAGAAGGGAGAAGACACAAATCAATAGAATTAGAAAAGAAAAAGGAGAAGTAACAACTGACACTGCAGAAATACAAAGGATCATAAGAGATTACTACAAGCAACTCAATGCCAATAAAATGGACAACCTGGAAGAAATGGACAAATTCTTAGAAATGCACTACCTTCCGAGACTGAACCAGGAAGAAAGAGAAAATATGAACAGACCAATCACAGCACTGAAATTGAAACTGTGATTAAAAATCTTCCAATAAACAAAAGCCCAAGACCAGAGGTCTTCACAGGCGAATTCTATCAAATATTAAGAGAAGAGCTAACAGCTATCCTTCTCAAACTCTTCCTAAATATAGCAGGGGGAGGAGCACTCCCAAACCCATTCTACAAGGCCACCATCATTCTGATACCAAAACCAGACTAAGATGTCACAAAGAAAGAAAACTACAGGCCAATATCACTGATGAACATAGATGCAAAAATCCTCAACAAAATACTAGCAAACAGAATCCAACAGCACATTAAAAGGATCATACACCATGATCAAGTGGGGTTTATCCCAGGAATGCAAGGATTGTTCAATATACACAAATCAATCAATGTGATACACCATATTAACAAATTGAGGGAGAAAAAGCACATGATCATCTCAATCGAGGCAGAGAAAGCTTTTGACAAAATTCAACACCCATTTATGGTAAAAACCCTCTGGAAAGTAGGCATACACGGAAGTTTCCTCAACATAATAAAGACCATATATGACAAGCCCACAGCCATTATCGTCTTCAATGGTGAAAAACTGAAACCATTTCCACTAAGATCAGGAACAAGACAAGGTTGCCCACTCTCACCACTCTTATTCAACATAGTTTTGGAAGTTTTAGCCACAGCAATCAGAGAAGAAAAAGAAAGAAAAGGAATCCAAATCGGAAAAGAAGAAGTAAAGCTGTCACTGTTTGCAGATGACATGATACTATACATAGAGAATCCTAAAGATGCTACCAGAGAACTACTAGAGCTAATCAGTGAATTTGGTAAAGTAGCAGGATACAAAATTAATGCACAGAAATCTCTGGCATTCCTATATACTAATGATGAAAAATCTGAAAGTGAAATTAAGAAAACACTCCCATTTACCATTGCAACAAAAAGAATAAAATATCTAGGAATAAACCTACCTAAGGAGACAAAAGACCTGTATGCAGAAAATTATAAGACACTGATGAAAGAAATTAAAGATGATACAAACAGATGGAGAGATATACCATGTTCTTGGATTGGAAGAATCAACATTCTGAAAATGACTCTACTTCCCAAAGCAATCTACAGATTCAGTGCAATCCCTATCAAACTGCCAATGGCATTTTTCACAGACCTAGAACAAAAAATTTCACAATTTTTATGGAAACACAAAAGACCCCGAATAGCCAAAGCAACCTTGGGAAAGAAAAACGGAGCTGGAGGAATCAGGCTCCCTGACTTCAGACTATACTACAAAGCTACAGTAATCAAGACAGTATGGTACTGGCACAAAAACAGAAAGATAGATCAATGGAACAGGATATAAAGCCGAGAGATAAACCCATGCACATATGGTCACCTTATCTTTTTTTTTCTGTACGCGGGCCTCTCACTGTTGTGGCCTCTCCCGTTGCTGAGCACAGGCTCCGGACACACAGGCTCAGCGGCCATGGCTCATGGGCCTAGCCACTGCGCGGCATGTGGGATCTTCCCAGATCGGGGCATGAACCTGTGTCCCCTGCATCAGCAGGCAGACTCAACCACTGCACCGCCAAGGAAGCCCTGGTCACCTTATCTTTGATAAAGGAGGCAAGAATAAACAGTGGAAAAAAGACAACCTCTTCAAAAAGCGGTGCTGGGAAAACTGGACAGGTACATGTAAAAGTATGAAATTAGAACACTCCCTAACAGCATACACAAAAATAAACTCAAAATGGAGTAAAGACCTAAATGTAAGGCCAGAAACTGTCAAACTCTTAGAGGAAAACATAGGCAGAACACTCCATGACATAAATCACAGCAAGGTCCTTTTTGACCCACATCCTAGAGAAATGGAAATAAAAACAAAAGTTAACAAATGGGACCTAATGAAACTTAAAAGCTTTTGCACAGCAAAGGAAACCATAAAAAAGACGAAAAGACAGCCCTCAGAATGGGAGAAAATATTTGCAAATGAAGCAACTGACAAAGAATTAATCTCCAAAATTTATAAGCAGCTCATGCAGCTCAATATCAAAAAAACAGACAACCCAATCCAAAAATGGGCAGAAGACCTACATAGACATTTCTCCAAAGAAGATATACAGATTGCCAACAAACACATGAAAGAATGCTCAACATCATTAATCATTAGAGAAATGCAAATCAAAACTACAATGAGATATCATCTCACACCGGTCAGAATGGCCATCATCAAAAACTCTACAAACAATAAATGCTGGAGAGGGTGTGGAGAAAAGGGAACCCTCTTGCACTGTTGGTGGGAATGTAAATTGATACAGCCACTATGGAGAACAGTATGCAGGTTCCTTCAAAAACTGAAAATGGAACTACCATATGACCCAGCAATCCCACCACTGGGCATATACCCCGAGAATACCATAATTCAAAAAGAGTCATGCACCAAAATGTTCATTGCAGCTCTATTTACAATAGCCCGGAGATGGAAACAGCCTAAGTGTCCATCATTGGATGAATGGATAAAGAAGATGTGGCACATATATACAATGGAATATTACTCAGCCATAAAATGAAATGAAATTGAGCTTTTTGTAATGAGGTGGATGGACCTAGAGTCTGTCATACTGAGTGAAGTAAGTCAGAAAGAGAAAGACAAATACCGTATGCTAACACATATATATATGGAATCAAAAAAAAAAAAGATCATGAAGAATCTAGGAGCAAGACAGGAATAAAGACACAAACCTACTAGAGAATGGACTTGAGGATACGGGGAGAAGGAAGGGTAAGCTGAGACAAAGTGAGAGAGTGACGTGGACATATATACACTACCAGAAGCAGCCGCACAGCACGGGGAGATCAGCTCGGTGCTTTGTGACCACCTAGAGGGGTGGGATAGAGAGGGTGGGAGGGAGGGAGATGCAAGAAGGAAGAGATATGGGGACATATGTATAACTGATTCACTTTGTTATAAAGCACAAACTAACAAACCATTGTAAAGCAATTATACTCCAATAAAGATGTTAAAAAATAATAATAATACAGATTTAGAGTAAAAGTAATGAGAGCTGTATTTTATTCTGCACAGTTAGGAAGGGCTGTAAGGTGTTTGGTTTTAGGTTTTTAAAGACTAAAAGATTAGTGAAAGTCTGTTAGTAAGAGTACTCGGAAATTAACCAGAAGACTTGGCCAGGAAGGAAGGAGACACTGAAAATAAAGTCAGTCACCCCCTAACATGTGAGGCTAAATATCACTTATATGTGGAAGCTTAAAAAAAAAAAAAGAAACAAATGAACTTATATATCCGAAAGAAATGAACTTATATATCCGAAAGAAAACTAGACTCACAAACATAGAAAACAAATTTATGGTTACCAAAGGGGAAAGGAGGCGAGGGATAAATTAGGAGTTTGGGATTAGCGGATACAAACTAATATCTATACAATAGATAACCAACAAGGACCTACTATATAGCACAAGGAACTGTACTCAATATTTTGTAATTGCGTATAATGGGAAAGAATCTGAAAAAATAGATATATATGTATGCATAACGGAATCACTTTACTCTACACCTGAAACGAACACGACATTGTAAATCAACTATACTTCAATTAAAAAAAAATTAGAACAAGTGGATAGAGGTTGTAGGTAGACAGAGTTTCACTGCACACAATAAATAGCATATTTACAATCATAACTGTCCATTTGTTATGAAATTCTAAACTCCTTGCTTCTAGAATTAAGTAGGAGCTGAAAAGTCCTGTGTCAGTGATGGAGAAGAAGGAATTTCCACACTGATAATAAAGAAGGGACAGACCACTTTCCAAAGCCATTCCCTGATTCATCTGCCACACACACAACTTTCACTGCCAGTTCCTGTTTTACAAAACAGTACCTGGCTCCATGTTTTCCACTGTGTCCATTAAAAACTCTGCCTGGTTCTCAGTGGCTCTCGTGGTCACATGTACAGAATGAATCGCTTTTGCCACAAATTCACAATATGTATCTTTAAAAGTAGAATGATCTGTCTCTTGACTCAGCGGCACACCAAGGTTTTCAGAGTTAGTACTGGTAAAATAAGTCCTTTGAGCCTTGCTTTTCTAAACATAATATTCATCAGCTTTGCCTTATCGTAACCACACTATCATGGGCAACATTTTGTGCTAAAATTGGGGACTTTCCATCTCTTATGCCCTCCCCACTGTATCTTTTTACATGGGGTCAACATCATTCATCATTTGTCTAACAAATATTTATTTTTCTATAAAGGCACCATGCTAAAGGATTGGGGTCTAAAAATAAAACATGATTCCATGTCTCATCGTGCTTAGATAGAGTGGCAAAGACACACAGGAAAGTAAGTCCTTACGATCCAACATAAATGCTGGAGCAGAGCACAGAGAGGGTAACATGGCTGAGGTCCGGGGGAGCTGAGAAGGGAAGGGAAGGGGTCACCAATAATGGAAAAGGCAATGTCAGTTTGGAGACAAGAATAGAAGCACAGCAGAGGCAGGAAGGGAAGGATGTGCCCCTCTGAGAAAACCAGAACTCCTTCACAGACCTAAAAGCACAGAATTCAATGGGGTCTACAAGGAGTTTTGAAGAGCTCCAGCTCTGTTGAAGGAGGCAATAGAAGAGGCTGAGAGGGAACAGGGTTTAAATCTCAGGGTTCTGCATGCTGTGAAAAGGAGGTCAGACTTTATCTGAATCCTCCTTTGCCACACAAGGAACAGGACTCATTCAGAGGAAGAGGAATCTGCGACATGGATTTTTAAGAGAAATTGTTTTTACTTGAAATTATGGTTTTAGATGGGGACGGTGATGCATGGCTCAGGATGGAGCCCAGATATTCTGAATCGCAAGAGGTCAACACCTGGCTCAACACAGCTGTCCTTCTAGCCCCTGTGGCAAAGTTGCACTCGCAAGGGACATGCAACATCTTCTATTTCAAGTCCAAAGGGACTTGATTCAGAGAGGCCATACGAGGAGAAAAATCCTTCTGGACAAGAACACTCAAGGGACACATTGCTGCAAATCTCACCCACTGGAACAGATTCTGGAGCAGTGGGGTGGAGCTGTCTGCCAGGCAGGAAGTTCGGAGCATTATTGCTGAGGCCGTGTGCGGACACAGCTGTGCACACTTGTATTGCCAGCAAAGCAGTGACAAAGCCACCAGTCTTCTCGACGCTGGAGAATGATCCCTGATTGCTTGGGGAATAGAGATAGAAAAACACGTGGCAGATATTTTAGGCCCTTGGCCTTTGAGGAATTATCTTTAGTGCTCTGTGAGGTTATTCTTGGGGAAATGCTAACCTTGCATTGCATGGTCTGAATATGCCTGTCACTTAGGAAGATGGGGAGGGGGGGATGGGCAGAAGATCTGGGACCAAAGATTGGTCCTGGAAAGCAGCTCCTCAGTTTTTCATGCCTGTCTTTCTCTTTTCCCTCCCTTCCCCCAACTTCTTTCTAGCATCAAACGTAGGAGAAGGTGAGAAAGGAGAAAGGTGCATTCCTTTACATGATAAGCTTCAGCGAAGTGAGTCAGATATTTTAGAGCCTAATTTCATTCTGGATGGTGCTCTGTGCTTAAAACGGTAAAGAGTAGAACCCTATGCTTCCACGTGCTATTTGCATCTCCTCGGAGTCTGAGAGACCATGGGATCAATCCTTACACGGCCTGCCCAGGTCTGCAAAGCTGGCCTAAGAGATGAGCCCCAGGGATTTCCAGCCCCGCCCCCCCCCGGCCCAAGAGAATCTGAGAGCTGGTGCCTGATATCTGCACACAGAGTTCTTCCAAACGCTAATTACCACATACATTTTCATTAGAATACTTTCGTCTGTCCATGTTCTAGTCCTTCTCTCCTTGATGGCTCAGATATCTCTGAATCACTTCAGCGTCCTTATTTATAAGGTTTCTCCCACCATCAATGATATTTACCAGGCAAACAGTCATTGACACATTCAGAATAGTTAAGTGCTGCTGTATTATTCCTTCACTCACCCAGGCTCTCCACTTTCCCCTCTATGTCTGCCCTTTTCAGTTTAAAGATCATTCCCCTTCACAGTGTGGCCATAAGGAGTTAGAAACAAAATAAGAGATAGAGATTTCTGTTTTCTCTTCATTGGCTCCAAACCTCTGGCCTATCACTTGCACTAGACTGCAAGCCACCTAGAGGCAGGCAGGGAAGGTGACCTTCTCATTTTAGGGTCCCACACTGTACCTGGAGCATCCTGTGAGCCTGGTAAATGTTCTACTGAAGAGAAAAAGGTCTTCTGTCTCCCCATGTGGCGAACACATCCTGGGTGACCCCGAGTAAGTCACATCCTTGTGGAATCCCATCTCCTGAGAGTGGGTACAAACTGTGACCTACTTCTGACCAATAGAATAGGGCAAAAGTGATGGGATGTCACTCATGTGATGGTGTCACTTCATATGGCAAAACACAGGGACTTTTCAGATGCAGTTAAGGTCCCTAATCAGTTGACTTTAAGTTAATCAAAAGAAATATCACCCAGGATGGGCCTGACCTAAACCATGGAGTCCTTTATAAGAGGGTTTATAAGAGGGTCTTCCCTGAGCTCAGAGACTCAAAGCAACAGAACCTCTCTCTCTCTCTCTTTCTCTCTCTCTCTCTGGCCCTGAAAAAGTAAACCTTCATGAGGTCCACAAATGCAAGGAGTGGACTCTGTCAACAACCACATGAGTTTCAAGGAGGACCCCAGCCTCAGATGAGATCACAGCCCAGCCAACATCTTGACTGCAGTTTGTGAGACCCCGAGTGGAGGGCCCAGCTCAGCTATGCCAAAACTGCTAACATGGAAACTGTGAGACAGAAAATGAGGGTGTGAAGTACATTTTTGTACCATCATAGAAAACGCATACAATGAACATAAATAAAATTGCCCTTTGTGGTTGTCATCGGACTTCTTTGCAAACCTTAACTCGTTTTGGTACAGATTCTTCCTGACATAATTTTGAGAAAGTTCTGTCTTTGGTTATTCTGCTTCCTTTTTCCTATGATACATGTGATTTTAAAAATTGTGTTCACTGGGGCACTCCCTGGATGACCAGGTCAGGTGGGTTCTTTGGAACCCAGGCCTGCTATTTCCTTGCTGAAATAAAAAACAGCGACACAAGCAGAATTTCATCTTTGAAAGATGACTTTCTTCAGCTCTCCTCTTCCTCAGGAGTTTTGTGGCACAGATTCAAGGAGCCTTTGAAACTTCGAAAAATGTATCACACAGGGTTGTTGTGAAGACAAACCAAAATACAGAACATTAGAACGCCTGCTGTCACTTTACTGAGTTTAACATTTTATAAACTCCTTTGTGAGCATAATTAGAGCCTCTAAATGATCCCATGAAATGGGAAGATAAGGTATCCTGGGTTGTTTCTGGAGAGGTCCTCGACTTATAGATGAAGAAACTGAACCCTTATGGGTTAAGGATGTTTGCCAAGGTCGCACAGCTCGTAAGTAACAGAGGTAGATGAACTCAAGAGAGTCAACCCCAAATATCAACTTCTTTACACTCCCTTGCAGACTCTAGCAAGTGTCTCTTATACCACATGCTCAAACTCAAAGTGGACCCTCTGATCACCTGCCTGGTGTTCTTGGTGTTGCAGAATCTGAGACATCACTTCAGACCCCAGGGACCTCTGGGAGGTGGAAACCAGCAACGTGCATTTTAACAAACTGCCTCTTCTCACCTCCTAAAGATGGAGCCTCACTGCTGTAAGATAATGGCCACGTTTCCTTAGGTTTCCATCTTCTCCTTCTCCTTCACAAGTCAGTTCCTTCTTGCGATCAAAATTAAGCCCAAAGTCGCCCTGTGTTCATTGTCTCCTCCACCTGTTGGGGGATGTGACTGTCAGGAAGCTGGGCTGGTGACAAGGTCATCTATGACTAGGAAGTCTTTAGCAGATGCCTGGGTGATAGAGGCTCTTTAACACTCCACTATTACCTCCAAAACAACGCAGAAATTCATATAAGAACTGCAACCCCCTCTGTTCTTCTTGCTTCAGAACATGGTGGCGCAGTAAAGAATTTTCTTCTAGGAAGGACTTAGAGAAAGGTGAGCTGGGGGGAGACGGATGCCAGAGCGCACATACATCTCCTAAACTTTGCCCCGTAAGTGTGACCAGACCACACAGGGATGAGGGAAGACGCTCATCAGTTTGGTTTAGTGATGGGTCAATGAATCTAGAGTCAAAGGTGTGGGTTTGAATGTCAGGTGCTGTTTACAAGCCAATCATTTTATGTTCCTTTTCGCAGCCTTATTTCCTCCATCTTTCACATATGGAAAACTACAATTGGCCCGATTTACCTCATGGGAGTGACATGAGGAAAAACTAAAGTAAAATGAAATAATGTGGATCCTATATTTATATTTCATATAAAAGTGAAATGCCATCCACAAGTGATAGGGACATGGCTACTTTTTTCCATGGCTGTATAGGGAAACCTGGCACAGCTCAGACATAAGCAAGGTACTGGACAATCATTTTCTGCTCCTGGATTGACTGACTGAAATATGTTACTTTGGAAGTATGAAAAAAGTACTCAGGGAGATTCCTTGCTTGGGGCTAATCCTGGAGAGTGAAAGCCTAAGAGAATATTCTATAGTCCAGAGACAACTGCATGGGAAAATGGGTTGCAGGAGCCCACAAGTGCTCTGTCCTTGAGTAAGAGTGTGGCTTTAGAAAGACAGAGGGAGTGCTGTGTTCATGGCCTCAGGAAGAAAACTCAGAGGGGCAGGGAAGTAGGGAGACAGGGGATGCTAGAATCCTGGGGAACAGGATGCCATAGGGAGCATTTTCATTCCTTCACCTGTCGACTCATTCACTCACTTATTCACTCAACAAACATTTACTGAACAATTCCCATGTGCCAGGAATCATGTGAGGTGCTAAGGATATAAAGATGAAAACGTGGTTTCTAGTCTCAAAGAAATTTCTGCTGTAAGGAGACAAATTAATCTCACATATTTAGTATAGAACATGGTAGGTGCTGGGATAGAAATACATACAGAGAGCTAAAGAGGCAAGGAGGAGGGTCCCTTAACTCAGTTTGGGAAACAAACAATGTTTCTCAGAGGAACTGATACTTAAGAAGAATCTTGAAGGACGAGTAAGAATTACCTAGGGAAGGAAGTGGGTAAAAGTGAACTAGGAAGAAGGTACAAAGAAAGATGCAACACAGAATGAGAGATGAAAGGACCATTTGTGGATAATGCAAGTAAAGATACACATATGACTGGACAGAAAGACGTGTAAGAGAAGGTGGGAATCAAACAAGTTAGAGAGATGTGCCCAGGACATATCATGAATGATCTTCTACGACATACCACAGAGTTTTGATTTTATCCTAGAAACACTGGGAGCCACTGAAAAAGTCTAAGTGGGAGAATGTCATGATCAAATTTGCTACAAAAGTACTAAAAATAGAACTACCATACGACCCAGCACTCCCACTACTGGGCATATACCCAGAGAAAACCATAATTCAAGAGTCATGTACCATAATGTTCATTGCAGCTCTATTTACAATAGCCAGGACATGGAAGCAACCTAAGTGTCCATCGACAGATGAATGGATAAAGAAGATGTGGCACATATATACAATGGAATATTACTCAGCCATAAAAAGAAACGAAATTGAGTTATTTGTCATGAGGTGGATGGACCTAGAGTCTGTCATACAGAGTGAAGTATGTCAGAAAGAGGAAAACAAATACCGTATGCTAATACATATATATGGAATCTAAAAAAACTGGTTCTGAAGAACCTAGGGACAGGACAGGAATAAAGACGCAGATGTAGAGAATGAACTTGAGGACACTGGGAGGGGCAAGTGTAAGTTGGGACGAAGTGAGATGGTGGTATGGACATATATACACTACCAAATACAAAATAGATGGCTAATGGGAAGAAGCCACATAGCACAGGGAGATCAGCTCGGTGCTTTGTGACCACCTAGAGGGGTGGGATAGGGAGGGTGGGAGGGAGATGCAAGAGGGAGGAGATATGGGGATATATGTATATGTATAGCTGATTCACTTTGTTATAAAGCAGAAGCTAACACACCATTGTAAAGCAATTATATTCCAATAGAGATGTTTTAAAAATTTTGCTACAAAAGTAAATATCTCTTACTTAAAGATTTTGTCCACTAAATAACCTTTATACTACTCACACTTGGGAGGGCTGTGACCCACGAAAAAATGAAAAAATGGGTTCACAGTGAAGTCAGAGGTAGGAATTCAAAGAGTCATACAGGACAACCTTACATCAGCTCAACCAAGATGAACATGGTACCTGTAATTACAGTTAGGGTTGGAAGACCATCTGCTTACTGAACCTTCCCACCTTTAAAAGCTCCTAGAATATAGTAGGGCCTTACTAACTGCTTGAACAGTAGATGAGTGAGTATCTGCATCTTCGAGTTTATGATAGTGTTTCTAGTTGGATAGTTTCATTAAAATATACCTAAACGTGCCTCAGTGACAATGACAGATGAAACAATAGGATGGAACGGGTGGTGTGGCTCATACCCTCGAGCATCACGTTGCTAACTGTCATTATTCAATGTCTGCGCTGCCACAATTGCACAAATGTCATAGGTGAATATTCTGGAAACAATGTGTGCCAAATGTTTTGAAATAGAGCTATGAAAACAACCGAAGAAATATTCTCCAGTGAAATAGAGAAAGCATGTGCTATAAAACAAGAGTGAAATAAGAAGTACTATTAGAGTTCTATTTCTAGAAGACATATTAACATTAAAAGAATGAATACTGAAAAGCCAAAGAGGCCTTCCAGGAATTCCAGCAAGTACAGACAGTGAGAAACATTCCATTGAAGCCAAGTAGTTTTGTAATTACAATAGTTTCATGTGTTCCTCTAGAGCCATGACTTTTGCTCTGAACATCTGTCCTTCTTTTCCATCAGCTATAAGATGTTTCTAGCACACTGTATCCCACACTGCCAGCACTAATCTTTTGCCTTCCCTCCACCAACGCCTACTGATCTTCTTGTGATCTTTATTTCAACAGGTTTCACCATCATCCAGTCACCCAACCCGGAAACTCTGTATTTATACTGAAATCTTTTCTCCTCTTGATATGCAAACCCCAGTTACCAATCTGTATGATTCTGACTTCTAAATATGTTTCAAATTTGTTGCCTCTTCCGTTTTCTCGTAGTACAATGCCTGCCTCAGATGAGGGTCTTAGCAACGCTCATCTAGATGACTAATTGTCTTAGTCAATTAAGCGATCTCTCTGTGTCTACAGTCTCTCCCTTCCTAGTTATCCACCACACTGCCACTAAAAATGACCTTTAAGAATGAAAACGTGTATATGTCACTGTCCAGCCTTAAAACCATTCAGCTACTCTCCATGACATGAGCCTGGTATACAAGTAGGGTGATCATTTCACCCTGTTTATCCAATCTTGGCCATCGTTCCAGCATCATTATTAAATAACTCTCTTTCAATATCAAAAGTTCCCCAATTTGGGGACTTCCCTGGTGGTCCAGTGGTTAAGAATCCGCCTTCCAATGCAGGGGACACGGGTTCGATGTGCCCTGGTCAGGGAACTAAGATCCCACATGCCACGGGGCAGCTAAGCCTGTGTGCCACAACTACTGAGCCTGTGTATTGCAACTACAGAGGCTGCACACTCTGGAGCCCATGCACCACAACTAGAGAGAAGCCTGTGCACCGCAACGAAAGATTCTGCATGCCACAACTGAGACCTGATGCAGCCAAAAATAAACTAAAAATAAATATTAAAAAAAATTTTTTTAAGTTCCCCAATTTGAATAATATATTATTAGATAACTTTGTTAATGATGTTTTCCATGATCTAGTCTCCACCAACTTTTTTTGCTGTCTGACTGGTGGATACCTTTTCATCCTCCTAAGTCACTTGCTTCAATGGGACTACCTGTTCTCTGACAGCTGCTCACCCAAGGTCAGAGCTTCCTCTGACCTTGCCCATGGTTCTGTTATTATACATGGATAACTTGTACACCTTATGATAGGTGGGGGATAGAGACAGTTGATACAGTTATTTCTGCAACACTAGAACCTAGTAAAGGATCAGACACACCAGTGCATCTTACAGAGCCAGATGGAACATTGCTTTGGCAGTAGCTCAAAACACCATACCTCCTAACGTCAAATCAGTCACAAAGATCTATGTACAAAACAAATGATTAAAATATGCTTTACAAACAGCACCTATGTTTTTGAATGTTTTAACACTTAAGACTAATCTGAAATCATACAACTATTCTATTTATTCATTGTTACCAATACTACTAAGAATAATGCCAAGAATTATTCCTTAAAGTGAGTTTAGCAAATATAAGGACGTATTGGTGATCAATTAAAAGTCAACTCTTTTTATAGACTATGAATCTTCGTTCAGGTTGGAGACTGTGTTTTTCCCACACTCTATAAGGTGTCTTACACGCTGTCAACACTCCATGGAGTGTAAAACAGGGGCGATAATTAGGCTTTTATGTTTGTGCTCATTATCCAGAACAAAGGGTGTACCTGGTACTAAAGCACAATGACTTCTCTCACTTGAATATTTACAGTTCTGCCAACTTGAAAAGATTATTATGTAGTGTTAATCAAAGGAAGACTTCCGCATTCTTCTCACAAGCAAAGGGTACACTTTTTAGGTAAAAATTAGCATCTACGAGTATTTGACCTTAAAAATAGAGGGAAAAAAACATTCCATGTAAATCAAGGTCACCTGAATATGGGAGCCAACTCACAGCACCTATTTTGTTGAATCCTTTATTTTTTGTGAATATTAAGTCTTAGAAGAAGCCAGGGCAATTCCAATAGTGTGTCGGGTTTGAGTCGGGTGGTCTCTGACTTAGCTTTTGCTTTCCCCCTCCCCTTCACATAGCATTCCTTGCAATCACAGAAGAGGAATTTCCTCCACTCGTGGGGTTTCCCTAGGTTATGACACTGACACCACTGTTAGGGCCAGAAGAACACACATCTTCAGTTTCCAAGGAGCAACGGTAAAGGTGGATATTCACTCGTTCTGACCAGTGTTCATACTGCAAAGGTAATGTCTTTGTGCTCTCCCTGCAGAACTAAGATCGATGCTCAGAACCTGGGGCATTAAAAAAGTCTACATAACTAGGAACCTCTTAAAGCTAATAATTATCATTCATAGCAACTAAGGCTTTTCATGAGAAGAGGACAGGTAAGCATAGCAATAATATAGGACTATTACAAAAATAATACTGGACTTGAAATTCAAAAGCCTTAGCTGGAGGTCTAGGTCTGATGATAATAATAATAGCAATAACAACAACAACAACAATAATAATAAGAGCTATCAGTTATCTAACAACAGAGTTATAGCAGCCACTGTAAGAGGCCACACGGGGGATAACTAGTCAGAGGGGCTGAGAGAGAAAGGGCCAGTGAAGCCTTCCTAGAGGAGGTCAAGTAGAAACTGACACCTGGTGAGTGAGTGAGAATTAGTGAGATGAATTTGGGAGGGAAAAGGGAAGGATCCTCCTGGAAGAAAGATGCATATGCAGAAGTATGCGCCAGTCAGCGTGATGTGCTCATAGGGTGTCCATTGTTCATTCTGTCTGAATCACAGGATTTAGGAGGGAATAAAAACATTCATTCACAAAGCAAAGCAGAGGCGAGATTAAGAAGTGTCTTGAATAGAGCAATAAAGCAATACAGAATAATTACAGAATTTTAAACAGGGGAGTGAAACGTTCAGATTGGTGTTTGGGTTGCAGATTGCTGTGAGGGCCCAAATGGGGATGGACTGGAGAGTGGCCAGGCCCCAGGTGGGAAAGCAGGTCAGAGGCAGGTGTGGTAGCAAATCTCAGTGAGAGATGAGGGATATCAGAATCAGCGAGAGATATGAAGAGGTGAAAACTCTAGGACCCAGAGGCTGGCTTGATATGTTGATGGTGCATATACTCTGGAGGAAAGGAAAGACCCTGAGGTGACACCCAGTTTTTTGGTTTTGGCAACTGAGTGAAAGGAAGGGACCCTCACTGCGATAAGATAAAAGTGAAAAGAAAACTGTTTGGGAAAAGATGAAAGTTTTATATATAAACACGTTGAGCTCGACAGGCTGAGGAGACATCTACGGGAAGTTACCTACCGAGCATACGTCTGTCGAGGCTCAGGATTCCGTGAGTCACAGCTTCAGTCCATTATTCATAAATGAAACCTTGGAAGTTGTTGCATCACCCAGGAAGGTGGTGTAGAATTGAGAGGTGACAGGATCCCGGGAGAAAAGACTAAGGAATAGCACACTATGGGAATATAACTAGGAAGAGGAACGGGCAAAGGATGCTGAGAAGGGGTAGGCAAAGAAGGAGAAGGAAACCCAAAGAGAATGTGAAATATCGAAAGCAGAGGGATAGAGTACTTTAAATAGGAAGGAGTGCTTATGAAGACACATGTTTCAAAGAAGTTAAACAAGGTAAAGACCTGGAAGTGACGACTGCGGTTTAAAACAAGATAATCATAGACGATCTTGGCAAAAATACTTTCCATGAAGACTGTAGGTCAGTAGCCAGATTACAGTGGGTTGAGGAGTGAATAAAAGTAACGCAGGAAACATGGTTCTCCTGAGAAGCTTGATGGTGAAGGGAAGGGAAGAACACAGACTTCCAGCCATGTCCATTTAATTAATGTCGCGGCAAAGATGCCATAAAAAGGGAAATGATATAGAATGAGGAGAGTGGACAATTAACAGACTAGGTCCTAAGGAGGTGAAAGTGGATGGGATTCAGAACAAAAGAGGGCAGATTAGGCTTGCACAGGGGGGCTCATCATCCCACGGTGAGAACAAAGAAGGGGAGAGGACGAGTGGAAGTGGTGATAAATTTAAGCTGAAGCCTAGGGCTGTAGAAAGTCGCAAAACTCCCCATTATACTGTTCCCTTCCCCTTTTCTCTCTTTCCTCAGTACAGTATGAATCAAAATCATTTGCTGAGAATTGAGATTCATTCATAGCATAGTGGGCTTCAAAACAATTAGATTTTTTTTTTTTTAAAGTAGCATGAGCAGAGAAAGGAGAGAACTGATTAGAAAAACAGAAGGTTTGCTGGGCAGTCCAGGGGTCCCAACTTCGTTTGGAGAGCATGAAAGCATGAATTGATAGCTCAAAATGTGAGCTTTCAAGTCCTCTCCAGTGGGTCTCCTCAGTGGGTGGGAAGCAGGGAGAAATCAGGCTTTGGGGCTGACCGCAAATCAGGCATTGAAGAGCAGGTGCATTGGAAGGGTATTGAGTAGAGGGAGATGAAGTGGTACCTCATTTCATTGTCTCCTCCTTATATTTCTACGAAAAAGGTATTCTTACGCTCATTTTTACCGAGGATGGAACTGTCACTCATTGAGGGTTATGCTCACCCAGTCTCACCCGGCTACACAGACTGAGTGGAGGGTCAGCTGGGCTTTTGGGATCAAGCCTCTGTGCCCCCCCGACGGCACTGCACTGCCTCTCTGTGCACTTCACACTACTAACCTCAACAGAAAGAAGGGGTGCATGCTCGTCCTGTTTCCATTCTAGGGCAGTTCTGCTCCCTCCATTCCACAACATAAAGCCAGGTTATACACACAAAGCATTTTAGCCCCCGGAAGAAAAGCACTCTGCTAATTTAGAGGATATATAAATGGCATCCCAAACTGCTCAGAGCAACGTTCACACAGTCATGAGCTCATTTATGATATAGGATTATGAAAACCCAATCTCTGTTTTTAGTTCCAATTGATTTTCATTTGCCTTAGCAACCGATGCTCTATGCTGGGAAAAAGAGGAACGACCTGCAGAGAGGACCCTATAAGGCTTTACGGCAGAAGCTGTAAACCTGAATCACACACTCAATCTAAGCGAAGATTTCACCCCCTTATCCCATTGGTGGTTATTTATGCCATTGAACTGAAGCTACTCTCAAAACACTGGAAAGAAGGCAAAATAATATCTTTTTATGGTCAGGTATGCAATTGTAGCTGAGGAATTTTAAATGTTTTAACAGTGCGATTCCAATTCCCTCTTTATAGACAAGAAACTCAACAAAGGCAGACATCTCCTTGTCTTTTACTTCTGAGGCTCTCGGTAAAATTCTCAGCAGCCCTAAGAGAGCTCAACTAGCTCCAAAGATAGTACATTTTGAACGCTGAACTCTTTGAAAAAGTGGGCCTATGTAAATCCAATAAATGCATTGATTTTTTTAAAGGGAAATGTATTAATGCCTTTCTTTTCAGGGTCCCAAAACATGGCCTGATCTCTAGAGGTCCAGGAGAAATGATGCAGGAAGCTGGTGCCTAGGTAAGCAGGGAGCCCTCCTTCTTCCACGCTGCCTCTTCTTGGTCTTCCTTCCTCCTTTTGCTGAGGAAAGACAGCTGGTCAGAGGCTCTGATGATGTTCTGCACATCCCACTCAGGGGCATGGACACCCAGAAGAAAGGCAGCCCCGATGGAGACCAGTAAGCCCATTACAGTCAGAACAGTCTCAAGAAATAGGAAGGGCTCAATTCCATTTAGTCCTTTGTCAGCTCCAATGACAAGCAACTCTATGCAGGAATTTCGTTACCTCTGATTCAGCCCCATGATAAATGTCTGATACAGAATTTATTGACAAAACTGCTACCAAACTGCTTATTATACCATTAAATGATGAGTGTATACACTGAAAGAAAAAGGGTCAAATGTATTTTTAAAGGCAATATGCAACTTACCCATCACTTTTATTGGAATAATCTTTAAAGCTGTTAGGTTACAAGTTTTTTTTTTTTTTTCCTCTTATACAGTACTGAGGAAACTGCTACAGTCTTTACAACATAAGACAAACAGAATTAGCATCTCTTCTTGCTGGAACTTTGTACCTTGCTAACATTGTTAGGGGGGACGCTATTGTCTGCTGAATAGAAGCTCATTATTTTACGTTAAGTATGTACAACAGACACCTATAATGAGACAATCATGGGACATGAATGTGTGAACTACTCTATCTCATGTCATCATTTTTTAAAGTTCCTCAAACTTATTAATGCCTGTAGAGGAGTCTGTATCATCTAAGACAGTCCTCTTTGATTTCTGCTCTTTCCCCACTAGACTGTTGTGACCAATTAAAATGTTTTCCTAACCATGTATTTTAGTTGGCACATGGGATTCTGTCTTATCAAAAAGGTTGGTTAGGCAGGAAGCAGTTCTTTGATACGAAAAGAAAATGATACTTCCTATTAACTTTGATGGTGAGCTAAGCTGATTTTATCCACCATCTGATGTGATATGAGATGCCCAGCACCAGCTACGGATAATCGTTTCTGAAAACGTCCATTCTGAATGCAATCAGACCTTAGTCGTGCACTGTCCAGTATAGCAGCTACCAGCCACACTGAGCTGCCACCCACTGAGCTCTTCAGATGTGACCAGTCCAAACTGAGATGTATAAGCATAAAATACACACTGGATTTCAAAGATAGAATAAAAAGAAAGTAAAGTAGCTCATCAATAATTATTATACTGATTACATATTTAAATGATTATATTTGAGCTCTATTCAGTTAAATAAAATATATTATTAAAATTAATTTCGCCTTTTTCTTTTCACATATTTAATGTGGCAACCAGGAAATTTAAAAATCACAAATGTGGCTCTCATGACACTTCTATTGGAGAATGCTGCCTTACACTCAACTTCTAGGTTATAGGAAATGCAAAAGAAAGAAGTTAAAAGGCACTAAGTGGAAACAATTAGCCAGAATCAGAATTCGGAACACACTACAGCAGAGCTCCATAGAGTGTGGATCACAGACTGCTGCTGTTCTGTGCAACTATTTGTTATCAGACCACCAGACTGGGAGCTTGCACAAGAGTCGAAATCAACGGTGTCCCATCTTACACCCGCTGCTGGCTCAGGTGACATCATTTTCATAGCAATACTGAGTCAACAAAGAAAACTTCTCCCTTCTTATTGGGGAGGGGGAGAACAACTATAAAAGACATTTTGGGGACAAATGGGGAAATATGACAAGAAGAAGATTAAATGTGCCTTCTCACTCCAGGCCATTTTTTGAATGAACTTCCTGAGGCAGAGTTTGAGAGAGAAGCCGGTGAATTCTCCTTGGGCTGGCTCGAGAGCCACCCGCCAAGATATTGTACCTTGTTACTAGCCTGTGGAGTGCAAAAGCAGCAGCAGATCAAAGCATACTTAATTTTTAATGGAATAATACTACCCAAGAGACCCCAAGCTTGGCCACCAATCCTATGTGTTTGCTAAATCCCTTGTAGGGGAAAAAACTTTTCCTTTCTTCCCTTCTAGGTTCTTTGGTGGGTCAAATAATTAAATCGGTATAAGACATGAACCGGAGAAAAACAAATCTACTTTCATACCTACGGGAGCCCCAGAAAGACATGGATGGCTCCCAGAAACCAGGTAATTGAAGCTTATATACCAGTCTGAGCTAAGGAGAAGGGGCCAGGGGTCTGGGCTCTCAAAGGGAAGGAAGACAAATCAGGAAGATAAGAGCAAATGTTTGGTAAACAAATGTTTGCTAGGCCATGCAGGTAAGTTTTTCTGATATAAAAAGTTCCTTGGGTATTAGCTCTCCACTGGTACAGGCCCTCTATCCAAATTCTTTTAGGTAGTTAAGAGGCGGGTAAAAACCTCTTCTTGAGTCTGTAGGGCTCTGATCTTCGTCTCAGAATAATCCACATGCCAGACTGGCATATTCTGGGGTCATGTATTCTGCTCCCCCTCACCCTAAAGCAACAGAAAGTGAGTCACTAAAAACACAGCCCCCCAAATGGACATCTTCTAGATCATTTCATCTCAGGTGACCGAAGAGGGTAATGGACAAGACAGATCCTCTCTGATTTCAAAACCAAGAAGAGCCAGGTACTTGACTCCCTAGTCAAAAGATGATGTCTCCATTCTTTGCCAGGACAGGAAGTCCTTCTAATTTTGTCTACTGTGATATTAGATAGAGCAGTTACCCCTGTTTGTTGTTTTCCATTCTCCCCTTTTCCATTGTAAGAGGATTTTTTTTGACCTTCAATGTGAAGATTTTTAAACATACACAAAAGTAGAAGAAATCATATAAGGAACAGTTTATCACTCAATTCAACAGTCACCAACACTTTGACAATCTTTTCCTATATCTTCCCCCATTTTCTTTGCTGCGGCATTTTAAAGCCAATACCGGAGATCATGTTCTTTCACACATAAATTAAGTGGGAGTTTTTAACTTTTTCAATTGCACTGATCTTCTTTCTCTGTCGACCATTATATTGAATTGTTTGCAGCGATAAACTTTTTATTTAACACTGCAAACAAATCATTAGAAGCTACGTGCCATCAGCATAAGACATAGAGGTCGTAGAACCTGCAGCTGAACGCAATAACCGTGGTACTCTCTTTGGTAGAGGTCGCTGTGTTTCCAATTATACATGGTTAGGGATTTTTGAAGGTGCATAATCATATGTGAAGATGATATGAACACCACGTTGCTCTCCTTGGGTTTCAAACTCCCATACTTCTTTGGTAAGAAGCGTCTTTCCAAGTCAAATACAAAACTCAACTGATTCCAAAACTAAGCAAGTCGTGTGCTTGTTTAGGGCTTAAAATGCACCTTCACATGAGAAAATGGGTTGATTTATATGTACCCATTATACTACCCATTATACTACATGGGTTGCAATGGGTTCTGAATAATTCAAGGGCTTGAAATCTAAATCTAAAACTAGCAGTCAGTCATCGTAGGCTTTTTTTTTTCCTGATCTACTCTCTTTATTTATTCATTTATTTATTTACATCTTTATTGCAGTATAATTGCTTTACAATGGTGTGTTAGTTTCTGTCCCAAAACAAAGCGAATCAGCCATACAGGAACATCGTAGGCTTTTAACAAGATAAGGTGAACTATCTTTTTCTATGTCAAACTCAGGGAAGAAAAAAAAAAGCTTGATTTGCATTATCCTCGAGAAATTTAAATGAAAATGGAAGTGTTAGAGGTGTGTGTGAAAGACTTTGGCAATAGGTGGGGGAAGGAGGGCAGAGATTGCTGAAAGTAACAACGAAAGCGGTGCCGTGTGTTCCTCAAGGCACTCTCACTCCAGGAAGCAGGCTTCTTCTGGCGCTGAGCTCAAGAGGCTACACGCTGTCAGCCAGAATACTGAGGGTGCTACGATCTCATACAGTTTAAAAATTCCGTTTACTGGCTTCAGGGAAGAAGTGAATTTTCCAAAGGTTTCTTAAGTTTGAGCCTTCTAGGTTTCCTTGCTTCTTAGTCACACAGTACAACATTTGTCAGGGATGCAAACGTCTAAAATAGGTCACCCTCCTCTCTGTAAATAGGTAGTTCACACCTGGTAGAAACCACTTATTCATTGTAAAAACAGCCTCGAGGAGAAATGGCTGTGACATTGAAGAGAAGATGTCCTAGGATATTTTAGGGAGATAAAAATGGATTTTCCTTTAAGAACTTCTTTGAGATCATTATTTTCTGGCTAAATATTTGTTTGGGTTTCTTTTATTGTATTAATTTTTTCCCACTCTTTTTAAAAATTTTTATTGAGGTATAGTTGATTTATAATGTGTTAGTTTCACATGTACAGCAAGTAATTCAGTTATACATATATATATTCTTTTTCAGATTCTTTTCCATTATTGGTTATTACAGGATATTGAATACAGTTCCCTGTGCTATACAGTAGAACCTTGTTGTTTATCTATTTTATATAAGTAGTGTATATCTGTTAATCCCACACTTCTAATTTAATCCCTCCTCCTTTTCCCTTTGATAACCATAAGTTTGCTTTCAATGTCTGAGTCTGTTTCTGTTTTGTAAATAAGCTCATTTGTATCATTTTTTTAGATTCCACATATAAGCGATATCATATGATATTTGTCTTTGTCTGATTTTCTTCACCTAGTGTGATAATATCTAGTTCCATCCATGTTGCTGCAAATGACATTATTTCATTCTTTTTATGGCTGAGTTAACATTTCATTATATATAGATAGATAGATAGATAGATAGATAGATAGATAGGTAGGTAGATAGATGCCACATCTTTACCAATTCATCTGTCTATAGACATTTAGGTTGCTTCCATGTCTTGGCTACTGTAAATAGTGCTGCTATGAACATTGGGACATTGGGGTATGTGTATCTTTTCAGGTTAGAGTTTTTGTCTTTTCTGGATATATGCTTAGGCGTGGGATTGTTGGATCATATGACAACTCTATTTTTAGTTTTTTAAGGAACCTCTATACTGTTCTCCATAGTGGCTTCACCAATTTACACTCCCACTGACAGTATAGGAGGGTTCTCTTTTCTCCACACCCTCTCCAGCATTTATTATTTGTAGACTTTTTGATGATGGCCATTCTGACCAGTGTGAGGTTTTATTGTATTAATTTTTTAAAATGAGTAAACTTTTAGCTAAAATGTTTTACATACTTTGTTGTCTATGTGAAGCAAATAAGTTTGTCATTGTGGTCATCTATTTAATTATGACACTGAAAATGTACCTCAACAGCATACGAAGAAAAATAAAACAATATTTCAGAGTTCTGTACATGACTGTAAGAGACTGAATACACAAATGGACAGTGACCGGGCCATACATGACAATAGAACTCAGACCCACAACCTGCAGCTATAGGCCCAGACAATCAGTACTTTATCAAAGACTGCCAGGTTCCCTATTTTGTGTCCCTGCTTCCAACTCAGAACCAACCAGAGAAAGGCAACTACACACCTCAAACCAGTCTCAGAAGATGCGCACTTCTAGTTAGCGCACCTTCAGCTCCCCCAGCCAACAACCTCCAACTGTTATTGAGTCCAAGCTTGCACTGCTCACTGCATGACTGGCCACGAAATGGAGAGACGAGTTGTTGGGGCAAAGAATAGCAACTTTATTCAGAAAGCCAGCAGACTGAGAAGACGGTGGAGTAGTGTCTCAAAGAACCACCTTGCCTGATTTAGAATCAGGCTGCTTTTATACTAAAAGGGGAGGGGGTGTGGCTGGTTGTTGCCAACTTCTCGGTGCAGGAATCCTTTGTTCTTGCAGCTGTCCATGAAGGTCTGGTCACAATGTGCCCATAAACCACCACCAAGACAAATGTTATTCTCTGTTCTGCAACTTTTTATGGAAAAGTGTTATACCTTTAAAGGTCAGAACCTTGAGAATGGGCTACCATGTACATTTCAGGCTATAGGCAACATTCTTTTACAAAAGGTGCAGAGCCAGCGTGACTAAGCACAGGCAACAACCCACAAAGGTTAGAGCTAGAGGAATAGATCCAATATGGAGTCAGGTTTGTTGTTCTCGGTTACCCAATGAGGGCACACCTGGGCCTTCCTTTTTTCCACCATAGGGTTTTCCCACTCTTCTGCCTGCCTCTGAGTCCCTGCCATATGCAGGTGACAGTGGCTGACTTCCTTTCTATAGCAAGCTCTAAATAAATTAAAAGGCTCTCCATTTGTTCCAGTATGGATGGTCTTTGCCTATCACCACAGTTTCCTGAAAATTTCAGCAAGACATCCTGCTCTGTCCAGCTCTGTGGACCTCAGTCTTTGACCAGCGGTGCTACCCAGAGAATCACCTTTTCATTTGCTACTGGCAGCTTGTGGCGGTCTTGACGAAGTAGCAAGTCAGCACCAGGTCTGGACTCCACTCTCTCCGTGTTGTGGTCCTCAGCTTTTTATATTCTCAGTCTGATAAGAGGGTTTTGTTATTGATTTTCATGTTTGGCACCCTTGGTGGAATGAGGCTGTTCCTTTTCATCGTGTCTTTGCTCTTTTGTGCTACTGTCTTGTGTTGTGCTGTCAAAAAGCACTGTTCATTCTAAGAAAGAATCACAGGATAAAGCTCGATAAGCCTGTGGTCCCAGCCAGCCTCACAGACTGTTCAGTTTGTGGTTTTCACAGAATCTGTGTCCATTTGGACAAACTTAGCTGTGGGTCACCAATAAAAACAGATGAGATTCCTTCCTTCCTCACTTTTCTGTTCTGCGAGCTTGGCTTGGATCCAAAGAGAGCATCCTTTCTGGTTTTCTGCTTCCAGGGGATGAGTTTGGGAGATACAGGTTGTTAGCTCTGTGCTCAGAGCAGCCATTACATTGGGGTTCCAAGACAGGAGCTGTACAAGTATTACAAGCATTACATTCCTACCTACATGTCCAGGTCTCACAAGGTCATCTGAGTCTAAATCCTCTCCTCTACCTGTAACGGCTCCTGCCTCTTCTATGTACTTTCATTTCAATCCAAATCTTATGCTTATCTTTCCGAATGGCGTAGCTTTGCCAAGGGTGATTGGGGGGGGGGGTCTTCCGTGACCACTTTGGGAACATTTGATTTGAACAAAACTTTTCATTTAAGAGCTGCCTTAGGAAAGAAATGACATAGATTTCACAAACCCAATGGGCAGCATCTTTTGACTGGTATGCAGAGGACTCCAAAAGAAATTCTCACTCAAACCTTATTTCATTAAAAGATTCTTTGGCCAAAGTGAATGAGCCAGTTGACAAACTCGAAGAAGAACAAGCTAGACTCATTTTGCTAGTGAATATCCCCACTTTTCTTGTCTTCCAGTTGCCTCCCAAGATCCAGTTGTCTCTCCTCCCCCTTATCCTTCTGATTTGTCTCCTTCTGCACCTGCTCTTTATTATTTGCCTCGTCCAGGCCCCCTACCTTTTCCCCAAAACTCTCCTAATGTCCCAAAATGTCAGTTGCCTCTAAGGATCCATATCTCTCATAAGCCAAGTGAGACAACTGAAATTTGTATGGATCCACAAAAGACCCCAAAAGCAAAAGCAATTTTAAGAAGAAGGAATCTGGAGGCATCATGCTCCCTGATCTCAAACTATATTACAAAGCTATAGTAATCAAAACAGTATGGTATTGGCAGAAAATCAGACACACAGATCAATAGAGTAGAGAGACCAGAAAGAAACCTTATGCATATATGGTCAATTAATTCATGACAAAGGAGCCAAGAATATACAATGGGGAAAGGACGGAGTCTTCAATAAGTGTTGTTGGAAAAACTGGACAGCCACATGCAAAAGAATGAAACTAGACTACTTTTTTATGTCATACACAATAATTAAATCAAAATGGATTAAAGACTTGAATGTAAGACCTGAAAATATAAAACTCCTAGAAGAAAACATAGGTGGTAAGCTCCTTGACATAGGTCTTGGCAATGAATTCTTTGAATTGGACTCCAAAATCAAAGGCAACAAAGCAAAAATAAATAAGTGGGACTACATCAAACTAAAAAGTGTTTGCACAACAAAGAGAATCATCAATGAAATGAAAAGGCAACCTACTGAAAGGAAGAAAATATTTGCAAGTCATGTTACTGATAGGGGTTAATATCCAAAGTATATAAAGAACACATAAAACTCAATAGATAAAAACAAACAATCCAATTTAAAAATGGGCAGAAGATCTCAATGGACATTTTTCCAAAGAAGACATACAGGTGGCTAAAAGGGACATGAAAAGATGCTCAACATCACTAAGCACCAGGGAAATGCAAATCAAAATTACAATGAGATACACCTCACACCTGTTAGAATGACTATTATCAAAAAGACAAGAAATAACAATCCTTGATGAGGATGTGGATAAAAGGGAACACTTGTACACTGTTATTGGGAATGTAAATTGGTTCAGCACTGTGAAAGACAGTATGGAGGCTTCTCCAAAATTTAAAAATAGAAATACCATATGATCTAGCAGTTTCACTTCTGGGTATTTATTCACAAAAAATAAAAACTCTAATTTGAACAGATATATGCACCCCCGTGTTCACTGCAGCATTGTTGTAATAGGCAAAATATAGAAACAACCTAAGTGTCTATCAATGGCTGAATGGATAAAGAAGATGTGATATATACATACGACAGAAGACTATTCAGCCACAAAAATGAATGAAATATTTGCTATTTGTGACAACATGGATGGCCCCCAAGGGCATTATGCTAAATGAAGTAAGTCACCCAGTGAAATAAATAAGATGAATACTGTATGATCTCACTTATATTTAGAATGTAAAAACAAACAAACAAACAAAAAACCAAGCTCATAGACACAGAAGAGATTGGTAGTTGCCAGAGGCAGAGGGAGGGGAGTGGGTGAAATAGATGAAGAGAGTCAAAAGGTACAAACTTGCAGTTATAAAAAAAAATAAGTCATTGGGATATAATGTATAGCATGGTGACTATAATTAATAATACTGTATTGTATATTTGAATGTTGCTAAGAGAAAATTTTAAAGTCCTCATCACACACAAAAAATTGTAACTACGTATGGTGACAGATGTTAACTGAATTTATTGTGGTGATCATTTTATAATACATATAAATACCAAATTTTTAAAAAGTTGACAGAAGCAGAGACCTGCAAGTTACCTGCATGTTGGGGCTTGCCCTTTCATGTCACTGGAAACCCTTATTCCACATGGGAAAATAGCCCAGAATAGCTTCCTGGAGGATGAGAGACCCCGTGGCAAAACTCTGGTCATCCTCTCCCTCCCAGCCATCTCCTTTGAGTCCCCAGACATGTGACTGAGGCCATCCTACACCAGCCAGTACTAGTCAAGCTGATGGAGACCAGAAAAATCACCTACCCAACCCCTGTATCAGGAAAAATAATAAATCTGTACTTTCAGAAAGAATATATATATATAAGTCATTTATATCTGATTTTGGAATATATTTTAAAATATATTTTTCCTATTAATTTGTCTAATATTTTAGAAATCTATGACACTTTAAGGACAAATGAATCCAAACAATGAACCTCTAATTCAGTGAGAATTAAAAAAAAAAAGTTCCATTTAATTGCCTGTTCAATATTCATTCCTCATCCTCCATCCAAGCCCCCAGCAATCCAACTTTCAGACTAACACAAAGTACCAGCAGAGATTTACCTCTGAGACTGATACGCTCTTTGGTTGGGGGTGATAATCAAATATTCTGATTTTAAAGGCTTCCCACTAGACAAATGACTGTACTATGGTGTAAACATAGATATAAAACAGTAAATTTTGGCTACATTAGGTATGAGGCTCTGCTGAGCTGTACTAATAAAAATCTGAAGGCAATATTTGTTTCATGTTATTCACAGTGGTCTGTGAATTGCATTGGAAGATGGGGAGCCTGAATTGGATTCTTGGATTTGAAAATAGCTGTGTAATTATGTATTTCGTCTCCTGGTGGTTTAGCTTCCCAATCCATAAAAGGTTTTGCATTCACACCTTATTGTTTTCAAAATAGCTCAGAAACTCTGTGAGCTTGAGCTTAGTGGAAAAGTGAGCCCATCTCTGCTATAAGTGTACCACAGTGAAAATATACTTTCCCAGCAACTCTATTTCCCTGAGATTTATCAAGAAACTGTCGTTGCCTTAAAAACACTCCTTGTGGTTCTGTGGGCCTGAGAAAGCCACAAGTTTATTTTCACTGAAATAAAAATGCTCTTAGTGGTTTTCTCTTCTTTTATTCTTTCTAAAATAGACTAAGCAACCTTTGGAACAGAGATATAAAAGTGATGAAATTGAAACGATTTCTCATTTCAGCCCAGATTAGTGCAAATACCTGTCCCTTTGATGAAAGGCCCAGAGCAACTCATTATTTCTTCTGTTTATTCACTTTTGCAACAATTTTTTTTTTTAGCTAATAATGCTCTAGATCAAGGTTCTTTTGAGGAAATTAAAAAGAATGAGACATGCCTTGTGAAAACAAAGCCCTTTATGACCTAAGAACTGATCAAATAAAAGTAACAAATTTTGCTAAAACCCAAGGCAGAATGTGGAAAGTGTAATAGGGAAGAACAAATCTGATTCCATATTGGATTGGTTTCTTTTACTTTAACCTTTGTATTCCATTGCTTTTGCTACAAGTTAAGAATGTTGCCTGTAGCCTGAAATATATAGGATAGCTCATTCTCAAGGCTCTCACCTTTAAAAGTATAACTCTTTTCCATTCATATAGAGATAAAAAGTTGCAGAGCAGAGAATAAAAAGTTGCCTTGTTGGAGGTTTATAGGAACATCATGACCTGAACTAGGTGGACAGCTTCAAGAACAAAGGATTCTGACACCAAGAAATTTGTAACAAACAGCTATACTCCCTCCCCTTTTAGTATAAAAGAAGCCTGGATTCTAACTTGGATAAGATGTTCCTTTGGGACACTAGTCCACCATCTTCTCAGTCTGCTCGCTTTCCAAATAACATTACTATATTAGGGAAGAACAAATCTGACTCCATATTAGATCTGTTCCTTTTTACTTTAAACTATGTGCTTTGTTGCCTGTGCTAAGTCATGCTGACTGTGCCCATTCCTGTGACCCCCCAGGCTGACCTCACCCAGCCTGGGGTCTGCACCTTTTGTAAAGAATGTTGCCTATAGCCTGAAATATACAGGATAGCCCATTCTCAAGGCTCTCACCTTTGACGGTATAACACTTTTCCAATCTTAAGAAGATAAAAAGTTGCAGAACAAATAATAGCTTTTTGGTTTTGGTGGTGGTTTACAGGAACATCGTGACCTGACTTAAGTGGACAGCTGCTAGAACAAAGGACCCATCACCAAGAAGTCTGCAACAAGTAACCACGCTGTTACCCCACCTTACCTTTAAAAATGCTTTCTGAAAGCCCTCAGGGAGTTTGGGGTTTTTCTTGGGCATGAGCCACCTGCCTCCTTGCATGGGTCTGCAATAAACTTTCTCTGCTCCAAACTCTGATGTTTTGGTATTGTTTGGCCTCACTGTGCAGCCAGCACATGGACTTGCATCTGGTAACACTGCTACTCCTTGCCCCAACACCTCATCTCTTGATTTACTGGCCTGTTGTGCAGTGAGCTGTATGAGCTTAGGACTCAGTAACAAAAGGGAAATTACAAGCAACATTTGTAGATATTTAGAGAGGGAGAGAGTCCTTTAAGTGTACATCAGGGAAGGTTTACGCAGTATTTGAGGTAGGCCCGGATGGGTGGGTAGGATTGCAAGAGGCTCACAGGACATTTTTCCTCTCTGAGATTGTCGTCCTTACTATAACACAGCAAAATGTAGCAAAAGCCTTTGGAAACTTCAACTACTGTGCAAGTGTTAGACAATCATAATTACTATATACTAATTTTAAAGGTAGTTTTTCCAAAAGTATACCATCATTAAAATAATTATTTTTTAATGTCTGCAAGAAACACGTAATATCTGCAGAAATCAGTAATAAAGAGCAAATAGGTATGGCATAGCTGCTCTGGTGAACAGGGAAACTGATCACATCACTCTCAAGCTACTCTGGACCCTGGACTTGGCAAATGTCTACATTTATGGCTCCCAAACTGCAGGAAGGCAGCCGGGGTGTTACAGTGAATTCACTGGGGTGCTGTGGGTTGTTTTACATTTTTGATGGGAACGCAGCTGTTGAAGGCAATGCAAACTCCTAGTTCAACGTAGTTCACAGTTTCAATAGGAGATCATACTACATGCCTTTTAACAACATCCATCTTTGCCAAACTGCATTTTTGGCAGTTGTGTGATAGAAAGCAGATACTGCAGACAAATCAGTGTGGGATGGAAAATGAGGGTGGTCTACAATCTGATCCAAGGCTTAAGAAACTGTGCAGTGCCTGCCAGGTGACCAATATCCTATTAGTAAGTAAGTGTAGTCATTAAGACTTTTTAAAATACTGTTTATCTTTCTATTTTTTTCCAAATGGCTACTAAGACATCTTACTTTAATACTTATTAAGTATTGGACTTCACTGCTTTCTAAGTAGAATGGTCAGATATGTCTTTTGGTCTAGGGTATCCATGAAGAAGTAATGGGACACACTGAATAAAGAAAGCTTGGGACCTGTGGCCTATGTAATTGACCAGAAGTCCACTCGTAAGTGTGGCTACATCATTCAGGTCTGTTTGAAGGTGAGGCTAAGAGGTTTAGCTGAGAGAATACTGATCATGAAAACTATCACTGGATGGTAGAGCTCATGGCTTAAACCAGCCTTAAAACATGTTGTTTGCTCTTTTTTAAAATTGTAAACATATCTTGTCAACTTCTTTATTTCTTCTTTTTGAAACAAATATGCAACACCGTGTCCTAATGTACATTCTTCTATAACCCAAGCACCCTTCCTGAGGAAAAGTGAGAAAGGAGAGTTAAAACGTCTTCAGAGAATTTGAGAAGATGGCGGAAGAGTAAGACGCGGAGATCACCTTCCTCCCCACAGATACATCAGAAATACATCTACACGTGGAACAACTCCTACAGAACATCTACTGAACGCTGGCAGAAGACCTCAGACCTCCCAAAAGGGAAGAAACTCCCCACGTACCTGGGTAGGGCAAAAGAAAAAAGAATAAACAGAGACAAAAGAATAGGGACGGGACCTGCACCAGTGGGAGGGAGCTGTGAAGGAGGAAAGGTTTCCACACCCTAGGAAGGCCCTTCACTGGTGGAGACCGGGGGTGGATGGTGGGGGGGAAGCTTTGGAGCCCAAAGGAGAGCGCAGCACCAGGGGTGCGGAGGGCAAAGCGGAGACATTCCCGCACAGAGGATCAGTGCTGACCAGCACTCACCAGCCCAAGAGGCTTGTCTGCTCAACCGCCGGGGCGGGCGGGGCTGCGAGCTGAGGCTCGGGCTTCAGTCGGAGCACAGGGAGAGGACTGGGGTTGGCGGCGTGAACACAGCCTGCAGGGGTTAGTGCACCACGGCTGACCGGGAGGGATTCCGGGAAAAGGTCTGGAGCTGCCGAAGAGGCAAGAGACTTCTTCTTCCCTCTTTGTTTCCTGGTGTGTGAGGATAAGGGATTAAGAGCGCTGCTTAAAGGAGCTCCAGAGACGGGCGCGAGCCGCGGCTAACAGCGCAGACCCCACAGACGTGCATGGGACGCTAAGGCTGCTGCTGCCGCCACCAAGAAGCCTGTGTGCGAGCACAGGTCACTATCCACAACCCCCTTCCGGGGAGCCTGTGCAATCCCGCCACTGCCAGGGTCCCGTGATCCAGGGACAACTTCCCCAGGAGAACGCACGGCGCGCCTCAGGCTGGTGCAACGTCACGCTGGCTTCTGCCGCCGCAGGCCCGCCCCGCACTCCATACCCCTCCCTCCCACCACCCCCCCGACCCCGGCCCCCGGCCTCAGTGAGCGAAAGCCACCGAATCAGCGGCTCCTTTAACCCCGTCCTGTCTGAGCGAAGAACAGACGCCCTCCGGCAACCTACATGCAGAGGCGGGGCCAAATCCAAAGCTGAGTCCCTGGGAGCTGTGTGAACAAAGAAGAGAAAGAGAAAGCTCTCCCAGCAGCCTCAGAAGCAGCGGATTAAAGCTCCACAATCCACTTGATGTACCCTGCATCTGTTGAATACCTGAATAGACAACGAATCATCCCAAAGTGAGGAGGTGGACTTTGGGAGCAAGATAGATTATATTTTCCCCTTTTCCTCTTTTTGTGAGTGTGTATGTGTATGCTTCTGTGTGAGATTTTGTCTGTATAGCTTTGCTTCCACCATTTGTTCTAGGGTTCTGTCTGTCCGTTTTTTTGTTTTTTTTTTTTACTTTTTAAAATTTTTTTCTTAATAATTATTCATTTTTTACTTTAATAACCTTATTTTATTTTATCTCCTTCCTTTCTTTTCTTTCTTCCTTCCTTCCTTCCTCCCTCCCTCCCTCCCTCTCTTTCTTTCTTTCTTTCTTTTTCTCCCTTTTATTCTGAGCCATGTGGATGAAAGGCTCTTGGTGTTCCAGCCAGACATCAGGGCTGTGCCTCTGAGGTGGGAGAGCCAATTCAGGACACTGGTCCACAGGAGACCTCCCAGCTCCATGTAATATGAAATGGCAAAAAACTCCCAGAGATCTCCATCTCAACACCAAGACCCAACTTCACTCAACGACCAGCAAGCTACAGTGCTGGACATCCTATGCCAAACAACTAGCAAGACAGGAACACAACCCCACCCATTACCAGAGAGGCTGCCTAAAATCATAAAAAGGCCACAGACACCACAAAACACACCACCAGATGTGGACCTGCCCACCAGAAATGCAAGATCCAGCCTCATCCACCAGAACACAGGCACTAGTCCCCTCCACCATGAAGCCTGCACAGCCCACTGAACCAACCTTAGCCACTGGGGACAGACACCAAAAACAACAGGAACTACGAACCTGCAGCCTGCAAAAAGGGGACGCCAAACACAGTAAGATAAGCAAAATGAGAAGACAGAGAAGCACACACAGATGAAGGAGCAAGATAAAAACCCACCAGACCTAACAAATGAAGAGGAAATAGGCAGTCTACCTGAAAAAGAATTCAGAATGTATTCTGATGTAAAGATGATCTGATGTAAAGATGTAAAGATGATCATGTAAATGATCTGATGTAAAGATGATCTGATGTAAAGATGATCCAAAATCTTGGAAATACAAGAGAGAAAATGCAAGAAACATTTAACAAGGACCTAGAAGAACTAAAGAGGAAACAAGCAATAATGAACAACACAATAAGTGAAATTAAAAATACTCTAGAAGGGATCAATAGCAGAATAACTGAGGCAGAAGAAAGGATAAGTGACCTGGAAGATAAAATAGTGGAAATAACTACTGCAGAGCAGAATAAAGAAAAAAGAATGAAAAGAACTGAGGACAGTCTCAGAGACATCGGGGACAACATTAAACACACCAACCTTCGAATTACAGGGGTCCCAGAAGAAGAAGAGAAAAAGAAAAGGATTGAGAAAATATGTGAAGAGATTATAGTTGAAAACTTCCCTAATATGGGAAACAAAATAGTTAATCAAGTCCAGGAAGCACAGAGAGTCCCATACAGGATAAATCCAAGGATAAACATGCCAAGACGCATATTAATCAAACTGTCAAAAATTAAATACAAAGAAAACATATTAAAAGCAGCAAGGGAAAAACAACAAATAACACACAAGGGAATCCCCATAAGGTTAACAGCTGATCTTTCAGCAGAAACTCTGCAAGCCAGAAAGGAGGGGCAGGACATATTTAAAGTGATGAAGAAGAAAAACCTACAACCAAGATTACTCTACCCAGCAAGGATCTCATTCAGATTTGATGGAGAAATTAAAACCTTTACAGACAAGCAAAAGCTGAGAGAATTCAACACCACCAAACCAGCTTTACAACAATTGCTAAAGGAACTTCTCTAGGCAAGAAACACGAGAGAAGGAAAAGGCCTATAATAACAAACCCAAAAGAATTAAGAAAATGGGAATAGGAACATACATATCGATAATTACATTAAATGTGAATGGATTAAATGCTCCCACCAAAAGACACAGACTGGCTGAATGGATACAAAAACAAGACCCGTATAAATGCTGTCTACAAGAAACCCACTTCAGACCTACGGACACATACAGACAGAAAGTGAGGGGATGGAAAAAGATATTCCATGCAGGTGGAAATCAGAAGAAAGCTAGAGTAGAAATTCTCATATCAGACAAAATAGACTTTAAAATAAAGACTATTACAAGAGACAAAGAAGGACACTAAATAATGATCAAGGGATCGATCCAAGAAGAAGATATAGCAATTATAAATATTTATGTACCCAACATAGGAGCACCTCAGTACATAAGACAAATACTAACAGCCATAAAAGGGGAAATCAACAGTAACACCATCATAGGAGGGGACTTTAAGACCCCACTTTCACCAATGGACAGATCATCCAAAATGAAAATCAATAAGGAAACACAAGCTTTAAATGATACATTAAACAAGATGGACTTAATTGATATTTATAGGACATTCCATCCAAAAACAACAGAATACACATCTTCTCAAGTGCTCAGGGAACATTCTCCAGGATAGATCATACCTTGGATCACAAATCTAGCCTTGGTAAATTTAAGATAATTGAAATCGTATCAAGTATCTTTTCTGACAACAATGCTATGAGACTAGATATCAATTACAGGAAAAGATCTGAAAAAATACAAACTCATGGAGGCTAAACAATACACTACTTAATAACGAAGTGATCACTGAAGAAATCAAAGAGGAAATCAAAAAATACCGAGAAACAAATGACAATGGAGACACGATGACCCAAAACATATGGGATGCAACAAAAGCAGTTCTAAGCAGGAAGTTTATAGCAATACAATCCTACCTTAAGAAACAGGAAACATCTCAAATAAACAACCTAACCTGGCAAGTAAAGCAATTAGAGAAAGAAGAACAAAAAAACCCCAAAGTTAACAGAAGGAAAAAAATCATAAAGATCAGAGCAGAAATAAATGAAAAAGAAATGAAGGAAATTATAACAAAGATCAATAAAACTAAAAGCTGGTTCTTTGAGAAGATAAACAAAATTGATAAACCATTAGCCAGACTCATCAAGAAAAAAAGGGAGAAAACTCAAATCAATAGAATTAGAAATGAAACAGGAGAAGTAACAACTGACACTGCAGAAATACAAAGGATCATGAGAGATTACTACAAGCAACTCTATGCCAATAAAATGGACAACCTGGAAGAAATGGACAAATTCTTAGAAATGCACAACCTTCCAAGACTGAACCAGGAAGAAACATAAATATGAACAGACCAGTCACAAGCACTGAAATTGAAACTGTGATTAAGAATCTTCCAACAAACAAAAGCCCAGGACCAGATGGCTTCATAGGCGAATTCTATCAAACATTTAGAGAAGTCTAACACCTATCCTTCTCAAACTCTTCCAAAATATAGCAGAGGGACGAACACTCCCACACTCATTCTACGAGGCCACCATCACCCTGATACCAAAACCAGACAAAGATGTCACAAAGAAAGAAAACTACAGGCCAATATCACTGATGAACATAGATGCAAAAATCCTCAACAAAATACTAGCAAACAGAATCCAACAGCATGTTAAAACGATCATACACCATGATCAAGTGGGGTTTATCCCAGGAATGCAAGGATTCTTCAGTATACGCAAATTAATTAACGTGATACACCATATTAACAAATTGAAGGAGAAAAACCATATGATCATCTCAATAGATGCTGAGAAAGCTTTTGACAAAATTCAGCACCCATTTATGATAAAAACCCTACAGAAAGTAGGCATACAGGGAACTTTCCTCAACATAATAAAGGCCATCTATGACAAGCCCACAGCCAACATCATCCTCAATGGTGAAATACTGAAACCATTACCACTAAGATCAGGAACATTTGCCCACTCTCACCAGTATTATTCAACATAGTTTTGGACGTTTAAGCCACAGCAATCAGAGAAGAAAAGGAAAGAAAAGGAATCCAAATTGGAAAAGAAGAAGTAAAGCTGTCACTGTTTGCAGATGACACGATACTATACATAGAGCTTCCTAAAGATGCTACCAGAAAACTACTAGAGCTAATCAATGAATTTGGTAAAGTAGCAGGATACAAAATTAATGCTCAGAAATCTCTGGCATTCTTATACACTAATGATGAAAAATCTGAACGTGAAATTAAGAAAACACTCCCATTTACCATTGCAACAAAAAGAATAAAATATCTAGGAATAAACCTACCTAAGGAGACAAAAGACCTGTATGCAGAAAATTATAAGACACTGATGAAATAAATTAAAGATGACACAAATAGATGGAGCCATATACCATGTTCTTGGATTGGAAGAATCAACATTGTGAAAATGACTCTACTACCCAAAGGAATCTACAAATTCAATGCAATCACTATCAAACTACCACTGGCATTTTTCATAAAACTAGAACAAAATATTTCACAATTTGTATGGAAATGCAAAAGACCCAGAATAGCCAAAGCAATCTTGAGAACGAAAAACGGAGCTTGAGGAATCAGGCTCCCTGACTTCAGACTATACTACAAAACTACAGTAATCGAGACAGTATGGTACTGGCACATAAACAGAAATATAGATCAATGGAACAGGATAGAAAGCCCAGAGAGAAACTAACGCACATACGGTCACTTTATCTTTGATAAAGGAGGCAAGAATATATAGTGGAGAAAAGCCTGTTTCTTCAATAAGTGGTGCTGGGAAAACTGGACAGCTACATATAAAAGTATGAAATTAGAACACTGCCTTACAGCATACACAAAAATAAACTCAAAATGGATTAAAAACCTAAATGTAAGACCAGACACTATCAAACTCTTAGAGGAAAACTTAAGACAGAACACTGTATGAGATAAATCAAAGCAAGATCCTTTTTGACCCACCTCCTAGAGAAATGGAAATAAAAACAAAAATAAACAAATGGGACCTAATGAAACTTCAAAGCTTTTGCACAGCAAGGAAATCATAAACAAGACGAAAAGACAACCCTCAGAATGGGAGAAAATATTTGCAAATGAAGCAACTGACAAAGGATTAATCTTCAAAATTTATAAGCAGCTCATGCAGCTCAATATCAAAAAAACAACCCAATCCAAAAACTGGGCAGAAGACCTAAATAGACATTTCTCCAAAGAAGATATACAGATTGCCAACAAACACATGAAAGAATGCTCAACATCATTAATCATTAGAGAAATGCAAATCAAAACTACAATGAGATATCATCTCACACTGGTCAGAATGGCCATCATCAAAAAATCTACAAACAATAAATGCTGGAGAGGGTGTGGAGAAAAGGGAACACTCTTGCACTGTTGGTGGGAATGTAAATTGATATAGCCACTATGGAGAACAGTATGGAGGTTCCTTACAAAACTACAAGGAGAAGTACCATAAGACCCAGCCATCCCACTACTGGGCATATACCCTGAGAAAACCATAATTCAAAAAGAGTCATGCAGCAAAATGTTCACTGCAGCTCTACTTACAATAGCCAGGACATGGAAGCAACCTAAGTGTCCATCAACAGATGAATGGATAAAGAAGATGTGGCACATATATACAATGGAATATTACTCAGCCCAAAAAGAAACAAAATTGAGTTATTTGTAGTGAGGTGGATGGACCTAGAGTCTGTCATACAGAATGAAGTAAGTCAGAAAGAGAAAAACAAATACCTATGTTAACACATATATATGGAATCTAAGGGAAAAAAAAAAAAACGTCAGGAAGAACCTAGGTGTAAGATGGGAATAAAGACACAGACCTACTAGAGCATGGACTTGATGATATGGGGAGGGTGAAGGGTAAGCTGTGACAAAGTGAGAGAGTGGCATGGACATATATACACCACCAAACGTAAGATAGATAGCTAGTGGGAAGCAGCCACATAGCACAGGGAGATCAACCAGGTGATTTGTGACCACCTAGAGGGGTGGGATAGGGAGGGTGGGAGGGAGGGAGCCGCAAGAGGGAAGAGATATGGGAACATACATATATGTATAACTGATTCACTTTGTTATAAAGCAGAAACTAACACAGCATTGTAAAGCAATATACTCCAATAAAGATGTTAAAAAAAATCTTCAAATTCATATAATTCGGGTGTATATTTCTATCCCCAGCACTAATGTTTTTGAGGTCTGAAAAAGGGTATATGGGGGGCTTTATCCCACATATCTAAATATTTAAAAGTTATAAATCAAGCTATCAAATGGTTACATAAAGTATGTTCTATCCTCTTATCATGAAAAATAATACCTTCATAGTGACTGGAAGGCCATGTCGTAAATTCCAAGAGTCCCACTCAGGAATATGGCAGCATTAGGAGAGCCAGTCAACAGACAGCCAAGATGCTCCTCCCGCTCTGCTGTTATCTTACGCCGACTGCCCTACCCAAGGTCTCCTACAGGGCAAGAGGTTTTGCGAGCAGCTTGGGACACCCAACCGGCACATACTTTCTAGGTCCACATCACTGCAAACCACCACCACTCAGATCTAAGCATACATGCCACGGTATTAAATCCCTTAAGAGGATGGATCCCAGGGAGATATTGTGCAGACCTGGGAAGTGAGTAAGTGAGCTTGGGACTGTCTGGGCAGGAAACATCTGGTTCCTGGGTACCCATAGTGTAGTGTAGAAGGGAGGGAACAAAGACTATTGATGGAAACAACCCTTGGCCCTGTGGACTCCTCACCCCATGGGGAGGCTTGTACCTGATGGTGAGTCAGAGTAGGGTCATCTAAAGCCAGGACTCAAGGCAGGTGTCTCTTGTGCCAGTTCTAAGGATGATGCTAAAATCTGCATATATCTTGGCCCTCCTTAGGATTTAAAGAAACTTTGTTCCCAGACACAAACCCCTTCCTTCCTAATCACTTCCTGTCCAAAGAATGAGTGCTCTTGGTTACGTGGGTTTTCCTTTTTAACATGCAGAAAATACAAAACAAGTTTGGCAACAGGCAGAACTTGCCCTTCTATTCTTCTGATATTTCTGACATCACTTGGATGGAAGATGCATGCCAGATGAGCACTTTAGTCAGATGCTTCATCTGCAGGGCAGTTCACTCTGTCTACCTTCCCAGATGCTCCAAGCCTCTGACACTGTCCTGGATGCAGGAAAAGATGAAAATCCAAGAAAGCCCTTAGATCCCAAGGGGACAATGTGAGCCAAGGCATTCCCATTCTGGACTGAAAATCCCAGTAGGACTGGTGTGTGGCCTTGAGCAGTAGCATCCTTAATTTATTCATTTAGTTCATTGGGGCATTTAATGAGCACCTCATGTGAGCCTGGCACATGGCTAGGCATCGTGTGTCAGACATCAGTAAAATCACCCCATGAGCCTTCCTATAACTATACACTAGCATTACATATCCCGTTTTAAAATCACTTTCTACTAATTACCATGATTATCGTTGTCAAGTTGTTACATAATGATATTATGTCATAGTTTCTTTTACGGTTTAGAGATGCCCAAATGACCATTTCAGACTCCTTAGCCATCATTTCATTTCATATTATAAAGAGATGTCAAACAAATAAATGTCTTCCTACAGCTAATGTACTGAGGTCACATCATTTCTTATTCTCTATTAAATACAATCTATTATACAATAGATTGCATATGTTTATTGATGACTCTTTTTTTGTTGTTTGTTTTTTGGTACAGTTTTAGAATAACAGTTCAAAAAGCAAGAAGAGGCGATCTCTGTATCAACTGCCTTCTAATGTGTTTTGCAAAATATTTGGAAAGAAGAAGGATGTTTCAAATGGAGACTAAATAAGATGAGTCAAATAGCAAGACCTGGTCTTCATGCTTTGACACCACCAACACTGACTGACTGACATACATCCTCATCCTGAGGCTCTTTGTTAGGTATAAACCTAAGGAAGTGACAGCTATCAGGCTGGATACTAACATCCTCAATCAGAACAATGTTAGTGGGCTTCCCTGGCGGCGCAGTGGTTGAGTCCGCCTGCCGATGCAGGGGACACGGGTTCGTGCCCCGGTCCGGGAAGATCCCACATGCCGCGGAGTGGCTGGGCCCATGAGCCATGGCCCCTGAGCTTGTGCATCCGGAGCCTGTGCTCCGCAATGGGAGAGGCCACAACAGTGAGAGGCCCGTGTACCGCAAAAAAAAAAAAAAAAAAAGAACAAGGTTAGTTTATAATGGTATATTCTCCTATAATGAAGAGCATGCAGGGATAAGTCAACCTGACTTCCTAATCTACCTGGCAGTTTTGTTTCTCATTTTAAATTCATCAGATTGAGGTGATTGTTTCTATTCCAGACTCTGTATGTGTTGATACAGCGAGTCTAGCCAACTATAAGCAGAAACAAGCCTGAATGTCCCCATTTTCAGACTCTAAACCATGATGACCAAGACCGTCAAATGTGAACTTGAACTCTGATGCCCCTGGCAAGAGAAGACTCACTAAAAGTCTTAACAGGAGACATGTATTGATATGCAATGTAGGTGAGTTCTAGGCCACTTCCTGACGGCTCAACCAAGTAATGTACACAGGCTGCCTCTCCTCTGACTCTATGCTGGCCCCACACAGATGCACCCATCTGGAAGGACATCCCTGAACATTCTGCACACCTGTCTCTGTATTGCCTCTGCTTCAAACTTCAGCATTGCTATAAGGTTATCAAAATCTTTATTGAACTTTGATTTTTGTACTGTTCTTTAGTGGGGTTTTTTTCAGGTGCATTTCTTTTGAGAGTAGAATCTAGAATTTAAATTCTAATTAAACATCTAAAATAAGCATATCACATTTCTAAGCGCTAGGGATGTTTTTTGAATGACTCTGGTCCAAAAAAAAAAAAAAGAGGGGGAGGGTGTAAAAAACTCTCTCCGAGTATTATCAACATGAGTTCCAATGATGTCAGAAAAGTTGGCCACAGAATGCTTCTCCCATGCTAAATGTCAGGAAAATACATCACAGTATCAAAAAGCAAAAAAGGCAGAGATGTCGCTTGTACAGTAGTATAAATGAATGAACACTGGCACTACTTCTTCAGCACTTATTATATAAAGTCCTGAAATCCTGCCTTGAGTTATAGGGATCAACCTCACCAGAATTTTGGAAGTAACAGATTGTTCTTACTATGATAGTGGTCGTCTGCCAATGTAAAATTGTGTAGAGAATCCAATCTTCTTTTTCCTCCTGAAAGTTGAAGCTGAAGCGTCCATGGCAAAAATATGAGACTTAAATCGGCACTAGTGTCTGCGAGTCTTTAGACACTTAGATTACTTTAGATTTTACTCTAAAACTTGAGTGTTCCTATCACTCATGAAAGCGCACACGGATAACCACTTGAGGTTGTATTTGGATCTTAAGACATGGGAACCTAGGGTGCCTGGAAGATGGAGAACAGAGGTGTAGTGGATGCCATGGTGTCCCACGCAGACCCCCTCCAGGAAACGAGCCTCATTCCTCCAGCTTCTGACCATCTTGACAAACGCAGCTGACACTTGCTCTAGGACTGATGTTAGGACCAAGAAAGCTGACTGCCCAGCACTCAGCTGATATCCTTCCCGGGACTGGCCTATGCAGGAGTGTCAGTGTCCCCCCTCCCTCACCTTATCGGTAGCTCCACAAAGGATCAACTGAAGACTTTGGTGCAACCACATCTCAGCTTAGCCTCTTCCTCTGCCCAGTCCTGCTTTCCGAGCTCCCCTATCCATGTCGATGGCAAGGACACTCCCCAAGAAACTCCTGCACCCTTTAGAGTTGTCTAGTTCTCTAGGTAAGAGCTCCAAGCCCAGGAGGGAACATCTGTGCTCTAGCATCTCTTCTAAGAAAGTGATCCTACCTTAGTCTGCTAGGCTGACATAACAAAATACTGAGACTGGGTGATTAAGCAACGTTCCAAAGGCTGGAGGTCCTAGATCAAGATGCCAGCATGGTCAGTTTCTGGTGAGAAGCTTGCCAGATGGCTGTCTTCTTACCGTGTCCTTATCCGGACACAGTAAGATCTCTGATGTTTCTCCTTAACAGGACGTGACTCCATCATGAGGACCATACCCTCATGACCTCATCTCAACGTAGCTGCCTCCCAAAGGTCTCATCTCCAAATACCATCCCACTGGGGGTTAGAACTTCAACACAGGAGTTTGCAGGGACACAAACATTCAGTCCATAACAGATCCTGACTTCCCATCCCTTCAAATAGACTTAATACCCTCTTAACAAGCTGTACATTGGGAAGAATGATAAGCAGTGGTTAGAGCCACAGCTCTGGAGTTCTAGGACATCTTGTGTGTGTGTGTGTGGTGTGTGTGTGGTGTGTGTGTGGTGTGTGTGTGTGTGTGTGTGTGTGTGTGTGTGGTGTGTGTACCCACGTGTGCACGTGTACAATGCTGAGTCCACCATGTCTGAATGTTGTAACCTTGGGCAACCTACTTAACTCTCTGAGCCCAGTTTCCTTATCTGTAAAATGAGGATGGTAATAACAGCACCTGCTACAAAAGATCACTGTAATACGTAAAGTGGTAGACACAGGGCCCGAGTGTCATAAAAAAAATTAAAAAATAAAGGAGAGGGATAAATTAGGGGGGTTGGGATTTAGATATATACACTACTATATATAAAATAGATAACCAACAAGGACCCACTGTATAGCACAGGGAACTATAATCAGTATCTTGTAATAACCTATAATGGAAGAGAATTTTTAAAAAGAATATATATATTTTTATATATATATGTATAACTGAATCACTTTGCTGTACACCTGAAACCAACACAACGTTGTAAATCAACTATATTTCAATAAAAATTTTAAAAAGCAATAAATACAATTATGACTGTTATAGAGTTCTAGGTTTGGGTGTTTAAATTTTAGGACATGCGTTGAAGTTTTCCTGCCGTGTCTCTCCTGCACCAGTGGGCTGCTTCTGGGGCAGAGAACAAGTGTTTCATAGCTCTGGGTCCCCTCTGCCTCGTGCCATGGCTGACACAGAGTGATCATTCAGCCACTGTTCGTGGAATTGATTCAAGAAAGCTGGGGAAACTTAGCGGGAATGAAGGCAATGAATGGATTTTAGGATTTTCCTGAAGGCCTAACTAAATAGCAGTTAACCACAATAAGCCACTGCTTAGAAATGACAGAAATACATATTTTTGCTCATTGATTTCCATAAGCTAACATTTCTTTTATTCGTAACCAATTTACATTATAGGTCTGTCTGCCTTGTGGGTATGCAAACCCTTTAAAATCTGGGTGCCCTAGAGAAAAATGTTGTTCCAACATGGGTAAAGTACAACAAACTCGCTGTGTCTCCAACAACAGAAATCATGAAAGGCAACTGGTTTTAATAACGTGTTTTAGGTGAGAAAATCACCAAGTTCCATGAGTGCTCATTACAGGAGTCATAGTGCAAATGGCAACACCGGGACTTCGAAATATGATTTGTCACGAGTTCTCTTCCTACACCCACCTCCAGCCTCCACTGTCTGTTCTACCTTCTGGTCTGAAACTTTCCAAGTTTTAATCTCACCGTCAGATGTTTCTGTGACTCGTGTATCATCCTCATCGATATCTTTTCATGCCATCTGCCGTAGTCTCTTTACTTAAGTCTGGGCTGTGGGTGCTCTAGGCACTATTGGCTGTGAGTGGACCTCAGAGGGTTTTATGTCACACTTTGAATAAATAGGCAGCAACATCAATTTAAGCATTTTTAACCTCACATTTGAGTATTTGCCATGTGTAAAGAAGACAACGTCACACAAAATTTCTTCACTCACTGCTACAATTTTGCTATGCTTCCTTCTAGACAATATTAGATAAAGGTATTTCGTTTGCACGGAACAGCCACATCCTTGCTGATATAAACAAAACCCAGGACGGACCTAATTAGACAGGTGCCGGCATCATTCAGAGAATCAAAGGAGATGCTGGGCTGCCAGGCTTCAGGGAAGCAGGCACCCACAGAAAAGGCCTGGCAGCCAGAGAATATGGAATCTCTAGGGGCCACCATGAGTGTGACTCGATTCCAATGACTACCAGGCTGTGGGCTGGCTTTCAGTGTGTTTCTAGGAGAGAGAGTTCGATCAGCCAGCGGGGGCCAGATGCTCTTCCCTGGATGAATCAGCTCAGACAGGAAAGCAGAGTGATGGATAGTCCTGGAAAGGGCAAGTACAGGGTCAGGGTCACGGAGGTCAGGGTCACGGAGCTGGAGGATCAAGAGTACCAGTGGGGCGTTCTGTTTGCAATGCACCCCTGCTTAGAGCCGCAAGGTAAAGTGGGGGATGGAAACCCCAGGGTCTGTTCCCAAGTAAAAGAGAGAATCCTGGGAATAAAAGAAATGCCCAGTATCCACACTTTGTTACATATGTATGTAATTCTAAAGATGTTCTTATACTTTTTATAATGAAAGAGTTACACACAGTTAGGGAACCTGCCTTTTCTCACTGGTGTTGTAATGTGACCCTATTTTCATTTATAGCCAAGTGATTAAAAGTGTGGACTCTGGGGCTTCCCTGGTGGCGCAGTGGTTGAGAATCTGCCTGCTAATGCAGGGGACACGGGTTCGAGGCCTGGTCTGGGAGGATCCCACATGCCGCGGAGCAACTGGGCCCGTGAGCCACAACTACTGAGCCTGTGCGTCTGGAGCCTGTGCTCTGCAACGAGAGACCGCGATAGTGAGAAGCCCGCGCACCGCGATGTAGAGTGGCCCCCACTCACCGCAACTAGAGAAAGCCCTCGCACAGAAACGAAGACCCAACACAGAAAAAAAAAAAAGTGTGGACTCTGGAACCAGGCTTCCTGGATTAAAATCCAGTCTCTACTATTTACTAGCTTGGGCAAGACACTTAACCTCTCTGTGCCTCAGCTTTCCCATCTGTAGAACGGAGATCATACATCTCTCATGGAAAACTTATGAAGGTGAAATGAATTAATATGTGTAGAGTTCTTGGTATCCAGTAAGGGCTCCAAAAGGCTAGCAGCTCTCAGTGAACAGTCATGTGTATACATACATCCTTAGACATTTTTTCCTGGTAAATGCTTAAAAGTGGAGTTTTTAGGTCAAAGATTGAACAAATTTTTAAGACTTTCATAGAGAACACATGTCAGATTGTGGCTCTTCTTTGCTAAAAAATGGTCCAGTGCCTTCTGATAGCACTGAGAAAAAATGGAATGTTCTCATCCTAGCCCACGACTCCCCACACAACCTGGTCGCTGACACCTCTGTGACGTTACTTCCTCCTTTTCTTCCCTCACTTCCCTCACTTCCTTGAGGAAGGTCTTCCCTTTCTTCCCCAGAACTCCTGCCCTTTCCTCTCCCTGCAATATTCCTCCCCCAGAATCCCACCTGGCCTGCTATTCACATCCGCTCAAACGCAGCTGCTCCAGAATGGCCTTCTTCACCCACCCCACCTGAAGTGGCTGCCTCCACACTCCATGGCCCTGTCCACGCTTGTCTTTCTTATGATTCCTTGTCACTAATATTCCGGACATGCAATATATTCATATCACATTTATCTCCTGTCCCCCTTTCTAGAATGAAATGGGGATTGAATATAGATTGCCCAATTCCCCTTTAAGCAGGCAGTGTGTTCCTGTTCATCTCTGCACTGTTTCAATGACCGATATTTTAAGTCTTTGCCAATCGTACGGGCAAAGCATCTCTAATTGTTTCTGCTGCAGCACTTCTGACGGAAGTCATCTAGTTCCTGCTGAATGCTTCCAGCCACAGAGAGCTCTTCCCACACAGTAAAGGACAAGTCCCACAGTTGGAAAGTCAAGCTTCCCTTATGTTGAGTCAAAATCAGCCTGTTGAACTTCCCTGTGAAATCCTACTCCAAGTTAATTTGTCCTTCTGCCACACTCGCAGTCAGGATTCCTGCAGGGATGTGGCTCTCCCATATACAGTGTTGGTTCTGTGGTGTTAAAGAGGGTTGGGTAACAAGCAGCAGGTGGGATTTCAAGAACTTTGGAGCCCAGAGCCCAGGCTCCGCGCTTACCGTTGCCGAGACTATAAGAAGGTATACCAGCACTTCTGAGGGGACAAATGAGGCTGTTTCTGGTGGTGCTGAAACCAAATGGCTGCCACGGTCAACTGCCACTGCTAGAGTGATGCTGACAGGAACCAGAAGAACCAGGAGGGAAGCCCATTCTCCATTCCTGCCACTTTCCGATTTCCCTTCTGTCGGCAGGACTTGAGTCAACTACCAAGGATGCCTGGGAAACAGAGGCCAGGCCTCAGCATCACAGAGAAGAGTATAGAAGGGTGGGTTTGGGCACTGAGAGATAACAATGAAAAACAAGCACACCCAGTCTACAAATAACAAATGCTGGAGAGGGTATGGAGAAAAGGGAAAAGCCTCGTACACTGTTGGTAGGAATGTAACTTGGCGCACCCACTGTGGGAAACAGTACGGAGGTTTCTCACAAGAACTAACAAAGAATTACCCTAGGACCCAGCAATTCCAATCCTGGGTATATATCTGAAAAAAATTAATTAATTTGAAAAGATACATGCACTGCAATGTTCATAGCAGCATTATTTACAATAGCCGATACATGGAAACTACCTAAGTGTCCATAGACAGATGAATGGATAAAGAAGCTGTGATATATATATAGACAATGGAATACTACTCAGCCATAAAAAATAACAAAATGTTGCCGTGTGCAGCAACATGGATGGACTTGGAGGGCATTATGCTAAGTAAAAAGTCAGACAGAGAAAGAGAAATACTGTATGATACCACTTATATGTGAAATCTAAAAAATACAACAAACTAGCGAATGTAACAAAAAAGCAGCAGACTCACAGATATAGAGAACAAACTAGCGGTTCTCAGTGGAGAGATGGGGGAGGGGAAGCATAGGGGTGGGGGAGGGAGACACAGACTCTTGGGTGTAAGATGGGCTCAAGGATGTATTGTACAGCACAGGGAATACAGCTAATATCTTGTGATAACTGTAAATGGAAAGTAAATTTTAAAAATTGTATAAAAATTAGAAAACAAGCACATCCACTGTTCTTCCTTCCTTATTTAAAACTGTTCCAGAATTAATGGAAATAACTTAGTCCTGCTATTTTCATTATCATTAGAGAGTCATGATAGATTATGAACCGAAGGATACCAAACCAAGCAAACTGAAAATGCATTTTGCCCTCAGTTCTCCAGTTATAAGGCTCAAGGGTCAATTTTAGATACAAATGACAGCCCACATAGGAGGTATTAAGGTGCAGAAAACCCTGAGGCTGAGAGCAGGTATCTCACTGTGGATTCTTCTCCCTGTAATATCACCTGCCTCCTTCTGCTAGTCAAGGAGACAGCTGATTGACTCGGATGCATTGAAATAGTCTGGAAGTTATCACAGACAGACTTTTAGACCCTAAAGAACAAGCCTCCCTCTCTCAACATCTGTTAGGTCTACTGCTTTACCATTCTGCATAGTTTCTTTCTTTAAAAATAACAAACAAACAGAACACTGATACAAGTACAGAGGGAATATATGATGTTATGCATTAGCCTGGCGGTGTGGTTGTCTTCAAGAAAGTTTGAAAAAGGAAGAGGGACAGCAAAAGCTGAGCTTCTAGAGGGCTGATCTTAGAAATGATTCAGTATTTGATCTAGAGCCAGTCATCTTCAGTCATATTGCCTTCGAGACCTCAGTTTTTCCATCCATCACTAGGGCAATCTTTTCCTAGGAAAATCCTTTGAGAACCTGGGAGAAAGTCGAGTGAGCCCAAAAAGTTCATCATCGATGTGTGTTTAAAATATTCCAGCTGACAAGTGGTGGCAGCAAAGCCTGCTTTAGTCACCCTGGTGCCTGTCAATTCCTTCTCCATTTTTGGTACATAGTCAAAAGAGCCTAATGCCAAGTGATGGAGAGCATTCTTCCTGCATCACCGCCATCTGTTTCCCTGGCATCCACTACAGACAGCTGTGTTGCCAGCTTTCAAGCTGTTTATTGGTGTATCACATGGAGAAGTTATGGATGGATGGGCTGGACCTCCTGAAAATTGGGCATTTTTGTTTCTCTCTGAAATGTTTACTCAATATCTTGTCATTCTTACAGAATGCTCAACAAGCACTTACTGAATGACTCCACTGACCTCTGGCAACAAGGTGGTTTCATAATGTGAACGAGTACACTGTAAAAAAAAAATCACACCTGTGTCAACTCTCAAGCAAGCTATAGATGGAACTAGAAAAGGACCAGAAAAAGGAAAAGGAAATGGTCAAGTGGGAAGAAGGCTCACCCTGTGAGCAGAATGAAAAGGCCTGCATGAAAGTGTGCAGTGGTGGAGACAGAGGGACACAATTAAAATTTCCATTATCGGGCTTCCCTGGCGGCGCAGTGGTTGAGAGTCTGCCTGCCGATGCAGGGGACACGGGTTCGTGCCCCGGTCCGGGAAGATCCCACATGCCGCGGAGCGGCTGGGCCCGTGAGCCATGGCCGCTGAGCCTGCGCGTCCGGAGCCTGTGCTCTGCAAACGGGAGAGGCCACAACAGTGAGAGGCCCGCGTACCTCAAAAAAATAAAAATAAAAATAAAATTTCCATTATCATGACGTTTGGGATAGGAAGATGCTGGGATTATGGGTCCTGCTAATTTAAGGTGGGAGAGAAGTAAATTTAGAATAAATAGAGTCTGTCTTTGAACAATGCTAATAAGCCTAAGGTTTCTATTAACTAAAATATCTTAAAAAAAGGTAGACGCTGAATTCTAAATGATACATATATATTAATATATATATATACATATTTACATGTGTATATATATAATTTTATTTTTTTAGAGAAAAGAAATTCAAGTCATTTGGGAAAAAGTTTTTTCACAAAATGCCCTTCAAATTCATTATAACAGGCAGAATATCAGACCAGAGGCAACACAATAGAGGGACAAAAGATTAGTATTTCTAGATTCAACACTTCGCTGAGCAAAGCCCTGTTGCCAAATACTGCTGAAAATGTAGAGATCAGGTAAATAAGTTTCCAGTCCTCGAGTAATTTATAAACAATAGAGATGATCAGATATGAAGATATACATATGCACTGTATATAAACACATAAACATATTTACTATTAAATACTCTCATAAAAGATGAACGCTACAAAAAAAAGGTTATGAACCAAGTCAGATCATTTGGAGAATCATTACAATCATGGTTCAGAGAAGGTGGAGATTATTACCAGTTGGAGGGATGAGGAAATACTTCTTGGAAAAGGTATCATTTAAGCTGCATCTTTCTTTTTCTTCTTTTTTTTTTTTTTGGCGACACTGCACGGGATCTTAGTTCTCCGACCAGGGATTGCACCCACGCCCTTGCAGTGAAACAGCAGAGTCCTAACCACTGGATCACCAGGGAATTCCCTAAGCTTCATTTTTTTTTTCCATTTTATAATATCGGCAAAACTTTGATTTTAAAATCTGATAAAAATAGTATTCAAAAAGATTTTGCATACAACTGAAACTAAGTTGGCATTAATCCAAACAAAATTCTTGTGAATGAAGATAACTGGCGAATCTCTAAGATAATAACTCAAAAAATACCCTAAGCTGCATCTTAATGAATTAGCTAAGCTTGATCACCATGCTCAAAGAAATATTTCATCCCCAAAGAACTACGAGTGAAGCAGGAAACCTGGAATTATATTTGAGAATAGTGAAATGTCCAGATGGTCTAGAACGTGGAGTGCTTGGAGGGTGAGTACTGGTCTATGGCACTAAGATGCCACAGGATGTCAGTTCACGAAGGATTTTTGGTTGGTATCCTAATGAGTTTAAACCTTTAAGCTTTTCTACAAAAGGGTGATGTGATCAGATCTGTAAGATAAATTGAAAGAGAGATTAGAGGCGGGAAGGTCCGTGTAGGGCAATGATGGTAGTCCAACTAAAGCATGTTCTTGCTGAAAGGGACTTAAGAATCCCTATTAGTCCATCTGTTTATTTTTAAAATTAAAAACCTGAGGTCTAGATGGGTGCAGTGATTCTCCAGGTTCATTGAACTAATAACAGTAGATCTGATCTAAAACCCAATTTGTGACTCTAATTCCAAAAAGGGAGAAGTCCCAAGGGACTTGTATGCCCTCCACCTGTCTCCCTGGACGCCCTGCCTACCTGAGGACCCTTGCCACCACCACCAGACCTGCATGGCTCTCCCCAAGCCTCTCCTGCCCACCACCTCAACCCACCTGTCCTCCGCCAGTCTGCAACTCAAAGGTCCCCATGGCCCCTTCCCCATTCACACTCCTGTACATGCTGTATAATGAATTACCACACACTTAGCGCCTTAGAAGCGCACTCGCTTTTTTGGTTCACAGTTCTGTAGGTCAGAAGTCTGGCATAGCATGGCTGGGTTCCCTGCTCAGGGCTCATGAGGCCAAAATTAAGGTGTCAGCCTGGCTGAACGCTCATCTGAAGCTCTGAGGAAGACTCCACTTCCAAGCTCATTCATTCATATTTTTGGGAGAATTCAGTTCCTTGTGGCTGTAGGACTGAGGTCACCATTGCCTGGGTGCCTATCATCCAGGGGCCACTCTTAACTCCTGGAGATGACCTGCATCCTTGACACATGGCCCCTCCATCTTCAGGCCAGCAAGGGTCCATCAAATCCTTCTTGTGCTTTCAATCTCTGACTTCTTCCACCTCTGACCTCTGAATCCAGATTTAAGGGACTCCTGTGATTAGGTCGGACATTCTTTTTATTTTAACATCTTTATTGGAGTAAAACTGCTTTACAATGGTGTGTTAGTTTCTGCTGTATAACAAAGTGAATCAGTTATACATATACATACATCCCCATATCCCCTCCCTCGTGAGCCTCCCTCCCACCCTACCTATCCCACCCCTCTAGGTGGTCACAAAGCACCGAGCTGATCTCCCTGTGCTATGCGGCTGCTTCCCACTAGCTATCTATTTTACGTTTGGTAGTGTATATATGTCCATGCCACTCTCTCGCTTTGTCACAGCTTCCCCTTCCCTGTCCCCGGGTCCTCAAGTCCATTCTCTACACCTGCATCTTTGAATGATCTCCTTAAGGTCAACTGTGTCGTGGAGCATAACCTAACCCCAAGAATAAAAGCCACCATAGTCACAGTGCTGGGGATTAAACGGGGTGTGTACACTACGGAGCAGGGAATGTTGGGGACTGTCTCAGAATTCTGCCTCCCACACCCTCTCCACGTACAGAGTTTCATTTCTCTCTGCCAGTTTGGGAATACAATTCAATCCCATCCAGACCAAGAGTGTGAATACTACAGCTTTGTCTGATAACCTTGGTTTTCAAAGACATCTTCTCATTAACCTAAAGTGATTTCCTTGTGCAATTTCAGGCAACAGTTTGGGGAGATTTGAATGTAGAAGCGTTGGTAAGTAGAGTTTACGTTCAAGCCATGAGTAACTGTTCACCCCACTGTTCACACCACCCTATACTCCGGGGGATGCGGGTTCTTACGCTTGAGCGAAGAGAACACACAGGATCTGTCACCCCAAGTGAGAAGTACCAAGTCACATTATTTTTCCTCTTTTTTCCATCCTCAGAGGCTTACCCTGCTGGCCTTGCCTCAGCGTTCCTCTTCAGTAATCCGGAAGTTATCAGGAAAAAAAGTTAAATCAGTTACAATCTAATTCTCATACTAAAAAGAGGAAACAACCAATCAGCGCGTTGCAACATGCAGCACACTCTGCATAGCAAGAGGACCATCAAGTTGCCAGCTACTCTATATGCAGCCTTCCTTCTTCCAGCAATCATTTCTATAATTAGTCCTGGCATACTGTGCCCAATTAGATACTTCTGTGGCATATGGGCATGAAATGTATGTGTTCCTTAGTCACCCTACTTTACTGTTAAATTGCCTGCAGAGATTTTTCAAAAAATGGATAATTAAGCTTATTTCTTTGTCTCTTGTTTTCCAATTCCCTTAGAGTCTATTCAGGTGATATAATTATACTGTCTCCATGGCAGTGCTCATTATCTGCATCTAGAGGTGAAATCTTTGGGGGCTGCTGGTAAAATAACTTTTTCCTCTTAATCTGGCTTCAATCTGTACACCGTGAATGATGAAGCAGTTAAGAGTCACTGATGCTAACATGGATTTACCCTTTAGTTAGCACGGCATGCTAATGCTCACATTCAATTACAAACTGAATGTGAATTTCTTTTTCGCTTAAATTTAACAAGGAAATACATAAACCCCTTACCCGCATCACAATTTTGTGCTAATGAATTGCTCAATTATAATACCCAGACTATATAATGCTACTGAAATGGTTGTGATATTTGTAGACAAGTTATAAACAAGAGTTTAAAATGTAAATAATAAATTGCCCAAATCACTTCGAAACCAATTAACTTCAAAGTATCGAAGCATTTAATAAAAGTCACCACTCTGACACCTTCAGGTACTAATCTTACAGATATACACCTTATGTCCTACTTTCAACTATTTTGCTGGTTGTAATGCACTGCTGATGAGTAAATAGCAAAGGATTTGGAGTCAAAAGACATGAGTTTGAATTTCAATCCTACCGCTTTCCACCTGTGAGGCCATCACCAAGTTACTGAACTTGTTCCCAGTCTTAGTTTCTTTATTTGAAGACTTAGAATAATAATAACCTCATGAGATTCTTATGAGGATGAGAGAGAATATAATTGGCACCTAGTAAGTGACCAATAAATAGGGCTGCTCTTACTACCGCTGGAGTGATCCTGATGTGGAGCTCTGGGGGAAGACAGATTTTAGGCCGTGTCCCAGAATTCCTGAATCAGAATCTTCAGTTTCACAAGATCCTCGGTGATTCAGGTGCACATTAAAATTTGGGAAGCACTGCTGTTGAAGACAGCAAGCTTGTGGAATGTGGATGTTCCATTTTAGTCGTGAAGCATGAAGATGTTTCATGGGCCCTTTCCTAATACATGATTTGAAATGAAATTCCTTCTAATTTTTTGCATGTGTTGACAAAGTCTAAGGGATAGAATTCCTCCTCTTTTCACTCCCAAGCTAACAGAAAAACTTAATAAAATAACAGAGCCCTTAAAGATTCTATAGTCTAGGGCTTCCCTGGTGGCGCAGTAGTTGAGAGTCCGCCTGCCGATGCAGGGGACACAGGTTCGTGCCCTGGTCCGGGAAGATCCCACATGCCACGGAGCGGCTGTGCCCGTGAGCCATGGCTGCTGGGCCTGCGCGTCCAGAGCCTGTGCTCCACAACGGGAGAGGCCACAGCAGTGAGCAGCCCGCATACCGCAAAAAAAAAAAAAAAAAAAAAAAGACTCTATAGTCTAAACCTCCTTTATATAGATTAGGGGGACAAGGCCAAGGAGAGGAATGGGTTAGTGGTGGATCTGGCATCCCATTCTTCTTACTGGTTTAACATAAATATCCTCTAGACCACAGATTTAATCCAGTACAGGTAGGTGAAAGCTTTATTTTCTTGGATGAATATAAGCCTAGCTACTTTAATTAGTTATTTAATAGGAGCAGGAAGCAAAGAATTAGGGTACAAACATGACATAGACAAATTAATAGAATGCTTAAGAGCTTAGACTTTGGAGTCAGGTTCAAATCCCGCCTGAGGCATCAGGCTGGTATGAAACTCCCTTCATCCTTAACCCTCTGAGCCTTGGTTTCTTCATCTGTGAAATGAAGTTAGTAAAACGTGTTTTATAAAGTTGTGAATAATAAATGAGACCACATGTAAAGATTTAGCATAGAGCAAGGTACATAATAACTGCTCAATAAACGATGACAGTATTAGTTACATTACTATTTGGCATGGCTAATGAGCTCACAGATAAGCAGGGAGAAAGCATGAACATGGGTAATTGACTCAGTGTCCCAAAAGGAGACAGAAATCACATCAGTTATTTTGTCAGGAAGAATAGGTCTGCAAAGACCTATTCACTAGTTATGTGAGAACAGAAAAGGCAAAAAGAGGACACCAGAGCATCCCAGAGTGAGTAGCTGCATGAAGTAGGATGAGGATTGTGGCAAAGAGGGAAGAGGGTGGAATTATTAAAGCTTAGGAGCTTGGAGGAGAAGGCCTGTGAAACCGGAAGTCTGATCTCAGAGAAGACAGTGCTTCTTGGCTGCTGTCTCTGACATGGGCATCGTAAGTCTGGTTCTGGAAATTTGCGGGAAACTGCAAACTGGCTTCAACTGCTGCAGCTGGACAGAATTTCTGCTGCCTGAAGCCCACAGCTATGGAAAACAGGAAGCTAATGGGACAGAGCAATCTCTCCTCCTTCCTCTAGCCTTCCTGTCTCCCTCTGTGGTTCCCTACTTAGAAAGTCTACCAGGGAGCAGCTGGCAAAGGAGCGATGTGGCTTGTAGAGCAGCAGCCCGACCAGCATCCCAAAGCTCAGAATGGAAGGATGGATTTGGAGCTGAGAGACAATAGCTTTCTAAGGGGCACTACAGGCTGTTGTAATACAAAACTGAGTGATAAGGGCCATAAGAGAGTTTGCATTTTGGGGAATACGGGAGTCCAGAGAAAAACTAATTACTTCCAGCTGGGCACATAGTACTCCATGAGCTACGCCTTAAAAAGGAGATAAGAATTTGCCCCATGGAGCTTCTTCCTCCTCCACTTCCCCTTTCCCAACTCTATTAAAATAAACATGGAAAAATGAGGAAGTGGGAGCTGGAGCATCATTACTCCAGGCTTCTACGAAGCTGGCAGATACATGATTCCCTGAAGCAGAGGGAGGAAGGAACAACCATGAACCCAATCTTCACAAAGCAGTTCTTCTTTTCCATTTTCGTCTGTGGTTTGCCTCTGACTACTTAGGGTTTTTGGAAGTTTCTTGTGATTGTGTTTCTGACAGAATAACGGGGATCCAGGTAGAACAACAGTAACCATGAAATGCACAGAGTCGAAGACACTGGGTGGAATGTGCATTATCCAACCTTGGCGACAGCCTCCCTCTACTGGATGGAGAGTTTTAATTAAATAAGCTCTTGAGTTGGGGCATTCATCAGCAAACCACAGGCCAAATGCTTAACAAAGGTAAAACCTCTTCTTTCTCGTAGATGAAACTCAGACAGCATCATGACATTAGCTTTACCTTCAGAAAAAAAGAAATCCCTCACACAAAGTACCCGGGAAAAAATCCATCAGGATGTAAACAGGAACCAAGGGAAAAACTGGGGTGCAGCATCAAAGATGGAGAGAGGGTAGAAGTCACAACAAGTGTGTTTGCATTTTCCCAATTATAGACTAAATGCCACCAATCTTCTGCATTATGCATTATATTTACATCAAAAACAAGAACTAAGAGGCAAGTCATGTATCTGTTTTTTAAGAAAGATAAGGTGTGTGGTTACCAGGTTCTTTGAATTTTTTTCTTTTTAAGGTGCTAGTCACATTTAATAAGTGTCTTAAGCTCTCTGGATTCTTTCTCTTCCCTTTTCTAGAACAGATGATATGCATCACTTTTCTTAAGGAATCAAATAGACTTAATCAAAAGATACCAGATTGCAACACCTCCTTTGCACTGAGAGCCCATTTATAACCATTTGCTAAAAGAATGCCAGAAATATACACGAATAGTATATTATGGAGTGTGTTCATTTACTAGGGCTGCCATAACAAAATACCACAGACTCAGTGGCTTAAACAACGGAAGTTTGTTTTCAAACAGTTCTGTATGTTGGAAGTCCAAGATCAAGGTATCAGGAGGGTTGGTTTCTCTCCAAGGAGACCTCTGTCCTTGGCTTGCAGAAAACTACTTTCAGGCTGTGTCCTCACAGGGCCTTTTCTCTGTGTGGGCCTATCCTGGTATCTCTTCCTCTTCTTATAAGAACACTAGTCATATTGGATTAGGACCGCATCTTAGAAGCCTCATTTTAACTTAATTACCCCTCAAAGACCATATCTTTGGATAAGGTTATGCTCTGAAGTACTGAGGGTTAAGACTTCAACACATGAATTTTGGCGGGACACAATTCATCCCATAATATTTAGTAAGTGTAAATATGTCAACATAATAAGATATGGATTTCTATTAAAGTACCAACTCTCTATATCATTGATACTTATAAAGTTTAAAAACTAGGGGAAATTAATTTTAAGTGTAATAAGCTGAAAAGAAACAATATAGCAAAAGCATTAAAAATAGATGCTAACACTGGGAAAAAGAATATTTCCAAGAATTATGTATTCCTATAGTTTCTCTACCAGGTAAAAGGCATGATATTGGGTCTGCCTTGGCTGTATATAGAGGACAAAGAGTATTAGGCTCGAGGTATAACCTAAGATTAAGAAAGTTAAAGACCTATACACTGAAAACTATAAGACATTGATGAAAAAAATTGAAAAGACACAAATAAATGGATAGATGGTCCATGCTCATGGATTGGAAGAATTAATATTGTTAAAATGTCCATGCTACCCAAAGCAATCACTGTAGATTCAATGCAATCTTTATCAAATTTCCAATGTCATTTTTCACAAAAACAAATCAAACAATCATAAAATTTGTATGGAATCAAAAATCTCAATTAGCCAAAGCAATCTTGAGAAAGAATAAAGCTATAGGTATCATGGTCCCTGATTTCAAACAATATTACAAAGCTAGAGTAATCAAAACAATACAGTATTGGCATAAAAACACACACATAGATCAATGGAACAGAATACAGAGCCCCCAAATAAACCCATGCATTTGTGGTCAACTAATTTATGACAACGAGACCAAGAGTATACAATTGGGAGTAGACAGTCTCTTCAATAAATCGTGCTAGGAAAACTGGACAGCCACATGCAAAAGAATGAAAACAGACCACTATCTTACACCATACACAAAAATTAACTCAAAAGCCATTAAAGAATTGAACATAAGACCTGAAACCATAAAACTTTTAGAAGAAAACATAGGCAGTAAGCTCCTTGACATTACTCATGGCAATGAGTCTTTGGATTTGACTTTAAAAGCAAAGGCAACAAAATCAAAAATAAACAAGTGAAATTAGATCAAACTAAAAAGCCTCTGTACAGCAAATGAAACCATCAAAAAATGAAAAGGCCATATGTGAAATCTAAAAAATAAAACAAACTAGTGAATATAACAAAAAGGAAACAGTCTCACAGATATAGAGAACAAACTAGTGGTTACCAGTGGAAAGAGGGAAAGGGGCAGGGCAAGACAGGGGTAGGGGATTAAGAGGTGCAAACTATTATGTATAAAATAGATAAGCTACAAGGACATATTGTACAACACAAGGAATATAGCCATATTTTATAACTATAAATGGAGTATAACCTTTAAAAATTGTGAATCATTATTTTGAATACCTGTAACTTATATAATATTGTACATCAACTATATCTCAATAAAAAATGTTTTTAATGAAAAAGCAACCTACTCAATGGGAGAACGGAGAATATTTGCAAATTATATATCTGATATGGGTCAATATCCAAAATATATAAGGAAGTCATACAATTAAATAGCAAAAACAAAACAAAAACCAAACAACCCAATCAAAAAAATGGCCAGAGGACCTGAACAGACATTTTTCCAAAGAAGACAGAGGGACAACAGATACATTAAAAATTTCATCACTAATCATCAGGGAAATGCAGATCAAAACCACAAAGAGGTATTACATCATACCTGTTAGAATGGCTATTATCCAAAAGACAAGAAACAACAAGTGTTGGTGAGACTGTGGAGAAAAGGGAACTCTTGTGCACTACTGGGGCAAATACAAATTGGTGCAGTCACTACGGAAAACAGTATAGCATTTTCTCAAAAAATTAAAAATAGAACTACCATATGATCCAGCAATTCCACATCTGGGTATTTTTCTGAAGAAAATGAAAACACTAACTTGGAAAGATATCTGCACCCTCATATTCATTGCAACATTATTTACAACAGCCAAGACATGGAAGCAACCTAAGTGTCCACTGACGGATGAATGGATAAAGGAGATGTAGTACATATATATAATGAAATATTATTCAGCTATAAAAAAGAATAAAAGCCTGTAAAAACATGGATAGAGCTTGAGGGTTTTTTGCTAAGTGAAATAAGTCAGACAGGCAAAGACCGCTTGATTTCACTTATAGGTGGAATCTAAAACCAAAACAAAGCCAACAAAGAAACAAAACAAAAACAAACTCCTAGATACAGAGAATAGATTAGTGGTTACTCCGGCAGAGGAGAAGAAAGCTGCGGGGTGGGTGAGGGGGGTGGGTAGGCAAAACAGGTAAATGGGGTCCACTGTATGGTGATGGATAACTGGACTTGTGTATACTGTGTAGTGTACACAGATGTTGAACTATTATGCTATGCACCTGAAACTGATATAATAATACTTAAAAAAAACAGAGTTCATAGACTCAGAGATCAGATTGGTGGTTGACAGAGGTTGGGGACAAGGGTTGGGTGAAATAAGTGATGGGGGTCTCAAAAGCTATAAACTTCCAGTTATAAAATAAATAAGTCATGGGGCTGTAATGTAAAGCATGGTGACTACAGTTAATAATACAGTATTACATATTTGAAAGTTGCTAAGAAAGTAAAACTTAAAAGTTCTCATCACAAGAAAAATAAATTGTATGTATATAACTAGGCTATGCACGGTGATGGATGTTAACTAGCCTTACTGTGGTGATCGTTTCTCGATGCATATAAATATCAAATCATTATGCTGTATACCTGAAAGTAATATAATGTTATAATCAATTTTACACAATAAAAAATATAAATCAATAGATAGAGAGGCTAACAGACAGACAGACTGACTGTCGGCAGTTACCTCATTTAAGTTTGCCAAGGACAGTCTGCTCAAAGTGATTGTCAGTGTATTGACTCAGGCATATATGACTATGAGGGAATACCACCCCCTTCCCTGTGCCATTGTTCTTTATGTGAAAGATCACTGGCGAAGAAGAGTTTTGTATGCAGACATATAGCCGAAAAATCAAACACAACAAAAATAGGTAAGAGACCCTTCACCTTATATGCATAGCTATCCAAAAACTTCACTTGAATGGAAGGTGACACTCCATATATATCTTTCGTGCAGGCTGTGACATGCACTAATGAGGTCCATTTTGCTGCCTATCAAAAAGCATTCTTCTTTGCCAATAGCTACCCACTGTGGATGAGGACTGCAGTTTCCATAGTGACAGATATGGTCAGCATTTCAAAGGAACCAACATCTTCAACTGAACAAAACCAATTGAATACAAACGTACTGGCTATAATCTCCAAGTGGAATAGCTGTGTTCATAATTCTCAAAACAAAAACAGAGTACAATGTCTTTGTCCTGAAGCAAATCCTACTCAGAGTGATGCTGACTCCCATTAAACCATGTTGGTCATGAGAAATTATTAAAGAGCTATTTTCTGTTTAAGGTTCTTTGCTTTAATGAATCTCTGCCCCAAAGGTTTTCTTCTTTTGTTTTGAGCAAAATGTAGATCATCCCTTGCGGAAATATAAAAGTTGGCAGTGTTGTAATACATTATAACCCTTAATGTGCTTTTGTATAGGGAGAAACCTACAAATACTGGTATTTATAGCATTTGCATTGATGGTCCCAATGGATCGGTCACACAATTTCTAATCCAAGAATGAACACTAAAAATCTTCACATAACTTTACACTATTTCAAATGTTCTAAATATGAAATATTTAAGGAAAAGCATTCTGGGGAATAATTTTCCCACCGTCAGCAGTTTCTCTCACTTTTCCTGCTCATATCCCTTGACAAGGTATAATAAACTCTAACACTCAAATGCATACTCTGATGGGTTTGTAATGAGATTTTGCTTTGAAATTTAGTTATGTTCCCACAACTACGCCATAGGTGATGATAGTCACATGAATTTAAGGGGCATAAGAAAAAAATTGTATTATTCAAGTGTTTTGGACATGGGGCTTTTCATAAAATTTGAGACTTTCATGCACATTTTGAGTTATATAATTATTCCACTGACTACAGATTTTAAAAAGAGTACCCTTGATAGTTATGTAGCTGCGGTTTCACGCTGCTCTCCTGCTGCAGAGGTGGTTAGCTATGTACGGACTCTATTCCTCCCACCTTCTCATTTAAAAATAAACCTCTAAAGAACTTGAATGCAAAAACATTAGCTTAACATTTCATTAATAATTTCAATGCAAAAAAGCAAAAGTAATATGAAATCACCCACACAGAATATGATATATTCTTGAGTTCCTGTTATATTTGTAAAATGATTCTTAGTTTAGAAAGGAAAGATCTAGGTTATCAAAGTAGTATTCACCCCAAAAAAGTTAACTTTTCTTTTAAAATTTTTTGAATATACTTATTTTTAAAGAAAATTAGAACAGATTTTCTACCAATTTGTATTCCTGTGCTTGATGTGATCTAAATGCATATATTGCAATTTTGCAACTATGACAAAACTATTGTTCTTTTTACTTCTTATTATTACTTTTAAAAACTATTTTTATCATAATAGAACATTATACTATATATTATTTTAATAATGACTTTTTTTACATAAGGTATATATAAAAACTAAATGGAATGTGAATATAAAACGTAAAGAAATGAATCAGATCAGAGCAATTTTTCAGAAGAAGACAGGAGGTACTAAACAACAACAATAATCTTTTACATAAAAATGCTCTCGATAAAAGTTGTTCCTCAGACTTCTTAATCTTTCCTAGGCTCAGTTTCACCACTCATGGTATTAAAGAACTATGAGGAAAAATACTGCAGTGAAAGATATTCAAATACACTATTCCGAATATTGTCATAATGAACATTTTATACCACGTGGGTGTTGCTTACAAGAATTGTCTGTGCTTCCTGTTCACATGGTTATCCACCAGCCACAAAAGGAAAGACAGTAAAAACATGGCTTGGAATTTTTCAAACTAATCCAGCCTTGTCATAGGAGTAAAGGAACTCAAGACAGGCTGAAAACATTGTTAGGTGGAGTATGAGGTCAGAGTCAGGAAGGATACTCAGGAAGTTTCCATTTTATTTGGAGTCTGTTTAGCTGAATTAGGATGAGATGAAAGAAGGAGGTAGTTTCTTTTATCCCGTATAAAGTGGAACCAACCAAACCCCCAGGTAGACACACACTATCTGGCAATCAGCTCTGGTGTGGGGTCCTTTGGAAAGAATCTTAGGGGCAGAAAGCCAAGGCCGGGGCATCCACACTTCACATGGCTGACCACTGCCTGGCCTAGGGAGTAACCCCCTCGGGGTGCAGGATTCACAGTCTTATAGATAAATTAGATATGCGATGCCCTTCTTGTTTATTTCTTTAAACCACAGTTCTCTGAAGGTGAAATTCATGACAGTTTCCTACTACACCTGCCACTTTTTATTAATAAACCAACACGGAAGCACACAGTAATAATAAACTAAGCACTAGAAAGGCACAGAAAGGAAACAAACGAAAGTTTGGTAAAATATTCGGCCTCACAAGAAATTTAAATTTTAACACAATTATATCTTTAGCATTCTCACCTGTCATGCTGCCAAATATTTTTAACAATGATAAGCCATGCTAGAAAAGAATCAGGCACACAATTCTTTCTCATACACTACTGGTCTCAGTACATCCACCTAAGAATGCAATGTGGCAGTATGTTTCAAGGGACTTAATGATGTTCACCATCACTGTGCCGACAATTCCACCTTGAACACTGGATACTTAGAGGAAAAAACTAACAGTGAAGAGCTATGTGCATAGATGATCCGCAGAAGATTATTCATGGGAACAACTTACATGTACTACAGAAAGCTAATCTCTAACAAAATCTGTGGGGTTCTGCTCCTACTTAGAAGGCAGAAACTGCAAGAGAATGTCTGTCCCACCCTAAATCATAACTTCCTTGAGTCTATCAGAGACCTGAAGTTGCAAGGCAAACAAATCAACTGAATTCTAAAGAATGAAAAGCCCCACCTATGTGTCCGAACACACGAACATGTTCACCTTTGAAAGCACAGGCAGAAGAGGTGGTTATCCTACAAGCAGGCAAGGGCAAAGCAGCTGAAACTTATACTAATTCTTTAAGGCCAAGTGTGGGCTAACATGACAGTTCAACGCACCTGAGAGCCCCTTACGTGAAATAGCCTTCACTCATTCACAAACATTTCCACAGGCTTCTGCTGGGTGCTCACGACAAAGACAGGGAGCGGAGAGGGAGAAAAAGAGAGCTTTCCTCAGTGGGTCACAGGAACTCCTGCTAACTTCCCAGACCTCTCACTCACAGGAAGCAAAAGCCTGAAGCCACTGGAGAAGAGGTAAGAAATATTCCTATTCGCAGGTCCCAAGAAAAGATCTATTACTTCTGAGGGAGAAATAGAAAAAAGAAACTCCTTCCTCTGGGAAAAAGGACAGGAAGCCTTCAGAGTCCGGTACCCATGCAAAGCTGTTTTTGGGTGAAGCAAACTCTCTCCTACCCGAGACCTCCACAGATACAGAGCAAGACCCGACTACTACTGGAGCTGGACCAAGAAAACGAAGGACTTCCCTTCCCCCACCATGAGCTGAGAGCTCACTGCTGGGAGGAGAGCAAAAGTGTAGAAAGAGATGTCCCTGGATGTGCAGATAGGCAGGGACTACTGAAGCTGAGGGAGCTGAGGCAGGAGCCTAAAAAACACCTTCCCACCCTCCAGGTGGAGGAATTTGAAATCTGGGATGCACTGGTGGTAACTGTAGCAACAGAAAAACCCAAACCCAGCTCACCTGATGAACTCAATCTCCCATACTGAGCCATACTAACAAACAATAGTGCCCATTTCCACTACTGTTTTATACAAATTGCCTCACTTTCAATAAAAAAACTACAAGACACATAGAAAAGCCAAAAAAAAAAAAAAGGAATTAAACCAATGTCAACAGAAAAAGCAATAAATTATGGTCCCCATTATGCAGGCATTAGAAATAATTCTTAGGGACTTTCCTGGTGGTGCAGTGGTTAAGAATCTGCCTGCCAATGCAAGAGACACGGGTTCAAGCCCTGGTCCGGGAAGATCCCACGTGCCGCAGAGCGACTAAGCCCATGAGCCACAACTACTGAGCCTGTGCTCTAGAGCCCGCGAGACACAACTACTGTGCCCATGTGCCACAACTATGGAAGCCCGTGCACCTAGAGCCTGTGCTGCACAACAAGAGAAGCTACCACAATGAGAAGCCCGTGCACCGCAATGAAGTGTAGCCCCCGCTCGCCGCAACTAGAGAAAGCCTGTGCGCAGCAACGAAGACCCAATGCAGCCCAAAATAAATAAATTTATTTTTAAAAAAAAAAGAAAGAATACTTAGAATATAGAAATACTCCCATGATATTGTCGTTGCCTTAGGAAAAAAGTTCAGACAGATATCTCTTCAAATTCACGTAAACTAATACACAGAAGAAATTCCTGGAAGCAGTATACCAATAATAGTGCTTGTACTCAGAGGGACGAGACTATCTTTTTTTTTAATCTTTCTATTTTTATATTCCAGATTTAATGCATGGTTGTCACAAATTTTATACAATAATAATAATAATCTTTCTCTAATAAAAACATGTATAACTGTAAATATTTTTCATAATATTTGGTTGTCTAAAAGGAGCTTAAAGTGCTTGGCTACCAGAAAGGTTACAAATACCAGACTGTTCAGTGAAAAAGAGACCACCAACTAGTGGCCAAAATGTTTAATTCACCTGCAACTGAAAGGCTGGACAAAACAAAATACCACAAAACATGATTCCTAATCATTTAAGTAATGGTAAAGTTGCAACGGTCAACATTATCTGTTTAGCATTTACTAAGTGGTATGAACACTACGTATACTAGCTAATTTAATACTCATAAATTCATGAAATAGCAATATGGTTCTTATTTACAGATAAGAAAACTGATGTCTAAACTTTGAATGTATTTAAAGCATCAGCAGGTATCAAACCCATTAATATTAAGTAACTAATGATGATCATGACTGTAAAAATAGCTGTCATCTACTAATCACCTGCTATATTTTAGACTCTGTCCTAAGTGTTTTATTAATAGATATGGTTTCAAAATAACTTTTAAACTGAGGCTCAGAGAGTATAATGAACTAGCCCAAAATCATGCAGCTAGTAAGGCAAGGTGCCCAGAATCAAAGAGAGATCTGTCATGCTTCAAAGTGCAGACTCAACCCCTGCGCTTTATACACGACATTAAAGGTCCTGGAATCCGAACGTTCTGCCAAGTTCCTTCCTGTAACAAAACTTGAAATATTTTATAGGGTATCCTTGATTTTTACCAGGGCTTTGGATTCCGATTTGGTAAATCTTCCTTGGTTGCTGGTTTGACTCATTCCTATCCAGACCAGGACAGCCCCCTGACCTTGCAGGGAGGGATTTCTCTCTGCTTCTTATAGACTACCAACAAAGCCCATGTGTTTATCGCTAAGCAACCTGCTTCCAGGCCTCCAGCATTTCCATCATAGGCTTTAGCTTTCCCTGGAAATAAAGGCAGTTTTTCACTTTTGTTGTTGTTATAAGAACATTTAACATGATATCTGCCGTTTTAACAAATTGTTAAGTGTACAGTAGGGTGTTGGTAACTACAGACACAAAGTTGTACAGCAGATCTCTAGACTTATTCATCTTGCATGACTGCAACTTCATACCCGTTGAATAAAAACTTCCCATTTCTCCTTACTCCCAGCTCCTGGGTCCCACTATTCTACTCTGCTATTTTAGATACCTCATATGTATTAGGGCTCTCCAGAGAAACAGAACCATTAGGAAATATATAAGGAGAGATGATAGATAGATAGATAGAGATTTATTATAGGAATTGACTCACACAATTATGGAAGTTGAGAAGTATCCCAATTTGCAATCTGTAATCTGTAAAACCAAGAAAGCCAATGGTATAAATCAGTCCAATTCCAAAGGTCTGAGAACCAGGGGGCTGTTAGTGTAAGTCATGGAGTCCAAAGGCCCGGGAACCAGGAGTTCTGACAGCCAAGGGCAGGAAAATATGGATGTCCCAGCTCAGGAAAACAGTGAATTCAACCTTCCTTTGTCTCTTTGTTCTATTCAGGCCCTCTAAGGATGGGCTGGTGCCCACCGACATTGGTGAGGGTGGATGTCTTTACTCAGCTTAATAAATCAAATGCTAATCTCTTCCCAAAACAACCCTCATGGACACAGCCAGAAACAGTATTTTACCAACTATCTGGGCATCACTTAGCCCAGTCAAGTGGACATAAATTAATCATAACATCATATAAGTCGAATCATGCAGTATTTGTCTTTCTGTGACTGGCTCACGTAACTTCTCATGATGTCCTCCAGGTTCACTTTTCCTATAACCTACTGCAGAATATATATACACACATCTTCTTTATCCATTCATCCATTAATGGACATTTTGGTCGTTCCTACATATTGCTTATTGTAAATAATGCTGCAGTGATTATGGAACTGCAGATAACTCTTCAAGATCCTGCTTTCAATTCTTTTGGATAAACACCCAGAAACAGGATTGCTGGATCATATGGTAGTTCTATTTTTAATTTTCTGAGGAACCATCATACTGTTTTTCATAGCAATTGCACCATTTTGCATTCCACCAGCAGCACGCAAGGGTTTCAGTTTCTCCACATCCTCTCCAACACTTATATGTTTTGTTGTTTTTATAATAGCCATCCCAACAGATATGAGTTGATACCTCATTGTTGCTTTGATTTGCATTTCCCTCATGATTAGTTATGTTGAGAATCTTTACATCTCTTGGCCATTTGTATTTTCTCTTTGGAAAAATGTGTATTCAAGTCCTTTGTCCATTTATTAATCAGGTTATTTATTTTTTGCTATTGAGCTGTAGGAGTTCCTTATATATTATAGATTTTAACCCCTTACCAGCTATATGGTTTGCAAGTATTTTCTCCCATTCCATAGGCTGCCTTTTCACTGTGTTATTTGTTGCTATGCAGAAGCTTTTTAATTCGGTGTAGTCTCACTTGTTTATTTTTGCTTTTGTTGCCTGAGCTTTTGGTGTCATATCCAAGAAATCATTGCCAACACCAGTGTCATGAAACTATTTCCTTCACTTCTCCATCTGCCTCTTCGTTTCTAAAATAATGCCTCTCTTTTTCCTGTTGTTATACCTTTACTGTAAAGGAGAGAGTGGCCATAAATGTGTGTATTCAATCTGTCTTGCTCTGATGAAAGTTCTAAAGTTTGTTTTGAATTTCACATATATCTGAATTTACAGAGAAGTCAGACTAGTACACATCGGTTGCATGACGTTAGTGAAAAATAATAAAAAGAGCTACTATTGTTGAGGACTACTATATGCCAACTACTATCTTAAGAAATTTGCATTCACGATCTTATTTAGGTTCTCAAACAACCCTCAGAGATTCATACAATTATTATCCCCATTTTACTGATAAGGAAACGGGTTTAGAGGTTAAACATTTATCCAGTATTTTTAACTGTATAACCTTTTTTTTTTAACATCTTTATTGGAGTATAATTGCTTTACAATGTTGTGTTAGTTTCTGCTTTCTAACAAAGTGAATCAGTTATATGTATACATATATCCCCATATCTCTTCCCTCTTGCATCTCCCTCCATCCCATCTTCCAAATCCCACCCCTCTAGGTGGTCACAAAGCACCGAGCTGATCTCCCTGTGCTATGCAGCTGCTTCCCACAAGCCATGGGTTTTACATTTGGTAGTGTATATATGTCCATGCCACTCTCTCACTTTGTCCCAGCTTACCATTTCCCCTCCCCGTGTCCTCAACTGCATTCTCGAGTAGGTCTCCATCTTTATTCCCGTCTTGCCCCTAGGTTCTTCATGACTTTTTTTTTTTTAGATTCCATATATATGTGTTAGCATACGGTATTTGTTTTCTCTTTCTAACTTACTTCACTCTGTATGACAGACTCTAGGTCCATCCACCTCATTACAAATAACCTAAATTCATTTCTTTTTATGGTTGAGTAATATTCCATTGCATATATGTGCCACATCTTCTTTATCCATTCATCTGTCGATGGACACTTAGCTTGCTTCCATGTCCTGGCTATTGTAAATAGAGCTGCAATGAACATTTTGGTACATGACTCTTTTGGAATTATGCTTTTCTCAGGGTATATGCCCAGTAGTGGGATTGCTGGGTCATATGGTACTTCTATTTTTAGGTTTTTAAGGAACCTCCATACTATTCTCCATAGTGGCTGTATCAATTTACATTCCCACCAACAGTGCAGGAAGGTTCCCTTTTCTCCACACCCTCTCCAGCATTTATTGTTTCTAGATTTTTGATGATGGCCATTCTGACTGGTGTGAGATGACATCTCATTGTAGTTTTGATTTGCATCTCTCTAATGATTAATGATGTTGAAAATTCCTTCATGTGTTTGTTGGCAGTCTGTACATCATCTTTGGAGAAATGTCTATTTAGGTCTTCTGCCCATTTTTGGATTGGGTTGTTTGTTTTTTTGATATTGAGCTGCATGAGCTGCTTGTAAATTTTGGAGATTAACCCTTTGTCAGTTGCTTCATTTGCAAATATTTTCTCCCATTCTGAGGGCTGTCTTTTCGTCTTGTTTATGGTTTCCTTTGCTGTGCAAAAGGTTTTAAGTTTCATTAGGTCCCATTTGTTTATTTTTGTTTCTATTTCCATTTCTCTAGGAGGTGGGTCAAAAAGGATCTTGCTGTGATTTATGTCATAGAGTGTTCTGCCTATGTTTTCCTCTAAGAGTTTGATAGTGTCTGGCCTTACATTTAGGCCTTTAATCCATTTTGAGTTTATTTTTGTGTATGGTGTTAGGGAGTGTTCTCATTTCATTCTTTTACACGTAGCTGTCCAGTTTTCCCAGCACCACTTATTGAAGAGACAGTCTTTTCTCCATTGTATATCCTTGCGTCCTTTATCAAAGATAAGGTGACCAGATGTGTGTGAGTTTACTCTGGGCTTTCTATCCTGTTCCATTGATCTATCTTTCTGTTTTTGTGCCAGTACCATACTGTCTTGATTACTGTAGCTTTGTAGTATAGTCTGAAGTCAGGGAGCCTGATTCCTCCAGCTCCATTTTTCTTTCTCAAGGTTGCTTTGGCTATTCGGGGTCTTTTGTGTTTCCATACAAATTGTGAAATTTTTTGTTCTAGTTCTGTGAAAAATGCCAGTGGTAGTTTGATAGGGATTGCATTGAATCTGTAGATTGCTTTGGGTAGTAGAGTCATTTTCACAATGTTGATTCTTCCAACCCAAGAACATGGTATATCTCTACATCTGTTTGTATCATCTTTAATTTTCTTCATCAGTGTCTTATAATTTTCTGCATACAAGTCTTTTGTCTCCTTAGGTAGGTTTATTCCTAGATATTTTATTCTTTTTGTTGCATTGGTAAATGGGAGTGTTTTCTTAATTTCACTTTCAGATTTTTCATCATTAGTGCATAGGAATGCTAGAGATTTCTGTGCATTAATTTTGTATCCTGCTACTTTACCAAATTCATTGAATAGCTCTACTAGTTTTCTGGTAGCATCTTTAGGATTCTCTATGTATAGTCTCATGTCATCTGCAAACAGTGACAGCTTTACTTCTTCTTTTTTTATTTGGATTCCTTTTATTTCTTTTTCTTCTCTGATTGCTGTGGCTAAAACTTCCAAAACTATGTTGAATAATAGTGGTGAGAGTGGGCAACCTTGTCTTGTTCCTGATCTTACTGGAAATGATTTTAGTTTTTCAACATTGAGGACGATGTTGCCTGTCGGCTTGTCATATATGACCTCTATTATGTTGAGGAAAGTTCCCTCTATGCGTACTTTCTGGAGGGTTTCTATCATAAATCGGTGTTGAATTTTGTCAAAAGCTTTCTCTGCATCGATTGAGATGATCATATGGTTTTCCTCCTTCAGTTTGTTAATATGGTGTATCACATTGATTGATTTGCATATATTGAAGAATCCTGAGATAAACCCCACTTGATCATGGTGTATGATCCTTTTAATGTGCTGTTGGATTCTGTTTGCTAGTATTTTGTTGAGGATTTTTGCATCTATGTTCATCAGTGATATTGGCCTGTAGTTTTCTTTCTTTGTGACATCTTTGTCTGGTTTTGGTATCAGGGTGATGGTGGCCTCGTAGAATAAGTTTGGGAGTGTTCCTCCCTCTGCTATATTTTGGAAGAATTTGAGAACGATACGTGTTAGCTCTTCTCTAAATGTTTGATAGAATTCGCCTGTGAGGCCATCTGGTCCTGGGCTTTTGTTTGTTGGAAGATTTTTAATCACCGTTTCAATTTCAGCGCTTGTGATTGGTCTGTTCATATTTTCTCTTTCTTCCTGGTTCAGTCTCAGAGGTTTTGCATTTCTAAGAATTTGTCCATTTCTTCCAGGTTGTCCATTTTATTGGCATAGAGTTGCTTGTAGTAATCTCTCATGATCCTTTGTATTTCTGCAGTGTCAGTTGTTACTTCTCCTGTTTCATTTCTAATTCTATTGATTTGAGTTTTCTCCCTTTTTTTCTTGATGATTCTGGCTAATGTTTTATCAATTTTGTTTATCTTCTCAAAGAATGAGCTTTTAGTTTTATTGATCTTTGCTATCATTTCCTTCATTTCTTTTTCACTTATTTCTGATCTGATCTTTATGATTACTTTCCTTCTGCTAACTTTGGGGATTTTTTGTTTTTCTTTCTCTAATTGCTTTAGGTGTAAGGTTAGGTTGTTTATTTGTGATGTTTCTTGTTTCTTAAGGTAGGATTGTTTTGCTATAAACTTCCCTCTTAGAACTGCTTTTGTTGCATCCCATAGGTTTTGGGTCGTCATGTTTTGTCATTTCTTTCTAGGCATTTTTTTATTTCCTCTTTGATTTCTTCAATGATCTCTTGGTTATTAAGTAGTGTATTGTTTAGCCTCCATGTGTTTGCATTTCTTACAGATTTTCTCCTGTAATTGATATCTAGTCCCATAGCGTTGTGGTCAGAAAAGATACTTGATACAATTTCAATTTTCTTAAATTTACCAAGGCTTGATTTGTGACCCAAGATATGATCTATCCTGGAGAATGTTCCACGAGTACATGAGAAGAATGTGTATTCTGTTGTTTTTGCTTGGAATGTCCTATAAATATCAGTTAAGTCCCTCTTGTTTCATGTATCATTTATAGCTTGTGTTTTCTTATTTATTTTTATTTTGGATGATCTGTCCATTGGTGAAAGTGGGGTGTTAAAGTCCCCTACTCTGATTGTGTTACTGTCAATTTCCCGTTTTATGGCTATTCGTATTGGCCTTATGTAATGAGATGCTCCAATGTTGGGTGCATAAATATTTACAATTGTTATATCTTCTTCTTGGATTGATCCATTGATCATTATTTAGTGTGCTTCTTTGTCTCTTGTAATAGTCTTCATTTTAAAGGCTATTTTTCCTGATCTGAGAATTGCTACTCTAGCTTTGTTTTGATTTCCATTTGCATGGAATATCTTTTTCCATCCCCTCACTTTCAGTCTGTATGTGTCCCTAGGTCTGAAGTGGGTCTCCTGTAGACAGCATATATATGGGTCTTGTTTCTGTATCCACTCAGCCAGTCTATGTCTTTTGCTTGGAGCATTTAATCCATTTACATTTAAGGTAATTATTAATATGTATGTTCCTATTACCATTTTCTTAATTGTTTTGGGTTTGTTATTGTAGGTCTTTTCCTTCTCTTGTGTTTCCTGCCTAGAGAAGTTCCTTTAGCATTTGTTGTAAAGCTGGTTTGGTGGTGCTGATTTCTCTTGGCTTTTGCTTGTCTGTAAAAGTTTTAATTTCTCTGTCAAATCTGAATGAGATCCTTGCTGGGTAGAGTGATCTTGGTTGTAGATTTTTCTCCATCATCACTTTAAATATGTCCTGCCACACCCTTCTGGCTTGCAGACTTTCTGCTGAAAGATCAGCTGTTAACCTTATAGGGATTCCCTTGTATGTTATTTTATTGCTTTTCCCTTGCTGCTTTTAATATTTTTTCTTTGTATTTAAGTTTTGATAGTTTGATTAATATGTGTCTTGGCATGTTTCTCATTGGATATATCCTGTATGGGACTCTCTGTGCTTCCTGGACTTGATTAACTATTTCCTTTCCTATATTAGGGAAGTTTTCAACTATAATCTCTTCAAACATTTTTTCAGTCCCTTTCTTTTTCTCTTCTTCTTCTGGGACCCCTATAATTCGAATGTTGGTGTGTTTAATGTGCCAGAGGTCCCTGAGACTGTCCTCAATTCTTTACATTCTTTTTTCTTTGTTCTGCTCTGCCATAGTTATTTCCACTATTTTATCTTCCAGGTCACTTATCAGTTCTTCCTCAGTTATTCTGCTATTGATCTCTTCTAGAGAATTCTTAATTTCATTTATTGTGTTGTTTATGATTGTTTGTTTGCTCTTTAGTTCTTCTAGGTCCTTGTTAAACATTTCTTGTATTTTCTCCATTCTATTCCCAAGATTTTGTAACATCTTTAAACTATCATTATTCTGAATTCTTTTTCAGGTAGACTGCCTATTTCCTCTTCATTTGTTAGGTCTGGTGGGTTTTTGCCTTGCTCCTTCATCTGCTGTGTGTTTCTCTGTCTTCTCATTGTGCTTAACTTACTGTGTTTTGTGTCTCCATTTCGCAGGCTGCAGGTTCGTAGTTCCCGTTGTTTTGGTGTCTGTCCCCAGTGCTTAAGGTTGGTTCAGTGGGTTGTGTATGTTTACTGGTGGAGAGGAGTAGTGCTTGTGTTCTGGTGGATGAGGCTGGATCTTGCATTTCTGGTGGGCAGGTCCACGTCTGTTGGTGTGTTGGGGTGTCTGTGACCTTACTATGATTTTAGGCAGCCTCTCTGCTAATGTATGGGGTTATGTTCCTGTTTTGCTAGTTGTTTGGCATAGGGTGTCCAGCACTATAGCTTGCTGGTCATTCAGTGGAGCTGGGTCTTGGCGTTGAGATGGAGATCTCTGGGAGATTTTTGCTGTTTGATATTACGTGGACCTCGGAAGTCTCTGGTGGACCAATGTCCTGAACCTGATTCTCCCACCTCAGAGACACAGCCCTGACACCTGGGTGGAGCACCAAGTGCCTGTCATCCACACGGCTCAGAATAAAAGGGAGAAAAAAGAAACAAAGTAGATAAAATAAAATGAAGTGAAATAAGATAAAATAAAGTTATTAAAATGAAAAATAATTATTAAAAAAATTTAATAGAAAGAAAGAAAGAAGAGAGCAACCAAAGCAAAAAACAAATCCACCAATGATAGCTAGCTAAAAACTATACTAAAAAAGAAGAAAGAAGAACGGACAGACAGACCCCTAGGACAAATGGTAAAAGCAAGGTTATACAGAGAAAATCACACACAGAAGCATACACATACACTCACAAAAAGAGAAAAAGGGGGAAAAAAATATATCGTTGCTCCCACAGTCCACCTCCTCAATTTGGGATGATTCGTTGTCTATTCAGGTATTCCACAGATGCAGGGTACATCAAGTTGATTGTGGAGATTTAATCTGCTGCTCCTGAGGCTGCTGGGAGAGATTTCCCTTTCTCTTCTTTGTTCGCACAGCTCTGGGGGTTCAGCTTTGGATTTGGACCCGCCTCTACGTGTAAGTCACCTGAGGGCGTCTGTTTCCGCTCAGACAGCATGGGGTTAAAGGAGCAGCTGATTCAGGGACTCTGGCTCACTCAGGCGCGGGGGAGGGAGGGGCACGGATGCGGGGCGAGCCAGCGGCGGCAGAGGACGGCATGACGTTGCGGCAGCCTGAGGCACATCATGTGTTCTCCCGGGGAAGTTGTCCCTGGATCCTGGGACCCTGGCAGAGGCGGGCTGCACAGGCTCCCGGGAGGGGAGGTGTGGATAGTGACCTGTGCTCGCACACAGGCTTCTTGGTGGTGGCAGCAGTGGCCTTAGCGTCTCATGCCCGTCTCTGGAGTCCGTGCTTTTAGCCGCGGCTCACGCCCATCTCTGGAGCTCCTTTAAGCGGCGCTCTTAATCCCCTCTCCTCGCGCACCAGGAAACAAAGAGGCAAGAAAAAGTCTCTTGTTAAAAAAAAAAGAAAAAGAAAAAGTCTCTTGCCTCTTCGGCAGCTCCAGACTTTTCCCCGGACTCCCTCCCGGCTAGCCGTGGCACAGTAACCCCTTCAGGCTGTGTTCACGCTGCCAACCCCAGTCCTCTCCCTGCGCTCCGACCAAAGCCCAAGTCTCAGTTCCCAGCCCCGCCCGCCCCGGCAGGTGAGCAGACAAGCCTCTCGGGCTGGTGAGTGCCGGTCGGCCCTGATCCTCTGTGCTGGAATCTCTCCGCTTTGCCCTCCGCACCCCTGTGGCTGCGCTCTCCTCCACAGCTCCGAAGCTTCCCCCTCCGCCACCCGCAGTCTCCGCCCGCGAAGGGGCTTCCTAGTGTGTGGAAACATTTCCTCCTTCACAGCTCCTTCCCACTGGTGCAGGTCCCATCCCTATTCTTTTGTCTCTGTTTATTCTTCTTTTCTTTTGCCCTACCCAGGTACGTGGGAAGTTTCTTGCCTTTTGGGAGGTCTGAGGTCTTCTGCCAGCGTTCAGTAGGTGTTCTGTAGGAGTTGTTCCACATGTAGATGTATTTCTGGTGTATCTGTGGGGAGGAAGGTGATCTCCACGTCTTACTCTTCCGCCATCTTGAAGCTCCTCCTTAACTGTATAATCTTTTAACTGTATAATTTTCCACAAGGAGCAGAGAGAGGATTGAAATCCAGGTACTTTCATTTCAGATCCCAAGCTTTAACCACAACAATGCAATGCTTTTATCATAGCTTAAAGGGGTATACGTATATCACCAATAACGTTAGCAGAAATTGGTTTCGCTGGTAACTTATACTGCATATTTCTCACCAGAGATGATCTAGAGGAAAAGATCTAAGGCTGTAAATTATTTCTTAAGTAACAATAGTTTCCCCATTATTTATCCCCACATTTTCAATGTTATGCAGAGGAGGCAGTAAACATCCCTTCTTACCTAGAGTCCTCATACTTTCTGGAAAGGACTAGAAAAGTATTCATTCCAAGGCAAAATTACTTTTAACCTTCCCAAGGTATTATACTTTAACTAGAATTACAAAATATTAAACTTGATAAGAGTGGTAGATAGATAACACTACCCCACTCCACCCAGTATCCAGATCTTTCTAATGTGAATTTGTGACTTTGTGGCCCCTCCAGCTAAGAAGTGGAGTCTGTTTTCCTACACCTTAAGTCTTTTTTTTTAATGGTTTTTTAAATTTATTTATTTTATTTCTTATTTATTTTTTTGGCTGTGTTGGGTCTTCGTTGCTGTGTGTGGGCTTTTCTCTAGTTGCGGTGAGCGGCGGCTACTCACTGCAGAGGCTTCTCTTGTTGCAGATCACGGGCTCTAAGCGCGCGGGTTTCAGTAGCTGCGGCTCATGGGCTCTAGAGCACAGGCTCAGTAGTTGTGATGCACGGGCTTAGCTGCTCCGCACGGGCTTAGTTGCTCCACGGCATGTGGGGTCTTCCTGGACCAGGGCTCGAACCCGTGTCCCCTGCATTGGCAGGCAGATTCTTAACCACTGTGCCACCAGGGAAGCCCCCTGCACTTTAACTCTTGCCTGGACTTGTGACTCAGTCCTGCTGATAAAATGTTCCAGAAGCTATGGTGTGCCACTTTCAGCCCTTGCACGCACCCTCTCTCTTGCTTGGTCCCTTGACGCTAGCCTGGCAGCAAGCCTGATGGAGGGTGAGAGCCCATTGGGAGCAGATACAAATCAGTTCTCCCAGCCAAGGCCAGGCGTGGGATAAATATGTGGCTGTTGTTTTGATCCATTGTTTTAAAGTGGCTTATAATACAGCGTCATTGTGGTTATGGTTAATTGATGCAAAGGCCAAAGTGGCATCTCTAGAATTTCAAGCAATGCTGTCTGTATGGCCTAGAATTGGAGGATCTTAGTCTCTAGATTAGAAATAAAGCTTGAGGCTAATCTACTAATCCTTCCTAAGCAGCTGTGAGCCTTCCCTATCAGCCAATACCAGTGTGTCTGAACATTCATGCTGGGAAAGAAAGGCATTTGTGTTGCTTCCACAGAGGACCCCCTCTCCCTCCCTCCTATCTGGAATCTAGTGTGGAGGGCCTTTATGTTAACAAGCATTATAAAATATTCACATTAACCATATATTTCAAGATTTGTTATTACATGTGGAATCTAAAAGATGAAAGAAATGAATGGATATAGCAAAACAGAAACAGACTTACAGATACAGAGAACAAACTAGTGGCTACCACTGGGGAGAGAGAAGGGGGACGGACAAGATAGGGTAGGAGATTAAGAGGTACAAACTATTATTTATAAAATAAATGAGCTACAAGGATATATTTTACAGCACAGGTGATATAGCCAATATTTTATAATAACTCTAAATGAAGTATAATCTATAAAAATATTGAATCACTGTTATATACCTAAACTAATATAATAGTGTAAATCAACTACACTTCAGTAAAAACTAAGATTTCAATTGAAAATAAATACAGTGTCTAGAGCACATCTAGGACATTTCAAGAAATATTTTGATGTACACATTTACTTCCTCCTTGTTAATTTAGACGCAAGGAGAGAAAGCTGGAAACTAGCTGTGGCAGAGATTACAAACTTTCTTCCAATATTCAGTATCCCTTTTTTTATCAGAGACTCTTTATTTTACCAGATATATGACCACCCAGGACAAAAACCATATCTCCTCATCTCTGTTGCAGCCAGGTCTGGCCATACAAGGATGTACAGGCCAATGGGATGTGAGAAGGAAGGTGTACTATTTCTCCATGCTTCTCTCCTCCTTCCACTGGCTGGATTGAGGGTGCAGGACTGAGCCATCAGTCATGACCATGGTGAAAATGAGGGCAACAGCCCAAATATGTACAGCCACAAGATAGAAAGAATCACACCCCTAGATAGCCTCAGAGAGAGAAACCTGGGGACCAGCCCTAGGCTTTGTGCCTCTAGGCCACTAAGTAAAAGGGAAATAAAGATTTTGTTTATTTGAAACAGAGTCTACCTTGAGTTTCTGTTTCCTGCAGCTGAACATACATCCTAATACTCTGCTTGTAACCTCAGCTTCTCCCAGAAATTCCTTCACTGAATTATAATTTAATACTATCTCCTCCATGCATTTCTTTCCAAAACCCATTCATTGAAATAGTGCTTCTCCAAACTTTTGAAAAATGATGAGCAAAGATATTCTATGATTCGTTTATCAATGTCCCTTATTCAAGAATACTTGTGTCATATTCTTGCTTGGATTTTGTTTTAGAAAAAAAATTTAATTATGTTGTATTTTTGTGAGAAATTAACAGTTCGGTGACAGAATAATTTTTACATGTACTTCCAGGAAACTAAAAGCAATTCTATTATTCAAGTGTTATAATCGGTTTGATGCTAGTCACTAAAACTTATTTCTTTCATTTTTACTTTATTTAAATCCATATTAAATGTTTTGTCTTGTACTTTGATCTACTCAATAAGGTATCACAAATCCTTTGGGAAAGAGGTAAGGAAACCTATTTATTAGCTAAATAAATGAACGCTTAATAGTGTACTACAGACTATAATTTCTATAGAAACTCAGAGGAGTGAGAAATCAAATATTCAGCGAACTTGACAATTTATGTCCAGAGAACACTCTTACTAAACTGGTACTGTATGGGGGGAAAGCTCTTTATCAAAATTCTAAGAAAATGTTATATTCTCTATTCATTTATTGAAGATTCAAAATGTCCGTTGTTGGGCTTCCCTGGTGGCGCAGTGGTTGAGAGTCCGCCTGCCGATGCAGGGGACACGGGTTTGTGCCCTGGTCCGGGAAGCTCCCACATGCCGCGGAGCGGCTGGGCCCGTGAGCCATGACCACTGAGCCTGCGCGTCCGGAGCCTGTGCTCCGCAACGGGGGAGGCCACAACAGTGAGAGACCCGTGTACCGCAAAAAAAAAAAAAAAAGAAAGAAAACGCCCGTTGTTATTAAAAAAAGAAAAGATTCTGAGAAGTTCTTCAGATAGCCTCCTATTGAACAAACCATTTCCTTTTTTGTCTCTACTGCCTTATTAGAATCTCTCAGAAGTCATGTTTCTGGAAACACATTTTGGGAACCAACTGAGATAAGGATGTTTTCATAAAGGTCAAATTTGAGCCTGGATTTTAAAGGATGGGTATGATGTACATGAAGTGTAGAGTTAGGAGAAAGTTGTCCAGGCAAGAGGAAATCACAAATATCCTTTGGGCATCTGTAGTAGATTTGATCTGCATGCTGAACCATATTGTCCTAGCCTGGGGACTTCAAGTTGCTCTGCAATAGAAACCTGCAGGACAGGCAGTCTCCTAAGCCCTGAGCATACATCGGTGAAAAGTAGAAATATGGAAGAAGCACGCACATACATGTAACAAAGATGCAGCCGGCATGACTGATGCTCAAAGTCAGATTTAGCGAAAAACGAGGTCTAAATTGTGGAGGGCCACTAATTCAAGGGGACAACATTGCCAGTGAAGACTAGAGAAATTAAGACTTTGATCAGGGAAGTAGGATCCTAGAAGAAAAATTTAACGAAGTTTAATATTTGTTTCAATAGTGGCATTTTCTTCCTGTTGCAAAGTCTGGAATTTCTTACACACAACTGTACATTGTAAAACACTCTATGGTATTGAAAGAACAACTAGAAGCTGTCTGAACCAACTTGGTAGGATTGCTGGAAAACAGCCAAATATTTACTGCAACCAAGAAAATGCCCAATAAAGAAAAAGCCATCTTTAAAATGGAAGGAAAGTTTTGTGGTGTTTTTACTCACCATTTTCCCCCCGTCACCCCAGCATGATGGTGGAACTGGCCTGGTGTAGACCTTATTGGTAAATTATCGTATATATCTTTTCTAACCTGTCTGAGAGATACCTAAATTACTGATGCAAGGTACTTATTAAGCATAACTAGGAACTATAGACCAAGGCAGGCTACAAACCTACAGGTACCTAGGCGGGAAAAGATTACAGGTAGAGACATATAAGGCCATCAAAGGCCTAGAGGGAAAACTGGAGTGAGACTCTTTAGAAAATTAAGACATTCCAAAGCAGCTGGGTACAGAGAATTATAAAAGCCACAAATGCCTAGGCAAGGTACATGCTCAAAAAGTCCCAAGAAGACCTTAACCTTTCACCTCAGGTTGATCTCTGGGTTCAGAACAAGCCTAGAAAAGTGGTGAGGAAGTTTCCTAGCCAGAACCAAACTGCAAAGGCTGGGAGAGCCGATGATTCTCTTTTTTTGTTTGTTCGTGTTTTGGTGTTTCTTTGTTATTTTGTTTGTTTCAGATCTTGTTATTCAAGTAAATTTATGTCCAAACATTAGCTGAATACAAGTCAACGGAATGGCTACTTAAGTGGCTACACATTACAGGAAATAGTCTGTGCAAAAAATGTTTAGAAAAGTCTCGAAAGAAATGAACTACTGCAGCATTCAACAATCAAAAAACAAATTAGCAAACCTTGGGGAATGAGGAGAATCTAAATACACATTATAACTATCAAATGCCCAATTTTTACAAAAAAAAAGTTATAAGGCATACAAAGAAATAGAAAAATATAGCTCATTCAAAGGAACAAAATAAATTAACAGAAGCCATCCCTGAGGCATCTCTGACATGGACAGTGGTGACAGTTGCACAACAGTACAAATGTACTTAATGCCACTGAATTGTATACTTATAAATGGTTAAAACGGTAAATTTTATGTTATGTGTATTTTACCACAATAAAAGAAGGAAAAAAATAAAACTCAAGTAGTTATATATTAACAGACAAGTAGACTTCAATGTAAAAATAATTACAAATGATAGAGGAAACATATAAGGGTAAGAGTCTACTCACCAAGAAAAGCACAGCAAATCTAAATGTTTACACCTAAGAACAGATTCCAAGTACATGAAGCCAAATCTGACAAAACCAAATTAGAAATAAATAAATCAGCAATTATAGTTGGAGACGTTATTCCTTTCTCTGTAACAGATAGAATCAGTAGACAGAAATTCAGCAGAGAGGTATAAGAACTGAACACCACCATCGACTAACTGAATCTAATTGACATTTACAAAACAGTTCTCCAACACCATTATGATTTCAGAAAACAATCAAACAGCTCAAGATCTTCAACAGACATATTGTAAAAGGAAAAAGAGGGGCAGAGACAGAACTTGTAGTTTAGACAAGACTAAACTATAACATGAAAGATCGTACACCTGTGTGAAAAATTCCTAAAGAAACAAGAGAAGTAAAACAGGATAATGGCTACTTTGGAGGAGGAATTGAGAAGGCTGTGATTAGGATGAGGTCTATGGAGTAGATCCTGAGGTGTCTGGAAAAGTTCCATTCCTTTACATAGTAGTTACATGTGTTTACCTTACTATAGTCCTCTAAGCTATCAATTTTTGTTTTCGTATGGTTTTTTTTTCTGTATTTGTATTTTATCTTAAAATAGGAAGATTTTGAAAACTAACTGCAAAATTTATTTGAGTACAATAAAATAGGTTGCAGCAAACCAGCACTCCCACAAGAACAGCTAAGCAAACCAGGTAAAATGCAAACAAAAACAAAACAAAACAAAAAATGACTTCTGCTTAAAGACATTAGAAAATTTCCAAGGCAAACAGGACTTCAGGGACCAACATCCTGTAGAGAAATGACACACACAGGTATGAGCTGACATTCTGCAGCTTTTTTTTTTTTTTTCTGAAGTATTTGCCAATTCTAAACATGAACCAAGCAGAGGTTCCAATCAGGAGCCACTAACTGTTAGGAGGCAAAGAAGTCAGCAGAATTTTGACAACTTCAATTTCTTAGAGAGATAAAAACTAAAGATCAGGGTTACCAAAGAAGCGGCATAGGGTGTAGGACCGCAGTGGAAGAGATGGGCAGGAAAGTGAGTCTGACATTCTCCGGCTTCCAAACGCTTGAACTGCTCAAAGCAGGAAGACAAGAAGCCAGGTAGGATATTGCTGAATGGCTGAGAGGTGTTTTCCACACACACAAAAAAAAGATTAAAATTCTGAGTTTTGCAAGGAGGAACAGATCTAGTAAACAAGCCCTGTTCCCAGTTTCAAAGACTGGAAACCATATATAAGCAACAAGGATATATTGCACAGCACAGGGAATTATAGCCGTTATCTTGTAATAACTTTTAATGGAGTGTGTAAAAATGTAAAAATACTGAATCACTATGCTGTACACCTGAGACTAATATAATATTGTAAATCAATTATATGGCAATTAAAAAAAAAAGACTGGAGAACCTAATAACAAGATGTACTGTTGGTTAACAGAGTGTGACAAAAATTGCAACATACTTCTAGTAGGCTGAAATCCTTATCATATTAAAAGAGTCTGTGGTGAACCCGCTCTGGAAGAAGCAAACATTACCTAGATCCTTCACAATTTAACACAGACAGTGTCCAGCATTCAGTCATAAATTATGACCATCTAGATGTAAAGTGAAAAGGCAGGCAACAAGAACACATATGGTAAACCCAGTTACTCGAATTATCAGAATGAATAATAGCTATGATTAATATAAATAGCTACATTTAAATAGCTATGATTAATATATTCAAAAATAGATAACTTTAGATTTCATCAGAAAACTGGGACTTACAAAAAAGAATCAAATAGAAATTTTAGATTTGAAAAATGCAAAAACTGAAATTAAGAAGTAGTTGGGCTTACAATCAGATTGGACAACATAAGAAAGGTTTAATGAAAGGAGTACAGAAATCAGTAGAAAACATCCAGGCTTAGGTACAGAAAGCAAAATGCATAGAAAATACAGAAAAGTGTATAAAATACATATAGAACATGGGAAAACGTTCTAACACACATGCATATGGAGTTCCAGAAGTGAGACAGAGAGTAAACAGAACAGAAGCAATGCTTGAGGAGGTAACTGCCCAGAATTTTTCAAAACTGACTGAAGATACCAAGCGACAAGATTAAGAATCCCAACAGAACTCAAGCAAGGTAAGATATAAAGAAAACCACACCTAGAAACACTGAACGAAAACTATTGAGAAAACTATAAAAATGTCAATGAGATACACCCCCAAAATCCCTAGAAAAACAGTAAGATACGCTATTTTCATGGACAAGAAGATTCACTATTACAATAACATAGGCTTCCTAAAATAACCTGTAAATTCAATTGCAAACAAAACCCCAATAGGATATTTCATGCAATTTGACAAGCTGTTTCTAAGAAGTGCTTGAAAGGGTAAAGGGTCATGAAATAGGAAAAGAATGAAAACGCTTCTGAGAAAGAATGACGTGAGATACTTGCCCTACAACAGTATGGTTTAAGCGCAGAAATAGACAAACGACCCAGCTGTACAGAGAAGAGCCTAAAATTATCCACGCATAAATTAAAACCTATTCCATCTTAGTGCTATCATGATAGATCATGGGAAAAGGAGGAAATTTTTAAATGCTAATGGGCAGTAGATTATCCAAATGGAAAAAAGAAATAAAATGGGAATCTCTACACTAAATTGTACAAGGAAACAAATTTCAGGTGGATTGCATTCTGTGAAAAGCAGGGTTTTAAAATATATAGAAAAACCCTAAGGCTATTTTGTATAAATTGGGTTTAGTAAGGGCTTTCTTAATCAAAATATCAATATAAAGAGAACAAATTGTGAAGAAACAGTCAAATTCAGCTGGATAATAATTTTTAAAATTTCAGGTAATAAAAGGCAGGATTTAAAAGGTTCAAGAACAAGATAAAAATCACTGGGAGAAGTATTTGCTTCACATGAACCAGAAAAAGGGTAATTATTCATAATGTCTATTTTTAAGGCAATGAGAAAATGGACAAAAGGTATAAATAGGTATTTTATAGATCCATAAATGCCCCCAAACAACAAAGGGTTTACTCTTATATTATAATTACAAAAAAGCCATTATGAAATACCATTTTAAACGCACATGAGTAAAACTGAAAAAAATTTAAGTCTTAGAGTATCAATCGTTACATGAATATATAGCAAAGGGGCCACATTCACTGTTGTAATTGGTAGAACCACTTTGGAAGGTAGTTTAGTAATGATTAGTAAAGATGACGATGTATATTCCATAGTTTCCAGCAATTCAACTTTTTGATATATACACCCTAGAATAGGTCTTGTACATTGTGTACCAGAAAAAAAAATGCATACACGATTTATGGAAGCATTGTGTAAAACAGCAGGAAATTGGGGGGAAAATATCTCTTATAGAATGACACCAAAAAAAAAAAAGTATCATATAGTCATACAATGAAATACTCCATACCAGTGAATAGGAGCAAAGTAGGGCTACGTATATCAACATTGATGAATAAGCCAGCAGAACATGAGGGAAAAATCAACACAAAATATGCATACAGTATATTTTTATAAGGTTTAAAATGTCTATATTGTTTATAACAAGTTAAATATACAGAACAATAAATACAATCAAAGGAATGATAAACAAAAATTCAAGATAGTGATTACTTCTGAATAGAGGGAGGGATATTCAAAGAGTGAAGGGACAAACATAGCAGGCTTCAAAGGTGTACGTAACGTTTTCCTACTTCTACTTCTGACGTGTGCATTTGCACTGAAAAATGTGCATTAATATTTGTCTTGACATTTTCTATATTTGTCATATACCTTCTAGTGTAAACATGAAATATTTGATGATAAATTTAGAAAACAAAAATGTAAAACAAGCTTAACACTTCATTGTATAAAATATGAAAATCTCAAAAAATGTTTTAATGGCTATTTGCAATTATTGCTGTATGCAGGTAATTCCTCCAGGGACAAACTATACACATGAAAGATGGATGGTTGATGTAAATACCGTATGTCCCCTATAAAACATCAATTCCTTCCTGCCTCATTTCTAACAGAACCTTGATTTCTTTTTTCCTGTCTGTGTTGGATATCCAGATGCAGAGAAGAATTCTGAATAAACCCCAGCAATAGTTATTTGAACAGGAAGATACAGGTAACATAAACTGGCCAAATTAATTCTACCCAATCAGACTGAAGGGAAGGAATTATATTCCATTCTTAGGGAGAAGTTTCCTTCGCCCTCCTAATACACATAAACAAGGAATCACATAGCACCTATTGCCACAGATAGCCACCTTGTGACCAGAGGGGAAACAGACATAGGTTTAAAACAATTTACAAAGGCTCAATGGAGAGGATGGACTTACATCCTTGAAGACAACATTGAGTCAGCCCTAACTCTAGATTTCCATATAGATAACATAATAACCTTAGAGTTTAAAGGCAATTTGAGTCAACGTTTCTGTACTTGCGACTAAAATCAGTCTGACTGATAAAAGAACTTCATGGAGAAGGTGAGGATTAAGATAGGAATTGAAAATAAGTAAGCCTGGATGGACAAGACTAATAGGGAGGGCATTTACTGGACAGAAAGTATTTTTTGAGTTGCACTGACCTTTTGTTACATTGGTTCTGGACAGCCAGCTCCCCTTCGTTCCACTTTAGCTGCCCAACACTAGTGTGCTTTCTTCCTTTTCCTGTTCCCACTTATCCTCATCCATTTTCTCTAATGCCCAGCCTTGAAAATTATTCCCAAAACTCAGATATCCGGATATGTGAATAAGAGAGTTGTCAACTTTAATTTCATTTTTTAAGAAGTAGCCCTAGGACTCCTACTTTGAGAGGCTATCTTGCATAGTAGTCAAATAGGCAAAGGTTTGGAATTCTAGCTCAAACATTTAGTAGACGTGTGATCTGAATTTGTTGCTTAATCTCTCCAAGTCTCCATTTATCCATCTGTATGATGGGGATATTGCAATGAGAGTGAAGATTTAAGTGAGTCAGCATATATAAAGTACCTAGAAATAAAAAGCTCCACAGTAAATGCTATTTCCCTTTCTCCTCCTCCTCCAGTTCGATGTCCCTGGTAAGTCTGCTTTGTAGCACTACTATTTGTAAATGCAACATCAACTTTGAACAAGGTAAATGTCACATATCATATGTATGAGGTGGTCATATTGACCCATTAGTACGCACATGAAATCACCACTAAAGTGATTACAGATAATTGGTGTTAACTAAATGAGCCATCACATTTGCATTCTTAAAGTTATGCAAATATCTAAGCCTTTTACTAAAGTCTACAGAAATGTTATTTTTTCTGACCTTAGAAATAAAACTTTTTCTTTCAACTCAAATCTGAATGATTCAAAACATTCACATAGAATTCAAATAGAACATTCAAATATATAGACTATTTCCATAGAAAATCAAACCGCACAAATGCTTATGATGAGATTTCAAACAAAACTTTCTTCCTCATACACGAAAAAAGACTATTTTGTTTTTATTACCTCTAATGTGATGGTTAATTTGATGTGTCAACTTGACTAAGGCTATAGGGCCCAGTCATTTGTTCTAATACCAGTCCAGAAGTTGTTGTGAAGGTATTTTTTAAATGTGACCAGTATTTAATTTGGTGGACTTTGAGTAAAGCAGATGACCCTTCATAATGGGGGGGGGGTGATCTATTTAGTTGAAGGCCTTTAAGAGCAAAGACTGAGGTTTTCTAAAGAAGAAGCAATTCTGTAAATAATTTCAACATAAATAAATATACAATGAACAGAGGGGTACAGATATCTCTTGGAGATATTGATTTGCTTATGATATATACCCAGAAGTAGAATTTGGAATCTAAACAAACACCAATTTCAAAGAAACAGAGAACAGATTGATGGTTGCCAGGGGTAGGGGGTGTATGGTGGGGGAAATAGGTAAAGGTGGTCCAGGGGTACAAAGTACCAGTCATAAGATGACAAGTTGGGGAAATGTGACACGCAGCATGGTGACTACAATTAACAAAGCTGTATTGTATATCTGAAAGTTGCTAAGTGAGAAAATTGTAAATGTCCTCACCACACACACACACACACACACACACACACACACACACACACACACACACACTGTAGCTACATGAGGTGATGGATGTGTTACTAACCTTACCGTGTAATCTTATGTCAGTGAGATCTCAACAAAGCTTAGAAGAAAAGGAAGGAGGAGGAGAAGGAGAAGCAGAAGCAATTCCGCCTCAAAACTGCAAAATGGAAACTCCATCTAAGTGTCCGGTCTGCAGATTTTGGACTTGACAATGAAACAGCAACCCTTACATGAATTTCCAATCTGCCAGTTTGCTCTACAGATTTTAGACTTCCCAGCCTCCACAGTCATGCAAGTCACTGATAGATAGATAGATCCACAGATCCATAGATAGAGATAGAGATATATATCCTATTGGTTCTGTTTCTCTAGAGAATCCTGACTAATACATCTACTGATTCACAAAGAGAAAAAAATCTTGAAAGTTAAACTTGAACTTGATTGAATAACTTTGAACCAGACTCTAATTTTGTGTGATTAAACAGAAAGTTTTATAGCTAATATGGCAATTCTCATAAATTGACACTGCAGGACACTGATTATTTTATACACTCATTGTTTTGAAAAGAATGAGTACCAAAAAAAAGCCATCCACTACATTTGCAATGTTACATTTGTATCTCTCTTAAATATCCTTTATTGGACATGATTTCTGCAGTAATAATGTACTGTGGGTTTTCTGTGGCTAATAAACTTTCATTAGCATATGATTATACTAGTAGTAGGACAGTGTTAGCACCGTTCAGATGAGTAATGGTCCTCAAAGATTATAATTTTGCCTACTGTTTGTAATAATATCACTGCTAATCTATTAAACCATAACATTGGCCCTCTATCAAGAAAAAATAAATCCTAATTTTATGGAGTATACGTAGAAATGAGATTCATATTTCAGGGTGTTTTTGGATGGATATTCTAAATAATCATCCCCAGACTGCACAAAAAAAGAACCATTTGCAAAGTCATCATAAGAATTTCCAACTGCTCATGGAGAAATACATACTGGGTTTCTTCCCCAAAATGTGCTGAATATTGTCAGAGGAAATGATGAAATAATTAACCTTTTACATTCATAAATGCTAGGGTAATAATTTAAAAGGTGTTAGAAATTATAAACCATTTCTGAATAATGAAACTTCCAAAGATATCGACTTTTATATGTGACCTCAACAAAGTTGACATCATTCTAATAGGTTTCATCTATTTCAAAATACCAAGAGGGTCTGACTTCAATTAACTTTATATCTTAGTCATGTTAATGGTCTATATGGTAGTTAGTAGGGATATAATAATTCTTTTACTGCTAGTTTTAAATTTAAAGTTTCGGCTCTTTGAATAATTTGAAGGGGAACAGCTATTACCAGCTGCCGCACCAGTGACAAAATTCCAATATAACGTCTGTGGGTGTTTTTGAGCTTCTAAGCCTAGTTAGTGATCACATCTCTCTGTAATCTCTTCCTCTCCATTGCTCATGTCTTTTTTTTTAACCAGCCATTTTAATTAATTACTTATTTTTTAACAGCTTTATTGAGTTATCTCTGACAACGCTCTCACACCTTGGCTGAATGATTCAAATAAATCGTGTCCGTATTACTTGCGTCCAGATTTTCCCTTGCCAATCCACGCTCTACCCTCTAGCAGAGTTCGTTTTTCCCGTCTCAGATAGAACGGTATCATTTGTTTCCTGATCAACTTTCCTTGGTTCTCTTTGCCTATGGGATGAATCCCTAACTTAGTGCAGTGTACCAGGCTCTTTATAACCCTTCCCCTGCTTATTTATAAACATTCTGCCATTGCACCCAAGACGCTTTACCATCCACAACTATGACCATATCCTTCCCCCAATATGGTGAGCTTTCTCATGCTTCTGTGCCTCCGCATATGCCATTCCCTCTCTCCCCCGACCAAACCCTTCCTCATTTTCTCCGCCAGCAAAACCAAGCTTTCCTTGACACACACTTCCTAAGCACTGTGTGCCCAGTGTGCTTTGACCTATGTCACTGGGATGGCAAGTACCAAGTTATACTGTAATTAAAGTGTACCTACCTCTTTCTTCCATGAGACGATGCCCTCCTGATGAACAGGAATCATGTTATTCCCCTTTGTGTCCCATCCACCAGCAATAACCACAGGAGTGCTAGCACATAATAGATGCTCAACACCTACTATGCCTAAAGTAATAAAATATAACTTTCTCTGAACTCAGTGAAAGGTTGCCTCAGGCAAAGGATTTTTTAAGAGAACAGACAGCTACGTGGATGGACCTAGAGACTGTCACACTGAGCGAAGTCAGACAAATATCCTATGATATCACTTATATGTGGAATCTAAAAAAAATGGTACAAATGAGCCTACTTACAAAACAGAAATAGAGTCACAGATGTGGAAAACAAACTTATGGTTACCAAGGGGGAGGGGGGAAGGATAAATTGGGAGATGGGGATTGACATATACACACTACTACATATAAAATAGATAGCTAATAAGAACCTACTGTGTAGCACAGGGAACTCTACTCAATACTCATAATGACCTATATGGGAATAGAATCTAAAAATGAGTGGATATATGTATATGTATAACTGATTCACTTTGCTGTACAGCAGAAAGTAACACAACATCGTAAATCAACTCTACTCCATTAAAAATTAATTTTAAATCTTTTAAAATTAAAGAGAATGGAGTATCAATTCTAGATTTTAGTAAATATCTTCAAATTTCAAAGCTAAATACAACGTAAGACCCGAAGCATTCTTTCAGTTCATCTCACCAAGCCAACCTTTCACAGCATCAGAGATGACCTGGCCTCTCCTCTGTGGTCGGCCTGATCTAGTTCACAGCCACTCCACTAATCACATCACGATCCACTGTGTTTCTCTTATGGGATGGTCCCCCCTTTGTTTTCAGCATCATAAGCTACTCATTCTTAGAGGGCTACCTGGAGACCCGTTGACTGAAAAGCACATCTCTCTTTCCTAACTCATGGTTTATAATGGTGGCCCGACGTGTGATGTAATTTACCACTTTCTAATTACTGCATGTAAACTTGCTTTTTTTCTAAGCAAGCTCAGATGATCCTTCAGGAATGGATTATACTCTACTTGTTTCAGAAACCCTGTTCCCCTAATTCCCATCACACCTAAAATATGCCAGATATGGAGGCATTGATAGACTGGGTACTAAGTGAAAGTGTATTTTTTTTTTTTTTTTTTTTTTTTTTGCGGTATGCGGGCCTCTCACTGTTGTGGGCTCTCCCGTTGTGGAGCACAGGCTCCAGACGCACAGGCTCAGCGGCCATGGCTCACGGGCCCAGCCGCTCCGCGGCACGTGGGATCCTGCCGGACCGGGGCACGAACCCGTGTCCCCTGCATCGGCAGGCGGACTTTCAACCACTGCGCCACCAGGGAAGCCCGAAAGTGTACTTCTTTAAAAAAGAAAAAAACAGCACTTTGAGAAATACTGGACCATTGATTTTTTTGCCCTGAATCACTGTCATAGTTCTGCTTGAATGGATCCATAATGTTAAAAGAAAATAGAGGAAAATACTTAGTTTTCATAAATATCTGAACTCTGATCCCATGCTTCCTGAACTAGCTCATTTTCTAGTTGACGAAGCTTGCTTGTAGGAAGTAAATAAAATTTACGGAATGGAATTTTCTCTTGCATTACCTGATAAGCTATGATCACAATGGAAAAGTCTCTTAGAGACCTAAAATGTAATTTATAATAAATATAAAGGCTTCTACCAGGATTGAGAATTCTTGGATAATTTTCTATGAATCTAAAACAATCTTCCCTGATAGCACACACAATACATTTTTGTGAAATCATCATTTATTTCTCTTTTCCATTGTAGTCAGATACCATCTATAAGAAGCAAACTCAGGGCTTCCCTGGTGGCGCAGTGGTTGGGAGTCCGTCTGCAAATGCAGGAGACATGGGTTCATGCCCCGGTCCGGGAAGATCCCACATGCCATGGAGCGGCTGAGCCTGCGCATCCGGAGCCTGCGCGTCCGGAGCCTGTGCTCCGCAGCGGGAGTGGCCACGACAGTGAGAGGCCCACTTACCGCAAAAAAAAAAAAAAAAAAAAAAAGAAGCAAACTCAGAAAACTAAGTTCACATTAATATTGTCTTATATGATTATTATGTGCTTTTTTTCACATCTTTATTGGAGTATAATTGTTTTACAATGTTGTGTTAGTTTCTGCTGCACAACAAAGTGAATCAGCTATATGTGTACATATATCCCCACATCCCCTCCCTCTTAAGCCTCCCTCCCTCCCACGCTCCCTATCCCACCCCTCTAGGTCGTCACAAAGCATCGAGCTGATCTCCCTGTGCTATGCAGCTGCTTCCCACTAGCCATCCATTTTACATTTGGTAGTGTATATATGTCAATGCTACTCTCCCACTTCGTCCCAGCTTCCCCCTCCCCCCGTGTCCTCAAGCCCGTTCTCTACATCTGCGTCTTTACTCCTGCCCTGCCACTAGGTTCATCAGTGCAGTTTTTTCAGATTCCATATACATGCGTTAGCATACAGTATTTGTTTTTCTCTTTCTGACCTAGTTCACTCTGTATGACAGATTCTAAGTCCATCCAACTCACTACAAATAACTCAATTTCATTCCCTTTTATGGCTGAGTAATATTCCATTGTATATATGTGCCACATCTTCTTTATCCATTCATCTGTCAATGGACACTTAGGTTGCTTCCATGTCCTGGCTATTGTAAATAGTGCTGCGATGAACATTGCAGTACATGTCTCTTTTTGAATTATGGTTTTCTCAGGGTATATGCCCAGTAGTGGAATTGCTGGGTCAAATGATAGTTCTATTTTTAGTTTTTTAAGTAACCTCCATACTGTTCTCCATAGTGCCTGTATTAATTTACATTCCTACAAACAGTGCAGGAGGGTTCCCTTTTCTCCACGATGTGTTTTTATTTTAATGAAGGCATCCCTTAACTCATTGGAGGGAAATAACATAAGCAATATGCCAACTTGCTTTTATTAGTTTAAAAGTTTTCTAATAGAGCTTTCCCATTGCCTAATGTAATCATAGTGGATCCTTAATTTGATGGGCACAGTGGACTTGCGGTCTAAGACAAAGGAAAGAAAAATTTAGATAATTGTCTCAGCTCTGCCTCATACCTATCTGTATGACATTGAGCAGATCATGCGAGCGCTGGATTTTACTTTTCCTTTTACAGCAAGAGATAAACGGACCTCCGCTACGTTATTTAGAGAATTACTATAAGAATACAGCGGTAGAATATAAGGAGGAAACGTACAAATTCTTATAAAATGTGAAACTAACGAATGCACATGAATGCAAATTATTATTACCTAGGCATCTCTACATCCTAACATAATTTATGTAATATTTAGAAGTATTAAAGGAACGACTTTTGATGAATGTTTCTTGAAGATGAGTGTTTCAAATTTGCTTAATGTGCTGAGGGTTGGTTTACATTTTAAAAGACCTGTGAAGGGGTCAAAAGGATGAGTCAATTAGAGATGATTTGGTCTCCTCCTACCAGACTTGTCCAGTGCCTACAAAATCAAGTCTAAACACTACTTCCCAAAGGGGCAGTTCCTCATTAATCATCATCAGTGAATATTTATGGGGCCCACCTATGGCAGTGGTGACACAGCTGGCATCCTTATGTTGGTTCATTAATCTACAGCATATATGGTGTAGGCAGGCATTTGTTTCTGATGTCTTTATTTGAAAAAAATCAGGTTTGTGAACTTGGGTTGATAAGTTCATGTTTTTGCAATCACCAAAAGCTTGTTTTTGACAGGCATCATTCAAGGTTCCCTAGAGCAGAGGTGTCCGTGTTGACTGTAGACCCAATGGGAGATGACAGATGGGTAAAGGGAGTTAATTGTATACAAAACTTTGCCCGCACATGTGTCTGGATCCACTGTCCGGATCCACTTCTAGGCAAGGGGCTCCTGGCTGCCATCAGGTTCTCTAGGGAGAATGTAACTTCTGTGATGATAGTACTTCTGTGACAATACATCCTCACTCTAGAGAAGGGTGTTTTGGGGGCCCACACTGTGTGTGATATGGAAGAATGCTCACCATAAGAGATGTTCTGCATGTCAAGTCAATATGCGAAGCTCTTTTCGAGACTTTTTCCCCTTTTCTCAGAAGACATCCCATTTTTATTACTTTTGAGTTCTACATTTATCATTTTCCTTATTACTTCAAGTGTTTTGACATTTTTAAAAGGCTAAACTGTGTTATGTTTAGCAATCTGTGAAATAGCGCAGCGATTCACGTCTAACACGTAACCGCTTCCACAGATGTATTCCTGTTTATTAAAAACTAATTTAGAATTGCACTTCCTATTAGATCATCAAGTCTCTACTCAGGATCCTCATCTAATCTTCAGGATGATTTTCTAAAAATCTCAAGGTGACACTACATTTCACAATATATCAATAAATAATTTACAATTTTTACCAATCATACCACAATCCTAGATAGTTACTACTATCACAGTTTAAAAAATGAAACTCAACCCCATTTTGTTTTGTAGTCTTGATTTCAAAGTCATGGCAAATAAATCTGTAACTCTTTAAAACAGATGGTCAGTGTTCCAGAAATAATATAATGGTGAAAATTTTTTTTCAACTTCTTTATCCAGATTGAGTCATTTGTCTTCTGTCTTTCTGTTGGGATAAAACATTGGCTAATTGTCTTGGGGCTATGAGACCAAAACCGCTTTTTTAAATGCCACGTTAATGGTAATTTGTCAATTATACTCTGTGCCTATTTCAGTGTGGTTTCTTTCTCAGCAGTCATTAGTAATAGCTTCACTCTATCCACGTACTTAAATAGTCATTTAAGTATGTGAAAATCTGAGTATAGCCCATTTGGTCTTTGTGATGTTCAAGAATATGTTAATGAATACTAAGAAGAAAGCTGTTATGAGAGGCCAGAATTTAAGAGTTGGGACATTTGGTCTGGACTACATTGAACAAATTTAGCATTTACTTTAATTTGCGATCACATGAATGGTGGGTTGAAACATTCTGAAGAATTCTGAATTCTGAAGTTTCTTTAGGAAGACAGGGGTTGGGTTCAGGACCTATAACTGTCATGTGCTACACAGAACCCTGACATCATGGTCCACCCACAAAATTCTATTCTAGGTTTTGCAGATCATAACTAAGGTTAAACAACAGGATTTCCTGAAGAAGCTAATCTTATAAATGATAAAGTGATTAAAATATTTGGGGGGCAAGTTAATGTTTAAGAAGAGGATTGTTAATTTAGAATTCAGGCAAGTTATGTGGGATACTCAGGTTAAAGGGCAGAGATTTTAAATCAGTACGTATCTTCAGTACTTTCTTTGATCATCCAGATAAAGAACTGTTACAGATTTATTTTATTTGTTTATTAGGACAGAACAATTTGGTGGTAACTTACATTTGGTTCACCTTTAAACTTGTATAATAGTAAAGTCAGAATCCTTCATATTTCCATTATTTAACAGGACGACTAGTGTGATGTGAATATCTATTTAACCATTTATGTTAGACATAAGAGAGGAATATGCATAGAACTAAACCAACATCTTTGGGGCTACAATACTGAGAAATATCTTAGATAATTCTGGATCCTCTTGCAAACCACAAAGTAGGCAATATTTTGCACAAAGTCCAAAAACCAAAACAAAACACAACAGTGTGTGTGTGTGTGTGTGTGTGTGTGTGTGTGTGTGTTTACTTGAATCCTCTAGGGAAAATGTTTTTTAATTGAAGTCATTTCCCGATACACATTACAACTTGTTGTCTCTTCTCATAAGATCTCTAATATTTATCAAGGAATGTTTGTTGCTATGGTGGTAGGGGAGACAGGATAAGATTGTGAGAAATATTTCAAAGGATTGTTGGTGTTTAATCCCTTATCCAGACTCTAAAGCCAGACTCTGCTGGCTCCTCAAAACTTACTACACTCTAAACGACATCTGTTATCTCTTCACACTGCAATGATTCAAATTTGGTTGCTTGAAAAAATGATCCCTTAACAAAAAGAAGAAAGTCATTAAGAGACAACTGATTTAGGGTAGGAAAGATTAATGTCATTTAAAGTACTGAAGTTCAAAGCGTAAAGTGGATATTTACCTAGAGGAAGATGTCCAGTGGGAATTGTGAAGGGGGGACAGAAGCTTATGACTGAAAGGCTTAACAATATATTCATAAATCACACTTGAGTTTAAGAGAGTGAACAAGATCAGTCTGAGGGAAGGATTATTAACCTGGGGTCAGTGAATCCCCTAAGGGTATTCATGAACTCCTGAATTTATATCAAAAATGTTATAAGAATCTGTTCCCTTAAAAAGGGCCCATAACTTAAATAGATTCTCAAAAGAGGCTATGATCCAAAAATTGTTTTTAGAAGTTGGACCAAGGAAAGGACAAATGAACATATAAAGAAAGGACATGAATAATATGGATAGTGAAGAGACATTTGATAAAAGGCATTAAACCAGCATTTCTTGAAAGCCAATGACGTGCCAGGCAATGTCTCAGGGAATTTCATATAGAATGTCTCATTTAATCTTCTCAACAGTCCTGTGAGGCTGAGATCACTAACATGGTTTTACACATGAGATAAATGAAGCTCAGAGATTAAAAGCATTTCTCAAAATCCAACAGTAACTAAGCAACAGGGCAATTCCTGTTTGGAGAGCATGATTCCAAGTTTGGCGCTCAGTATCATAACTACAGAAGAACTAGAGAGAAGAGTGGTAGGAAAACAAAAATGTGCGAATACCAGGATACACACTATCAAGTAGGAAACAATAACAAAGACAATTTTCTGCAGCCTGAAGTAGATTTGACAGGATGCATGTCCATGGAATATTATGGTAAGAAAATTTAGCTGCAAGTATTTTTAACAATCAAGTCAGGGAAACCTCCAGCATATTGAAATCTATTGATAAGTTGAAAAATAATTCCCTTGACTATTAAAAATCATCATTAAGATATTATTCAAAAACTTTTAATAATAGTTTCATTCATTCTGTCAGCCTTCTTGGTGAAAGGTACTACATTATAAAGCAGTTTAAACAACTTCAATAAGTTTTTCGTTATGGTCATGTTGTGTTTGAGTACTGAACATTTTCAAGAAAATCATTACACAACATATGCAATAACAATATTGAAATGTATGAAACATGCTATTATATCTTCAATTCACTGAATTGAGATGATCTAGAAAATGAACTTGGAAATAACCTAGTTAAAGAGGAAAAGCATCTTTATGTGTTAAATGCAGGTTAACTGATAGTGAAAAGAGAAACTTTTACCAATGAAAATGTAACTTTTATAGTTTGAGACACAAAAACTGAATATTACTGTTTTTTTAAAAATAAAATTATTCTTTCAGAAAGATCAGGCTGCCACCATTCAAATCTCTTGACCAGTATCGATATCAGTAAAATCAAGAAAGCCAACATCATGTGCTGCACAACATAATGCAGCAGAAAGTACACAACAACATCTATGAGATATTTTGGCCTAAAAAAATTAAACTTGAATCTCATAGAACCATTAGTCTAACTATCAATTTATAAGAAGTATAGAGGATAGAGGAACAAGTTAAATGATACCACAAGGAAGAAATAAGTCAAACTTGGAACATGGGACAAAGAGCCAAGTTCTCCCCAGTAAACCAATGGCATTAAAAAAAAGAAGAAGAAGAAGAAAGAAAAAGTAAAAGAAAGGGATACTTGTGCTGATATAAAAGAGACTTAAGAAACAGAAAACCCAACCAAATGTAGAGAACTTTTTGGATCCTGATTTGAACGTGTAGCGTTTCTTGAATCTGAGGAATCATGTCTTTTGTTAATTCAGAAAAATTCATAGCCATTATCACTCTTCACCATGTCTATTAACTACTTCCATGTCTTTTCTGTCTTAATCATGTGCTGCAGGGTGGGTAACTCCTTCGTTTTATCTTACAGTTTACTAATCCTCTCTTCAGGTGTTTCTGATCTCCTATTTAACCCATCCACAGAAGTTTTTATTTCTGAAATAAATATATTTCAGATGAAATATATTTTGTGAATATATTTTGTTATTTATAGTTCTTTTGGGTTTTTTTTCTCTACCCTGCCATTTTTACAGTGTCTGTTTGCTTTAGGGTTTTGATTCTCTTTTATGTTTTTAATTTTTTAAATAATAAGTATTTCCTCACCTGTATCCGAAGTTTTGTGGGGTTTAAGCACACTTGCCATTACACTGTTGACTCTGACTCGTGCCACTTTATGCCTTTGATAATTTAGGATAATAAACTCATCTTCAGAAGCCATCTTCAGTGGCTCCTAATTGATGGGAAGTCTAAATAGCTAGAGTTAAGGACATAACATTCCAGAGAGGTTTTGCATTTGCTTCTCCCCAGAGACCCTGCATTGCTGCCTTGGGACTATCCTGACTATTAACTTGTCCAGTTACTGATTCCAGTATCTCATAGTAGCGTGTTATGGCACAGAACCTTAACTAAAAATTCCTAGGGGACACTATTTGTCCCCTAAGCCCAGACCAAGACAATCAAGATTCTTATTATCCATCCTAGCAAGTAAGCAGATTTTTCACTCCATATATAGCCCTCTGAGGTTTCTGCCTATTTTATGTTGCATTTTTAGTTGATTGAGGAAGGAGGGCTTTCATTTTATCTAGTTCACTGTTTATCCAAAATTATAAGATTCTGTTTATTGGTCTTCAAAACTTGAAATTTGGGCTTCCCTGGTGGCACAGTGGTTGAGAGTCTGCCTCCTGATGCAGGGGACACGGGTTCGTGCCCCGGTCCGGGAGGATCCCACATGCCATGGAGCAGCTGGGCCCATGAGCCATGGCCACTGAGCCTGCACGTCCGGAGCCTGTGCTCCGAAACGGGAGAGGCCACAGCAGTGAGAGGCCTGCGTACCACAAAAAAAAACCAAAAAACAAAAAACCGGAAATTAAAAAAATCAACAGAGATTTAATTATAGGTATCAAAAAATGTCAGTTTTATTAGTTTGACTATATAAAAGTAAAGTACAGTCTTCAAAATATGGAGGAAGATAGGGAGGGTAGGTTGTATTCTCTTTTACTGCCACATTATGACGGGAATTGAGAAATATAATCTATAGTTGATATAACAAGAAACTGAGGTTTCAATGGATTATTCATAATTAAATATATAATTATGAATATAACAAAAATAAACTAAAAATAGATATATAACTATTTAGCGGAGACAGAAGGGAAAGTGAAGTTATTTGAGCTAACTCCCAGAAAATTTAGCGAGGATGTGGCAATGGGTTTCAATAGGATTATGGTAAGATTAGGTTGTTCCCAAGACCATAAAGTGAAGTTGAAGGGGTAGCTCACTGGAGTTGAGGAGGTCAAGGAAGGGTTGTAGACTAAAATGTTGAAATTGAGAAAGAACACATAATCATAGTAGGAATGGAATGAGATCATGGAACGAAGGAGGGAGGGATATGCATGTGGGGAACAGGAAGACACTGGGGATTACTAAGTACTTTTGTTCACATTCTCACAATGCTAGAAGGTAAATAAGGTATCAAGCTATTATTTATAATTTTGCAAATAAAAAGTCATACTCAGAGACACTGAGTAACTTCACAAAGATCACATATTTATTTAGTGACAGATCTGGGGCTGCACAAAACCTTCTGATTATATATCTAGTAGAAAATCAGCACCCATTTTATTTAAAATAAAATAAATTTTATCCTGGATGAGAACATAGGTAGAGGAATGAAAGCTAAGAATCCTTTCTGGAAACATGAGAAAAGCAAAACGATTCTAAAAATAATGAGGGGGGGACCTGCAAGATGGTGGAGGAGTAAAACGTGGAGATCACCTTCCTCCCCGCAAATACATCAAAAATACATCTACATGTGGAACAACTCCTACAGAACACCTATTGAACGCTGGCAGAAGACCTCAGACTCCCCAAAAGGCAAGAAAATCCCCACATACCTGGGTAGGACAAAAGGAAAAAACAGACAAAAGAATACAGATGGGACCTGCACCTCTGGGAAGAAGCTGTGGAGGAAAAGTTTCCACGCACTAGGAAGCCACTTCACTGGTGGAGACGGGGGGTGGGTGGGGGTGAAGCTTCAAATTCATAGAGGAGAGCGCAGCAACAGGGGTACAGAGGGCAAAGCGGAGAGATTCCCGCACAGAGGATCAGTGCCAACCAGCACTCACCAACCTGAGAGGCTTGTTTGCTCACCCACCATGGCGGGTGGGGGCTGGGAGCTGAGGCTCAGGCTTCAGACGTCAGACCCCAGGGATAGGACCGGGGTTGGCTGCGTGAACACAGCCTGAAGGGGGCTAGTGCGCCACAGCTAGCCGGGAGGGAGTCCAGGAAAAAGTCTGGACCTGCCAAAGAGGCAAGAGACCATTGTTTTGGGGTGCACAAGGAGAGGGGATTCCTTCCCTGTCTGCCCACAGAAAGCAGAGCACTACCTAAACGAGCTCCAGAGAAGGGCACAAGCCACGGCTATCAGCTTGGATGCCAGAGATGGCCATGAAACGCTAACAATGCTGCAGCCACCAAGAATCCTGTGTGCAAACACAGGTCACTATCCAGACCCCCCAGAAGCCTGTGCAGCCTGACACTGCCAGGGTCCCGTGATCCAGGGACAACTTTCCCGGAAGAACACATGGCGTGCCTCAGGCTGTTGCAACATCACGCTGGCCTCTGCCACTGCAGGCTCGCCCTGCATTCCAATTAAAAGTATCATACCTCTCCATCCCTCCAACATGAGTGAGTCAGAGCCACCTAAGTAGCCGCTGCTTTAACACCATCCTATCTGGGTGGGAACAGAAGCCTGAGGGCAACCTACACGCAGAGGTGGGGCCAAAACCAAAGCTAAACGCCAGGACCTGGGCAAACAAAGAAGAAAAAGGGAAACTTCTCTGTGCAGCCTCAGGAGCAGCGGATTAAATCCCCACAATCAACTTGATGTACCCTGCATCTGTGGAATACCTGAATAGACAACGAATCAACCCAAAATTGAGGTGGTGGACTTTGGGAGCAACTGTAGACTTGGGGTTGGCTGTGGGTGACTGACTTATTTCTGATTTTTATGTTTATCTTAGTATAGTTTTTAGTGCTTCTTATCATTGGTGGATTCGTTTATGGTTTCGTTCGTCTATTCTTTTTTTTTGTTACATTTTTAAAAATAATTCTTTCTATTTTTATTTTAATTATTTAATTTTTTTCTGCCTTTTCTTCTGAGCCATGTGGCTTACACGCTCTTGGTGCTCCAACCTGGTGTCAGGCCCAAGCCTCCGAGGTGTCAGAGCCAAGTTCAGGACACTGGACCACCAGAGACCTACCGGCCCCAGGTAATATCAATCAGCAAGAGCTCTGCCAGAGAGCTCCATCTCAATGCTAAAACTGAGCTCCAGCCAACGGCCAGCAAGCTCCAGTGCTGGACGTCCCATGCCAAACAACTAGCAAGATAGGAACACAACCCCACCCATTAGCAGAGAGGCTGCCTAAAATCATTCAATGTTCACAGACACCCCAAAACACATGACCGAATGAGCCCTGCCCACCAAAAAGAAAAGATCCAGCCCCACCCACCAGAACACAGGAGCTAGTCCCCTCCACCAGGAGGTCTATACAAGCCACTGAAACAACCTTACCCAGTGGAGGCAGACACCAAAACAAAGGGAAGTACAAACCTGCAACCTGTGAAAAGGAGACCCCAAACACAGTACGTTAAGCAAAATGAGAAGACAGAGAAACACATAGCAGATGAAGGAGCAAGGTAAAAACCCACCAGACCAAACAAATGAAGAGGAAATAGGCAGTCTACCTGAAAAACAATTCAAAGTAATGATAGTAAGGATGATCCAAAATCTTGGAACTAGATTGGAGAAAATACAGGAAACGTTTAACAAGCACCTAGAAGAACTAAAGAGCAAACAAACAATCATGAACAACACAATAAATGAAATTAAAAATTCTCTAGAAGAGATCAATAGCAGAATAACTTAGACAGGAGAAAGGATAACTGACCTGGAACATAAAATAGTGGAAATAACTACTGCAGAGCAGAATAAAGAAAAAAGAATGAAAAGAACTGAGGACAGTCTCAGAGTCCTCTGGGACAACATTAAATGCACAACATTCGAATTATAGGGGTTCCAGAAGAAGAAGAGAAAAAGAAAGGGTCTGAGAAAATATTTGAAGAGATTATAGTTTAAAACTTCCCTAACGTGGGAAAGGAAATAGTCAGTCAAGTCCAGGAAGTGCAGAGAGTACCATACAGGATAAATCCAAGGAGAAACACGCCAAGACACATATTAATCAAACAGTCAAAAATTAAATACAAAGAAAAATATTAACAGCAGCAAGGGAAAAGCAACAAATAACATAAAAGGGAATGCCCATAAGGTTAACAGGTGATCTTTCCGCAGAAACTCTGCAGCCAGAAGGGAGTGGCAAGACATATTTAAAGTGATGAAGGGGAAAAACCTAAAACCAAGATTATTCTACCCAGCAAGGATCTCATTCAGATTCGATGGAGAAATTAAAATCTTTACAGACAAGAAAAGCTAAGAGAATTCAGCACCACCAAACCAGCTTTACAACAAATGCTAAAGGAACTTCTCTAGGCAGGAAACACAGGAGAAGAAAAAGACCTATAATAGCAAAACTAAAACAATTAAGAAAATGGGAATAGGAACATACATATCAATAATTACCTTAAATGTAAATGGATTAAATGCTCCCACCAAAAGACATAGACTGGCTCAATGGATACAAAAACAAGACCCATATATATGCTGTCTACAAGAGACCCACTTCAGACCTAGGGACACATACAGACTGAAAGTGAGGGGATGGAAAAAGATATTCAATGCAAATGGAAATCAAAAGAAAGCTGGAGTAGCAATTCTCAGATCAGACGAAATAGGCTTTAAAATGAAGACTATTACAAGAGACAAAGAAGGACACTACATAATGATCAAGGGATCAATCCAAGAAGAAAATATAACAATTGTAAATATTTATGCACCCAACATAGGAGCACGTCAATATAAGGCAAATGCTAACAGCCCTAAAAGGGGAAATCAACAGTAGCACAATAATACAATGGGACTTTAACACCCCACTTTCACCAATGGACAGATCATCCCAAATGAAAATAAATAAGGAAACACAAGCTTTAATGACACATTAGACAAGATGGATTTACTTGATATTTAAGGACATTCCATCCCAAAACAACAGAATACACTTTTTTCTCAAATGCTCATGGAACATTCTCCAGGATAGATCATATCTTGGGTCACCAATCAAGCCTTGGTAAATTTCAAAAAAAAAAAAATTGAAATTGTATCCAGTATCTTTTCTGACCACAATGCTATGAGACTAGATATCAACTACAGGGAAAAAATGTAAAAAATACAAACACATGGATGCTAAACAATACGCTACTAAATAACCAAGAGATCACTGAATAAATCAAAGAGGAAATCAAAAAATACCTACATATAAGTGACAGTGAAAACATGATGACCCAAACCCATGGGATGCAGCAAAAGCAGTTCTAAGAGGGAAGTTTATAGCAATACAATCCTACATCAAGAAGCAAGAAAAATCTCAAATAAACAACCTAACCTTGCACTTAAAGCAATTAGAGAAAGAAGAACAAAAAAAGCCCCAAAATTAGCAGAAGGAAAGTAATCATAAAGATCAGATCAGAAATAAATGAAAAGGATGAAGGAAATGATAGCAAAGATAAATTAAACTAAAAGCTGGTTCTTTGAGAAGATAAAAAATTGATAAAGCATTAGCCAGAATCATCAGAAAAAAAGGGAGAAGACTCATATCAACAGAATTAGAAATGAAAAAGGAGAAGTAACAACTGACACTGCAGAAATACAAAAGATTATGAGAGCTTACTACAAGCAACTATATGCCAATAAAATGGACAACCTGGAAGAAATGGACAAATTCTTAGAAAAGCACAACCATCTGAGACTGAACCAGGAAGAAAAAGAAAATATAAACCGGCCAATCACAAGCACTGAAATTGAGACTGTGATTAAAAATCTTCCAACAAACAAAAGCCCAGGACCAGATGTCTTCACAGGCGAATTCCATCAAACATTTAGAGAAGAGCTAACACGTATCGTTCAAACTCTTCCAAAATATAGCAGAGGGAGGAACACTCCCAAACTTATTCTACGAGGCCAGCATCACCTTGATACCAAAACCAGACAAAGATGTCACAAAGAAAGAAAACTACTTGCCAATATCACTGATGAACATAGATGCAAAAATCCTCAACAAAACACTAGCAAACAGAATCCAACAGCACATTAAAAGGGTCACACACCATGATCAAGTGGGGTTTATCCCAGGAATGCAAGGATTCTTCAATATACACAAATCAATTAATGTGATACACCATATTAACAAACTGAAGGAGAAAAACCATATGATCATCTCAATAGATGCAGAAAAAGCTTTTGACAAAATTCAACATGCATTTATGATAAAAAGTCTCCAGAAAGTAGGCATAGAGGGAACCTACCTTATTATAATAAAGGCCATTTATGACAAACCCACAGCCAACATCATTCTCAATGGTGAAAAACTGAAACCATTTCCTCTAAGATCAGGAACAAGACAAAGTTGCCAACTCTCACCACTATTATTCAACATAGTTTTGGAAGTTTTAGCCACAGCAATCAGAGAAGAAAAAGAAATAAGAAGAATCCAAATCAGAAAAGAAGAAGTAAAGCTGTCACTGTTTGCAGATGACATGATACTATACATAGAGCTTCCTAAAGATGCCACCAGAAAACTACTAGAGCTAATCAATGAATCTGGTAGAGTAGCAGGATACAAAAGTAATGCAGAGAAATCTCTTCCATTCTTATACACTAATGATGAAAAATCTGAAAGAGAAATTAAGGAAACTCTCCCATGTACCAGTGCAACATAAAGAATAAAGTACCGAGGAATAAACCTACCTAAGGAGAAAAAGACCTGCATGCAGAAAACTATAAGACACTGATGAAAAAAATTAAAGATAATGTGAACAGATGGAGAGATATAAGATGTTCTTGGATTGGAAGAATCAACATGGTGAAAATGACTCTACTACCCAAAGCAATCTACAGATTCAATGCAATCCCTATCAAACTACCACTGGCATTTTTCACAGAATTACAACAAAAAATTTCACAATTTGTATGGAAACACAAAAGACCCTGAATAGCCAAAGCAACCTTGAGAAAGAAAAACGGAGCTGGAGGAATCAGGCTCCCTGACTTCAGGCTATACTACAAAGCTACAGTAATCAAGACAGTGTGGTACTGGTACAAAAACAGAAATATAGATCAATGGAACAGGATAGAAAGCCCAGTGATAAACCAATGCACATATGGTCACCTTATCTTTGATTAAGGAGGCAAGAATATACAGTGGAGAAAAGACAGCTTCTTCAATAAGTGGTGCTGGGAAACCTGGACAGCTACATGTAAAAGAATGAAATTAGAACACTCCCTAACACCATACACAAAAATAAAATCAAAATAGATTAAAGACCTAAATGTAAGGCCAGACACTATCAAACTCTTAGAGGAAAACATAGGCAGAACACTCTATGACGTAAATCACAGCAAGATCCTTTTTGACCCACCTCCTAGAGAAATGGAAATAAACACAAAAATAAACAAATGAGACCTAATGAAACTTAAAACCTTTTGCACAGCAAAGGAAACCATAAACAAGACCAAAAGACAACCCTCAGAATGGGAGAAAATATTTGCAAATGAAGCAACTGACAAAGGATTAATCTCCAAAATTTACAAGCAGCTCATGCAGCTCAATATCAGAAGAACAAACAACCCAATCCAAAAATGGGCAGAAGACCTACATAGACATTTCTCCAAAGAAGATATACAGATTGCCAACAAACACATGAAAGAATGCTCAACATCATTAATCATTAGAGAAATGCAAATCAAAACTACAATGAGATGTCATCTCACACCAGTCAGAATGGCCATCATCGAAAAATCTACAAACAATAAATGCTGGAGAGGGTGTGGAGAAAAGGGAACCGTCTTGCACTGTTGGTGGGAATATAAACTGATACAGCCACTATGTAGAACAGTATAGAATTTCCTTAAAAAACTAAAAATAGAACTACCATATGACCCAGCAATCCCACTACTGGGCATATACCCTAAGAAAACCATAATTCAAAAAGAGTCATGTACCAAAATGTTCATTGCAGCTCTATTTACAATAGCCAGGACATGGAAGCAACCTAAGTGTCCATCAACAGATGAATGGATAAAGAAGATGTGGCACATATATACAATGGAATATTACTCAGCCATAAAAAGAAATGAAATTGAGTCATTTGTAGTGAGGTGGATGGACCTAGAGTCTGTCATATAGAATGAAGTAAGTCAGAAAGAGAAAAACAAATACCGTATGCTAACACATATACATGGAATCTAAAAAAAAAAAAAAGGGTCATGAAGAACCTAGGGGCAAGACGGAAATAAAGACGCAGACCTACTAGAGAATGGACTTGAGGATTCTGAGGATATGGGAAGGGGAAATGGTAAGCTGGGACAAAGTGAGAGAGTGGCATGGACATATATACACTACCAAACGTAAAATAGATAGCTAGTGGGAAGCAGCCACATAGCACAGGGAGATCAGCTAGGTGCTTTGTGACCACCTAGAGGAGTGGGATAGGGAGGGTGGGAGGGAGGGAGACACAAAAGGGAAGAGATATGGGGATATATGTGTATGTATAACTGATTCACTTTGTTGTAAAGCAGAAACTAACACACCATTGTAAAGCAAGTATACTCCAATAAAGACGTTAAAAAATTCCTTTTAAATAAATAAAACTAAGCAAAGGTAAATGATAGTGGCTTAATAGTTTATGAAGCTGTTGAAAGATGTCAACAGACCCCAGAAGAATATAACTCCAAAAAATAGTATCTAAGGCTATGAAATTTGAAGGCAAAAGCCTAGGTTGGAATCCCAGTGCTGCCATGTATTAGCTGAGCAACTTGGGGCAAGTATTTAAGCTTTTTGTGTTTCAGGTTCCTCAAGTGTAAAATGGGAAAGAACTTTAAGTTGTGTGAGTGTAATTACCACATACTATCAAATAAATAAAGTTATGGAATGCGTTAGACAAAAGCAGTGGTTCTAAACTTTTTCCAGCTACAGAATCCTACGCACAAATGAAATTTTACTCCAAGACTCAACTTGTAGAATAGATAAAAGTAGTGTTGTCCTCATTGAGTGAGGGTTGGAGAGGCAACGAGCTGACCACTAGGGCTCTGAGGCAGAGTTTGAAAATCACCATCAGATTAGGAGGTTTCTAAAGCTCTTTCTAGGAAATAAACTTCTATGCACCTGTTTACTTGGGTTGGCATGTTGAATTAAACCATAGTTAGTTTAAACAATGATTGACAACACTAAAGATTCTTGCTCTTATGTTTATCGGTCTTTTAAAAATTTCACTGTCCAATTGCAAATTAAGATTAACAACTATATTTAATAGAAAATAAACAGAATAGTGAAAGTGAACTCTAAGTTCCACTCTGTTTATTCTTGTCTCAGCTCACCCAGGCATCTCAGAGTCTCAGATGACAACTCCAACTGAGGTGATGACGTATGAAGGCAAAACTGCTTGGGTTAGAACCTGAAGGAAAGTGACCAGCCTGACACAGGCCAGCCCTCCAATCACAGTTGATAGCAAAATTCACAAAGGCTTATAAGTCAAGTGACTCTTTGATGATCAGGTGCCTACATCCACACTGGCAACATTCACGGTGGCAAATTACACGAGCTAAACAAATTATTACGTTTAACAACCAAAATATTTGCTTCCAATAGAAAGAGCTTTAGTATTTCTAAAGGCAATTCCACGTGGGTTTTTTTTAATTGTTAATAAACTTTTTCTGGGTCTATAGACACACACTAACGTTTCATGAACATTCTGAATGACAGTCCCTAGGAGAAGCCAGTACAGATGTTGTGGCAGTTAAAATTATTTTAACTCTTTGGCATTTTCTTTGGGAAAAAAAAGCAAACGTAGTTAGCAAGGTTTAAAAATACAGATATACGCTTAATAACGTATGTGTGGTAATTTGTGTGTATAAGTAAAATTTACATATATTGAAAAAAAGACATATGGAATCAGAGCTCTCAAAATTCTGGTCCCTTAGAAAGACCTAGTATTCCAACTGTGGAAGAAACGTCCATCTAACAAGTGGGAAATGGCTGAACATTGGATTTTTCTAGGCTTAGCTTTTTGTCCAAATAATATATATTTGAATATTCATGTCAAAAAAACTACTTTTCAAAAAATAGAACTAAGCAATTTTCACTATTTTTGTTTGCCATGTTTTGCTTTTCTGATTGGAAAATTGTTTGTTGGTGCCAGTCATGCCTTTAATTAGTGTCATATTTCATCTGCAAGTATATTTATTGACCTAAAATAAGATGTCCTTAGCTGGTAGGACATGTCATGCTGTGTTAGAAGCAGAATTATGAAGTATTTCTGGAAACTAGGTGTCTGGATGTCCATTGCATGAGGAAAGGATCTCACTGTAGCAGCTGCTGGCCCTGACCCTGACATTCATGGACAGAAGTCCCAAAGGTTTTCTGCTCTTTGATTTGCTTTGCAACCAAAGCGACCCTTGGCTTTCATTATTTATCAAGTCATTAGTCACAGCACAGATGCATAATGCAGAGATGAGTTTTAAATTGTAGACCCTGAATCCTGCAGACTCGGGTTCATGTGAGGAGAGAAGCCTATCTCATGGATATTTCCTTCTAGTTATAGTGAGAAAAAATTAGAGAGAAAGTGTACTATATCATAGCTGTGTTTTAAACAAGGTAGTGCGAGCAAGTGAAGACAACTTTTTTCCTAGGTTATAATGCCCTCAGAACTTTTCTTTCTGCTCTAGAGAGTTTAATTACTATTTTAGTAGATACATTTTAGGAAGATATTTATAGAGCACAGAAAAGAAATAGAACTGACCTGAGGAATAGGTTTTGTGAAATAATTTCGGTCAACAGGGTAGTTCTAAAGGGTGACTAGAAGTGTGAAGTTATTACCCTCCCAAAACCACCCCCCAAAAAGTAAAAACAGTTTCTTTCTTATCCAAATGCGACTTTGAGTAAGACTTGCTGCCCACACGTGCAACCAAATTGTCTCCCCCCTCCTAAGTAGCTATTCCAGTGTTACCGTTACTAACTCGCTAACCCAGGAATATAATTTCTCATTTTCTAACATCACGTTCACTGTCAAGGACTTGTAAAGTCCCAATTACATAGGAAAACAGAAGAAGGCATGATGAAAGAATTTTGAAATACCAACAGAAAATTCAGTAGCAAAACACAGCTGGGGCTCCAATCTGATCGACTAAGAGTTCAGAAATATATCTCAATTAGGACCTCTTTTCAGTCCAATGAGGTATATACTGTTTCCCAGAATTCTCCTCCTTTATTCTTTTTTTTTTGGTACTCTTTTTCCATGTAAATTGTGCAAAATAATCTCTTGGCATTTTTCCGTGCCTTATATAATCCTTTTGGAAAATTCCTAGCTATTATTCTCTCACAGACCCAAGAGCAGCTGCTTAATCAAAAAAAAAAAAGCTTAAATTTTACCAATGATGAACTGAAGGTAGAAAACACCACTCTTTTATGAATAATCATAAAGTAATAACACCGAACATTTATTGCATGCTTCCTATATGCTAGGTACTGTGCTCAACAGTGAGGTTATCATGATAATGGGGGATTACCTGAGGAAAGGATGTGATGGGGAAGATAACAAGGCAGGGCCTTCCATTGAGAACATCAAGTGCAAAGCCACAGAGGCTTGAGCTCCCATGGCACAGTGGAGAGCCGCAAGCCGTTCCCTATGTCTGGAGGAAGTGACGTTAGATAAAGAAGGAATATATGCACATTTATGCTTACATATGCATAAAATATACTTGAGAGGATCCCAAGAAATTTAACATTGGTTTGCCTGGGAAAAAACACTCATCTGGGGTGGAGGAGATTCTTTGTGTCATTTAATATTCTACCTCATATTTTTCAATCACGAAACTAATAATAAAAGCACTCAATGAGATGTTTCATTAAGATTACTACTGCAGTATCATGAAAAATACATTTTCTAGGAAGAGGAAAGAGTCTTATGCTGCGCAGAAGGGGAACAATTTAAGGATAGGAATAACTCTATGGGCAACAGGAAATGAAGTAAACAGGAATATGGTCAATAATTGCTGACTTAGGGCCCAACCAGATTTAAGACCCATGAATTTGTGGAGAATTTTCCCCATCATTGATTGGCAACCATCGTACCACTGCCAGTGAGCTAGTGGTCAGGAAGTGAACTCATTGAATATGGATCAAGCACGAGGAGCCATGCAAGTTGTGGGGATTGGAGAGAAAGGGGAGGTAGTCATGCACTATAGGATTTTTATTGCTTAAGGTTGTAAAACCAGGAGAGAAGTGATGAAATGAGTAAGCAATGACTGGAAATTCTATAGATGCAAAGAATAAATGTGGTGGAAATAAAGGTGGGAAAGAGCCAGAGGAAGAGAGGTCTTAGTCAGCAAAAGAGACAAGGTTTACTATTTCGGAGAGGAGCATGAGTGTGGCCATGGGAGATGCTGGCTGAAGAGCCATGAAGCTAAAACTTAGTAGAACTGGGCGGGTCAAGGAACTTCATGTCTTCAATGGTTAACGTGGCTTTTACTGATGTGTTGCCTAGAATGACCTTAGGACCTGGGATTTCTGGTTCATGACCGTAAAGAGGTATTCTTCACATTGACCTGGAATTAATTTATCTGCAGCTGGGATAATCCTGAGAATACAGATGGCTTGGTAGAAGCAGTAAAGCAGAAAATAAATCTTTTTAATGGAATACAGATGCATGAATAACCAGTGGTGAAAGTCTCGGGGAAGACTTGCCAAAGAAGTGACAGTTGAAGCAGGTCTTGAAGTTTAAGTAAGAATTCAACTGGAAAAAAAAAAAACCTTGGGGAAAGCATTACAGCCTGAACGAAGGGACGCTGGGGTCTCTGTATCTGTCCTGTGAATGACTTAGTTTGAAAACTGAATTCTGAAAATTGTTCTTTCATCCTCATATGCAAGCCATTCTCTGACTGGTCTTTTCTTTTAGGCAAATTCACCCCCTTCTTTGTGGGGGCACATACTACTTGGCACATAATAAATAAGTGGGCACTTATGAGATTTATTTGTTTCATGTTCCACTTATTTTTATTTGTTTATTTCCCACATGAAGGAGACAGTAGTACAGCCTAGCAATTAGAGGAGAAATTCTTTAAAGTGGCTGCAAATTATATAATGAGTACATTGTCAATGTAACTCAAATGATTAGAATTTGAATGAAGGTTGCTTTTTGAAATTCAACATCTAAGAAGTGTCTATAGCACTTGGAGGAGGAATTGGTCAAATGTCCTGGGGTGAGGTTTTAAACTATGTAATTCAAGAGGAACTGGTGTGTATGGTTTGTGGAGCTGGTGATGAGTTGGCAGGCCAAAATCATTTGTAAAATGTATTATACCTCCAACAACTACACATCAAGATAAAGCACAGAGCATTGGAGCTCCTACTCCAGTATCAAATATCTGAGACCATATTTTAAATTTCAATATGGCATGCAATTCTTAGCCATTCCTTTCAACAGCTAAAGCTTTAAGTAAGATGTCGGTATAAACATATAATTGTCAATCACAAACACTCGGTATAAACATATAATTGTCAATCACAAACACTCCAGAGACAGGTTTCGTTCATGGCTCATCTCGCTGACCCTTAAGCAGTATGTTAACAATAAAATAAATAAAATGAGTTTTCTTTGCTACTGACACAACACAAATGGTTCCTCACTTTTGACACATAGCTAATTATAACCCTCTTCAAAATCATTACTAATAATTTTCAGATATTTTATGCAGATTAATTTCTTATACTTTAAGCTAAATAACCTTGGCCTCACGCTCTGTGTTTCTCCACTCCAAAAGGAGGAATCTCATTTCCAGACAACTTCTAAGTCAGTATCTGATGCGACGGAAGGAAGGAGACAGAGGAGGTGAGGAAGAGGGAGTTTCTGCCTCGCTGCACTTAGAGATGAACCAGAAGATGATAAGCATGACCTACACAGCCAGTGAGGATAACACAAGTGCTATCACAAGCAACGCATTGCAGGAATGTGGAAGAAGGGGTACTGAGTCCAAGGATTAAGGATCAGAAGAGGCTTCATGGAGGAGAGATTTTTTTGAGTCATACTTGAGGACACGTGTATTTTCAGCAGATGAAAAGAGAGAAGAGAATAATCCAGGTTGCCATGACAGTTTGATTTAAGGAGAGACGCCTAAAATTGTAGGCAATATTGAGAAAATAGTGGGCGGTCCAATATCAGTCTAAGACTGTTTGCACCCAGAAGGCTGTATATGTATATATTTTTAAAAGATTATTGAAATCTGGCTTGAAAATATATCAGAAAGGACCTCAGATAAATTTCTAACGAGTTTGGAATTTAATGGGAAAGTCCTAAACAAATTGTATAAGCTTGAAGTACAATGATGGTGTCTTATCTTCTAGGAAAAAAGTGTGTGTTTTATGATTTAGAAGATAATTTAGGTCAAGAAATCAAGACCTGAAAACAAATTCATTGTTCCAAAAACCGACTATAACAAGTAGCTCTCCAGTGTGTGTTATGAGGTTTTAAGGGCAGCTAGAAGGTAATAAAGGCTTAAAAAAGTTCACTGAGATAAATTCCACATTGACATTTTTATGTACGGACCTCATATTTTCTCCCACAAAGACTTGTGTCTGTAAGAGGTAGTCTGAGTGGTCATTTGTTAATGAGCTTTAATAAAATCTAGCTTCAAAACGTGGATGAGTCAGGAACTTAAATTTAGGGGTCTAATAATCAGAAGTAGGTAAACGTTCCTTCCTCTTAAAAGAAGTTAATACACATGCTGCAAAATTGAGGGGTATAGATTCATCTATTCTTTTCTCTCAGAATTTTTCCAACATTTACCTATTAGGAAATGAATACTAATTGCAAACGGGTGGTAAGAATAGCAGTTGCCTCACCTTCCTAGTTCTAACCTAATGCAGCATCTACTGCAAAAATTAGACATTTTATGTAATAGTTGAGGTGCCAGTGACAGAAACTCAACACAAAATTATATACTGTTAAAACTGTTCAGTTGGGCTTCCCTGGTGGAGCAGTGGTTGAGAGTCCGCCTGCCGATGCAGGGGACACGGGTTCGTGCCCCGGTCCGGGAATATCCCACATGCCACGGAGCGGCTGCGCCCGTGAGCCATGGCCTCTGAGCCTGCGCGTCAGGAACCTGTGCTCCGCAACGGGAGAGGCCACAACAGTGAGAGGCCCACGTACTGCAAAAAAAAAAAAAAAAAAAAAAAAAACTGTTCGGTGACAAAACCAAGGAAACAGTGTAGATGGAACTATGTTCTGGAGGGACTAGATCCAGGATATTAGGCACCATTAGGATTCGCTCTTTCTCCATGTCTCTGCTTTTTTCTGTTGGTGTAGATTTGCTATTTCTGCATGGCTAGAATCATGACCACAGACGATTCTGAGTTTTACATAAGGGTTCCTCCATTTCAAAACTGCTGACACTTTTAGCTGGATCATTCTTTGTTTGGGGGATCTGTTTTGTGGCATGTAGGGTGTTTAGCAGTTGCCCTGGTCTCTGACCACTAGCCTCCCCACCCCTGAGCTGTAACAACCAAAAAACAGACATTGCCAAATGTCCCCTGGGAGGAGAACATGTCCCCACTTGAGAATCACTGCCTTACAGGCTTAATGTCAGAGAAGAAGGAGCTGTTCATTCACAGAGCTTTCATTTGGAAAAATCCAACAGAACTGTTTTGGTCCTGTGTGCACCTCATACTCATCCTGAACCACACTTTTCGACAAGGAAAAAAAAGAAAAAAAACTTTATGACTTTGGGTTAGGTCTTAGGACACATAAAGCACAAATTATAAAAGAAAAAAAGTGATAAATTGATCATCAAAATTAAAATTTTACTCTTTGAAATGCATTGCTAAGAACATGAAAACCACAGGCTGGCAAAACAAATATCTGATACAGGGATTTGATCCAGAATGTAGAATGAACTCTTACAACTCATTTAAAAGAAGATGGGCAACCCAGTAAAACATTGGCAAAAGATGTGGACACCTCACAAAAGAAGACATGCAAATGAAAAATAAGCATAAGAAAAGATGTTCATCATCATTCATCATTAGAAAAATACACATGAACACCACAATGAGCTACGCCCACTAGAATGACTAAAATGGAAAGTACCAACTGTTGGTGAAGATGCTGAGCAATTGGGAATACACGAAGACAAAGATACAGCCACTGTGGAAAAGTTTAGCACTTTCCCATCAAGCTAAACATGTATTTATCTTAACATCCAGAAATTCCTCTTCCAGTCATTTCACCACGAGAAATAAAGCGTATGTCTACACAAAGACCTATAAGCAAATATTTGCATAAGCTTTATTCATAATTGCCAAACTCTGGAAACAATTCATCAACTGATGAATAGATACATTGTTGGCCTTCCTTAAAATGGAGTGTGTCTCTTTAAAATGGAATACAGCAACAAAAGGAAAACACTATTAATAAATGCAACGACATGGATGATTCTCAAAGTCATTATGCCAAATGGAAGAAGCATGATATAACATACCTTATACTATACATAATTCTATTCATTTAATATTCTGAAAAGCTAAAAGGAGAGAAATCAATTCCAAGATCTAAGTGTAGACGGAAAGAACTGACAATGTAGAATGATTGTACTGGTGGTTACATGACTCTGTAGATGAGGCAATTTTCACCAAACTTTACACTTTAAAGGGGTGAATTTTATTGGGAATGTATGTAAATGATACCTCCATATATCTGATTTAAAACCAGATATAGGGACTTCCCTGGTGGTGCAGTGTTTAAGAATCTGTCTGCCAATGCGGGGGACATGGGTTTGATCCCTCATTCAGGAAGATCTCACATGCCACGGAGCAACTAAGCCCATGCACCACAACCACTGAGCCTGCGCTCTAGAACCCGTGAGCCACAATTACTGAGCCCACATGCCACAGCTAGCTACTGAAGCCCGCATGCCTAGAGCCCGTGCCCCGCAGTGAGAAGCCACCGCAATGAGAAGCCCGCGCACCACAGCGAAGAGTAGCCCCTGCTCACCACAACTAGAAAAAGTCCGCGTGCAGCAACGAAGACCCAGCACAGCCAAAAATAAATATATATATATATATTTTAATTTTAAAAATAAAGTGTAAAGAAGAATTGCTGATCATATTCTTTAAAAAAAAAAAGGTACAATTTTTTTTAAAAAAACCACAACTCAACTCTAAATTTAATACACCTCCAAAGAAGTCAATACTGTCCTCATACAATGACTTCATTAATTTGTCCCTTCATTCATCCAACAATTTTCTATGTAATATCTACTGCTTGCCGGGAGCTGACCTCAATGCTTGGGTTACATCTAGGAATATATTCAAATATTCCTGCCTTTCGGGAACTTACCTTCCAGAAGGAGGGAAACAGATAAAAATAATTTCTATAAGAAGAGAAAGGAAATTCTATCATATACCCAGTGATACAGAAGAAAAAAGAAAAAGGAGGAGGGGGGGAAAGGATTAGGAGTTCTGGAATGGGCAGAAGAGAGCAGACTACGTAGTGTCAGTAAATTTAGGCCTCATTGAAAAGGTGAGTTCTGGGGCTTCCCTGGTGGCGCAGTGGTTGAGAGTCCGCCTGCCGATGCAGGGGACGCGGGTTCGCGCCCCGGTCTGGGAGGATCCCACCTGCTGCGGAGCGGCTGTGCCCGTGAGCCATGGCCACTGCGCCTGCGCGTCCGGAGCCTGTGCTCCGCAACGGGAGAGGCCACAGCAGTGAGAGTCCCGCGTACCGCGAAAAAAAAAGGTGAGTTGTGAGCAAACACCAGAAGGAGATTAGAAATTTAACAAAGGAAAAGTCTGGCACAACTTTCCAGGCAGACAGAACCCTAAAGCAAAGACCCCATGACGGAGTGTGATAATGTGTTTGAGGAACAGTATGGAGACCAGGATGGCTGGAAAAGAAGCAAGGGAGGAGGAGAGTGTTTTACAACATAGGTTTTGTTCTCATTCAAGTACGGTGAGGCCAGCAGACCAGCAGACGACTGCCATTAACAAGAGAGTTGTTACTCCCAGTTCCCAAGAGCAGGGGGCACCCCATGCCACACAGGGGAAGCCCCAGGAAGCCCCAGTGTCAGTCAGGAGGCAGAAGGAGTGGGATGAAAGCATAGGCAAGAGCCTTGACTGTGGTTTTTGAGAAAAGGAACAGGCAAGGCAGGGTAAGCAGGCCTAGAATTGGCCAGTTGGAATAATTTCAGAGGGATTTGGGGTGCAGGACTGTCCTGACTTGTCTGGTACCTGGTCTTGGGGTGATTAGGACAGATAGGAAGTAGTCTGGAGTGTGATAGCCCAGGAAGGTAGATGGCTGGAGTGTGGTTCTGGGTTGGCTAGTTTGTATAAGAAAGATGTGCTCATAAATGATCTCTAAGAATTGGGTAGCCCTGAAAATGGCAGTCTTTTCCTGATCAAGGGCCCAGAAGCTAGAGCACCAAGAATACAGAAATTTTAAAAAATATAGTTAATACAGAAAGCAGTTCAGAGGGATAAGGGACAGGGCAGAGAGAAATGAGGAGCCATGGAAAGGTTTTAATCTGACTTATGTTTTTAAAAGGCCATCCTGATTGCTCTGTTGAGAATGGACCACGGTGAACAAGAGGAGAAACAGGGAGACACGTTCCAGCCTGTGGCATAACTGAGCCTGCTGGTCAGCAGTGGAGGTGGTTAGACATGGCAGGTTTTTAAAATATTTTGAAGGTAGAGGAAACAAGATTTACTGAGAGATGAGATTTTGCATGTGAGATGATGCAAGAAAGACTCCCAGTTTTGTGATCTAAGTGGAGGAAAGGGTGGAGTTGTCAGCTCAGTTGAGGAAGGCTGCAGGCAGCACAAGTCTGTATTCGTCTGGGTTCCCAAAAGCAGAGCCTGAGACAAGGACTTGGGTGCAGATATTTATGACAGGTGATCCCAGGAAGCAGAAGTGAGGGAATACAGAGTGAGACAGGCAATGGGGCTCGATTCCAGTGGGCTCTCTCAGAAGCACAGGATGTCTCCCAGAACTCTCTACTGGAAATACGGGAGCATTTATCCACTGTATATAATATACACTATTATATTATAATAAATTTTATTCTAATTTTGTTTATCTTATCATCTACTATAGGAGAAAAGGTAAGACTAATCTGCAAGAGATATTTGTTACACGAATGATTTAGGACACTCCTAGAAATAACCTCATCCTAAGGGAAAGAAGACTAGTTTATAAAAAAAGAAAATAACAAGGCTATTAAAACAATTTGGTAGAAATCAACAAAGGGCCTGAGCAATAAGTGAACCTGTAAGTATGCAAGAAGTATCCATTCAGAAATCTTTGTGAATATGCAAATCCACAAATAATTTTAGGGCATATAATTTACTTCCATAAAATGCAATTAGATAGAAACACAACTAGAATGTAACCTCCATGGGGGTAGGAATTCTTGTCTCTTTTATTCATTACTATATCCCTGGTTACTAGAATAACACCAAGAACATACTATGTGAATATTTGTTGATTGAATAAGTAAGCCAAATATTTTAAGAAACCTCAACTTATCTACGACCTGATACATGCAGGACTGTGTTCAATATTTTCCATTAGTCCCCCCAGATCTACTCCTCAAATTCCACCCTGCTCTGTATCCCAGGAGGCGGACTTTTATTGAGTCCATCAAGAGTTTTCCCCACCCTTTGGCTTCAGTGAAGGCTCAACCAATGACAGGCTCCAGCAGATCGCTTGGTAGGAGGAGAATAAGGATAGGTATTACCCTGGCTCCATGTCTTCCAAGCTGCCACAGGCTGGCTGCACCTCTCCTCCAAAGGCCGCCACCCTTTAAGAAACTGCTACCCTCTCCAGGTTCAGGTACCCACTCCCATCCCTTGGCACTTTAGACCTGGTAACAACTCCTCACCTTTGCTTGCTTTGGGGTCCAGAATCATTGCTTGCCTGTTTCCTTTAAACCGATCTTCACTTTTGCAACTAGTTTTTCTTCATCTCCCCTCAATTAACTTATCTGAATGTGTCATCTTCTTCCTGTTCAGACCCTGACTTTTACAAAATTCATTCATGAAGAGATGAAAATAAATGTGCTTTTAGCATCCACTGAAACAGTTTCGTGGGTTGTCTGGTCCTGATTCCCCAAAGATAGGATGGTGGACTCACTGAAAAAGACGTTGACTGGCATTGAATCTGACATGCCATGATTTAATCTACCCATTGCTCATATTTTCTAGCTAAGATCCATTTAGTTCTTGAGACTTCAGCATGTTCTCTTCATTTCAATCACCAATATGTTTTAGAGCCATTTTTCACACATACACACACAGCCCCCCAAATTTTGTTGTTCCTGTTTTATCACTTTGCATGAAGTATTGCCAGTGGAGTGATGAGAAGGAACAATAAAGCCGAGTTGAGAGGTGGGTAGCTCAGCACCGCCACACGCTAGCCTCCCTATACCTGTAACTAAGACTTATACCCTGGCACTATTACACGTGATTACATGTTACAGACCATCAGAGGTGCTGGCCACCCTGCCAGGCCACGAATATAATGGTCACGAATGCAAAGAGCCTCATGTACTACTTTGTGAATGTGTCATCTCCAGGCGGGGGTGACCTATGAAACAGTATCACTGGATGAATTCGTTGAGCACGACATCCCTTAGTAAAAAATTCTCAAAGCAGGCACTACTTTCATTCCCATTTTCAGATGAGGAAACAGAGAAACATGCAAGTTACGTAAATTGCCCAAGTTCACGGAGTTAGTAAGTGTTAGAGCTGGCATTCAAATAAGGAGTCAGGTGGGACTAGAGTTCATGCTTGTAACTCAAAACTCTCAAGTAATTAAATGACAGGATAGAATAACGGTCCTTAGATGTAAGCCAGTAGATAGTCTCCATTATATCCTTGCTAAAGACTAAATGGCTCCTCATGGGTCCTCTTCAGACTCCATTTCCACATACATAAAACAGAGACAATAAAAAGACCAATTCTTGAGGTTGTTGCAACGAATCACATCAAGTGAGACAATGAATGTAAAGTGCTTGGCTCCGTAAATTGTAAGCGGTACCATTTTCTTAAGTCTCTGGAAATAGCCGTCAGATGCAATTGTCTTCACTAGAGTTAACATCTTAATTATTGTTTCTAAATATTGTTTGCAAGATAGCAAAACAAATCATCTATTTCTTCCACATTGTAATAATAAGCTATAAAATCCACAGACAAGAGGCTATTTTTAATTTCTTGGATTTGTGTAACAAGAAAATGTATATCCAAATGCAAATTTCAGAAAGGGCCAGGGGGGAAATTATCCTTCCCATGCTCCACAGAGGTGGAAAAGCAAATTTTCCTCAGATTTTCCTGGTGGAAAATTTGAACCCCACTCTGAAGGATTCCAATGTGTTCAATAGTATTCTACCCCAAGGCCACCCTCTTCTCAGAAAACCAGGTGTTGGAGGAGCCCATGAAACTGTAGGAAATCCAGCACCTTCCCTGCAACATACTCTTGTTCCCCCTCCAGTCTGACCTGGTAGGTAAGATTTAGGGTGAAATCTAAGATTTTATTGGCATGGAATGATGAAAAATATCATGAATTCACATGGATAAAGGCATATTCCCCACTCCCACAGATTCAACACATTTAATGTCCTGTTTCACTTCCAAAGTGCATAAACAGACGATGGAAGCCCAGCGTCTCCAATGGATAGGTAGTACGTCTGGGAGAGAAACCAGAGCATCCCCACTGAGGGCTTCCTTCATGGCTCAGGGTCCATCGAAACATGTCTTGTCCTGGCCCTTGCCCACCAACACATGTCAATGTTTTTGCCAATCACATAGCTATCCACTTGTTAATGCCCATCTCTTAAGAAAGCTTAAGGATACAGAAATATGGTATATATATATATATTTTGTTGTTGTTGTTTTGTTTTTTTTTGCAGTATGCGGGCCTCTCACTGCTGTGGCCTCTCCCGTTGCGGAGCACAGGCTCTGGACGCACAGGCTCAGTGGCCATGGCTCACGGGCCTAGCCGCTCCACGGCATGTGGGATATTTCCGGACCGGGGCACGAACCCGTGTCCCCTGCATCGGCAGGCGGACTCTCAACCACTGCGCCACCAGGGAAGCCCGAGGACTCTATTTTAACTTATGTATTTTAACCCAAAACTGGTTCCCTCTCTCTCTACACACACACACACACACACACACACACGGTCACTAAATATTGTGGAATAAAAAACTGAAATTAAAAAATTGAAACTAAAATATTCTCTGAACTTTTTGCCACTAAATGATGATTAGTCCATACTAGAATAGCTCTTCTGTATGGCCTGTTTATCCTCATGTCAAATGTTGGCCTTAAAAATCAAGACATCAGATGGTAAATGAGAAAACAGTCAAAAGCTTGGAGCAAATACTTCTTTCCTTTCAAAAATTTTAATTCAACTTAATCAGTGACATAAACTAAAATTTTGTTTGTATTTTACATACTACTATTTAGTTTCAACTAAATAATAAGAACTTAAAAATTCTTGTTATAAGAACTTACAAGGTCTTGTTATAAAAACTTAAAATTTTGATTTTAACTTCAGTATCATTAGTTTGGAAAGCTCTAAGTTGTTTTGTATGTATAACTGAGGTTTACCTGATGAATTTTTCTTGGGGGACATATTCTAGTGTCTTATTTCCCTGTGGTTTAAAGACTTACTAGCCTGGAGAATTTTCTTTAAGCCCTCAAAGCTTGAAAAATGACATTTATTATCATCATTAACAACATTGTAACTTTTTTCGAATTTTATTTTATTTTTTTATACAACAGGTTCTTATTAGTTATCCATTTTATACATATTAGTGTATATATATCAATCCCAATAACAACACTGTAATTTTTAAATGAGCACATAGGTAGTGGGAGAAATGCTGAGTGTAGAGAACTGATTCTATCATTTTTGATGTTAATTTCAAGGTAGTAGTGAGGTGCAGCTTCTATAGTGTAAAAGAATAAGTAATGAGGACTCTATTTTAACTTATGTATTTTAACCCAAAACTGGTCCCCTAAGTTCCCTAAGGGGCTTCTGAGCACTTGAAGCACTGGTTCATGAAACTGGTCAAAGGTTTAATTTACTTGTGTCACATTATTCTTCTAACTCAGAATCTGTGACCAAACGGCAGAAACTTGAAAGTCTCTTGTTTTACTTTTCCTTTCCATTTCATTGTTTTCTGTGACACATTCAGAGAACCGTATACACGGTTTCCTATATCATCAAGCTCTTCTTGTTCTATTCTGCTCATAATGAAATTCAAATTGTATTCAAGAGCTCATTCTCCAGCACGAGAATTTTTAAGAGGAAACTAATCTCCAAGTCTTAACTTTGCCATTATTCCCTAAAAAGACAAGATGCTATTAGATTCACTTTATTTAATTATGCCTTCTCCAACCTACTAAAACATTAACGTCTCTAATACAAAGTACAGGATGAAGTTTTCCAGGGTGAACCTTTGGATGTTAGACTGTTGGGTGGCAAGACTGTTAAGTGGCTATTCTTTCAAGGTTAAAACTTGCTGTTCTTGTTCATGGGATACTTTATGAGCTGCTTTCTTTCATCTAACTTTGAAACACATACTCAGCGTCCACAGTGTACTGTTATTGGAGCCTTCGACTCAGAAGCAATGTAACATTTAACATTCTAACGGGGAGGAGCTATATAATATACAAATAAATAAAATAATTTCAAATAGTAATAAGTACAATGAAGAAATAGCAAATAAAATGATATGCTAGTGAGTGATAGAGTAAGAACTTGTTACATAACGTCTTTTTTAATATTTAATTTTATTTATATATTTATGTTTATACAGCAGATTCTTATTAGTTATCTATTTTATATACATTAGTATATATATGACAATCGAATCTGCCAATACATCCCACTGAACTTGTTACATAAGGTCTTTCTGAGGAATTGACATTTGAGCTGAGATTCAAATAAGGATCCAACCATGCAAAGATCTCAGGAAACTGGTATCTGGGTAGAAAGGAGAAAAAGAGCAGGAAGAACATAATTGGCATGGCCAAGGAGTAGGAAAAAAAAAAAAAAAGCCAAGGACTTCCCTGGTGGCGCAGTGGTTGAGAGTCCGCCTGCCGATGCAGGGGACGCGGGTTCGTGACCCGGTCCGGGAGGATCCCGCGTGCCGCGGAGCGGCTGGGCCCGTGAGCCATGGCCGCTGAACCTCCACGTCTGGAGTCTGTGCTCCGCAACGGGAGAGGCCACAGCAGTGAGAGGCCCGCGTACCAGAAAAAAAAAAGCCAACTGAGTGAGGAACAAGAGAGTAGTGAAGATGTAGGAGAAGTAGCCCCAGGCCAGAACACTTGAGACTTGGATTTGTTTTCTAAGTGTCACGAGAGGTCACCAGAAAATTTTAGGCAGAAGAGTGTCATGATCTCTTTTTCATTTTTCCAAAGAAATTACCCTGGCTTTTTAAATTTTACTTGTTTGAAAGTGTGCTCAAGAGGGCAAGAGCTGAAAAAGCCAACAGTCTTCCGTGTGAAACAATCCTATGCTAGACTCTATCAGGGACATCATCGCAGATCATGCTTTCCCAAAGCCAAGGCCACATTACAACCACCAAGGAGTTTTTAGAGCCTTTAGAAACACAGATTTCCAGGCCTCACTCCTTCAAGCTTCTGATTCAGGGGTCTGGGGTTGATGCCAAGAATCTGTATTTTAAAAATCTCCCCAGAAGTTTCTGAGGCACATCCCTGCTTAAAAACCTGAACTAAGCCATGCCAATCTAAAAATAGTGGAGAAAATTATTTTAAATGCCAAATAAAATTTTCATGTAAGAAAACTGTACAATGAATAGGCATTTTGAAAATAATGTTTTTTTCTTATGGTTACCAAAGGGGAAAGGGGGAGAAGGATAAATTAGGAGTTCGGAATTAGCAGATACCAACTACTATATTATATATAAAATAAACACAAAGGTCCTACTATATAGCACAGGGAACTATACTTAATATCTTGTAATAACGTATAATGGGAAAGAATCTGAAAAAGAATATATATGTGTGTGTGTGTGTGTGTGTGTGTATCTGAATCACTTTACTGTATTCCTGAAACTAACACAACATTGTAAATCAACTATACTTCAATTAAACAATTAATGTTAAAAAATTAAGTTTTCTCACAATTATTTTTCACAATACTGAAGGGAATCAGCAGTATTTATGGATGAGAACACAGGCACTGAAATATTCCCTTTGATATTCCTTCTGTTCACTGACCATTTGTTGCCTGCAACCTCTCTTAAAGCTAGTCGATGCAGAGAAAGACAAATATTGTAGGACGTCACATATGTGGAATCTAAAAAATGGTGACACAAATGAACTTATTTACAAAACAGAAACAGACTCACAGACATAGGAAACAAACTTACGGATACCAAAGTGGAACGGTTGGGGGTGGGATAAATTAGGAGGTTGAGATTAACACATGCACACTACTATATATGAAATAGATAAACAAGGACCTACTGTATAGCACGGGGAACTATAGTCAATATCCTGTAATGACCTACGATAGAAAAGAATCTGAAAAAGAATATATAGGTGTATATACATATATATGTATAACTGAATCGCTTTGCTGTACACCTGAAACTAACGCAACACTGTAAATCAACTCTCCTTCACAAGAAAAAATTAAAATTTAAAAAGCTACTCAGTGTATTTACTCCTTCGTACACACAGTCTCTACAGAACTTTACCAGGCAATTTGGTAGACATTGGCCTCTAACCTAAGGTTCAGCCTCAATGCTACTGTGTTTTCTGGTTTTCTCTGATCTTTCTTTACACGATTCTTCGGGACATGCATCCTAAGCATGGTCTCCCTTGGTTACTATAGTGGCTAATAACTTTTCTTCTCCTCTAATTAATTCTGAGGCACAGCAGTGGGATTTGCCTAATGTGGCTGACCTGGCCAGTTGTGTTTATTAGCTCCTCCTCTCCTGGCAAACTCAGCAGCCAAGCTATGAACTTGCCTCCACCTGTGGACCCGAGGGCTGGGTAAGTTGAAAGGATTAGGTCAGAGATTGTAACCGACTTGCTGGTTTCTCTGAGCCTGAGTTGGAACCCTCACCATCCCCTCAGGAGCGTAAGGTGACATCACTTTTAGACGTCACGGTCCAACCAGAACAACCTGACTAGACAAAGCTGCCTTTTTATCCCCTCGCTCTCACGCATCAACCTGGGCGTAGTTCTCGTAGGAAATTTCAGAACTGATTTTGTGCTGCTTTTGTAACAGGCAGAGTTTTTCCATCTTTTCCTATTGGCACAGTTTATAAGATGCTCCTCCAGTGGGTGGATCCGAGACAGGCTGGGACCTGGGACCCTTTGCTGCAGTGCTTGCACCTGAACAGACGTCTCCTCAAGCAACACAATACAAAGAAACTATAAGGGACTAAAAATAATGGCGTGCATGCACAGTTGGGACAAATTCTGGACAAAAGATACAAAAAGACAAACAACACTCAACTAGCACTTCTGAAGAGCCAGGAGCAGAAACAGGGCACATGCACCCTGCACACACCACCACCAAACGGGTGGGCAAACCCCCTAAGCCACGCCTCCGGCCCGACCCCTGGACACACCCCTAACCTCACCCCATACAAGGAACCAGCTTGCCCTGCCTCGGGAATAAGCAAGGGAACCTGTTACTTGTTTTTGCTCCCTCCTGCGGAAGCAGGAGCCCCAATAAAGCCTTGCCTGAATTTCTTGGCTGGCCTTCTATCAGTTTCTATTGACTGGGGAAGGCCAAGAACCCTGGTCGGTATCAGATCTGCTCCTTGAACAATTTGCCTCTCTAGCTCCGTCCAGCACTGATGACAGCCTCCCCACTGCCCACGTGCACCCCCTTCCACACGGGAGGTCTGCATGAGTCTGAAGGACAAGTTCAGACTCCCTGGGCACCACATGACAGTGACTTGGACTCCACAAAAGCTCTGTTTGAAATAATACTGGGGTTTGACTTGAGCAGAGACTTTCCACTTCTCTTAAGATACTCAGGAAAAGGGATGCTTTCCCATTTAGTGTAAGCTGTTGGGTGCCCACAGTGTCTGGTACAGTTCTAACCAATGGACAAGTGCTGCCCTCCTTAGGCATGGCCCGAGACCACAGAGACCGTCCTGAAAATAGGAGGTGGTGAAACAGCCTCCTCACAGAGCAGTGGTTTTCAACTGGGGTTGTACCACCTCCTAATGGACACTTTGGAAACTTGCAGGGTTTTTTTTTAACTGAAGTATAGTTGATTTACAATATTGTGTCATTTTCAGGTGTACAGCAAAGTGATCCCATTATACATATATTCTTCAGATTATTTTCCATTATAGGTTATTACAAGATATTGAATATAGTTCCCTGGGTTATACAGTAAATCCTTGTTGCTTGTCTATTTTATGTAAAGCAGTTTGTGTCTGTTAATCCCATACTCCTAATTTATCTCTCCCCCCTCCCTTTCCTCTTTGGTAACTGTAAGTTTGTTTTCCATGCCTGTGAGTCTGTTTCTCTTTTGTATATAGATTCATCTCTGTATTATTTTTTTAGATTCCACATATAAGTGATATCATATAATATTTGTCTTTCTCTGTATGACTTACTTTACTAAGTATAATATTCTCTAGTTCCACCCATGTTGCTACAAATGGTATTATTTCATTCTTTTTTATGGCTGAGTAGTATTCCATTGTGTATATATACCACATCTTCCAAAGCCAATTGTCTGTTATGATTATGACAAAAGTAAGCACTACTGCCATTTAGTGGTGAAGATGGGGCGGAAGGGCAAGATGCTCTATGACCTGCAATGTGAAGAACACTCTTGCCCAATAAAAAATTGTTCCATGCCCTACACTACTCTTGAATGTCCCACAGAACAATTAGTACAAGTGAAAAATCTGTAAGTTTCCGATTCTAGAGTCTAAGTCCATTTTACATTTAAATATAAAGTATTTTTTGCACGGTTTTAATATAAACTGAATTATGCAGGGATACAATTACAAAGTAAAATAAGGAAAAGTGTTCCTTTGATTTGTTGGAAACTCTACCAAGAGCTGTTGCTTATTTCATAAAATCATGTTACCAGTAGCTGTGCCATTTCTGGTATTTGAGTCAACTCTCTCAATGTCACCTGAGAGCTGTCCCACTCCCAGTGATTCTGTGTATGAGGACATCATCTGACAACTTCACTATGCTTTCCAGAGCAGTGGTGCCTATGCGTTTGCATATTAAAATACACATTTTATTGTGAATGTCTTTCCTTGGATTTTCCCTTTATATTACATTAGAACATTATATTGATTTTTTAAAATAGTTTAAGTGTGGTTAAGCTATATTATCTATGAACTTTTTTTCAGTAAAAGGTAGCATTTTAAATACTATAAAAAGGAGGCCTTGTCTGATAAGATTGGGAACTTCTTCCTAGATATAAGTCTCTCTTCACATAGACTTTATTTAAACCTGATTGAGGATAGCTCACTGTAAGCCCAATCTACCACCTCCCTACCCAACACTAGTAGCCTAAAAGCCTATTTGTGACAGGACTTTCTTATACCAAATATAACAACAATTCTTATTAATTGAACACCTGTTATGTGCCAGGCCCTGTGCTACACTTTCCATATATTGTATCTAACCCTCAACTCGCCAAAGGAAGTAGATTTATTATTAGCTCTGTTTTACAGGCAAGGAAATCAGTGCAGGACGAAGGTTAAATAACTTCACTGAGGTCACACCATTGTAAGTGACTTGATCCATATGGATCAAATTCTAATGTCTGACTTTGCCCAAGACAGATGGGTCAGAATTCAAAACTGGAAACTTGGTAGGTAGCCAGGAACAGCCACGCTCATTTTGGCTGAATAACTGTGGAAAAGTGGAAGCAAAGAACAGGACACATCACCATCTATTGATCTCCCTCCTGGTTCTTCACCCCAACATTCGGACCCTCACTCAAGCCCCAGCAAATTCCCACCTGCCTCATGCTCTCAGCAACGGCAATCGAAAAGTGGCTCATCTGAATTGAAATGCGCAAGATATGCTGGGCATCCCTGGTGGCACAGTGGTTGAGAGTCCGCCTGCCGATGCAGGGGACACAGGTTCGTGCGCTGGTCCGGGAAGATCCCACATGCCGCGGAGCGGCTGGGCCCGTGAGCCATGGCCGCTGAGCCTGCGCGTCCGGAGCCTGTGCTCCGCAACGGGAGAGGCCACAGCAGTGAGAGGCCCGCGTACCGCAAAAAAAAAAAAAAAAAAGAAAGAAAGAAAAAAAGAAATGCGCAAGACATGTAAAATACATGTCAAATTTCAAAGACTTGGCACAAAAAAGGAAAATCAAATATCTCATTAATAATTTTATGTATGTTATATATATCTTCTCATGATAATGTTTTTGGATATATTGGGTAAAAATAAATTAAAATTAAGTTCACCTATTTCTTATTATTAAAGTTTCTAATGAGGCTATTAAATTTTTTAAAATTATGTGTGGCTCATTTAGTATTTCTATTGGACAGAGCTGAGATAGATGGTTTTCCTGTCACTTAGTATCCTTTCCCTACCCCACAGTAATCTGCAGAAACTTGGAGTCTAGGGCAACTGTCTCCTCAAGTGACCATTCAGGCCACTGAAAGCAGCAGGAGAAAAGCATGGGTGTGGGAAGGGGAAGGTCAGCAGAAGTTCCTCCACACTTTCATTGTGGTCCTTTGGTCACTCGGATTGTGGGAACCACATGTTCATTCCCTATTTATTACTATTGTTTTTATCCCATACGCTTCACACATCTGCCAGCACATGGGAGCAGTAGGCAAAATCTGGAACAAAAGCTGTGTTTAGATACGTGTGTAAAGAAAAGTCGAAATATTTAGCATATTACCTAAATGTGATATTGTTTACATCTACCAACAGTGAAGGAGGTGGCTTGTAGTTCTATGGAAACCCAGACAAGTAGTACGAGCTCATCACAGATGGAAAGAACTAGAAATAGTTTAAATATAAACTGATTAAAGTCAGGGGAGTAAAGTCTATGACTTCATAAGATCTGTCCCTCCGAGGATCAGACCCCCAACTTCTGTACTCTGATCAATTAATAACAGCAAAAAAATATCAATTAAAAAACCAGAAAGGAAACTGAATTGAATGAAGTTGACTACAGAGATCAATCACAGTGATTTTACTCACACTTAATAACTGACCAAAATATCAAGTTAAAGAAAGTAAAGCTTAGGGCTTCCCTGGTGGCGCAGTGGTTGAGAGTCCGCCTGCCGATGCAGGGGGCACGGGTTCGTGCCCCGGTCTGGGAGGATCCCACATGCCGCGGAGCGGCTGGGCCCGTGAGCCATGGCCGCTGAGCCTGCGCGTCCGGAGCCTGTGCTCCGCAACGGGAGAGGCCACAGCAGTGAGAGGCCCGCGTACCGCAAAAAAAAAAAGTAAAGCTTCTAGACAAATCACGTGTACCACTTCAGTGTCTATTGATAGAAGAATTGTTCATTATTTCTTATATAACCTTACTGTGAGATATGACACACTTTGGGGAGGGGGAGAGGGAGGGAGGGAGAGAAAGAGGAAGGAGGAAGGAAGGAAGAAGGAGGAGGGGGTGTAAGGGAGGAAGGAAGTTTTAGTTCTTGATGTCCAAAATGTACTATTGTCTGTTGTGGCTTCCTCCCATCACGTTTCATAGCTCTTAGGGAAACTCAGCACACTTGTTTGATACACAAGACCTGTCCATGCCAGAAAGAGCAAAGAAGAACTTCTAATAATTACGCAGACAACAGTGTGAAACAACTGTTTTAACAACTTGGCTACAGTCTCTGAGCTCATTACTTGGCATGTGCCCACGAGGACCATTTGAGAGTCTTCAGCTGAGCCAGCCAAGCTGCTGGGGAACTGCAAAGCTCTTACCACATCATTTTTCTGGAAGAAACTAAGCAAAATGCAGCTACATTTAGGAGACTCTTTAGTTTCAACTCGAATGTGATCTAGTCTCAGAAAGTGTTTCTGGAGCCTGCCACAGAAGGGAGAGTTCATCTCTCCCTTCTCTCTGCTCCCTACTTCTTTCTGCCTATTACGTAATTAGGTGCCTGTAGGTTTGTCTTCCTTATCAGATGACAAACTTCACAAAAGTGAGGAGTAGGTCTTATTCCCTTTTATATCTCACCTAACACCTGGCACGTAGTAAGTTTTTGTTGTGTTGATTTAATCTCTCTTGACTCTTTTAAAGAGCAGTAGCAAAGAGGGGGCATTGGCAAAAGTACGATGGACTGAATACCTGGTGGAGCTGAGTTATAATCCAGACCCTACCACGTAATCTCTCCTGGGTTCAGCTCTGCTCTCTATAAAACAGGAGGGCTAAACTAGCCTGTCTCCAGGGTCCATTTCACTTCCAAATCTTTGCTTCAGAAGTCTGAAAATGTTTCCATTTTGTCAGCTTGAGGATCTGGAGGATAAACTCTGTTTCCCATGTTTTTATTAGCTGCAAAGCCCAGATTTCCAGGAAATCTATATCACACTGTAACAACTCAATTTGAGATTTCTTCTAGTAAATCACAGACTAGCTTTTATTTTATTCAAGAACAGTCCAGGTTAAGCTGTTCTATATAATAGTTTAGTTAGGTGTAAGCACATGTGAGAGAGGAAATAGAGCAAAATCTCTAAGACAATGTTTAATCTCCTCTAGAGTGGGTACCATACCTCTTCCCCTTTTTGAACCACAGATGTCCAGCCCCTCTTGCATATAGGATGCTGCTTGACACATAATACATGTTTATTACATAATGGATGAATGCATGTGTGAATACGTGAACGAATGAACAAATGGATTTTTGGAAAACTGTTTTCAAAATATATTTGCAGTAAGAATGTGTATGTCCTGATTTTGGCTTTTCCCTGGAAGGGCCTAGATTCCTAGGCCAAAAAGAAAAAGAGAAAAAACCTGCCCATAAAGGTAAAAGAAACAAACAACTGCACAGCAGGGCAAAATCGAAGTGCTGTCTTCACCCAGAGATACCAGAGGGACTGATGTGGGAGAATCAGAGCAGGTAAGCCAAGCCTCCCAGGTTAATTCTCCTCAGAGAACACCCAGACCTTTGAATCCACCTAGCAGCTCACTATGGAATTCAAAATTATTTCTGATTGAACTCCAATGCCAACTGACAGTCTCCTCTAGAAGTTACAAGAAAATGATTGGGGATTATGGCTCAGGACTTTCTAAGATAACTGGTACCTTTGTTACTTCCCTTGGATTGCTGGTATCTGCAATATATTGGGTTGTCCAAAAAGTTCATACGGCTTTGTGGAAAAACCCGAGCGAATTTTTTGGCCAACCCAGTATATTTCTCTCTAATCATCATATACTGGGGGGAAAAGGAGATGTAGGTTTCTCATATTAAGGCAAACAAAAGAAGTAGAAAGCAAAGCTTAGGGAATGAGAAACTTCGGGAACTACAGTGAGAAATGACGTGTATAACACAGAAAGATGAGTAAAGCTAACCGAGCTCCAGGAAAAAGAAGATGGTGTAAAGGACAGTGTGGGACTGGAAGTGACCCTAGAGTTTCACGGACCGTAAATCCACTTGTCTCCCTTAACACAGAGATTCAGGACTGAGAAAGAGCTTGGCAACTGCAGACTCTAATACTCTCTACTGAGAAGCATGAACCCCAGAGATAACTTGGGAGGTGCTGTGGAAATAGCTATTGCAAGCCAACCGCACACGAGCCAGAAGGAGAGAAAGCCTCCAGTACTTTGAGCCCCTTTCCATCCATCATCTAAAAAGCTTGGCAGACAAGGAAAGATTAAAGCAATGATACAACTAATAAGTCTAAAGCTGTTCTGATTTTTCAAATCCTGGTACTGAAAAAACAATTTACATCTTGATCAAAGTCTTAGTTTTGGGAAGTATTAAAATGGAAATTAGGGGCTTCCCTGGTGGCGCAGTGGTTAAGAATCCACCTGCCAACACAGGAGACATGGGTTCGAGCCCTGGTCCAGGAAGATCCTACATGCTGCGGAACAACTAAGCCCATGCGGAACAACTAAGTCCGTGTGCCAAAACTACTGAGCCTATGCTCTAGAGCCTGCAGGCCACAACTACTGAGCCCATGCTCCACAACTACTGAAGCCCACGCACCTAGAACCCATGCTCCCAACAAAAGAAGCCACCACAATGAGAAGCCTGCACACCAAAACGAAAAGTAGCCCCCACTCGCCACAACCAGAGATAAGCCCGTGTGCAGCAACAAAGACCCAACGCAGCCAAAAATAAAATAAAATAAAATAAATAACTTTATTTTAAAAATAAAATTAAAGGGCTCAAAATTTTCCTCTGCATCAATCTTACCCAAAAGCCTTTCTGGTAGGCAGCCTCCCAGAGGGTTCTAATTATTCTTGCCCACTGCTACGCATGTTCCTCTGCTCTCCCCAACACCACATTGGACAGAGGTCATTGGTGTAACTGTGGGATGTTGCAGAAATGATGGCGTGTGATTTCTGAGGGTGAAGGAAGAGCCCCTCCCAACGTGGAGTAAACAGAGAAGATCTGAGAATGAGGCAGAAATATTGAGGAAAAACCATCTAGCATCATAGCCCCCACATTAAGTACAAAGTAACACGAAAAATATTTGAACCTGATGGTACCCTGAAGATAATCAGAGCACAACAAAACCAAAATCCAGCTCAACACCTTACATAAATGAACGGCCATCAGAAGAAGAGGCATGCCCACTGCTAGTCATAAATACCCTGTCTCTACTGTTCTGTACGGATTGTCCAGCATTCAGTCAAAAGCAACTAACAAGATGATGGATTTAAATCTATTCATAGCAAAGATTATACTAATTGTATATGGTGGAAACACACCAGTAAAAATAGAGAAATGATCACACTGGATAAAAAATTAAGACCCAGTTATATGCTGTCTATGAGAAATCCATTTTTAAGTATATACATATAGATTAAAGGTAAAAGGATAGAAAGATATATTATGTAGTCACTAATTAAAAGAAAATTGGAGGAGGAACTTCAAAATGGCAGAAGAGTAAGACGTGGAGATCACCTTCCTCCCTACAAATACATCAGAAATACATCTACACGTGGGACAACTCCTACAGAACACCTACTGAACGCTGGCAGAAGACCTCAGACCTCCCAAAAGGCAGGGACAACCCCTACGTACCTGGGTAGGTCAAAAGAAAAAAGAAAAAACAGAGACAAAAGAATAGGGACGGGACCTGCACCTCTGGGAGGGAGCTGTGAAGGAGGAAATGTTTCCACACACTAGGAAGCCCCTTCGCGGGCGGAGACTGCGGGTGGCGGAGGGGGAAGCTTCGGAGCCGCGGAGGAGAGCGCAGCAACAGGGGTGCGGAGGGCAAAGCGGGGAGATTCCCGCACAGAAGATCGGGGCCGACCGGCACTCACCAGCCCGAGAGGCTTGTCTGCTCACCTGCCGGGGTGGACAGCGCTGGGAGCTGAGGCTCGGGCTTCAGTCGGAGGGCCCGGGAGAGGACTGGGGTTGGCGGCGTGAACACAGCCTGCAGGGGGTTAGTGCGCCACGGCAGACCGGGAGGGAGTCCGGGAAAAGGTCTGGAGCTGCCGAAGAGGCAAGAGACTTCTTCTTCCCTCTTTGTTTCCTGGTGCGCTTGGAGAGGTGATTAAGAGCGCTGCTTAAAGGAGCTCCAGAGACGGGCGCGAGCCGCGGCTAAAAGCGCGGACCCCAGAGACAGGCATGAGACGCTAAGGCTGCTGCTGCCGCCACCAAGAAGCCTGTGTGCGAGCACAGCTCACTATCCACACCCCCCTTACGGGGAGCCTGTGCAGCCCGCCACTGCCAGGGTCCCGGGATCCAGGGACAACTTCTGCGGGAGAACGCACGGCGCGCCTCAGGCTGCTGCAACGTCACGCCAGCCTCTGCCACCGCAGGCCCGCCCCGCATCCGCACCCCTCCCACCCCCGGCCAGAGTGACCCAGAGCCCCCGAAACAGCTGGTCTTTTAACCCCTTCCTGTCTGAGTGAAGAACGGACGCCCTCAGGCGACGTACACACAGAGGCAGGTCCAAATCCAAAGCTGAACCCAGGGAGCTGAGGGAACAAAGAAGAGAAAGGGAAATATCTCCCAGCAGCCTCAGGAGCAGCAGATTAAATCTCCACAATCAACTTGATGTACCGGCATCTGTGGAATACCTGAATAGACAATGAATCATCCCAAATTGAGGAGGTGGACTTTGGGAGCAAAGATATATATATATTATTTTTCCCCCTTTTCTCTTTTTGTGAGTGTGTATGTGTATGCTTCTGTGTGTGATTTTGTCTGTATAGCTTTGCTTTTACCATTTATCCTGGGGTTCTGCCTGCCCGTTTTTTTGAGGGGTTTTTTGGGGATTTTTTTATTACTTAAAAAACTTTTTTCTTAATAATTATTTTTTACTTTTTATTTTAACAACTTTATTTTATTTGATTTTATCTTCTTCTTTCTATCTATTTTTTCTACCTTTTATTCTGAGCCGTGTGGATGAAAGGCTCTTGGTGCTCCAGCCAGGCATAAGGGCTGTGCCTCTGAGATGGGAGCGCCAAGTTCAGGACATCGGTCCACAAGAGGCCACCCAGCTCCACATAATATCAAATGGCGAAAATCTCCCAGAGATCTCCATCTCAACACCAGCACCCAGCTTCATGCAACGACCAACAAGCTACAGTGCTGGACAACCCATGCCAAACAACTAGCAAGTCAGGAACACAACCCCACCCATTAGCAGAGAGGCTGCCTAAAATCATAATAAGGCCACAGACACCCCAAAACACATCACCAGACGTGGACCTGCCCAACAGAAAGACAAGATCCAGCCTCATCCACCTGAAAACAGGCACTAGTCCCCTCCACCAGGAAGCCTACACAACCCACTGAATCAACCTTAGCCACTGGGGACAGACACCAAAAACAACAGGAACTACGAACCTGCAGCCTGTGAAAAGGAGACCCCAAACACGGTAAGATAAGCAAAATGAGAAGACAGAAAAACACACAGCAGATGAAGGAGCAAGATAAAAACCCACCAGACCTAACAAATGAAGAGGAAATGGGCAGTCTACCTGAAAAATAATTCAGAGTAATGATAGTAAAGATGATCCAAAATCTCGGAACTAGAATGGAGAAAATACAAGAAACGTTTAACAAGGACCTAGAAAAACTAAAGAGCAAACGAACAGTGATGAACAACACAATAAATGAAATTATAAATTCTCTAGAAGGGATCAATAGCAGAATAACTGAGGCAGAACTGATAAGTGACTTGGAAGATAAAATAGTGGAAATAACTACTGCAGAACAGAACAAAGAAAAAAGAATGAAAAGAACTGACAACAGTCTCAGAGACCTCTGACACAACACTAAACACACCAACGTTCGAATCATAGACGTCCCAGAATAAGAAGAAAGAAACAAGGGACTGAGAAAATATTTGAAGAGATTATAGTTGAAAACTTTGCTAAAATGGGAAAGGAAATAGTTAATCAAATCCAGGAAGCACAGAGAGTCCCATACAGCATAAATCCAAGGAGAAATATGCCAAGACACATATTAATCAAACTAACAAAAATTAAATACAAGGAAAAATATTAAAAGCAGCACGGGAAAAACAGCAAATAACACACAAGGAAATCCCCATAAAGTTAACAGCTGATCTTTCAGCAGAAATTCTGCAAGCCAGAAGGGAGTAGCAGGGCATATTTAAAGTGATGAAAGGGAAAAACCTACAACCAACATTACTCTACCCAGCAAGGATCTCATTCAGATTTGACGGAGAAATTAAAACCTTTACAGACAAGCGAAAGCTAAGAGAATTCAGCACCACCAAACCAGCTTTACAACAAATACTAAAGGAACTTCTCTAGGCAGGAAACACAAGAGAAGGAAAAGACCTACAATAACAAACTCAAAACAATTAAGAAAATGGTAATAGGAACATACATATCGATAATTACCTTAAATATAAATGGATTAAATGCTCCAACCAAAAGACATAAACTGGCTGAATGCATACAAAAACAAGACCCGTATATATGCTGTCTACAAGAGACCCACTTCAGCCCTAGGGACACAAACAGACTGAAAGTGAGGGGATGGAAAAAGATATTCCATGCAAATGGAAACCAAAAGAAAGCTGGAGTAGAAATTCTCATATCAGATGGAATAGACTTTAAAATAAAGTGCATTACAAGAGACAAAGAGGGACACAAATAATGATCAAGGGTTCGATCCAAGAAGAATATATAACAATTGTAAATATTTATGCACCCAACATAGGAGCACCTCAATACATAAGGCAAATACTAATAGCCATAAAAGGGGAAATCGACAGTAACACAATCATAGTAGGGGACTTTAACATCTCACTATCACCAATGGAAAGATCATCCAAAACGAAAATAAATAAGGAAACACAAGCTTTAAATGATACATTAAACATGACGGACTTCATTGATATTTATAGGACATTCCATCCAAAAACAACAGAATACACATTTTTCTCAAGTGCTCATGGAACATTCTCCAGGATAGATCATATCTTGGGTCACAAGTCAAGCCTTGGTAAATTTAAGAAAATTGAAATTGTATCAAGTATTTTTTCCAACCACAACACTATGAGACTAGATATCAATTACAGGAAAAAATCTGTAAAAAAATACAAACACATGGAGGCTAAAGAATACACTGCTTAAGAACGAAGAGATCACTGAAGAAATCAAAGAGGAAATCAAAAAATACCTAGAAACAAATGACAATGAAAACACGACGACCTAAACCTATGGGATGCAACAAAAGCAGTTCTAAGAGGGAAGTTTATAGCAATACAATCCTACCTTAAGAAACAAGAAACATCTCAAATAAACAACCTAACCTTACACCTAAAGCAATTAGAGAAAGAAAAACAAAATAACCCCAAAGTTAGCAGAAGGAAAGAAATCATAAAGATCAGAGCAGAAATAAATCAAAAAGAAATGAAAGAAATGATAGCAAAGATCAATAAAACTAAAAGCTGGCTCTTTGAGATGATAAACAAAATTGATAAACCATTAGCCAGACTCATCAAGAAAAAAAGGGAGAAGACTCAATAGAATTAGAAATGAAAAAGGAGAAGTAACAGCTGACACTGCAGAAATACAAAGGATCATAAGAGATTACTACAAGCAACTCTATGCCAATAAAATGGACAATCTGGAAGAAATGGACAAATGTTTACAAATGAACAACCTTCCGACACTGAACCAGGAAGAAATACAAAATGTGAACAGACCAATCACAAGCACTGAAATTGAAACTGTGATTAAAAATCTTCCAACAAACAAAAGCCCAGGACCAGATGGCTTCACAGGCGAATTCTATCGAACATTTAGAGAAGAGCTAACACCTATCCTTCTCAAACTCTTCCAAAATATAGCAGAGGGAGGAACACTCCCAAACTCATTCTATGAGGGCACCATCACCCTGATACCAAAACCAGACAAACATACCACAAAGAAAGAAAACTACAGGCCAATATCACTGATGAACATAGATGCAAAAATCCTCAACAAAATACTATCAAACAGAATGCAACAGCACATTAAAAGAATCATACACCATGATCAAGTGGGGTTTATCCCAAGAATGCAAGGATTCTTCAATATACGCAAATCAATCAATGTGATACACCATATTAACAAATTGAAGGAGATAAACCATATGATCTCAATAGATGCAGAGAAAGCTTTCAACAAAATTCAACACCCATTTATGATAAAAACCCTGCAGAAAGTAGGCATAGAGGAAACTTTCCTCAACATAATAAAGCCCATATATGACAAACCCAAGCCAACATCATTCTCAATGGTGAAAAAATGAAACCATTTCCACTAAGATCTGGAAAAAGACAAGGTTGCCCACTCTCACCACTATTATTCAACAGAGTTTTGGAAGTTTTAACCACAGCAATCAGAGAAGAAAAAGAAATAAAAGGAATCCACATCAGAAAAGAAGTAAAGCTGTCACTGTTTGCAGATGACATGATACTATACATAGAGAATCCTAAAGATGCTACCAGAAACTACTAGAGCTAATCAATGAATTTGGTATAAAGTAGCAGGATACAAAATTAATGCACAGAAATCTCTTGCATCCCTATACACTCAGGATGAAAAATCTGAAAGTGAAATTAAGAAAACACTCCCATTTACCACTGCAACAGAAAGAATGAAATATCTAGGAATAAACCTACCTAAAGAGACAAAAGACCTAGATGCAGAAAATTATAAGATACTGATAAAATAAATTAAAGATGATACAAATAGATGTAGCGATATACCATGCTCTTGGGTTGAAAGAATCAACATTGTGAAAATGACTATACTACCCAAAGCAATCTACAGATTCAATGCAATCCCTATCAAACTACCACTGGCACTTTTCACAGAACTAGAGCAAAAAATTTCACAATTTGTATGGAAACACAAAAGACCCAGAATAGCCAAAGCAATCTTGAGAAAGAAAAACGGAGCTGAAGGAATCAGGCTCCCAGACTTCAGACTATACTACAAAGCTACAGTAATCAAGATGGTATGGTACTGGCACAAAAAGAGAATTATAGATCAATGGAACAGGATAGAAAGCCCAGAGTTAAACCCACGCACATATGGTCACCTTATCTTTGATAGAAGAGGCAAGAATATGCAGTGGAGAAAAAACTGCTTCTTCAATAAGTGGTGCTGGGAAAACTGGACAGCTACATGTAAAAGAATGAAATTAGAACACTCCCTAAGACCATACCAAAAAATAAACTCAAAATGGATTAAGGACCTAAATGTAAGGCCAGACACTATCAAACTCTTAGAGGAAGACATAGGCAGAAAACTCTATGACATAAGTCACAGCATGATCCTTTTTGACCCACCCCCTAGAGAAATGGAAGTAAAAACAAAAATAAACAAATGGGACCTAGTGAAACTTAAAAGCTTTTGCAAAGGAAATCATAAACAGACGAAAAGACAACACTCAGAATGGGAGAAAATATTTGCAAATGAAGCAACTGACAAAGGATTAATCTCCAAAATTTACAAGCAGCTCATACAGCTCAATATCAAAAAAACAAACAACCCAATCCAAAAATGGGCAGAAGACCTACATAGACATTTCTCCAAAGAATATATACAGATTGCGAACAAACACATGAAAGAGTGCTCAATATCATTAATCATTAGAGAAATGCAAATCAAAACTACGATGAGGTGTCATCTCACACTGGTCAGAATGACCATCATCAAAAATCTACAAATAACAAATGCTGGAGACGGTGTGGAGAAAAGGGAACACTCTTGCACTGTTGATGGGAATGTAAATTGATACAGCCACTATGGAGAACAGTATAGAGTTTCCTTAAAAAACTAAAAATAGAACTACCATAGACGCAGCAATCCCACTACTGGGCATATACCCTGAGAAAACCATAATTCAAAAGAGTCATGTACCACAATGTTCACTGCAGCTCTACTTACAATAGCCAGGACATGGAAGCAACCTAAGTGTCCATCAACAGATGAATGGATAAAGAAGATGTGGCACATATATAGAATGGAATATTACTCAGCCATAAAGAGAAACGAAATTGAGTTATTTGTAGTGAGGTGGATGGACCTAGAGACTGTCATACAGAGTGAAGTAAGTCAGAAAGAGAAAAACAAATACCATATGCTAACACATGTATATATGGAATCTAAAAAAAAAAGAAAGAAAGAAATGGTCATGAAGAACATAGCGGCAAGACAGGAATAAAGATGCAGACCTACTAGAGAATGGACTTGAGTATACGGGGAGGGTGAAGGATAAGCTGGGACAAAGTGAGAGACTGGCATGGACATACATACACTACCAAACCTAAAATAGCTAGCTAATGGGAAGCAGCCACATAGAACAGGGAGATCAGCTCAGTGCTTTGTGACCACCTAGAGGAGTGGGATAGGGAGGGTGGGAGGGAGGGAGACGCAAGAGGGAAGAGATATGGAGACATATGTATATGTATAACTGATTTACTTTGTTATAAAACAGAAACTAACACACCATTGTAAAGCAATTATACTCCAATAAAGATGTTAAAAAATAATAATAATACAAACGAATGTATATATCAAAACAGAAACAGACTCACAGATATAGAAAACAAACTAATGTTTACCAAAGGGGAGGGGAAGGGGGGAGGTTCAAATTAGGGGCATGGGGTTAAGAGATACAAACTACAATGTATAAAATAGATAAGCAACAAGGATATATTGTATAGCACAGGGAATTATAGCCATTATCTTGTAATAAGCTATAATGGAGTATAATCTGTAAAAATACTGAATCACTGTGCTGTACTCCTGAAACTAATATAATATTTTAAATCAACTATACTTCAATTAAAAATACCTAAAGTAAAAATAAATAAATAAAATAAGAAATAAAAAAATAAAAGAAAACGAGTGGCTGTACTGATATTGGAAGTAAACATTTCAAAGGATAAAAAGGACATTGCAAAAAAAAAGCCATTATATAATGATAAAGGTGTCAATTCATCACAAAGAAATAACAATCCTAAATTTGTATGTGTCTCATAACAGAACTTCAAAATAGATGAAGCAAAGTCTGAGAGAAATGAAAATAGACAAATTCATAATTAAAGTTGAAGATTCAACAATCCTTTCTCAGTAAACAACATAACAAGTAGACAGAAAATAGTTAAGGATATGGAAGACCTGAATAACGTTATTAACTGACATAACCTAATTGATATTTCTTGAATGGTCCACCCCAAAACAACAGAATGTAAATTATTTTCAAGTGCACACAGAACATTCACCAACATAGACCATATCCACAACCATAAACCCAGCCTCAAGGAATTTAAAAGAACTGAAGTTATACAAAGTGTGTTCTCCGATCACATGGAAACAAACTAGAAATCAACAACACAAAGATATCTGAAAACTTCCCACATATTTGGAAACCAAGCAATACATTTCTAAATAACTATGTCTAAGTGAAAGTCACAAAGGAAATTAGAAAATATTTTAAACTGAATGCAAATAAAAATACAATGTATCAAAATCTGTGAAATGCAGCTAAAGGAGGGCTTAGAAGGAAATTATACTAATAAGTGTTTATATTGCAGAAGAAGAAAATCTTAAATCAGTTATCTAAGATTCTACCTTAAACAGATGGAAAAAAAGAAGAGTAAATCAAAACACACAGCAATCGGAAGGGAGTAATAAAGAGCACAGCAGAAATCAGTGGGATCGTAAGTAAATAAACAAACAAAAAAAGGAGAAAATTGAAGCATCAAAAATCTGGGCTTTTTAATCGACAGACGAATGGATAAAGAAGATGTGGTACATATAATAATAATACAATGGGGTATTACTCAGCCATAAAAAGGAATGAAATTGTGTCATTTGTAGGATGTGGATGGATCTAGAGACTGTCATACAGAGTGAAGTAAGTCAGAAAGAGAAAAACAAATGTATATTAACGCATATATGTGGAATCTAGAAAAACGGTACAGATGAACCACTTTGCAAGACAGAAATAGAGATACAGACATAGAGAACAAATGTATGGACACTAAGGGGGGAAGTTGGGGGTGGTGGTGGGATGAATTGGGAGACTGGGCTTGACATATATACACTCATATGTATAAAACAGATAACTAATAAGAACCTGCTGTATAAAAAATAAATAAAATAAAATTCAAAAAAATCTGAGCTTTTTAAGATCAATAAAATTGAAAATTTTGCAGCTAGAATGATCACAACAAGAGAAAGAAGGCCCACATTACCCATATCAAGAATAAAAGAAAGGACAAAGCTATAATTCCTATAGACATTAAAAGAATGATAAGAAAATATTACATGAATTCTTATAGTAAATACTCCTTTATATCTGTCTTCTTTTGCTCAAAATTTGGGGGGGGGGAATTCATCCATGGTGTTGTGTATGGCAATAGTTAATTGATTTTATTGTTATATAATATGTCACTGTATGAATATACCATAATTTGTTTACTTATTCTACTATAAATTGGCTTTTTTATTGTCTCCATTTGAGGGCTATTGCTACAGCTGTAAAATTACTACATAAACGTCCGTGTGTATGTCTTTTGGTGCACTTACAAATTCAGTTCTGTTAGATATACACCTAGGAGTGGAATTTCTGAATTATTGGCTATGCATGTGTTTAGTTTTACTACATATTGCCAAAGGATTTTTCCAAATGACTGTGAATTTATAAGTCAAACAATAGTTTACAAGTGTTGCATTTGCTCTTCATTACTTGCAGGACTCATAAATGATAATCTTCATTGTAGTTGACAGTATTTATTCTCATGCAAAGCTCTTTCTTATATCCAAAGGCCGTTAACCTTTCCTCAGGCATAAGTCAGGCACCATGTCCTGGAATGCCCTCATGTGTGGGGACGGAGGGGAAGATATAATAATCAAGCTTAAATGGTTCTTTGAATACTCTCACCACAGTGCTTGAGGTGAGGAAGACACATCCCCAGTCTTCTATTTTGAGGGGTTGAACTCATAGCACAACAATAGCTTCCTCTCTCTTTCTTAAATTATGGTAAAATATATTTAACACAAAGCCATTTTCACCATTTTTAAGTGTACAATTCAGTGTCATTAATCACATTCACAATACTGTGCAACTATCATCACTCTGCATTTCCACAACTTTTTCATCATCCCAAACAGACTCTATACCCATTAAACAGTAACTCCCATGACCTCTGCCCCCAGTCCCTGGAAAGCACCATTCTACTCTCTGTCTCTATATCAACAGCTTTCTCTTAAACTTCATCACTAAATCTTCTGCCTGTATTAAAGAAGCCTACATTTCTACGCCCTTACTACACGTACAATGCCAAAGAGTCATAAAACACAGTCCTGAGTACTTCCTCTGAGAATTCTTGGTCTGACTCCCATACTTAGAAATTTCATTCTTTGTATATGTTGATGGCTCAGTCAAAATGTATCCATTAAAATGGACCTAGAGTCTGTCACACCGAGTGAAGTCAGTCAGAAAGAGAGAGACAAATACCATATGCTAACGCATATATATGGAATCTAAAAAAAAAAAAAATGGTACTGATGAACCTAGTGGCAGGGCAGGAATAAAGATGTAGACATAGAGAATGGACTTGAGGACACGGGGTGGGAGGGGGAAGGGGAAGCTGGGGCGAAGTGATAGTAGCATCGACATATATACACCACCAAATGTAAAATAGATAGCTAGTGGGAAGCAGCCGCATAGCACAGGGAGATCAGCTCGGTGCTTTGTGACCACCAAGAGGGCTGGGAGAGGGAGGATGGGAGGGAGACGCAAGAGGGAGGGGATATGGGAACATACGTATGCATATGGCTGATTCACTTTGGTGTACAACAGAGACTAACACAGTATTGTGAAGCAATTATACTCCAATAAAGATCTATTAAAAAGAAATTCTCCATTAAAATTCTATTGCATGAGCATGAAACCTTAATGAATTACTTTTTTCCCCTTTCATCTTCCTGCATCTCTGACTGTATTTTTGTACTGTACTTCTAAGGAGTCAGAATTTTTTCACAGGAGAGTCTCCATAAGTTCTGCTTGCCATAATGTGGCTGATGTTTGAACTTGCTGTTGTGGCTTTGACAGTTTAGGAAGCAGAATATTTCCCAACGTGGGAAATGTGGGTTTAATAGATCCTCCAGTGCATCGGTCCAACTGATGCACTGTAGGATCTATTAAATTTAGCTGCTACCGTGGGAGTTCCCCCAGTAACTCAGCATTTCTATAAATGTATGATCCTGCAAAAGGATGTTCTTACATATTTGCACAGCACTTTTGGCCTTTCCAGCAAATTGAAGATAATGAAAACTGGTAGTAAAGTGTTAGAAATTGTCTCTTTGGGTGATACATGAAGAAATTGCCTATAAATTGTGATCTACTATCTATAACTAGTTCTTCTGAAATCTCCTTAGGAGCAAAACAGATCCTTCATCTCTCAAATGACATCCAACCTGGATAAAGAGTGCTTTTTCCTCCCAATAAAATGAAAAACCTGCCTAATATGAAGAAGTGTATATATATATGTATATATATATATGTATTCATAGCAAATCTTCCCCAAATTGCTGTCATTTCACATTGCCAGCACTGTACATTTTCCCAACACCAGAGCTTAACCTGGAAAGGACCTCAAGAAATCTTTCATCTGTCATCGTTTCAGGGCAAAGTGTCCAAATTGGCAGTCGGAAACTGTCTGCCAACGGTATAATAGCACCAATTCACAAAGCACTCAAATGAACCAACAGACCGGTGAGCGTCTTGACAAAAGGACAAGTCATCCTCACCTATAGAAGGCAACACAGGGAGGCTTCCCTAGCTAAAAATCGTCCCATTTGAGCTCTATGTCAGTAGTTGGCAAACTTGTTCTGTTAAGGGCCAGAGAGTAAATATTTTAGACTTTGTGGGCATCTAGACTCTGTCACGAGTACTCAACTTTGCCACTGTAGTGCAAAAGCAGTCAGACAATATGGAAACAAATGGGTTGTGTTACAATAAAACCTTTATTTACAAAAACCATCAGGGGGTGTCACCTGGCCCATCGTCCATAGTTAGCCAACACCTGCCCTACATATTCCTGAATTCTAAATCAGTTATTATGCCTTTGCATTAAAAATTGTCCTTTGCATTAGAGGGTAACTAAGTCTGTATTATTATCAAAGTATTATTATCAAAAATTCCTTATTTTTAAGGAATTTAAATATACATATAGCAGACCTCAACCCATATCTCTTCAGCCTGAGTTCTCCTATATCTGCTTCAGTTGCTGGCCAATTAATTTATGACAAAGGAGTCAACAATATACAATGGGGAAAGGGCCAGTCTCTTCAATAAATGGTGTTGGAAAAGCTGGCCAGCCACGTACAAAAGAATGAAACTGGACCACCATCTAACACCATAGACAAAAATTAACTCAAAATGTATTAAAGGGACTTCCCTGGTGGTGCAGTGGTTAAGAATCTCCTTGCCAATGCAGGGGACACAGGCTGGATCCCTGGTCCGGGAAGATCCCTCATGCAGCGCAGCCACTAAGCCCATGTGCCACAACAACTGAAGCCCAGGTGCCTAGAGCCTATGCTCTGCAACAAGAGAAGCCACCACAATGAGAAGCCCACAAACCGTAATGAAGAATAGCACCTGCTCACCGCAACTAGAGAAAGCCCATGCACAGCAACGAAGACCCAATGCAGCCAAAAAATAAATAAAAATTTTAAAAAATGGATTAAAGACTTGACTGTAAGACCTGAAACCATACAACTCCTAGAAGAAAACATAGGCAGTAAGCTCTCTGACATCAATCTTGGTGATTAGTTTTGCCTTTGACACCAAAACACAGACAACAAAAGCAAATATAAACAAGTGGGACAATGACAAACTAAAAAGCTTCTGCCCAGCAAAAGAAACCATCAACAAAATGAAAAGGCATCCTACTGAATGGGAGAAAATATTTGCTAACCATATATCTAATAAGGGGTTGATACCCAAAATATATAAAGAACTCACTCAATAGAAAAAAAAATTTAAAAATGGAGAATCTGAATAGGCATTTTTCCTAAGACATACAAACGGCCAAGAGGTACATGAAAAGGTGCTCAATGTCACTAATCACAAAGGAAATACAAATCAAAACAACACTGAGCTATCACCTCACACCTGATAGACTGGCTGTCATCAAAATACAAGAAACAACAAGTGTTGGCAAGGATGCGGAGAAAAGGGAACACTTGTGCACTGTTGCCAAGAATGTATATTGGCGCAGCCACTATGAAAAACATTATGGGGATTTATCAAAACATTAGAAATAGAACTACCATATGATCCAGCAATCCTACTATGAGTTTTTATTCAACGGGGAAAATAAATACTAACACAAAAAGATATATTCACTCCTATGTTTACTGCAGCATTATTTACAATGACCGAGATATGGAAGCAATCTAAGTGTCCATCAACAGATGAATGGATTTAAAAATGAGGTTTGGGGGGATCTTCAAGACGGCGGAGGAGTAAGATGTGGAGATCACCTTCCTCCCCACCAAGTACATCAAAAATACATCTACATGTGGAACAACTCCTACAGAACACCTACTGAATGCTGGCAGAAGACCTCAGAATTCGCAAAATGCAAGAAAATCCCCATGTACCTGGGTAGGGCAAAAGAAAAAACAGAAACAAAAGAATAGGGATGGGATCTACACCTCTGGGAGGGAGCTGTGAAGGAGGAAGTTTCCACACACTAGGAAGCCCCTTCACTGGCGGAGATGGGGGGTGGACAGGGGAGAAGCTTCAGAGCCACAGAGGACAGCGCAGCAACAGGGGTGCAGAGGGCAAAGTGGAGACATTCCCACACAGAGGATCAGTGCAGACCAGCACTCACCAGCCTGAGAGGCTTGTCTGCTCACCCACTGGTGCAGGTGGGGGCTGGGAGCTGAGGCTCGGGCTTCACAGATCAAATCCCAAGGAGAGGACTGGGGTTGGCTGTGTGAACACAGCCTGAAGGGGGCTAGCGCGCCACAGCTAGGAGGGTGTGAATCCAGGAAAAAGTTTGGACCTCCCTAAGAGGCAAGAAACCATTGTTTCGGGTGCTCAAGGAGAGTGGATTCAGAGCACCACCTAAACGAGCTTCAGAAATGGGTGCAAGCCGCGGCTATCAGCTCAGACCCCAGAGACAGGCATGAAACACTAACACCGCTGCTGCAGCCAACAAGAATCCTGTGTGCAAACACAGGTCACTATCCACCCGCCACTCCCCTCAGGATCCTGTGCAGCCCACCACTGCCAGGGTCCCATGATCCAGGAACAACTTCCCAGGGAGAACACACAGCGTGCCCCAGGCTGTTGCAACAACATATCAGCCCCTGCTGCCACAGGCTTGCCCCACATTCCAATTATAACTACCGTACCCCTCCCACACCCCAGCCTGAATGAGCAAGAGCCCCCTAATCAGCCACTGATTTAACGCCCCCCTCCCCCCCGTCTGGGTGGGGAAAAGATGCCTGAGGGCAACCTACATGCAGAGGCAGGGCCAAAACCAAAGCTGAACCCCAGGAGCTGTGCGAACAAAGAAGAGAAAGGGAAATCTCTCCCAGCAGCCTCAGGAGCAGCGGATTAAATCCCCACAATGAACTTGATGTACCCTGCATCTGTGGAACACCTCAATAAACAGCAAATCGTCAAAAAATTCTGGTGGTGGACTTCGGGAACAACTGTAGACTTGGGGTTTGCTACCTGCAACTGATTTGTTTCTGATTTTTATGTTTATCTTAGTTTAATGTTTAGCACTTCTTATCATTGGTGGATGTGTTTATTGGTTTGGTTGCTCGATTCTTTTCTCTTTTTCCTTTACTATTATATTTTCATAATTTTTTTAAATTTATTTTTCCTTTTTCTTTATTAATATTTTTTTCTTTATTCTTTTCTCCCTCTTCTTCTGAGTCGTGTGACTGACAGGATCTTGGTGCAACAGCCTGGTGTCAGGCCTGAGATGCTGACGTGGGAGAGCCGAGCTCAGGAGTAGGACCACCAGACTTCTCCAGAGACTTCTCTCAATGCCACATAATATCAATTGGCGAGAGCTCTCCCAGAGATCTACATCTCAACCTTAAGACCCAGCTCCAGTCAACGGCCAGCAAACTCCAGTACTACTGAGGGTCCCATGCCAAACAACTAGCAAGACAGGAACACAACCCCACACATTAGCAGGAAGCCTGCCTAAAATCATACTAAGTTGACAGACAACCCAAAACACACCACCAGATGTGGCCCTGCCCACCAGAAAGACAAGATCCAGCTCCACCCACCAGAACATAGGCACCAGTCCCCTCCACCAGGAAGCCTACACAAGCGATTGAACCAACCGTACCCACTGGGACAGACACCAAAAAGAACAGGAACTACGAACCTGCAGCCTGCGAAACAGAGACACCAAACACAGTAGGTTAAGCAAAAGGAGAAGACAGAGAAATACACAGCAGATGAAGGAGCAAGGTAAAAACCCACAAGACCAAACAAATGAAGAGGAAATAGGCAGTCTACCTGAAAAAGAATTCAGAGTAATGAGAGTTAAGAGGATCAAAAGCTTGGAACTAGAATGGAGAAAATACAAGGTATGTTTAAGAAGGACCTAGAAGAACTAAAGAGCAAACAAACAATCATGAACAACACAATAAGTGAAATTTAAAATTCTCTAGAAGGGATAAAAAAAAAGCAGATATTCCATCTGCTTCTCTAGAAGCAGAATAACTGAGGCAGAAGAACGGATAAGTGACCTGGAAGATAAAATAGTGGAAATAACTACTGCAGAGCAGAATAAAGAAAAATGAATTGACAACAGTCTCAGAGATCTCTAGGACAACATTAAACACACCAACATTCGAATTATACGGGTCCCAGAAGAAGAAAAAAAATAGAAAGGGATTGAGAAAATATTTGAACAGATTATAGTTGAAAACTTTGCTAAAATGGGAAAGGAAATAGTTAATCAAGTCCAGGAAGCACAGAGAGTCCCATAGAGGATAAATGCAAGGAGAAATATGCCAAGACACATATTAATCAAACTATCAAAAGTTAAACACAAAGAAAAAAATTAAAAGCAGCATGGGAAAAACAACAAATAACACACAAGGGAATCCCCAAAAGGTTAACAGCTGATCTTTCAGCAGAAACTCTGCAAGCGAGAAGGGACTGGCAGGGCATATTTAAAGTGATAAAAGGGAAAAACCTACAACCAACATTACTCTACCCAGCAAGGATTTCATTCAGATTCGATGGAGAAAGTAAAATCTTTACAGACAAGTGAAAGCTAAGAGAATTCAGCACCACCAAACCAGCTTTACAGCAAATGCTAAAGGAACTTCACTAGGCAGTAAACACAAGAGAAGGAAAAGACCTACAATAACAAACCCAAAACAATTAAGAAAATGGTAATAGGAACATACATATCAATAATTACCTTAAATGTAAATAGATTAAATGCTCCAACCAAAAGACATAGACTCGTTGAATGGATACAAAAACAATACCCATATATATGCTGCCTACAAGAGACCCACTTCAGACCTAGGGACATGCACAGACCGAAAGTGAGGGGATGGAAAAAGATATTCCATGCACATGGAAATCAAAAGAAAGCTGGGGTAGAAATTCTCATATCAGACAAAACAGACTTTAAAATAAAGACTATTACAAGAGAAAAAGAAGGACACTACATAATGATCAAGGGATCAATCCAAGAAGAATATATAACAATTACAAATATTTCTGCACCCAACATAGGGGCATCTCTATACACAAGGCAAATGCTAACAGCCATAAAAGGGGAAATAGTCAGTAACACAATAATACTAGGGGACTTTAATATCCCACTTTCATCAATGGACAGATCATCCAAAAGGAAAATAAATAAGGAAACACAAGCTTTAAATGATACATTAAACATGATGGACTTAATTGATATTTACAGGATATTCCATCCAAAAACAGCAGAATACACTTTCTTCTCAAGTGCTCATAGAATATTCTCCAGGATAGATCATATCTTGGGTCACAAATCAAGCCCTGGTAAATTTAAGAAAATTGAAATCGCATCAAGTATCTTTTCTGACCACAACACTACAAGACTAGATATCAATTACAGGAAAAAATCTGTAAAAATACAAATATATGGAGGCTAAACAATACACTACTTAATAACCAAGAGATCACTGAAGAAATCAAAGAGGAAATCAAAAAATACCTAGAAACAAATGACAGTGAAAACATGACAACCCAAAACCTATGGGATGCAGCAAAAGCAGTTCTAAGAGGGAACTTTATAGCCATACAATCCTACCTTAAGAAACAAGAAACATCTCAAATAAACAACCTAACCTTACACCTAAAGCAATTAGAGAAAGAAGAACAAAATAACCCCAAAGTCAGCCAAAGGAAAGAAATCATAAAGATCAGATCAGAAATAAATGAAAAAGAAATGAAGGAAACAATAGCAAAGATCAATAAAACTAAAAGCTGGTTCTATGAGATGATAAACAAAATTGATAAACCATTAGCCAGACTCATCAAGGAAAAAAGGGGGAAGACTAAAATCAATAGAAATAGATATGAAAAAGGAGAAGTAACAACTGACACTGCAGAAATACAAAGGATCATGAGAGATTACTACAAGCAACTATATGCCAATACAATGGACAACCTGGAAGAAATGGACAAATTCTTAGAAAAGCACAACCTTCTGAGACTGAAGCAGGAAGAAACAAAATATAAACAGACGAATCACAAGCGCTGAAATTGAAACTGTGATTAAAAATCTTCCAACAGGGCTTCTCTGGTGGCACAGTGGTTGAGAGTCGGCCTGCCAATGCAGGGGACGCGGGTTCGTGCCCCGGTCCGGGAAGATCCCACATGCCATGGAGCGGCTGGGCATGTGAGCCATGGCCGCTGAGACTGCACGTCTGGAGCCTGTGTTCCGCAACGGGAGAGGCCACAACAGTGAGAGGCCCGCGTACCACAAAAAAAAAAAAAAAATCTTCCAACAAACAAAAGCCCAGGACCACATAGCTTCGCAGGCAAATTCTATCAAACATTTAGAGAAAAGCCAACACCTATCCTTCTCAAACCCTTCCAAAATATAGGAGAGGGAGGAAAATTCCCAAACACATTCTACGAGGCCACCATCACCCTGATACCAAAACCAGACTAAGATGTCACAAACAAAGAAAACTACAGGCCAACATCACTGATGAACATAGACGCAAAAATCCTCAAAAAAATACTAGCAAACAGAATCCAACAGCACATTAAAAGGATTATACACCATGATCAAGTGGGGTTTATCCCACAAATGCAAGGACTGTTCAATATACACAAATCAATCAATGTGATACATCATACTAACAAACTGAAGGAAATAACCATATGATCATCTCAATAGATGCAGAAAAAGCTTTTGACAAAATTCAACACCCACTTATGGTAAAAACTCTCCAGAAAGTAGGCATAGAGGGAAATTACCTTTACATATTAAAAGCCATATATGACAAATCCACAGCCAACATTGTTCTCAATGGTGAAAAACTGGGACCATTTCCTCTAAGATTAGGAAAAAGACAAAGTTGCTCATTCTCACCACTATTATTCAACAGAGTTTTAGCCACAGCAATCAGAGAAGAAATATAAGGAATCCAAATTGGAAAAGAAGAAGTAAAACTGTTACTGCTTGCAGATGACATGATAGTATACATAGAGCATCCTAAAGATGCTACCAGAAAACTACTAGAGCTAAACAATGAATTTGGTAGAGTAGCAGGATACAAAATTAATGCACAGAAATCTCTTGCATTCCTATACACTATTGATTATAAATCTGAAAGAGTAATTAAGGAAACACTCTCATTTACCACTGCAACAAAAAGAATAAAATACCTAGGTATAAACCTACCTAAGGAGACAAAAGACCTACATGCAGAAAACTATAAGACACTGATTAAAGAAATTAAAGATGATACCAACAGATGGAGAGATATACCATGTGCTTGGATTGGAAGAATCAACATTGTGAAAATGTCTATATTATCCAAAGCAATCTACAGATTCAATTCAATCCCTATCAAACTACCACTGGCATTTTTCACAGAAATAGAACAAAAAATTTCACAATTTGTATGGAAACCCAAAAGGTCCTGAAGAGCAAAAGCAATCTTAGAAAGAATAACAGAGCTGAAGGAATCAGGCTCCCTGACTTCAGACTATACTACAAAGCTACAGTAATCAAGACAGTATGGTACTGGCACAAAAACAGAAATATAGATCAATGGAACAGGATAGAAAGCCCAGAGATAAACCCATGCACCTATGGTCACCTTATCTTTGATAAAGGAGGCAAGAATATACAATGGGGAAAAGACAGCCTCTTCAATAAGTGGTGCTGGGAAAACTGGACAGCTACATGTAAAAGAATGAAATTAGAACACTCCCTAACACCATACAGAAAAATGAACTCAAAATGGATTAAAGTACTATATGTAAGGCCAGACACTATAAAATTCTTAGAAGAAAACAAAGGAAGAACACTTTTTGACATAAATCACAGCAAGATCCTTTTTGACCCACCTTCTAGAGAAATGGAAATAAAAGCAAAAATAAACAAATGGGACCTAATGAAACTTCAAACCTTTTGCACAGCAAAGGAAACCATAAACAAGATGAAAAGACAACCCGCAGAATGGGAGAAAATATTTGCAAAAGAAGCAACTGACAAAGGATTAATCTCCAAAATTTACAAGCAGCTCATGCAGCTCAATATCAGAAAAACAAACAACCCAATCCAAAAATGGGCAGAAGACCTACATAGACATTTCTCCAAAGAAGATATACAGATTGCCAACAAACACATGAAAGAATGCTCAACATCATTAATCATTAGAGAAATGCAAATCAAAACTACAATGAGATGTCATCTCACACCGGTCAGAATGGCCATCATCAAAAAATCTACAAACAATAAATGCTGGAAAGGGTGTGGAGAAAAGGGAACCCCTTTGCACTGTTGGTGGGAATGTAAATTGATACAGCCACTATGGAGAACAGTTTTTAGTTTAAAAAACTAAAAATAGAAGTACCATATGACCCAGCAATCCCACTACTGGGCATATACCCTGAGAAAACCATGACTCTTCAAAAAGAGTCATGTACCACAACATTCACTGCAGTTCTATTTACAATAGCCAGGACATGGAAGCAACCTAAGTGTCCATCCATAGATGAATGGATAAAGAAGATGTGGCATATACATACAATGGAATATTACTCAGCCATAAAGAGAAACGAAATTGAGTTATTTGTAGTGAGGTGGATGGACCTAGAGTCTGTCATACAGAGTGAAGTAAGTCAGAAAGAAAAACAAATACCATATGCTAACACATATATATGGAATCTAAAAAAAAAAAATGGTCGTGAAGAACCTAGGGGCAGGATGGAAATAAAGAAGCAGACCTACTAGAGAATGGACTTGAGGACATGGGGAGGGGAAAGTGTAAGCTGGGACAAAGTGAGAGAGAGGCATGGACATATATACACTACTAAATGTAAAACCGATAACTAGTGGGAAGCAGCTGCATAGCACAGGGAGATCGGCTTGGTGCTTTGTGACCACCTAGAGAGGTGGGATAGGGAAGGTGAGATGGAGGGAGATGCAAGAGGGAAGAGATATGGGGATATATGTATATGTATAGCTGATTCACTTTGTTATAAAGCAGACACTAACACGCCATTGTAAAGCAATCATACTCCAATAAAGATGTTAAAAAAAAGATGCCAACTTAGAAACAAAAGATAAAAGTGTTCACTAAAAACAAATCTATGTCAATCACAAAAAAATAAATAAAAGATGTGGCACATATATACAGTTTAACAATACTCAGCCATAAAAAGAAGTGAAATTGAGTTATTTGTAGTGAGGTAGATGGACATAGAATCTGTCACACAGAGTGAAGTAAGTCAGAAAGGGAAAAACAAATACCGTATGCTAATACATATATATGGAAACTAAAAAAAAAAAAAAAGGTTTTGATGAACCTAGGGGCAGGACAAGAATAAAGACTCAGACATAGAGAGTGGACTTGAGGACACGGGGAGGGGGAAGGGTAAGCTGGGAAGAAGTGAGAGAGCAGCATCGACATATACACTCTACCAAATGTAAAATAGATAGCTAGTGGGAAGCAGCTGCATAGCACGGGGAGATCAGCTCGGTGCTTTGTGACCACCTAGAGGGGTGTGATAGCGAGGGTGGGAGGGAGACACAAGAGGGAGGGGATATGGAGATATATGTACACATATAGCTGATTCACTTTGTTATACAGCAGGAACTAACACAACATGGTAAAGCAATTATACTCCAATAAAGATGTTAAAAATATATAAATAAAAAATAAAAGTTCCAGATTTGGAGGGAAAAAAAAAATAGAAAATATCTGACTGGCTGGGCCCACATAGTCAAGCTTATTTGGGGTGAGAAGAAACAAGGAAATTAGTGTACAGAGCCAGCCTGGCATTTGGGAATTTGCTGACTGATACACTGCATTTCTAGTCAATTGGAGCATTTACAGGGACATGAAAATTACCTAAATATCGGTTTGCCAAGGTGGCACTCTAGGTAGGACAGGCTTCACTTTTGACCTAGAAAATTATATCAACAATACTAATAAAAATAAAACTACCTTCAGGATAAAAATGAGATTTATAAATTTTTTAAAACATACTCTAAAATAAAATTTTAAAAAGTTAAAAAATTGGGCTTCCCTGGTGGCGCAGTGGTTGAGAGTTCACCTGCTGATGCAGGGGACACGGGTTCGTGCCCCGGTCCGGGAAGATCCCACATGCCGCGAAGCGGCTGGGCCCGTGAGCCATGGCCGCTGAGCCTGCGCGTCCGGAGCCTGTGCTCCGCAACGGGAGAGGCCACAACAGTGAGAGGCCCGCGTACCGCAAAAAAAAAAAAGTTAAAAAATTAAAATGAAGTTTATATATACAATGAAATATTATTCAGCCATAAAAAGAATGAAATCTTACCATTTGCAGCAACATGGATGAACCGCAAAGGCATTATGCTAACTGAAATAAGCCAGACAGAAAGACAAATACTGTATGACTTCACATATACGTGGATTCCAATAAAAACAAAAAACAAGCTCAGAGATACAGAGAACAGATTGGTGGTTGCCAGAGGCACGGGGTGGAGGTGGGGGCCGAAATGGGCAAAGGGGGTCAAAAGGTACAAATTTCCAGTTATAAATTATATAAGTCATGGGTATGTCATGTATAGCATGGGGACTATAGTTAATAATCCTGTACTGCATATTCAAAAGTTGCTAAGAGAATAGATCTTAAAAGTTCTGATCTCAAGAAAAAAAAATTTGTAGCTATTTGTGATGATGGATATTAACTAGACTTACTGTGGTGATCATTTTGCAATATAGGCTAATATCAAATAATTATGTTGTATACCTGAAACTAATATAATGTTGTATGTCAATTATACCGCAATAAAAAATAAATGCTGGATCAACAACAACCAAAACAACAGGTCAAATTAAAACATCATGTAAACAGAAACAAAGTTGATTTATGTAAACAAATTTTAATATTTGACTGGATTCAATCATTTCCCTTAGCGATATGCTACAAATATTTGATATGTATTTAACACCTCATATATGAACGGATCCTAAGCTGTATGTGTCGACTCTGTCCTTTGGAATATCACAGTTTAGGGCAGCACCACAGGGTGAGGAATCAGGCAAATCTGAATTCAAATCCCCACTCTGCCTGTCTACCATCTGTGTGAGCTTGGATGAGGTACCTCAACTCTCTAGTTTCTTCATCAGCGAAATGGAGACAGTATTACCTATTTGCTGTTTCTCCCTGCAGGTAAATGAGATAGTACATAAAACACCCACAGGGCACCTGAACACAGAAGCCACCTGGATATTAGTTCCCTTTCCCATTTCCTTCTCAGCTTAAAAGGTCAGCTGTAAAGAACAGATGACCAAGAACGCCACGCACCCAAGTTCAGACACGTACTAAAACCAAAGTACATATGCCCTTTATACTTTGGGACTAAAGAAGCGGAAAGGTACTGATTGATCAGGAATGACCACGTACAGAGCACAGAGCATCCTCATTATACTCAGAACAGAGAAGCTCTGACTTGTAGAAGCATCAGCTACAAAAGCTCTCTGCCTTCCTAGATGTAAAGATATCCTAGAATTTACCTTTTCAAAAATTATTTTCCAACATGCCTGCCCACATTCAAGGAGTATTTCATTTAATTTTTGTTGTATAAATAATGGGTTGGGATAGTGAGTGTTTACAATTGTCTGCATTCTCCAAGGCCAATTTCATCATGAATATCTGGATCCTGGGAGAGTCACATTGAAGCAAGTGCCTATTTATTTTCCTGCCCTCTGAACTCTCATGCACTTCCTCACAGGACTTCCCTAACTCACAAATCAAGGGAAAGACCATATGCTGAATTATGACAAGATATAATGCCTATTACACAATTGATATAGTAGTGTTTACCACAAAGAACCCTTTGATATTGTTCAAATGTCCACAATAGTTATGTTTCTTCCTCCTTCACACCAGAGATTATAGTTGTAACCTCCTCCCTTTAGAAAAATATAATTTTTCTTATCTCCTACCATGGCAACATGGCAACTTTGTTGCTTCCTTCCAAGCCTTGCCTTTATTCTCGAGACTCCAATACCAATACAAGTATTACAGAGGCCTCTGTGTGTGCCCTCATGTTGGTGGAAACACCTTCCAGGACATCTCCATACTAATCTTACCTGCTAAAAGAAACCCACTCTATCTAATTTATCTGTATCAACAAAAAATATCCTAATAGTTGCAGGAAGAACGACTTCTACCATTCTGTAAAAATGTGTTTTAAATTTTTAGAATAACTAAAGCAAATTTTTTGATAGAGTTCAGGTTCCAAAACTAAGAAGTCAGCAGATTGGTAATGCATAAATCATCTGATAAAGATTCATTTTAAGCAAAGATGCACTTCACAGGGCTTAGATTTGGAGAAGAAAACTTGGCCATAGGGGGAAAAATATATTCTAATTGGAAAATCACCAGTATTGAGCTTTATGAAACTCTGGAAACTTCATACAATATTACAGCAAATTTCTTAAAAGTGAGGGCCTTGTTCACTCACTAGCTAGGTGATCTGAGGACATTGCTTCATCTCCCGAAGTCCTAGTTACCCCGCCAACAAAATAGAAATTGTAATAACATGATTTACCTCATACACTTACTGTGAGGATTGAATGAGCTAATGCATATATAGCCACTTAAGTGACAAGCACAAATGTGTTCCTCCCTGAGTTCTTCCATGTTTTCTTCCACCAAATCCTTTAAAAGAAAAGGTTCTGCTTTCTCTCTTCTTTGCTTTCTTTTCCTTTTCTTCCCTTGCTTACCCTCAAAAGGATTCTGTCTTTGCTGACTTCATTCCCAAGTTTTTAAGATAAAGATTCGAGAGCAAGGGGTAGGGAATAATAGAGTTAGAGAAAAGTGGGAGAGAAATAAACAGACAAACCTGCTCAGACTTCAGGGATAGTAAGGGGCAGCTGTGTGAGAGACACCAGAGCACCTGGAATAATGGATATTTTAGGAGCAGAAAGGGGCTTTGGAGACGTGTTGAGATTTGTGCTGCTCTGGGTTATGCATTGAATACTCTTTAATGAGACTGATGTTTCCTTTCAATTACTTTGGCCTGCTGTTCAGGGTTTCTTTGAATGTGACTCTGCATGGAGACTGGACCACATAGGACTCCAGCTTATATGTGTGACAATTATGGTGGTGATGACAAAAGACAATGATGATGATTGTATGATCCTCTTCCTATATGCAAATGTGGGTGGGCATAGTAGTCACTAGTTTTCCATGGAAACAGAATACTGTTTTGAAGTCCAAGTATATTCAAAGAAGATAACATGAAAAAGAATATTCTGGGTTCTACATGGAAAATTGATGCTCTCTCTTTGAAGAATTATAAGCATAATTTTAAGAAACTTTAAGAAATATTTGCCACAATAATTCACCTAAAATCCCCAAATCAGACAACAAAAGCTAGCCAGAAGCTCCTAAAATATTTTGACATGCAAGAAAATATACTGGCAAGTATAGAATAGGGAAAGCCAAAATCAGATTGAGAAACGATATACAGGGCTTCCCTGGTGGCGCAGTGGTTGAGAGTCCGCCTGCCGATGCAGGGGGCACGGGTTCGTGCCCCGGTCTGGGAGGATCCCACATGCCGCGGAGCGGCTGGTCCCGTGGGCCATGGCCGCTAAGCCTGCGCGTCCGGAGCCTGTGCTCCGCAACGGGAGAAGCCACAGCAGTGAGAGGCCCGTGTACCGCAAAAAAAAAAAAAAAAAAAAGAAACGATATACAGCAATTAACACTAAAGAAGAAGAAACCTTTGGTTCCCAGTTTCCACATTCGTAAAATAAAAAGGGTGAAAGAGATCACACTGCCTCATGAAGCATTAAGGTCCTATGGAGTTGCCGTTGAGATGAAAATGATGAAGTAAAAAAAAAGAGAACTGAGTTGTCCAGGCTCTGAGTCCTTCACCCCAGCTTCAACCAAAGAGACATATCCTCAAAACTTTTACTGATTGAGGATAACATTACATTTGGAATTTTTTTTTAAAAAAGAATTCTCTGGCTTACAAAATGTTTTTCAGTATTCAATTAGCAGGTCTACTTCCTGCTAGCTCAAAAGTGCTCCCAGACTGAGATATGTTTTAAATATTGCTGTAAACAATATTTCCCATTTAAAATTTGTGCAGATGTATTTTATCAGTGATTCACTCTAATGTTTACAGAATATAATTTTATTAAAGAATAATATTATATGGGAAAGGTCATTTTAAATAAAGTATTCAACTCTACAATTTAAAAAGAGAAAAGCAAAACAAAGCCAATAAAATCAATAGCTAGAAATGAATTCATGTGATAAAGGTAAAATTCTTATCACAATGCCTGACACAGAGTAAGTAATTACACTCACTAGCCAGATAAAGATAAAAGGTTAATTAATAAATCAAAAAGCAGAAAAATGTTGTAATTGATAAACAAGAACAGGATCTGTAGAGGAAACATGTGGGGTGGGCAGAAGTAGGGTAGGAGACACTAAAACAGATCAAACATTGACAAATCTGATCAAGGAAAAATAAAATCACAACCTAAATAAATATCATTAGAAATAAAACAAGACACAAGTGATGTAAAGGTATTGAGAATTAGCATCATTTTTAAACAAGGTGAGATCCACCAGAGAGCAGACAGCAGAAGCAAGAAGAACTACAATCTTGCAGCCTGTGGAATAAAAACCACATTCACAGAAAGATAGACAAGGTGAAAAGGCAGAGGGCTATGTACCAGATGAAGGAACAAGATAAAACCCCAGAAAAACAACTAAATGAAGTGGAGATAGGCAACCTTCCAGAAAAAGAATTCAGAATAATTATAGTGAAGATGATCCAGGACCTCAGAAAAAGAATGGAGTTAAAGATCGAGAACATGCAAGAAATGTTTAACAAAGACCTAGAAGAATTAAAGAACAAACAATACAATAACTGAAATGAAAACTACACTAGAAGGAATCAATAGCAGAATAACTGAGGCAGAAGAACGGATAAGTGACCTGGAAGACAGAATGGTGGAATTCACTGCTGCAGAACAGAATAAAGAAAAAAGAATGAAAAGAAATGAAGACAGCCTAAGAGACTTCTAGGACAACATTAAACACAACAACATTCGCATTATAGGGGTCCCAGAAGGAGGAGAGAGAGAGAAAGGACCCAAGAAAATAATTGAAGAGATTATAGTCAAAAACTTCCCTAACATGGGAAAGGAAATAGCCACCCAAGTCCAAGAAGCACAGAGAGTCCCATACAGGATAAACCCAAGGAGAAACATGCTGAGACATATAGTAATCATATTGGCAAAAATTAAAGACAAAGAAAAATTATTGAAAGCAACAAGGGAAAAACGACAAATAATATACAAGGGAACTCCCATAAGATTAACAGCTGATTTCTCAGCAGAAACTCTACAAGCCAGAAGGGAGTAGCATGACATACTTAAAGTGATGAAAGGGAAGAACCTACAACAAAGATTACTCTACCCGGAAAGGATCCCATTCAGATTTGATGGAGAAATCAAAAGCTTTGCAGACAAGCAAAAGCTAAGAAAATTCAGCATCACCAAACCAGCTCTATAACAAATGCTAAAGGAACTTCTCTAAGTGGGAAACACAAGAGAAGGACCTACAAAAACAAACCCAAAACAATTAGGAAAATGGTCATAGGAACATACATATCAATAATTACCTTAAATGTGAATGGATTAAATGCTCCAACCAAAAGACACAGGCTTGCTGAATGGATATAAAAACAAGACCCATCTATATGCTGTCTACAAGAGACCCACTTCAGACCTAGGGATATATACAGACTGAAAGTGAAGGTATGGAAAAAGATATTCCATGCAAATGGAAATCAAAAGAAAGCTGAAGTAGCAATACTCATATCAGATAAAATAGACTTTAAAATAAAGAATATTACAAGAGACAAGGAAGGACACTACATAATGATCAAGGGATCAATCCGAGAAGAAGATATAACAATTATAAATATATATGCACCCAACATAAGAGCACCTCAATACATAAGACAACTGCTAACAGCTATAAAAGAGGAAATCGACAGTAACAGAATAATGGGGGACTTTAACATCTCACTTACACCAATGGACAGATCATCCAAACAGAAAATTAATAAGTAAATACAAGCTTTAAATGACACAATAGACCAGATAGCTTTAATTGATATTTATAGGACATTCCATCCAAAAACAGCAGATTACACTTTCTTCTCAAGTGTGCATGGAACATTCTCCAGGATAGAGCACACCTTGGGTCACAAATCAAGCCTCAGTCAATTTAAGAAAATTGAAATCATATCAAGCATCTTTTCTGACCACAATGCTATGAGATTAGAAATCAATTACAGGGGAAAAAAACGTAAAAAAACACAAACACATTGAGGCTAAACAATACGTTACTAAATAACCAAGAGATCACTGAAGAAATCAAAGAGGAAATTAAAGAATACCTAGAGGAAAATGACAATGAAAACACAACAATCCAAAACCTATGGGATGCAGCAAAAGCAGTTCTAAGAGGGAAGTTTATAGCCATACATGCCTACCTCAAGAAACAAGAAAAATATCAAATAAACAATCTAACCTTACACCTAAAGGAACTAGAGAAAGAAGAACAAACAAAACCCAAAGTTAGAAGAAGGAAAGAAATCATAAAGATCAGAGCACAAATAAATGAAATAGAAACAAAAAAAATAGCAAAGATCAATAAAACTAAAAGCTGGTTCTTTGAGAAGATAAACAAAATTGATAAACCATTAGCCAGACTCATCAAGAAAAAGAGAGAGAGGACTCAAAATAATAAAATTAGAATTGAAAAAGGAGAAAAAATAAAAATAAACAAGGTGAGAGCACTAACTTTAACTAGGAAAGGTTTACAGAAACTTGGGGATCCAATGTTTTTGAGTGATCCTTGTTTGCCATTGGTGACTGTGGGGAGAAAGTGTGAGTAGATTTTAAAAGGACATGAGTAATCTTGCTAGGCAGAAGTCCCCATATCATCTTCAAGCAGATGGCAGAAGTAGCCTTCAACTGGAAAAAGCGATAGCTCTTACTTCTGTAGGCCCAAAGCATCCAGGAAATTCAAGATATTTGAGTGTATTAACTCAAATGTCTAGATCCCAAGTGCTAATACTCTATTCTTGCCAAGTCAGGGCCCTGACCTTGGATAACAGACTTGGTAAGGTTGAAAATTTTCCTGGACTTCTACAACTCTTACAATCAAAATACATGCATATATATATACACACACACACACACACACACACACACACACACACGTGTGTATAGATATGTGTGTATATACATCCATATACACATATTAAAAAATATAATATTGGGTTGGCCAAAAAGTTTGTTCGAGTTTTTCCATAAGATGCTACAGAAAAATCCAAACGAATTTTTTGGCCAACCCAATATGTAATTAAGAAAAGAAAGAAATCTAAAAATAAAATAAGCCTGATGGACTAGAAATTTCAAATCGATGTATGGAAAGAAATCGCCACATAATTATATTAAAATATAGATGAAAACATTTTATACTTATCCCTTCTTCTGCCCATGTGCTCTTCCACATTTTTTCAGAACAGGCTTTGACAACAGTCCTTGCTTTTCACCCTCCTTTCTTTAACCTTGAGATTAGAGGTATGTTCTTTTTGAGAGAATCATTTGATGTTCAGAAGACTCAAAAAGCCTTGTGAAGTGACTTTGAAAACCTCGAGGTCTTTTATGCCACTTTAAGGCAGTCCTTCCTATCAGTAGGTATTTGAAATCTCTCCCCTGCAAATTACCATCTTCCTTGGTTCACAAGTCCAACCTGCAAGTTTAAAAATGGGTCAGGGATTTGAAAAATTCAAAGTAAAATCCCCTGCTAGAAAGCAATGTGATATATATATGTGATATATGTGATATATATATATATATATATATATATATGATGCCTCGATGGGCCATGACCTTGAGCAACTTAGTTAACTCTTCGGCTGCTACACTGTATAAAACCGAAAGAAGCAAGCGCTTGGGTCAGCCAACTGTGCAGGAGAAATGACACTGTCAGGAGCAATGTCTGCCAGAAGTGAATGCACACCTCAAAAGATGACCCAGAAATCCACAATTTCTCCAGTTTACTTTGCCAACCTGAGGATGATTCGTTGGTTCTTAGTGGCCCCATGGGAACATAGTATTAAACAAAGGTTTGTGAGGCATGCAGCTAAGAGGCATGTATACTCAGGTTTGAGTGGCATGTAGCTCCAAGCTAATTACCAATACTTTTCCCTCAGAAACCTAGCTTGGATATGATAGAGAAACAGGAGGCATTTAGGTTGAACCGAAAGTATCATTATGTCCCCTTCTCCAAACTATCCACCTAATCTTTCCCCGACCACAGTCCATCAACTCAAGTTAATTTGGCTAAGAAGCTCCTCTTTTGGGCTACAGATGGGTATTAAATATAGTACAGTATATAATATATACCATACAGTATATAGTATAAATAGTCATTTACTCCTTAATGTTAAAAAGCACTAAGTTCGTTCAGGCTCAATGACTGGGAGTTTTTTATTAAAGGAAACAGAAGGAAGAAAAGCAATCACGGAAAGTGAATTCCTTAGGCAGGGAGGAACAGAGCTGACCACATGCGGGTTGAGAACTTGGGAGCATGTTGGCACGAGGTGGACACTTGGTGTCAGGAGGTTGGGGTCGGGTATGGAAGTAGAGAGGGCAAAGGAGAGAAGTGGCCGTGGTTTGCCAGGTAACTGTCCCAACATTCATTTGCGGGAAACCTTACTGGAGGTTCGTCTGACTAATGTCTTGACTGGAGTAATTCAGACTTGCTTGGAAAACTGCAATCTTCTGTTCGCCAGTTTATTCCAGCCTCTCCAGTCCTGTGCAGCCTAATTCCAGTCCTAAAGTATCATTTCAGTCCCTGCCTACTTGGAGATAAAAGTGAGAAAGGAGAAAACGGAGAAAAGAAGGGGAAAAGTTACATGCCTTTTCCCTGCAGACGCAGGAAGCAGGTAGGTGACTCCTGCTTTCAGGACCCGTACTCTTCCCCATTCTATTCCGTTAAGACTTCTCCCACTCAAGTGAGCCACTAGAAATTATTCTCCATAAATGAGTTAGACCTCCAAGATTTACATAATTCAGAATAGAGCTGCTTACTGCAGGTCTTTTTCAAGTGGTTAGGGCTATGTAGACACAAGCAAGGAATCATTTAAAGTAGAATCGGGCTGAAAGTGGTCACTGGTAGAGGGGTAAGAGAAAATGAGAAAGATTGCAAGGTCAATGCCTGTATAAGTTAGGATCCAGTAAGGAGACAGAAACCACATAGTAATGTGAATGAGAAAAGTTTAACATAAAGAATTATTAGCATGGTATTGGAATAATGGAGAATTGGCTAGTAAGAGTTAAAGAGAATACTTAAGAACCAGGAGGAACAGATATATGGAGCAACCCGTATCCTTAAGGTTGAAATGGGTACCCTCAGAAGGGCCCTCTTCTCCAGGGCTGAAATGCTGTCTTCTTTGGGAAGGGGAAAACCACGGCTCTCTGGGTGGTGGGGAGTTCCTAAGTGCCTCATAAGTGGGACTTGCAGAAAATCTGCCCTCCAGGCACCAAGGGAAACTGCTGGAGGAAGCCTTCCCTGTAGGAACCCAGTGTAAGAGAAAGCCATGACCCTGCGGGCTCCCAGAGCTAGAGAAAGATGAGCCATTGCAAGCGCTGACCGCTGAAGAAAGTGTGAACCAGGAAGGGACCGGGATAGAGAAAACCAGGCTGCTACGGGATGTGAGCACTGCAGAAATCACACTCTGCAGGAGCCCAGCACTGGAAAAACTGGTGACACTGGCCGAGGCGAATGCATAAAGCGTACCTTGGCGAGTAGCCCACACTCATCAGCAGGGCACCAGGAGGTCTGAGGTGCATGATGTCCATGCAAGGTGGTCGCCAGGCCAGAGCTGGGGCTGGGGCTGGGCGCCTTCAAAATGGCAGTGTACTCTGGGCACACAGCTTGAATTGAGTGCCATGGGATGCTCCCCAACCCCTGCCCCACCACACACACTCACAGCTGACAAATCCAGGGAGAAGCAGCAAGCCCGCAGCTGCAGAACTAGGAAACCCCATCTTGTACCATCACCCTCTAGCTCCCTCTACTGGCAAAGCTTGACAGCGTACTTGCGGCAAAGCAGAAATGTGCTCCATGGCAGCAGAGAACGGTAGGGAAGGGTGAACGTGCAGCTGAGAAGCCATAAATTGAGAACGGGCAGAATGCCTAGTAAAGAATCATAAAACTCAATTGAGTGTACCTACAAATAACACCAATACTAGTTATGTCATCCAGCGATAACTTGGAAAGCCCAATTACGGTATAACGTTGGATAGGTAATAACTAATAGTAGTCTCAGTTTACTTTTTATTGAGGTATAATTGACATATGACATTAGTTCCAGGTATGCAACATAATAATTTGGTATTTGTATATATTGCTAACTGGTCGCCACAGTAAGTCTAATTAACATCCATCACCATAGTTATAACTTTTTTTCTTGTGATGAGAACTTTCAAATATGCAATACAGTATTATTAAATATAGGCACCGTGGTGTACCTTATATACCCATGACTTATTTTATAACTGGAATTTTGTACCTTTGGATCTCCTTCATCCATTTTTCCCACCCCCCAACATCCCTCACCTCTGGCAAGCACCAATCTGTTCTCTGTATCTATGAGCGCAGTTTTGTTTTGTTTTTTATTCTACCTAAATGTTGTCACAAGTGGCAAGATTCCATTCCTTTTTATAGCTGAGTAGTATTCCATTGTATATATACACCACATTTTCTTTATCCATTTATCCATTGTTGGACACTTAGGCTACCTCCATATTTTGTCTATTATAAATAATGCTCTTTTTGTTTTCTTTGACTAAACACCCAGAAGTGGAATTTCTGGGTCACATGGTAGTTCTATTTTTATTATTTTGAAGAATCTCCATGACGTTTTCCCATAGTGGTTGTATCAGTTTACATTCCCGCCAACAGTGCACGAAGGTTCCCTTTTCTCCACATCCTTGCCAACACATTTTATTTCTTGTCTTTTTGATGACAGCTATTCTCATAGGTGTGAGGTAATAATTCATTGTGGTTTTGATTTGCATTTCCCTGATGATTAGTGATGTTGAGCACTTTTTCATGTGTTTCACTCTTAACCATCTGTATGTGTTCTTTGGAAAAATGTCTATTCAGATCTTTGGCCCACTTTTTAATCATATTGTTTGGATTTTTGCTATTGAATTGTATGAGTTTTCCTATATTTGGGATATTAACCCCTTATAAGATATATGATTTGCAAATATTTTCTTCCATTTGGTAGGCTGCCTTTTCATTTTGTTGGTAGTTTCCACTGCTATGCAGAAGCTTTTTAGTTTGATGCAGACCCACTAGTTTATTTTGCTTATGCTGCCTTTGCTTCTGACATCAAGCCCAAAACATCACTGCCAAGACTGATGTCAAGGAGATTACTGCCTATGTTTTCTTCTAAGAGTTTTATGGTTTCAGGTCTTACAGTCAAGTCTTTAATCCATCTTGAGTTAATTTGTGTGTGGTTTGAGATAGTTGTCCAATTTTATTTTGTATGTGGCTGTCCAGCTTTTCTGACACCATTTATTGAAGAGATTGGCCCTCTTCCCAATGTATATTCTTGGCTCCTTTGTCACTAGCTTCAGTTTTATTAATTGCAAGCCATACATTGCCCAATTCACCAATAGAATCTAGCAGATGAAAATGGCACAGTTCAAACTCATCATTGGCCACAACCCCAAAAACTTCCTTCCTCATTTACTCAGTCCTCATCCTCCAAAGACCTAAGCTTTAGAGTTGCACATGATTCTTCTGATTCCGTAGCCCTTCCGCCCCCAGTGTTTAATGAATCACCATCATGGTTGTTCATCTTTATTTCTACTACTACCAGTTCAGGAAATTAGCTCCTAACACCATGACTTTTACAACAGCTTTCTGGTTTATGTTTTTATCTTCCCTCTTTTACTACTTTAACGTATTCTATAATAATCGTCAGACGTTAACCTCCGTAAACACTTCGGTTATATCACATTTTTGTTTCAAAAAGTAAATAACCATGTTTTGTTTGATCAAATAAAACTTTCTTAATGTTACATAAAATGTGCTACACCCATGGGCCTCAAATGACTTTTCCGAGCCATCTTATTAAGCAGCCCTTTTGCTTTGCATCTTGCTATGGGCAGTGCTTTTCCAGGCCTTCCAGCATTTCTACATTGTCTCATAAAGCAGGAAACTGATGGTTTACTCTCCTAGAAGAAAATGGTCTCTAGGTGCTCCCTCTCTAATCTTTTTGGTACAATTGAGAAAAGGAACTGAAAACACTTGATTCGGTACCTTCTGGACACTCTTTTTGGAAAAGTGTGCCCTCAGGTTGCCTATATTCTCTGCTTCTCCAGGCAGTAACCTTACAGAGGCATCTATTTGCTGTTCCAGTAAATCAACGTACCAAGCAGAGAAGCAGTATAGCGAAATGTAAGAGGTACACTGGCTGCACATCTAAACTATATTCTCCAATCCAGCTTTTATACAATTAAAATTTATAAGATGGAAATGTGGTATCCATCTGTTTTAGGAACATATTTTACTTTCATGTGATTCCAAATTCTGGAGAGGAAGAATAATGCTACTTAGCTCTCTCCCTAAGCCCCACCCCTATGCTTGGCACGGAACTACAGCTCACACCAGGGCACAGGTAAAAACACTGCTGCCCAAAGAGGTTAAAGCGACTAGCCCAACCGTGTGCCTAGCTAGTGAAAGAAGGATTTAGGCAGTCCAGATTTCGGAAGTCCAAATGTAATGTTACTGGTAATAAATCATGATTCTTTCTATGTGGGAGTCATTGGGGTCCCTTTGAAAATCTGGTGAAAGCTTAGAACCCTCTCTTCTAAAAAGGGCACATTATCACAATAACACTTGCAACAATTTCAGGAGGTTTACAGACTCCCTAAATCCTAAAACTGACCCTCATGCGTTGCATGGAGTCCAGGGTAAGAACTTCAAACTAACCCTTATTCTGCTTGTACCTTTTAAATTTATATTTACACTCTTCCTCCTTCTCTCATTTCATCTTCCGTCCTGAAAAATCTCATTCTTTCTACAATGTCCACTGGTTTTTGGTCATTTAATTTAAATTTTTAAAGTATTAGCTAGCATGCTTCCCAGGTCTATGTTCTTAGTTCTAAGTGGCATTTAACTGTAGAAACAACTAATATCCCCTCCAAGACAGCATGACACTGCTGTTATAACCTGTACAAAATGTTACCTCTACGCACAGACTCCCGAAACTAGATTTTGAGATAGATGAACTGAATTGAATTTTGAATATTAAAGCGATGCCTTTAAATTACACAAAAATGCACTCAAATTCTAAAATGGGTAGGTATAATAAATTTGGGACACATAGATTTGGTCAATACCATCAAAATGCCTAGAGTAGAATTGACTAACCATTTTAGGTTGAACTCACATATAAAACTGATTAATAATGAACAATTGGCACAGTTCTAATATTCACTGCTTCTCAGATCATGCCAATATTTTGTGTAGCCTGAAACATGCAAATTAAAATTATTCATATTATGCAAAATGAACATAATAACATCTGTTATCCCCTTCATGTCACAGGATGTTAAGTGCAAGTTTCACCCGAAGACCTAAGGACGGTACATAGTGCCTTCCAAAGGAAGTGCGAGACTCCATGAAGAATTCATAAAGGAAACGTCTGGAAACAGTTCATAAGCCTCATGCCCCACTCACATGAAATGTAAGAAAAAATTAAATTTGATATTGAGGAAGGATTTATTGGGGGGGCCGGGGAATATTTGGAGAGAGCTCTTTTCCTGCAAGAATGAAGGCAATGGATGTATTTCCTCTTCAAGTCAAGTAAAAGGGGCATTCTGTGTCCCCTAAGTTAGAGGACATGGTTAACCGGTATCTTCTTCCTGCCCAGGGGACCTAAGGTATAAGAAATAAGCTTTGACGGCAGAGTCAAGGAAAATTACTTGATCTTGGACACCTTGCATGCGATGAGTTTTTCAGAGCAAAGAATGTATGAGTGTTTGGGGTGGATCAGATGTGGGGCACTCATGGGAGACCCAATGTTCAGTCTTGTCCAAAAGGGCTGGCTGACTCAGCTTCAAACCTCTGCCAAGTGTGTAAGTGCTGACGCCAGGTCATGGAACAGCCATCAGATGAGAACCTTCTTGACCACCTTTCCTTAACTCTCTCCTTGCATGCAACCTGGTGTAGTAGGAACAGAAATGGGGAAAGAGACAAGAAGTGGATCAGGTCCCCTAACCCAACCCGAGCCCTTACAGGTGTGGTAGGTCCAGGCTGGGGGAGGGAGGAGATGCACCTTTAGATGATGGGCACAGTCATGAATATCATGGGGGACTGGACATGTAAGTCCCTGGAGTGAAGCCATTTACATACGCTAGGAGAAACCAGACAACCCAGCGAACATGACTTACATTTAATCCTGGGCAGGAGAGAAACAAGGCGCAGTGGGAGCCAAAAATAAAGTTGTTCATGATTAAATCTCCCAGGAAGTGTTTGCTCAATATTTATTTAATATTGTAAAACTAAAGGAGAGAAATTTTAATCTCCATCCCTTTTCAAAAATAAATTAAGATATAACACTGGCGTCACAGTAATCTAGAAACATTTAAACAGAAGTAAAGATAAGCAGGCCTCTGCCAGAGGGGGAAAAAATACACAAACAGTGGGAAACAGGCTGGTCAGTTTATACTGACGTCAGTGAGATGTAATTATATCGTTCTTACGTGGTTTAAAACATATAAGCATACCATGGCGTGCATGAACTCGGAGAAAAATTAACTAGTGTTATGGTTATCACCAAGGCACCAAACAGGCTAAACTGAAAGACCAACCCAAGCCCCACGTTTAATGACAAGATGATAAAAGATAAGCGCATTATGAACCTAACGTCTGTAGGTAGATGTTATTGCAAGATAACCCTGAGGGAGGTAATAGGCAGAGTAAAGAGAAGGAACATAACAGGAAAAGGTGTCTGGGTTTGGTTTGTACACATGAATATCTCATTTTATTGCATTTCGCAGACGCTGAATTTTACAAATTAAAGGTTTGTGGCAACCCTGGGTCAAGCAAGTCAATGGTACCATTTTCCCAACAGCGTTTGCTCTGCATGTCTCTGCATCGCATTTTGGCAATTCTCCCAGTATTTCAGCTTTCATTATTATTATATTTGTCAAGGTGATCTGTGATTAGTGGTCTTTGAGGTTGCTATTGTCATTGTTTCGGGATGCCACGCACCACTACCATATGGAGGGCGAACTTAATTGATAAATGTTGTGTGTGTTCTGACTGCTCCGCCGAATGGCAGTTCCCATTTCTCTCCATCTCCTGAGGCCTCCTTCTTCCCTGAGACACAACAATATTGAGATTAGGCCACTTAATAACCCTACGTGTTCAAGTGAAAGGAAGAGTCGCATGTCTCTCACTTTAAATCAAAAGCTAGAAATGATTAAGCTTAGTGAGGAAGCATGTCAAAAGCGAAGACAGGCCAAAAGCTAGGCCTCTGCACCAAACAGTCAACTTGTGAATGCAAAGGAAAAGGTCTTTAAGGAAATTAAAAATGTGACTCCAGCCAACACATGAATGGTAAGAAAGCAAAATGGCATTAGATAGATTGTTAATAATAAAAAAAAAGATTCAGTAAAATATACGTAGATACTAGTCTATCCTTTCATAGGCATAAGGTGATATTTAATGTAAAATTAATAGCATTTTAGTTTTCTTACTGTTTTATAATTTTGCTTTCAAAGAATCACACTACCATTCAGGATGCCTCTCCCATAATCAAAGAAACAACATATCAGCCTATCGCCTCAGGTCAGTGATTTTTTTTTTTAAAAAATGTAACAATGTTTCCAATGCTGTATTATGAATATGACTGTAATACTGTGTGCCATAAAAATTTTATAATGATTAGTGCATATGCTATGCCACTGTGAAGCAATCGTATCAGTTACACTAGGCGACCATAAAGCAATCATCCTGCTGCTTCTGCATTATCAATGCACGAATAGCGATACCTATAAATAAATACGAGATTTTTCCATGTTATCTTTTCATTTTTGATGTCTAGTGTTAATACACATCAAAAATGGAAAGATATTGTCTTTTCTCCACTGTATATTCTTGCGTCCTTTATCAAAGATAAGGTGACCATATGTGTGTGGGTTTATCTCTGGGCATTCTATCCTGTTCCATTGATCTATCTTTCTGTTTATGTGCCAGTACCATACTGTCTTGATTACTGTAGCTTTGTAGTATAGTCTGAAGTCAGGGAGCCTGATTTCTCCAGCTCCGTTTTTCTTTCTCAAGATTGCTTTGGCTATTTGGGGTCTTTTGTGTTTCCATACAAATTGTAAAATTTTTTGTTCTAGTTCTGTGAAAAATGCCAGTGGTAGTTTAATAGGGATTGCACTGAATCTGTAGATTGCTTTGGGTAGTATAGTCATTTTCACAATGTTGATTTTTCCAATCAAGAACATGGTATATCTCTCCATCTGTTTGTATCATCTTTAATTTCTTCATCAATGTCTTATAATTTTCTGCATGTAGGTCTTTTGTCTCCTTAGGTAGGTTTATTCCTAGGTATTTTATTCTTTTTGTTGCAATGGTAAATGGGAGTGTTTCCTTAATTACTCTTTCAGATTTTTCATCATTAGTGCATAGGAATGCAAGAGATTTCCGTGCATTAATTTTGTATCCAGCTACTCTACCAAATTCACTGATTAGCTCTAGTAGTTTTCTGGTAGCACCTTTAGGATTCTCTATGTATAGTATCCTGTCATCTGCTAACAGTGAGCTTTACTTTTTCTTTTCTGATCTGGATTCCTTTTCTTTCTTTTTCTTCTCTGATTGCTGTGGGTAAAACTTCCAAAACTCTGTTGAAAACTAGTGGTGAGAGTGGGCAAGTTGTCTTGTTCCTGATTTTGGTGGAATGGTTTCAGTTTTTCACCACTGAGAATGATGTTGGCTGTGGGTTTGTCATATATGGCCTTTATTATGTTGAGGTAGGTTCCCTCTATGCTTACTGTCTGGAGAGTGTTTATCATAAATGGGTGTTGAATTTTGTTGAAAGCTTTTTCTGCATCTATTGAGAAGACCATATGGTTTTTCTCCTTCAGTTTGTTAATATGGTGTATCACATTGATTGATTTGTGTATATTGAAGAATCCTTGCATTCCTGGGTAAACCCCACTTGATCATGGAGTATGATTCTTTTAATGTGCTGTGGGATTCTGTTTGCTGTATTTTGTTGAGAATTTTTGCATCTATGTTCATCAGTGATGTTGGCCTGTAGTTTTTTTTGTGACATCTTTGTCTGATTTTGATATCAGGGTGATGGTGGCCTTGTAGAATGTGTTTGGGAGTTTTCCTCCCTCTGCTATATTTTGGAAGAGTTTGAGAAGGATAGGTGTTAGCTCTTCTCTAAATGTTTGATAGAATTCGCCTGTGAAGACATCTGGTCCTGGGCTTTTGTTTGTTGGAAGATTTTTAATCACAGTCTCAATTTCCATGCTTGTGATTGGTCTGTTCATATTTTCTATTTCTTCCTGGTTCAGTCTTGGAAGGTTTTGCTTTTCTAAGAATTTGTCCATTTCTTCCAGGTTGTCCATTGTATTGGCATAGAGTTGCTTGCAGTAATCGCTCATGATCCTTTGTATTTTTGCAATGTCAGTTGGTACTTCTCCTTTTTCATTTCTAATTCTATTGATTTGAGCCTTCTCCCTTATTTTCTTGATGTGTCTGGCTAATGGTTTATCAATTTTGTTTATCTTCTCAAATAACAAGCTTTTATTTTTATTTATCTTTGGTATCGTTTCCTTCATTTCTTTTTCATTTACTCCTGATGTGATCTTTATGATTTCTTTCCTTCTGCTAACTTTGGGGGTTTTTTGTTCTTCTTTCTCTAATTGTTTTAGGTGTAAGGTTAGGCTGTTTATTTGAGATGTTTCTTGAGGTAGGATTGTGTGGCTATAAACTTCCCTCTCAGAACTGCTTTTGCTGCATCCCATAGGTTTGGGGTCATTGGGTTTTCATTGTCATTTTTTATAGGTATTTATTTCCTCTGATTTCTTCAGTGATCTCTTGGTTAATTAGTAGTATATTGTTTAGCCTCCATGTGTTTGTATTTTTTACAGATTTTTTCCTGTAATTGATATCTAGTCTCACAGCGTTGTGGTTGGAAAAGACACTTGATACGATTTCAATTTTCTTAAACTTACCAAGGCTTGATTTGTGACCCAAGATATGATCTATCCTGGAGAATGTTCCATGAGCACTTGAGAAAAATGTGTATTCTGTTGTTTTTGGCTGGAATGTCCTATAAATATCAATTAAGTTCATCTTGTTTAATGTATCATTTAAAGCTTGTGTTTCCTTATTGATTTTCATTTTGGATGATCTGTCCATTGGTGAAAGTGGGGTCTTAAAGTCCCCTACTCTGATTGTGTTACTGTCAATTTCTCCTTTTATGGCTGTTAGCATTTGCCTTTTGTATAGAGGTGCTCTTATGCTGGGTGCACAAATATTTATAATTGTTATATATCCTTCTTGTATTGATCCCTTGATCATTATGTAGTGTCTTTCTTTGCTCTTGTAATCATCTTTATTTTAAAGTCCATTTTGTCTGATATAAGAATTGCTACCCCAGCTTTCTTTTGATTTCCATTTGCGTGGAATATCTTTTTCCATCCTCTCACTTTCGGTCTGTATGTGTCCCTAGGTCTGAAGTGGGTCTCTTGTAGACAGCATACATATGGGTCTTGTTTTTGTATCCATTCAGCCAGTCTATGGTCTTGTTTTTGTATCCATTCAGCCAGTCTATGTCTTTTGGAGTATTTAATCCATTTACATTTAAGGTAGTTATCGATATGTATGTTCCAATTACCATTTTCTTAATTGTTTTGGGTTTGTTATTGTAAGTCTTTTCCTTCTCTTGTGCTTCCTTTAGCATTTGTTGTAGAGCTGGTTTGGTGGTGCTGAATTCTCTTAGCTTTTGCTTATCTGTAAAGGTTTTAAGTTCTTGCTGGATAGAGTAATCTTGGTTGTAGGTTTTTCCCCTTCATCACTTTTAATATGTCCTGCCACTCCCTTCTGGCTTGCAGAGTTTCTGCTGAAGGATCAGCTGTTAACCTTATGGGGATTCCCTTGTATGTTAACTGTTGTTCTTCTCTTGCTGTTTTGTTTGTTTGTTTCTGTTGTTGTTTGCAGTACGCCGGCCTCTCACTGTTGTGGCCTCTCCCATTGCAGAGCACAGGCTCTGGACGTGCAGGCTCAGCGGCCATGGCTCACAGGCCCAGCCGCTCCGCGGCATGTGGGATTCCCCCGGACCAGGGCACGAACCCATGTCCCCTGCATCGGCAGGCGGACTCTCAACCACTGCGCCACCGGGGAAGCTCCTCTCTTGCTGTTTTTAATATTTTTTCTTTGTATTTAATTTTTGATAGTTTGATTAATATGTGTCTTGGCGTGTTTCTCCTTGGATTTACCCTGTATGGGATTCTCTGTGCTTCCTACACTTGATTGACTATTCCCTTTCCCATATGACAGAAGTTTTCAACTATAATCTCTTCAAATATTTTGTCATTCCCTTTCTTTTTCTCTTCTTCTTCTGGGACCCCTATAATTTGATTGTTGGTGTGTTTAATGTTGTCCCAGAGGTCTCTGAGACTGTCCTCAATTCTTTTCATTCTTTTTTCTTTATTCTGCTCTGTGATAGTGCTCTCCCCTATTTTATCTTCCAGGTCACTTATCCGTTCTCCTGCCTCAGTTATTCTGCTATTAATCGCTTCCAGCGAATTTTTAATTTCATTTATTGTGTTGTTCATCACTGTTTGTTTGCTCTTTAGTTTTCTATGTCCCTGTTAAATGTTTCTTGTATTTTCTCCATTCTATATCCAAGATTTTGGATCATCTTTACTATCATTACTCTGAATTCCTTTTCAGGTAGACTGCCTATTTCCTCTTCATTTGTTGGGTCTGGTGGGTTTTTACCTTGTTCCTTCATCTGCTGTGTATTTCTCTGTCTTCTCATTTTGCTTAACTTACTGTGTTTGGGGTCTCCGCTTCACAGGCTGCAAGTTCGTAGTTCCCACTGTTTTTGGTGTCTGCTCCCAGTGGGTAAGCATGGTTCAGTGGGTTGTGTAGGCTGCCTGGTGGAGGGGACTGGTGCCTGTGTTCTGGTGGATGAGGCTGGATCTTGTCCTTCTGGTGTGCAGGACCACATCTGGTGGTGTGTTTTGGGGTGTCTGTGAAATTGTTATGATTTTAGGCAGCCTCTCTGCTAATGGGTGAGTTTGTGTTCCTGTCTTGTTAGTTTTTTGGCATAGGGTGTCCAGCACTGTAGCTTGCTGGTCATTGAGTGGAGCTGGGTTTTAGCGTTGAGACGGAGATCTCTGGGAGAGCTTTTGCTGTTTGATATTATGTGGGGCCGGGAGGTCTCTGGTGGACCAATGTCCTGAACTCGGCTCTCCCACGTCAGAGGTTCTGGCCTGACACCCAGCCAGAGCACCAAGACACTGTCAGCCACATGGCTCAGAAGAAAAGGGAGAAAGAAAGTAAGAAAAGAAAAGAAAAGAAAGAAAGAAAAAAGAGAAAGAAAGAAAGTAAAAGAGAGAGAGAAAGAAAGAAAGGGAGAAGGAAAGAAAGAGAGGGAGGAAGGAAGAAAGAATGAAGGAAGGAAGGAAAGAAAGAAGGGAAGAAACAAAGGAAGGATGATAGAAAGGAAGGAAGGAAGGAAAATAAAATAATTAAAATAGAAAAAATTACTAAAAATTACAAAGTTAAAAAAAAGGAGAGAAAGAAGAGAGCAACCCAACCGAAAAACAAATCCACCAATGATAACAAGCGCTAAAAACTATGCTACAAAATGAAAAGAAAAAAAACAAAAAAAAAACCAGACAGAACCCTAGGACAAATGGCAAAAGGAAAGCTATACAGACAAAATCACACAAAGAAGCATACACAAACCTACTCACAGAGAGAAAGGAAAATATATATATATATATATATATAATTTACAAAGAGAGAGCAACCAAATCATTAAACAAATCTACCAATGATAATAAGCTCTAAATACTAAACTAAGATAAACATAAAACCAGAAACAAATTAGATGCAGAAAGTAAACCCCAAGTCTACAGTTGCTCCCAAAGTCCACCGCTTCAGTTCTGGGATGATTCCTTGTCTATTCAGGTATTCCACAGATGCAGGGTACATCAAGTTGATTGTGGAGCTTTAATCCGCTGCTTCTGAGGCTGCTGGGAGAAATTTCCCTTTCTCTTCTTTGTTCTCACAGCTCCTGTGGTTCAGCTTTGGATCTGGCCCCACCTCTGTGTAGGTGGTCTGAGGGCACCTTTTGGGAGGTCGGAGGTTTTCTACCAGCGTTCAGTAGGTGTTCTGTAGGAGTTGTTCCACATGTAGATGTATTTCTGATTTATTTGTGGGAAGGAAGGTGATCTCCGTGTCTTACTCCTCCGCCATCTTGAAGGCGTCCCCTGGTGGGGAGTTTTTTGGTTGGGGTTCATTCTAAGCAAGAGTTTTCCCTGATCCTTCAGTTATGTGTTGGTAGTTTGTTTTAAAATTTGTTTATTCTTACTAAAACTTTATATTATTGTATACAGACTATAGATTCTGACCATGATTTACTTTCATATTCAAACTGTCCTAGATTTGACCACTGACAGTCTTCAAGCTGCCTTCTGTGCCCTTTTGAAATGTCTCATAATTTTTCAAGCCCTTTCTTATTTTCTGACCCAATTTGATGTTCCAGTTTATTCTTGTGTTTTCCTTGCCCTAGCCCTGGAATAAGACATTTCTCCAAGAAGCATCCCTGAGTCCTTTGGGGAATGGCATCTTGCAATCAAAATCTTGGTATTTGTCTAAATCTTAATAGAATAACAGAAAATCCTTATTATTCACTGAAACATTCTACTCATAAAAACAGGCTAACAGGCTGCCCACTCCCACCCCTTTGCAGGCATGGGTGTCAGGAGAGGGGCTGGTTTCTTCTCAAGCACTTTGCATACTTCTTTTACCTGCATTGCTCTTGCCCACCCCTGCCTTTAAACCCATCCAAAAGCAGGGCTATGTGAGAACACCCAGCTGCTTTCCTGCAGTGGTAGGTGCAGAGCAGCTGATCCTAACTCTGGCTCAGGGAAACATGGGCCAATCCTTGAGAGGAAGACTTGCCAGACTTTTTCATTGTGGTACCATACATATTACATATAATTTATCATTTTAACCCTTTTAAAGCATACAGTTCAGCAGTACTATGTACATGTACAATAATCACCACTAGCTACTTCCAGAATATTTTCATCATCCCAAACCTCACCCATTTCTCCTCCCCCCACTGGTGGTGGTGGCCGCTGGCCACCACTTATCTGCTTCTGGTCTCAATGGATTTGCCTGTTCTGAGTATTTCATGGAAGTGGGATCCTATAAAATGTGGCCTTTTGTGTCCAACTTCTTTCACTTAACATAACAGTTTTCAAGGTTCATCCATGAGATAACATGTATCATTACTTCAATTTCTTATGGCTGAATAATATTCCGTTGTATGGCTATACCACTTTGTTTATCCATTCAAATGACGGACATTTGAATTGTTTTCACTTTTTGGCTATTGTGAATAGGGCTGCTTGGAACATTCCTATACAATTTTTGTTTGAACACCTGTTTCCTGTTCTTGGCCTCTTTCCTCTCCCATTTCAAAACCATTTGGGTCCCCTTGCAATTCCTTATGAATTGTAGAATTGGATTTTCCATTTCTATAAAAAGGCCATTGGGACTTTAGTCACAATTTTGTTGACTCTGTAGATCACTTTGGATGTCATCTGAACCACAAATAATTTACCAGTTTTCCTGCAACACCACCACCCCTTTTACATATATTCATTTTAGAGTTAACTCTACATATGGATGCAATTTTATATCCTATTCCTCAGGGTCTTCCTTTTTAAAATATGTATTGATTATTTGTGACACAACTACAGCTCAAAGAAATCACAAATGATTCATATAAACATCTCATCTCCCATGACATGGAAATTTATTTTCTGAAAATGGAAGTCACTCCATCGTCCAAAAGTGAATGAATACCTGTGAAACCAAATGACCCAAGTGTACTGAAAACCAAGCATTCAAGCTTGAATTGTTTGAGATGCTTAACAACAAAAACAGTGCTCTCCATCTCCCTCCTCCACTAACTGGCATCTCACAGAAAGGAGCTTGTACCCTCCTCTGGCACCCCAATTTTTATGGCTGCTGCGAAATCTAGAGGTCACCTGGCTCTGGTGGCCAGTGGGGCTTGTGCCCAAGGGTCCCCCAGGACTAGAACCACTGAAGAAAGAGTTCTTAAAAGGCTACTATCCCTAAAGCCTAGCAACAGATAAAAGTCAGAGGAGACTTTCTGTGAAAGAGGCATATTCTCTTCTCATCATAGCTGCAGCCTCAGGGGCAGGCTTCTAATTAAACATATCTGGGGCCTAATGTAGTCCTGTCCAGAGATGTCAGAGAGACTGTATCTTCTTTGTGTGCTCTCCCTCTGCTGCACTGCAGAATGCTAGTATATCCCAGAGGGGAGCTTTTAGACATGTCTGATGCACTGGTTTTTGCAGCTGCTGCCCAGGGGATACCCCTTGATTAAGAGGCTCAGGTGGCCGGGGTGGGGGGGGGGGCTTGTGTTCCTGGGTCCCTTGGGACTGTAACAATCAGAGACAGTTCTTGGCAGGCTACCAGCCCCAGGGCACTGTGCAGACAGCAGACTGAAACAACTCCAGTCTTTCTGTGAAAGAGGCCTATGTGCTTGTCCTGGAGCCTAAGCCCGAGGGGCAGGCCTCTGGCATGGCCCACATCTCTTGGGAGACCGAGGTCAGTGAACATCATCTTTGCACTCTCCCTCTGCCTTGCTTCAGCTCGTCAGCATCCCTTAAAAATGAGCTTGTACATGTATCTGGTGCCCCAGTTTTCGTGCCTGATGCCCAGGGATGCCCCTTCATCACCTGGCTCTGGTGGCGGGCAGGGCTTGCACCTCCGTGTCCCACGGGACTGTAACAAACAGAGACAAAGTTCTTAGCCAGCTACCAGCCAGCACAGACAGCAGACTGAAACATACCCCTTTCTCTTTCTGAGAAAGAGAAAGACTAGCTCTGGAGCTCCAGTCTGAGGGGCAGACTTCAGGTTCTCACACATCTAGGGGTGCACTGAGATGCAATCTGGGGATGGAGGCCAGTGGACGCCATCTTTGTACTCTCCCTCTGCCTCATTCCAGGCCACCGGTAAGTCCTGGAAGGGAGCTTGTACACGCACCTGGCACTCTGACTTTTGTGACGGCTGCCAAGAGGACACCTCTAGATTGCCTGGCTCTGGAAGCCAGTGGACTTCTGCTTGTGGTCCATGGGGCTGAACATATTCGCACACTGTAAAGGTTGCTGCCTGAGGGCCTGGCTTCCAATCAGTCCAAACCTAGCTGCTAAGATCCTCCCCTTTGGACACTAACAGGTATTGGCACGTCCTCAACTACTGGGAGCCACTAAAAATAAAAGAGTTGCTTAGATAATCACAAAGGTTTAAGAGACAACCAAGAGGTAGGGCAGAGTTAACAGTTCATCTCCCATACAAGGCCACCTCTTCAAGACTGGGAGAGGTGGCTATTTTATATAATGCATAGAAACAAACACAGAGAGTCAAGTGAAATGAAGAAACAGAGGACTATCTTAAAAAATTTTTTTTTAAAAAAAGAGGAAGAGTAAACACTTCCAAATCCATTTTGTGAGGCCAGATTACCCTGATACCAAAACCAGAGAAGAACACCACAAGAAAATTACAGGCCAATATCCCTAATGAACATAAATCCTCAACAAAAATATTAGCAAGTGAAATTCAACAGTACATTAAAAGGTTCATACACTATTATCAAGTGGGATTTATTCCAGGGATGCAAGGATGGTTCAACATTCACAAATAAACCAATGTAATGCAACATATTAACAAAAAGAAGGACAAAAATCATTTGAACATATCAAAAGATGCAGAAAAAGCATGGGACAAAATTCAACATTCATTTTACAATAAAACTCTCAGCAAAGTGGATGTAGAGGGAACGTACCTCAACATAATAAAGGCTGTATGTGACAAAACCATATATGATGCCCTGTATGGCATCATATTCAATGGTGAAAAAAGCTTGAAGTTTTTCCTCTAAGATCAAGACAAGGATGCCCACTCTTGCCAATCTTATTTAACATAGTACTGGAAGTTCTAACCAGAGCAATTAGACAAGAAAAAGAAATAAAAGGCATCCAAATCAGAAAAGAAGACATAAAACTGTCACTATTTGCAGATGACATGAAATTATGCATAGGAAACCCTAAAGATTCTACACAAAAACTGTTAGAATTAATAAATGAATTCAGTAAAGTTTTGGGTTACAAAATCAATATAAAAAATCTGTTGTGTTTCTATACACTAATAGCAAACTATAAGAAAGAGAAATCTAAGAAACAATCCCATTTACAATTGCATCATAAGCATAAAATATGTAGGAATAAACTTAACCAAGGAAGTGAAAGACTTGTACACTGAAAACTTTAAGATATTAATGAAAGAAATGGAATAAGATGCAAGTAAATGGAATGATAGTCCATGCTCATGAATTGGAAGACTTAATATTGTTAAAATGTCCATACTAACCAAAGCAATCTGCAGATTTAATGCAATTCCTATCAAAACACTAATGGCGTTTTTTCACAGAAATAGAGCACACAATCCCAAAATTTGTATAGAACCTCAGAAGAGCCCAAATAGCTAAAGCAATCTTGAGAGAGAAGCACAAATCTGGAGGCATCACATGCTCTGATTTCAAACTATATAACAAAGCTATAGTAATCAAAATAGTATGGTACTGGCATAAAAACAGACACATAGGCCAATGGAACAGAATAGAGAGCTCAGAAATAAACCCACACATACATGATCAGTTAATTTATGACAAAGAAACCAAGAATATACACTGGGGAGAGAGAGTCTCTTCAATAAATGGTGTCTCAAAGACTGGACAGCTACATGCAAAAGAATGAAACGGGACCACTACCTTACACCATTCACAAAAATGAACTCAAAATGGAATAAAGACTTGAATGTAAGACCTGAAATCATAAAACTCCTAGAAATAAACAAAGATAATAAGCTGCTTGATATTGGTTTTGGCAATGATTTTTTTTTTAATTTGACACTAAAATCAAAGGCAACAACAGCAAAACTAGGGGTTCTACATCAAACTAAAAAGCTTCTGCACAGCAAAGAAAACCATCAACAAATGAAAAGGCAACCTACCAAATGGGAGAGAGTATTCACAAATCGTATATCAGTTAAGGCATTAATAACCAAAATGTATAAATAACTCATATAACTCAGTAGCAAAAAATACACAAACAATCCCAGTAAAAAATGGGCTGAGGATCTGAATAGACATTTTTCCATAGAAGACTTACAGATGGCCAATAGGTACATGAAGAATTCCTCAACGTCACTAATTAGCAGGAAAATACAAATCAAAACTGCAATGAGATACTGCCTCACGCCTGTTAGGTTGGCTATAATCAAAATGACAAAAAAAACCCAAAATGTTGGCAAAGATGTAAAGAAAAGGGAACTCTTGAGTTTGCATTGTTGGTGGAAATGAAAATTGGTGCAGCTACTAGGGAAACAGTATAGAGCTTCCTCAAAAAATTAAAAATAAAACTATCATATGACCCAGCATTTCCACTCCTGGGTATTTATCTGAAGAAAACAAAAACACTAACATGAAAAGATATATGCACTTACATGGTCACTGCAGCATTATTTACAATAGCCAAGATACAGAAAAACCCAAGTGTCCATCGATGGATGAATGGATAAAGAAGATGTGAGATACGTATATATATATACACACACACACACACGTACATATACATAATACATATATATACATATACATATATATCTACATATGTATATATATATAAATATACACAATGGAATATTCAGCCATAAAAAAAATGAAATCTTACCATTTGTGACAACATGGATGAAACTTGAAGGCATTATGCTAAGTGAAATAAGTCAGAGAAAGACAAATACCATATGATCTCACTTATAGGTGAAATCTAAAAAATTAGAAACAAAAACCCAAACTCATAGATACAGAGAACAGATGGGTGGTTGCCACAGGTGGGGGGCATGAGGGGTGCGCAAAATGTGTGAAGAGGGTCAAAATGTACAAATTTCTAGTTATAAAATAAATAAATCACGAGGATGCAACATACAGCCCAGTAACTATAGTTAATAACACTGTACTGCATATTTTAAAGTTGATAAAAGAGTAAATCTTAAAAGCTTTCATCACAAGAAAAAATAACTTTGTAACTATGTATGGTGACAGACGTTACCTAGGCTTATTGCAGCGATCATTTTGCAATATATACACATAGCAAATCATCAGACTGTTCACCTGGAACTAATATCATGTTATAGGTCAATTATATGTCAAAAATAAATTTAAATAAAAAAAACCAGAAACTTATTTCTCACAGTTCTGAAGGCTGTGAAGTCCAAGATCAAGGTGTTGGCCCACTGGGTTTCTGGTGAGGGTCTTCTTCCTGGGGTTGGCAAATGGATGCCTTCTTGTTGTGTCCTCACAAGGCAGAGAGAGAGAGAGGAAGCATCCTCTCTCATGCCTCTTCTTACAAGGGCACTAATCCCACCACGAGGACTCCATCCTCATGACTTCTTCACCTCCCAAGAGCCCTACCTCCAAACACCATCACACTAGGAATCAGGCTTCAAGATATGAATGGAAGGCAGGGGACACAAACATTCCTTCCCAAGCAGGAAGGAAGGACCTTCCCAGGTTGTCCTTCCCAAGCAGCTGCCAGATGGACACTTGGGCAGTCTAGGAGAGTGAAGAGCTGTTTGCAGTATCAGTGCATTTTTTTTAATCTCAACACCCTCTGAATAACCCAGTCTACGTGTAAACTTACTGCTTCTACACATCCGTCCCTTTCAGTCCAATCTACAGGCTCATACTTTCCCATCCCTTGGATAAAATCAAATCTTATGCAGTTTCCATAAATGTTATGGCCAAATTCAAATAATGCAGTTCTTCAGGTCATTTTCAGCCAGAAGAAGAACCATTTCATTTCAGTAATCAAATGTCTAACCTGATGTTAAATAATCTTATTAATTAAAACCAATTCCTCTCCTCTAGCTCTGGGGTAATTTAAACTTTGAAGGCTACAGTGGGGAGGAAACCAGGGATGGTTTCTTCATGCTTAGCCTGCCCTGGGTTTCTGCTCCTGCTTCCACTCACTAGGCTGCCTCTGGATCCTCTACTACTGGACAGGGAACTGGGAAAAGAGTTAAGGAACAGCTGGCAAAGATACTTTGTGTGCTTACTGTACCATTTCCTCTTCCTTCACATACAGGCAGACTACATTTCCCAGCTTCCTTTGCAGTCAGTTTGGCTAACAAAATGTCACCTCCAGACCAGGGCAGGTAAGAGCCTGTGTACCTGGCCCATTCCTCCTAAGGTCCCTGCTGCAACAGCCTTAGACACCACGTGTTCTAGATGATACAGCAACCAGATGGAGCAAGGCCCCCAAACCCCATTCATCTTTATGTGGGCACAGGAAGAGCTTTCACTGTATTAAGCTGATGTGATTTACAGTTAATTTATGATTGCAGCAGAAACGATTCTACCTCAGCTGATACCAACAGGAAAGTTCGTATGTAGCTGCAGTGGTTGCAACCATGCATTGTCCTCTGGGTGTGGCAATTTCTGACACGGGGACACTTTCATAAGATCCTCAGCAATAGCCCCATCTCCCAAGATGCAGGCAGTGCCCCTCCTCTATCTGGTTGCTTTTGACTCCTTAGCCCTTGGTTCTGGCAGTCTGCCTTTCTGCTTGCTCCCTCCAGGCAGCCCTCTTAGACAGAGTTCTCTAAAGGACCAGGCTGGTCATACTTGGTCCAGGGGAGCACCTTTTGACCCACGTGTATGATGCTCCTAATACATCCCATCTTTCCCTTTTTCTGCTTCTCAAGCCAATGATCAGAACCACTTGGGTTTAGATTTTTTAAGCCCTGTGTCAAACCCCAGTTCCTCTGTGTCCTCCAAACTACAGGAGACACATATCAAACTTTCTGGGTGATTCCCTTGAAGCCCCTCTCACTTGGCTTGAAATAAGGAGAACCAATTCCCTGTACCACAGCAAACATAAGACAGTCATCCTACATTTCTATTCCGATAGATTCCTCTGCCAGGCTCTTCAACCTACACCGTTTCTGCTGGAAATGGATGACCAACAGGGCTAACTAATCTTGGTCTGTCTCCTTGATCTTGAATTTGGACACACTCTGGGGGGTAATTAACTGCGGGGTACTTACAAATCACAACTGAACCCGAGAAGAAAAATAGTCTTACATCCAATTACATCAGTAAAATAATCATGGGGTGTTTTGTCACTCCAATTGTCCAAAACCATTTGAGAGTTACTCTGAGACTCTGTTTCCTCACCAATAAAACTGGAACAATAATAAAGATAAAATGAAATCCCGTATTCAATAAATGTTCTTATTTTTATTGTCATATGGAAATTAAAGGGGATTGTGTGTACCAAATGAGATAAAGCAGGTGGAAATATTTTATAACATGTAAAGGGATATTTTGTACGTGAAAGTTTATATAGAAAATCTGTATTATTTATACAGAAAGTATGAGAAAAAACACAAACATACCAGCACAAGCTATGATGTCTAAAAATTGCTGCATTATAAGGTATGCTTAAATTGCCCAAGAAACCCCAGAGGCTTCAAGGCAGCCTGTGAAAATGTGGTCTAGCAAGATTTCAAGCAGCAAAAATGCCAGGAACACAGAATCCTGCTTTCACTACTGTCTCTTCCCTCAGAATCTCTCTGTGCCTCACAGGAGCCATAAACATTGAGCATCCTCTGGTCCCCATTCCATAGGAATTCCTAACCCTCCTCTCCGGGGTAAAGATTTCTCCTAAATTGATAGGCAAATACCACTCCTAAATTCAGGTTTTGAATGAATCAGAGTTGCATATAACAGAATACTAATTAAGACTTAGGTCCGTCTTGATTTTGACTTCAAAAAACAACAGTGTTGATTTCGTTTCTATCTTCCAAACTCCTGTTGTCTTATCGAATAACTTTAGGTCAGTTCGAATCAGTCATTCAAGAAGTGAATTCAATTATTTCTGAATGAAATATGTTTTGTTTTCCAAATGCATTTCCCTTCTCAACCTCATTCAGAAATCAGAGTTTGGATAGCTCCCATTTTGATGGCAAACTGCCTAGTTCCGTCAGTTTTGGAACTGATTTCAGACACATGCAGAATCCCACTCATTTTCATTAGTAATTACATTCATAAATATAATGCAACTTCTAGATCTATATGACAGAAATGCTGGCTCAGATATACTGAGGTGCATGTACAAGACACTTGTACTCTGAGATACTCATTCTGTCTGCTTGGAATGCTCTTGGACAAGTACCCACATGGCCTGCTCCCTGACTGTACCCACTCCTCTGTTCAAATGGTACTTTGTCAGAGAGAACTTCCCTGAACCCCCTGCCTAGAATGGGTCCATCACTCCCCATCCTCTACCACTGTGTTCAATCATGGCACTTATCCCCACATGACATTCTATGACGTGTTTATTATGAATTGACCTGTTTGTCTTCTGTACTTAAATGAAAGTTCCATGAGATCAACAGTTTCATTCACTTTGTTCACCCTGTAACCTCAGTTCTCAAAAAGATTATGTAACGCATACTCAGTGTTCGACAAATGAATTATCTCTTTTTTTTTTTTTCTTGGCTCCTCGGCATGTGGGATCTTAGTTCCCCCACCAGGGATTGAACCCGGGCCCCCTGCATTGGAAGCACGGAGTCTTAACCACTGGACCTCCTGGGAAGTCCCATGAATGAATTCGTTTTGTGCTAAAACTCATTACTCCTCCCAAGATTTGTTAGTCTTCTACATTTTCTTTTGTTGGCAAAGTATCTTAGAGAGCATCCAAATAAGGAAACTAAAGACTAAAAGGGTGGCATGACTTCTTCAAGGTCACATCCTTAACTGGTGAGCAGGCCAGGCCTAAAATCCATGTCCTGACTCCTAGACACCATTACAGCACACTTCCTTTGCTTTATACTCACATGATAGGGTTTGCACTTGAACACAGCAGATGACTTAAAAGCACAGGCTCTGATTTCAGACTGATTTCAGATTCCAGGTCTGACACTTACCAGCTATGAGAAAATGGATGAATGATGTCTTTAAGGCTCAGTTTCCTCACCTATACAAAGAGGGTAATAACAACCACCTCATGGAATTATTGTGAGCATGTATAGCACTTAGAACAGTACTTGGAAAACAGTAATCTCTCAAATGTTCCCTCACATATTATTTCCAACTTTTATTCTCCTGTTGCCTAGCACTGAATTTTTTATTTTTTACGATACACAAAGTTCTAAAATGTTTTTGTGTAAAAATTCTTTAAAAATGTTTTCTCTTTCTGCCAAAGTTCTACGGTTCCTTTATTCTAAGAAAAGTTGCCTCTAGCCCTTAACCTTATCCACAACTCCAGCCACACAGAATCAATGGCGTATATTGAAAGACTTGGATTTCAAGATTCATCATGGAAAACAGAAATATACTTTTATTTGACCAGTATTTCTGCTTTGCCCTGTTTCTTGAATTACAAGAGAATTTAGGCTCATTTTCTGTAAGTTTCTTACTCCCTAGGGAAAAAAACAGAGGTACTGTTAACTTTTACCAGAGAGAAGAACTATTGTTTTTTCACCAAAGAGAATATTGAGCAGAGTCACCAGACCTTTGTAGGTGTTACCTTTAAATCCAATGTATACTGTAAGCTGGGAGTCAGTTCTGTAATGAACGGGTTCTGCTGCAAACATACAAGTAAAAAGGTAACTTCGTTCTCAAATTTGTCTCTGTGTATTACTGAAAATGTACTTCTCTAAATGGTCTTCTTGGTCTCAGCAATCAGATATTAATAGAAGTTTCCTGATATTCCTAACAATGGCCAACACCAATTATCTACTGGAGACTTTGGATGCCAGCCAAGGTGAGGTAAGCCCCCTACACCCAATGACTACAACTTTCAAAAAAGCAACCAGGTGAGGATTTAGAAAAGCAACTATCAGTACGCAGATTGAAGAAGGGAGTCAAAGGTGAAGAAGCAATCCATACGTGGCTGGGCTTTTTTCCTGTCTCTCCTCCCAGCTTTGAAAAGAGGGTGGCCCCAGCCATGGAACTGCACAGCCGAGGTAGCAGCAAAGCTTTCAGCCCATCTTTCTGGCTTGAGAATGAGGGAAAGGAGAGCCTGTGTAAGAGAAATTGCTCCTCTCTCACCACTTTGTGTCAAGGATGACTCCAGCTGCCCCAGCCTGCAAGGCAGTCGTGTGGGCAGCCTAAATCCAGAGGAACCCTGACTTCCTGGCCAGGGAACTGGGAGGAGGGAACCATGGGGAGCCACAGCGTGGGAGTGATCCCAGGAACAGCAGAGCTGGGGAAGCACACCCCCTAATTCCATGCAGGAACTGGCACGGACCCTAGCATGGCTCCTGAGATGCACATGTGTGGAAAAGACCCAAAGGAGGATGGCAAAGACACTGAGATTAGAACTACAATGGAAACCAGAGCAATCCTACCCTTGGTTATATATCCAAGGAAATTAAAATCGGTACCTTAAAGAGATATCTGCATACCCATGTGCCCTGCAGCATTACTCACAATATCTAAGACATGGAAACCACCTAAATGTCCTTCAATGGATGAATGGATAAAGAAGATGTAGTATATGTGTGTGTGTGTGCGCGTGTGTACACATATATACAAACAGGGGAATATTATTCATCCATAAAAAAGAAAGAAATTTGCAGTGACACAGACGAACCTGAAGGGCATTATGCTAAGGGAAATAAGCCAGATAGAAAAAGACAAATACCGCATAGCACCACTTATATGTGGAATCTTAAAAATACATACATTAAAGCCAATATCGTAGAAACAGAGTAGAATAATGTTGCCAGGGGCTGGGGGGAAGGGGCAAATGGGAAGATGTAGGTCAAAGGATACCAAAAAAAGTAGATTGCCCTCCATAATGTGGGAGGATCTCATCCAATCAATTGAAGGCCTGAATAAAACAAAGACTGATCTCCCCCAGGAAGAAGGAATTCTGCTTGCAGACAGCCTTTGGAGTTGAACTGTAACATCAGCTCCTCCTGAGTCAACAACCTGTCAACTTGCCCTAAATATTTTGGACATGCATCTCCACAACTGTAATGAGTCATTTCCTTAAATATATACAGATATATATATGTGTGTTTGTGTGTGTGTGTGTATGTCATTAAAATATATAATAATATATACACACATACATCCTACTGGTTCTGTTACACTGGAGAACTCTGATTAATACCCTTGCCCCGGCCTTCCCTGGTGGCACAGTGGGTTAGGAATCCACCTGCCAATGCAGGGGACACGGGTTCGAGCCCTGGTCTGGGAGGATCACACATGCCATAGCAACTGAGCCGATGCACCACAACTACTGAGCCTACGCTCTAGAGCCCGTGAGCCACAACTACTGAAGCCCGCGCACATAGAGCCCGTGCTCCACAACAAGAGAAGCCACTGCAGTGAGAAGTCCGCGGACCACAACAAAGAGCAGCCCACGCTCGCCGCAACTAGAGAAAGCCTGCGCACAGCAAGGAAGACCCAACGCAGCCAAAGATAAATAAATAAATTTATTTTTTAAAAAACACCCTTGTCCCCTGTCTCTTAACCTAGAAGCTCTCGTGATGGGGCAGCACGGTTGCTTGCTGAGAACTCAGTGTGATTCCAGCTGCAAACATCCTACAATCTCTAGAACCTCTAAACAAGGGTAAGGTAAGAAGGATGGTTCTTTTCTTGGTCCACCTACTCCATGTGCTAAAAGATACCTACAAGTGCCACGAATTCGATCGTTCTGTAGACAAACCAATGGCTTCTGTGAATGTAGCCATAGGTATCGTTTTCTTTCAGAAAAGCAGGAAGAAACTCCACTCAGACATCAGCCTTAACACTCAGCGGGGACATAATGGACTTCTATTCCATTTTTTAAATCTTGTTGGTCATACTGTATCATAGCACAAAACAAATATGAATACAAATGTTTTTAAAAGCTCATTCATCTGGGATCAATGACCAAAGTCAGTAAGTAGCAATAAACAAAGCTTTCTGAAGATCAGATGCCCTGGGTACTGAGTTTAGGACATGCTTGAACCTCACTGGTCTACTAGATCTCTGAGCTGACCAAGGAAGCCCCATGCCCTGGTTCTACACGCATGTGTGAATGTCTACAACAGGAAAGTGTTGGAAGCCTCACTGCCTCGTTACAGTCACCTTGGGCACAAGAGATGTTTCCAGGTGCTGTTTCTGAAACACAAATGGATAATTTTGCTGACAGATCCAATTTTTTAATGTTCTAAGAATAAGGTTAAAGTCATAGAAGTTAAAAGAAAAGCATATCTTTATACCATATGACTTAGCTTCTGGAAGCCTAATGCTGGTGCGTTTATACTTATGTAACATTTTACAATTTAGCAAAACATTTTTACACAAATTATTTCCCTTTATCCTTGCCAAACTCCTATGATGCCGAGCAGGTAGATAATATCCTCATTGTACAAATAAGCAAACTAAAGCTGAGACGGATTATGTGAGTTGCCTACACTCACGCAGCTAACATAGAGTGCGTTCGGTGCAAGAACCCAGGGAACCTGATTTTTAATCCCCTGCAATAATGAACATATTCTTTTTGACTACATTTTTCTAAACTCATCAAACTGACAAAATTTTGCTTAATAAGGAAAACACGAAATTAATAAATGTATTTGTAGGTAGTCAAATGTTAATGAAATAATAAATGAGTAGATAAGCAAACAAAATACTTTCAAGGAATAGCAACTACTGTTTTGAAATACACATGACGACCAAATCTAAAGCAACGAAAGAGATGTAGGAAATCTTCCACAATAAACAGTCCAGGGGTCCTTTATGATGTGTAGTTGTCAATTACGTATATAAATGACCTCCTTGTGAACAGCCCTCAACCTTTGTCAACCATGAATGGGTTTGCTTAGGCAAACTGATGCCGTAAAAGTAATTCAGAATTACTTCACAATTAGAATAAATACAACCTGAGGCTAAAGTTTTATATCTTAGGAGTGCTTCCTCCTCAGCTTTCCTGTCCCTAAATTATTAGCATGCTTTCCCAAGATTTAACCTTTGTTTTTGCTTCAGGTACCATAAGAAAATTCCCCATGGAAATTAATTGGGATTGTAAAAATAAAGGACCAATGCCCAGTTTTAGAAGACTGAGCATTGTTGCTATTCATACACTTCCTTGGTGACACTATAGGGATACTCATCCTGTCCTAGTCTCCTGCTGTACTACAGACATCCCAGAAAGAAAGCTTAGCATGAGCAAAGTTAAACCAGAAGGAAGAAGGGATTTAACAGACACTAGAAGCATGGATTAGAGAGCAACTGTTAGGACAAAACGTAGCTCTGATAGTGCTGATCCAAAAGCAGGTCTCCATCTAAGCTTTTCTAATTATTTCTATATTGCTGACTTTAAAACAGACTCGTTATGATACATCTATACTCTTCCAGTGACTGGAGGTTAAGTAAAGGCACTCTTTTGCTAAGAGGGAAAGAAATGCAAACATAATCCGCGGCATTGAATATTAAGCAAGATACAAAAAGCGTTGGAGAAAAGAAGGGTCAGAATAAATGGCAGCCCACAGGTCGGTGGAAAGTGGACAGGAATGAACACACATATGCTAACGAAGTGGCGAGGATGTGGTAGAAAAGTTTAAGAGCTCTCTAGAGAAAATCAAAAGGAAGCAGGGGTGACAATAAGGGTGAAGCAGAGACTTGGAAGCATGAAAATGGAGCTGCGGATGAAAAAATATTGCATGCTATATCAGCAAACAAAGGATTCTGCGGCCATCAAGCCCTCAGCCACTGCAGCCACCCCCAGTGGTGCACCCTGAGGGGACTCAGGATGGGAAAGAGCAGGTTGCTGGCCCTAGACAGCCAAGGTGCGTAGCCAAGGAATGATTTCAATGAGCCCAGACGCTTGCAACTTCCCATACATAGAAAAGCCTAAACTCCTTAACTTGAGATAACTGGTTTTCTTTAATTAAAAGTAATCCTTTGATGTTCCAACCACCTGGTTTTTGGTGCAAAACCCCCTATATATCCTGGCTTCTCCCTCACCTCTTTGAAGCAGTCCCTCAGAGCAATCTGAGAGACCATCTTCCACGTTTAAGTCCTCAGAAAATCCGCCGAATAAAACATAATTCCCAACTTTTAGGTTGTGCCTTTTTTTTTTCCAAGCGACAGAGCTCAATTTCTAGGAGAATGGTTTTCCACTGATAGAAAGACCACTTTTCATCCTAATTTCAAAACCGTAACGTGTTTAGCAGTGGGCGTTTCAAACTCTTACCCAAGTACATAGCTTGAAATTGGGGGGTACAGATCAATGAAGTGGCAAATTCCCCTAGCCCACGTGTCAAAATACCTGCATTCTTGTCCTTTATGTCTACCAAAGACACAGTCCTCTGTTTGGACAATGTGCAACATGTCAAGATGAATATCTAACCTAAATTACATCCAATTATCCCACCCAATAGATGTATGCTCTTGGGTAACCCAGAGTATTTGTAAGGAGCTGGACTCTACTATAATAGATTATCTCAAAGACACCCGAGAGATTTAACATCATGCAGATTCTAAGTGCATTTCTAAAACTATGTCCTGATAGCTTTTTTTTTTTTTTTTTTTTTTTGCGGTACGCGGGCCTCTCACTGTTGTGGCCTCTCCCGTTGCGGAGCACAGGCTCCGGACACGCAGGCTCAGCGGCCACGGCTCACGGGCCCAGCCGCTCCGCGGCATGTGGGATCTTCCCGGACCGAGGCACGAACCCGCGTCCCCTGCCTCGGCAGGCGGACTCTCAACCACTACGCCACCAGGGCAGCCCTGTGTGTGTGTGTTTTAAAGTTCTTCTAAGACGAGTATAAAAACTCTCCTAAGCGTTTTTTCTCATTACACATAAGCCACTAATCTCTTTAACATTTCTCCTTTTTTTTTTAAATATCATTACCATGTTGGACCCTTAATTCCATCCCTCTAGACTATTTCCAGAGCTGGGGAACCTCTCACTTGCCTCACATCACTCTTTTTCAAATCAATCTTGTATTTAGCTGCGAATTGGCCCTCCCAAAGCACCAGTACAGATCATTGTTCTTATTTAAAGTATCTTAATGACGGAATCATTTCTCTTCAGCCCTCACTGCTTGGCTGGACATTCAAGGATTCTCCGGGACCGGGAAAACCCCTGGTTTGGCAGCCTCACCTCCCTCCCCCTTTCCACAAAGCTCTGCCCCAGCCCATCAGAAGTGTTGCCATTCCCTGAACCAGCTGTGAACTCGACTAGCTCTGTGTCTTTCATCCCCTGCGCCTCCTTCAAGGTCCAGTAAGTCAGAATCCATCCCTGCAGTCACGTCTCCTGGAGGCACCGAGCACCATGGACAGGCGTCAGGACCAGCGTCATGGACCTCAGACCCAACTTCTCCTGGTGCTGCTGACATGCCCCTCTCCTCTTCCCCGCTCCGGTAGACCCTGCTGCCTGGTTTACCTCTCAACCTTTCATCTTTCTACCTGGTGCTCTGGTTCCTCTGACATTCCTCCTGTCTCTGTGGTTTATCCTCTGGGCCTCAACTCTCTATCAAAACAACCCTATCATCCCTCTCTCAGCTTTAGGCTGAAACTTGATTATCTCCTCCCTCCCCTCCCAGCTACTTCATTGTCCTCTGACCTGATCCTTTTCCCTCCTCATAGGAAGAACTACTATGGAATCCCAGCCCGCCTCCAGGAACTTCTAGAGACCCCACCAGTGGTCCAGCCTGGAGACTGACATCCAGGGGCTCCTGCAGCCTCTTCCTGGCTGTGCCTGCCATCTTGTGGACACAGATAGTAACTACACCAGCGCTGGGCTCAAACACCCACCTAAGGACCAAAAGACTTTTGTTTCCTTCATGGAAAACAAGATACCTTGAATGCCGCCGTATGCACGATGCCTACACTGGGTGTTCCAGGCAAATGGGAGTTCTGGGTTTGCTCAGATACACCTCATAAAACCATCTAGGGCTTCCCTGGTGGCGCAGTGGTTGAGAGTCCGCCTGCCGATGCAGGGGGCACGGGTTCGTGCCCCGGTCTGGGAGGATCCCACATGCCGCGGAGCGGCTGGGCCCGTGAGCCATGGCCGCTGAGCCTGCGCGTCTGGAGCCTGTGCTCCGCAACGGGAGAGGCCGCAGCAGTGAGAGGCCCGCGAACCGAAAAAAAAACATCTGTCCTGCAGAACACTTAGCACCATGCTTTTCCCTAAGCTCTTACTAAACGTTCTGGAAAATTCCGAATCTAGCTGTTCCAACCACGGTCCTATAATTAACTTAGAGGCAACTTATGTCAAGCGCCAGAACTCTTGGCCTACCAATAGATTAGATTCCAAAAGGCTATTTTTAGTTCATGCGTTTCCTGAGAAATTTAAGCTTATAGTCTCTAGATATATTTCCGCTACTTAAGAGTGTGGATCAATCCTTTGCAGTTTTAAAACAAGGCACATTCTCATTCTCCGTGTGAACATACGTTCTGTAGGCAACTCCTCTATTTTTTTCCTGCTGCTGTGCTTTCTGTATTTGCCCTTTGTCCTGGGGGTTCTCTGTTTGCCTCCCCACCTGCCACCCATATCACATCTTTCTCTTCCCCACTCTGTGGCCAGGAGACTGACCGATGCAGACAGAATCCCCCGGGCTCCCTGCCCTCTGACTTCCTGTAGAGTTGGGTCTTTGAAAGGAGGCAACACCTTCCGGAAAGGCATGTAGTAGTCTTCTAGGGTTGCCATAACAAAGCACCACAAACTGGGTGGCTTGAACAACAGGAATTTAATTTCTCACAGTTCTGGAGGGTACGAGTTCCAGACCAATGGGCCAGCAGCTTGGTTCCTTGTGAGGTCACACTCCTTGGATTGCAGATGACCACCTTCTCCCCGTGTCTTCACGGGGTCTTCCCTCTGTGTGAGTCTGCATCCTAATCTCCTCTTCTTATAAAGGACACAAGTCACATTGGATTAGGGTTCGTTCACTCTCATGGTCTCATTTTACCTTAATGACTGTATTAAAGGCCCTATTTCCTAAGAATTCACATTCTCAATCGCTGGGAGTTAAGGTTTCAACATATGAATGGGGGGTGGGGGGGGACACAATTCACCCCATGACAAGGGTGAAGAGTCAGGTTGTAGATTCTCCTCCCCACTTCCCTGCCTCAAGGCAGTGCTGGCAGGGCACGCCCTTCTCCCAAGGCTGCAACCCTCCCGGCTCTGGCAACACTGTTTCCTTCGCTGACCCTTCAAGTCCAGGAACAGGAAGTGCTTCCACCTCCTTCGTTTGCCAGCGGATACCTTGTATCCATCCTGGTTCCCTTGCTCCTTTTCCTACCTCTGTAAATAGTTCTATCATGGAATAATTTTCGCTAAACGCTTAGGAGTGTGCCTCTGCTTCCTTCTGGAACAGGGGTCAGCAAGGTTTTTTTTCTATAAAAGCCAGAGAGTAACTACTTGAGGCTTCGCCAGCCATAAGGTCTCTGCCCCCATGACTCGACTCTTCTGTTGTAGCCCCAAAGCAGCAGCAGACAACGCGTAAATGAATGGGCATGGCCGTGTGCCCATAAAACTTTACTTAGGAAGATAGACGGTCTGCCAGACTTGGCTGGAAGACCAGTTCTCAACCTCTGTTAAAGAAGCCTGACAGTGGGACTTCCCTGGTGGCGCAGTGGTTAAGAATCTGCCTGCCAGTGCAGGGGACACGGGTTCGAGCCCTGGTCCGGGAAGATCCCACGTGCTGCACAGCAACGAAGCCCGTGCGCCACAACTACTGAGCCTGCGCTCTAGAGGCCACGAGCCACAACTACTGAGCCCGCACCACATCTGTGAAGCCCCTGCGCCTAGAGCCCGTGCTCCGCAACAAGAGAAGCCACCGCAATGAGAAGCAGCCCCCGTACCTCAATGAAGAGTAGCCCCTGTTTGCTGCAACCAGAGAAAAAGCCCACGTGCAGCAACGAAGACCTAACACAGCCAAAAATAAATAATATAGCACAGCCACTGACCCTTCACTGTGATACAAGTGCTTTAAACCAGCAGAGCCACACCTGGTTTCCAAGTTGGTGACAAAATCATTGACAGTTCTTTCAAGATGCGTCGAACTCTGAAAGGAACTCAGCCTTGTCTGGAGTTAACATTGGGTAACTAAGCATCCCACATTAGCCATGACGCTCCACGTGACCCTGACTTACAGAAGCGTTCTGTCTTGCCCATCACCTTTCCTCGTTTCTTGCTACTTACTGTTGACGGCATGAGCACACCCTGTCCATCTCTTTCATGATTTGCTTTGTCCTTTAGAATCGTCCTCAGTGCCAACTGATTACCCCACGTGTGTGGACAATCAGAAGTGGGGTTTTCAGGAAGCTGATGACTCTTCAGGGTCCCTCATTTGCACACACCGCTTCACAGTCCCAGACGATGTTGTATGCTTTTGTAAAGTCTGCAGAACTAACATATTTTCGCCACAGTTTGTGACGACTGCCGTATCTTTCCACACCTACCCATCCCACTCCCTCTCACGTGGGGTAACACTAGAGTGGCCGTGAGAACACTGGGGCTCTGATTAAAAGGAAGTTGATTTGGGCAGTGGTTCTGAAGGATAAAGAGGAGAAGGATAAAGTTGGTGAGGAGTACCTTCAGCTGTGATGCAGGTGGACACCTATGTCGAGAGGGAGAGAAGAAGGGGAGTTGGGGAGGAAGGGCTTTCATCTTCACGGCAGAGCTGAGAGTCTCAGTCAGACCACTGGGGACACCCAGAGCAAGAGTGTCCACTATAGTGCCACACTGGGCAGAAGTGGCTGGAGTTTAGTACCCCGTCGTGCTCCATCATTGGCTGGAGAGGCCGGGTGTGGCCTCAGTGGATCTCAGGGGCATGTCAGCAGGAGGCTATGAGCGGACCACATTCCTCACGGCAGGCTGTCTTAAAAGGAGATCTGAGCAGTGTATCCTCACGGCTGCCAAAGGTTGGTTTAAGGGTGATAGGGGAAGGGAGGACAGAAAACAGCGAACACAGACCCCGAGCCACTTAGTCCCAAGCTTTTCAGTGGGTTACGAGAGCTGCGAGAAGTCTTCTAAGTGCAGAGCTCTCCTGAGCCCAGCTCAGGCACCTCAATTCTGTAGCTAACAGGGGCCAGCAAGCCAGGTCTTTGTATACCTGAGAGGGCAGAGGCAAGCCTAATTCTGATGTACTTTGGGGGACTGATCTGACCCAGGTAGTGACTCTTGTATCTGAATTCTCAGCTGTCAGTGTCTATTACTGTTGGCTTCAAAATTATGGGGTCTAAGATTCTGCTCAATCAGGCTGGGGGGGAAATAACTCTATCACGACACTGTAATTCCTGGGTACTTCTGAAACGTAAAGAGAAAGGTAGGAACATTTGGGTGGGTCCATAAGAATGTTGCTATGGTAGCCTGTGAGAATAAAAATGTGATGCTTAGCAATGCGCCGGAATAACATATGCACTCAAAGGTATTAGATTTAGTTGAGGCGTTTGGCTTTTATTCTGCTGTTGGACATAGCTCACGGTTAGCTCTGGTCTCACGCAGAGACGGCCACATCTCTCTGGTCTAACTGGATGCCCCAGAGGACTCTGGGAGTAAGTGCCACTCAGCCTGCAGCTGACTCCTGTGTCCACTTACTTCTTTTCTGAGACGTTTGGAATAATGACTTAACGTGGTCCTAAAAGTTTTGGACGTAAAATAATAGCTTCTGCGCAGAAAGCTACTGGAAAGACTACCCCTTTGGAGATAATAGAAATATTCTCTCTATGGATTTTAATTACTTTCTAAGAGGTGATATTGCATAATAGCTAAGAGCCCAGACTCTGCACACTAACTAGGCTCAGATTTTGTCCCCCTAGCTTACTTGTTCTATGACCTTGGGAAAATTATTTAACTCCACACTCAATTTCCTTATCTGTAAAATGGGTCTGATGTATATAAAATGGACACTTGGTATATAGATAATACTTAATAACCTGTTATTATTATCATCCATTTTAAGCACCTCTTGGGGATAAAAGTTAAAATATATTCATATTTGCTTGCCTTTGTATAAAGAACCTCTGGAAGTATATATAAGAGGCTCATGTAAGTGGTTACCTGTTGGGGTAGGGAGTGGAGGATGAGAATTCTCAGTGATTATCTTTCTATGTGTACACACACACACACACACACACAGACACACATACACACAAACCACTGAAGACATTTTTAAAGTTCTTCATGTATATCTGATAGAGACTGAAATCCCATCTCTGTATATGTCCAAGAATGTCCACAGCTTAAAAGGGGAGGGGGGCACTTTAAAACTTTTAAACTCCTCTTCACCACCGCATAAATGTGGGGTTCAAATCGCCAAAAGAAGACTTGTCCTGACACATCCCAACTTACAGGCAGAGTTCCAACCTCTCTCTTCCCCTTTCTATCCTCCCATGTTCCCCTCATCTTTCCCTCCCTCTCCCTCCTTGTCTTCTCTCACTGTCCCCAGAGGTTGGGTCAGGATCAAGAAGACTCATCAACCACGGAGCTAGAGATTTGGGCTGACTCTAGATTTCCCCTTTAAATGGCTTCTTTCTCTTCTCCTTAATTAGATGTAACAAGATGGCCCTGGGCCCACTGGGGGTGGGCAGAGTACACACTAATGCTCTCATTACAGACTTACAGGCTCGTCTGTAAATACTTACCTCCTCTAATCCTCACAGCAGCCCTGTGGGGCAGGTACACGATGAGGAAACCAAGCCACAGAGAGTTCTAGATTTCAACACCACTGAGTGCTGAGCCGGGACTGGAACCAGCCTGGCTCCAGAGCCCTACCGACCACTCCATGTTGCCTCAGCCTGGCTCTAGGCGCCAGGTATGGGGCACTTTCCTCCCTTATTTGTCTTGGCCACCCTTCCCCACCACCAGAGGTATAAAATCCATGGCTTGGTATTAGTGAGAGGGGGTCCTGGAGGCCCATGGCTTGTTTTTAGTGATGACCTTGGGTTAACCTCTCATCTGGCTGTCTTCCCTCTCTCTTTCTACAAGCTCCCTCCTGGGTCATCAGCAGATGCACTGGGTCTGAGGCTAAAACAAATGTTGCCTGGACATCCCCTTGGCCCATTTGTCCCAGGGAACTGTGGTACAGGCTCCCAGGTCCCAGCCAAGCATTATCTCTTCACCTCCAAGGTTGGTCTGCACAAGGACATCATCTAGGTGATGTGTCAGACATGCTGAAGACACCCGGGGAAAGATGCCAATAAAGAAACATTGGTTTTCGTCTAATTCTTTGCCAGAATCTTCACATGCCCCTCTTCCACCAAATGTGGATTTCTAGACTTACAGGGGTTGGGAATCCCCAAGGGTGTGGCCCTGGGCCTCTCCCTCTTTGTAGCCCTAACCGTGCTGCCTAGCACTTACCCTTTCCATGTGTGCTGGCCCAACTTCAAAGTGCTAGCACCTGCTGTCTTTGCCTGAAGGCAAAACTGGGGGGACCAACGGGCCAGGGAGCAGACACCATAGAGCCGTGACTGATGGACGGTGAGAAAATTCTGAGGCTCACATTCTCTTTCCCAGAGCCCCCTCCTCCCTGGAAGAATTAAGTTCTATCTGCCCACAGTAGAAGCTTGTTTGATCATACAGCCTTTATCAGCTTCTTCCTCCACCCTATCAAAGGATCCACTCTCCAGGCTTCCCTGGTGGCGCAGTGGTTGAGAGTCCGCCTGCCAACGCAGGGGACACGGGTTCATGCCCCGGTCCGGGAAGATCCCACGTGCCGCGGAGCGGCTGGGCCCGTGAGCCATGGCCGCTGAGCCTGCACATCCAAAGCCGGTGCTCCACAACGGGAGAGGCCACAACAGTAAGAGGGTCGCGTACCGGAAAAAAAAAATCCACTCTCCTCCTGTTATTTCCTGAGATCACCTCCCAAATAAATGCTCTGAACGCAAACGTTTATCCAGGGTCTGCTCCCGTGGGAACACAAACTAAGACACTCTTCCATCTCAAGCAGACTTAATACAACTGTCAGCAGCGGCAGCGTCTGCCCTGTCCACCCCCAGGTAATGTGTGTAATGCACCTGGCCTGTGTCTAACATGCAGCAGGTGCCCAATAAATGTCGTTGGATCAGAATCAGCCATGCACACTGCCGTCCTCTACGGATTTTACAGGCATTCACTGCAGGGTGAAACCGTTTTCATTTTCAGGCATTAGACCCAAAGGGTTTTTTTTGGTGTTTTTTTTTTTTTAACTTAAAAAATTAAATAAGTCCTGGCATACTCCATGGTGCCTTGGCAAGTAGAAAATGGACCAAACACATTAGATCCTTTGCCTGGCCGGTCTTTGAAACAGTGGGACAAAAAAGGAAACTCATTACATGTCAAGCTCAGATGGTTAGATTCTATTTTCCGTATTAGACCTCCCCAGGCTATAGGTGCACGAGCTCACAGGTGCAGAGGAAGCTTAAAGTGGTTGTTGGGCTCTGCCTGGTTGGACATTATGCTAAAGTGGCTGCGTGAACTACTGATCTCAGCGTCACCACTTAACTCTGTCTTGGCACTTCAGGATTCAAAACAAAATAATTCACAGGGATTTCAGTTTAGACAGTAGTTACAAGCACCCTAGTTACCCCCGAATGGTTGAGGCTCTGCAAGAAATTCAACAAAGCAGAGCTTCAGAACTTAGAAGAGAAACGGTAGAATAAGGCAATGAAAGGGATCAAAAGCAACTTGGCATCTTCCCAAAGAGGAAGAAGGAAATGGGGAAAGAGTGCTTTTTATTCTACGTCATTTGATTTCAGCTGATCATGAATCATACCATCCTCTATTTGTACAGTTCAGTAGATGTTCGAGGCACCCTCGAGTCCATTGTCACATTTATTCTAACAACGTTCTGTCCTCTGCTAGGCACGTCTCAATCATGTCTGCAAATTACACGTATTATGTCATTCAATCTTCCCAATAAGCCCACGAGGTGTATTCTAATGGAATTCTCATTTTACATGTGAGGAAACCAAGGTTCGGCAAGGTTTGTTCGTTTGCCCAATATCTTACAGCTAGTAAATTGCAGAGCTGCCATTTAAATCCAACTTTGCTGTCTCCAAGTACCTACTTACACCACGAAATAGACCATTAACTAGGTATATGGACCAGGGCCACCTTCTGGCTGTGCCATTTCAACTAAGGTCTCTATTTCTCACCTGTAAACTGGAAAAGCTGCATGCAACTTGCTCTAATACTGCTCTGGCTCTAAAATTCTTTGACGTCGCCTAACGTTGGTGCAGGAAGCAGCTGGCAAAAGCCCTACAGGAAGATATTATTGTAATTTCAGAATGTGGCCACCAGGTGGCAGCATTGTACTTCACGTTGACATAGTTCCCAAGGACAGATTTACCACCAAGGAACTCCACCCACGTGCCTATTAGGAAAAGTATCTTTCTCCTAGAGGTATCTGCTTAGCACAGAATTATCCAAACTGCAGCCTGTATGTAAGCTTGGGGCAAAGCAGTACAACCCCATCCCTTCATTATTTTTAACTAATTTGATCTTTCAAATTTAAAAAGAACACTTGAAAATAGTCATTCTGGGAAACAAGTCGGAACTTCTTTGACTTCCCCACACTATTTTACCATTTATAATTGATTCCCTCTTAATTTACATGTGTTGGGTTGGCTGCAGAAATATTTTTAATTCTTAGGGTCTTTAGAGCCCTTAAGTCTGGGATTGATAAACGTGGTTTTCCATCTTTTTTTGATATTCATAAATGGTCTTTTTCAGAAACATAACACTTTTCCAGGAAAAACGGTTGGCTCATTATTTCGAATTGGAGAGTTTTCTCAGCCTTATGCAGACAAAGCTGTGAAAACACTTTTCACTCGACCTAGATTCTCAAACCTCTCAAAAAAATCCAAGACTTGGACTTCCCTGGTGGCGCAGTGGTTAAGAATCTGCCTGCCAATGCAGGGAACACGGGTTTGATCCCTGGTCCGGGAAGATCCTATATGCTGCGGAGCAACTAAGCTGGTGAGCCACAACTACTGAGCCTGTGCTAGAGCCCGTGTGCCACAACTACTGAAGCCCGCACGCCTAGAGCCTGTGCTCCACAACAAGAGAAGCCACCGCAATGAGAAGCCCACGCACCGCAAGGAAGACCCAACACAGCCAAAAATAAATAAAGTTTTTAAAAAGAAATGGACTAAAATTATAATTAAAAAAAATCCAAGACCTTCTACCCACTGTGAAACTTTTCTGCACACTGAGAAGAGATCACTTCTCTTACTCAAATACCAGATTTTTTCTTTCTCTGCTTTCAACTAATTCTAGACCCTAAAACCTCCAGGTCTGGGCACTTTCTGCAACAGAAATAAGCATTTCAGACACCCTCTCCTTTGCATTTCAGCCTGGAGCCCTGGGGAGGAAGATGGCTGTGACCCCTGCAGTGCCCGCCCACCTTGTTCTCGTTAAGGTTACCAGGCACTGCCCATGCACAGTGACCCAGGAGAAACTGGACCCAAGATTAATGCTGCCTAAAAATTCCCACTACGAATGTCAACTCTGAGCTGCGGGGTTCTTGTCATTAGCAAGGAAATAAAAGCTTACAGGCATTTTCTCTCACTTCAAGATGTTAAGTGACCATCCACAAAGGTAAGGAACACGCATGTAAGGACACAAGGAGTATTATTAAACAGGGAGAGAAAATTGTACTATAAAGAGCCACTAGAGCACGATCTCAAATTTCATTTCAGTGAAGGATCCCAGGGAAGAGAGAACAGAACACACAAAAAAATTATATAAAATATATAGGGAAGATATTCAAAGAAGGAAGTCATTAAAAATGACAAGTCACAGTGGCACACTATTCTTAACATCTCTGGGGCTGTTCTCAGATCCCATATACGCACACTGCACTCTAGAAAAATCCATTTATTGGTCGCTAGGAGAGAAGGATGCTTGCCCTTTGCATTTCAAAAATCCTCTCCCAGCTACCCTCCAAAGCACAGAGAAAGAGGCAAATGAGAGCTCAAATTCCCACGACCTCCACCGGCCTCTTTGATGCTGTCTTTGGCTTGACCTGACCTCTGGGATATATTTTCACGACCTAGCACACCGCGTTTAATGTATTATTACCTCTTCTCCTGGATTCAAGATAACACAGCTGTCGTGCTATCGCCTCATTGTCTGGTTTCCAAAATAGACACCTATATTCACTCTCCTCTCCTTTTGGGAGAAAATATCCTCTGCCCATGACCTTGACGTAATCGTCATTTCAAGCCGAGACGTTAACTGGTTTCAGAAGACACCAGCCCTGACAATCATAACCAAAGAACACACATAGAATTTATAAAGTAGGTCATTTGGGCCCATCAAACAATTCCTAGAGAATCGCTTTCCCCTGGACAGGCACTGCCTATTATGAACTGTTTGTAATGCTTAATTGAATGTCATAGGCTAGGATTGACTAATTCAGAATTCCTGATACTTCAAACTACATGGGGCTCTCGTTCATTCATTTATTCATCAAATTTTCATCGACATCTAATACACGTCTGGCACCTGCTGGGGATGGGAACAACATCGTGATGTGGAGGTTAGAGGTTGCCATTGGTGACATGAAGGACATATCCAGGGTGCCGTGTGAGCCCACGTCCCCAGGAAGGATGGGAGACAGGAAGACGTGAGGGATATTTAGGAATCTGAATGGGCATAAAGCTGAGAAGAATGTGTCAGGAACAAGTCCTAAGTTTCTGGTTTAAGTTTACCTGATAAAAGTGATGGCATACACCACGGAGAACAGTACAGAGGTTTCTTTAAAAACTAGAAATAGAGTTACCATATGATCTAGCAATCTCACTCCTGGGCATATATCTGGAGAAAACTCTAACTCAAAAAGATACATGCACCCCAATGTTCACTGCAGCACTATTTACAACAGCAACCTAAGTGTCTATTGACAGATGAAGGGATCAAGAAGATGTGGCACAGATGTACAATGGAATACTACACAGCCATAAAAAGAATGAAATAACGCCATTTGTATGTAGCAACATGGATGGGACCACAGATAATCTCATTAAGTAAGTCAGACAGAGAAAGACAAATATCACATGACATCACTTATATGTGGAATCTAAAAAGATGATACAAATGAACTTATTTACAAAATAGAAATCGACTCATGGATATAGAAAACAAACTTATGGTTACCAATGGGAAAAGGGGGATAAATTAGGACTTTGGGATTAGCAGATACAAACGACTATATATAAAACAGATGAACAACAAGGACCTACTGTATAGCACAGGGACCTCTACTCAGTACTCTGTAATGGCCTATATGGGAAAAGAATCTAAAACAGAGCAGATATATGTATACGTGTAACTGATTCACTTGGCTGTACACCCGAAACTGACACAACATTGTAAATCAACTACACTGCAATAAAAGGTTTTTTTAAATAAAATAAATATGATCCCTAGAGAGAATATCATCCAATTCAACATCACCCTTGATCCAGAGTTTTCTGAAACTTCATTAACCTTTTGGCTTGATGTATTGAGCCATACATTTCTCCTGTGTTCAGATTAGTGTGGATGGGTTTCTGTCATCTGATAACAAGATATGACTGACCGACACATCTTTTATGTACAGTTCCCAAATTTTTATTATGAATATATATTGTTTTAAGTAATCAGATATTATTGGCTATTTTTTTAAAGGTAATTACATAGGTAAGTCTAAAATTCTGGTTAGAGTTGTCATACTGACTAGTCTACTGCATCTTTTTCTTGTTTCTAGGATATAGTCTCCTGGTAGCCTCCTTTTATAAGCGGCTCAAAAGCATCAAAGGAACAAACCAGGTTTTTCCAAGCAGACAGGGGACAGTCACCTAACAGACTGCAAGTCACAGAGCCCCAGTATGTACTCACAGTATAAGGGGTTGTCTGACTTTACTGAGACCCACAGTTCTTTAAAGAGGTAGGACTTTTTTTCAGGTATCACAGATGTCAACCCCAGAATTTATCCAGAAAGTCAAGAATAATGTCTGAGTCTCAACTCTACAAATCAAATAAGGAAAGAAAACAGACTAAATTAATGTAAAGATTTGTCCTCTTGCTAATATTTCAAGTCTGCTTTTTAACTCATAGAAGATAAGGCTGGAAAAAAACTTGCAAAAAACAAAAAGTCTACAAGGATGTTTGGGAAATATGCTATAACCATAGAGTCAATGGGTCCAAATGGCACAAATCTCAAGATAACAAGGGAACTAGCAAGTGGGTCTACCAAAGCCTTATAATTTACTACGAACAATCACATTGAACGTAATGTGGTAAGTTGAAAAAAAAAAAAAATGTCGTTTTCTCTGTAAGAAAGGAGATGATCCCTAAACCTGCACCGAAAGAGAGATACCTTCACACAACCCTAAAATGGTCATGTTGTGAGTAACTGAACCACAACTAAATTAAGAATCTATCATAAGAAAAGAAAACGAATTGATGGCCCCTCTACATTAAGAATCAGTTGATCTGTTTCCAAAACAATTGTGTAATAATGTAGTAAGATCTTTTAAAATGTGCAAACTGCCTTTTGACCTGATAATGCCATTTATAGGGTTTTGTCCTTGAGAAATAGCTGAATTAGGAAAAAAATAAAACTTTAAGCACAAAGATACACAATGGGTACTGGATTGGAATTAATCTAGTTGTCCCAACAAGAAAGGTAAGAAGGCTGGTTGAGGAACTGGTATGTCCATCAACGTCAAATTTAACCCAACTCATGCATAGTTCAACTGCCAGTGGTCTGTAAAGGAGATTCAAGGCCATCATTCTTATCATCCTATAACCCAAGAAATTAACCACTTATGGCAAGCAAAAGGAGTTTAATATACCATGTGGCTTTTTATTGCATCCCTGCAGCAAGCTTTCCTCTTCATACATACAGACATACACCCCAGGTGTGCAGTATTGATACTTAACAAGATGACAAAACCACAGAACTGGATTCAACCCTGCCCCACAAATCAACACATAGATAATTCCTAAGCATGGCTTTTGAAAGTTCATGTTCATTATTTCATAGAAAATGAAAAGAAAGTTGTATTCATTTATGCTGGATGTGAGAACTGAACGGAGACTCCTCAAACTTAAGATCCTAAAGCACTTTCAATCCAGGTTTTTTTTTTTTTTTTGGTTGGTTGGTTTTGTTTATTTTGGATTTTGCTTTTGCTTTTTAGTTCAGACTAACAAGGTAAGAGGGAAAGGAAAACTAAGTATTTCAGAGATTTTTTTAAGACAAAATAAGGTAGAAATGTTCTTGTCTGATTAAGCCAGCCTAATCGTGCTGCTACAGTGTAGTCATGGAAGAGACAACTCAAAAAAGTAAAAAGAATATAAGTAATCATCACTGAAAATATTAGGCAGAAATTAAATCTCAAGGTCTACTGAAGAACTTGTTTCTAACGATAGCTCGATATTGCTTTTCAACATCTAGAGTGACACCTAGTGTCCAGCAAGGGAAATGAAGCTGTTCTCAAGTTCAGAGTCGCCTGAAGCTTTCACTTGCTTCACATCTTCTGCGGAGGGTTAGTTAAAATGGACCCTCTTCGGCTCCTTTTGCCTCAGAAACATGGGCACAAGTTGTAGGCAGCTGTTCAAGTCACCAGCACTGTCAACGTTAAGAGTTGTGGAGAAACTTGACTCTCAACAATCTGACGATGCACGTTGGATACCTATTTGCAAATTCAGGTTAAAAGTAGATTAAAAAATCATGGACACAAAAGTCAAGAAATATCCTCCAATAGAAGATGAATTACATAGATTATGACATAGCCTTTCAACAAAATTCTATGTAACTCAAAAGCTTAAATGTTTAATGACATGGGGAAAACATTTCTGATAGCCTGCTAAGTAGGAGAAGAGAGTTACAAACAACATACAGAGAATGTTCCAATTTTGTAAACAATTTTAAAATGTATATACCCGTACATAAAATCCCAGAAGTTATTGGGAATAGTGTTTGCCTTTGAGCAACAGGATTAACCGGGATTTTTTTTTTCTCTTTTTAAAAAATTTTTGCAACAAAAATACAATTAAAAAAAAATTTTTTTTTTTTTTACCAAAAACAAAAATCTAAATAAGAAGCAAACTGGGAGATACTAAAATGTCATAAATTAGATAAATAAAAGCATGACTGAGTTTTGCTAAAATGAGGGGGGTGGAATCGTACATAAAATTGGGTAGGAAAAAATATTGATAAATATAAAATTTGCAAAATATGCTGCATTGTTTCCTGCTCATATATTCACCATCTTCCTACAACTCGATCTTTTTCAAACACTATTCCTCCCTCTGTGCAGCAAATGCTGGGGCCTAGTTGCCAATTCAAATGTCTTAGGGGTTGGGAGCACGTTGAAATGGGTGAATCAAATCACTGCAGGAAGTGGTGAAGTCTGTGGCACCTGAGAAGGGCCCGCCTCGTCAGAAGGCACCCAGTATAAATGTTTTAACATCCTTTCTTCTGCGGTCCAAATGCACTGAAGGTATTTGGCACAAGAGTTAGACTGGGACCTCCATGTATCAAAGATTGTGTTTAATTCAATATGGCCCAGGTGACCATATTCAGGATGGCCCAATTCAATATGGCCCATCATCACTTAGAGTTATGAACACGGTAGCTAAGTGAATGTTTTGTCAAATGTGCCTACTGCTGTACTCGTTCTGTTTAGATATTCTGGGAAGTCAGGGCCAACTGTTTGTCTGGATACTTTTCAGTTGACAGTACAGCCGGGACCTGTCAGAGGCAACAGACTCAGATCTAGATTCCAGCCCTGCCACTTTGTAGGATCTTCAACAAATTCCTTAACCTCCTTAAGCCTTAGCTTTCAAATCTGCACAGTGAGGATTATGACCATATTTAATGTGGCTGTGCTGAGAATTAAACGAAATTCGACTTTGAAAACACTTGAAATAGCAGAAGCTTAGGAAATACTACTTATTACCATGTGACGTTGCTACCTGGAAATTACCTCGCATCGCACCTTAAAGTAAGTCTCAAACAATCCCTGGTTGAAGCCTGGGTCTGTAACCTTCTCGCACTCTTCCATCAGCTTCTTTCTCAGATTTGCCAGGCTCCTTCCCTTCCATACCTCATCACTTCACATAGAATGGAGCCCTCTATGATATCAAGCTCTTAACTTTTCTGAAAGAAAAGTTCCCTTGATGGTTGACGGCTGACCATTGATCAAGAATTAGTACAGTGAAAGTCCCACTGCTCAGGGGGAACATTCTGGACCTGTTAGACCATGTTATAACTCCTCAAAGCTGCACAATTTTGAATCGTATTCATCTCTACGTTCCAGGCTTCACGGCTTTTCACTAGTACATTTCACTTGAGGCTGGACCCTCCAAATTCTCTTCCTTTATATTGCCAGCCTCTGTTAGCGCTTATGTCAGCCTTTACGGAAGCTTTGCCTTAAGAACTTCACAAGTGGACTTCCCTGCTGGCGCAGTGGTTAAGAATCTGCCTGCCAATGCAGGGGACACAGGTTCGATCCCTGGTCTGGGAAGATCCCACATGCCGTGGAGTAACTAAGCCCATGCGCCACAACTACAGAGCCTGTGTGCCACAATTACTTAAGACCACGCACCTAGAGCCTGTGCTTCACAACAAGAGAAGCCACCACATGAGAAGCCCATGCACCGCAACGAAGAGTAGCTCCCGCTCGCCACAACTAGAGAAAGCCCGTGTGCAGCAATGAAGACCCGACTCAGCCAAAAATAAATAAATTAAAAAAAAAGAAAAAGTACCTTCCTTTAAAAAAAAAAAAAGAACTTCATAAGTATCCAGGTATGAACCTACTACTATTTATACAATATTATAAATAGTAGTATTTATAATAATATATAGTAATAATAATAATAGTATAATATAGTATATTATACTATATATATACTATATATATAGTATAATATAGTATATAATATATACTATATAATATATAGTAATAATAATAATAGTATAATATAGTATATAATAATAATAATAATAGTATAATATAGTATATTATACTATATATATACTATATATATAGTATAATATAGTATATAATATAATATATACTATATAATATATAGTAATAATAATAATAATAATAATAGTATAATATAGTATAGTACTATTTATACAATATTATACTATTTTCTGGCTCTAACCCAAGTAATATTCAGCATTATATTAATTTCCCTTTTTGTTTTGGGGCAGGGACACTAACGTGTTAAACAAATCAGAAATTAATTCAAATGTATAAATGAATTTTACAGGGTACAGTCTAGAAATACTATAGGGTTAAATTCAAATTATGGGACTATTATAAGCAAAAACATTTAACTGTTTAATGGTTTTTATCTAAAGCTCCAAAAACAATGTGCAAGTATTACATGTTAAATTAAATCACACATCATTAACGTTGTTGTATACAACTGGTCATAAACAGATAAAGGAAAAAATGGATTATTAGTTTTAAGAAGAAGAATTGGAAAAGGCAAAAGAAAGAGTAAAGAGGAAAAGACACCAAGATATATAAGGTAATTGGATCAAAAATTGCTTCCAAAGATTTAAAATGTTCTAGCCAAAAGAATCACATCACGAGACTTGAATATATGTTTACAGAACCATTATTAATAATCTTTGGAAAACCAAAACAAAGGAAAAAATATCAAAGGACTAAAAATTGGCAAATGTTTCAAGTTTCAAAAAGTATTCATTATAGATTGATGAACTTGATATCAATAACCAGCAACATTTCAGGACAGGTTATTAAAGAGATGATCTGTGAACATTAAAAAAAAGGCAGTTCTATTTTTAGTTTTTTAAGGAACCTCCATACTGTTCTCCATAGTGGTTGTATCAATTTACATTCCCACCAAGAGTGCAGGAGGGTAAGAAAAAAAAATGGTACTGATGAACCTAGTGGCAGGGCAGGAATAAAGACACAGACATAGAGAATGGACTTGAGGACACGTGGGGAGGGATGGGGGGGCAGAGCAAAGTGAAAGTAGCGACATATACACACTACTGAATGTAAAATAGCTAGTGGGAAGCAGCAGCATAGCACAGGGAGATCAGCTCGGTGCTTTGTGACCACCTAGAGGGGTGGGATAGGGAGGGTGGGAGGGAGACGCAAGAGGGAGGAGATATGGGGATATATGTATACGTATAGCTGATTCACTTCGTTATACAGCAGAAACTAACACAGTATTGTGAAGCAATTATACTCCAATAAAGATTAGGCAGTCACTAGTTTGCAATCATATGTTCTTTAAAAATAGGCCATAACAACCACATTTTCACATTGACTAGCTATAACAGATTGGGGGTTAAGATCCTTGAGTCTGTGTGGCTATGGGCAAGTCACTTGACTCTGGACTAAATACCCCAGTGTTTTCCCTACAAGTCACTAATGGCTGTTTGTCTAGAGGTTTCCATGGTGAAATATACTGCAGAAATAGTTGGTTAAACAAAGATCCATAGGTTTCATTGTTGCAGAACTTCTCAGAGTCTTTGATAAGTTCACGTGCATTGTCAGTTTCCAAGAGTGAGCTATGACATGCAGTGTCTTCCAAGTTAATTGCATGGAGAACAATTTTTTTCCCCAGAGTATCTTACAGGACAAGGCTCCTATAGAACTCTGAGAAATGCTACGCTGAAAGGCCCTTCAGTTCTAACATTTTATGACCACATGTGGTTAATTATAAACTATTAAAGTCAATAGTCACTATGGCTACAATTAAATACCACAGTTTAGAAACATTGTGTCAGATTTTCATACACATAACACAAAAGCAATTAAAGCCAAAATATATCATATGTTTGAACTCTGGAACTTACACATTAAGTGATTTAAAACTCCATTTCAAACTAAATTTTAAGGCAACTCTAGATGCCATTAAGCTTGTTTTTCTATTAGTTTTTGTCCCAGGAGCTATTAAAGTATCCATCCTGATGGGCTATCATTCATTCCATTTAAACTGCATGTTAATTCACTTATAAAAAGAAGCAGGAGGACAGGAGGTGGGGGATGGAGAGAACGCAGCCCCTTTATAATCTGGTTAGGTAATTCTGCATCCTTAATTAGATGAGAAAAACCTTTCAACTTTATCTCCTATTTGACAGGAGCCCTGAGATATGTTCCAGATACAGCACCAAAAAAAAAAAAAAAAAAAAAAAAAAAAGATGGTATCATTCTGTAACTAAAAACATTCTCTAATCACATTTAAGTTACTAATATGCACTTTAAGGCTTATTAACAAAATACTTCATAGTATTGATCAAGATCTTCCTTCTTAGGTCAGTTAACCTCTAATATATATATGTGTACAGATTTTGCAAGTACTCATCCCTCTACTTAAGAAGAAAAGGATTCCTCTTCTTCCCACATCCTACTCCCAGTGCCCTTGACTCTGATCAAGATTTCCAGGGAAGTCTGAGGTTCCCCCAAGCCCTCAGTTTCCTCAGTTCAGCAAACTTGCAGAGAAGGTAACCTCCCCACTCTTCTCCTTACTAAACTCCCAACTCCCCTATTTACCTAGCATTTCAAAAATACATTGACTTCTCTGCCAGACATTTTATAGTCACCTTGATCTAAACCTTATCCTCGCAATGATCTGGCAGAAAGACAGTGAGGAGGTTGTCACCCTGCACATTTACAGTGAGGACGTGCAGGCTGGGAAAGCAGAGGGGAAAATTAGGACCCAGTCTCCCCGCTCCTCCCGCGGCGATTCCCACTCTGCCACCAGGGTTCACACTAGGCAGTGGTCATGAGTTGCAAACAGTAGGACGCTTTCCTTTAGATTCTGATCTCACCATTTATTAGACGATGGCTTTGGTTAACTTACTTAACTTCTCTACATCTCAATTTCCCAAACTGTAGAATGTACAGATTGTGGTACACACTTTATAGACAGATAAGGATTAAATCGGTTAGTATATGCAAGAAACTAACCATGGATTTTAGAACATAATAAATGCTAATTAAAGTTTTTATTACTTAATTTCTTTATTCTTCCAAACCATGTATATTGAGCACCCACTCTATACAAGGCAAGGGAATTGTGGTCATGGATTCTGTAGCTCATATATTATAATTACTGTAATTTACATGAGCTCTTAACAGACAAAAAGACCGGAAAGCTGCGGACCAAGGTATAGTAGTGCCCCATGAAGGATGAGTAGTACCCCATGGTAAGGGGATGGAATGAATCTAGGTAGACCCAAGTACTATTAAATAATAGTTATAAATCAGAAAAAAATTAAGCTTGTTAACACTTTGCTAACAGTATTCACACCTCTTCTTTCCAAAACTTCCACTCATCTCTTCAAACTGATTTCTTGGTAGCAGAATCTCTACCATGGTTTAGAGATAAGGTACACTTAGGTTTAAAGAATAAGGTACTTAAACCACTATCTTAAACTCTCAATTAGATAGAGAAAAATGTTCAAGGGACATCCAAAAGCTTGGGAAAATGTCCTGTGGAAATCGTCAGTAGTCTTTAGGTCCTGGGAGCGCAGATATAGTTTTTCTGAAGGATCCAACAAACTCATTCTGATTCATTGGTTGGCTTCTCTCTTGAGGGACCTCATTATAAATCACAATCAAGACTCTCCCTCCTGAACGCTTTTCACCTTCTGCTCAGCAGTTGTGTTCTTTTCTTGGGTTTGGTGATGCTTTCGGTACCCTTGAGGGGGTGATTTCTAATGACAGCAGAAGAGTTAGTGACAGAAATGAGCACTGCCCAGCTGACATCACTGTACACAATACGAAGCGGCAGCATCCTCATAAGACCTCTCTAGGCAGCTGAAGGAGGAGAGCTCACTCTCAACTGTAATAATATGGAAAAGTGATTATTTTCTCTACAAGAGGCACATGGATTGGTATCTTTCCTAAGAGTTCTCCGATTCATCGGTTTAAGGTATGGGCTGTTATTGACATAATTCCTGCCACAAGATAAAGTCAATCTTAGTCCTACTATGCCTCTTAGTAGCTGCCCAAAGCACGATAACTAGAGGTCATAAAATTCCTTCACCATTTCATCCCACTTGCAAAATGAAGAAAAGCCAGACTGAGCGGGATCTCCTTTCACCTGTGCCCCATCCCTAAAATGCAGCACAGCTCAAAATATACACTGGGAAGTCTAAAAGTACAACTCAATTCCACATTGACTGAGTTCAAACCCTATTCAAAGCACTGCACACTATCGTGGGAGTGCAAGAATGGTTAAGATATGGCCCCTACCCCAGAAGAATTTACAATCTAGCAGGGGAGATGGACACTTCGTAGCGATTGTAAAAAGATGAGGCAGATCTTAAGATAGAGGCATCCCTGCGAGCTTTGGGGCACATGGAAGGCTGTGCTTAGACCAATCTCACTGGGGGAATGAATGAAAGTATAGAGCTGTGAGAAATACTTTTAGAAAGAGAAGATTCTTGAGCTGATTCTGGAAAATGAGTAAGAGATTCCAAGATAAAAGATGTTGGGGAAAGCGTTCTGGGTTGAGGGGACTACGTGATCACAGACACAAAAGTGTGAAATTAAAGAGAAACTACAAGTATTTTAGGACGACGACGAGAGCATAAAGTGTGAGTTAGGAAGTGGCGCGAGATGAAGCTAAACAGATAGAGGAGGTGATCATTTACAAGGTATTTTTGATCAATGAAAAATGTATTCTTGAAATCCAAAATATTTTTAAAATAATAATTTAAAATTTTTATTTAGGGGCTGGGATAGGAAGCATTGGGAGTTTGGGATTAGCAAATGCAAACTAGTGTATATAGAATGGATAAACAACAAGGTCCTACTGTATATCCCAGGGAACTATATTCACTCTTGAGATAAACCATAATGGAAAAGAATGTATATATGTATAACTGAGTCACTTTGCTGTACAGCAGAAATTAACACGACATTGTAAATCAACTATACGTCAATAAAATACTTTAAAATAATTTTTTTATTTAAAACAACGACTTTTCTTTCCTTTTCTTCCATTTTTCTAGTTCGAAAAGATTTCCATTGACATATCCTTTCCTCCAAGGGCCCGTTCCTGCTCTCCTTTGCCATTTTATATCTAAATAAACCTGTTAGTTTCTACTTTATATGATATGCATTTGAATAACGTCTTCCCTCCCTTTCCTTTCCTAGACCTTAAAACCATCTTGCAAAGTAGGATTTTTACAAGTACCCAACATCATAGCTTTTCAACAGCATCTGTGTGGCGCTTTGAACTTTTCTAAACATTAACATGATTTCTTAAACTAACCCTCTAAGGTAATGTAATAGCGTACTTTTCCCTCTAGAGGGAGTGCAAGGAACTTTCTTTCACTCCACCTCTAAAGAAGTGTTTTTTTGTGTGGGTCAAGGACAAAAGGGAATCCTCATAGGTATATAACTAGATCATTAACCACAGAACATAACTCTTATAAGACTAAGTGTAGCCTTTATGGGTAGTATAAGTAGAACTGAACTGGAAAAAAAAAAGTATGTTTTCTTGTAACTTTTTTCTGCATGGGACCAATCTAATGGTTCTCATCCTGTCATGCATATGGTATGAAAGACTTTGCCAAGGATTACCCCTATCTTTGGAAGCCCAGAAGGAATAAAGGTGGGTTTAAAAAAAAAAAGACTCAAAGCAGGTATACAGCCGGATACTTAGGCCTTCCACTAGTCCAGGTAAAAAGGTTTATCCTGCTTGTTTCACCAGGTTAAGAAACCATGTAGTGGTCTTAGCTCTGATGTCTTGCAAGGATTAAGGATGCATTTGCCTCAGGAGCTCTTCATTCATTTAGCTCTTGGGACCCTCACAGGACTGAATGTAATGACACCAGCATTTGGATACCATTCACCTACCAACTAAGAGTAAAAAGTAGAACTGTGTAGACATATAGAACAGACTTGTGGTTGCCAAGGGGGATAGGAATGGGGGAGGGAATAATTGGGAGTTTGGGATTAGCAGATGCAAACTATTATATAGGATGGATAAACAACAAGGTCCTACTGTATAGCACAAAGAACTATATACGATATCCCGTGATAAACCGTAATGGAAAAGAATATGAAAAAGAATATATATACATATAACTGAGTCACTTTGCTGTACAGCAGAAATTAACCCAACATTGTAAATCAACTATACTCAATTAAAAAAAAAAAAAGTAGAACCATGTAATGATCCTTTGTCTCTGAAATAATGGAAACAAGCACCAGAAAGATAAACTCATTTGCTTCAGGTCACAAATCTAATTAGTTTTGAAAAAATATCAGCATCAGAGTGGTTTGTAATAGTTTAATAGTTATATTATTTCAGCAGGAACTCCAATTTTCAATAAACTTTTAATGTAATAAAGTAAAAATAAGTTACTGGAGACAAATTAGGATATGAAGCTACTCCAAAAGGAAAATTATTTTAGTAAAGATGATGGAAGGTATTTCTGTTGTGTTGCCTTTCTTTTGTTCTTTCTAAGACAGTAGCAAGACTCTGAGTTCATAACTCACTTTGAATGAAAGAATTCTCTTTGGAAGCTTGGCTGCCAAGGTTTCCAAGAAATCGAGAGGTCATGTAACTGAAGAAGACTGCTTTTTTTTTTTTTTAAAGGGATGACATTTATTCCTTTTCCAAATGTTGCAGTAAAACCAGGTGGAAGAGAATGGTTCTAGCAGTTAGAAAAAAAAAATTACAAATCTGGGGTTTGGCCATTAAAAGTTATTTACAACAATGGGAGGGGGGAAAAAAAAAAAGACAAGAAGTTGTTTCACATTACATACCTCCCCCCCACCCCAAAGCTTAATACTTGCTTACCAAGTCAAAAAAGAGAAACGGTTGATACACAAGCTGGAGGTTTGCACTTGAGTAAGACATTTATAAAAACCTAGACAGGGGCAGTGTCCTCCCCAGCCCAGGTGCCACTAGGCACAGCACAAGAGACTACAGACTCAACAGGGGAAGGCTGGACACTCAGGGTTTGGGAGTGTAGGCACCTCCACATCTGGCTCAGGGATCTGGGGAGTAAACAAAACCTACCTGGAAAAGAACTGGGGAAGACAACCAGCAATTGACAAGAAGACTACTTCTAATTGTCCTAATGCCACAGAGCTCTAGTCTCTGGAAAAGAGTAAAAGTCTAACAAATGACTTTTAATGCAAGTTATTTGTTTACTACTTATATGACTTATTATAAAATAGGCCTACTTTTCATTTAGAACCAAGACCAAAAATATTTACTTAATTTTATCCTAGACGTGCATGTTCAGACTTAGGACATAAATACACCGTAATACAGACACACACATGCAATACACACGTGTGTGTCCACGTGGACGTGCCCATATGTGCACATTTCTACACAGAGCATAAATCTTACTCCTTTCCTGATTCACTTTAACCTTCTTTTCCCTTCATTCACCTCTTCTTCTTTCAAAGATGGATTCAGAATTGTCAAGGCACGGTAATGATGCAGAAGCTTGATGGTGGGAAAGATGATTGTGGAGGAATACAGAGGGGTTTGCAGAAAGTTGGTCAAAAAAGACAAGAGATGAAAAGGTTTATCCTTTATTAGCACTGGATTCCTTTATTACCCACCATGACATAATTTTAAGTGACCTTATCAAAATTTCCTCACTACAAAACACTGTCTATCAAAAAGCACATCAGTAGAGTATGTAGTTACTCAAGGTTGGCTTCAAGTTGTAATCCTAAAACAAATGAAAGTGAAAATCGGGGTTTTGTTCTTATATTTGATCCCATTATTAAAAATGTGATCTGTAACTGGTACGATATCACTGGTACCACGTCTAGATTAATAATTCACAGAATCAGAGGATTTCTGCTTTGAGGAAGGATAGCAACTAGAAAAAAGAGTGGATCAGTTACCAAGAGCATACTTGAAATAAAGCAGAGTGGCGGGATGCAGTGGAACCTCGGTAAACTGGAGTTGCAAATCAGGGCAAGTCTCTCCAGAGTGAACTGTTTTCTTTAAAGGAGGAGGGGAGTGGGGTCTTGGCTGATTCTGGGGCGAAGACTGAAGAAAATGAAATCAGCAAGTATTCCGGCAGTCCAATGGACTGAATGGAAACATGAGATGTCCAAAATTAGGCCAGATCTCCCCCAAAGGACTCATGCTGAATTCCGGCAGAACAGGCAGGAGGCTGAGGACCCAAGGGCTCTGAAAGGCAGAGTGAAATTCCCCATCATCTCATGATGCCTACGAAACAAAGTCCCTTTAGAAGGATGAGGTCTGCCTCAAACATATGAAGCAACTGGAACCCTCATATATTCCTAGGAGCAGGGTAAATTAATGCTACCATGTTGGAAACCTCTTTGATGGAATCTAGTAAACACATATATACTATGACCCAGCAATTCTACTCCTGGGTGTCTACCCAAAGGAGATGGCATATACCTACCCAAAGATATGTACAAGGGTATTTATAGAAGCTTTATTTGTAATAGCCAAAGTTGGAGGGAAACCCTAGTAGAGTTGATAAATAAGTAGTGGTATATTTATATGATAGAATACACAGCAAATTGAAAAAAAAATATATCACTATTTGCACCAACATGAGTGAATCTCACAGACAAAAAGTTGAGGGAAAAAGGCCAAAAAAAAGTTTATACTACATGATTCCATCTATATGAAGTTCAAAAATAGGCAAAACTAATTTTTAATTATATAGCTAAAATAGTGGTTAGCTTTGTGGAGGTATCAACCAGCCAAGGGCATAAGGAAATGTGCTTATGTGCTGGAAACATTCTGTGTCAATCTGGTGGCACTTACTTGACCATATACACACATAAGAATTCATCAAGAGGGACTTCCCTGGTGGCGCAGTGGTTAAGAATCTGCCTGTCAACGCAGGGGACACAGGTTCAAGCCCTGGACTGGGAAGATCCCACATGCCGCAGAGCAACTAAGCCTGTGCGCCGCAACTACTGAGCCTGAGCTCTAGAGCCCACAAGCCACAACTACTGAAGCCTGTGCGCCTGGATGGAGCCTGTGCCTCACAACAAGAGAAGGCACTGCAATGAGAAGCCCGCGCACCACAAGGAAGAGTAGCCCCAACTGGCCCGAGGCAGGGAAACGCAATCAGACTCACAGGTTGCATCAGACCGAAACTCTCCGGACCACCCAGTTCCAGGAACTGACCTGGGGACTTTCCACCCGGCCCAGCCTTCCCGCCTTTCGAGGGGCGGAACTAACGGTCCCAAGACTGAGGCGACCGGCACCATTGCCAAGATACCCGAAAACACCACCAAATAAGGAATACCCTGCGCCCTCCCGGATTCACCACACCCCTTTCCCTTCTTCCCCTATAAATTCTGCCCAAACCCTCGCCCGGGCGCGACTTCTCTGGCCCCTTTCTCTCGGACCAGTGAACCTCGCCCGGGAGCGCTCCCTAATAAAGCTCACTTGAAGCTTTCCTCAGTTTCGCGGTGCCGTTTGTTAAGATCCAACCTTACACCGCCCACGTGCAGCAACGAAGACCCAACGCAGCCAAAAATTAATTAATTCAAATTAAAAAAGAATTCATCGAGCCGTACACTTACATGAAACCTCAATAAAAACACACCAAGGGGCTTCCCTGGTGGCGCAGTGGTTGAGAGTCCGCCTGCCGATGCAGGGGACACGGGTTCGTGCCCCGGTCCGTGAGGATCCCACATGCCGCGGAACGGCTGGGCCCGTGAGCCATGGCCGCTGAGCCTGCGCGTCCGGAGCCTGCGCGTCCGGAGCCTGTGCTCCGCAACGGGAGAGGCCACGGCAGTGAGAAGCCCGCGTACCGCAAAAAAAAAAAAAAAAAAAAAAAAATCCTACATAGAATCATTTAATTTTAGAACTAGAAAGAAGCCTAGTGATCATCTTAGCCAACTTTTAGTTTACAGATAAGGAAGCCAAGTCTCAGAAAACTTAAGAAGCTTGTTAATATCCTGCAGGTAATTTATTCATTTGTTCAACAAGTAATTACTGGAAGTTTATTCTTTGCTGACACTATATTAAGACACAGGTTATCAAGACGGACACATTACCTGCTTTCATGAAGCCTACAGTTTAGCTGTAGAAACAGAAATTAAACAACCTAAAAAATAAATACGTAATTACAGATTGTGATAAAAGTTGTGAAGGACCAACACAGGGTGTTTTTAGTGATCGCACCTGGAGCACAAGCTCCGCTCACCTGGCTGACAGAACAGTGCTCTCTTGATTCCAAAAAACACTGCCTTTTCCCATAAACTTTGAACTTTTAAAACACTAGGAGCAAATTCTAAGTCTACATAAATTTATTTCTCCAGATTTCAAAGGGCAACCTTTAATTATAAAGCATGGAAAAAACAATAAATAAATGTAAAGGAGTGACTCTCTCAAGACTTGCCAAAAAAGACTCGATTCCAGCAGGAAGAGCACTGCTAAAATTATTGGACTTGAAATTTGCTTCCTGTTTGTTAAATCTCAGTACTTTAGATTCACGAGGCGAATGACCTGGCAATGGTCTCTCAACCACTTTCGCCTCCCATGCCTGTTTATTTGACATTTATGTGGATCCAACTGTTATAAATTAGCCAGAAATTTGGAAAACAGAACCGAGATAAATCAATCTCAAGACAACCAAAATCTCTGTAATAAAATTTAAATACACAACACATCTGATTTCTTAACCAACTCACGGTCTGTTACTTTGGAGATTTGTTTCGAATGACGCCAACTTCCGCTTGAGATCTGGGGCAGATGATCTTCCCAGAAAGGCTGCCCTGATTTGCCTGCAATAAAACACAAGTCATTAGTAACCTCAATTTTCTTTGATAGGAAACACCCATAATACCAGTGTCTTGAGTTTGGGTCCCCCCACCTCGAGAAAAGTACACTCTGAGATGAAGATTTGAGTGAAAGTAGTTCATTTCGGAGCTCACCCTAGGAAGCATCCGTGGGGAGATGGTGGAGAGAGACAGGAGGAAAGGGCTGTTCACACCTGGGACACATCAGACTTGCAATGCTAGGAGCCTCGGGATTGGTCCGCCTAAGGGCGAGGAGGCTGGGGTACTTATGGACCATCCATCAGCATTTGAGGGCTGCACCTGGGGACTTAGCTCCCTGGTGCTTCAAGCTATCCCTTGTGTGAGCTGAGCACACAGGCTGAAAGTGACAGCTTTTGTACTGAGACACCATCTGTGCAGAGGAAAATGGCAAATACTGAGGGACTATAAAAGGCCACCAACGGTGTTGGCCACACATATTAGTGGAGTGTTGGTGCAAGCGCGTGCCAAGGGGTCGATTCTTACATACAAATGTCAGGCATGTACAGAAAGCGCTGGTTTAACAGTTAAGTAGAAACCAGCTAAGAGAGGATCTAAGGCACGAGACCAACTTGCTTTAAAAACTGAAAAGCAGTATGTGCCAACAGGCACAGGAAAAGATGCTCAACATCACTAATCATTAGAGAAATGCAGATCCAAACTACAGTGAGGTACCATCTCGCACCAGTCAGAATGGCCATCATCAAAAAGTCTACAAATTAATGCTGGAGAGGGTGTGGAGAAAAGGGAACCCTCCTACACTGTTGGTGGGAATGTAAATTGGTGCAGCCACTATAGAGAACAGTATGAAGGTTCCTTAAAAAACTACAAATTGAACTACACTATGACCCAGTAATCCCACTCCTGGGCATATATCTGGAGAAAACTATAATTTGAAAAGATACTTGCACCCCCATGTTCATCGCAGCACTGTTTACAATAGCCAAGACATGGAAGCAGCCTAAATGTCCATGGACAGGGGAATGGGTAAAGAAGATTGGTATATTTATACAATGGAATATTAGCCATAATAAACAATGAAATGCCATTTGCAGCAACATGGATGAACCTAGAGCTTATCATACTAAGTGAAGCCAGCCGGACAGAAGAAGATATCATATGATATCACTTGTACATGGAATGTAAAAAAAAAAAAGATACAAATGAACTTATTTACAAAACAGAAATAGACCCACGGACAGAACAGAAACTTATGGTTCCCAAAGGGGAAAGGGGTGGGGGGATAAATTAGAAGTTTGGGATTAACATCTACACACTACTACATATAAAATAGATAATCAACAAGGACCTCCTGTATAGCACAGGGAACTCAATATTTTGTAATAACCTATAAGGGGTAAGAATCTGAAAAATAATATATACATATAGATGCATAAATGAATCACTGTGCTGTACACCTGAAACTAACACAACATTGTAAATCAACTATACTTCAATTTAAAAAAAAGAAAATTTAAAAAATAGAAAAGTAAAAAAAATAAAAACAGTATGTAAATAAAGCTATTTTTTTCTTCTTTTATTACTTAGACCATGGACCATCTGTGGCCTAGGCATAATAATCAACAGAATTACTTTTCCCAAGGGAAGGTCAGCCTGGGTCTTCACAGCTGCAAGTCTTGTGATCAGTTTCAACGGAAGAATGAGCCAATAGTTGTCACGTGTGGTACCAAGGGAATTTATATATATAACAATTCATTTTTAATGTAATGAAAGAAAAAGAAACTAAATGGAAACTAAAGGAATTCCTACACCTTAAATAAATCTTTATCATAAGATATTATTTTCTAATACATTCCTCAAGGGTTAAGGAGAGAAATTATGAAATCAATTAAGACATTGGAATCCTTGGGGTTTTTTAAACTAGATCATTCAACTTAAGATCAGATAAATTCTCTTCCTCTAACAGATGAAGTCATTAGCACGATATTTCCCTTGCCCCATCTCCTGATTTTTGTAAGTTACATTTCTATACTGTCAAGATAGAACAATACACTTTTCTTTAGCCCAATTTTTGCAGTTATATCAGGTTCACTTGATATTTAAGTGAAAGCACTGCTCCTTACCAGTCCTTCTACTGCAGCTTCCCTACGCCTAGATTCTTTTTTTTTTTTTTTTTTGCGTTAAGCGGGCCTCTCACTGTTGTGGCCTCTCCCGTTGCGGAGCACAGGCTTCGGACGCACAGGCTCAGCGGCCATGGCTCATGGGCCTAGCTGCTCTGCGGCATGTGGGATCTTCCCGGACCGGGGCACGAACCCGCGTCCCCTGCATCGGCAGGCAGACTCTCAACCCCTGCGCCACCAGGAAAGCCCCTCACCTAGATTCTTTATTTCGATTTATCTTTTTAGTTGGCTGAAGTTCCCGGCCAAGCAGTTTTTCCAAGAAGGGCCCTTGAGTACGATTTTTTTTTTTTTAATGCTTGCCTTTGTTCTTGAGTGACATCTTGGCTGGGAATAATACCCTTCCTTCACACTTTCCTTCCTTCAGAGCTACTCTGTAGCCTTTCTCCCTTATGTTAGGTTGTCACACGCTGCTATGAAGTAGTCTGATGCCAGCCTAAAGTTTTACCTTTGTAAAGGACTAGGTCTCAGCCCAGAATTTTCAAGAATTTTTCTTTTATTCTTGGAAATATTGCTGTTGAGCATTTGTATCCATTTTCCTAGAATATGAGGGGATTTCTTATTTTTAAGTTAATTTTTATTGGAGTATAGTTGCTTTACAATATTGTGTTAGTTCCTGCTGTACAACAAAGTGAATTCCCTCTTTTTTTGGATTTCCTTCCCATTTAGGTCACCACAGAGCACTGAGTTCCCTGAGCTATACAGTAGGTTCTCATTAGTTATCTATGTTACACATAGTATCAATAGTTTATATATGTCAATCCCAATCTCCCAATTCATTCCACCACCACCCCCAATGAGGGGATTTTTTACCATGTATTTTCTTTCTTTTCTTTTCTGTCTTTTTTCATTTCTGTAAGACCAGGTCGTCACTTCTTTCTAAAAGGAGTCCTTTTTCCTGTTTCACCTATTTCTTCCCAATGGTCATTTCCCCTACACTGTAGCCAGAAGATAAAGAGTAATGTCACCTCCTCATTCACGTTTCTCCACATCTGGCTCAGGATTCTGCAGCTGCTGAGGCCTATGGGGAAGAGAAGCAACTTCACCTGCTCTGGTGTGATTTTCTATTTTGTTACTTCTGGAGTCTCCCGTTTCTTTTTTTTTTTATTTTTATTTTTTTTGCGATACACGGGCCTCTCACTGCTGTGGCCTCTCCCGTTGCGGAGCACACGCTCCGGACGCGCAGGCTCAGCGGCCATGGCTCACGGGCCCAGCCGCTCCGCGGCACGTGGGATCCTCCCGGACCGGGGCACGAACCCGTGTCCCCTGCATCGGCAGGCAGACCCCCAACCACTGCACCACCAGGGAAGCCCCCGTTTCTTTCCTTTGCTGCCACTTTTCAATGGTGATGGCATTGAGCTTTTTCTCCTGATGATGATTTTTGCTGGCCCTTTACTATGTGTTACATTTCTGATTCTATAAGGCAGTCTGTTCCATCTTAACATAGATATCCCTAGAATTTATATTCTTAAGCTCCCTAGCTAATGCATATGCCCACAAAGATCAGTGATGCTGATGTGTGTATTCTTACACCCAATAGTACTCACTTTTCATACTTACCCTCTCTGAGATTCAGTGTGACTTTCTCTGCAAAAGGAGAATAAAATCTTCCCAGCTACACCTTAATTATGAAGTTGTGACAATGAGATACGTGAGTTAGTGTGTAGTCATATATTTCAGAAAACTTTCTCACTCAAGAGAGCTGATATTATTATTGTATTTTCTACTTTCTCTTTACATAAACTGACAAATTACTCAAACTGGATTATTTAGTTTCTTTACCAGTTTGGGTACTAGAGTTGCTGAACTAGTTACCAGATTTTTCAGAGATTTTATTCTCTACTGTATTTTACTTAGAAGAGTTGCTACTGTGGATAAATGTAAAATTCCCTCCTTTCTGTAGTCTTTTTATAGAGACCTTAAACCTTGAATATAGCCTGAATGGCATAAGTTCAGTGGTTATCTTTAAATGTTGATTCATTTATTTGTAACCTGAAACCACAACATAAAGGAAGACTAAGCAGCTAAAAGAGAAACAAGGATGAAGCGTGAGTTCTTTTTACAACACTCTTCACGCTGGGTAGGTGACTACAGAAAAACAAAGCAGCAGAAAAGAACTTGTCTCCAGTTCCACCCCAGGGACAGGCAAAGCCCAAGACAAACAGCTGAACACGCAGAGCTGGGAAGCCCACGTGCATTTACTATCTATTAAGCCAGGAAGGTAAAGGGCATGAAATACATGTTCCCACTCATTCCTAAAACCAAAAGCTCTGTGCTGGTTCATGTAATAACCAAGGGGAAGCCCACCTTGATCCTACGCCGAATGAAGTTCTGTCGGCCCCTTCAAAACCCCATAACTTTATACCAAGACAGATACAAGGAGGAGCTTAACAGATGCATTTATTTTTATGGCTGAGTTTTCTTAGGATTCTGCCGATGCGGCACCTACCTGTCGAGTGCAGGGATTGACTTTCTTTCCTCCTTCCAAGAACTTATCAATATCTGTTTCTTGCTGGAGACTTTCCATCTCACAAAGATCATGAAAGACACTCAGCTTTGCCCCATCTACTTACCTTTACTTCCTGAGATCAAAAGGCCACTTCTTAGCACGCACCCTTTTCTGCTCAAGCCTCAGGAACCCCCATCCCACAGCTGTCCTCAGACAGTGACAGTGAAGGCCTGTTAAGAAGTGCTTTCAGGGTCACGAGATCTAGAGGTTTGGAACAGCCTTGGGATGCCTCGTAGCCCCATGTGAAAGGACCAAAGAGTAGGGCGAAGAAAACTTGGCTATAAATGACAACATATTTCAAAGCTGGATATATTTTATTTATAAATAACATTTAGATACAGAGGTTAATCAGATATTCTCCAAGATCCCCAATGTACTAGCACAGACACACCAGAGAGGAAAGAGAACGTGTTTATGTGTTTCTGACATACGGCAGCAAAAGCCAAGGCTGGTTATACCCAGACATCTCAGTGAACAGAGTGCCAGATCACTTGCAAATTACAAGCATTGGGTTCATTTTGTTATTTGTGGGTACTCCTGAATAATTTCCCTGAATATCTTCACTCCTATTATCTAGGCTGTACAATTATACCACATCCATTATATGACTTCAGGGCAACTTAAACTCATTCTTCAATTGTCATGAGTACTACTTACAGAAAATTACGAACAAACCATATTTAAATGTTAACCCCTCTGCTCCCTCCCACAGACATTCCCCCTGTGAATTTATTCCATCTGTACATGGTGTGAGACAGTCTAACAGAACTGATAAGAGATTGTTTTCATTTATTTCTCAATAGTATCCATTCTGGAAAGTGTAACATATTGGAATTCTAGAAGTATGTCTTAATATCAGTCACACTTCATATGTTGATACTTTGCTTTTTAAAAAACTATCAAACGTAAACACTGATACTCTGAAGCCCAAAAATTTCTAACAAAGGTCAAATTCTTCATCTGTTCCCAGTAGCATCAACTCAGTAACTGTTGGGAAACCCAGGAAATGGGACTCTAAGGACACAGAAAGCTGTGCGGTACCCACATGAGAATGGAGCGGAAGTCATTCTGTTGCAACAGAGATGGCTTTATTCATTCACACACATATGGTCCCATGACTGCTTTCACAGCATGGTCGCTTTGTTGATCCCACTGTATTTTCACGTTTCAGTTGAGGAAATGATTTTCCCATTTTATGTGTCATTCATTCCTGATATGTATGATTTTCATAATCTCAAAAAAAAATCTAATTTGTGGATGGGAAAAGAAAAGTTCCTATTAGCAAGGTACTAGTGCAAGTGCATAGTCTGATGGCAACACAGCATTTATAAGTCCCCAGAGCTCCTTCCAAGGACCCTGCACCCCATAAGCTGACCCTAGGATATCTCCAAGATGGAATCTACAACTCCAGTTTCTCTTCAAGGGGCTGCCGACATCGGCGACTCGTGCATTTAGATTCACCTGTCTTATTTTCATCTTGAAATGGAAAAAGAAATCCATAATATTTCCCAAGGATTTCTGCACAGAGAGGAAACATTAACTATCAAACAACTGACAGAACTGAGACTGAGTTCTGGAAAAGCTGGGGTCCTCCTTTTTAAAAAAACAATATGTATAAATACATGCTTTGGTAAGATCCTGAGGGACTTAGAATTTGCCTTTGCTTAATATGATCTTGGACCTGAACCCACTTTAGTAAAGCCTTCAATTCCATATCTGAGGAGGACTGTAACACCATTCCTTTACCTTTCCAGCACATCTTGTTTAAATATTATAAAGATCACAGTACAGCTCTTGGTGTTTCAGCAGAAAGAACTGCTGGTTAAGGTCACAGACAGAATGCATACAAGGCCGAAGTAAATAAACATAGGGAATCATTTAAAAAAAAAAATGAACTTTAGAAATGAATTGTGCTGCAAAACTACGTTTGCAATGACAGTGTCATGTTTGGCCCGACTACGTTTCAGAGGCACTGCATCAATATAAACAGAAGCATCTAATGCACTTTTGCAGAACAGTGCTTCTCGGCCAAGGCCTAGTGTGAATTCATCCTACTGCTAGGTGTCGCTGACACTTCGGTCCGCTTTACTGGCAACATTTTTGGCAACGCATCCTATGCTAAAAAAAAGGCTGGAAACCAAGCGTGTGACAAGAGCCCCATCCACCGTGTTACTTCTTTTCATGCTTCTTGGTTAATTCCCCCGCGCCCGGCCGGAAGCTGCCCCGAGGGGTGTCGCCAGCCCCGGCTTCCCTCTGCCGACTCTCCCGGGAGACCTGCTGCACAGCCCGCAGGATGGCATTCTGCACGATCTGTTTGCTGGCGATCTGCAGCTTCGCCTCTTCAGGCTCACTTCCAGGTTTCTCACCTAGCCGAGAATACAAAGGGAGGTGAAAAGAACAAGATTAATTAATTAATCTTAATTAATTAATTAATTTTAGGAACTGTGACAGGCAAAGGCAGGTAGGAAAGGAGAGACTCTAACAAAGGTAGTATCTCTAGAGGGACCCACATTAGTTGCGGGGGTGCCCTACACAGCACACACCACTCGTCTCCACGTCTCCCTTTCCAACACAACCTCCATGTGTCTGCCCCAGCGATGCACCCAATTTCTATTCTCATCATCCCAGCATCCTCTGCTGCTAGCGGTGGACATGAGACATAGGCCTGGCCAATGAGGACCCTGGGAAAGTTTCCGGAAGGGGGACGGACTCATGCCCCCTTCGGCACCTTCCCTTTCTTCCTATGCAGGATGCAGACATTACACCTTTAGGTGCTGTAGCCGTCTTACAATAAGCATGAGAAGAAAGCCAACCTTCTCGGCACGGTTGGGGAGAAAAAAAAAGAACCCATTTGGAAAGCATCATTCAGCATCTGTACCAATCCTGGACCACGTACTTCTGGACTTCTTTGTATCCAAGATAAATACACTTCTTTTTGTTTCATCTGCCATTAGTCAGGTTTTATGGTACTTGCAGGCAAACATATGCTTAATGGATACAACTTCACTTGGGGCTGGAGAAGAACAAATTATTATTGAATTCATATTAAGCTCCATGCTGCTCCTGGAATAGCACCCCAAGGAATGAAACCATTCATTCCTCAGAATCCATCCCCCATGATTTAGAAGAACAGGGGTTGGCACACTTTTTCTAATGAGGACCAGACAGGAAATATTTTAGATTTGTGGGCTCTACAATCTCTGTAACAAATACTCAGCTCTGCTGTGGTAACCTGAAATGAGCTATTAAAAATAAGAAATAAGAATAAATTTTAAAAGCAGGCTGCAGGCCCATGGATTTGGCCCATGGACCATAGTTCGCCACCCCGATCTAGAATGGTGGGAATTTTCTAATTAGAAGGCAGGCAGTCTACCTAACATTGACCCTTCTCCTTCTTCCTTAAAAACAAGACAAAACCCTGATTTTACTTGGGCAGCTCTGTAACTAGGTAGAGCTAGGTTCTGACCAGTGAGGTGGAGGTTCATTTAGTGAAAATTCTGGAAGAGGTCTTTAAGAGGGAAAAGGAAGGTAAAGGCCCTTTGCCCCCTCCCCATCCTACTGCCTGCAACTCTGAAACAATGGTTGTCTCTACCAGGGCTCTTGGTAACCAGGAGGGAACCTTCAGAATGGAAACCATTTTCAGGGATTTGGGAGGAAAAAGTTAGAAGGAGCTTGCATCCAGTGACCACGAAGCCAGCATACCAGTCCTCAGCTGCCCACCTCCAGACCTTTCTCATGTTAGAAAAAAAAATAATACATCTTATCTGAAGCACTATTATTCTGAACTTGCTTTAATCATGCAGCAAACTTCACACGAACTCAGACGTGGCAGAATGATCATGAATCTAACATCTGGCTGAAGTGCCAGTGTGAAAAGTGAAAATTCCACCTGCTTATATTTAGAACAATAAGTAGAATGGGCATCATTCCTTACTCAAAATCATCTCTTCCAATGTTACCTCTATTCAAATATTCTGCCATGAAAATGTATTTTAAATGGGGGCTGGCTTTCACCAGGACTGATTAACAACAGAATTTATACACCCGTGAGAAAAACATCACACAAGAGAACACTGCATCATTCTGGAAGACCAGACATATCTTTTCTCTTTAGACGTGTAACCGTCATTTACTCAGCATGTGTCACTAGCACTATCCCCTGAGGGATTTACAGTCTAATGAATGAGGCAAAATGAATGTATTCAAAACTAAAGGATGGTCCTCGCTCCCACCCCCACCTCCCCAAAACAGCAGAATAAAGTGAGCAATCTACACCAAACCAAGCAGAGAAGCAGTAGAGCCCAGAGTCGCGATGTGTAACATACTGAAACTTCAAATTGGCAGAAGAATACTTCGAATATTCTCTCAGAAAAAAGAGTGAACAGTAATATCAAGAGACGCGAGGGCACAGCAGTTAAGGATACGTGTTTTGAAGCACTTCAGAGCCGGGTCCAAGTTCCTTCTACCCCTTACAGCTGTGTGATCTTGGGCAAGTCACCTCGCCTTCCTAAGTCTGTTTGCACATCTGTAAAATGGGCAAGTAGTATCTATTTAGGGGTGGTTGCTAGAAGATCAAGTGACATAACACCTACTCATCACTCAGTGAGGTTCCTGAGCACTTAGTGTCCACCACTGTGTACTGGTTGGGGTACAGACTGGGCAGTTGTAACAGAGAAACTCAAACACAGAAGAGCTGACACGGGAAGACATGTTGCCTGCTCTTGCCTGTAACAGCCCAGAGGTTCTCCTGCGAGTAGGTGGTCCTGCTCCAACAGGTTCTCTCAAGAGCCCACTCCCTTCCCTCTCATTACTCTGCCCTCAACTGCACGGGTGGAGCTTATTAACCAAGGTCCCATCTGGGGCTGGAAGGACGCCAAAGAGAAAAGGGAGGGCAGGTCAGTTCCTTTTGAGGAATTGCCACAGACCCTGTGAATAGCACTCTGCTCACATTTTATGGCGGGAAACTGAATCATATGGGCACACCTACCACACAGGCGACTATGAAATACAGTCTTCAACCGGGTAGCCATATGTCCAGGTACAACTCAGGGAGGTTCTATCGCTAAAACAAAGAAGCAATTACTTCCACACAAGGGCAAGGCTAAATTGAAAAGAGGGAGGATATACACTTGCACTCCCTGATCCTCAGGGAGCTCTGGCTATGACCAACAAAGAGCATAAGTGTGTGGACAAACAAAAACAGTTCAAACGGTCCATGTTTGCTCCTGGAAAGAGTATCTTAGCCAAACCAGATCTGTGTTAACTCTAAAAAGTCCCTAGTGTGAAGCTACTTTTCAATCTTTGGATGGAGGAAGGAAGAATCTAAGGATAAGAGTAAGTTGATTTCTTAGAGAGAAAGAGAAGAAAATCTACTCTAAATTTAGCTGTGACTTAATATCTGAGCTAAATCGTCTTCCCCTCGTCCATCCATTATGAAGATAGGGACTTCCCTGGCGGTCCAGTGGTTAGGACTTTGCCTTCCCGTGCAGGGAGTGCGGGTTCCATCCCTGGTCGGGGAGCTAAGATCCCACATGTCTCACGGCCAAAAAGCCAAGACATAAAAAAAAAGACAGAAGCAATATTGTAACAAATTCAATAAAGACTTTAAATATGGTCCACATCCATTATGAAGATAAATTGACTAAAAAGTCAAAGGCAGGGCTTCCCTGGTGGCGCAGTGGTTGAGAGTCCGCCTGCCGATGCAGGGGACGCGAGTTCGTGCCCCGGTCTGGGAAGATCCCACATGCCGCGGAGTGGCTGGGCCCGTGAGCCATGGCCACTGAGCCTGCGCGTCCGGAGCCTGTGCTCTGCAACGGGAGAGGCCACAACAGTGAGAGGCCCGTGTAGCGCAAAAAAAAAAAAAAAAAAAAAAAAGTCAAAGGCAGTCTGCATGATGCTGTGTCTGGAGCATCCCTTTGGTGACTTGCAAGGCTGGTATAACCTTAACTGCCCTCATTACCACTTTGCTCTGGGTCGGGAATATCTATCTACAGTGAGGATGTGGGACAAAAAAGAGCTGCAACAAGCTGGAACAGAGAAAGACAAGGATGAAGAGGAGGGTAAAGCCACTCAGAGCATTTAGAGAATAAAAGCAAAACAAAAAGTTACATATGGCACCACAAAAGGCTCTAAGCAGCCAAAGCAGCCCTGCAAAAGGAGAATAAAGCGGGAGGCAACACACTTCTCAATTTCAAGCTACTTATAAACACTACACTAATCAAAACCATACGGTACTGGCATAAAAACAGACATACAGACGAATGGAACAGAACAGACGGCCCAGAAATAAACCCATGTATATACAGTCAACAAATATTTGACAAGGGAGCCAAGAATACCCAATGGAGAAGACAGTCTCTTCAATAAATGGTGCTGGAAAAATTGGACATTCACATATGAAAGAATGAAACTAGACCCCTATCTCACACCACTCACAAAAACTAACTCAAAATGGATTAAAGCCTTAGATGTAAGACCTGAAACCATATAATTCCTAAAAGGAAACATAGGGAAAAAAGTTCCTTGACAAGAGTCTTGGCAATGAGTTTTTGACTATGACACCTAAAGCACAAGCAACAAAATTAAAAATAAACAAGTGAGACCACATCAAACTAAAGAGCTTCTGCACAACAAAAGGAATGAAAAATGAAAATTTCAAAAAGGAAAAGGAAACCTATAGAATGGGTGAAAACATTTGCAGATCATATATCTGAAAAGGGTTAATATCCAAAATATATAAAGAACTTATACAACTCAGTAACAGAAAAACAAGTAATCCAATTGAAATATGGGCAAAGGAGCTGAACATTTTTTCCAAAGAAGATATTCAAGTGGTCAACAGCTACATGAAAAGATGCTCAACATCACTAGTCATTAGGCAAATGCAAATCAAAACCACAATGAGGTATCTCCTCAGGTCTGTGAGAATCCTATCATCAAAAAAACAAGAGATAGGGCTTCCCTGGTGGTGCAGTGGTTGAGAGTCCGCCTGCCAATGCAGGGGACACGGGTTCGTGCCCCGGTCCGGGAAGATCCCACATGCCGCGGAGCAGCTGGGCCCATGAGCCATGGCCGCTGAGCCTGCGAGTCCGGAGCCTGTGCTCCGCAACGGGAGAGGCCACAGCTGTGAGAGGCCCGCGTACCGAAAAAAAAAAAAACAAAAAAACAAGAGATAAATGCTGGCGAGGATGTGGAGAAAAGGGGGTCCTGGTGCACTGTTGGTGGGATTATATATTAGTGCAGCCACTATGGAAAACAGTATGGAGGTTCCTCCAAAAATAAAAAATGGGACTACCATATGATCCAGCAATTCTGCTTCTGGGCACATATCCAAAGGAAATGAAATCAGTATCTTGAAGAGATGTCTGCACCCCCATGTTCATTGCAGCATCATTCATGACAGCCAAGACATGGAAACAACCTAAGGGGGCATCAACAGATAATGGATAAAGAGGTTGTGAGATACACACACAAACACGCACACACACACACACACACACACACACAATGGAATACTATTCAGCCATTAAAAAGGAAGGAAATCCTGCCGTTGTGACAACATGGCTAGACCTTGAGGACATTATGCTAAGTGAGATAAGTCAGGCAGAGAAAGAAAAATACCATATGATCTCACTTATATGTGGACTCTAAAAGAAATCAAAAAACAAAAAACTCAAACTCATAGAAGAAGAGATCAGACTTGTGATTACCAGAGATGGGAGATGGGGAGTGAAGGAATTGGATGAAGGTGGCCAAAAGGTACAAACTTCCAGTTATAAGATAAATGAGTACTGAGGATTTAATTTAATGTACAATGACTATAGTTGTCATTTGAAAGTTTCAAATATAAATTTGAAAGTTGCTAAGAGCATATATCATAAAATTCTCATCACAAGAAAAAAAATTTTTCTTTTTTTGTCGTTGTATCTATGCGAGATGATTGATGTTAACTAAACTTATTGTAGGAACCATTTCACAATATGCATAAGTCATTATGCTGTCCACCTTAAATTTTTATGATGATGTATGTCGATTATATCTCAATAAAACTGAAAGAAAAAAGTTACATAAACCTCAGATACATGTTGTGTGTTAGATTCCTTGGCATGCAAGGAAAGATACTCTCTTCTGCTTCCTTAAGTTTTTTTGGGGGGTGGGGGTGGGGTAGGGGGTGTTACTGTGGGGATACACGTGTCACAGCCAGACATCATGGAAATGGTCGGTTGAGTTTTACATTTCAGTTCAGAAATTGTAATAACACAATATAGCTCCATTGATTGGATTATCTAGATTATTCTCTGCTGTTAGAGTTTCAACTCTCCACCGGCTGCTTCCAACTAACAACTCTCCCTTTCTTCCAGCCTGACTCCCTGACTTCATGGCCTTTACTTATTCGTGACCTGTAGTGCTTCGTGACTTTGCACACTGCCTTCTCTCTGAGAACCGTTCAACTAAGATTCTACTTGCAACTGCCTGATTCTGGCCATTTCTTCAGTTGAAATTCCTGTGCAAGAACACGAACGACTCAACCACTGTCATCCCTGAGATACAGGACTTTCATGCCAGGCCATCGATTGAACGCCTGGGGCTCATTCTGACCCAATCAGGTTGGATCAAGAGGTGGAACACAGGAAGGAACCGCCCAGGCCCCCTGGGGGGCAGAGCACGGGGTGCCGGTGAGGGTGGAGGAAACAGGCACGCATCCAGTGTAACAACTCGCTGGTGCTCCTCTGGCATTCACATAGAAGGACAGGGTCTCTGAGAACATCCCCGTGGACACCCTGAATATAAGTAAGTGTGAAGAAGTGCATTACGCGGGGCGGAAGGCAGAGCCAGCCACAGAAACCCTCAGAGTCTTGCCATTTAATTACATGCATTAAATTTACTTGAAATTAATGAATCACCCACATGTTGTAGGTGGCCAATTGCCTAGTGTTAAATGATGTAAACGTCCTCTAGCCTAATTAGTGTTTACCAAATCCTTTTGGTATTTCACAAAAGATGATGCATCAATTTAATTAGCTTTAAACTCAAAATGCCCAATATAAATACGCTAAAATCAAGAACGTGATGTAACCTAATTCGTCTTCAGCGTCTTTCCACCCTGAATCATAACCCACTCCCCCACCACCACCCCACACACACACACTCAGACATCCCTGTGGTCGTGCTTCCCTGAGCGCCCCCCCCCCCCGCTCACCCCGCCCTCAGATCCTGCTGTTCCACCTGCCCCAGCCCCGGAAGGCAACTGAGGACCTCCATTGCAATGTGGTTAATAACTGGTCTTAATTCCTTATTCATATCCATTAAAACCATGCCTCTAAGGACCATAGGAAGGTCCTCCTGATAAAAATATACACTGTTTGGGCTTCCCTGGTGGCACAGTGGTTGAGAGTCCGTCTGCCGATGCAGGGGACACGGGCTTGTGCCCCGGTCCGGGAAGATCCCACATGCCGCGGAGCGGCTGGTCCCGTGTGCCATGGCCGCTGAGCCTGCGCGTCCGGAGCCTGTGCTCCGCAACGGGAGAGGCCACAACAGTGAGAGGCCCGCATAACACACACACACACACACACACACACACACACACACACACACACACACACACACACACACACACCCCAACACACACAATGTATTTATTTATTTATTTATTTATTTATTTATTTATTTATTTATATATATATATATATATATATATATATACACACACACACACATACACACACACAGTTTTTTCCCCTAAGAACCTAAGTGTCATTTACCTCTATGACATTAACCCTATTATATTGCAGTTTGGTGGATTTGAGAAAAGGTCAGTGTTCCCATTTTTGAGGCAGAATCCAATTAGTGGTTCTCCCTTGGTCGTACAGAGGAGGGGGGCAGAGGCTGTATCAGAAGCGTCATCTCTAGCTGTTGCCTCTCCCCATTAAATATGCAAGTTACAGACGTCCCTATCAGGACAGGATGGGGCTCGACCACCACAGCCTGCCCCCTCCCTCCAATGCAGTGCTGCTGATGGTGACCAGGGAGCATACTTTTAATCTTCCCCTCTGACTGCTTGAGACTATAAAGACAGGATTATCATTCATCAATGACTAGCACACGAGCACAGAGAACAAGAACTAATTCTGGTCCCTTTATTAATGGAATGATAGTCTATTTTCCAGCTCTGTAACTACAGGAATTTTCCATGATGGACCAGATGTTAGCTCTCACTCATCTAGGCCAAATGCCAACGAAGCCCTCCTGGCTGCCCTGCTTTGCCACTGAGCGAGCAAGGTGAAGTGACATGAATTCCCAGGGGTTTCCAAAAGGTAGACTTGAGATATGGAAAGCAAGACAAGTATGGCAGGTGGGGGACACTTCTAAGTCATATTTGATTACCACTACCACCCCTATCAAACCAAGTACAGGGCCTGAAGAATCACCCTGACTCTGCCTGCAATGGCCAGGCCTCTCAATTCAGAATGTGGCAAGCTACTCTTAGAAACTACACAGAATTCGTTATTAAAATGTCCTACAGAACAAGGTAAGATGAATCAGAAAGATATTTATAGAGCATCTGCATGCAGGGTGCTGTGAAGAGTAACATAGGCCACGAGGCCAAAGTGTTTCATTCACGCATGCATTCATTCATAGAAGAATTACCGAGCAGTTGCTACGTGACAAATACTAGGCTAGATATCAGAGATGAAAAAGGATGAGTCCTGGATCCCGCCTTATTGGAGTTTAGAATCTAGTGGAAGAGTCAGGCGTTGATCAAATCATCCATTAGGTTTATAATTTTGAGCTGCGATGCACGCCATGAAGGGGGAGCATATTACAAGGGGAGCTGATGTAGTCTGGGGGCCAGGGAAGGATGCCCAGATGGAGGACTTGAAGGGTTCACAAGGCATCAGCCCATACAAGGAAGGCTGTGGGAACAAGAAGCGAAGAACTGTGCAGAGGCAGAAAGATCAAACCCAAATGGAAAGTCCCCGGAGTGTGTGGGGCAGAGCCCTGTGGGGACCTGAAGGCTGGGTACCACGGGGGGGAGGGGGAAACGGGAGATGCTGTGGAAAGTGGTCCAGCCCAGACGGTGGAGGTCCTGGGAGGCTGGGAGGTGGCGGGTCTTTTCCTGAGAGTAACACTGCATCATCACCAAATCTGTGCCATGCAGGGCGGCTGGGCAAGTGTGAGGGGAGTTACGTAATCCAGGTGGGAACGTGCGGCTTTGGAGCAGGACTTGAAAGACAGTTGGAATTTGGAAAGAGAAAAAAAGGGAAATTCTTTCCCTGACCCTGGCGGGCAGGCCAGACGTGTGACTCACGGACTTACCGTGTCCTAGAAAGCTTTGCCCTTGTAAAGCTATCTCATTATTTTAGAACATAATTAAACTTATACTCTATGACTGGCCTCCCATGTGTTATTTTTAGGAGAGCCATAAGGAATCATGCCCATAAAACTTGAAGAGGAAAAGACAGTTTTAATCTAGAAATCAAATTTGAGTATTTTGGCCAAAAAGAGCAAAGGTAATTTTGAAAACAGAATAACAAACAGGGAGGACCTGTTTCAACAGCTCTCAATACTAGTCATAAAGCTACAGTAATTAAGAAAGTGGGATATTGATATAGCAGTAGAAAAACTGACCAGTAGAATAGAATAAGGAGTTCTAGAAACAGCCCTCCACATTTGGGGTCACCTGATTTCCGAAAACACCAACACAGTAGTGGAGTAGGGAAAGCACGGCATTTTCAAGCAATGGGGTCGGGCCTAGTAGTTATTCATATGGAAAAATAAAGAATTTTGACTACCTCACATTATGCCTAAAAATCAGTTCCAGGTGGATTTCATATCTGTATTTGAAAAGCAAAACAAGCTGGAGCACAGAGGATTTTTAGGGCAGTGGAAATATTCTGTGTGACACTGTAATGGTGGACACACGTCATCATACATTTGTCCAAACCCATGGAATGTATTAATATAAAACCAAGAGTGAAGCCTAATGTAAACTACAGACTCTGGGTGATGACGTGTCCATGTAGGGTCACTGACTTAACAAATGCACCATCCTGGTGGGGATGTTGATTAGGGGGGTGGCTGTGCATGTGTGGGGCAGGGGGTATTTGGGAAATCTCTCTACCTTCCCCTTAATTGTGCTCTGAACTTAAAACTGCTCTTAAGGAAAACAGTGTTTAAAAGACTATCAAGCTTTTAGAAGAAAATATAAAAGAATATTTTTATGACCTGGGAGTAGGCAAATATTTCTTAAACAGGACACAAAAAGTAACAACCATAAAGGAAAAAATTCGTAAGTCAGGCTACCTTAAACTAAGCAGTTTTTGTCATGGAAACACACGCACACACGCGCGCACACACACACACACACAAGAGAAAGAAGCTTTTCACTTGAGGAAGCTGAGGCAGGAAAAATGTCTGTAAAAATGCCATCTTGGAAATGCTTTAGGTATTTAATTTTCTGAACACTTGGATAGCAAATAACTCCATCAAGACTGGGTTATGAGTTCCAAGAGACGCGAAAGGCGGTTTTGACCTCCACATGCATTTCTGCAAAATTCAGCTTCAAGTTTCCCTCCTCTCGCCCCAAAGACGAAGGAACCCCAACTCCTCTGGTTCCTAGTTTTTTGTGGCCAGTAGCAGCTCTAGAATTTCTATGCAGGAGGGATTCGGGAATGGCAATGCAGAGGAAAGGGGAAACCAAGAATCTGTCCCTAAACTACGGGTGTGCATGACACTTTCCATGAGAATGAAAACAAGTCCATTATCCACATCAAACAACAGGGGGCGGGAGGGGGAGATGGGCCCCCGACCACCCTGTGACAGCCACTGCCCCTCTTCTCAGCTTTTCTAATCAGCTCACTTCTCCCGGGTGGCCATGTCACCCACTGCCTGTCCTCCCCTCCCAGGGCCACCAAACAAACCCAGCTGGCCAAAACTGTGGGCTCCCGCAGTCCCCCGTGCCAGGGATGTGCCAGGAAGGGACAGCAGGTGGGGTCACAGCCCAGATGGCCACTCTGGAAATATGGGAGCCCGGTATTAAGGGGACAGAAAAGGTAAGCACCATGTGAGCGCATGTTAAAAAAGGCGACATACTGGACCCGAAGAGAAAGCAGAACCAACCTGGGGACGCTGGGGATCGCGGACGCCCCTCCCACCCTCGGAGCCAGGTCCCTGCCCCAGGCCTTCCCTCCACCCCCGAGGCTCGGCTCCCCCAACCGCCCGGTTCTGCAGCCTCTGCTTCCCCCTAGTGGCCACTTCTGGGGTTGCTGCAGACCCGGGATGGATGGGGTGTGCGTGTGTGTGTGTGTGTGTGTGTGTGTGTGTGTGTGAATACTTTGAGTGTGAGTGTGTGAGTGTGTAAATGTGTGTGTGAGACTGTCGGCAGGGGAAATCTTTGATTCATGAGACAAGGCTGTGGTTTTATTTAATCAAACACAGTAAGAATAACCAGCACATCCATGGTACTTTCTGACCACAGAAACTCTCACAAGGCCATTTAATTTGTCCTCCCAAGAGTTCTGGAGCAGCTGGAAATACAGTCCAGAGGTTTCCTGTCCTCATTCAGATGAAAATTACTTGACCGAATTACCAGATCTCTTAAATATTTAACAGAAGATTCTGAGTTCCTAGGCAAAACTAGCCACATGCTCTCCCTTCCTACTCAAAATGGAAAGGGAGGAAGGAGGAAGAGGAGGAGAAAGAGAGGGAGGAAGGAAGGAACTGATACCAGCTCTCTGAGTGCCTTCGGAGGAATCCTTAAAAAGCAAAAACAAAGGGCTTCCCTGGTGGCGCAGTGGTTGATAGTCCACCTGCCGATGCAGGGGACGCGGGTTCGTGCCCCGGTCCGGGAAGATCCCACATGCCGCGGAGCGGCTGGGCCCGTGAGCCGTGGCCGCTGAGCCTGCGCGTCCGGAGCCTGTGCTCCACAACGGGAGAGGCTACAGCAGTGAGAGGCCCGCGTACCGCAAAAAAAAAAAAAAAAAAAAAAAGCAAAAACAAGGACTTCCCTGGTGGTCCAGTGGTTACGCCTCCATGTTCCCAGTGCAGGTGGCGTAGGTTCGATCTCTGGTATCCTGCATGTCACATGGTGCGGCCTTATAAAAAAAAAAAAAAGAAGAATCCCTCTCGTACTGTCCTCCCTAAAAATAAACAGCGTAATCCTCACAATCACTGTTTTTCTGCTAAAGAAGGAATCAAATTCCCAGCTGTGACAAGTCTTCAGTGCAAGACTACATTTTAATGTCTTGTCTGAAGACTCTCTCAATAGTCATTCTTCATCCCTGAAGGATGGGAGTATATTGCAGGACTCTCAGGAGGATAACCAGAGGAACACTATCCTCTGATGTAAAGTAGAAGCATTCCTACTCTCCTTGAAGGAGCAGCTCCCAACCTTTTGAAGATGATTCCTTTGTCACGTCAAAGTCTTTCACGTAGCCCCTCATGACTCAATAACAAAAAGAGGCTATGAATTCAGAAATTCTTTTAGATGAATGAAAATGTTATTAATCTCCACAGCCTCCACATACGTTTGAAAACTTGCAGAAGTTCTGTGAGACCGCGCGTCCAGCCACAGGAAGTGTGTGCTGCAGGTGCAGCATCCCTGTCCCTTGAAACAGCTCATGGCCCCCAGGGTCCCTCTTGCTCCCACATCACCCTAGAGATGCTAGAAGCAGCGAGAGGCAGACAGATGCTATAAACGAATTCCTGATGGAGGGACGTGAGCAGAAGCCGGGGCGTGCTGCGGAACTAGCCTTCCAACAGCCATCCTCAAGTCTACCTGCTCCTAAATAGTCACTCACGAAACACTGATTACATGTCTAAATGTGCCAGGTTCGCACAAGACAGGCCAAGTTTTCACCTTCCGGAAGGATGTGATGTCTAAGCTTTCTCACAGTTTTTAAGGATCATAAAATATTTTAAGACTTAGAAAGATGAACAGGGATAAAGAATCAAGTCTCTCAGTTCTTTAAGCAGAGAAATGGAGACCCAGATACTGTGTGAAGCCACTCACTGGGGTCCCACTCTGTACGTCCCTGAGCTGGGATTAGAACTGCCTGCCAGGAGTCCTTTCCGTGACGCCTCCCTGCTGTCACCTGGTCTCCAGAAGGCAAGGAGTTGGCAGCTCGGAATGCAGCCCAAAGATGAACTCGTCCTCTGCACAGCATGGAAACCACATAAACACATGCCAGGGCTTGTTTCCTAATTTTTTTTTTCCCCCACATCAAGTCATTGTCCTGTTATTACACCTTTTATTTATCCTTCCACTTGCTCCTCTGACAGAAGCCAGAGGAACCTTTTTAAATGGAAACCCAATATGTCACTCCACGGCTCCCACTGCAGCTGGAGTGAAAGCTCACCTCTCACCGTGGCTTTCAGGGCCCTGCTGACCAGGCACCTGTCTCTCGTCTGACCCCAAGCCCTCCCTCCTTCTCTCACTTGGTTTTGTGTTCAGTTCATCACTAGAAGACCCAGTGTTGAATGCCCATTAGCACTCACTGTGTGTCTTAGTCTGTTCAGGCTACTATAACATAACATACCACAGATCGAGGGGCTTAAACATCAAACATTCATTTCTCACAGTTCTGGAGGGTGGAAGTCTAAGATCAAGGTGCCCACAGATTCGGTTTCTGGTGAGGGCCTGAGTCTTGGTTCACAGATGTCTTTTCACTGTGTCCTCACATGGTGGAGGGGTGGAGAGATCTCTCTGGGGCCTCTCTGATAAGGGCACTAATCATATTGATGAGGGTTCCACCCTCATGACCTAACCACCTCTCTAAATCCCCACCTCCTAATACTACCACATTGGGGGTTAAGATTTCAACATATGAATTTGGGGAAGGACCCGAACACTGAGCCCAGAGCACTGTGAGACCCTGAGCAAGCCAATTTCCTCCCCTATAAAGTGGGCACAATAATAGCACCTCCCTCATAAGACTGTTATGAAGATTAAATACGTGAATATTTGTGTGCTTAGAACTGTGACTTAGAGCAAGGAGTACCAAAGTCAGGGGTCCCCAACCCCTGGGCCACGGACCAGTACCGGTCAGCGGCCTGTTAGAAGCCAGGCTGCATGGCAGGAGGTGAGCAGCAGGACCCCATCACTCCCCATCACTCGTATCACTGTCTGAACCATTCCCACCTCCTACCCCTGTCCGAGGAAAAGCTGTCTTCCATGAAACTGGTCCCTGGTGCCAAAAAGGTTGGGGACCCTGACCAAGGTGACTGTTAAATAAATTAAAACACAAAAAGCAAAAGAGTTTGGGTCTACACGGATTTCAAGCCGTCCACCTTTGTCTAAAATTCAAAACCTTTAACATGGGGCACTTGACCCTTGGTAGCAATGCCGCGTTCAGTTTTCTGAACTTAATCCTGAGAAGAAAAGTCTTCCTTATACTGCAGCTCTTTGAAAGTCTCTCATCAAGGGGGAATGAACAGCTGTCAGGAATGAACCTACCACCCATCTGCTTGCAGCAGCCTGGCCTGTGCTAATGGTCCGTCCTTCCTCACGAGACCATCAGCCCCCGAGAGCACAACCCCATCTGTCCTGCTCACCCCTCCGACCCCAGGGTCTAGCACAGCCCTGGTTCACAGCAGACACTCAGGATTTGTTGGGTGAAGGACTGCTGTACGGGGTGCTCAGTTTCTGTTCTCCAATCTGTTCTGTCTTCTCCTCTCTCTCTGCTCCCATTAATTCCCGGCTCTTGGCCGCCTTTGCTACGTTTTACTGCTTCACTGCAATGAGAGTCCAGCTCAGGAGGAAACAGCTGAGGAGGCGTCCTTTTGGCACCAGCCCGGGCCTCCGTGCAGAAGGCACCCTGGCGTAAGAATATCAGAAAGGCTGCTCCAGTTTCTAGGCCACATCTAACCAGGCCAATGACGACCTTTGAAATTTTACAGCAAGTTCCTCTCTCTCGTTTCCTATCAGCCTGTTTTTCTCCCTTCTCTCCTCCTTTCTCATCCTTACAAGCCCGCTTCGTGTCAGTTCTCAGTACCCTCCATTTGGTTTCAAATACTTTTCAGAGCAAGGCGGTGTGAAAAGTCCCTTCAGAGGTTGAAGCGTGATTTTGTTCCTCCTGGTCAATCGTTTGCCATGAAGACTCTCCAGGCATTTATCAACTCCCTGAACCCTGCACACATCGGGCTCTAATGAATCAGGTCTCACAGAAGGTGCTCAGAGGCCGTCAGCCTGTGCGGAGGGGGCCCTTGTACTAGAGGTACTGGGTTCGAACCCCACCTCCAGACTTCTCTGAGCTCACAGGAAGCCTTGCCTTCCTCACACAATACAATACACGCAAAAACACCTGATTTGTTTTTGTAGCAGAGGAGTGAGAAGGCAAATCACCACTGCTTCCCGTACAAATTGGACAAAGAGAGAACAGAACGCCTTCTTCAACCATGAAGCCGAGTTTCCCTTGGGCAAAATTCTAGTAGACGTGGCTTTCCTTTTATTATACCTTCTTATATAACCATGAGAATCTTGGCTCTTGTTGCTGTGTTGGGGTTAATTAGAAAATGAGAACAGGTGGCTGGAAATAGAAAAGGAAGTGAAGAACAAAATCAGATGTTTTATGTCTTTTTTTCTCTCCAGTGATATTTCAGAAGGAAGAAGAAGCTGAAGGAAAATAAACCCAGACGGTAGGAACCGTTGTTAGACCCACGTGACGGGCGCTCATTTCGCGTCTCGCCCTGGGTCGCAGGGAGCTTTGGCTGTCAGCCTCAAACCTCCAAGTCAGAGCACAGCAAATGCACTGAGCATCTGGTCTGAGAATCAGATTCGGAGAAAAGAAGGGAGGGAGGGAGGGATGAAGAAAGAGAGAAACAGTTTCTCTGAGGATGCAAATTAGCTACCCCAAAATAAAATTAAATCACATGCGTCTGATTGAAACTGTAGATAGTAAAAAAAAAGCTTCCAGCAAAGCAAACTATGGAAAATAGAAATTAACTACATAAGACACATTGTAACTAGTTTAAGACTCAAGACTTCACATTTACATATTATTTAAAGTGCTGCCATTTCTGTTTTAATGAGTGAAAATAACATATTTGCATAGGTTTGCACAGAGATCACAACAGAAATGCTTTCTGAGGTGTATTCCATATATATGAGGATTGAAAGTGTTATAATAAATATTCCGATGCCATCAATAGTTGAATGTGATATGTGTTTGCATCGTGGTATATGGCAAATAAGGCTGAAGGGATTCTTTCAAATTTTGCCGTAAGTTCCAAATTCCCATTTTGTACAGATTTCTCTTTAAAGACCTAAAATCAGCACGACTAGGGGCATAAAGAGCAAAAGGGTCGCCCAGTCATGGCACAAGCAGCAGAAAACAGTGAACACACAGAAAAGTGATACAGAGGATGATCCTTCACTGAAAAGGTGAGATCGAAGTGACGGGCCCCAGGCAGGTCACTGACCCTCAGGTGGGCTGGTGGTTCCCGAAACCCGGCATCACCAGAGCCACATAGTTAGAGTCATGTCACAGGGAAGACGGTGGGGGACGGGCTCAGAAGTTTACGTATTTAGTCACCACGGCAGGTAATTTTGATGCAGTTTCAGGTGTTATTTAATGCTCACCTTCAGTCTATACTCATGGAGCATGAGGAAATTCAGTGGGCAAGTGAGCATTTCACTGTTTACTTAATTAATGGGGACAACCAAACCGATAATCAAAGCCCCCAAGTGCGAGGGGTGTCTTTTCCATTTACTGAATTAGCTGAGTGCCAGATCCCACGGCACTCTGGGAACTAATCAGACATTCATCTTCGACAAGGTTTGACCCATTAATTTCAAAATTCTAACTGTTGCTACATCTATGCTCCTCTCTTGGTCTCCAACCAGGGTTATGGAGATTAGTATTACTTCCAGGGTTTTCCTCTTTAATTATAGTTAAATTTGTCAAAGCTCTCAGGTTCATGGACAATGTCAGAAAACAACTTTTTTTTGAGGGAAATGGAGCTGCTTCTTTAATCATTTTTGGATCATTGAGAGATGGAAATAAATCAAGGAGAAAACCCTCAACGCCTGCTTTGTTTCGAGGCCAAAGGCATTATTGACCAGAAACACTCTCAAGTTAGAAGCTCTTATCTATGGAAAAATTCCTTCTCATATACACGGTTTAAATGCTTTGTATGTTAAAGTCATGTTGTCTTCTTGGCAGCCTTCAAGCTATTTATTTCAATACTTGATTGGAGTTAATAGATATGAATTAAAATGGATTCTAAGAAGTAATAAAATTAGAAGACATACTTCCAAATCTCTGAAGCTTTAACAGGTAGAATATTTGCAAATGATAAAAAAAATGCTGGCAGAAAATGTTATCAATATGTGTGTTCAGGCTGAACAACATGACTCGGTATCTTTTGGATCCATCTGGTATACTTAGTGAATCACATAATATACCAGGCAGTTTATTTTAAAATCTAATAGTACAACAATTAGGCCTTTTTAGAAAACTGTGAAAAGGGTGGAGGTTGTAATTCTATCAAATGAACAGAAAAGATGATACACATTTGAATATATATCATAGGCAGATATTACACCTGTATTTGGAATATATTCTCTGTGTGCAGAAAATCTAGAGCAAGATAAAAAAAAAAAGGATGGTTGAAAAAAAAACCCAACTCATATTTGAATTTAAAATGCACATGGAGGACTTCCCTGGTGGTGCAGTGGTTAAGAATCTGCCTGCCGATGCAGGGGACACGGGTTTGAGCCCTCATCCAGGAAGATCCCACATGCCGTGGGGCAACTAAGCCCGTGCGCCACAACTACTGAGGCTGCGCTCTAGAGCCCGCGAGCCACAACTACTGAAGCCTGCGCGCCTAGAGCCCGTGCTCCGCAATGAGAGAAGCCACCGCAAAGAGAAGCCCGCGCACCGCAGCGAAGAGTAGCCCCATTCGCTGCAACTAGAGAAAGCCCCGGCACAGCAACGAAGACCCAACGCAGCCAAAAATAAATAAATTTATTAATAAATAAATAAAATGCACATGGAAATGATGTTATGTAAAAAACCATGTTAACCCAGGGGGAGGGAAAAATTAATCCTAGCAAGATGACAAAAAGATAACAAATATACCCTATTAGTGCCTACTCTTATCACAAAGTTCATTTTCCTACACAGGCTAGAATTCTGTGAAGTTGAGGAGCAATCAGTTCACTGCTTGTGGCTTGAGGTAGGGTTAGCACAATTGAGAGGCACTGGTGGATTGCAGATATATGACAATTTTGTATTTATTTTACTAAATGAGTTCTTCATTCACTCAAAAGAAAATTAACTCTGGAAAAGCAAGTGAAAAATGTGTATCTAATTTCTACTTCATTATCTCTAATCCAGTGAACTCAACTGTTTTGCATAGAGCTAAAACGGTCAAGGTCATACAATCTGGGATGAGCCAGGCGGCTCCAGTCCTTTCCATAAATAGGGATCGGAGCTCTCAACATGTAAGCTTGCTTCAGTGTATCCTCAATGGTTACAGGGGAAAAAGGTGGTTGAAGGTGAGTAGCTTAACAAAAATTTTATCACAACATTTGAAAACAACTGTAGCACCTGCCTTACAAGTAATACATAGGACATTAGCGTCATCCTTTATACATAAATTTATATCATGTAACATAAAAATGAATTGGTGCAATAATGCATTCCCAGTGACAATGCATGAGGGAAATTACCATATCACTGGTCTTTATGAATGGATATTAAAATTGGGAGTAGAAACCATTACCTTTTATTCCATTATGTCTAAAAACAAAATGTATAAGTAACGTTGTCCTCAATGATTTGAATTAATTTCCACCTTTCCAGCCCATTAACTGAATACTTCTCAACTCATTATTTCAGTTCCTGCTGTAGACAGCTGGCGTCTCTCTTATGTGTACTCTAGTCTACCAGCCAGATAGGCTGCAGAGCATGAAAACTCACTGAGGAAATATGGATCAGTGCCAGTCCCCATGAAAAAGGAAAGATGAACCCAGCAAAACATTCTATTGAAATGTTTCAACGTCTGTCTGCTGCTTGTCAAGGGGAGATGTCATCTACGACTTTAACTGGTGCCAAAGAAAAGCAAATAAAATGGTCCATCAGCTACTGGCTCCATCCCATGCTCACCTGGTAACTGGAGAGTGGCGAGGTCTGCAGGGCACATACCTGCCAACACCCCAAGGGTGGTATGAGTGAAGGGCAAGAAATAACAGCAGTAACGACAAAGCACTTCACTTCCTGTGCTCTGTCTGCTCTCTGTAATTACAGTATGACCTTTAACCCCTCAGAGCAGCAGGAACACAGGGACACTCTGGGGTCACGCCCAGTTTTCAAATAAAGTAGAGATGAGAGTTTTCCAAGATGGGATGCTAAGGGTTCTATCTGGGCACTTGTTCTGTCTTCAATCCCTGTCCTTAAATCAGGTACCAGGGAGCTTCACCCACACATCCAACATGGCCTAAGTGGAATCCTCAGCGGATAAGCTAAGAACATCTATAAACTTATCTCTCGGAGTACAAGAAAAGTGCACTACGGTGTGAGCAGACATAGGCTGCATGTCTCACCTCACCTCTTTCTAAGGCTGGCACTGCTAACCCTCCTGTCACTTGTTAAAAGTGAGCTTGGCTACATCCCCAGTCTCCAACCAGTGCTCCAGACAGCCTTTGCCAGTTGATTCTCAGAGAAAGCAGTTTGCATTTCCTACATGGCAGAACCCACACTTTTTTTTTTTTTTTTTGGCCACGTTGGGTCTTCCTTGCTACGTGCAGGCTTTCTCTAGTTGCAGCGAGCAGGGGCTACTCTTCGTTGCAGTGCGTGGGGTTCTCATTGTGGTGGCTTCACTTGTTGGAGCACGGGCTCTAGGCGCCCGGGGTTCAGTAGTTGCGGCACGTGAGCTCAGTAGTTGTGACTTGCAGGCTCAGTAGTTGTGGCTCACAGGCTTAGCTACTCTGCGGCATATGGGATCTTCCTGGACCAGGGATCGAACCCGTGTCCCCTGCATTGGCAGGTGGATTCTTAACCACTGCACCACCATGGAAGTTCCCACAGTGGGCTTTGATAAAGGTCTGATTTGCAGCCAGCTTCACCCCTAAGTTACTAAGCAACTTGACAATTCATTTGACCTGTCTGGTTCAAGGTTCCTTTTCTAAAAATCCTCTGATATTCAGCGTTCTAAAATGTGCTATGCAATTATTGTGATAAACTATTATTTTCATAGCTTTTAAGCTTGTGATTTTTGGCAAATCAACTAGAATGTACACAGTATACAGAAGGATTATAAGCATCTATTAGTGAGAAGGTTCCCTAAACTAAATAATTACCTAAATTACCTAAAGTGCCCTAACCCCTCCTCAAAACCAAGCCCCCTCAATTATTATATTACTGATTATTGGTAGGAATTAAAATGTTCACATCTTATAGCAATGCATTTGGTTTTTTTTGCCATTTTGCCCCAACAAAATGCTAGAGTTGTCATTTTCCTGAATTAACACATTTGGCTTTCAGGCACTAGTCAGTTGCCAACTTTTCCCTTTTTGTTTTGCTCTAGGGGGCACAAAAACGTCTGTGCTGCGCTTTTTCTCCCTGTCTGTCCTCCCCCACAGCAGGCACAGAGGACCACCGTCCAGGGCTGCTTCCGGAACAAGGCACCATTTTGTGTCCAAAAGCAGAAAATCTGATTCTCACCACAATACTTCCACATGCTCCATGTTATAAGAACCATATTCAAACCACATTCCCATGATAAACACACAGGAAAGACGAAAGCTGTTGATAAATACCAATTCCAGACAGAAAAGTCTGCTCAACACGGATAAAAGGAAGGTCAGAACCCGATTTCATTCTTGGATCCTTGCACAATCAACGCACAAAATGACATTTGAAATTGTTTTCTTAGAAGTTGACAGAGCATGATTTAAGGTTACAAGAATGTTAATCACAGTAAACATCTTCAGTAACTCTAAACCAGAGTTCACTAAAACATGTGAGCATGTTTCCTTTTGAATCAGTCACAGGCACTACTTTTAAGTATGTTTCTGCTCCTAAAGTCACATCTACCATAATATTTTTCACCATCTGCAAAATGTAAGGCGTGACTGGCCTAGGTGACAGTGACTAGCAATTTGCTACACTAACATACATAGATGTGCTAGTTATTAGAGAATGGTCCCCTTGTCTATCATATTAAAAAAGAGAAAAGAATTAAATGACACAGGAAGAACATCACACGTGATTTTCATTCCTGCATACTCAAATGTTTTTAAATTATATAATCATTAAGGTAGTGTGATCTTAGCACCAAAGCAGTCAGATGGATAAATGGAACAGGTTAGAAAGCCTGGTACCTGACATTTGGTAAAGAAGGCAATTCGAATGAACAGAGAAAGACAGTGAGAAAACTGGGTAAATTTTTTTTTTAATTTTTAAATCTCTAACTCCAGATGGAGAAAAAATGGTGACTGTTTTTTAAAATAAAGAACATACACTGGATGCATTAGAATAGATGTATGTGGTTGGAGAGAGAAATGGCACTGAGGATGGAGGATAAAAGGAAAAAAAGAAAATAAAAAACAAGAGCTCTGCATGGACCAATGATGATGGTGTGCCGGAAGACAGAGAGGAAGGGAGAATCAAAAATGTAGAGCGAATATATATTTGATCTTGGGGAGAAAAAGTTCTTCTAAGAATAAAAACAAAGAAAGAAATCACAAAGAAGATTGATAAATCTTACTACGTGACAATATAATCTTCCATATGTCAAGAAAAACACAAACAATTTTCAAAAGCAATAAACTGGGAAAAATGTTGGTTATATATGTGAAAAGCAGTTGGTATCTTAATATGTAAATAGGTCTTGCAAATCGATGACAACCCCAATATAAAACAGAAGTTAATTATAATGAGCAATTTACAAAAGAAAGTCATACTGATCCACTAAGCACAAGCATTAGCCTGTGTACTTTCCCATATATAAAAGTACAAAAAGGACTAAACCCACAAACACAGAAAGAAGAGAAAATGGAACAGAGGGCACCAATGAAGAGAGAGCTTTACAAATTTGTGGACAAAGAAAAGCATATAGGATTGAGTAGACATAGGAAATAGTCAGAAAAAGCCACATCCTAGAATATACTAGAAGAGGACTGTCAAGAAGGTGGGACTCAGTCAGCCCAAGTGAGCAGAGAGACTCTGGGGTCAGAATCCACAGTATTGTGGAGCAGAAGAAGTAGGGTTCAACAAATGTAGAATGTGCAAAAACAACAGCAATATGCATTCATCCTCCTTCTTCAGTCCTATCTTCATCCAGAACAAAAACTTGATGGGATGTATCTCTCCCCAGGCAAAAATAAGCCAATAATAATAATAATAAAATGATGGCCGGTCTCTACCTCATGTCCACAAGATGGCTGCAATAGATCCAGGCATCACAACCTCATAAAGCAACATCCAGAGGTGGAAAGTAGACTCCTCCTTCCTTCTGACTATTTCTAAGAGCTAGGAACCTTTTACTAGATGACTTCCTCCCTTTCCACCCCCTCTACACATGTCTCAACCAGCAAGATTTCTTTCTTATCTATTTGGTTATATGGCCACCCTGAACCAATCACTGGCAACAGGAATGGAACCATCATTATAGCCTAGACTAATCAGTGTTTACCTGAACCACATGGGTGAAAGGTAGATACCAGGACAAAATCAGGGCTCACCCAGATGAAGGAGGAGTTGCTATTGTCTAGGCGAGCATCAGTGTCTGCCACATCCATGTTGTTAACTTTGCAGAAATATCAGGCAACGCCATCCCATCAAGAGTTTATAACAACAGACTCTGCAACAGAAGTGATGTTTTACAGGGCAGATTCTCATAAACCATTGCCAAACAGTGGTAATAATAACCATACGACAGCGTTTTGAGTTTTATGACACTGCCCTGGCTCTACCTTAAATATTTTACTTTTCCCTAATCCCCACTGAAAAGTTTTCCCTACAGTCTAGTTGGCATCAGAATACGCGTCACGTTTATTTTCCCACGTGGCCTTCTTTCATACTTTCCCCCACCTGAAGTGCTGGACGCCAATCTTTGTAGTAAATTACTGCTGCCACCGCTGCTGCTGTTTCTAGCTAATCTTTACTAAGCACTTGCTATGCTCCTGGCACAGTGAGCACATTTCATGAATTACCTCCTTTATTCCTCTAATCGCCTACAGGAAGTAGTGCCGTTTCTCCTACCTGCAGGCAGAAAGACAGGACCACATGCTCTGCTCACTGCAGAGGAGACCACCATTTCTGCCCCTGTCCCCCAACCCAATCTGAACATGACTGCCCCTGAATTATGGCTATTGCCAGAATTTCTGTCGCTTTTGCTTTTCCTTAAGCCCTATTATGGAAAAGGGTAACAACGGGTGCTCTTCTGTATCATTTATATCTTGAAATGAACGAACAGTCTGCAAGCACAGTTGGGTGAAGTAAAGGGAGGAGACCAATCTGAAAACTGTTTATTCAGCGGAGCAGAAGGAAACAATAAAGAAATATGACCCACCGCATCATTCTGCCATTGCCCTAATGCAGCCTTTCTTAATAACCAAAACAGCCAAAGTAGCCACCAATGATTGAGCACCTACATGATCTACTACCCACCAAAAAGTGGATGTCATTTCGCCTGTTTTACAGATGAGGAAAGCTGCAGCTCAGAAAGGTTAAGTACCTTTCTGAAGGTAGCTCAGCCAGGAGGCTGCAGATCACAGTTCAGATCCAAGCTGCCCAGTTCCAAAACTCACGCCCATTCCTCCTCGGCACCACCCTGTCTCCATGTTTCTATATCTTATGTTGTTTAAAATGCTCCTTTATCCTGAAACCTACTACCAAGTTTTTGTATCTTTGTCTTGGTGTAAACATTTTCCTTATGGTTCCTGCCTCCAAAGCTAGCCTCGCTAAGAAATGTGCCCTTTGGATGACAAGGACCATAAACAGGTGCTCTTCTCTTCACAGGAAACAATTCTTTAAAAAACAAAGAAACAAACAAAAAACAGTGTGGGGTAACTACATAAGGGATCTAAAGGAGGTGTATCTCAGGGATCTTCAGAGAAACAGAGCCAATGGGATAGAGACAGAGCTAGAGACAGAGATTTAAAGGAACTTGCTCACGTGATCGTGAGGGCTGGCAAGTCTCAAATCTTCAGGGCAGGCCAGCAGGGAAGGGTTGATGTTGCAGGCGAGTCTCTGGAGGAGGAATTTCTTCTTCCTCCGGGAGCCTCAGTCTTTTCTCTTAAGGCCTTCCAGGGATGGGATGAGGCCCATTCATGTTTGACAAAAATCTGGGGACCATCGCCTGGCCAAACTGACATGTAGAATTAACTACGGTAGGAAGGCTGGGTGAAATTTACAGCGGGGACAGCAAATGCACAGCATGTCGGCACAGCCAGCACTTCTGCCTGAGCCACCACAGACACCCTTCGTCAGCCAAGGCCGTCTTCCCTGGCGAGGTCTGCACAGCTTAGCTCCAGGAAGCCAGGCTGAACTGGAAGATGAGATGAACCCACTGGCCTTCCCCACACCAGCACCATGACCATGGGTCACATTCCACACGCCCACCACCAACAAACTTGGCAGCTCCAGGCTCCTCTGAGGTCCCTAGAGGGTCTAACAGACAGATTTAGAAAATCCCGATAAACTAAAAGCAAGAAAACACTTTCTCTCAATTAACATATTTCTGAGCAAAAAGATACAACTTTATAATAAACTATACACATAATTTTCTAGGAAAGAAATGAGTCTTCATTAAAACATGTTTATATTAACTATCTACCATTACAGGCAATGCCCAGCCAGTATAGTTACTCTTCACCTGCAGCCCCTCAATCCCATACCGGCCTGAAGTTTTAATAACTGTAACCAATGAAAATTTTACATTGGGAAAGTGTTATATCTGCCTTTGGGAGTCAGCAGACAGAGGCAGCTGAGAGTTCCTGTAGACCCTTTTTTGCCCAGGGTTCTAGAAGGACAACTCAATCAGCACGAGCTTGGCCAAGGCCAATGTAAATGTGCTTTTTCTAGGGAGAGTGCTGGTCAAGCTATGCCAACATGATGATGATCACAGAGGCGTTATTAAGAAGACAAAGTTTATCTGCAAAGAACTGGTCCAAGGTAGCAAGACTCCCATAGTCCCAAGTCAGCATCTCAGCCTATGGGAGTGGACTCGGGCTGGGGCTTGCTGGGCCCTGGGGTGGCAGGGGAAGGTTTCTGAAATGAACAAGGGCCAGGCAGAGGAAAAAGGCCTGCCACACATCCCAGCCCCCTCCCGCCACCTGAAGTCCTGGACTGTGCCATGTATACCTCCTGTCCACCCACTTCATCAGGTACAATCTCCTCATACAATTATATTTGTATATAAGACTGACACACCTTCACACATTTGGCATAGTCAAAAATATTCTGATTTTTAACAAAAATACTGCCTTGTATGCATTATGTGGCAAAATATGTGGTATTAGCAATTTTGGCAGAATTTCACCTGATCCTATCAACCACAAAATAAAGGCAAAAAAACCAACTTTGCAACTGAACACAAATACACTACAAGTTAGAGAAAAGGCCTATTCCTTTTATAATCAGGTCTATCTTTGATTCCAAGGATCTCTGAAGACAGCGTATTTATTACTTTAGTAATTATTTAGAGGTCTATTTCCATGACTGCCAGCTCTGTAAGTTTCCATTGTCTGACCTTAAACAATAAGCACTCACAACTTTGGGCTCATGACCACAGTTCTTTCACTGGATGGCTGAGCAAGTTAACCCCTGGCCTTCAATTTCCTTATGTTGAAATTAGGGGTTGGACTGGTAACTCCAGAGTTTTCTGTCTCTGCTAACCAAAGAATTTATACAGTCCCCTAATGCATTTTACATGCTCCGTAATAACAATAGCACACGTATTCACTGCTCCATATTTGCTAAATATTTTATTTATGAACTGACTCACAAAAACTGTATCAAGTTAAGTCAAAGGTTGTGTTTTCCCAATAGGAACACAACAACATCTCTTGGTCCCCCACGTTCTTCAGAACCTTGCCATCCCTCATCAAGAGATGGAATCTATTTCGCTTCCCCTTGACTTTGTGTGAGCATTTGGGACTGCCTCAATTAACAGAATATGGTAGAAGGGATGGCTTGACTTCCAAGGATAGGCGATACCGCGTCCACCTGGCGTTTTCCCCCTTGGGGTGCACACTGTGGAACCCAGCCACCATGCTGTAAGGAGACCCAGGCCATGTGGGGAGGCCACGTAGAGGTGTTCCAACCAACAGAATCCAGCTAGGATCTCAGCTGACAGCCAGCATCAACCATCAGTCGTGGAAGAGAACATGGCCTCAGATATTCGTCATCCCAGCTGATGCCAATGGAGCAGAGACAAGCTATTTCTGCCTTCCCCAAAGTGAAGATTCGTGACCCAAATGACTACTGTCCTTTTGTTAAGCCACTGAGTTTTGTGGTGGTTTGTGATGCAGTTAATAGATAACTAGAATAAGGCTGGTAGTATTTTATCCTCATTTTACACATGAGGAAACAAGCAAAAAAAAGACTATGCAAGTTGCCCAATATCATACAGCTTGTAAGCAGAATTTGAACCCAGGCAGGTTGACTCCACAGACTGGGCTCCTAGTATGCTATATATCTGCTTAATAAGTAATTGGTTATAGATAGAATGATGAGTCCCTGATTCACAGCCCTACTTATTCCTTGTGATATTTCACTGACCAAATTATTTAATATATTTTACATAATTTTATACAATTATATGTATTTTCCCCCAAGAAATCATGTTACCAAAGGCTAAGACGATCCATAACAACATTTTAGGGAAGAAAAAAAAGAAAACAACACCCTATATCAGAAAGGGTTTTTCTTGGTCTCTTCTATTTGTACTTCCCAAGAATATAAGAAATAGAATTTTTACTGCCGGGAGAAGCAATTTCTCAAGTGCCTGACTCAATTCATTTATACCAAATCTATAAAACTCCCTCTTTCATATTAAGACTGTGAAGATCAGGTTCCTGCCAATGAAGAAAAGAGTTACAATGGAAGAAAACAGGGGTGAGATCTAGATAACACACTTTTTGTTTGAAAGTTTACAGCATAATCAGATATTTTGAAGAAGGACAAATGATTTGGTGAATAGTCTTATTTAAACATTGAGTTCTAATGCATGAGAAATGTTTCATTTCACAACTGGTTAAAAAGTATTTAATCATTCAAATCCTATAATTTGATATTGTAATATGCAAAATAAAGAGCCTAACAGAACCATCCTAATTACTACTAACCATGAAAATGCTCAGATCCTCTTCCAGGAGAGAACTTGCTTTGACTGACCATACGCTGCTGCATAATACATGTGAATTTCCCTGGGATTCACTGCATATAATTGCTGAAAGCCTTTTGTGAAATTACACACAAAAAAATTTTAAATATCACATCATGGGGCATAGTAGGTGTTTTTTGGTGTGTGTCGTATTTCATTGTGTAGCTTTCTCATCTTCTGTATATTTTTTGTTTTCCAAATCATTGGTTCAAGAAACTGACATTTTCCCCACATCCAAAAAGAAGAACAGCCATCAGTGACATAAAAGCACATCTAAAAGCAGCTGGTGGGCTTCCCTGGTGGTGCAGTGGTTGAGAGTCCGCCTGCCGATGCAGGGGACACGGGTTCGTGCCCCAGTCCGGGAAGATCCCACATGCCGCGGAGCGGCTGGGCCCGTGAGCCATGGCCGCTGAGCCTGCGCTCCGCAACGGGAGAGGCCACAACAGTGAGAGGCCCGCATACACCCCCCCAAAAAAAAAAAAAGCAGCTCACAACTCGACTGTGAGCCAAAACAGAAATGAGGGGCTAACTTTGCTTATATTCTAACTGGAATAAAATCGTGTCCTTTCCTTTGACAGAGAAAACAGTCAAGACACGGAGCAGTTGTTTTTCTAGTCTCTGTGCCTAAGCATGATGACAAGCCCCCTGAGGGCAGGGGTCACGTCTGTTCCACTCGCGCCCAGGTCTGGCACAGAGTGTTTGCCTCATAAATTAATTAACATGAATCAAGCTCTGGGAATTCAGAGGGAAGCTTCAAAGAACCTTCCTGAACGCTGGGAGCACAGAGCCGTCGTTAGGCCCCGGACCACACCGACGGTGGTCAGCGGCAGCAGCAGCAAGTGCCGTGCGAGCACCTGTCCAGCCTGGCCCTTCTTTGCCCTCATCCCCGCCCCTGCCATCTGCTGTGCGTGATTACGGACCTAGAAATGGGATACCAGGCAGAAAAAGGGGGTGGGGGATTGATTCTGGGCTGTCTGGGATCTTCGCTCGCCCACCCCCAGCACACTTCCTGCCACGTGGAGACAACAGTCCGAGAAAGACGCTCTGAGCTCTCACCCTACATCTTCCCCCCTGCCCCGGACCCCTCTCCACCCAGGGTTCGTTCTGCACCTGCTCTCTGCCCCCTGCCCTACGTTCTCTGGCTTTTCTCCCACGAACATTTTTTTTCAACTTTCAGACGTGCAGAGAAGTTGCAATAGTGCTGTGGACTCTGGTACTGGAGACAATCCAGCCTGGCTAGGAACAACCCCGGGAACCATCGCACAAGAAGGGCCAAGCCTCTCAACGTCCTGCCCTGGGGGAGAGGCGGTGCCCAGGAGGGTTCCCTTTCAAGGGGTCACTGCCTACAGGGACCCTGAGGGCCATGTACCACGTCCAGGCGTGGTCAAGGTCCACCTTGGAGAACCTGTCTCTCATCAGCAAATTGACAGCAAAGAGCAGTAAGCACAACTGCCCACTTAGATGAAGCACTAAGGGGCCCGACTACTGCAGCATAAACAGTCCCTCCCCGCAAGGAGCAGAAGGCAGTGGTCTCTGGGAGAGTGACCGTGACATGGAGGAACATGGAGCAGAGCCCACCAGGGGAACAATTCTACAAAGAGAGAACCGGCCCTGCGTGCAGGCCTCTGATGCTCTTCAGAGGCAGAATAGCAACCTTGGCAGCAGTGCCTACGTTGGGGAGGCAGGCATCAGTACCGTACGATGTTTAGCGGCATCCCTAGCCTCTGGACCAGATTCTAGTAGCCAGGGCCGGCTTCACGGGCATGGGACTGGTGCAGGCACATGCAGCCCCACATCTGGAAGCCTCCTGTGCTTGATCCAATGCTCTGCTGTCACCACCTTGAAATTCTTAATGATCTTATCTTTGAACTTGAGTTTTGGGATGGTGGAACAGAGAGATATCCATGCAGTATGTCATTCCCTGCCACCCCGTACGCATATAAATATAGCTTTAGTGATGCCCCATGAGCACAGTGGATCATGATGTGTGAGTCCAGTGAGGCTCAAAGCCTCCATGCGAGTATGAGGTAAGTGTGTTATGTCTACAACTGGGGGAGGGGTTGGGGGTGGCGGCACTTGCTGTTAGAGCCACAGCTTGCTTAGAACACGGGAAGAAGGCTATAGCAGTCTAGGAAACATGCACGACCAATGGACCCCATCATATTCTTTCTTGTTCTTACTGCTCCCCTGTATTAGCCAACAACCTAAGCTGAAAACAGTGACATAGAAGGAAAGGGAAAGATGGGGTGATCCTTAGTTCCTTTTTTTCAGTCCTTCCTGAGTCATCAGTGAGCCTAAGGTCACATGTTGGTAGAACATGTGCGTTCAGGAAGTGAAATAAAGACAGTTCAGTACGTTTTGTGCAACGTTTCCACTGTTCTGGTCAGAAGTATACATGCATGTTCAAGCTACAAAATTCAAACTGTAATTTCATTACAAATAATCATTTTGAACAATAAATATATATAATCACCTCTTGTAGTAGTATTACAAAAAAACTCAGGCAATTCAAGCCCAGGGTCACCAAAACCAAGTAGGACACTTAGCATATTAAATAGCATTAAATATTTATTTTCAGACTCATGTATTGTACGTAATACTCTATAAAAAATAAACATACTCTTCCTATTTTATGATATGTAAATTGATTCTAAGTTAAATTACATAACAAAAATGTCTTAAGCCTAAGGGAAAACTGATTTGATGATATACTTATCTTGATTCTTTTCTTCTGTGTTTGAAATCTGCAGTGTTATGCCCTTCTGAAATATGGAACCAAGAAAACTGTCCCTATTTCTCCATTTGACCCAGACTATTGTAGGAACACCAAAAGCTACTTAGAACATCACTGTAGAGCATATAGAATTGACACTGCCGGGTGGAATTCCTGGTATATTCCAGGCGTTCTGCCTTATTCCTTCTTCAACTGTGACACCACACCCATCTAAGAGTCATGCCTGCAGGCAAACCACAGGGCAAGAAGGTTATATCCCATGGTCTCAGTGCAAGTCCCTGGTTGAAATCCCTCTAGAACTGTATGCTCCTGCATTGGAGGACTGGGCTACCTTGGCTTTGACCCCTAGCCTTACCAAGGTGGCACACATCTGCCTAGATCCTCCTGCTAATTGTCATGATAATCCTGCTTGTCTAGCTGCCATGGTCATTGAGTGACTGTCATCTCCTCACGAACAAGTGGGACAAGACCACTCCCAGTATCTAAAGAGTGACAATCCTACAGCCCTGCTAATAACCAGAAGAGGTATCTTCCTTCAACCAGAGCAGGGCCTGGCTGGAAAGACCCCATGTGGGCAGAAGAGTTAGAAACTTCTCTCGCTTTTTACTCTAATGGGATGACTATGAGGTGAAAAGAAGGATGACCATCGACTCATTCGTTCATGCATTTATCCGGCACATACCAAGTGCTTGTACGTGCCCGGTTCTGAGAAGAGAAGACACAGGAGGGGTAGGAGTGAAGAACCAGGCGAGCTGCCTGCCTGGTGCGCTTGCCCTTTGAAGTGAGATCAGTGGTTCTCAGCCCAAATGCAGTCAACCACCTGGACAGCCTTTAATGAGCACTTACACTTACGGCACACCACTAGAGATTTTTATTTTACGAGCCTGGGTTGGACCCAGAGCACTGACACATTTTAAAAGCTTCCAGTGTGTAGCCAGCATTGAGAATCCCTGAGCTACAGCACAGATAGTTACAGGTGGGCTGGAACCCCACTGGGACCAAGAAGTAAAATACCTGTGATCACATCAAAATCCCAACCCTTTTAATGTACTGTATGCTGATTTCCTTTGGGGTTTCCCTTGATGTTTAATAAAAGTCCCCCTGGCTCTGCTTGGAGAAACAGAAAAAGACCCATCTACCCAGGCTGGAGGCAAGTCTTTAAGGGGAACATAGCACATCTTAGTCCTGTCCTGGTGGTGGCAGTGGTTAAAGGGAGATGACCTCAAGCAGAGTCAGGCCCAGATCAAACACATCTGTTCGCCTTAGAGAGTTTCCTTTTAGGTCTTTAATATATTTCTGCCTTGAGGACATCTTTACTGTCATTTAGAGGTTATAAAGACCATTTCTTTAAAAGGTACATTCATGTGCCTAAAAGCAAAGACAAAGGGGGCTCTGCTTCTCCCTTGGTGGTCCCTGTCTCCCCAGCCCACACTCCAGCACTCACACACGCAGGGTCCTCACGCACGGTGCAGTGGCACTAAGGGATGGTCGATAGAAGAGGGTTTCTCTGGAGTAAGGCTTTCCTATTCCCCAGGGCAGGCTTCCCAGGAGGAATCAGACCCAGGGAAAGACAGTCACTTCCTCCCCAGCAGAATCGACCCACCCCTCCTCTTCATGCCCCTTTACTCTCTGCCCTTCAATCACAGAATTCTAACCCTTTAGTGTACTTCTGGATATCAAAGTCCCAGTGTCCACGCCCAGCAGAGTGTCTGGCTCAGAGAAGATAGGCAGTGAATGAATAAATAGATGAAATTATCTAAAGTGTGTGTCCCCCACCTCCACCCACCTATCCATGGCCTTCCCTGACATCCCCAGCTCCATCCTCACCAAGGACACTATTGTTCTTTCCCCAGGTCAGGTTGCAAGTGGCTCTAAGGGCTCTGCTCTGCTCCAAGGAATCGGAGGAGGAGTGATCATACCTACTCTTCTTCCTGAGTCCCATTCTGATGGCTAAGAGCTCCACCCTACTAGCAATGCCCCAAAGGCACAAGAAAGAATGGCAAGATAAGGGAAACTTTAAATGTTGTCCTTCTTGACCTAAGTTATTTTTAGAGCAAAACAACTATCATGTATGGATTTGTACAGCATGGCCTGATTGGTGGTGAAGTAATTTATTCTGAAGCATGAGTCAGATTGCAATTAAGGCTATAGGGAACTTCATTCCAAATTCCCTGGCTAGGGGTGATCAAAATCTCATCTACAGTACTGCAATAAAGATAGAATTTCACTTTTTATTCCTGCAAAAATGTAAAATTTAAATGGAAAGGCAAAAAAAGCAAAAAAAAAAAAAACCACACACACACACACACACACACAGAATGTTAGAAATAAATTCCATGGAAAAAAAAATGAACGACTTCTGTCAGACAACACAGATGTGTATTCTATGGAGGCCTCCTGTCTAAATACCAAAAAGACCCATTATATGTGGTTTATGAGATGTGTTCAGAACAGAGACTTTACATTCGCAATCTGAAAATATTTCTTGAGTACCATAAGCTCTATTTCTCTCATTTGGAAAAAAAACAAACAAAAAAAACACGATATTTTAAAGGGAAAGGAGAAGGCATTTCATTTTTGTCTACTAATTTCAGCAAGTAGATCCTCTGTGACTATTTGGAACATGAAATAGCATTTTAGCCACAAATTAAAGAAAGGCAGTTCTAGGTTGGCATTTCTTTGTGCCTTGCTTTAAAAAATAATGCATGTGACACACCCAGCACATAGTAGGTCTTCTACAAATGTAGCTCCCTTGCCTCTTCTTGCATTCATCTTCTCTGCCCAATAAACATCTGTGCTGAGAACTAAGATGCTAAACCTCTAAGATGCTGAGGAGGACTATTTAGAAAATATTTTGGAAAGAGGGGCAGGAAGCACATCACTTACCCAAAGTCACACAGCAAGTCAGGGAAACTTTTGAAGAAAAATTCCAACCTCTCTGGTAATCTCTGGATCATGACTGTGAGGTTGTCTCAACAAAGTTAATGGCTTTCTTCCCAATGAGATTTATGTAGGACCAAAGATAATGTTCAAAGAATAATATCTAAGAGTGTGTGTGGCCATGACATACGATCACGAAATGGGAACTTAAGGCTCCAGGAAAAAAAAAAAAAAGGGCATAGAGAATGTGAAACAATATCTCAAATCCCAAAATACTAATTTACCCTAACTACGTAGTTAAATATTAAAAATATACTGCATTATACCTTTACCAGAAAATCATCATTCAGCTTTTAAATTTAGAGAAGATCAGAATGATTCAGATCAGCAAGACCGCCATCTGCTTTCAAGCACGCAGCTGCAAGCCTTTAAACAGCAACTTTCTGTGATTCATAACTTATTCATCCCAGGATGCACTCCGACACCTGCTTTATCATCATTTCACCTTGTCAGAGCATTTTACTTTAAAGTTTTGTAACCTCTACCCAGGTGACACAGTGAACCAGTAAGCCAGTCTTCTTCTATGGAAAGAATCAACTGTATAGTTCCCTAAGACTGATGGTCCAATCTTGAAATCATATACATGCATATATATATATAATACACATTCTTAGTCATTGCCTTTTAAAACAATAATGTCAGTAGTCGCTACCATTTAGCACCCCGTAGTCCAGGCACTTCATCTTTATCATCACCACCCTGGAAAACAGATATTCTGATCTTCATTTAACAAATGAGCAAATCAGCAAGATGGGATGACTTAGCCAATGCCACAGTGTGGACATGGCAGAGGTGAGCTATTTGCACCCAGGCCTATCTGTCCCCAAACCCAAGCTTCTGCAGCAACCAACTATGCCTCATATTTGAATTGCCGTCAAATAACTGAAATATTCTCATCAGTTGTATAGAGGAGGAGAGACTATACTTAACCCAATACCATTTATTCTCGACCCAAGAAATGTCTTGCATGTGGCACTTAGTTAATATAAATGCTTTAGAAATTATAAAGCACTGTGTAAATCTGTTAGAGCTTTTTATTTTCCCTTCTATTTTGGCAGTTCTGGCTGTCCACTGTTTCACCCTCCATCACTGGCAGTGGCAAGGAGAAGATGAAGAATCCAGGAAGTGTGAAAGGACAGAGCCCATTTCAAGGTGGTTGAGAGAGTAACTCGTGTTCTCTAACTTGGAAGAAGAGATGCTCAATATACAGAGATTCTCCCCAAAGGAGACCAGTTTTACCTCTTTTTCTTTGTCTCTAATTCTAGCGTGCAAATTGTCTGCTACTTGCTATGTATTTAAAACTACGTTGTGTATAGAAAATAAGTGCACCCAATGTCAAATCTTGGTTCTGAAACATTAAATTGATCAGGCATTCTGAACCTTTCTTTTATCATCTATAAAAATGGGAACAATGACAACTCTGCTCTACGTCTTTTTTTAAAATGATATGTAGAAGACAACTGAATGGCATGAAAAGATAATGGTACGTCCTGTAAACAATCATGTCCAAAATTACAGCCATGTCAGGATAATCTTTTTGTTTAAGAAAGTGAAAGATGTAATTATAGAGACAAAGTCTGAGAAGTTGTATATAAAAAAATTAACAGTTGTTGCTGCTGGATAATATTGTGATTTTTATTTTCTTCTTGATTATCTATGCTTATTAAAATTTCTAGAACTATAACAACAAAAATTTTCAAATGATGAAATATTGTTTAACTTTAAATGATAATGGGGAATTAGAAAATGCAGTAATGGGCTTCCCTGGTGGCGAGTGGTTGAGAATCTGCCTGCCAATGCAGGGGACACGGGTTCGAGCCCTGGTCTGGGAAGAGCCCACATGCCGCGGAGCAACTGGGCCCGTGAGCCATGGCCGCTGAGCCTGCGTGTCCGGAGCCTGTGCTCCGCAACAAGAGAGGCCGCAACAGTGAGAGGCCCGCGTACCACGATAAAGAGTGGCCCCCACCTGCCACAACTAGAGAAAGCCCTCGCACAGAAACGAAGACCCAACACAGCCATAAATAAATAAATAAATAAATTTTTTTAAAAAGAAAATGCAGTAATTATAGAAGAAAGACATCTAGGCAGTCAGTAGCTAACTTACCACCTTTAAAACTCTATGCATTTGATTAAAAAGAAGACCCAACAATATGCTATCTACAAGAAACCTACACTGAATATAATGATAAAGATATTAAATGTAAAAGAATGGAAAACGATACACAGTCAATTCTCATTTAGAGTAGTTATATTATAAAGTCACTGGAAACAGTGAATTAGCAAATATGGAACCACTGCTCCCAAGGGAAATACAAGGGTTAGGTTCCTACAAGCCTCTGGTCACAACATTTTTGCCAACCGATCAATACATAACTTTGTTGTATGTCTGCTTCAGTTTAAAGACATCTTATTTATTTGTTTGTTCATTTGTTTGTTTTATTTTTTGGCCGCGCCATGCAGGATGTGGGATCTTAGTTCCCCGATCAGGGATCAAACCCATAGCCCCTGCAGTGGAAGCGCAGAGTCTTAACCACTGGACTGCCAGGGAAGTCCTAAAGACACCTTATTTAATACATGATGCTGATTTCTTAACATCGACCTCACAGCCAACAGCACTATAACTGATGCCTGAATGGAGCTTATCTAATAATCTCCTCCTCCATATGGCACATCACAACTTTCCTGCACTTAGGACATTAGACGACACCTCAGCACCACACCTGAAGGCCACATTAAACAATGAAATCACCAAGAAAAACACAAATGTGTAAAAAACTAAACAGACCACAAAAAGCACATTTGTTTACAGTATGAGAGCTGAAACCAAAAGGTAAAACATTGCCTTGTTCAACCTCAGCTGGGAACATGTATATCAAGCAACTCAAATTTTTTGCCATTCTATACATGTGCTTGAATGACAGAGAAAGCACTGCAAATATTGATTTCCATTGATCTATTTCACTAATAAATTTTAGTGAGTAGGAAAACTTACGAACATGGAATCCATGAATGATGAGAATCAACTGTACCATGCAAACACTGCTCAAAGGAAAGGTGATATGACTAGGTTATTATCAGCCAAAATAGACTTCAGAGCAAGAAAAATTACCAGAGATAAAGATACAACAATCTTAAATGTATATGCACCTAATAAAAGAGCAGCAAAATCATGAAGAAAAGGTGATAAACCAAAGGGGAAACGAAAAAATCGAGTTTTTGCTAGAGGCTTCAGCACTCCTCTCCTAGTAATCAATAGACCAAGTAGACTGAATATCAGCTAGAATATAGAAGAATGAACAACATCATCAACCAACTGTAACAAAATGACATTTATAAAGCACTTCACCTGAAAAGAGCAGATACACATTCTTTTCAAGGGCACGTGAGCCATTCACCAAGATAGACCATACTCTGTCTCAAAAACAAACCTTACCTAATTTAAAACAACTGAAACCATAGAAAGCTTATTTTTCTGACCATAATGAAATTAAACTGGAAATGAATAACAGAAAGATATGTAGGGAATCTTCAAATAACTGGAAACTAAACAACATACTTCTAAGTAATTCATGGGACAAAGAGGAGGTATTGAGGAAAATTAGAAAATATTTTGAACTGAATGAAAATACAACATTAAAATTTATAAGATATTCTAAAGCAATGCCTAGATGGTAATCTATAGCATTAGATGCTTATATTAGAAAAAAAAAAAAAGAAAGAAAAATCCCAAATAAACAATGTGTCATCTTAAATCTGGAAAAAGAGAGGCAAAGTTAAAGCAAGTAGAAAGAAAGGAATGATAAAGAGCAGAAACCAATGACATTGAAAATAGGAAAAACAATAAGGAAAATTCATGAAACAAAAAGATGTTTCTTTGAAAAGATTTTTAAAAATTAACAAACAAACCTGTAGCCAAAATGTCAAACAAAAATAAAAACATAAATTTCCAGTATCAGGAACAAAAGGGAGCGATCACTACAGACTCCACATAGATTAAGCAGATAATAAGAGAATATTACAAAGAAATTTATTCATATAAATTCAACAAATTAAATGAAATGGACTAATTCCTTTATTTTTTAATAGATCTTTATTGGAGTATATAATTGCTTCACAATACCATGTTAGTTTCTGTTGCACAAAGCGAATCAGCCATATGCATACACATGTCCCCATATCCCTTCCCTCTTGAGCCTCCCTGCCACCCTCCCTACCCCACCCCTCTAGGTCATGGCAAAGCACCGAGCCGATCTCCCTGTGCTATGCTGCTGCTTCCCACCAGCCAACTATTTTACATTCAGTAGTGTACATATGTCGATGCTACTCTCACTTCACCCCAGCTTCGCCCTCCCACCGCATGTCATCAAGGCCATTCTCTATGTCTACCTCTTTATTCCTGCCCTGCAACTAGGTTCATCAGTACCTTTTTTTTTTTAGATTCCATATATATGCATTAGCATACGGTATTTGTTTTTCTCTTTCTGACTTACTTCACTCTGTATGACAGACTCTAGGTCCATCCACCTCACTACAAATAACTCAATTTTGTTACTTTTTATGGCTGAGTAATATTCCATTTTATGTATGTTCCATATCTTCTTTAACCATTCACCTGTCGATGGACTTTTAGGTTGCTTCCATGTCCTGGCTATTGCAAACAGTGCTGCAATGAACACTGTGGTGCATGTCTCTTTTTGAATTATGGTTTTCTCAGGGTATATGCCCATCAGTGGGACTGTTGGGTCATATGGTAGTTCTACTTTTAGTTTTTTAAGGAACCTCCATACTGTTTTCCATAGTGGTTGTATCAATTTACATTCCCACCAACAGTGTAGGAGAGTTACCTATTCACCACACCCTTACCAGCAATTATTGTTTGTAGATTTTTTGATGATGGCCATTTTGACTGGTGTGAGGTGATACCTCATTGTAGTTTTGATTTGCATTTCTCTAATAATTAGTGATGTTGAGCATTGTTTCACATGCCTCTTGGCAATCTGTATGTCTTCCTTTGTGAAATGTCTATTTAGGTCTTCCTCCCATTTTTTAACTGGATTGTTTTTTTTGATATTGATCTGCATGGCTGCTTGTATATTTTGGAGATTAATCCTTTGTCTGTTGTTTCATTTGCAAATATTTTCTCCCATTCTGAGGGTTGTCTTTTTGTCTTGTTCATGGTTTCCTTTGCTGTGCAAAAGCTTTTAAGTTTAATTAAGTCCCATTTGTTTATTTTTGTTTTATGAAATGGACTAATTCTGTTAAAAACTACCAAAACTCAGCCAAGATAAACAGAATGGTCCTATATCTATTTAAGAAATTTAATTCATGGTTAAAGAGCTCCCTACAAAGAAAACTCTAGGCCCACATGGTTTCACTGATGAATTCTACCAAACATTTAAAGAAGAAATTATACTATACCATCTCTTCCAGAAAACTGCAGAGGAGAGACCATTTCCCATATCATTTATGAGGAGAGCATTATACTGATACCAAAACCACACAAAAATAGTGCATGAAAAGAAAACTGTAAACCAGTATTCCTCATGAACATTGACAAGAAGTCCTCAACAAAATATTAATGAACCGAATAAATATATCATGACCAAGTGAGTTTTATCTCAGGAATGTAAGACTGGTTCACTATTTGAAAATCAATGTAATCCACCATATTAACAGTCTAAAAAAGAAAATCCACTTGGTCATATCATCACAAGCAGAAAAAAACACTTAACAACGTTCAACATCTATTGATGATAAAAACTTGCAGCAAACTAGGAATAGAAAGGAACTTCCTCAATCTAAAAGAGTAGCCACAGAAAATCCTACAGCTAACATCATACTTACTGGTAAAAGACTGCATGCTTTCCTCTAAGATTGTAAACAAGGCAAGAATGTCCACTCTCACTACTCCTATTTAACATTGTACTAGAAGTCCTTGCCAGTGCAAAAAGGCATAAAACTGGGAGGAAAAAAAAAGGAATAAAATGGCCTCTATTCACAGGCAACATGATTGCCCACATAAAAATTCCCCCAAAATTTGCAAAATAGCTCCTATACCTAATGAGAGAGGTAGGTAAAATCATAGGAAACAAAGTCAACATGCAAAAATCAATCATATCTCTAAACTGGCAATGAATGTTTAGATACTGAATTTTTTTTAATGTCATTTAAATGCTCCTCCCCCAAAAGAAATACTTAGGTATAAGTCTATCAAAACATATGCAAGATCTGAAAACTACAAAATATTGATGAAAGAAATAAAAGACCTAAATAAATGAAGAGACATATCATGTTCATGGATTGGAGACTCAACATGCTTAGGATATTAATTCTCCACAAACTGATTTATAGATTTCACGAAATTCCAATCAAAATCCCAGCAGATTTTATGTAGATATAGGCAAGCTGATTCTAAAATTTATAGGGAAAAGCAAAAGAACTAACCAAAAAAATTTTGAAACAGAAGAACAAGGACTTCTCTTGTCCTTCCACAAGGACCTTCACTACTTGACTTTAAGACTTGCTGTAAAGCTATAGTAATCAATATGTGTTGTTAGTGGAAGGATAAGATGAATGAAACAGAACAAAGAGTCCAAAAATAGGCCCATATAAATATAGTCAAATAATTTTTTAACAAGTTACAAAGGCAATTCAACAGAGAACAGTGTCTTTCAAAAAAATGGTATTGGAACAATGGGACATTCATATGCAAAAAAAAAAATTTAAACTTCACCTGTAATTCACATCATATCCAAAAATCAACTTATTATGGACTGAATATTTGTTGTCCCTCCAAAATTATCATGTTGAAGCCCCAACCTCCCATGTGATGGTATTAGGAGGTGGGGCTGTTAGGAGACAATTAAGTTTAGATGAAGGGATAAGGGTGGGCATCAAATCCCATGATTCAATCTAAATGGAAAATTATAAAACTTTTAGAAAATCTGCCTGACCTTGGGTTATGAAAAAGTTCTAAGACATCATCAAAAGTAAAATCAACAGAAGAAAAAAATCAATAAATTAGACTGCATCAAAATTTAAAACTTTTGCCCTTAAAAAAGATAAAAGTGTTAAAAGAATGAAGTCAAGACACAAACTAGAAGGAAATATTTGTAAATCACATATTCAACAACAGATGTGTATCCAGAATATATAAAGAACTCTCAAAACTCAATTATAAGAACACAAACACCTCCCCGCAAAATGGGCAAAAGATTTGAACAGACACTTCACCGAAAGGAGATACACATTGAACAGGGACCTACTGGACTTCCCTGGTGGCGCAGTGGGTAAGACTCTGCGCTCCCAATGCAGAGGGCCTGGGTTCAATCCCTGGTCAGGGAACTAGATCCCACATGCATGCCACAATTAAGAGTTCATATTCCACAACTAAGGACCCTGCCTGCCACAACTAAGACCCCTGCTGCAACCAAATAAATAAATATTTTAAAAAAAACCCAAGGGCCTACTGTATAGCATAGGGAACTCTACTCAGTATTCCGCAATAATCTATATGGAAAAAGAATCTGAAAAAGAATGGATATATATATATATGTGTATAACTGAATCACTTTGCTGTATACCTGAAACTAACACAACATTGTAAATCAACTATACCCCAATATAAAATAAAATTAAATTACAAAAAAAAGAAGACACACCTATGGCAAATATTGATAAAATCCTGAAAAAAATTACCAAAATCATTAGCCATTAGGAAAATGCAAAATAAAATGACAATGAATACCATTATATGCCTGTTAGAAAGACAAGGATGCAGACCAACTGGAATTCGCAAACATTGCTGATGGTAACGCAAAATGGTACAACCCTTCTGAAGAACATATACTTACTATAAGATCCAGTAGTCCCAAGCCTAGGTATTTACCCTAGATAAACGAAAACCTATGTTCATACATAACATGTACAGGAATGTTTATCACTTTATTCATAATCACCAAAAACTGAAAATAACCTAAACTTTTGGGAAAAGGTATAAACACCTGTGAGTCCGTTCATACAATGGAATACTACTCAACAGTTAAAAGGAATGAATTCTTGATATAGGCAACAATGTGGATGAATCTCACTGACATTATACCGAGTAAAAGAAGTCAGTCTCAAAAGGTTATATACTGTATGATCCCATTTACATGACATTCTGGAAAAAGCAAATCCGTAAGAGTAGAAAACAAATCAGTGGTCACCAGAGGTTAGGGGTAGGAGGAAAGGTTTGATTACAAAAGGGGTAGCAGGAGAAGATTTTTTGGTACAATGGAACTGTTCTGTGGTCATTATACAACTCTACGCATAAGTTATAACTCAGAGAACTGTACATCCAAAAAAGGTCAATTTAACTGTATATAAATTTTTTTAAATAATAAATTAATTAAAAATTTTAAAAAACCCTTTATGCCAACAGAAGAGAATTTAAGTTGGCAGACTGCAAACCTTACCGTTAAGACAGTCTGCTATATAATTTATTCATTCATGGATCTCTCAAGAATTGGTAAGAGATTTATATAAAGAAAAGCTATAACACCCTTGCAATAATTATTTTCTTAAATACTTTTGATAGCTCTCTCTAGAACTATTTTTGTTAAATGTTTTTCAAACTAATCTTAGAAGTCAAGGGACTGGCTAATGGCTTATAATTATACCATTTTTATTCCCCCCTGAAATCCTTATCAGACCTTGACTAATTCATGTGCAAGAGAAGAGAGATCGCTTTGCTGACAGAACCTCTTACTTGAAGGCAATCCAAACAAAGTCAAGTATACATTAGGTCCATCTACAGAGAGGTGCATTTTAACCCCTGAAGTATATACTAATCACTGGGAGAAAGGGAGGAATTGCCCAGGGATAAGGAAGCTTCTGTCCTCACTTTCCACCTCATACTCTATTCTTTAATAGCTCTTCCTTAATTAAGGGAGGAGGGGTTGCTCATCTGATTGTTCATAGTCTTGAATTCTTTGGGTGAAACCATGGCATTGAAAAGACACTTGAATTTGTGAGCATCTTCTTTCTCATCCTGGAATAGGCCAGGAAATATCCCGACATTCTCCTGTGTGCTTTTTTTCACTTCCAACACCAATGTCCAGTGGTCTTTCTTCTTTCTTCTGCTTTGACTTTATCCACAAATTGGTAAGAATGCCTTGATATTCCCCACAAAACCAACAGTACCATATGGGAAGTCCAGACATTTTCTTCCAGAACCTTTTCCTTTTCTCCCAAGTGGGAGCTTTTGCTATAGTCACAGACTAAGTAACCTGGGTCAGTTTAGTAGCACGCACAGGAGCTAAAATATTTTGCCATGTTGTTTGTGTCACCCTCTTTCCTTTAGCACTGGTGGTATGCATCTAAATCTTCTCAAATTGCTCTATGAAGAAGGATTCTAACCACTGTTTGGGAGTAAGCAAGCAGGAGGAATAGATTAGATATTTAGGAAAAGCAAAGGGCCTGCCTTTGACCCTTTGCCTCAGCCATGGCCCCACCCCCACCCCAGCTTAGTTTAACCTATGTTTAGGGATATATGGTATTTACAGAGAAATTCTGTAATTTTTTATTTCTCATTTAACTGTTATTAATTTTGTGTAATTCCTTTAAAGGGAAGAAGCAATGAGTGATAGCAGCCTTCAGGTAACTGAATTCTCAAATAATTAGTAGCCTTGGCCCTTACCTTTAAGGGGTTTAACATTGGTATGCACAAAACTAAAACCCTCTTAAATTACAAAGCCTATGAATGGTACAAGAAGGGGGAAAAGTGTAGAATTGAATTGTCTACCCTATGTAAACTGAAAAACCACCCAAAGAACCTGCCCCACTTAAGCCCTGCTCCTTATAATCTGTAGATGAATTGAAACAAGAGTGCAAGACTATTTTATACTATATGATGAGAGTGAATCGTAACTAGAGTTATATAAGGTTATTTCTCCTTCATTCCATTATACTTCTGGACTTAAATTTGCTTCATGAATCTCTGTCACTTTTCACCTTGCCTTTACGGTAAGCAAAGAGGCAGCAGAACCATTCAAAGGCAGGACAGTCTATACAGGCAAGGCCGGAACTAGGACTCAGGCTTCTTGTCTCCCTTTGCTAAAATCCAGAAAAGCTACAATGGGTTTTGAAGGGCATAGTACCCACTGACCCAATTTTATGATCAGCTCACTGTTAATCTGTTATTATATTCATCTTGAATTTTCTAACACTTTTTATTAATTTTGGAATAACCATAGCACTTGCCTCTGTTCCCTCCCTTCCTGAGTGTCAGGTTGGCTTGGAGAAAGGGATGGGGGAGTATTTCCCCTCACTTAGTACAAAACATCTGGATCCCCAGATTAAAGAGATTTAGAAGAGCAAGAGTCCTAGAAATGAGGTTGTAATGCTGAAAATCTGGCAGAATTAAAAAGCAATTCATTGTTCTGATCTTCTTTCAGAATAATATCACTACATGAGTTAGAAGACTTATGATCAGTAGATGAGAAGGTAATTGACATAATATTTTTAGCACCCTGTTCTTACTGCCCCAAAATGCTTATGACTTTTCAAGAGAAACTCAAAATTGAAGAAATGACCCAAAAAGTGTTTCCCTGTGAGTTTCTGTACATATGCTATTCAGGTCAATTTGTGCTATCTCTAACAGTTATGAAAAGATAGAACTAATACAAACTTGGGGAAAAATGGAAAAATAAAGCCCTACCCAAATGGTGGGCTCCAGAAATTCCCCACCGCTCGTTACACAATCTTCCACCTATTACCATGCTTTTAGAAAATGCCTAGTTAACATCGCCCAACAATCCTCACTGCACAACGCCAGCCCATCCCCCCCCTCGGAAGTGTAAGAACACTTCCCTTTGGCTATGTCTGACCTTGGACCAAAAAGCAGCTATCCCTGAAACTAAGGTATTTTGTCTGAGGTATAAAAAAGAAAGAGAATCTGAAGTCAGAAAACTCCAGCTGAGGCTGGCAAGACAATCTGGAACCACCACCTCCCTGGGGGTGGTAAACTAGAGATGCTACTGCTTACCTCAGAGGGCAACCTGAAGATCGAATGAGATAACGACCTGAAAATGCTTTTACAAAGTGTTAAGTAGCTTATAAATGCAACAAGGAGCTGCTATTTCCCAACGTCACAGATTCTGGGTTGCTTGAGTGTCCTTCGCTGTACAGAACACCGTCTCCCCTTGAGTTACTTGGGGTGGGCAGAAGGGCTCCTGGGCTTTCCTCTAAGGCATTTCTCTGAGTCACTGCCTGTGGTGAGTGTCAGAACGACAGAAACTCATTCCTGCCTCCTCAGCTAGCCTGCTGATTTGGGGGTGGGTGGGCTTCCTTTTCTCCAGTTTTGCTATGTGAATTTTTTGAAGGCCAGGCTCAATTCTTACCTTTTAAAAATGCATTATACCTCTCCTCCCTAGCCATCTGAGGTCAGTGGCCACAGCAAATGCAAATCAACCTTTTAAGTTAAAGAACCATAACAAAATTAAAGACTTCCAGGCCCCTCTACTCTTTTCCTTACTTTTTCTTTTTTCTTTTTTCCCCCACAACGGTCTTCAATGATAGCAGAGCCTGTCATTTAAGAGAGGGGGAAAAAAGACTGAAGCTCTTCCCTAGAGAGAGCTTTCTACGTTAATAATGACCACGCTTTCCCCGCCACTCCCTAACTCTCCTGACCTCACCCGAAACACACGCTCATGTCCTTGCTGGGGGGCTGGGGAGGCTCACTCAAATACACACACGCATACGCCAGTCCGCCGGTCAACCGCAGGCAAATGACTCTTCGCCAACTTGTAGCCACAGAGAGCAGCAAAGGGACTGAGTCCTTCACCGCCAGCTCCAAAAAGACACTGCAACAGCCAGCGGCGCCGCAGGAGCAGCCTCTGTACTGCAGCCTCCGGCCGCTGGAGTTTCAGATCTAATTCCTTAAGGAGTACTGCTCTTCCGCCCTTCGTCCCACTCCCTGGGCTTCACACACTTCTCTCCCCAGGAGGTCGGGAGGAACGGGGTCACTCGATCACTTCTACAGAGGGGGAAGTGGCACTGAAGAAGGTTCCCACCGAAGTAGCCCGAAACCCACTACTCTTTGCCCCACCTCTCCACCCTCCCGCTCAAGTAGGCGCCTGTGCTGCTGTGAAGGTCCCAGTTCGCAAGGTGCCTGAGTCCGACGGGATACGGCGCAGCAGGCGGCATTAGCAGCGGCGGGGCAGGACGAAGGCTGAGCTTCTTACAGGACAGATGGGGCGGGACTGGGGAGAGGGGCACTCTCCCTCCCGTCCCCCGCTCACAGGCAGTAATAACTCCAAAACGCACGGGTGGGCCGAAGAGAAAAGTCTTTTCTCTCTATCCTCTCCCGTCTCTTCCCTGCTCCCCTTCCGGACACCTGGTGAAAAAGCAAGGTGCTGGTGTACCTGGAGCGAACACCATGATTTCCTCCAGCCGCTGCGCCCCAAGGTAAGGAGAGACAGGCAGACGGACGGACAGACGGAGGGTGAGCGGCAGACCAGGTCTTGGGGTCCGGTGCAGGTGGGCGCGCGGGGCACGCGCCGGCCGCGGGTCGGGACGGTCAGCACGTCGGACAGCTCCACGGCGCGCGATCCCGGGGCCTCAGGTCCCGCCGCAGCGGCGCGCTCAGCCTCCACAATGCACTGCTCTGCCGGCGGCCACCGCGGCGGCGGGAGGAGCAGAGCTGATGCCTGCTCAGTCCGTTCCTCATTCCCGCGCCAGCTCAGCGTACACTGCTGCTTAGGGAGCAAAGCCTTTCTACCGCTTCCACAGAGAAGGACAGACGGAAGAGGAAGAGAGAAAAGGTAATTGCCCGGCTTCCCGGCAGGGGGACAGCTAATTGCTTCTAATTACCTGCTGTCTCACGCCCCCGTGGATATCGGACTGACATTTAGGATGGGTTTGCCCTTTTTTTTTTTTAACATATATTAACTCAAAGAGCTTTACTCTAGAGGCTGACTCTTGAGTTCTCCGAGTTGGGCTAGCTCTGAACCGAGGGGTGGGGCCTCCAAGTTCATCGGTCCTTGAAGTCCAGGGCTGCTCTCTCGCCCCAAGTCCCAACCTTCTACTAACGTCAGAAAGGAAGCTGGAGGGAAGGACAGGCTGACGATGGAGCGCGTGAGGAAGGCGCCGCTATCAGGTCCCGCTCCCAGGCGACTCTGAAAGCTCCCAAGCTTGGAGGCCCCCAAGGTCATCACATTAGGGACAGCAGGGCTGGCCAGCGCAGAGGAAAGACCTTGGTGGGGCGGGTCTCCTCCACCAACAAACACATACCCTGTGAAAGGTAGGGCCAACAGAGTTCCCTTCAAGTGTGAGAACAGCCCTGAGACCCATCCAGAAACATCAATCCTTCCCCTGCCTTCACCCCACTGAAAACCATGCCCCGGTGTACACCCTGTTCTACTCTAAAGATGCTGGGACGTGCCCCCAGGCTCACTTCATGCTTCAAATACACTGCTCATTTTAAAGCATTATCTCGTTCCCCCAAGAAATGCTCATGCAGTGTGGACGGCCCACACTAGATATTGCCCAGATAGAAACAAATCCATCAGGGTTACAACCCCTGAGCTAGGGTGACTTAAGAATACTCTAGCCTCAAATCAAATTGTCAGTGGCTTTGGGTTTTAGCCTCTGTTTTTGCAGCTGAATGGAGTTTTCCAAGAACGAAGGGTGATCCAGGGTCATCTCCAGTGTTTTACAGGGTTTCTTCACTTGCACCTCTCCCTGGAAAATGGAGCTTTTCTGAAAATGCAAGATTTCTTAATAATCTGGTTGGTGGCCACACGTTCTACACTCTTTTGGCAAATATTAAGCATTTTTCAAATAGCCTTATTGGCACTAGTTTTGTTCAAAGGCATCTGATAGACTGCAAATGCAAATCGTTCTACAGCTCTTGAACTACAGTTTGCATGGAGGCATATGGGCAGCCTAAGCATAAAACAATCAGTACTGCTCTTAGCACCTGGCTCAACATGGGCTTGAACAGATGGGGCCTACCTCAGCAGCAACAAGATACAAGTCAGCTGATGGGCAGGATGAAGTGTGTGCATGCCAGGATGCACTCTTCCCACTTCCCTAAGTTACTCCAAAAGCCAGGGACCAATGATGCTTCACTCTGTCTTCTTTGCTTTATCACCAACAGAGGTGCGATGCACTATTTGAAAAAATCTTTTCTTTTTTTCCCAAAAGATATAAATTTCTCAATTTATAAATAAGGCAATTGAGGCAGAGTGAATAGTATTTCGAGGTTTCATAAGTTTTCCCTGCAGAATCAGGAGTCAGAGGATATTCCTGGCCCCCTTACCTGTGACTTTATAGTTCCTCTTTTATTTATTTATTTACTATTTATTTATTTGAATTTTATTTTATTTATTTTTTATACACCAGGTTCTTATTAGTTATCTATTTTATACATGTTAGTGTATACATGTCAATCCCAATCTCCCAATTCATACCACCACCACCACCACCCCCACCACTTTCCCCCCTTGGTGTCCATACGTTTGTTCTCTCCATCTGTCTCTATTTCTGCCTTGTAATCCAGTTCATCTGTACCATTTTTCTAGATTCCACATATATGCGTTAATATATGATATTTGTTTTTCTCTTTCTGACTTACTTCACTCTGCATAACAGTCTCTAGGTCCATCCACGTCTCTACAAATGACCCAATTTCGTTCCTTTTTATGGCTCAGTAATATTCCATTGTATATACGTACCACATCTTTTTTTTTTTTTTTGCGATATGCGGGCCTCTCACTGTTGTGGCCTCTCCCATTGCAGAGCACAGGCTCCAGACGCACAGGCTCAGCGGCCATGGCTCACGGGCCCAGCCACTCTGTGGCATGTGGGATCCTCCCGGACCGGGGCATGAACCCATGTCCCCTGCATCGGCAGGTGGACTCCCAACCACTGTGCCACCAGGGAAGCCCCTGTACCACATCTTCTTTATCCATTCATCTGTCGATGGGCATTCAGGTTGCTTCCATGACCTGGCTATTGTAAATAGTGCTGCAACGAACACTGGGGTGCATGTGTCTTTTTGAATTATGGTTTTCTCTGGGTATATGCCCAGTAGTGGGATTGCTGGGTCGTATGGTAATTCTATTTTTACTTTTTTAAGGAACCTCCATACTGTTCTCCATAGTGGCTGTATCAATTTACATTCCCACCAACAGTGCAAGAGGGTCCCCTTTTCTCCACACCCTCTCCAGCATTTGTTGTTTGTAGATTTTCTGATGATGCCCATTCTAACTGGTGTGAGGTGAAACCTCATTGTAGTTTTGATTTGCATTTCTCTAATAATTAGTGATGTTGAGCAGCTTTTCATGTGCTTCTTGGCCATCGGTATGTCTTCTTTGGAGAAATGTCTATTTAGGTCTGCTGCCCATTTTTTGACTGGGTTGTTTGTTTTTTAAATATTGAGCAGCAGAGCAGTTTATATATTTTGGAGATTAATCCTTTGTCCATTGATTCCTCTGCAAATATTTTCTCCCATTCCGAGGGTTGAAATAATCTTTAAATGATTGAAAGACCTCTTTCTCTAAATACGCTCAAAAGGGGGCTCTCTTTTACAACCTTAATTTTTTAATGAGTTTATTCTCCCAATGCATAAACAATTACTCATTATTAAGTTCAAGAAAAAGCAATATAGTGTAGGAAAAGAAAAAAAGGCTTGGGAATCAGTCAGATCCCAGTAGAACATTTCCAGTGTTTACCAGCTCTGTGACCTTAGGTAAGTTACTTAACTGCATTATCTGCAACAGAAGGATTAGGTATCTTGAAGGTTTGTTGTGAGGATTAAATGTGATAATGGATTAATAGATTAATTAAGAGAGCACAGCCCCAATTAAACACATTCCAGGAAATTACTGACACCCTGGGAGTAGAGGACACCCTACAGGAATGCCAACTAAATATGTTAGATCAGTACTTCTCCAGCCTGACTGTGCACATGAATCCCATGGAGATCTTGTTAAAATGCAGATCACGATTCAGCAGGTGGGGCTGGGGCCTGACATTCTGCATTTCTCACAAGCTCCCTTGTGATGTCCACACTGTAGGTGCTGCTGGTCCATAGACTATATTTTGAGTAGCAGGGTGTCGATGTGTCAGCATTTAAAAAGAAAGAAATTACTTCTATCTCCTCCAACGTCAGAGTTCATCTTTCCAAGTGTCATAAATTTATTTATTTATTTTTGGCTGCGTTGGGTCTTTGTTGCCGCATGCGGGCTTTTCTCTAGTTGTGGTGAGAGGGGGCTACTCTTCGTTGCGGTGCGCAGGCGTCTCATCACAGCAGCTTCTCTTGTTGCGGAGCACAGGCTCTAGGTGCGCGGGCTTCAGTAGTTGTGGCACTCAGGCTCAGTAGTTGTGGCTCACGGGCTCTAGAGTGCAGGCTCAGTAGTTGTGGCACACGGGCTTAGCTGCTCTGCGGTATGTGGAATCTTCCAGGACCAGGGCTCGAAACCGTGTCCCCTACATTGGCAGGCGGATTCTCAACCACTGTGCCACCAGGGAAGCCCCCAAATGTTAAATATGGAAGGAACCCGGATGGATTCCCACTGATTTCCAAGCTACACAGAGGCCAAGATGGTAGTAGAAAGAAAGAATGCCTGAAGAAGGTCCCAGAGCTCGTTTGATTAGCCTGCTATGGCAACCGGAAATAACATGACCCAGTAAAAACCAATGCAACAGGTTAAGGACAGTTCTCAGCCCCATCCTCAGCTCTTCTCTGTCTTTCTTCCTTCCATCATCTCTTCATTTTCTCTACCCAACACACCACTGCTACCTAGCCAGAGGACAATATACTCCCATTCCGGTGTTTTGTTTTGTTTTTTCGGTCACATGGCTTGTAGGATCTTAGTTGCCTGACCAGGGATCGAACCCGGGCCCTCGGCAGTGAGAGTGTTGAGTCTTAACCACTGGACAGCCAGGGAATTCCCTCCCATTCTAGTTTTTGCTTGTTTATATTTTAGTAAGAACAATTAATTTTATTCCCAATAAAACCAAGGCACTTTAATAAATTTTTAATTTACAGTTACTTCATTAGTAAATTTTACATTCAACAATACTATCTCTAATTTCTACTACTTAGTGGAATTGTTTTGATGGTTTACTTTCAATACCCTAAAAACGATACTAGATTTTTTTTGTATCTTAATGTAAATGATCCATTTAATGATAGAATGCTTTCTAGAAAAATAAAAATTCCCTTCTATTCTACCACAACAGCCAGATTCTTTGATAGGTCATTTATCCAGTCTTAGCCCACAACCTCACTCTGGTTTTTTGTTGTTGCTGTATCAATTTACATTCCCACCATTTTGTTTTCGCTGTGCCACACAGCATGTGGGATCTTAGTTCCTGAACCAGGGACCAAACCCGTGCCCCTGGCAGTGGAAGCGTGGAGCCCTAACCACTGGACCGCCAGGGAAGTCCCCTGTCTCTTTTTAAACACCTCCACTCAGGGTGAGTCACTCTCTACTCAAACAATCCATTGCATTTCGAGACAGTCATCTACCAGAGAGGCTGCCCCCAATCACCACCACCATCTATCTCCTCCAGCACCCTCATTCCCAGTTAATGATGGTAACGGTGACGGGAAGCAAGAGGGTAAACAAGTTGGACGAGATGCCCAACTTTCTTGCTCTGGTGCTGAGCCTGTCACACTGGGCACTCCTACCCCTACAGACACTTGAACAAGGTGCTGGATGGACTGAAAGGCACAGGAAAAAGAAAAAAGTCATCTAATAGAACTATTTTACTTGGAGACTTGGGAGACTATTTTATACAAAAATGAACATGGAGGGGCTTCTCTGGTGGCTCAGTGGTTAAGAATCCACCTACCAATGCAGGGGACACGGGTTCGAGCCCTGGTCCGGGAAGATCCCACATGCCGTAGAGCAACTTAGCCTGTGTACCACAACTACAGAGCCTGCGCTCTAGAGCCCGTGTGCCACAACTACTGAAGCCCGCGTGCCTAGAGCCCGTGCTCCGCAACAAGAGAAGCCACTGCAATGAGAAGCCTGCGCAATGCAACGAAGAGTAGCCCCCACTCGACACAACTAAAGAAAGCCCATGTGCAGCAATGAAGACCCAACGCAGCCAAAAATAAATAAATAAATTTATTTTTTTAAAAATGAACATGGATATACTATGAAGTAGTGATTCATGTGACGTACGAACATTAAATTGGAGATGCCAAAGAAATCACCATAGGCAGATTAGGGCGGTAACTCTCAGACTTCCCCAAGTCTCTATCCATCCCCTCTAACATTTATTTATTCCACTCTGTCTTTAGAGCTTTCACAGATATAAAACTTTGAAAACCCATTCTGAAATATGCCCACTGTTTCCATGATTTGCAGTTCACCTTGGCTCTAGCCATACCCTGATTCTTTCCATCTATATTCATTTTAAATGCATTACTCAATGAACTAAAATGTTAAATAAGTTTTAGCACCTCTGAGGACAGTTGAAATGGACTGAAAAGAAGCATTTTCATTATGAAGCATTAAACCACAATTGTTCCCGAATGTCTTAGTTTGTAGGTTTCAAATGATTACAGAAATGAAGTACTGGACAAGAACTCTTTTCTTCTCCTAAGAGCTGCCAGAAGTCGCTGAATTGGATCTAAGGAGAAGCATAGATGTGAATTAAGCAGAAATTTTTAAAGGAATAAGAGAATGTGGTATAGAGGGGTGGGAAAATAGAAAACCTGAAGGGGGAAGAAGACACTGAAAGAGCAATCATTGTGCTATCCAAACTGTAAACCCTTAAAGAGAGTGCAGTAAAAATATACAGAGAGAGCAAATGACATAAATTGGAAAAAAAAAATGAAGACAGAATATGGAATAGAGAAAGGGAGAATAAAAATAATCACTGTACCACATTAAGAAAAGAAATGGGAAATGTTAAAGAATTTTGCAGGCTTAAAGAATACAGGACAGTGTCTCTGTAGGTTTGCATTTTATGAAGCAGTTTATAAGTCCTGTGAGATTCTTTAAAAGGGACTATGAAATAGCCATATTTTCTGAAAGAAAACATCAGCAAAACCTCCCAAAGTACATTAGAACAGTTAAAATTTTGTACAATGTTTATGCAAAATAAATATTTTCCTGAAAAAACAATCTAACATTGAAGATTTTATTTCCCTACCAAAGAGCTTTGTATCCGTGGTTCATCTCTGTGCAAAAAGTTCTCCCAAATTACCAAATAAAACTTGATTCTACCTGATGACAGGAGAGAGAATCAGTTGAGAACAATATTCAAATTAAAACCAACTTGGTCAGTTTTTAAAGAGAAGCATAAAGCATTCAACTCATCTTCAAAATTGTGAATAGACACTATAAAACTCTACTCAAATTCTGAATGCATAGTTCTGTCTATTTACACATAGGTTCCACGCTAAGTCAATTTCAGAAGGGAATAATCAGTGAGAAAAAAAAAACTAGAAATAGAAGAGGTGAAGAGAGAAGTAAAAAGAGATAAAAAAAACTAGAAATAGAAGAGGTGAAGAGAGAAGTAAAAAGAGATAAGAAGGGAATATGGGAAGGGAAAGAAAAGAGGCAAGAAATAAATGGAGCCCTTCTGGGAAGAGCAAATATAAAGGGAAAAAGATACAAAAGACAGAAAAAGTTGGCATATTCAGTGACTCAAAACAGATTTTTTTTTTTAAACAAAAGGAGAAAGAAAAAGGGAATGACAAGCTTGGTGTGTGTGTGTGTGTGTGTGTGTGTGTGTGTGTGTGTGTGTGTGTGTGTGTGTGTGTGTGTGTGTGTGTGTGTGTGTGTGTGTGTGTGTGTGTGTGTGTGTGTGTGTGTGTGTGTGTGTGTGTGTGTGTGTGTGTGTGTGTGTGTGTGTGTGTGTGTGTGTGTGTGTGTGTGTGTGTGTGTGTGTGTGTGTGTGTGTGTGTGTGAAGAGAGCCTCAATACAGTCCGAATTGAGAAACTGGGAGTTCTTCTCATATCCTGCTCACTTGGTCTCTATGTTTGGGAATAAATGTAATCATTACCTTTGGAAATACTTATTAATTTTTTAAACAACTGTTCAAAGCTCTTCATCTCTATTCAAAGGCTTAATTCAGAATTAGGAGAGTCACAGTATACTACACAGGGATTTCGGTATCAGAGAAGAATTATTCTTTAGACCTCAGTAGCTAAGATCATAACAATGCTGACTCACTGGTTAGTTTTTAACCTATTTTAAAAATCAGCTTGTAACATAAGAGAGATTCTTTGCAACCACGGAGTAGGCAAAGATTTCTTAGATGAAACACAGAAAGCATGAATCATAAAACAAAATAATTGATAAATGGGACTTCACTGAAATTAAAATTTTCTGCTATCTGAAAAACACTGCTAGGGAAATAAAAATGCAAAGTACAGACTAGAAGAAAATATTCACAATATATATATCTGACATATATATCGATAACTCTTGCAACTCAATAAGACAACCACCCAGATAAAACTTGCCAAAATGTTTAAACTAACACTTCACCAGAAGAATATATTACTAATTGCCTATAAGCGCATGAAGACTTGTCAGCATCATTAGTTATCAGAGAAATGTACATTTAAACCACAGTGAGACATCATTACATACCCAGTAGAATGGGGAAAAGTAAAAGGACTGACAATGCCAAGTGTTGATGAGATATAGTGTGATAATATAGGGAGCAACTAGAACTCTGGTGGGAACGTAAAATGTCAACAACCACCCTGGAGAACAGCTTGACAGTTTCTTATAACATTAACTTCATACTTAGCCTAAGACCCATGCATTCTACTCCTAGGTGGTTACCCAAGAGAAATGAAAACTGTATCCATACACAGACTTATGCAGAACACTGACAACAGCTTTATGCATTACAGCCAGAAACTAAAACAACCTCAAAGTTGATCAACATTGTATGGCTACACAAATTGTGGCAGAGGCCACAACACTGATAAATTTCAACAATGTACGGAGCAAAAGAAACCAGACGCAACAGAGTACATACTGTACGATTCCATTTACATGAAATTCCAGAAAAAGCTGAAGAAGCTATGGTGACAGAAAGCAGATCAGTGATTGTCTGGGGCTTGGGGACACAGCGAGGTGGATCCGGACTGACTGAAAAGGGACACAAAGGAACTTTTGGGGATGATGGAAATATTCTATATCTTTACTGTTCGTGGTGGTTACGTGGGTATCTACATGTGTCAAAACTCATTGAACTATATATACTTATAATGGGTGCATTTTCACGTAAATTGCACTACTATAAGTTGATCTAAAAGTGAGTTTGTAATAATTTAATGTTTCTAGTAAATAGAAATATGGGTGAGAATATCCTAAAAATGGAATATTTCAAGAGCCAGATTTAACTATAAAGTACTTTAACTCAATTTTTCCTCATTCTTTAATGCTTTAAATCTAAAATAATTTCACGTTTTCTATTCAACACTTTTGAATCATTGTATTTAGCCACTATGAATGACTGAAGAATGAATAAGTAGATATGAAATGTTAGAATTTATTTGAAGAATAAGCATTACTCTTTTCTTCATTCATTCACCAAATATTTATTGATCAGTACTAAGAAGAGTATTAGACACTAAAGATTCAGAGGCGTAAGACCCAGTAGCTTAGAGTCCAGTAGAAAAAAAGAGATAAGAAAAAGAAGCAGGGGAGAGGAAGAGGGAGAGAATAACACTAAGACCCAGCTGAGGTCTGCAAACACTTATCTAGAGACGTGTCAGGTGCTATGGTCACATGCAGTCAGGTACAGGTATGTTAAAATATCTAAAGTAGGCCCAAGAAGGGGTCACTCATGCTAAGCCCCAGTCAACAAACCAAAACTTAGCTAGTTTCTAAGCTGGGATCTCCCATAAAAGGAAGGCCTAGGTCCACCAATCAGCACTTCCCTGCTCAACACAAGTATCCAGACGAGCTCCAAGACATCCCTTTGCTCCATGAAGGGGGTAACCCTGCGTTGATCAATCAGCAAATGCCCAGTATAACTTCCTTGCCCCGATCGCTTTGCTCTATAAAAATCTCTCACCTAGAGCAGCTCTTCAGAGCTCCTTTCTCTTAGCACTTCTGAACCTGGATGCTGCCCGACTCATGATCTTTTCAAAATATATGATTGTTGGATTTTTCCTTTAACAGTTGAGAATGCACGTAACCAATGGGATCCAAGTGGTAAAGAAATCAAGGGAAAGAAATTAAGTAAGCCACGGGGAACTCTGTAAGGAGGAGGAAAATAAGAGGTGGCTCTGGATTAGAAGTTGTGAGGTTGAAATGCTAGCTCCACAAGAGCAAAGTAAGAAAGCTGCCAGGACTGAACGCAGGATTTCTGGGTTTAAGGTGGAGTCCTGGAGGACAGCAAGGTCTTGAGAGCACCCGTCAGTGACTGCAGAACAATCCCGGGGAGGGAGTGAAAGAACCCTGAGACTGAAGTGAGGGGCTGTGGAGGTCATCCTGGAAGGTGGGGGAGCAAGGAGGAGAAGATGATGAACCACACAGCTTGGCTTCTGTCAGTGGCAGTGGGCAGGGGAGTGCATGCTTAGTACTGAGAAGTTGCCAGATAAATCTACGGAAAAAAGAGTTAAAAGGTCCTTGAATAAGCTAATAATGCTTAAGTGGCATGATAACATTTGGAAATTGACATTGATCATTTTCACAGTAATTGATTTTTACACCGCTTTACATAACAACAGTAGACATTAGGCTGGATCTTACAGCTTTAGAGAGAGACGGACCTGAGTTCAGAAAATAAGCAATCAAATTCCTGGCATTTGAATTTTAAAATAAGTGCTTGAAATGCAAAGCAGAGGCTAAAGTCTTGAAAGGCTAAAGGCTTTCAATCAATTGGCAGAGCAGAGCGGAAAGCTCTTCTGAGCACCAGCCTCAAGGTTAAATTTGTAACATAAAAGAGCTGGCGCGAAAAGGGGGAAAAGCATAGCCAGTTCTACATTTGTTTTATTCTGTTTGAAAACTCATTCAAACCCCAAAGGAAATATCTTGCATTTGTTTTATTTTGTTTGAAAACTCCTTTTGGGCTTGGAGGCAAGTGGTTTTTTTTGTTTTTTTGGGGTTTTTTCACAAGGACAGATAAGAAACTAGATTTAGCAGGGCCTCCAAAAAGGGGACTGTGTCTCAGCCTGCCTCCCAAGCCTGGTCAGTCCATAGAGAGGTGGGGCCTCAAAGGGGAAATGACTGAGAGCCCAGATGAATTTGGAGAAATCCCAAGACCTTCATCTGACTTTTATGGGTCTGTAGCTCAGAAAGACCTCTAGCTTCTTGAAAATTTCCAGGCTGAGGCTAGAGGGATAAAATACCAACAGCGAAGTGAGCTGTCTGGGCAGATGAGCTGGAGGGCCACCTCCTATGCCCTTCCCAGCGCTAGAGAACGCTCACATGTGTAGAAGTGCTTAGACATATAGGGACAGGCCTCAGAACCCACCTCAGGATGGGTCTGGAGGTCAGAATAAGGAAGGCTCCAGAGGGACCAGAGGCCACGGAGACACGTGGGCACCTACGATGATGGATCAGGGATCAAGTCCCACAAGCAGAGAGAGGACTGACGAAGCTGCGTCTCAGCAACTGCCAAGGCACGGCTGATGCCTGCAAACTGGATACCCCACGCCCGGCCCTGAGTCTAGACACAGCCTCGGGAAAGGTCCAAAGGAGAAATCCTATATTAGCTATTTAAAAGCCAGAACTTTACTCCGAGGTTTCTGAAATGACTGAGTAATCAATCATTTTGACCGAGTCTGCCTAGAAGTAACTGGATTAAGTTTTCTGCCATCAGACAAAGTGATAAAAAGATTGGCTCTTAGTTATATATTTATTTATATTTTTTGCGGTACGCGGGCCTCTCACTGTCGTGGCCTCTCCCTGTCGTGGCCTCTCCCGTTGCGGAGCACAGGCTCCGGACGCGCAGGCTCAGCGGCCATGGCTCACGGGCCCAGCCGCTCTGCGGCATGTGGGATCTTCCCGGACCGGGGCACGAACCCGTGTCCTCTGCATCGGCAGGCGGACTCTCAACCACTGTGCCACCAGGGAAGCTGGCTCTTAGTTATAAAAAATCTTTTGCTCCCCACCTGAGAGTGTAGGCTGTGACTCTCTACCAGCCTCACTAATGTTTCTTTGAGTGCTTGTTTAGGACACTCACACAGCGGTTCTGGCTGCCTGAGATGCTCTTCCTTTCATCCCACACAGCTGTCTCTTTCTTATCCAAGTCTGAGTTTAAATATTACTCAGAGAGATTTTTCCTGTCTAATCTTAGCATGTCTAACCGCCAGCTACTACACACACACACACACACACACACACACGCACGCACAAATGTACACACCATTTGTTCTATATCAGGATCCTAGATTCATTTCCCTTATCTCCCTTTCCTCAATTTAGTATTTCATAGTTATTTCATTACCTGGTTAGTGCTACACTGGTATCACCATAAGGGCAGAGCCTGTGCCTGTTTAATTATCACAATGGTCACAGTGCCTAGCATGGTTTTAGCTCTACAGCAGCCATTTGAGAAACACATGTTGAATGACTATACCAAGCTTTATGCTAAATTCTTTGCCTGAATTTGTCTCATTTAATCCTGAGATAGATGCCGTTATTGCTCCCGTTCTAAAGGCGCAGCAAATGAGGCACAGAGAGGTTAAGTGGTTTTGCAAAGGTCACACAGCCAGTAAATGGTAGAGCTAGAATTTAAACTCAAGTAAGAAGGATAAAAAAAGCTAAGTGTGACTGACTGCACAGCATAGCGTTTTCTCTTTTCACAAACACAGAAGGTAATGGCCTGGGCCTTGCCGTCCCTGTGGCACTAGGAGGACAATGACCAGTGGACCCTCCCAAAGGCCAGTACACTGGAATGTGGGCCAAAATCAGTTTCTACTTCTTGGATGGGGGGATTTTTCAGTCCAAGGATGTAGTTTGTTGTTGACAGTGTAGAGGTTCCCGATGGCACCTGGGGTCTACGTGGGGACAGACTACACAGATGAGGATGAGACAGAGCTCCATAGGATTCAGGGATATTTGGGTACAGCTTAAAAAACAAACCATTGGATACTTTTTTTTGTTTTTAATTGCCGAACTGCAGCAGCCCTCCATACCCCAATCCCAAAGCTCAGACCTTTCTTGAATGAGGTGGCAGGTGGGCTGAGGCCTTAGACTCACAGTCCATTCAGAACTTTAGGCATCCCCTCCCTCCCATACGAGTACTCTCCTGTGCTCTCACTCTCTCAACCGGAGGCAGCATCTTCCATCTACTCTAGAAGTCGGTGAGTGATCCTTAACTTGCCTGACTTTACTTTCTAAATATTTCTTAGATTTACCAGGTACCTTCCATTCCTATCACCCCTGCCCTAATCAAACCCTCATTCTCTCTCACGTGGACTACTGCCGTAGCATCGTAACTGGTCTCCTGTTTTCACATCCATCTGCTTATTTACATTCACCGGCTTTCTAGGCTTCTCTTTCACAACCACTCACCTCCATTTTCACAATAGGAAAGCAGTCAGTGTGTCCATAAATGGGTGTGGCTGTGTCAATAGAACTTTATAAAAACAGGTAGTAGGACAGATTAACCCGATTTACCACACACTTACCAGAATTATCTATAGAGAATGCAACACCAACCACATACTATGTCACTCCTCTCCAAAGGGAAAAATAAAACTTTCGATAACGCACGCTGTCTGTAAAAGATCCATACTTCTTTTTTTTTGTTTTTGTTTTTTTGTTTTTTCTGGTATGCGGGCCTCTCACCGCTGTGGCCTCTTCCGTTGCGGAGCACAGGCTCCGGACGCGCAGGCCCAGCGGCCATGGCTCACGGGCCCAGCCGCTCCGCGGCATGTGGGATCCTCCCGAACCGGGGCACGAACCCGCGTCCCCCGCATCGGCAGACGGACTCTCAACCACTGCGCCACCAGGGAAGCCCAAGATCCATACTTCTGAAGGTGGCCTGCAGGTGGCATCTGGCCTCGGCCTGCTGTCTGTCTTTTTATCTCACTACTCCCTGCCGTGCCGTCCCACTCCTGCGACACAGAACTGTGTCTGGTTCCCCGCACACAGCTCTTGTTCCCTGACGTTCCTAGTCTGACATCTTTATCCATGTGCTTCCTCCTGCCCAGAATGACCTACTCACCTTTCCTCTTCACTTGGCTAATTCCTACTTATTCCTACAGAGAAGACGCAGGCCTCCTTCTGGAAGCATTCCGCTGTCCACAAAGGATTTGCTGCCGTCCCCTGCTTCCCAAGAATCCCTGTTCATCTCTATCATTGTTAGTACAGCCCTGGGTTATCATTATCTGCTTGTCTCCCCCATGGACTATGAGTTCCTCAACAGAAGTTTTCCTGTGTCTTATCCGCCTTTCAATACAATGCACAGCGTTTTCTTAGCACATAGTAGAAACCATACACACTTTAAGATATTTATTAAATGCATGCATGTTTGAATGAATGCAATGAACTAGTCTGATTTTAAAAAGAGACTGTATAAATGGAACAGAGCTTGAACACTATCATTGTACCACACACATCTTTTGTTTTATATATACATGTACACACACACATATATATAATACCTCGGGTCTGAATCCCATCTCCATGACAAGATTATCAGTTCCAGAAAGTGTGTATGGGCTTCTTTCATGCCCCTCAGAGGCTGTGGTTCTGGGCCCACTCTGGGCATCATGGAAACACTTTTTCACTTTTAAATTAATATAATTTATTCCAAAGATCAGGTTTTAATATGAGCATTTACATGCCAAGCCAAACAGGAAATTACTGTTACTTTCTAAAATACTTTTTCGAAATAAATTTATATCTCATCCACTTTCTGTGTGAGATTTTGTGCTTAAGAAAAGCAACATCTTTTGTTTATCCTGTCTTTAGGATTAACATCCTTATTTCTATTTTTGGATGAACATCTGTTGATCATTTTATCATATGACAAGAATATATATTGAAAATACAATTTGAGATCATATGACGAACTAGAAAAAAGCCATGTAGAATAGAAGAAAGGAAAGTTAGGAGTCAGACAGATGCGCTTTTGCAAATCTAGTCATGAGAATCTAAGCATATTTTCTAAATGCTAAAACAGAAAAATTAATAGACAGCACATAGAGTTTGGAAGGAAGCTGAGTGATGTAACAAATGACAAAATACAATCTTGCCCAAAGAACAGCAACTAGAGGCAGCAACTAGAGAAGCAGCAGGAGCCGTAACAGAGGTAGCAGTTTTTGTTATTAAATATCAACTTTTATGACCTGGCTTAAGTCCAAAAATCTACGTAGTATTTTCCTCTGCACAAAGCTACTTCTTAGAGAAATGAGTTGAAAATAAATGAGTGTGAAATCCCTTTAAAATGGTATGGGAAAACAATGTTTAAGATTATTCATTAAGCTGTACACCTGAAACATTGTAAATCAACTATACGTCAATTTAGAAAATTTTTAAAAGATTATTCGCTAAATATTCATCTGATACATCTTTGCTTAACACGTATGAAATGCAAAGCAGAAGGTTAATCACTGTGGAAGGTATAAAAATAACATAGGATCCCTGCCCTCATGAAGCTTCTGTTCCTAGGGACATCCCTGGTGGTCCAGTGGTTAACACTTCGTGCTTCAGATGCAGGGGGCACAGGTTCAAACGCTGGTCGGGCACTAAGATCTCACATGCCACTCGGTGCAGCCAAAAAAGAAAAAAAAAAAGAATAGGAAGTTTCCGTTCTAATAAAGGAGAGACACACGTATAAACCATGATATTGCAAGCCAGAATAGGATTAAATGCCAAGTAACAGTGTAAAGAAAGACCAAAGAATTCAAACGATGGACAGATTACTTCCAACTTTACAGAAATGAGTTTTATTTTTTTTCTTGAAATGAGTTTTATATAAGTTAAAATTAGAGAATCACAGGCAAAAAAATGTGTAAAGGTAAACCTTAATGGACAAATACCCAGACATATGAGCCTCTGTCCATGGAAAAGCACCCATTTCACACTGGTCCTGAGATTTGAGATTTTAAATGAATAGCCACTCCAACGCATAGGGAAAATCGACACACTGCCAATAATTTCACATACATGTACTTTTGAACAACGTAACGTTATTGCCCACCGAATCTGTATGTTCCCTGCACACATGCATATACATACAATGTGTGTATTATATTATGAAAACTACCCTGGGACTCGCCTGGTGGTGCAGTGGTTAAGAATCCGCCTGCCAATGCAGGAGACACGGGCTCAAATCCTGGTCCGGGAAGATCCCACATGCCGCAGAGCAACTAAGCCCGCATGCCACAACTACAGAGCCTGTGCTCTAGAGCCCGTAAGCCACAACTGCTGAGCCCGCGACCACAACTACTGAAGCCCGCGTGCCTAGAGCCCATGCTCCGCAACAAGAGAAGCCACCACAATGAGAAGCCGCGCACAACAAAGAGTAGCCCCCACTTGCCACAACTAGAGAAAGCCTGTGCACAGCAATGAAGACACAATGCAGAGAGATTGGTTCAAGATGGTGGAGTAGAAGGACGTGCTCTCACTCCCTCTTGCAACAACACCAGAATCACAACTGCTGAACAATCATCGAGAGGAAGACAATGGAACTCACCAAAAGAGATACCCCACATCCAAAGACAAAGGAGAAGCTACAATGAGACGGTAGGAGGGGCACAATCAAAATAAAATCAAATCCCAAACTGCTGGGTGGGTGACTCACAAACTGGAGAACACTTATACCACAGAAGTCCACCCACTGGAGTGAAGGTTTTGAGCCCCACGTCAGGCTTCCCAATCTGGGGGTCTGGCAACGGGAGGAGGAATTCCTAGAGAATCAGACTTTGAAGGCTAGCAGGATTTGATTGCAGGACTTCGACAGGAGTGGAGGAAACAGAGACTCCACTCTTGGAGGGCACACACAAAGTAGTGTGTGCATCGGAACCCAGGGGAAGGAGCAGTGACCCCACAGGAGACTGAATCAGACCTACCTGCTAGCATTGGAGGGTCTCCTGCAGAGGCAGGGGGTGGCTGTGTCTCACTGTGAGGACAAGGACACTGGCAGCAGAAGTTCTGGGATGTACTCCTTGGCATGAGCCCTCCCAGAGTCTGCCATTAGCCCCACCAAAGAGCCCGGGTAGGATCCAGTGTTGGGTTGCCTCAGGCCAACCAACCAACAGGGAGGGAACCCAGCCCCACCCATCAGCAGACAAGCGGATTAAAGTTTTACTGAGCTCTGCCCATCAGAGCAACAGCCAGCTCTACCCACCACCAGTCCCCGCCATCAGGAAACTTCCACAAGCCTCTTAGATAGCCTCATCCACCAGAGGGTAGACAGCAGAAGCAAGAACTACAATCCTGTAGCCTGTGGAACAAAAAACACATTCACAGAAAGATAGACAAGTTGAAAAGGGAGAGGGCTATGTACCAGATGAAGGAACAAGATAAAACCCCAGAAAAACAACTAAATGAAGTGGAGACAGGCAACCTTCCAGAAAAAGAATTCAGAATAATGATAGTGAAGATGGTCCAGGACCTCGGAAAAAGAATGGAGGCAAAGATCGAGAAGATGCAAGAAATGTTTAACAAAGATCTAGAAGAATTAAAGAACAAACAAACAGAGATAAACAACACAATAACTGAAATGAAAACTACACTAGAAGGAATCAATAGCAGAATAACTGAGGCAGAAGAACGGATAAGTGACCTGGAAGACAGAATGGTGGAATTCACTGCTGCGGAACAGAACAAAGAAAAAAGAATGAAAAGAAATTAAGACAGCCTAAGAGACCTCTGGGACATTAAACACAACAACATTCGCATGATAGGGGTCCCAGAAGGACAAGAGAGAAAGGACCCAAGAAAATATTTGAAGAGATTATAGTCGAAAACTTCCCTAAATGGGAAAGGAAATAGCCACCCAAGTCCAGAAAGTGCATAGAGCCCCATACAGGATAAACCCAAGGAAAACATGCCGAGACACATAGTAATCAAATTGGCAGAAAATGAAGACAAAGAAAAATTATTGAAAGCAGCAAGGGAAAAACGACAAATAACATACAAGGGAACTCCCATAAGGTTAACAACTGATTTCTCAGCAGAAACTCTACAAGCCAGAAGGTAGTGGCATGATATACTTAAAGTGATGAAAGGGAAGAAACTACAACCAAGATTACTCTACCTGGCAAGGATCTCATTCAGATTCAATGCAGAAATCAGAAGCTTTCAGACAAGCAAAAGCTAAGAGAATTCAGCATCACCAAACCACCTCTACAACAAACGCTAAAGGAACTTCTCTAAGTGGGAAACACAAGAGAAGAAAAGGACCTACAAAAACAAACCCAAAACAATTAAGAAAATGGTAACAGGAACATACATATCGGTAATTACCTTAAACGTGAATTGATTAAATGCTCCAACCAAAAGACACAGGCTTGCTGAATGGATACAAAAACAAGACCCATATATATGCTGTCTGCAAGAGACCCACTTCAGACCTAGGGACACATTCAGACTGAAAGTGAGGGGATGGAAAAAGATATTCCATGCAAATGGAAATCAAATGAAAGCTGGAGTGGCAATACTCATATCAGACAAAATAGACTTTAAAATAAAGAATGTTACAAAAGACAAGGAAGGACACTACATAATGATCAAGGGATCAATCCAAGAAGAAGATATAACAATTATAAATATATATGCACCCAACATAGGAGCACCTCAATACATAAAGCAACTGCTAACAAGTATAAAAGAGGAAATCAACAGTAACACAATAATAGGGGGGAACTTTAACACCTCACTTACACCAATGGACAGATCATCCAAACAGAAAATTAACAAGCAACCACAAGCTTTAAATGACACAACAGACCAGATACATTTAATTGATATTTATAGGACATTCCATCCAAAAACATCAGATTACACTTTCTTCTCAAGTGCGCACGGAACATTCTCCAGGATAGATTACATCTTGGGTCACAAATCAAGCCTCAGTAAATTTAACAAAATTGAAATCACATCAAGCATCTTTTCTGACCATAATGCTATGAGATCAGAAATCAATTACAGGGGAAAAAAATGTAAAAAACACAACACATGGAGGCTAAACAATACGTTACTAAATAACCAAGAGATCACTGAAGAAATCAAAGAGGAAATCAAAAAATACCTAGAGACAAATGACAATGACAACACAACGATCCAAAACCTATGGGATGCAGCAAAAGCAGTTCTAAGGGGGAAGTTTATACCTATACAAGCCTACCTCAAGAAACAAGAAAAACCTCAAATAAACAATCTAACCTTAACCTGAAGGAACTACAGAAAGAAGAACAAACAAAACCCAAAGTTAGCAAAAGGAAAGAAATCATAAAGATCAGAGCAGAAATAAATGAAACAGAAACAAAGAAAACAATAGCAAAGATCAATAAAACTAAAAGCTGGTTCTTTGAGAAGATAAAATTGATAAACCATTAGCCAGACTCATCAAGAAAAAGAGGGAGAGGACTCAAATCAACAAAATTAGAAATGAGAAAGGAGAAGTTACAACAGACACCGCAGAAATACAAAGCATCCTAAGAGACTACTACAAGCAACGCTATGCCAATAAAATGGACAACCTGAAAGAAGTAGACAAATTTTTAGAGAGGTATAACCTTCCAAGACTGAACCAGGAAAAAATAGAAAATATTAACAGACCAATCACAAGTAATGAAATTGAAACTGTGATTAAAAATCTTCCAACAGGGCTTCCCTGGTGGCGCAGTGGTTGAGAGTCCACCTGCTGATGCAGGGGACAAGGGTTCGTGCCCTGGTCTAGGAAAATCCCACATGCCGCGGAGCGGCTGGGCCCGTGAGCCATGGCCACTGAGCCTGCGCTCCGCAACCGGAGAGGCCACAACAGTGAGAGGCTCGCGTACAGCAAAAAAAAAAAAAAAAAAAATCTTCCAACAAACAGAAGTCCAGGACAAGATGGTTTCACAGGTGAATTCTATCAAACGTTTAGAGAAGAGCTAACGCCCATCCTTCTCAAACTCTTCCAAAAAATTGCAGAGGAAGGAACACTCCCAAACTCATTCTATGAGGCCACCATCACCCTGATACCAAAACCAGACAAAGATACTACAAAAAAAGAAAATTACAGACCAATATTACTGATGAATATAGATGCAAAAATCCTCAACAAAATACTAGGAAACAGAATCCAACAACACATTAAAGGGATCATACACCATGATCAAGTGGGATTTATCCCAGGGATGCAAGGATTCTTCAGTATACGCAAATCAATCAATGTGATACACCATATTAACAAATTGAAGAAGAAAAACCATATGATCATCTCAATAAATGTAGAAAAAGTTTGTGTCAAAATTCAACACCCATTTATGATAAAAAGGCTCCAGAAAGTGGGCATAGAGGGAGCCTACCTCAACATAATAAAGGCCATATACGACAAACCCACAGCAAACATCATTCTCAACGGTGAAAAACTGAAAGTATTTCCTCTAAGATCAGGAACAAGACAAGGATGTCCACTCTCGCCACTATTATTTAACATAGTTTTGGAAGTTGTAGCCACGGCAGTCAGAGAAGAAAAAGAAATAAAAGGAATACAAATTGGAAAAGAAGAAGGAAAACTGTCACTGTTTGCAGATGATATGATACTATACATAGAGAATCCTAAAGATGCCACCAGAAAACTACTAGAGCTAATCAATGAATTTGGTAAAGTAGCAGGATACAAAATTAATGCATGGAAACCTCTTGCATTCCTATACACTAATGATGAAAAATCTGAAAGAGAAGTTAAGGAAACACTCCCATTTACCATTGCAACAAAAAGAATAAAATACCTAGAAATAAACCTACCTAGGGAGACAAAAGACCTGTATGCAGAAAACTATAAGACACTGTTGAAAGCAGTTAAAGGTGATACCAACAGATGGAGAGATATACTATGTTCTTGGATTAGAGGAATCAATTTTGTGAAAATGACTATACTACCCAAAGCAATCTACAGATTCAATGCAATCCCTCTCAAATTACCAACAGCATTTTTCACAGAACTAGAACAAGAAATCTTAAAATTTGTATGGAGACACAAAAGACTCCGAATAGCCAATGCAATCTTGAGGGAAAAAAATGGAGCTGGAGGAATCAGACTCCCTGACTTCAGACTACACTACAAAGCTACAGTAATCAAAACAATATGGCACTGGCACTAAAACAGAAATATAGATCAATAGAACAGTATAGAAAGCCCAGAGATAAACCCACGCACCTATGGTCAACTAATCTATGACAAAGGAGGCAAGGATATACAATGGAGAAAAGACAGTCTCTTCAATAAGTGGTGCTGGGAAAACTGGACAGCTACACGTAAAAGAATGAAATTAGGGGCTTTCCTGGTGGCACAGTGGTTGAGAGTCCGCCTGCCAATGCAGGGGACACGGGTTCGTGTCCCGGTCTGGGAAGATCCCACATGCCGCAGAGCGGCTGGGCCCGTCAGCCATGGCCACTGAGCCTGCGCGTCTGGAGCCTGTGCTCCGCAATGGGAGAGGCCACAGCAGTGAGAGGCCCACGTACCGCAAAAAAATAAAAATAAAAATAATGAAATTAGAACACTACCTAACACCGTACACAAAAATGAACTCAAAACGGATTAGACATGTAAGACCGGACACTATAAAACTCTTAAGAGGAAAACATAGGAAGAACACTCTTTGACATAAATCACAGCAAGATCTTTTTTGATCCACCTCCTAGAGTAATGGAAATAAAAACAAAAATAAAGAAATGGGACCTAATGAAACTTCAAAGCTTTTGCAAAGCTACAGACAAGACAAAATGACAACCCTCAGAATGGGAAAATATATTTGCAAACAAATCAACAGACAAAGGATTAATCTCCAAAATATATAAACAGCTCATGCAGCTCAATATTAAGAAAACAAACAACCCAATCTAAAAATGGGCAGAAGACCTAAATAGACATTTCTCCAAAGAGGACATACAGGTGGCCAAGAAGCACATGAAAAGATGCTTAACATCACTAATTATTAGAGAAATGCAAATCAAAACTACAATGAGGTATCACCTCACACCAGTTAGAATGGACATCATCAGAAAATCTACAAAGAACAAACGCTGGGGAGGGTGTGGAGAAAAGGGAACCCTCTTGCACTGTTGGTGGGAATGTAAATTGATACAGCCACTATGGAGAACAGTATGGAGGTTCCTTAAAAAAGTAAAAATAGAATTACCATATGGCCCAGCAATCTCACTACTGGGCATATACCCAGAGAAAACCGTAATTCAAAAAGACACATGCACCCCAGTGTTCACTGCAGCACTATTTACAAAAGCCAGGTCATGGAAGCAACCTAAATGCCCACCAACAGACAAATGGATAAAGAAGATATGGTACATATATACAATGGAATATTGCTCAGCCATAAAAAGGAATGAAATTGGGTCATTTGTAGAGACGTGGATGAATCTAGAGACTGTCATACAGAGTGAAGTAAGTCAGAAAGAGAAAAACAAGTATCGTTTATTAACGCATATATGTGGAACCTAGAAGAATGGTACAGAGGAACCAGTTTGCAGGGCAGAAATAGAGACACAGATGTAGAGAACAAACGTATGGACACCAAGGGGGAAAGCGGGGGGTGAGGGTCGTGGTGTGCTGAATCGGGCGATTGGGATTGACATGTGTACACTGATGTGTATAAAATTGATGACTAATAAGAACCTACTGTATAAAAAAATAAAATAAAATTCAGAAAAAGAAAAAAAGGATTTAGGATATGTAACATCCAAATACAATGCAGGGTCCTTTACTGGATCCTGGGACAACTGAGGAAATGTGAATATGATCTGGATATTAGATAATATAAGGTACTGTTGTCAATTTTGTTAAGTGTGATAAAGTTATTGTGGTTATGCAAACAGAAAAAGACATTTTTAGAGATGCACACTAAAATATTTAGGGGAGAAATGTCTGCAATTAAAATATTCTTATAAAAAAACAGATGAAGCAATTAGAGTCGAATGTTAATAAATGTTAACTATTAATCCAAAAAATACAAAAAAAAAAACCCAATGCAGCCAAAAATAAAAAAAAAATAAATAAATTTATTAGAAAAAAGAAACAAAAAACTGCCCTGCCATGCAATTGCTTGTGCTTACATTTACACTTTCCACCTTCATAAACCTTGGAAAGGATACTGTCCATTCCCATAAATCCTGCTCTTTCGCTCCCTCTCTCCCTCATCCTTACTTCTCCCCTGACAAGGAGCAACTTACTTGAGTGGTAAGTGGAGGAGAGAACCTGATACTTGATGACTCCACTCCTTCCTCTCTCTGCCTTTATTTAGGGAGCTGGCTGCCCACACAAAGCCTGTGTCCTCCTCTGTTCCCTGTGCGATCACATCCTCAAGGAGGATGTGGCCAAGTCTGCAATTTCTGTGCTCCTGTGACTCTGGTGGGTGCGTGAACCTCATTTTGGAATTCAGTATCACAAAGCCCATTTGTCTAAGCTACTCTAAGCCACATTCTCCAGTATCAGATGGTAAAGCTGATTTATTACTGGTAAAGTAATAAAAACTGTGTTTTAATCTACACCTGCCTGACTCCTCTGCCTCATCTGCTAAAAATGGGTTCACAGCTCCACCCGGCAAGAAGGGTCAAGTTCATCAGGCCCCCTCGAAAGCCAGTATCTTGGAGCACAAATTCAGGCTCAGATATTCTGTAAGAACTCTTCCAATTCCAAAACGAAGTCCAGGACTTACACTCCTGCCTGTCTGCTGGAGGCAGACAATATGGAGACAGAACATCATAGACTCACAGATTCTAGAAGTGGAAGGAAAATAAGATTGTCTGTTGACAGCTTTTCCGTGAGCAACCTGAAACCCAGAGAAGGAAGCTAACATGGTTCTGGCAGGACCAGGGCTCAGGCGTCCTGACTCCCACCCAGTCTGGTGAGAACTTTATCTGAGGAAAACCTCAGTTTTACTCAGCCTCACTCATTCCTGAAGGAGAAACAGAACAGACTATCTTCCAAAGCATGTTTCTCCAAATGATCCCTACCTTTTCCCACGCATATATGTTGACTCATGACACCACAGAAAAAGAACTGGGTATTTGGCCGTTGAAGGCAACATCACTCTTAAATACTTTTCTCTCGGTGACCTTTGCTCCATCAGAGAAAAAGCCTATTATTTCCTGTAATCACCTAGGTAACTGAAGACATGTCGGCTGATGATTCATGATCACCAACCTCAAAAGAGCCCTTAACATTGTTTCCTCTGTCGGTGACTCTGTCACTCTTGTAACTGCTCTAAGCCCCAGACAGGCATCTCCCGCACTCACAGGTGGTCCTTCCTCCTTCTCGGGCACGTTGAAGACCCCAGACAGCAATGCCCTCTCCTCCCACATCCATCTGGCCAAACCCAGCTGTATGTGTGCCCAGCCCCTCCTTCTTCCCTCCAGTTACAGCAGACATGTACCCCTCAACCCACCTCCGGCCACTCTTCCCATCATGCTCAGATCCCACGCCCCTCCCACCTTCCCAGGTAAAATGCCACCATCAGTTCTCTCTCCCCTCTCCTGTTTGCTCTGCTGGTGCCTCTCATCTGGATCCTGCCCATCGACATTTCAGCTCGAACCTCTTCCAAACAGAAAGAGAAAACACGCTCTCTCAGTGCCACACCCACTTCCACTGTGACCACATTCAGGGCCAGGTCAGATCACTCAGAGGACTAAGTACTGAGGTACTCTTTCCCACATGTAAAGCAAACAGTAAAACAACGCCCAGAAAGCCCGATAGAACTGTGAGTTTTTGGTAACAACTCCTTTAGTTCATTGTTTCCAATTGTCAAGTACTAAATTCTTTCCACATTTGTTGTTTTGCTGCTCCTACTCTGCTACGAGCTTTGTCTTAAGCACATACTCAATCTGCTCAATGGGTAATCCAGAATGTGCCCGTTCTCTCTTATATTCACAACCAAAGGAATGGGATTTTCTATAACTTGTCGTCTTCCTCATTTCTCCTCCCACCATTGCATGTCTGGTTTCTGCCCTAATCACTCCACCAAAAGGCCTATTACTGAGCATCTAAGGCCTATCACTGACTTCTAAGCATCTAATGGGTATCTCTCAGTCCTCATCTTATTCCACCTCTCAGGAGACTTTGACTCTATTGACCTCTCGCTTTCCTTTTTGAACTACTCTCTTTTCTTAGCTTTTGTGCGTCTGGTTTTTCTCCTCCTTGTCTGACTGCTCCCTCTCAGTCTCCTCGTCAGACTCCTCCCTCCTCTATGAGCCTTTAAAAGTTAGAGAACCTAAGGGCTCTTTCTAGATCCTCTTCTCGTTTTACTTTATAGGCTTTCTCCAGGCAATGCCATCCAGTCCTACGGTTTCAGCTACCATGAATTTTTAGGAGAACTCTACAATTTATCATTCAAACCAGAGCATTTTTTCAGAGTAAAGGAGGGATACTATTAGCAATTATGCCCAGACTGTTCAGGGCCAACTTGAATACATGGTCACCCTATATCTCTATGCCAATGAGCCCCAAACATGCTTCCCCAGTGAAAACCTCTCCTCTGAGCTCCAGACTCAAAGACCGAGTTGCCCACTCACTATATGCACTTGGATTCATTAATCCACGCTTTTAACAAATACTGAGAGTCTACTATAGGTCAAGCACTGTTCCAGGAACTGATGATACAACAGTGAACAAAGCAGACAGAGCTCCTGTCCTCATCACGCTTCAATTCTCTTTGGGGAGAGAGGAACAAAAGTACAAATATATAAAAGCAGATATTTTTCACCATGATGAATGCTATGGAGAAAAATCAAGTGGGAGAAGGGGATAGGGAGTGTTGGGAAGAAGATGGAACACACGCTATTTAGTGTGATCAGATAAGGCCTCGCTGAGAAGGTGATGTTTGAGAAAAAGCCTGAAAAGGGTAAAGAAGCAATGAAAGTGGACATCTGAGCAGAGGGAACAAAAGGTGCAAAATCCTGTAACTGGCAATGTGCACGGCACCCTCGAGAAACAGTGATGACACCACGTGGGTCAGGCTGAGAGAACAAGGGAAAAGCAGGGAGATAGATCAGAATGTTAACAGGAAGCCTACACTGCATAGGGCCTGGGAGGCGACTGTAAGGATTCTGGCTCTTACTCTGAAGAAATGCGAAGCCTCTGGAGGGTTCTGAGCAGAGGAATGCCACGATCTGACTTGTGTTTTTAAAATGCTGCTCTGGGCGTGGGGCTGGGAGTAGAAGTAGGGGGCCCAGTTAGAGGCCGGCACGGTAATCCAACAGGCTGGATTGACTTTTGGCGGCTCTGACCAAGTATTAGCTGTGAAACTGGTACAAGGTGATCAGATTCCATACACATTTTGAAGATGGAGCCAAGAGAATCTGCTGATGGTTGGATATCATGTTTGAGAAGAAAAACGGAAGTCAAGGATAACCCCTGGGGTTTTGGCCAGGGTGACTAGAAAGATGACGTTTCCGTTTTCTCAGATGGAGAAAACTTCAGAAGGAGCAGGTCCAGAAACGAGGAGCAGAAACTCCCTTGGGAACATGTTAAATCTGAGACATGCATTAGACATCCAAGAGGAGCTCTTAAGTAACCAGCTGGATATACAAGTCTAGAGCTCAGGGAGAGGTCTAGGCTGGAGATAAAAACTAGGGAGTTTTCAGATCTATACATGGTACTTAAGTCCACACACCTGGACAAGATCACTAAAGAAGTGGAGGTAGAGGAGAGGTCCAAGAAATGAGATCCAGGCACACAGGGAGGTGAGGAAGAACACAGGAAGACGACGGGGAGGGGCATCCGGGGGGCGGGAGTAAAACCAAGAGAATGTGACACTTGAAAACCAAGAGAAGACAGTCTCAAGGCGGAAAGAGTGATTTGCTATCAAATTGATCTCTGGCATTGATATTAAATGCTACCAATGGGTCCAATAAAATAAGGGTTGAAATTGACATGGAGGTCACAGTGACCTTGATACATTCAGGATGAGTAAAGTACCAAGTATGAAAGTCTGATTAAAGTGGATGTTGAATTAGAGGAGATAATACAGAGACAGTGAATACAAACAACTCATTTGCGGAGTTTCCCTGTTAAGAGGAGGAAAGAAAATGGACATTAGCCAGAGAGAAAAGTGAGGTCAAGAGAAGATTTTGGTGGAAGAGAAGGGTGACGATGCAGGGGAGAGAGGAGAGAATTTCTGAGTGTTGCCCTTGCCCTTGGGTGGTCCCATCCTAGGAGGAAATGGGATCACAAGTGAAGAGGTTAGCCTTTGCTAGGGTAAGCTTAGTTCCTCTGTAATGAGAGAAGAAAAGGCACAAGAAATGATTACAGACACCTACAGGCGGGTAGATGTGATGGCGAGAGTTGATCGACATTCTCTTCTGATCACTTCTGCTTCTCAGTGCGGCGGGATGCAAGCTCATCCGCTTAGAGTGAGAACTGGAGAAGAAAGATTTGAGGTGTGGTAGGTATGAAACAATCACCAAGGACAGTTGAAGAGTGAGTGCTAGTGAAAGCCAGTATGATTTTCAGCAGCATTATGGGTATGTTTGATACTAATGCTCATATAAATTGAGCCCATTCAGCATGGCTTTGTGTTTTTCTCCAGAATGAGGGCAGGTAAGGAGCAAGCAGAGAACTGAATTTAAGTAGGATTGTGTTTTCCCCAGGAAGAGAGAATGAAGCAAGAGAAGGTCAAGGGAGTCGAGCACGTATGCAAAGAGGTGATGATAACGATACTACAGAAGCAACAGAAATTAAATAAAGCGGTCAATGAGATGAGAAAAGAGTGAGAACCCATGAAACCATGAGAGATCAATAGATTATACGTACTGGTGGGAAAAGCAACATTGGAGTAGGGGTACTAAAGAGAGTGAGATGGAAACATAAGAACTGGTGGTAATAGGGTGCTTGGAATTGACATTAAGGAAGGTTACAGTTATTAGTAATGGCAGGCTCAACATGTCCAAGATAAACCTATGATCCTCTTCCAGCATTTCCTATCTTAGTAAATGAAGTCACCAAGCTTTTCCTTTGCTGCATGCAATGCATCACTACATCTTGTCCATGTGACCCCTTAAAGAATTCCCAAAGCTGTCTGCTTCTCTCTTTTCACCTGCTACTCTGCAAATCCAAGCTACCATCATCCCTTGCTTGGACAATTGTAACAGCCTTTTGGTTGGTCTCCTCACATCTGCTCTGACCCCAACTATAGCCAGAGTAATCTCTTCAAAACAAATAATCATGTGCCCTATTAATTAAAACTTCAATGGCTTTCTATTGTTCTTAGGGTGAAGACCAAGATTTGTAATGTAGCCCACTGGGCACCTGCACTGTCTAGTCACCGCCTCCTTCTCCAGCCCTATCTTGTACTGTTTTCCCTTTCACTCTGTGCTCTAGATATGCCGGGATTTTTGCCTTCAAATATACCATACTTCCTCTGACACCAGAGACTTTGCCGATTGCCTTTGTGAAAATCCCCATCTCCTCCCTAGTTAATGCCTTCATGTCCTTCAGATTTCAACTTAAGTGCCCTTTCTTCAAGGCCCACTTCTCTGACTACACAGTATCAACTGGGGTGCCCTGTCATAATTTTTCTTTTACTATGCTGCCCCAGTTTTCTTTAATCAAGGATCACGAGCTCCAGAATAGCAGCAACTGTATCTGTTTTTATTCACTGTTGTGTCCTAGTACCTAGGACAATCTGACACGTAATTCTGTCCTTTAAAGGACCACTTAACCTTGTTAAACTGATAGTCATATAAGCCATATTATTGCCTCTGCTATTAATATCTTGAATTCAGTGAATTCCTTAATGCTTTGCTTCCCACACGGAAAGCTCTGAAAATTCAATAAAACCATCCCTCCCACCAAAAATGCCAAAGTTCATTTAAATATTGTATAAAGCTTTGAAACCAACAAATGGTCTCTGATAAATACTCTGACATTTATAATTGCTTTGGTAAAGACATTGTCTTACTTGTATCATCAACTTTCTAATTTTTGATCGCTTCCAAAATGCTTTCACATGCATTACTCAATTGATTCCCCTAACAAATCTATAAAGGTTGGTGAATATAGCTGGGGTTCCAGACACGCTGACAAATGACCAAAAGAGACTGTTACCTTAGTACGGGGCCCACGTCAAAACAAAGCCCATTCATTCCAGGAGGCAGTAGGACTATCTCCTAAGGATACCTGCAAGAAAATTATACCCATTTAAAATGCTATTTCAGTTCCACAGGTTATCCATTCATCAAGCCCCTGTAGTTATGTGTCTCACAAGTCTTTTTAGTGTGACATCAGGGGACATCTCACTTCCTGACTCACAGTTTGAGTCACTGTAAATGATTCCCCCAAAGAGAGCAAACAAGTGACAAAGATACATGCTGGACAACAAAAACAACCATTTATTAGACAGTCACACTGTCCTTTGTCATAATTGCTTTCAGCAGTTTGAAATATATTCTGATTAACCCCACACAGATAGGGACATGGTTCTGCATTTACTTGCCTAAAGGAAGTAACTATTTTGAAATATTCCTGATTTAACTTCTTTTTTATAAGAATTGTGAGTCAAATAAAAAACAATGTTCAGATGAGTTCTCTCACACTCACTCACTGTTGTTTAGGCCATTTCTTCAAATGTCTTCAAGTTTTATTCTAAAATAATCAAATTTCTACATAGCTGATTTTATGTGTCAACCTGGCAAGATTATGGTGACTAACTGTTTGGTCAAACATCTGTTTTTCAAGTTGCTGTGAAGGTATTTTTTGGATGTGATTGACATTTAGAATCATTGACTTTACAGTGAGCAGAGGGCTTCCCTGGTGGCACACTGGTGGTGCCTGCCAGTGCACGGGACACGGGCTCAAGCCCTGGTCCAGGAAGATCCCACATGCCGCGGAGCAACTAAGCCCGTGCGCCACAACTACTGAGCCTGTGCTCTAGAGCCTGCAAGCCACAACTACTGTGCCACAGCTACTGAAACCTGCATGCGTAGAGCCCGTGCTCTGCAACAAGAGAAGCGACCACAATGAGAAAAACGCACACCAAAACGAAGAGTAGCCCCTGCTCGCCACAACTAGAGAAAGCCCGCACACAGCAACGAAGACCCAACATGGCCAAAAATAAATAAATAATTTTTTAAAAATATTCTTAAAAAAAAGTAAAATAAAGTGAGCAGATTACCCTCCATGACACAGGTGGGCCTCATTCAATCAGTTGAAGGTCTTATGAGCAAACGCTGAAGTTTCCCAAAGAAAGAGTTCTGTCTCCAGACGACAACACAGAAATTCTGCCTGCACTTTTATCTCAGACTCAGAACTGCAACATCAACTCTTCCCTGAATCTCCAGCCTGCCAGGTTGCCCTACAGGTTTTGGACTTGCAAGTCCCACAGTGGCAAAACTCACCCCCCACCCCAAATTTAATAAATTTAATAAATTTAACATCCTCCACTACAACTCTGTCCAAAGCAGGTGTGTACCATCATTCAATGTATTTTCTCTTAAGCCTTTTAAAACATCTTGAGAATGCACAGAACCACGGACATACAAAAAAATTCATGGTCCTGGTTCTTATTTGTCATAGGATTTTTTTTTTTGGTAGTATACACTTGAAAGATAGTTTTCTATAGACTATATCCATGAATATACCCTTGATTAAAGAAGAATTAGAAATGACTAAAAGAAGAATGTATTAGTCAGGGTTCTTCAGAGAAACAGAACCACCCTTATGACCTCATTTAACCTTAATTGCCTCCCTGAAATGCCTTATTTTCAAATACAGTCACATTGAAGATCAGGGCTTCAACATATGAATTTCGAGGGGACCCAGTTTGGTCCATATACACTTTAGGGAACTAGAAAAAGAAGAGCAAATTAAACCCAAAGCTAGCAGAAGGAAGGAAATAATAAGGATTAGAACAGAGATAAGTGAAATAGAGAATCAATGAAACCAAATGTCTGTTCTTAGGAAAAAATCAACAAAATTGACAAACTTTAACTAGACTGAGAAAGAAAAAAGAAGATGCAAATAACTAAAATCAGAAATGAAAATGGGGACATTACAACCAACTTTACACAAATAAAAGAATGCTATGAATAACTGTTCACCAATAAATTAAATGAAATTGAAAAATGTCCTAGAAACACACAAATTACCAAAACTGACTCAAGAAGGAATAGAAAAACTGCACAGACCTATAACAAGTAAAGAGATTAAACCAGTGATTAAAAAACAACAACAAAAAACTAGAACTCCCAGCACAGAAAAGCTCTGGACTAGATGACCTATCATATATCTGGCAACATGTTTTTTTTAAAAAATGTATACTGTAACATATGATATGTGCATAAGAATGTATGCGGTATTACTAGTTAGTGGAAAGCACATCCTCAGTGTTTTGAGCTGACTGCCCAGTCTTGTATTTGCGTTCATAAATTTTGTATTTCTTATACTGAGGACAAACTAAGAGTTCATTTTGGCTCTGAAACCTTAAACGACATTTTGGTACTCTCTGTAGCTCCAGAAAAATTCCGTAAGTTATAGCGACTCAGTAAATGGCTTTCCTTTTTTTAGATGAGCTGAATATGATGACATGTTATCTTTTTCCTTGGCAAAATAATAATAATAATTTCTAGATAAAAAAGAACTGAAGAATACTACGTGTTTTCAGATTAAGCCTGAGATCTGAAATGCAGTCTCAGTTAAGCTAGGCATTCATCCTCTGTGCTTTCCAAAATTCCCTTTAGATAACTAATGTGTTAAAAATAGAAAGCATTTCTTTTATATTTCCTGTTTTCTTTCATTTTTAATAAATTTTGTTGTTTTTATTGTAAAATCAATAGTCACTTCAAAAATGCAGACATATAAAATAAAAATTTTACCACCCAAAGATAACCACTTTTTTGTTATTTGACTTTCTTCTTTCTTGAGGTACATATATTTTAATTAACTGATCTCAAGTACTTTTGTACTTTGTTTTTGAAAGTGTTTTAGCACAATTTATGACCTGCAGCTTTATTAGGAAACATTATTTTATTAATACAAACTAGTCTCCAACAGTAAAATACCAAATAAAAGTACATCGATCAAGAGCCAGAATCAAAACCTACCATCTCCATGTAAATGACAAACGGAGGATTCTGGCAAAAAGTTATCACTTCTCATTTCTAAAAAGTCAAAAATTATATTCTTAAACGTAAATGTAACTACTCATCAAGATATGTTATTTGGGTTTCTTAGTCACTGAACCACACAGCAATACCTCCTCCTGAAATTTCCTCCCCACAGTTTCACCTCGGGTGGTTCTGGCATGGGAGGATTCTCGGGGTCAATCTTTGAGCGCCTCAAACATGGAAACAGTGGGACATAGCTGAAGTCCCAGAGCCTGAGACTGGTTCTTGGTAGACAACGTGCTTAACGACTCGCTGGTTGCAGACACACACACACACACACACACAAAGGCTGAAGTTTTCTTTACCTAGCACGTCACACTGATGGAAAAAATAGGAGACTGGTTAGATAGGAAGGAGGTCAGAGCAGAGCCTAATTACAGTAGAGAAGCAGAGCTCACAGCCAGCGCCAGTAAACGGTGGCTGAATTGGACCAGATGGAATCTGTTCCTCTCATTCTTGTAAATACAGATGGCGTTCATCTCAACAGGGCCCCTTCCAATCTACAGACCCTGCCGCCACCTTAAGTTCAAGTTCATCCTCAATCACCTGGCACTCAGGAAGCCTTCACCAACGTACCACCGACTTTGTAGCCAGAATAAATTTGTGTACTCTCTGAGCTGCTTGTGTCCTCAGGAAAACAAAAACAAACAAACAAACCAGAAACCCAGCATGGGCTTCACAGAGTCGGGAGGCTTAGCTGAGATAGGATAAGGCGTCTGGCACCTGGGAGGAACTCCGGATAGGAGAGATGCTCCTGGTTCCGTCAAGTTGGAAGCCCCAAGGGATGGTCTACTCTGCAGGCACAGAGGGCTTCATTAGAACTGCCTCCTCGTGGCTGTGAAGCCTTGAGCGTAACATGCGAACATCCAGGAATATGGAACTTCAAAAAACTCTACGACTGCTTCGCAGCTCGGGAGAAGCGGGCGAGGCCGCAGCTGCCCAGTGACGCGCGATCCCTGAGCAGACAACTTCCGTTTTAAGCACTTGCTCGCCGGCCGCGAACAGAGCCTACCGGAAGTCGCGGACAGAGCCCAACGGAAGTTGCGGACGGAGCCCACCGGAAAGTCCAGTGCGTAGCCACGGCGTCAGGTTCCTCCGCCGAGCGCGGCGCTGCGTCCCTCGGCTCGGTCCCCAGTCTACTCCAAATTTCCTCTCTGGCCGCTGCCCATCTGCTTCAGGCCTCCCGGATGCTGGTTTTCCGGCCAGTAGTCCCGGCAACGCTGCCTGCCGGCGCTCGGGCATAAGCCCGGCCTGGACCACGGAGGCCGGACGCGCCGCCGCCGCCGCCGCCGCCGCCGCCGCCGCCGCCGCCGCCGCCGCCGCCGCCGCCGCCGCCGCCGCCGCCGCCGCCGCCGCCGCCGCCGCCGCCGCCGCCGCCGCCGCGACCGCCGGGACCCGCCCCCGAGCGACACGCACTTCCGGCGGCGCGGCGGCAGGGACGGAGCCCGGCGGGCGGTGATGGACGCGCTGGCGGTCATGATGCGGGACCTGCTGACCCAGAACCGTGCGCTGCGCAGGGAGAACAAAGAGCTCATGGACCAGGTGCGGCGGCTCCTGTGCGAAAAAGCCAACCTGCTGGCCCAGGTGCGCCCGCCCGCCTGCCCGGTAGCTTTTCCCGAGACGTTCAAAGGCGACTCCGCCCGGCTTCCCGAGTTTTTGATCCAAGCGGTCTCTTACATGAGGTTCTTTGAGGCCAGGTTCTCAAACGACACCCTCAAGGTGGCGTTTTTAATCAGCCGCCTCAGTGGGCCGGCCGAGGAGTGGGTTGTCCCCTACATCGAGAGGGACAGCCCCATCCTGGCGCATTGCGAGGGCTTCGTGGACGCGCTGAAGCGGGCCTTTGGCAGGAACGGGTAGGAAACGGCAGTACCGCGAGCCCCACGGACCGGGTCGTGCTTGGCCGTGACTCACAAAGAGTTCTCCAGTCCCCACCTGCTGGGCCCGACCCTTGCGAGGAAGCCCCGCTGCCTTTGCACTCGGCCCAGCAACGCGGCCACTGGCGGGGGGCCTGTTAGCAATTGAACGGACCACCCCGAATCGCGCCCCTGCCGTCTCTGAAAACTGCTGCTGCCCGCCTTGGACGATCTGTGCCAGCCTGGGAAGTGCCTGAGCTTGTCACACGCCCGGGGACACCGATTTGGAGACCTCAGGTCCGGAGACAGCTGCCAGGGTTCGCGTGGCTGGCAGACAAATATTCACACTCCTGCCCCAGGAACCTGTTTTTCACATACTTCGTTTCTGTTCTGAAACCACAACAGGCTCAGAGACTGTGCCTTTTATCAGAAAAGTCTAGGCGCTGAACAGTATATGGAAAACGTATTTACTTTTAAAATGTAAATATATATCTTACAGCACCATGTGTTGGGGACTGTACTTGGGGTTACAGGAGAAACAGATGAATAAGACCAAATGTATATCTCCACAGGAACACAACTGTGAGAAAAAATTCTAAGTGCATATTCTGATGTCTGGTAAAATAATGCTTTCATGTGCAGAGAATGGCATATTTGCTTCTTGTTTTATGGCCTTTTCACATCACAGTTTTAAAATACATGTTAAAAACGTGCAGCTTACAAAGGAGGCAGAAAACCCAACTTGAGCAATTTCTTTGCTCCTGAATCTGGCAAAGATGGTGTTTTTAAAGATGGGTGCAACTTGTAGCAAAAAGAAGGGGTGGCAGGGAATGGTGCATTCTTTGAGCTGTATCCACTCACCTTTATTCCCCTGTATTAAATGACTTGGCTGCTTCCTTTTTTGTGAATTACAGTTTTGGCCTCAGTTTTTCTTTTGTAATTAAAGGCATTACTTGATCATTAAAATTTGGTTCAGAATTCTGTGATTCTCTTAGGGCCAAAAAAGGGGAAGAAAAAGGAAGGTCTGAGCCTTCATGTCAAACAAAGTAGTTCTTAAAATCCTCTCGGGACCAAAATCTATAGCTGCCTTTCCTTACGTGTCCATAGGTTTTGTCATTCTGGTGGTCAATATAGTCTCACTGAAATAGCTTGAATTCTAGTCACATCTTCATACTAAGAAAAACTCATCACTGCCCCCTTGATGGACAGTTCACATACCTAAGGACTGAACTGAAAACCTCTAATTATATTTTTGCACGATTTGATTAAAAGACAGGTTATAGCAATCTAAAATATGACACAAATGAACATATCTATGAAACAGACTCAGACATAAAGAACAGACTTGTGGTTGCAAAGGGGGAGGGGGGTCGGGGAGGAAAGGATTGGGAGTTTGGGATTCGATGCAAACTAGTATATATAGGATGGATAAACAACAAGGTCTTACTGTATAGCACAGGGAACTAAATATCCTGTGATACACCATAATGGAAAATTAGTATGAAAAAGTAGTATATCTGAGTCACTTTGCTGTACAGCAGAAATTGACAACATTGTAAATCAACTATACTTCAATAAAATGAATTTTTTAAAAAATTATTTTCTTGCCATAAAAACTCAGACACAAAGGTCCTTCATATACCTATTTCGCCATGTGGGGATAAGCCAGAATACTACTTGACCACTAAACAACACCCCACAACCTTCTGCTCTTCACCCAATTAATGCTCATTTTGTGCACATGTCAATACACTAATTCTGCAACTATAAATAACTAAATGAACTACGATAAAGTTTTTTTAAAAGGTTATAGCAATTATTTTATCATTGCCAGTTAGCATTGTAAGAGTTTATGAGACTGGGACCCCCAACACGACTTCTTATAAACCATACTTTTGTGGTACATATGTACTAACAAAATTAATTGATTCTTGGTCCTATTGGCTGTCAATTTCAGAGCAGTGTTTTTCCCACAGTAAAAAAAACCCTGCAGGGTATAGCACCGCCCAAAATTTCAGTAAACCTCACAAGAGCACATATCTGATAGGGTACAAAAACTTGCTAATGAAAGATCAGCATCAACATTGAAGAAGTCAAATAGAGCATAACTCAGAAGTCAAGATATCTCATACTTAATTTTCTATAACTTTTTTTTTTTTTTTTTTTTTTTGCGGATCTTCCCGCACCGGGGCACGAACCTGTGTCCCCTGCATCGGCAGGTGGACTCTCAACCACTGTGCCACTAGGGAAGCCCTAACTTTTTTTTTTAAGGGTATCTTAGATCTCCACCAAAAGGAAAAAAACGAGAAAAAAAAGTATACAAGTCTTGCTTACAGTTACACAGAGAGACGGGAGGAGGGAGAGAAGGTCACTTACTGGTCAGTGACCTCCATCCACATCATTCCAGCTCTGAAATAAGGTCATAACAGATGATGAGTCGTTCATTGTTTTCTTTAGTCTTCTGCTGAATGGTCTCTGGGGGATGTTCCTCATCTGGCCCTTTATCAGGCTTACCTAGAAGGCCAGCAGCCCACTGGGGCCTTTCCTCTGGACCCAAGCGATTTCCTTCTCTGACAGATTGAGAACCTCTTCTGTGTGGGCCTTTAATGTTTGGTATCTTCGGCCTTCCATTTCACTTCTTAATTTGTAATCCTCAGCACACTTCTTCAGCCATTCTTCATTCATGAGATAGCCTTCAGTCACCTCCTTCAGTCACCTCTCAAATTCCTTAAAAGTTCAGAGAAATATGTTTCATGGAATTTGTCTGTAGTAAGTTGACCTTTTTCTTCTGACTTTGTAGATTTCAGCTTTGGCAAGCTTCTTCTGTTTCTGTACCTTCTCCATCACCTGGGTACATCCCTAAAAATCCTATTGTAATTTTCCCCATCTCCGAGCATTTCGCATGGAGCTCCTCATACTTGCTTTTCAATTTCAGGTTCTCCATCTGCATGGCTTTAACTGCAACCTCCAGGTCCTTCTGGGTAAACTGCAGTACATCCATGAATGGGACCAGTGGGCAGGAAAAGGTCCGTAGCCTGAGGACACAACGGGGAGAGTCCATCACAGGGATACCCGGAGCTCCTAAGACAGCAAATGCCACCAGCCTCACTTTAGGTGGTCTTCCTCAGGAAGGCTTGGCATCATGAATGTTGTCTATTTCAGTGGCCACAGAAACCAGTTTATTAGGGCTGTCTTTCAGAAGTGGGTCAAAGGAGGTATAAAGGACTTTTCTCAAAGCAAACTCTTTAGATGAGGACGTTCCAAACTACTCCAAATTCTCCACATCAGCCCCCATGCCTAGAACTATAGCTGGGGCTCTGGAGTGCTCTGCTTGGAGGTCAATCGCAGGCTCTGGCCCGTGCTGAGAAAGGAGAGCAGGGCTTACTGTCCAGACTGCTTATGTGAACCCATGCAGTGCTTACATTACACTTATGTGTAACATACAGTTACACATACTTATGTGTAACATGCAGTGCTTACATTATTAATCACCAGACAACTCTCTATCATGTTATGTGCTGGTACTGCGGACACAGCTATGAACAAGACAGTCCTGATTTTCCAGGAGCTTACAACTGGGAAGATAAAGAAACAGGCCATTATAATGCAGGACTGCAGCAAGGAGGGGACAAGAAGAGGGCCCCTGTGGTAGCACGAAGTGGCGCCCCTAAGCCAGCCTTGGGGGGTGTTAATGACTGAATGTTTGTGTTCCTCCAAAATGCATATGTTAAATCCTAACCCCCAATGTGCTGGTATTGGGAGCTGGAGCTTGCAGGGAGGTAACGAGATCCTGAGGGTGGGGCCTGCATAACCGGCATTAGAGCCCTAACAAGAAAAGGTGGGAGAACTTCCTTCCTCTCTCTGCTCTCTGCCATGTGAAGATACAGCAAGATGGCCATCTGTAAACCAGGATGTAGGCCTTCACCAGGTCCGGGACCTGCCAGCACCTTGATCTTGAACTTCTAATAGACTTGGAGACCACGTCGGCCTGCATACATCTCCTCTGGATTTTAGGCAGCTGGGGCCTGAACTGCATTAATCTAATGAGAAAGGAAAGGGTTTTGGTTTAAGGTGGAGGCAACGGAAGTGGAGAGAGGAGGACAGATTTGAGGTATGTTTTGGAGACAGAAAAGGCAGGCCCTACAGATAAATGGATGTGGGAAGTGTTTCTTCCTCTCTCCCCAGTCAGGAATATTGCAGATTCCATTTCCATTTTTCTACATCCCCTGTTTTGTTCCTCTCCAAGAGAGAAGGAGGGAGTGAAGTGATTGGTCAGAGCTCACTAGTCTTTGGATATCCTTTTCCTTGTGGATGGATCTGGAGACATACCCCCTGTGCACAGGCAGAGCTGGTCCTCTGGTTCCTTTTGTCGCTCTGCAGCTTGGCACTATGACAACAGACTCCTGACTACATCCCTTCTTACTCCCTTCCAACCCATTGTCCACACGGGTCATGGTTACTTTTTTTAATTTCCCCAAGTAGTTCATCTGATTTACCTGAAGAGACTTGGAAGACTATTTTCAGCCTGCAACAACATGGATGTTAGTAAGAAGCATTTCCAGTCAACTTTCTTCTTCACCTTGATGCAGAAATTTTGCCATTTTTATGACATAATGTTATCCACACTTCACGTTTTCCTCTGTTTTTTTTTTTTTTGTTTGCTTTTTGCGGTACACGGGACTCTCACTGTTGTGGCCTCTCCCGTTGCGGAGCACAGGCTCTGGACGCGCAGGCTCAGCGGCCATGGCTCACGGGCCCAGCCGCTCCGCGGCATGTGGGATCTTCCCAGACCGGGGCACGAACCCGTGTCCCCTGCACCGGCAGGCAGACTCTCAACCACTGCGCCACCAGGGAAGCCCTGGCCTCTGTTTTTGACATTACCCCTTTGTCAGCTGACTGTAAATACCTGCATCAAAAAATAAAGCCACACAGAATCTCTCATTGAAAAATGAGAAAATAGGTTGATAGAGATATTTTCCATTTCTGAAAGGCTTATTAAAAATAAAACCCCCCAAATCCATTACAAGTTATGAAAAATGCATTGACTGACCTTTGAAGTTCAAGCCAGCTCTTAAAAGAGCAGGATAATTAAAGAAGACAAGCAAAACGTCCAAGAAAATATATGAAGCTTGAATAATCAGCATGTTTAAAATAAATAATTTATCTTTATGAGTTATCGATGATCTAATAATTCATGAATGCTAAGAAAACCATAACAAGGAGTGATTTGTAAAAGGTCATCAAAACCAAGTAAGAACACAACCAGCTCATTGCTTATCTTGCAACTGATTAAAGTTCTAAAAGGGAAGGAAGAAAAGCAAAACAGGGGGGTGGGAGGGGTAACAGAAAGGGGTCTGTACTTGGTTGCATAATGTCTCCTCCAAATTTTTGTCCGCCCAAGAAATCAGGATGTGACCTTATACAGAAATAGGATCTTTGCAGATTTAATTAGTTAAGTTAAATTGAGGTCATGTTGGATTAGGATAGGTCCTAAATACAGTAAGACTGGTGTCCTTATAAGGGCAGAGGATGCAGAGAGCCATAGACACACGCAGGGAAGAAAGGCATGTGGCAACAGAGGCAGAGGTTGAGCAATGCAGGGGCAGGTCAAGGATGCCAAGGATTGCTGGCCACCACCAGAAGCTGGGAGAGACACCTGGGAACCTCGGAGGGACCATGGCCCTACTGAAACCTTGACTGAGGCCCCCAGAACTTCAGGAGCATAGATTTCTGTTCTTTTAAGCCACCCAGTTTGTGGTATTTTGTTATGGCAGCCCTAGTACACTAATACAGAAAAAAAGAAAGGAAGGGAGGGAGAGAGAAAGAGACAAGAAGGAGGGAGGGGGAGGGAGGAGTGGAGGGAAGAGGGGAGGGGAGGGCGGAAGGAATGAAGGAAGGAAGGAGGGAAAACATTAGTACAGACTTCAGAAAGTAAATAATGCCTTAAAGAAAAGAACACGGAGGGACTTCCCTGGTGGTCCAGTGCTTAGGACTCCGTGTTTCCCTGGTCGAGGAACTAAGATCCCACAAGCCACATGGTGCGGCCAAAAAAAACAAAACAAACAAACAAAAAACATGGAAAGATCATAATTTGTGGGTCTCTCCCCTCCCCTTGCAAAGTCATTAAACTGATCTGACCATCGTGAAGGACTAATGGTCAGATTCCGACGGATTTTCTACTTCGACGGAGGCCTCAACAGACAGAACTCGGTCTCAGCTTCTATCTCCCCAAACTCCCCAAATCCCCTGCAGGGCTCCTCCTAGAACCTGGTCGGCCTGGCCCTGACCCACTCAAGACTGAAGGAGATCTTACATCAAGAGCCCCCGAACAGCCCGGGCACCAGGCCTCTGACTGCCCATCTCTGTGAGTTGGTCCTCAAGACCAGACCCTATTATTCAGTTTATCTGACTACCCAGCCCAGTTCCCAAATCTCTCTCTCAGCCTAGGTCCTGTCCTGCTGTGAAACGACCAGGTTTGGGTAGATACATGGGTACTTGCCAGATTCCTCCCTGGGAGGGGTTAATATTGTAGACTTGGTCAGAACTTCATTTATATGCATAATTTCCTTGAATAGAACAAATATATGGTAGCGTAGAAAACCTATGACATGAACATCTGGACATGTAAAAATCTATGAGAGCCATAATCTTCATTTTTAATAAACTACCAATTTCGAAATTGTGAATTAGCTTCGGGTTCTCAGATGTATAGCTTTCATACTTAAAGGGATTAAACACAGACACACACACACACACACACACACACACACACACACACACACTTCCTTTTAACAAACTTACATGGACCTAGAAGTGAGAGTGTAATTGCAAACAGTATGGTTTGTTTATGTGATAATTACAACAAATCTTAACTGAGAACTGAACAGTTGTCACCATTATAATGGCCTTAGCCCATAGAGAGGCAAGTTCAGAATGAAGTATTCTTGAAGGTACAAATCAGTTTTTAATGCTGAAACTCACTGTGCAAAAACGAAGCGGCAGCAGCGCCAGCCCAGGCTCTGGATGTCCCAAAGTCGCCACCTCTACTTTTTTGCATGACACTTAACTTCTTGCCTGTTAAATAGTGGCCAAATGAGTGAGTGCATTACATCTCTTTCCTCCCACTCCAGACTTACTTCTTGAGACCAGGGGACCAAGTTTTATTCAACTTTGTATCCACTTTCCCACCAACATTCAGAGCTTGAACTTCCCGTGTGTGTTTAATGACTGACTGACAGTTCATTTGAGAAAGAGAGTAGGGGGGCGGAGGGTTAGAGTGGATCAGTAAATATAAGTGTGTGTGTGTATCTCTTTCTATCAGTTCTTGCTAATTCCTTCCTGGCCAATATGGTAGTGATTCTCATATTCAAGTATTATACGTGTACCTTTTTAAAATTAAAAAGAAAAAAAGATTCTCACCTATCCCTGAGGCTGGCTTCAATGACTAGAATGTCACTTTAACATATACAAATTAAACCAACTATAAATCTTTATGTGAGTTAAATCTCTGTAGATTTTACACACTATTAAAATGACAAATTAAATACAAACCAAATTTCAAAACCAATAAAATTCAAATGAATGAGTTAAAACTAAATTATGGATGTGCCTTGCTGAAAATAAATGACTCCTTCACAATCTGAATATGGTACTAATGATAATGGCACTCTATATGCCCTGTAGACTCATGGCCAGTGGGCTACTTTCTAGAACATTTACATATTTCTGCCTCTATCGGTTGAATTGTATGCTGCTGGGAGTTGTATTCCTCTATCCCCAGACATATTTATGCCAGTCGTACTGTTTAATCTAAATATGTAATTCAGTTAAATATTTCACAAACTGATAAATCATTGTGAGAAGAGGTTTGCTTCTATAAAAAGAAATCTGTTAGATGCCTTCGAAAAATGGAATAGCTGAATTATGTTATGTATAGGTGAGACAAATACAAAATATTGGCTAAAAAAATTCCAAAAATGTAAGCAATAATCATAGTTTCAGAGTGGGTTTAAGTTCTCTCTCTATTTTAAAGAAACAGTATTACAGTTATGAATTATTTACGATATGTCAATCTAATCACTGAACCTCTTGACCCGGTATCAAATGCAGGTTAAAAAATGTACATTTAAGTGGTTTACATATAAATCTTTAAGGTACATGTTACTTTACCAATGTTTTTGATTAAGTGACCAGTCTTTTATTTGCTCAGTGCCATTTGCAAGAATGCAACTCTTACACACTAAATCTACCTTCATCCTTTTCTTATTATTCCATTCATTGTAGTAGCAGAATTTTCTGGTGTCTGTGCAATCCTAAACACAAATAAAAAATGTGGAACCTGCAAGAGACTGGCCAGTTACTTCTTATTTATCAGGGCACCTCCCCCAAAATATTGGGCATTACTTTTTTATTATTATAAAAATAAAGCCAATATTTAAAATTTCTTGTAGAAAATACGCAGTAGTATTATGTATATGAATTACTATGGGTAAAATGTTAATGACATTTTTCATTCCCAAGTAAAAATATTTTTAGTAGGATCCTTCTAAACAAGAAAGTCTCTTAGAGGATAAAAGTTGTCTCCAGGAAACCACTGAAAAGTTTATCCCACCACGTTTAAGTGACTTTCACAAAATTTTAGAGTGAGTCTGATACCATACAGATAAGGCAAGCAATAGACTGAAAAGAGAAGATTTTTATCTTCAAAGAAAAGGATCAAATTCTTACTTGTTTCTTCAGTTTTATCTTGAAAAACTGAAGTTATTTCTATACCTCCTACACCTGCTAGTGTAAGTGTTAAAAGAAATTGTATGAAACTGGTAGAAGTATAAATAATATCACCCTTCCGAGATGCAACTGGTAACAAAGTTTGTAATTTTCTATGTATCTTGAGCCAACAAGACTACCTCTTAAGACCCATCTGAGGGACACATACTGTGCCCAGACATGTGAACAAATATTTGGTAAGAATGGTGTGCTTTAGGCACACAAAAAAAGTTAAACATAGTGTAAACCAAAGTGGAAAAATAAAAGCTTGAATAAATAAACTATGGTAACATCCAAATACTGGAATGCTACACAAAAATAAAAATTATACTGTGCAAGAATAGTATTGTTACTGAAAAATGTTTTTATATGCTGCTTAATGAAAGAAGCATGGTTAAAAACAGGATGTATAACACGATTCTATGTTTATTTAAATATATTTATACATATAGAAAAGTGTCTGGAAGGGCATACACAAAAATGTCAAGAGAAATTTACACAGTTCTAGGATTATCTAGGGAATATACTGTAATGGACAAAACAGACCAAATTCTGATTATAATGGAGTTTGTATTCCAGTGGGGGAAAGACAGAAAATAAACAAAATAGTAAATTTACAATAGTAAGATATAGCATGTCGTAAGATAAGGAGTACAATGGATAGCGAATGCCTAGGTGGAGGTAGGGGGGTTGCTATCTGTATAAAGTGGTTAAGACTTCACTGATAAGGTACCATTTGAGTAGTGACCTAAAGGACCTCAGGAACGTGATGGAAGGGACATTAGAGTTTCTATTTTAAAAGATCCTTCTGGGGACTTCCCTGGTGGTGCAGTGGTTAAGATTCCACCTGCCAGTGCAGGGGACACGGGTTCGATTCCTGGTCCGGGAAGATCCCACGTGCCGCAGGGCAGCTAAGCCTGTGCGCCACAACTACTGAGTCTGCACTCTAGACCCTGCGAGCCAAAACTACTGAGCCCACGAGCCACAACTACTGAGCCCACGTGCCACAACCACTGAAGCCCGCGCGCCTAGAGCCGGTGCTCCACAACAAGAGAAGCCACCGCCCTGAGAAGCCTGCGCACTGAGGAGTAGTCCCCACTCGCCACAACTAGAGGAAGCCCCTGTGCAGCAATGAAGACCCAACAAGGTGGAAAAAAATAAATAAATAAATTTTAAAAATATATAAAAGATCCTTCTGGCTGTTAAGTTTAGCCTGGACTGTAGTGGAATGGCGCAAGGGCAGAAACAGGAGGGCTGTGCAATATTTTGACAAGAGATAACGGTAGCTTAGAACTAGGGCAGTCAGATGCTGGCTCCATTTTGAAGGCTGGACCAGTAGGAGATGCTGGTGGCTAGCACGTGGAATGGCTGTGGGATGCAAAAGAAAAGGTTTTATAGCCTCAACAGCTGCGAGGATGGGGTTGCCATTTAGTGGGACAGGAAAGAACGTGTGGGGAGCCGATCTGAGGGTCAAGTCAGGAGTCTGGTTTTGGATTTGTTATGTCCGAGATGCCTACCAGAAATCAATATGGAGACCACATATGATGAAGTTAGTATGTGGAAAGGCTTCTCTCCAAGAGCCTTCCCTCACTCCAAGTTTGAATTAAGTGCTCTTTCCCTGCAGGGCACCACCCACCCCCACCCCACTCCCACACTCCCCTTGCATGAGATTGTAATTGTTTATGGATCTCTCTCCACCCGCTAGACTGTGAGGACTCTCACTGCATCCCTGGCACCTCCTACAAGACCTGGCTTGCCGTAAAGCACAATAAATATCAAATGGGGGTTTAAACCCCCCCAGAGAGAGAACCGAAGCCTGTGAACATCATCACGGGTCAGTTTTACCAATAGGATAAATATCTTCTATATTTCATTTAGAAAGATCCTACTAAAATATTTTTACTTGGGAATGAAAAATGTCATTAACATTTTAATAGCTTATTGGAGTCTCATAGTTATGTGCTGATTTCTCCCCAAACTTCACAAACTAAAGATCTATAACCAAAGTACATAACCTGACTGTCCTCATGCTACCCTGGTTTAAAGGAAAGACGTTAGAACTTCCGATTTACTGACTGACTCCACAGGCTGCCACCGACAGACAGGCCTCGGCACATTTCTGCCAAATCCTAATTAAGATCTACTTATAACCCCCTTAAGAAGTTTCATATTAAAATAGTTATTGAGACTTCTGGCTATACATGACAGATGAACAAATGTATTTTCTTAATTTACCGTCCCAAAATGCTACTAAGTGACAATAAAGAGATTTTTAAAAAAATATGCTCCTGAGGGGGTAGAATAAGAAGCCTCTGGATTTTGGGGACACCAGCTGAAGGTGGGGATTCAGAGAACAAGGAGACTAAAGGGAGTTCACACATACTGATATTCTTCAGCCTTCTACTCCTTCAGATTCTCAGAATTTCCTCCCAAACAGGAGATTTGAAAATATTCTTTGTCTGTCTGACCATCTCAAATGGAAGGATCTAAAGATGCTGACATCAGGTGATAATTAACAAGCATCCCAGTCAGGTCACCACACAGTGAAGCCTCTCCCATGGGCTCAGGGATTCCCATCAGCTTTTGTAACATACTTTTAGAAATGAGATGACCAAGAAGTATCACCAGTCCTCTGAGGAATGTCTCTAACATAAAGAGAGAAACCAAGGCAAGCAAACAAATAGAGAAAAGCAACCTGGAGGAAACAGATGATTGATGCAGGGAGAACATTAAAAAACAAATTACCGTTAGTATCTTCAGAAAAGTTAAGATTTTGCAAGCATAAAACAAGAGCAGAATGTTATGAAAAGAGAGCCGGTGGGAGGCAAGTGAAAAATAAAACAAAGCTTATGGAAATTAAAATTGTGGTAGACAATGGCCAAAGCTGAAACAATTTGAGTAATAAAATAATGAGAGCATTGGCTTATATCTCATAGAATAAAATAAATATTCATGAGTTGTGATAACCATTTAGCTATAGCTTTACTCAGCATGACTATAGATAAGAATACCAGCAAACAATCATTGGAGCTTAATGAACATTTTTAAAATTAAGTACCAAGGCTTCCCCTCTACTTGTGAGTTTTGAAATCATTTTGTTTATTTTCAGGGATACTGTTTAATTTAATTGTATGATTTGTCTGCACTCAGTTTATTTCCCCTTCTCAAATCTCAGCCTCATGTTGTTCTTTGTTACTGTCAGAGCCTGGTGAGTTGTTTTGAACAGAACTGGTTTTTTTTCCTCCCTCCTGTAAGACGATGTTACTGCACAAGAGCACTGCAGTGTTTTTCATAATAAACTTGTGAACTAAGAACTGAAAAAAAAAGGGGGGGGGGCAAAATAGTAACTTTATAGTTGAGAAACCTTGCAAAGACTAGATTACTCAAGTAAGGTGAACACCAGCAGAAATAAGACACAGCAACAACAGGAACCCCCTGATATGAGTCACAGAGAAAGACATATCACTTCTGTGGTATTCTTGCCAAAAATGCACAACCTCAATGTAATCATAAGAAAGTATCAGACAGACTCAAACAGAGACACATTCTACAAAAATAACACAGTAGTACTATCCAAAAGTATCAAGGTCATGAAAGACAAGGAAAGAATGAGAAACCATCACAGATTGGAGAAAATGAAGGAGATATAACAAATAATTGCAATGTGATATCCTGGACTGGATCCATTAAAAGAAATAGGATATTAATTAGTGAGAAGAAAAAAACCCCAAACTGGTGAAGTCCAAACTTAAGTTTGTAATTAATAGAATTGTTCCAATGTTAATTTCTTAGTTTTGATTATTACATTATGGTCGAGTAAGATATTTACATTAGGGGGAGTTTGCTGGGGTATATGGAGCTGTACTCTGTACTCATTTGGCAACATTTCTGTAAATCTAAAACTATTTCAAACAAAAAGCTTTCTTTTAAACTTAGTATAAATGTTGGAAATATAACGTTAAAGAAATCTCTCAGAAATCAGATGAAGAGGACAAAGAGATGGAAAATAAGAAATAAACAAGAAATTTAGAAGTCTTGTCTAGGAAAACTGGACAAAGAGAAAAAACAAAGATAAGGAATCATACGTGAAATAAGAAAACTTTCCAGGCCTGAAAGACATAGTTCCCAGATTGAAAGGACCCACCAGTTTGCAGTACAAAGACCCACACCCACACATCATCCTATTTCATTCAGAACATGGGGCTGAAGAGAAGATTCTTCAAGCTTTAAAGAGAGAAAAATATATGGGCCCCACATAAAGGATCAGAAATCAGAACCGCTTTAGACTTCTCCAGATACTTCAAAATTGTAAGATAGAGTATACGTTTTTTACCATCTACTTATTCATATTTTTACCCTGAAAACAGATGTGAGGTTTCTAGAGGAGAAATCAAAGTTGTTATTACTTAGCACCAGTTCCCTATACCTAGTACCCTACAGGTGACATGATGGGAGCCAGGTGTCACTCTGCACACAGGTCTGCCTGAAATGACGAATCTGGGAGTTTATATAGACCCCCAAACTGCCCCTGCCCTCCTGAGAGAAGCAGAGAAATTTTGCTCCCTAGTTATTAACAATATTTCGGAATGTAAATGACTGGCTCCGGGATCTGTGGTTCAACACCTTTGAAATATAAACACATTGGGAGATAAGAATCCCAGGAGGTCTCTGGCTATTCAATTACCCTTCAGCTTCCCAGGCTAGTTTTTCAAGCCAGGTGTCATAAAAAGTTTGCTCAGAAAACTCTGTGCAAAAATATGAATTTTTCACTTCCTGGCAGATTGTTTTCCAACCTACAATTCAATCCCCAGCCCAACCATCAATACGCGTGAAGGTAAAACGGATCTCACAAAGCTCACTCCTATTCTCTCCTCAGACTGAGCACGTGCTCCTCCACCAAAGCAAGAGAATAAATCAAAAGACAGCACGTGGGCTTCCCTGGTGGCGCAGTGGTTGAGAGTCCACTTGCCGATGCAGGGGACACGGGTTCGTGCCCCGGTCCAGGAAGATCCCACGTGCCGCGGAGCGGCTAGGCCCGTGAGCCATGGCCGCTGAGCCTGCACGTCCAGAGCCTGTGCTCCGCAATGGGAGAGGCCACAACAGTGAGAGTCCCGCGTACCGCAAAAAAAAAAAAAAAAAAAAAGACAGCATGGGATCCCGGAATACTTTTTACAGTAAGATTTATGTTTCTTTTAGATGCATCTCCAAAGGCTGAGAATGTCCTTAAAATAAGAGAAGGAAAGCCCAGGTTTAGTGGCATTACATCAAGTGTGATTTGAATGATTCTACTAGGAGTTGTGACAGGGTGGGTGGAATCAGCCATATCCCCTTTATTTTGAAGTGGCACAAACTTAAGTGATGTTCACCAGCTTCCCAACACCCCTCTCCTACTACCTCTCATAGGTATTGAGGAACTTGGACCTTGGGATCACCTTTGGTGCCCATTTGGAGTTAGAAGGCAGGCAATTCAAGTAATTACCTTAAAAATGCCGAAAGGATCATCAAAAGGAATACAAACAACAAATGTTGGTGAGGATGTGGAGAAAAGGGAACCCCTGTGCACTGTTGATGGGAATGTAAATCGGTGCAGATACTGTGGAAAACAGTGTAGGGGGTCCCTCAAAAAACTAAAAATAGAACTACCATATGACCCAGCATTTCCACTCCTAGTTATATATCCAAAAAAAAAACCAAAACACTAATTTGAAGAGACTCATGCATCCCAGTGTTCATAGCAGCGTTACTTACAATTGGCAAGATATGGAAGCAAACTAAATGTCCAACAACAGATGACTGGATAGAGAAGATTTTATATATATATATATATAAAATGGAATACTACTCAGCCACAAAAAAAAGGAAATTTTGCCATTTGCAACAAACATGGATGGACTTAGAGGGTATTATGCTAGGTGAAATGTCAGAAAGAGACTAACAAATACTGTATGATATCACTTATATGTAAAATCTAAAAAATACAACAAACTAGTGAATATAACAAAAAAGAAACAGATTCACAGATATAGAGAACAAATTAGTGGTTACCAGTGGGGAGAGGGAAAGGGGTAGGGGCAACATAGGTGCAGGGAATTAAGATATACAAACTATTAGGTATAAAATAAGCTACAGTGACATATTATACAATACAGGGAATATAGTCAATATTTTGTAATAACTATAAATGGAGCATAACCTTTAAAAATTGTGAATCACTATATTGTACACCTATAACATATAATACTGTACATCAACTATACTTCAATAAAACAAACAAAAAATGCCTAAAGGGTATTATCCCAACTAATTAAATAATTACAGAACAATAGACTTGAAACCTGAAATAAACTTAAAGATCATCTAATGCAACCCCTCCTTTAAATCAAGGACTCGGGAGGATAAAATCAGTTACTCAAAGTTCTCATAGCAAATTTAAGGCAGAGAGGAGACTGAAAGCCAGGAGTCCCATCTTTTCATTGATAGATAGGAAAATAACAATAAAATACAGCATTCATCATGTGTAGAAACCTTCCATAGATTATTTCACTTAATTCTCATATTATTAGTGTCCCCTTTTATAGGTAAGAAGACATAAAACTAGAAAGGTTCAAGTATTTGTCCAAGGCCACTGAGTGGTGGAACCAAAATTCACACGCAGCTCGTCTAAATACAGGGCCCACACTCCAAATTACAGTACTGGATGGTGTCACTCACAGAAATATTTTCAAAGTTTTTCAGTTGCAAAAAAACCCCCACAAAACTAATTTTAGAGATTTTACGGTCATAAGTGCAGTGCACAGCTAAAAATTCAGTTACTATAGAACAAGAGTAGAATGGATACTGGAAGATAACTAGTAGACAGCCATACACAATAAAAACAAAAAACAACAAATTTAGGAACTTGGGAGTCTGAAATCAAATCTTAGTCTTTTATAGTAGGAAGTTTTAAGAAGACCCAAAAGTTTTATATAAACTAAACAGACCATGTACATACTTAGTATTCTACTTCAGGCTGCTTATAATTCAGATATTAATGTATCTTAACTTACCAGAATCAAAGAACCTAGGTTTGAGCCCATTTAAAAAATTTTTGTCTGTAAAATGACAATAATATCTATCTCAAAATACTGTGAACTAATTTAAAAAATGTAAACTGTAGCGCCTTCTGTAGATGTCAGATATTAATTAGCATACGTCGAGTTCCACTCTATCTCCAAAGTTAAATTGTTTTCAGTGCATTATTAACATATCGCTTAAAAAATGAAAGCAATACAGTAAGAGTTGGGAACTTTAACACCCCACTCTCAACAATGGATAGATTATACAGATAGAGAATCAATAAGGATACAACGGATGTGAACAACACTAGAGACCAAATGAACCTAACGGTCATATATAGAACATTTTAATATAAAACAACAACAGCAAAATACAGATTCTTCTCAAGTGCCCATGGAACATCTTCTAGGGTAGATCATATGTTAATCTACAAAACAAGTCTTAGAAAGTTCAAAAAGATGGAAATCATAACAAGTACCTTCTCTGACCAAAGTGGCATGAAACTAGGAATCAATAACAAGAGGAAAACTAGAAAATTCGGAAACACAATGGAACGTGAAACCAGAACTTACGGGATGCAGTAGAAACAGGTCTAAGAGGGAAGTTCATAGCAATAAACACCTACATTAAGAAGCAAGAAAGATCCCAAATAAACAACTTAACTCTACACTTTAAGGAACTACAAGAAGAAGAACAAACTGAGCTCAAAGTTAGCCGAATGAAGGAAATAATAGAGATTAGAGCAGAAATAAATAGAGAACAGAAAAACAATAGAAAAGATTAACCAGACTAAGAGTTGGTCCTTTGAAAAGATAAACAAAATTGACAAACACTTAGCTAGACTAACTACGGGAAAAAGAGAGAGGACTGAAATCAACAAAATTATAATTGAAAAAAAAGGTAACATTACAACTGATACCACAGAAATACAAAGGATCATAAGAAGCTACTACAAACAACTATTTGCCAACAAGCTGAACAACCCAGAAGAACTGTAAAAATGGAAACATTCTTAGAAACATATAAATTACCAAGGCTGAATCGGGAAGAAACAGAAAATCTGATTAGATCAATTACTAGTAGGGAGAAATTTAAAAATGGAAAAATCTCAGAAACAAACAAAATACCAAGGCTTAATCAGGAAGAAATAGAAAATCTGAATAAACCGATTACTAGTTGGGAGATTGAATCAGTAATCAAAAATCTCCCAGTGAAGAGAAGATCCCAGGATCAGATGGTTTCACTGGTGAATACTACCAAAATTTAGAAAGAATTAACACCACCTTTCTCAAATTCTTCCAAAAAAATCAAAGAGGATGGAATACTCCCAAACTCATTTTATGAGGCCAGCATCATGCTGTTACCCAAGCCAGGTAAGGACACTACTATCCCTGACAAATATAAATGCAAAAATCCTCAACAAAATAAATAATAGCAAACTGAATTCAGCAGCACATAAAAAGGTTCACCGTGATCAAGTGAGATTTATCCCTGGGATGCAAGAATGGTTCCTCATATACAAATCAATCAATGTGACACATCACATTAATCGAATGAAAGAAACGAATCAGACGATCATCTCAATAGACACAGAAAAAGCATTTGACAAAATTCAACATCTGTTCATGATAAAAACACTTAAAGGTAGGCATAGAAGGAACATATCTCAACATAATAAAGGCCATATATGACAAGCCCACAGCTAACATCATACTCAATCATTAAAATTTGAAAGCTTTTCCTCTAAGATCAGGAACAAGACGAGGGTGCCCACTCTCACCACTCCTATTCAACATAGTGCTGGAAATCCTAGCTAGAGCAATTAGGCAAGAAAAAGAAATAAAAGGCATCAAAATTTGAAAGGAAGAAGCAAAACTGTCTCTATTTACAGATGACATGATCTTATGTACAGAAAACTCTAAAGATTCCACCAAAACACTGTTAGATCTAATCAATAAATTCAATAAAGTTGCAGGATACAAAATTAACATGCAAAAATAAGTAGTGTTTCTATACACTAACAATGAAGTATCTGAAATGAAAAATATTTAAAAATTGACCCCATTTACAATAGCATCAAAAACAATAAAATGCCTAGGGATAAATTTAACCAAGGAGGTGAAAGATCTCTACTCTGAAAACTATAAGACACTGATGAAAGAAATCAAAGAAGACACAAGTAAATGGAAAGCTATCCCATGTTCACGGATTGGAAGAATTAATATTGTTAAAATGTCAATACTAGCTAAAGCCATCTATAGATTCAATGCAATACCTATTAAGATTCCAATGGCAGTTTTTTTTTACAGAAATAGAAAAAAATACTCCTAAAATTTATATGGAACCACAAAAGACCCAAATAGCCCAAGAAATCCTGAGAAAGAACAAAGCAGGAGGCATCACACTTCCTGATTTCAAGCTATACTATACTATACTATAAACCTATAGTAATCAAAACAACAGGGTGTTGGCATAAAAACAAATAGACCAATGGAATAGAATCAAGAGCCGAGAAATAAACCCAAGCATGTGCACTTAACTAATATTTGACAAGGAAGTCCAAAATACTCAATGGAGGAAAGACAGTGCCTTCAGTATATGGGCTGGGAAAACTGGATATTCACATGTAAAAGAATGAAACTGGACCCTTATCTGACACCACCCACAAAAATTTACCCAAAATGGATTAAAGACTTGAATGTAAGACTTGAAACTGTGAAACTCGCAGAAGAAAACATAGGAAAAAAGCTCCTTAACATGGGTCTTGGTAATGATTTTTTGGAAACCACACCTAAAGCACAAACAACAAAATTAAAATAAACAAGTGGGACTATATCAAACTAAAAAGCTTCTGCACAGCAATAGAAACCATCAACAAAGTGAAAAAACCCTACAGAATGGGAGAAAATAGTTGCAAGCCATATATATGATAGGAGGTTAATATCCAAAATATATAAAGAATTCATACAATCAAAAAACCCCAAATAGACTTTGGGATTAGCAGATGTAAACTATTATATACAGAATGGATAAACAACAAGGCCCTACTATATAGCACAGAGAACTATATTCAATATCCTGTGATAAACCATAATGGAAAAGAATATTTTAAAAAAGAATGTCTATATGTATATAACTGAGTCACTTTGCTATACAGCAGAGATGGGCACAGCATTGTAAATCAACTATACTTCAATTAAAAAAAAAATAAAATTAGAAACCTAAAGAAAAAACACCCCAAATAATCCAATTAAAAAATGGTCAAAGGACCAGAATAGGCATTCTTCCAAAGATATATAAATGGCCAACAGGCACATGAAAAGGTGCTCAGTTCACTACTTATTAGGGAAATGCAAATTAAAACCACAATGAGATATCACCTCATGGCTGTTAAAATGCCTGACTTCACTTGTATGTGGAATCTAAAAGATAAGTGAACAAACACAGCAAAACAGAGATGGAGTCATAGATACAGAGAACAAACAGGTGGTTGCCAAGGGGGAAGAGAGAAATAGTTGAGGGAAATTAAGAGGTACAAACTTCCAGTTACAAAATAAATGAGTCACAGGTATGAAATGCACAGTGTGGGGAGTACCGTCGATGATTATTTAATATCTTTGTATGGTGACAGATGGTAACTAGACGTATCATGAGGATCGTCTTGAAATGTCTAGAAATACCACATCACTATGTTGTGCACCAGGAGCTAACACAGTGTTGTATGTCAGTTATACTTCAGAAACAAACTCATAGAAAAAGAGATTAGATTTGTGGTTATCAGAGGTACAGGGTGGGGGAGGGGAACTGGATGAAGGTGATCGAAATGTACAAACTTCCAGTTATAAGTACTAGGGATGTGATGTACAACATGACAAATATAATGAACACCACAGCAAGTTATATATGAAAGTTCTTAGGAGAGTAAATCCTGAGAATTCTCATCACAAGGAAAAAAATTTTTTTTCTCTACATCTTTAATTTCGCATCTATATGAGATGGATGTTCACTAAACTTATATGGAAAAAAAGTTAGAAAATTCTTATGATCTCATAATTCACAGAAGTGAGTTTGGGAAAATAATGATTAATTATATAGCACCTAAATTTAATTCATTGCTACCATTTTTCAGTCCTCATTTCTCAATGTCACATTTTGTTATAGACTATTAAATATAAACTTTTTGGTTTAAATTAAGTAGGTCACCATTTTTTTTTTCTTTTTTAATATTTATTTATTTATTTAGGCTGCACCGGGTCTTAGTTGTGGCATGCATGCAGGATCTAGTTCCCTGACCAGGGATCGAACCCGGGTCCCCTCCATTGGGAGCACGGACTCCTACCCACTGGACCACCAGGGAAGTCCCTATTAAATATAATCTTGTCTACACTTATCAGATCAACTGATTCCATAGCCTTCCAATCTGGTTAATACTTTCTGTTTCATACTGGCTGAAAGCTTGTTGGAAGATTGCAGAAGAGTAGCTAAAATATTCCAAGAATTAGAAAAACCAGTACTAATACACACACATTTCATTCAATTAAATGTAAACAGCATAAGAATGAAGTGCAATTAAGTTCCCTTTTACCCTTCTAACCTTCTCTATCAGTCATCCTGAGGTCGGTAACATTTTAAATCAATTATATCTGATCTTAAAAAAACATTTTAAAGCTAAATTTCCTACCTGTTACTTATGCAAAACAATGAATTTATCTTTTGAAATAAGAAGAGTGGGGTAAACTGGGCAGGCAATCACTGTTTGCATTTTGGCTGAAGGAATTCAAGAGATTATATAACCAGCCCAAGGTGGTGACAGCTTGAAAGCAGTAGAGGTAGAACCTGAATTCAAGTTTTCTAGCACTTTTCAGAGAGAAGGGGGTGGGTGGGAGAACTCCTGACATAGATAACCATTTTTATAAACACAATGAGTTAATTTTGGCACCAAAGTAGATGGCCTCTGGTCTGGTGGGACTTCCCTGGCTCACTGCATGACGGAACGTGTAAAGAAAGCAGACGGGTAGCTTTGTTATTTTGCAATCATCCATGACATTCTATTTGCAGTTTTCCACATTATTTGGGGGCAGCCTCTAGACCGGAAGAGAGGCAAAACAATGTTGGTTAGTAATTCGGGCCCTCAGATGGGAAATATCTTACAGAAATTAAAATATTGGGACCAATTTATTATACAAACTCAGGGGCAGCTATTTGTGTAAATGCCCCCTCTGTCCTCCAGCTGCTCTCCCTAACAGTGGACTGAAGGTGGTAAGAACATGTGCACGGCCAGAGCTGCTCCTTTCCTGGTTTGAGGGCATATGAAACGGTGACTAAGAGCACAGGCCCTGGGGGCGGGCTTGTTCTTGTGTCCTGGCTCTGATAACAACTTGATATTGGAGGCATTTTTAACTTCTTTGAATCTTGGTGTCTTCATCCCTAATAATGTGTAACCTGAGAGTTGTCACAAAGCATACAAAGAGACTGTATACATAGTGCCTGATACCTGGTAAACATTCAATATATGCTCGTTTTCATTATTAAATTCCTGACCCTCCTGACTATCCAGTGACCGAAGTTCAACCCAAGTGAAAGCAAATAAAAAGAAACAGCCATGATCTACAAGAATCACTTATAGGAATTATCTAGAAGGCTTCTGCCCTCCGATTGAAAACAAAAGATAACCACATTCCAAATAAGTTTACTAGCACAGGATGCTTTCCACAGAACTCCCTCGAAATGACAGTCCGCCTTATGGTGATCTAAAGCTAAGAGACGAAATTTTTTTTCAGGTTTCCCTTAGCTTACTTGCTACCCTACCCTGATCCATGGGCTCCAAACGAGTACCTGCTGAATCTCAGTTGGATACCTTGAATTGCTCATGGAGGTCCCTCTTTCTGAGGTACTAATATCCTTGTTCAAAGCTGCAGGAAGCCAAGGTTACCACGCTTTTACTCTTCTAATTTCCATCAGTATCCTTTCCTGATGACAGGATCCATTATTTTTTTTTAATAAATAAATAAATAAATTTGGCTGCGTTGGGTCTTCGTTGCTGCACGCGGGCTTTCTCCAGTTGCGGTGAGCGGGGGCTACTCTTCGTTGCAGTGCACAGGCTTCTCATTGTGGTGGCTTCCCTTGTGGCAGAGCGTGGGCTCTAGGTGCGTGGGCTTCAGTAGCTGTGGCTTGCGGGCTCTCTAGAGCGCAGGCTCAGTAGTTGTTGCCCACGGGCTTAGTTGCTCTGCGGCATGTGGGATCTTCCTGGACCAGGGCTCGAACCCGTGTCTCCTGCATTGGCAGGCGGATTCTTAACCACTGCACCACTGGGGAAGTCCAGAATCCATTATTTTTAAGAAATAAACCACAGTCTCATTTTACACTCCTGTTTCCAAAGTCCAGTATCAATGAGAGAAGTTCAGAACCATTGAAAATGGTAATATTGTAATACATTTTCTCAGTACACATTCAAAAAGTCATCTGAGAATGTTTCTTTTGGTATGACTAAATTTCATGACTATGTACTAAAAATGCTTAATTACCTTCTAAAGTATATTCCATGAACTGCATTGAAATACATGTCACAGCAGAGCTTTTAAAGCATTTTTCATATTTATGATCTTTTGTTAAATCTTTGTAAAATTTTGTAAGACTTGGAAAAGTCATCGTTTAACTGCATTCTGGACCGTAAGCTCCATGAGGTTGAGAATGGTGTCAATCGCGTTCACTGTCGCATCCCCAGCCATCCAGTCCAATGCCTGGCACACACAAGACATGCAGTAAGCATTTGTTGACTGATATACTTTAATCTTACGCCATAGAAAGTACTTTCATGTAAGAGGGATGGAAATATCCTCCAAAAGAGAGCAAAGTGATTCAGTAAACTGGTATTCTGGAACTAAAGGAAGATCAGAATTCTTGTGCAGTAGATCCAGCCCCTTTGGGGAGAAGACAACAGATCATCTTGGAATTCATACAAACCAGAAAGGGAAAGGTCAGGTGTAGACTCAAATACACTCAATTTCTGAAAAGCAAATGTAAGCATATCTCCCCAAATGCACGATTTCAGAGATGAAACTCAAAAGCCAGCTCTCAAAATTGCAATTCTGACTCTGCCATCACACATATTCCCAAAAGAACAGCAGGGAGCCACCCAGAACCCAGCGTTTACACTTGACTACACTCCCACGACCTACTTAAAGGATGGGGGATTACAGAACCAAAGACAACTCTAAGAGGAATACAGGAGTTTGTGAGGACAAAGCTGTGAACTGGTTGAAGATTACAGAAATGCTAAGATAAACACAGCTTCCGTAGATATCACAGAATGAGGTCTAGGTCTACAGCTTGGAGCCAAAGATGGACAGATGTCAACGTCAAGAGAAATTCAATCTTGCTTCTGCTTCTGTATTGAGAATGCCCTTTAAGAAGCAGGGAACATTTACAGTGCACCTCAAGAGTAGTAGGTGTGTACTGGTTACCACGCATCTTCACAGCAGGCCATGAAGTAGACATCCCCCTCACTATTTTAGAAATAATGAAATGAAGGGTCGGGGCAGCTAAGAATTTGCCTAAATTTATACGTTAATTGGAAAGCAGAACCAGGGTCCAATTCAAGTTTGACTTCAAAATTCTTTCCACTAACCCACCCTCTCTCCTTGCTATCTTGAAAAGATTTATGTGAAGAAGGGTAATTGGGAGCATCTCTGGAAGATGTCATGGAATCACACAACTGCTGAAATCTGTCGCAATCCAGAGAAATCACATCCAGGGCCCTTGAGAGACGATCAGTATGGCGACCTTTAAGGAATCAGGAGCAAACGCCACCTTCAGCCCAGGGCCTCACACACAACGCTTGAGACATACTGAATTAAGGACACACCGTCTTCACGTATCTGAAGCTTTGTCAAGCAGGACTAAACATATTTTGAACAGTTCCAAGGGGGAGAAAGTTCCCAGTTACAAGGGGGTAGGCAAAAAACAGAGACAGAATGCAAGGCACAAGGAGCAGTTAAGACGTTTCAGGATGGCAGTGGGCGTTCATTACATAGGCAGGGAATCCCCATCCCTCACGTGCTTACAGCTTTCAATGAAGTATTAGAAGGAAGCAGGATACATTTAGGCCCTGGTCTCTCACTGTGATGATTTTCAACGGTTACCTTGCCTCCAGCTGAACGTCTTATTAGTCTCCCATACATTTGGTAGGGGTGGTGTGCTGGGTAAAGCAGAAAGGCAGGCAGATGTTCAAGGTAAAGGGAAGACAGGAATGTGAGAGTTGTTCCCTCCCTTTCTCTTTCACTCCTAACTCAGAACTCCAGACTAGAACCCTTATCAGACTAGTTCAATTCCACTTACACAAAGGGCTTTTACATCTGCCCCGGAACTAATCACCACTAACAGCATTACTCCGGAAAATGAATTCCAGGCTCCCAATGACTCAAGTTACAGATAACCTTACAGGACACAATCCATTCAATTGGAAACTGCATCAACTTGCCTCACTCTCATCACAATTTTTTTTCCCCAACACAATAGGAGGAATTTGTTAGTATGAGCCTCACTTGATGGTGACCTCTGTAATGTCTAAAAATTCTGTATTTGTGAACAAGTTAATTAGCAGGCAGATAACCTAAATTTTAGACTTCCCAAAATTCCCTTCCTCAATCACTACCAATGCTGTGCAAGTTGGCATCAAAAGCTAAATCAAGTTTGTAGACATTCTCTTTGGACAAACAGAAAAAAGGTAGGTGGTTTTTGTATAATGAAAAAGTGGTGACGTTGACACTGGAATTTCCTTCCCTCTCACAAGGCAGATTCAGTGTAAGCATGTTTCAGAATTACCTCGCTGTGATGGGAGGTACCCTTGAACTGCTGGACAAGAGGGCTTCATCATCCAGGGGACACGAAAGCCAGCTGGGTGGGGAGAGGCAGGCTTAACGACCAGGAGACAGGACAGCTGCCATGTCATGACTTTGCTGCTGCCCAGAACACAAGGAACACATGCACAGATGAACCCAGCACCGGTGCCAGAAATTAAAACACAAATATATTTCTCATGCAAAATAGGACAAATGACACATATTTACATGATGCAAATAAAGTGCTGAATATTAAGCTTTCTTTTTGGGGTACCACCATGCTTAGATGGTTTCAATGAGGGTTAATGCCACATGGTGAACTTGCAATTCTATAAAACCAGGACGAAGACAGTATAGAAAATGCACTTTAGTAGAAACCTGGGTATGTGACAGGTTGCTAAGAAAAAATGAAAACAGGAATGACAGAAGTATATTTTCTTTTATATACAAAAACGAAGGCCCCAAAAATGATTTGCTGAAGTAGGTATCCACAAGATGTTAAATTATTTTTCCTTTGCTTTGGTTAAAACAGTCTAGGAACAGCAATCGGTTCCCTTTCTACTAATAGTATATAAATACAGTGACAGGACCACTTTTAGGAGAAAATAATCAACTTTTAAGAAAAACAATTAAATTAGTTTTAAACTAAATTAAACATTTACCAATAAATAAGTTTCTTAAAAAGGTAGCATCTTCATCCTACAATCTTGGGCATAACATATACACCAATTTAAAAAATAAAATTTATCTCACAATTATAATTACAGGTGTTAATGCAACAAGCTAGGAAATGAAATTACTTTAATATATCTTTAAAAAAAACCCCTAGCAACCAAAAATAAATTTTAAAAATTGATATTTTTCAAAAATGGTACATTCTAAAATAATTAATACTTTATTACAGAACATAATTCAAACTATTGATGGTATTTCAATATATTCCTAAAGAATGTTTAAAAAGAAGTTTCATACACCAGAATTGGAACAGCACTTATAATTCCATTTACAGCTATGAAAAGGCAGTCAACTTCCACTTAAAAGTGTAACCAGTGATGAAATATACTTCAAAAACAAAAACATTTGGTCTGACAATCTTTAATACTGGTTAAAAACAGACAGATGTTTGTTGCTTATGGAAGTAACTTTAATCCAATGTGCAAAAAAAGTGCAGCTGTCTACTTGTACTTGAGATACATAAGACCAACGCTTCTGTACTATTTACACACTTAAAAAATTTTAAACGTATTGATTTAAGGAAGGATACTGCATCTCCTTAATGGATAAATCACGTGCTACGGAGAGCCCAAAAGCTTGATGACACTCTTTTAAGTTACACGAATGTATCCGAAGAGGCATACCTGTTCTTGTCTTAATTTTGATCCTAAACAAAAATCCAATTTCAAAATCAATCAGGAATTTCTTTGATCTAGAAAAACTTGGAATTGTTGCAAATGTGCAAGCCTTGTCTCTGAGAGCCAGATTCCTATATTCCTTTTTCTAACCCTCTCATCACTGGTCCATCCCACAAACCCCGTCGGCTGCAGAGTGGCAATGCCCGAAGTAAGAGGAATGAAAAAACTCAGCCCTCAGACCACCAACATGCCTTCGGGACGTGGGATGAAACCTTTGCGGGGCAGGTATGGGCAGTCAAAAGGGATGAAGAAACACTTCAGCAAAGCAACCATTATTTGTCCACAAAAATCATGAAAAACAGTGATAGAAAATTAACAAACCAAGTATATAAATCTGAGACCATTTTGCATTCCCAGAACTTGTTTTCACATCTGCGCACGCAGGGTTCTTGGTCAACCACCCACCCGTATTTTCTGCGTCGACACAAGGTACTTTTACCAAAGTTCTTAAAAATGCTGTTGTAACCCTAAGTCACACAGAACGGTGATGATCAGGAAATCGATTCACTCATTTATCACTCTGTGCAGTGCACTCCCCGGTGCAGCAAGCAGAGAGAGGAATTTAAAAAAGGGACAGAAGTCTCTCACTTCTGAACTGGACACAAGAGTTCTCAAAATTAAAATCATAAATCATAAAAAAGTGGGGCGGGGGGTGCGGGTGCTTACTGGCAACATTAATACTAGACACCAGACGGGACAGTGAAACTGTTTGGTCAGAACCAAGGAACAGTATTTCCTTGAAAAGTTTTCAAAACACCCAACCAAGCACTGCCTTAAGTCCAGCGAGTACAATGCTCCGCAAGTTTCCACCGAAATGCAGCGGCTGGCGTTCGTGGGTCAGGATGCAGGATGCTGGCGGAGCATCCCTGCCCCGAGCATCCTGGTCCCCCTCCTCTAGCTGCAGGCGATGGTCTCCAGCTGCTGCTCGGCCTCCGCGGCCATGGCCGCCGCCTGCAGCTGCTCCGTCTCGCTCTGCATGGCGCTGGGGGTGACCTGCTTCCGCTCGCTGTGCATATTGTTCTCGTGCCGTTTCAGATCCGACGCCTTGGCGAAGGCCTTGGTGCAGGAGCCGCACACGAAGGGCTTCTCGCCCCGATGCCTGCGCTCGTGGTCCTTGAGGTGGGACTTGTGTTTGAAGGCCTTGTCGCACATGTGGCAGGCGAAGGGCCGCTCGTTGCTGTGGACCCGCTCGTGCTTCTTCAAGTCCGGGGCGCGGATGAACGACTTGCCGCACACCTCGCAGCTGTAGGGCTTGTAGCCCGTGTGGATCTTCAGGTGCTCCTTCAGGTGGGCCTGGGTGGTGAAGCCCTTGGTGCACATCTCGCAGACGAAGGGCCGGTCGGCCGTGTGCAGCTTCTCGTGCTTTCTCAGCCTGCCCTCGTCCGAAAACGTCTTCCCGCAGGCCTGGCAGGCGATCTGCTCCCGGTGGTGGCCGTACAGCAGGTACTCAAACTTCATGTCGCTGGTAGCTGTGGTCCAGCCTGGCGTCTGTTCGTCCTTCACTTCACTCATCCCATCGTTAAATGTTAAGGCTTGAGGGGTCTGGGATCCCAGATCCTTGGACTCGGGGGTCTCCATGGATTCGACTTCCTGGCCATAGCAATTGACTTTCCGCACCTCCTCACTCCCCAGCTCTTTCAGGATCGCTTCCTGGACCCTGAGCGTCGTCGTGGGCGACTTGCCGTCCTCCTGACTTGGGGGGGTGCCTTCTACCGTGTCATCCGAGGGACTGTCATCTTGGTCTCCGATTTCCTCCACGTCATCATCCTGAGTGTCAGCAGCATCTCCAATGGGGCGATTGATCTTGAGGCAGTACTTGCTTTTGGATTGGCCGTTATTTTCATCGGGACTGGACACGTCCCGCTTCTGAGAACAGAGTTTATCCAAAAATCGGATACCGAGAATCTGACCCGATGACATCATTAAGTTAACATCTTCTTTTTTCACAGAAATCTTTGCCGTGTACATGTAATTCAGGACCTCTTCAAATATATCAGAACGGAGAAAATCTATTTCTATTACTGAAGAGCTATCGACCTCAAGCTTCTTGAAAAGCTTTTTAAAGTAGGTACTGCAGGCGGCAAGGACACACCTGTGCGCCCTGAACTTGACATCCTCCACCACAATCGCGATATCGCAAAATTCTCCTTCCAGGCGCTGCTCGTTTAGGGTTTTCAGAAACAGAGTTTTATGATCATCGTCATTGTATTTAATGGTTTCAGACATACTGATGAAAAACTCCTACAAAAAATGTTTAAAGAAATACTTTGGTAATTATGCACAATACTTTTCCATACAGAAAATACAGGGAGATTCTCATTTTCTGATCAATTTCCGGTCCCTAACAATTTCAGAAAGTCAATGCCAGGAATGGTTCAAGAATATGAGGAGAAAAGACGGATCCCAACTTAGGGATTTCCATACTGTTCCTTCTACTTATCTTCACTGTACTCCGCATTTGCCTACTCATAATAACAGCAACTTCTACCGAGCACGTAATACCTGCCTGGCATTGCGCTACGTGCTTTTCTTTCCATGTCTTCACAAATGCAATGATCAGATGGCCTGGAGAGATAGGTATTACTACCCCCACTTTATAGATGAATTGAGGAACCTGCCCAATATTCTAGTTATTTAGTGGAGTATCGGGGCTCAAATCCAGGCACTCTAGCCCCCAAAGCTGTGCTTCCTGACAACTACGGGTAATAATGACAAATAACTCAGTTTCAAGGTTTAAGAAACAGGTCTCCGGCAAGCATCCACCAGTGCCATCTGCTGCGTCTACTCTAATTTCACGCAGAGGAAGATTCAGTAAAATTTCACACAGAGGAAGATTCAGTGAAATAACTAGCAGCTCTCAGTGTTCTGCTTCCTTGACGGAAGAGACAAATCGCTGCTGCAGAACCAGAGAGGGATATCATTGCCAGAACATTCCATTCAGTGTTGTCTTCTAGTTTTTCCACACCAGTTTCGGGCCACTTGTGAACAAGTGTCAAGGTTTAACAAGACCCTCAGAGAATCAGATGACATTTGGGAAGACAGTGACGAGAGGCTTCAGCCCCTCTGGATGCCGACCTATCTGCCATCCAAGCTGGATGCACTTGACAAGTGCTGCGAGTGTTTTACAAGCAAAAGAAACCTAGAACTGGCATGGAAGACATCTGCCGTGTATCTTTTTAAAATGTGTCCTGTTGCGTTTCTTTTCAAAAACACTGTTTCTTTCTTTTATTCAACGAAGTATAAATATGAGGAAAATACACATGTCCCCTAAAGAATGCTAACACATAACCGAGAGAGAGACATCTTAAAGCCAACACCAAACAATATTTTCAGGACATAATATCCAAAGTCATAGTTACCATGAACAACTCAGGCTATTATCTTAATGCTTTAAACACCAAATTCTTCGGATCAGAATAACTCTGATCAGGGGCACGCCAGTCCTACAAGAGAAAAGGACATACAAGAGTAAGGTAGGCTCTTCCCCCATCCCAAATTCTAAACAAGAGTGTTTTCAAGAATTGATTTTTAAAAAGAAACTTTACTTTTTTGTCTTGCCATTGGCACCTGTACCTATTTTCAGGTTGGGAACAAAGAGGAGGGTGGCTGGCAGCATCAGGTCCAGCTCTGAACAGATACGAAGGAGAAAAGGTAAGGGCTGGAGCACTTGCAGCCTGGAGGGGGTGTGTGCCGGGAATGGGAAGGATGGGTTGGAGAACCACTGAGGGATTTCCCCTCACAAAGCCTGTGTCCGTATTTGTAAGGATGTTGATGGCGGCAGAGATAGAATAAAAGCCAGTAAATGCCCTCTACCCCTACCGTTTCCTGCTGGATACACAGCCTTCACATTTTTCTCTAGGCTCATATAAACATAGAGTATATACGCTTTTAATAAATACAGACAGAGTTAGTGAGGTACGTACACCCATCATTTAACGTCGGAGCAGAGGGAACAATAGCTGCTTTCTTCTATCCACACTTGTGTGTGATGTAACATACATTACTCAAGCTGCTCTGGTCTTGAAGCTTGCATTTGAGAAATCCAGGTGTTTTTGCCTCTATCCCTACAGGGAAGCTCAAAGGATTCTAGATTTTTGCGAGTTTTAACTTTTACCAGAGGGACTCCATGCGGCAGCCTAACATCCTGAAAAACATAAAGTCTCCTCTACTGAATGGTGACCACACAAACTTGAGTGTGGTAGGACCAGAGTCCCGAAAACCCTCCAAAGTTCCCTCTCCGGAAAAGTGAAAACACCGTTAAGCTGCCTGAAGTGGCAGGCTGTCTTCTTATCTGCCAAGTGTGAGGGTTGAGCAGAATTATTTCTAAGGATGCTTCCTACCCTGCCTGTTCCCTGGATGCACCCCAGCCTGTAGTCACCCCCAACGGAACGCAGTCAGGCGAAACCTTCCTACCGGGTCACTTCCTACAGTTGCCAGTCGCTCTCCCTAGGGCTTGTGGGATAAAAGCTCAAGGACCAGGCCTAGGAGTGGTGTACAGTACCCATGGCAACATAGGAGTGTGTTGGATTTTTTTTTTTTTCCTTTTCTCGTCAGTGTGTTATTTGGCCCCCACTCTCTCTCCAGATCTCTAAGGACCATTTTTTTCTGTTGAGATGCTAAGTTCAGGTGAGTCAAACTGGAAGATACCCGTGGCCAGTATCCCTGTAGGTGGGGGGAAAGATGAAGGCCAACCACACCTCCAGAACGAAGCTGCCCCTTTATTACGCTTCTCCAAACCGCCGCGCAGGGCTGGAGCGAACTCCTGTAAAGCCAAACTTACATAAGCGGCGGCGGCGGCCGCCTCCCCGACCCCGGGGCCGCCGCGACAATGGCGGCGGCACCACTTCCCGGTCGAAAGCTGGCAACTTCGGGATGCGGAGGAAGCAGGGAACGGAGCGGAGGACCCAGGGAGCCTCCAGAGCCTCTCCAAGCCTCGCTCCCATGTCTTTCTGCCCAGGAGGTGGGGGACGGAATCAAGCCGTGTGCATTGCTTCCCGAACAAAAGCTCCCGCCCGGGTAGCCGGGAGGTGCCAGGGCCGCTTTCCCTTTTAGAATCCGGCTTTTCGGCGCGGGCTGGGGCCGCGGCTCCGAGCGCGGGAGGGAGGACCCACGGCGGCCCCGGCGGCGGGGAGCGGGAGCGGGCGTGCGGCCCGGCTCCGCAGCCCCGCGCCGCGCCGCGCCCCGCTCCGCCCGCGAGCCCGGAGCTCGCGCCCCGCGCACTCCCCGGCCGGCTCGCGCCGGGCCCTCCCCCGCCCTCCCGCGGCCGGGGGCGGGGGCGGCGCGCGGCCGGCTTCCCGAGCTCCGCGGGCGCTCCCGGGAGTGCGAGCGCCAGGGTCCCGGCCCCCTCCTCCGAGGGCGGCTGGGGGCGGCGCGGCGGAGCCCGCTGAGCGGAGGGGCGGCGCCCGGCGGGCCGCGCTCGGCGCCGGGTTCCGGGCCGTCCCCACCCCCACCGCGGTGCACTGCGGCGGTGCGAGCGGGGGCGGCCATGAACTCCGCCGCCGAGGCTCGGCGAGCGCGCGCGCGGGGCCGCCACTGCCGCCGCCCGGCCGCTGCCCGAGCCCGCTCGCCGGCCTGCGCGGCCCCCGGAGCGCCCAGGCCCCTCGCCCGGCCCCGCTCGCGCCGCGCCGCCGGGGCCGCCCGCACATCCTGGAGGTGACTGGTGCCCCAGAGCGCGGCGAGAACGCGCTTCTTCCGGGCAGCCCCGCCGCACCAGCCTCCGGCCTCCCCCGCGCCCCCGCGCCCGCCTCGCGGCCGGCCCGGGCCCCTTCCGCACCCCCGGCCCGCGCTTACCTGCAGCCTGGCACAGCCACAGACACTTGCCGTGGGTTCCCCGCGCTCACTGCACGCAGGCCGGGGACGGGATGGACGCGGGGCGCGGGGGCACGGTGGGTGGCAGTGTGTTTTGGATTTTTTTTTTTTTTTTAGTTTGGGGAGGGGGCGGGGTGGGGAATCGTGCACGTCCCTGATGGTAGGAGCCCTCCTCCTGCACGAGCACAGAATGTCTAGCCGGCCGTGAACACCCCCACCGGCACCCCCCTTCCCGTGCATGCGCGGTGCGGGCGAGGGGGAAGGCGCGCCGCCGGCTTGCGCAGGCACGGAACCCGACTGGGCCTCTAAATGGGTGAGCAGGGAAAGGGTTAATCCGGGACCTTGCGACGCTTTCGTTGGAGTCTACGGGGCCGCCCCTGGAGGGCCCTGGCCTGCGCACGCGCGCGCACGCGCGCGACTTGGGGCGCGCGGAGCCCGCGCGCGGGAGAAGCGGGGGGCGGGGCGGGGGCGGGACTTCGGGAGCGGTGGAGCGAATGCACGAGCGCCGCTCGCGGGCACCCGCCCCGCCTGCAGCTCCCGCCTCCCGCTCGGACTCTCGAGCTCCCGCCCGCGCCCGGCGCCGGCACAGCCCCGAGGACGCGGGAGCCCGGCGCTCCCGTGCGTGTGCATGTGCGTGGGCAGTGCCGCCTTCGGGCGCGCGCAGGCCGGGCGCTGCGTCTGCGGGGCTCTCCCGCGACTCCAGGGCGGGCGACCTGGGCACCCTCCCCTCCTCGCACACCGGAGACAGCGAGACGCGCGCTTGCGGGCGTTGAGTCTTAGCTGGTACCACTGCCACATTTTTGTATATGGGGAAGTGGTAGGCGCTCAATAAACATTTGCAGAACAAATGCAAAAAGTGACACGTTTCATCCCCCAGTCCCGCATGAGAAAGGGATCACCCCTAAAGCTCTGGATCCAGCCAGGGGCGCGCCCACGCTCCCGCACATCCCCGGAAACTCGCAAGGAAAAGTCAGGGAGGCTGGAGGCTGTAGCTTAACCCTGGCAGTGGAGCACCTGGGTTCGGTTTCATTTGCAGCTCCTCCCGAGAACTCGGATGACTCAGGACTGTTTCCTACATCCCTGTTCAGCAAAGTAATGATTCCACTACTGTGGAAGCATCGTCGCGTCCCCTCTAACGCGGTGACGGACCTGGGAGGTCCCTCCTGCGCCCGCGTTTTCTGCTCACCTGAACACAAGAAGCTGGACGGCCCCCCAAGGCTCCGTAGAGTCGCTTGGGGGGCTTTATCACACTTGGTTTAACAGCGTTTCGCCAGAACATTCGTAATTTAATCTAAAAATTAGTGCAGGACCGTCCACGGGGGCTTGTATGATGATTACAGAAGATAATGCTTGTAACAGGTACATAAGGTACGTAAACGTTAAAGAAATTATATTGTGATTGTGTTAAATTCCAGAGAAATTCTGTACGGTCCGAGGTGATTTTGTAGTACTAATTGACGTTGGTTTCAATATTTCGAAAGGTGCTTTTTATACACATCCTTTTTGATGTCCACAAAAGCATGGGGGTTAGTGGGTCTACTGAATGAAGCAGGGTAGAATAGACCAGTTCTAGAGTCAGACATATCCAGCTCAAATACAGGGTACATTATTTAACTTCTCTAAACCTCACTCTTGTTCTCTGATAAGAGCAGGGAATTGTGAGGATTAAATGGAATAATGCTCAGTGAAGTGCTTAGCTCTAATACTAGCCTGATGGTGTGAAATGACCTGCCAGCTCTCTGTGGATAGCGGGTTTAAGTGGCAGGGGCAGAACCGGAACCACCAGAGTTCAGGCTCACACTTGACACCTAGGTGGCCATGTTCCCTCTGATGCCATGCTGGGCCTGGTTATTCTTACATAGCTTTTAAGGTTACACGTCAATCCTGTCTGTGTTTTTAATAGGGGGATAGTAATAGTACTATATCATAGGATTATGTTCTCAAGCACTAAAGCTGTCACTTCATTTAGCAGTGTGTCTGAAGCATCCCCCTTCTCCATACCACTTAATTGCGTAGGTTTATACACTCATTCTGCATATATTTATCTGTCTACTATGTAAAGACTGTCTTTTTGCATATGGCTAGGTAAAGTCTTCTCAGGATTTGACTAATTCGATCCAATTAAAATAGTTTCGAAGAGTTCTCAAGCACTAGAATGCATTTCTCAAGTGACAGGTTCCATGACATCTTGGTTTTGCATCAATTAATCCTCCTTTTCGTTTGCTTTATGTGCTAGTCACTTGGTCTCTGCCTGGCTGTCCCTTACTTCATGGGAATCATGGGATGAGTCTAAATGAAAGGGGACACTCTGTGGGATGGAAAACTACAAAGGAAGGGCCTTACCCAGACCTGGCACCTCACCTTAACCCAGCAGCCTTACCCGGGCGCCGCCCAGCATTCATTAGGCCCTCAATAAATACGGGCGTACAGATAAGTGACAACCCAGAACTCAATACCATGGGGAGTTATAAGGACACACTGTGGGGTTGATGGGGGGGGGCGGGTCAGGACCTTTCTGAAATACACAGACCTGAGGCTATTGAAGGAAGTCTTGCCTCTCCTGCCAGGAATGCTGTCACTATACGTGGGGCTCTCAGGCTGACAACTCTGCTGGGAACACCTGTTCCTCACCTGGGATGCGCACAGCCTCCTCTTGAGTGGGGCCCGCTTGTTAGGATTGTGAGGCCTGGCATATGGGGCCTGTGGCAGGAGTCTGGGGTGCCAGGGTCTACAGTGGCTGTGAAGCAGCCCCCAGAGGACATTGGTAATGTTAGATCATTTGGGTGGAGTTGATTTCTCCATCACACTGATCTTGGGCCCTCTGACCAGTGGAAGATGGGCAGACAAGAGGGTGCATGAGTTCTGAACAGAGGCTTTGAGAAGCAGCCTGTGTTCCACTCTCCCACCAGGGCTTGTGCAGTCCGCCGTGAGGGGACCGGGCCCTGGTTGCCACTGCCTCTTCCGTCTGGGCCCTCAAATGACAAGCAGGTCTCAGAGAATGAAGCTGACCTGAAACCCAAGCCCAGCCAAGCCCAGGCAGGCAGCAGCTCATCCACAAGCCCATGAACGAGAAAGAAATGCTTGCTTTGTTAGGCACTGGAAGACTGTGTTTTATGCTTTGTTATTGCAGCCAGACCTAAAACACCTGCACAAGGAAAACTATCCCACCAAACGCCAAGAGCACCCTCCCCTTGCTGCTCTGAAAACACTGGACACAGTAAATGAACAAGAAATAGATCGAATCCCTGATGACACAGAGGTATGGATACACACATTCAAATATAATCACATAAATAATTATACAGCTGCACACTGTGATAATGCTACTAATGAAAAGGTACACATCCAGAGTGTTATGGTAAAGAGGAACTCATACTGATTGAGAACTCAGTGAAAGCTTCTCCAGAGATGTATATTTGAGACCAGAAGGATGAGGGAGGACAGGCATCTTTGGGGTTGCGGGTAGCATTCAGGCAGAGAGAGAATAGCATGAACGAAAGGGTGGGAGGGGCTTGGTAGCTTGAGGCTCTGTGGGAGGACAGAGTGACCGGAGCCCAGTGGGCATGAGACGGTGGAACGGTGGAGCTCAGCACATCTGGGGCTCTGGTCCATAGTGAGGGCTGTGGATTTTATGCTATGCATAGTGAGACCCATCAGAGGGCTCTTCTTTTAAACTAACATTGACTTAGGTAAGCATATTAGTCTCATAACTAGGGTAAATGCAGCCCTTGGAATGCAGATATGGTCTTTGAATTTCAAATACCTCCAATGGCACGACTGCTCGTAGAAAACTTTTCCCATAGTTCAGGTTATGGGGAATATTTTCGACACCATCAACTGAAATACTATCTTTCACTGTCTAGAAATAAAAGTTAACAATTTACTCACGAAATTTACTTTTGAATAAAATACATTTATCACACTATCCTAAGAAGTATTATAATATGATTCTGGTCAGACTTCCACATGAGCAACTGTATGACAACTTAGCAGCTTTGAAATGACATGAGGGAAAATGGTAAATTAGCAGAGAGACAAAATATTGCTCTGTTTCTGGGTCAAGAGAAGAAACTTGTTAAATGGCAACCATAAAAATACTATACACTATCCAGAAATGAAATAAAAAAAGCAAATTACTAATGAGATTCACATTTATGGAATATACATTTATGGAACATTATCCTAAGAATTATGATCCCATGAAGTTTTCACTGGAGTTACTGTATAATCACTTAAATAATAGCAATGAAACCAAAAGAGAAAAAGCTCAAACTTATTTTAGAAGAAAGATAAAAAATCATTATTGCTGTGTTTCTGAATGATTTTAGGGGTCTTGCTAAGAACAAAAATATTGTAGTTATACTACCTACAAATAGAATAAAATGGAAGCAAATAATTGATGATTCACATTTAAATAATCTACAATTATAAAACGTTATTCTAAGAGTTGCAATTATACCAAGCTTACATTTGAGCCATTGTATAATCTCTTAATTAATAGCAATAAAACTAAGAGACAAAAAAATCAAAGTTTCTTTAGTAGAAAAGGGGAAAAAGCACCTTGCTATAGTCCTGTATCTTCAGAAATAGGCTTATTGGAAGGTGGGTCTGCTTACCAGGTAATTCACTTCTGTTTTCTGGCTTTGTAGATACAAGATTGAATCGAGCCCTTGCTATGGATATTTCTTGTTGACCATTTTGGTTGTGCTGGGCCAGGGAAGTCCCTTGGTGGAGCGAATTTCTGAGGAGGAAGAGAAGAACACGATGTCCTCAGGAACTGCCCCCCCGGGACTTCTCTGTCACATCTGATCTCTGAAGAGAGAACCTGGGCTAGCAGCTCCCTTTCAGGAGGGAGGGTTGAATCAAAAAAGTTCTGAACATCTTCCAAGGTAAGGAGCACCAGGACAAGCTTTGCCTTGCACTTAGGGAAGAACTGCTGCATAAGGATAGAGTTGGCTGAATGAAGGAATCCTTCCCCTGTGGGTTTGAACTTGGTGGGGCATCTGGTCTACCCTGGGCATCAGACCCTGGATCCCCATGCCAAGATAGCCTTTGCTCCTCCTCCTCTGGAAACTGGTCATCCAGAGGATCCTCTCATGGTTCTCTTCAGTTAATACTAGAGGGAGCTGGGTGAAGGGTTTAGAGGAAAACTGTTTCTTTTTTTTTTTTTTTTTTTTTTGGCGGTCCGCGGGCCTCTCACTGTTGTGGCCTCTCCTGTTGCGGAGCACAGGCTCCGGATGCGCAGGCTCAGCGGCCATGGCTCACGGGCCCTGCCGCTCCGCGGCATGTGGGATCCTCCCGGACTGGGGCACGAACCCGTGTCCCCTGCATCAGCAGGCGGACTCTCAACCACTGCACCACCAGGGAAGCCCCAAACTGTATATTTTTGATAACTCTTCTGTATATGTATTATTTCAAAACAAAAAGGTTTACTGTATAGGTAATTATTTTTCTCTGGTTACTTTCAAGATTTTTTCCTTGTTTTTAGTTTTCAGCATTTTAGTTATATTTCTGGGAATGCATTTTATTAAGATTATCCTATTTGGGATTTACTGAGCTTCTTGACTCTGTAGGTTTATATATTTCTCTAATTTGGGGAAATTTTCAGCCATTATTTCTTCACATTCTTTTTCAGCATCACATTCTTTCTCCTCTTCTTCTGAGACTCCAATGGCATAGACAATGGATTTTTTAAAAATTTCTCTTAGGATTATAATATTTTTCATTTTAAAAATATTTGTTTCCCTCTTGTTCAGATTGAATAATTTCTGTTATCTATCATCAAGTTAACTGATTTGTCCTTTTGTCATTTCCAATCTGCTATTCAGCCCATTCAGTGAGATTTTTCATTTCAGTTGTCTATTTCAGTTCTAAAATTTCCATTTTCTTTTTCTTTTAGTTTTCTCTTTCTTTTCTGAGACTTTCTATTTTTTGATTTGTTTTAAGAATGTTCATAATTGCTTGTTGGAGAATTTTAATAAAAGCTGCCTCTAAGTTTTGTTATTTAATTCCAACATCTTTGTCATCTCACTGTTACTTTCTGTTGATTGTCTTTTCAAAAGTCAGTTGAGATTTCCTGGGTCTTTTCATATGGAGTAATTCTGGATTGAGTATGAGGTATTTTAAATATTACATTACAAGACTCTGGGCCATGTGAAATCCTATGGAAAAATATTGATTTCTTTTTCTTTAAATTTTAGCAGACAATCAGCTAGGTTAAGTTCTGGTCACAGGTTTTAACATACGTTCTGTGGGCTCTTGCTTGGTATATTTGGATGCTATTTGGATGTGTCTCAAGTATTTTCAGGCACTGGCCAGTGTAGAACCTGGGCAGCAATCTGCTGGTTCAGTTCTCAAAGTCTTTAATGTGCTGATTAGGATCAGATCCACACATGTGCAGCTCAAACGTGAACCTAGGATTTGTAAACAGCTTTATGGCTGTTGCTTTCCTGGGCTTCTTCCTCTTTGTGACTCCCTGGCACCTTCTGCCTTACTGGGGCTCCCTTTTTCTTTCTTTCTTTTTTTTTTTTTTTTTTTTGGTACGCGGGCCTCTCACTGCTGTGGCCTCTCCCGTTGCGGAGCACAGGCTCCGGACGCGCAGGCTCAGCGGCCATGGCTCACGATACCAGCCGCTCCGCGGCATGTGGGATTTTCCCAGACCGGGGCACGAACCTGTGTCTGGGGCTCCCTTTTTCTATCCTCAACCAGAAGGTAGGGGAGCTTGCATGACTGCCCCTGCATCTAGAGCGAAGTGGTTGGAGAACCAGAAGGAAAAAAACTGGTAAACTTGTTGCTGGTTTGGTGATAAGCTTGCTTGTTTTCTGATACATTTATTTTAAAGAGCTATGCATTTCTTCCTCGGGACTGCTTTCCCCTTCCCCATGTATTCTTCCATGTAGTTTTATTTATATTCAGTTCTATGTATTTCTTAGGTTTCTTTATGCCTTTTTTTTTTTTTTTTTTTTTTTGCGGTACACGGGCCTCTCACTGTTGTGGCCTCTCCCCTTGCAGAGCACAGGCTCCGGACGCGCAGGCTCAGCGGCCATGGCTCACGGGCCCAGCCGCTCCGCGGCATGTGGGATCCTCCCGGACCGGGGCACAAACCCCGCGTCCCCTGCATCGGCAGGCGGACTCTCAACCACTGCGCCACCAGGGAAGCCCATGACTTCCTTTTTTAACCCATGTTATTTAATAATCCAAGTGTGATAAATGTTATTTTGTTTCTAATTATATGGGAATTTTTTTGACCTATCTTTTATTTTATAACTTCTTATTTTGAAAGAATATAGTAAGAATTCCTATATTCAGTTTACCTTTATCCAGATTTACCACTTGTTAACATTTTACCCCCATTTGTTTAATCATTTGCTCACTGGCTCCCTCTCTCTCTTACTCTTTCCCCTCTCTTTCCCCCTCTCAGTCTCTATGTACACACACACACACACACACACACACACACACACACACACACACACACACACATTCTTTTTCTGAACCATTTTTTAAGAGTAAGTTACAGATATTATGCCCCCTTTCCCTAAATCTGTCAGTGTGTGTTCTTAAAAATGAGGACAATCTCTTCCATAACCACAGTACTATGATGAAAATCAAGCATTTAACATTGATACACTATTATCTAATCCACAGCCCGTATCCGACATTTCACCAATAAGGTCCATTACAGCCTATACCTTTTTTTTTTTTTTTCCTGGTTCGGGATCCAGGGTTACCCATGGCATTTTTGAATTTAGCTATTATGAAGCTGTACTTTCATCATTTATTTCCTAACCTTTTTTATATGCTTCAATACCAATACTGGTCCTTCTTCCAATTCTGTGATTTGTGTTATGCTAAAACATCTCTATGAGGATGTTTTGTATCTTTTAAATTTTAGAATATCAGAGGCAAGACTCCTTCTCTTCCCTGCTGTCATCTTCCCCATTGTCAGAGAATGCTCTTATCTTCTTATAGGCCGGCATTCCTAAAACCTCAGAAAAATTTTGGTTGCCATTTTTTCTTCTTCTCTTTACCTTGTGTCAGTTGCAAAGCTCAGCTACTTGATTTACAACAGAGTAGAGCATTGATCTACACTTGAGAGTTTTCTTCATTTCCGGAGAACAAACATTAAGATTAGACTTTTGTCCTTGAGCAAAGAATATTTCATCTGCTAAAGTGAAACACATATTCTTATATTACCATTAAAAATATTTTATTCTCCTTGAGCTAGCATGTTACTGAAGCTGAAATTGGTCTCCTCTGTGTTTTTTTTTTTTAAAAAGGTGAACAATTTTGATGTGTGGTACAGCTCTTCATCCAACATATGGGCTGATGCTTGTCAATTACCCTTCTCCAACTCGGTGACAGTGTCTGGACACGTGACACTCCAGGCTGTCTGAACTATTGCACTCCAAAAGAATGACACTTTTCTAATTTGGAACTGCAATTCACACAAAATCTCCTATTAATGATACTGAAAGAAATATCTACCAAATTCTATTTATATCTAATTCCTTTCTCTGTGACCCAAACTGTTTATGATTATTTTCCCACTACTTTTTGAAACTGGTCTTCTATCATGTTGACATTATAAGCCTAAAATATGTAAACTATGTGTTATATTATTTTTGATGTTTAGTGAGCTGTCTAGTTTATGGATCACATATAGAATCATCATCAGTTTGCTTTAGAATTTAATGTTTTAATTTATCAAAATTATCATCATGATGCCAAATATTATTAAAACATTTCAAAAAAACTGCAAAGTATTTAACCTTAGTTCTGGTGAGCTATAGTTTCCTTTTAGGTACAAAAAGTATATTGGTAAATTGTTTTCTCAGTCATAAGGACTTCACGTTCACCTTAGTAACTCAGTGAAAAACTGAAATAAAAATTTCTCCAACTGGAAGAGGGAGCCTCCTACACTGTTGGTGGGAGTGTACATTGGTGCAGCCACTATGGAGAACAGTATGGAGGTTCCTCAAGAAACTAAAATTCAAATTGCCATATTATCCAGCAATCCCATTCTTGGAAATATACCCAGACAAACTATAATTCAAAATGATACATGCACCCCTATGTTCATAGCAGCACTATTCACAATAGCCAAGACATGGAAACAACCTAAATGTCCATCCACAGAGGAATGGATAAAGAAGATGTGATACACACACACACACACACACACACACACACACACACACACACACACAATGTAATACTACTCAGCCATAAAAAGGAATGAAATAATGCCATTTGCAGCAACACAGATGGAACTAGAGATTATCATACTAAGTGAAGTAAGTCAGAAAGAGAAAGACAAATACCATATGATATCACTTATATGTGGAATCTAAAATATGATACAAATGAACTTATTTACAAAACAGAGACAGACTCTCAAACATAGAGAAAAACTTATGGTTACCAAAGGAGAAGGGAGGGGGGAGGGATAAATTAGGAGCTTGGGACTAGCAGATACAAACTACTACATATAAAATAGATAAACAACAAGGTCCTACTGTATAGCACAGGGAACTATATTCAATATCCTGTGATAAACCATAATGGAAAAGAATATGAAAAATAATTATATTTATTTTTTACTGGATCACTTTGCTGTACACCAGAAACTAACACAACATTGTAAATCAGCTATACTTCAATTAAAAAAAAAAAAAGAGAAGAGGCTCCTGCTTCAATTCATTCACTTCACAAATGCACATGGAGCACCTTCTATGCATAAGGGGTGGAGGACATAGCCATGAGCAAGACAGACACAATCCTGCTCTCAAGGAAATTATAATTTAGTCACGGAGGGGGAGAAGGGTGGAGAATTTGGTGTGGTAGAGGTAAAACAGTCTCACGATACCAGAACAAAGGGGTCAGTTGCTGAAAAAAAAAAAAGATGTAGCAAATTGTAGCTGCAAATAAAGTCACCCCCGGTAGATTAATAAGTTCACAATTAAATACTAGGTAGGGTCCTGGTAATGTTTTAGAAGAAACAGTCGTCATGACTGTGACAGTAGTAAGTACCGTACTAATGGCTAAGACACAATGTAAGTTTCACTTCGTTTCTAATATTCCTTAAAAAAAATCTTTTTGCCAAAGTTTGTTTCTCATATTTCAAAGGGAAAGGCCTTTATCACATCTGTATTTTAGGGGACACAAACTGCAAAATGTTTGAAATCCATGAGGAGACACATTTGTTTCTGGCCCCAAACAATTCTCTATTCCCCAAAGACAAAAATTTCCAAATGTACCTTACAACGTCCTGGCAATCTCTGGAAGCTGAAAATATTCTAGTACCTGAGATTTCAGCTAAAAATAATTCTTTGAGATTTCTCTGCTGACAAGAGGGAGATTATGATATCTTCTTTAATAGATAAAGGTCCACGGAATGGGCGATATCTGATAACTTATCTTAAAAAATCTTCATGTGGAATGCTGGCTTTATTTTGAACTTCCAATCCAGCTCATGGGCATGCATGCATACTGTTCAGATTTCATTATTTATGATTCTGACCTAACTTTAAGAATAGGCAGTTAGACAGGAAATAGAAGCAATTATTTAGCCTCCTAGTCAGCATTTTTATTTATTGATGCTGACTCATAAATCCCTTGATATGGTCACGTCTAGCCAACTCTTCCTTAATTTGCACGCAGTCAAAAGGAGGAATTACGACCCTGAAATCACAGCCGGATATCTCTCTTTCAGCTTTCGTGACACAACAGGGCATCCATTGATAACTGGCTTGTCATGTGCTCATTTTTACCTTTGCTATTATTTTATCCCCACACAAATCACTTGCCAAATGTTTCTGGAAGCAGCACAGTTGTTTTCACTTGAAACAACCCCCTGCTGGATGCTTATATTTCTTCTGCTATCAAATTCAGTAACTTGGTCCGAATTGCTATAGCTCTAGTCACAAGTAAATCAGCACTTCATGTGAAAGTTCTCATTTTTATTGTCGAGGTATTAAACGCAATCAAGACTCATAAAATGACTTATTCCCCTGTGGAGTAGAAAGGACAGTAATCAAGTATATCCAAAATCTTTATAGTCACCACAGCAGCCAGATTGAACTAGAATCCAAATGATCTCTAGACTCCGTCATGCATCCTAAGTCCTTTTTTCTCTTATATTTGCTGGTCTTAGAAAAACAAATATTCATCTCAGTAGCCTTTAGTTGAGGTGGTCATTATGATTTTTGTACAGTGCTATGAAATTAACATTCACATGTATATTTCACGTGGGTCCCCTGCATGTAAAAATGCTTTGGGGAGAGCATTGGATTGGGAGAGTCAATATTTCTTTTTTCTTTATTAATTTATTTATTTTTGGTTGCATTGGGTCTTCATTGCTGCACGGGCTTTCTCTAGTTGTAGCAAGCACCACTCTTCGTTGCGGTACACAGGCTTCCCATTGTGGTGGCTTCTCTTGTTGCAGAGCACGGGCTCTAGGCGTGCGGGCTTCAGCAGTTGTGGCGCATAGACTTAGTTGCTCCGTGGCACGTGGGATCTTCCAGGACCAGGACTTGAACCCATGTCTCCTGCATTGGCAGGTGGATTCTTAACCACCGCGCCACCAGGGAAGCCCAAGTTAGTATTTTAGAAATGGAGAAAACAAGACTCGGAAGCTAAATGACTAGTCCAGGATGATACAGGTACCAAGTGGCCCTGCGGATGCTGGAATCCTCTGACTCCCTGACAAGGCTACCCTCTCTGTACTCCCCTCAACAAACCAAATAAAACAAATGAAGTTAGAAAGTAGAGGTGATGTGTCTGGCAATTGACAAAAGGATCTCCTTGCTGGGATGGACAAGCAAATGTGACCTTTTGTTTGGTTCTGTTAAAAAACCATGATCCTCTGTCTTCCATTTGATGTCTGTAGTTCCTGGGGTTTCTTCCACGCCTTTAACCAATTCCATTTGATAGAGCTGCCCTTTTGTCTAACGTTGCTTTTACTTTCAGACAGTGAAAATAGTATGGGGTTAGAAATTTTATCAACCTAGGTCTGAGGGTCAATTCTGCTACCATTTGTGTGACCTAAAGGCATGAAAAAAAATCTCTCCCAAGCAAAACAGTAGCTAAATGAAAATTTACCTCGTCATTGAATTGCTGTGACTTTTTAATGACAATTCCGTGTATGCATAGTGCCTGGCACAGCTAAGGTAATCCACAAATGCCTTTCCTTTGATATGATCACATTCTGCCTTCTGTGCGCATTTAGGTTATATACTTGTTTCATAGTTACAGTGCACTGCAATGACGGCCAAGAGAATAAGGGAAAAACGAGGCTCAGACGGATTCAATACACATCCTCTAAATGTAATAGTTATCTGGTCTAACATCTGTATCAGCATGATGAATTTCAATTAAAGCGTCCAGAATCTCCTACTGGAGCAAAAAGCTCTTAGTAATCTGTAAGGCCAACTGGCCCGAGGCAGGGGAGCGCAATCAGACTCACAGGTTGCATCAGCCCGAAACTTTCCGGACCACCCAGTTCCAGGAACTGACCTGGGGGCTTTCCACCCGGCCCAGCCTTCCCGCCTTTCGAGGGGCGGGACTAACGGTTCCCCAGGATACCCGAAAAGACCACCAAATAAGGAATACCCTGCACCCTCCCAGATTCACCACACCCCTTTCCCTTCTTCCCCTATAAATTCTGCCCAAACCCTCGCCCGGGCGCGAATTCTCCGGCCCCTTTCTCTCGGACCAGTGAACCTCTCCCGGGAGCGTTCCCAAATAAAGCTTGTTTAAGCTCTCCCCCGTTTCTTGGTGCCGTTCCTTACATAATCTATACGGGCAAATTATTTAAACCTTATATTTAGAAAATGGTGAACAATACAGAGATTCTTTTAATCCAGTGCCATAGACTCAACGTGAAAGGATGCGTGAACCTAAGTGTACCTGGTTAGCTACCATTCCCTCATTTATTAAATAAACATTTATTGAGTTCCTTCCTGGAGCCTGTTAGTTTCCAGGTAGAGAAGCAACCAAAAGTTACCACGGCATTCTTGAATCCTAATGTGTCTCTAATGTGGGGAAAGATGGGTTTCAAGTAAACTCGGAATCCATATAGTTTCAAAATTGACCCGACACTAAGGATTCCCTGCAACAATCAAGCTATTTCATGATGGCAGGTAACCGGAAGAGGGAGCTGGCCCCTTCTGTTCAGTGTCACAAGTGTCCTTTCTACCACACTAAAGGGGTTACCTATTGTCAAGTGCTGTCTTCCAGCCAGCTGTCTCCAGACTCCTGGACACACCTGGGAAAATGGGAACATGACATAAGAATGTTCCTTTCGATTTGGACTCTGATTTTAATCACGAATGTCAAAGGTAAAAGAAGCCTTAGATCATCTTATCCATGCCTCTATTTTACAGATGAGGAAACTGAGGCCCAGAGAGGCAGAGCCTTTACATATGTAAGTGTGCATATTTATACTAAATATTCGTTGTTTATCTGAAATTCAAATTTAACTGAGCACCCTGTATTGTTATTTGCTGAATGTGCAACGATGTCCAACAAAATAAAATGTTAATCCAATGTAAGCCTTTAAACAGTGTTATCAGCCCTGTTTCTATAGTCATTTTCTTATTTTTAAAGGTCTCTATAGTATTCCTAATTCATATTATTTGGGGATCTGTAACTTCAAGGATGCCTTTCATTTGTTGGAGTGGAAATGATTTTAATAGTGATCTGAGATCATTTATATAATTGTAATTAAGCTTAAGTAAAGTACTTGAAATAGGTATGCCCCGTATTTAAGAGTAATTCTAATTGGTAGTGGGTCCTTTTCTTTTTCAGATTTAGCCTGATAACCACTGAGAAAGGGAGAGACTGAGCCTACACTCAATTCATTACAAAAGCCATAATCCCAGTAACGATGATTTCTTCTTGTAACAAAGAAGACAGTAAAATCAAAGGGGAAATATTTAAAGTGGAATGAAAGGAATTGGCACTAGAAAAGACGATGTGGTGACTGGAGAAAAACAGGAAAAGATTTTAGAAGTTCTCCATTGTGAGGGGACTCTACAATCACTGGCTTTGTCTCTTATCCAGTTTCCTTCCCTATTGTACTGACCCTGCGCTTCCTGGATGTCTGCTCCAAACCAGCAGAAAGAGGAAAGGTTTCCACATGCTAATATGTAAATCCAAGCAGCCCGTGTCTGCGCAGAGCAACCAGTGACTCCGTAATGCTCAAAAGCAAGGTCAGAGGCAAAGCAAGCCTGCCTTCCCCCAGATGCTTGGTGACTGTGTCCTAATTATCCACCCTGAAAGTCAGTGCCCGAGGGCAAGTATGCAGCAGAGAACAGCCGGCACAGAAATACCTCAGTTCGTGCAGCGGAAAAGACAGAGGGTCAGAAGTTCTAAATCTTGGACACCACTCTACCAGCAACGAGCTCTGACTTTGGACAAGTTCTTCATCCTCTCCCTTTATAGAATGAAGACGTTGGACAAGACTAAGCTCCTTATCCAGTGAAGCTCCAAAGCACCTTAACTGAATTACCTTTTCCCCCAAACCCTCACTTCCCTTGCCCATCTTTCCCCCCAAATCTACCTAGCACAGCTCTAACCCTCAATCAGCCCAACTCTTCTAATCTTTGAGTCGCTGCCCCCAAGCAGCTGAGAAGCACGGGAGAAAGTGTCGCAACTGGGAAGGTGGGTGCCACCCCAGATCCAGAGCGAGCAGCCTCCCCCTTCATGCAGCAAAGGTCCTCCCTCAGTTTAGAGAGAATAGAGAACCGCTCGGGTCCCTGCCTTCTGCCTGCTCTGCAGACTCACTGCCGCCACAAGGGATCTCCTCTTCCCATCTCAGTAGAAGAGGGATCTTTCCCTGGACGACGCTCCACTGATTAGCATTTCTATGAGAGATAACTTTCTTCCATTTTACTGAGGATTTCTTCAGCATAAAATGCTTATACAATCTATTATTTTTTAAAAGCCCTCCCTTGTGTGTTCTGAGGGCCGTTTGCTTTCTTGAGTTAAGCTCAAGAAAGGGTGGTCTGTGACAATCATGCCCACTTTCTTTCTTTCTTCCCCCCCCCCCCCCCCCCCGTACGCGGGCCTCTCACTGTTGTGGCCTCTCCCGTTGCGGAGCACAGGCTCCGGACACTCAGGCTCAGCGGCCATGGCTCACGGGCCCAGCCGCTCCGCGGCATGTGGGATCTTCCCGGACCGGGGCACGAACCCGTGTCCCCTGCATCGGCAGGCGGACTCTCAACCACTGCGCCACCAGGGAAGCCCATGCCCACTTTATCTCAACTCCCTCCTTCATTCACTTTTACCCGGCTTCTGCCCCGGCCACCCCAAGTGAACACCCCTCTCCAAATTATCACCTGCCTTATTGCTAAAGCCAGAGGACAGGTTCTAGTCCTCATGCCTAATAGCAGTTGCACTGAAACGTCCTTTCCCTTGGCTTTTATAATCCCCCTCTCTCTCTGTCTCTCTCGCTCTCTCCGACTTAAATGTCAATCTCCCCCATCGACAGTGTCTCAGGCTCTTCTTCCCTGATTGGATGGATTTACCAACTTTCTAGATTTCGTTTTTCCAAAACCGAACCAGTCATCGTGCTCTCTAAACCCTCTGTGTCCTTCTCAACTTGAGGTACCAGAAGTCACTTTATCACCAATATCAAAAACCTTAACCCCATTCTTGAATTCACCATTTCTTTCACCTTCATTATAGTTGGTCATTGAATTACATCAGTTCCACCTCTGTAACGTCACACTCGTTATCAGGCAGATCTGATCTTGTCGTCACCCCCAACCACCTCTGAGACACCACACTGAAACTTTTTAGAGGTTCCAGAGCACCGACAAGATACAGTGCAGTTCTTTGCCATGGACCTCAAAGCCTTCTGAGAGCCGTCCCTTACGTACGGCGCTGATCTCACGTCCAGCCAGTCTGTGCTGTTGCACTCTGTATTTCTGTCAAAACAAGTGCCTGTGGTCTCCAGAATATCTCACGCTGGTACTCACCCAGGGGCTCTGCACATACTTCTCCTTCTGCTAATCTCTCTTCCTACTCCTCTGCTGCCCACGTCCGCTGACTCGAGTCTACCTACACATGCTTCAGACTCAGCTCCGGTGTCTTCTCCACAAAAAGTCTTTCTTGGTGGCCCAGTCTTTGTTGGTCTAGTCCACTATCTGGAATATAGCAAAACGTTTCAATGTTTTTGACAGTTCAATGATCTGCTTCAATGATTTTCTCTTTTATTTTATTTTTTAAAATTTTATTTATTATTATTATTTGGGGGGCTGCATTGGGTCTTCGTTGCTGCACGTGGGCTCTTCTCTAGATGCAGCGAGCAGGGGCTTTGGGAGCGTGGGCTTCAGTAGTTGTGGCACACGGGCTTAGTTGCTCCGTGGCATGTGGGATCTTCCCGGACCAGGGCTTGAACCCGTGTCCCCTGCCTTGGCAGGTGGATTCTTAACCACTACTCCACCAGGGAAGTCCCGTGATTTTCTCTTTTAAACAATTCAATTTACCCTCGTTTCATACGCCTGACCCCTAAAGTACCTCAACTTTATTTGTGCTTCACTTACTCTTCTTTGGGTCTTTATCCCATTTTCAGTGTATCACTTTTAATTCTGTCTTAAACAGTTCTTACAAAATATTTTCCGAATAAAAATGTTAAAGAGAAGCAGATGAAGGCATGGGATTAATAGAAAACTGTAAAATGAAAACGAGATGGGGTTGGGACCTAGTTTACCATGGAGTATCTGGCCCTCCCGCTATTTCCCCCATGTGATATTTCCAGAGCTTCTTCAGTTACAATTCCTTAAATTTTAAATATTGTATAAAGCTTCTAGCTGCCTTGAATGTAGGAGTTTTCAAAGAGGGCGTAAGTACTATCAGGGTGTGTTTAAATGTGAATATGAGTGTTAGTAAAGATACAGGCTAAGCTTCTGTGATGAAGAAACTCAAAAAAAAAAAAAAAAAAACCCTGGCTCCAACAAGGTAGAAATTTATTTCTCATATAATAGCTGTAGCCAGATAGTCCAGGGAGGCTGGGCAGGTCTACACAAGAGACCCAACTTCCTTCTGCCCTCTCGTTCTGCCATGCTCTAGAACTGCTCTGTCCAATATGGCATCCACTACCCATGAGTTCCTACTGAGCTCTTGGAGTGTGGCTGGTTCAAACTAGGACACGCTGCAATACATGTACAAACACAAACCAGTTTTCAAAGACTCCGTAAGAAAAAAGAATTCAAATATTTCATTAATAACTTTATATTGATTGCATGTTGAAATAATATTTTGGATGAATTGGGTTAAGTAACATATGTTATTAAATCTCATTTTATCCTTTTTTTTTGTTTGTTTAGAAAATCTTTAACCACACTTGTGGCTCACATTATATTTTGCTTGGACAGTGCTGTTCTAGAATGTAGTGTATTATCTTCATCTATATGGTAAAAGCTGGCTCACAGTACCACATATGTGGTCAGAAAAAAGCAGGAAAGAAAAATAGTAGAAGACACATCTCTAAGGAGATGATGTGCGATCAGTTCACTCAGATTCCATTGGTGAGGGCTTAGTCACGTGACCCCATCAAGCTGCCCAGAATATAAGGAATATAAGGAAATGTAGTGTGTGGCTGGGCAGCCATGTGCTGTACTGGAGAAAAAGGAGGGAGAATGGATTCCAGGGTAATGTATACTAACTACGTGGTCTCTGTCACGGGTATGTTTCTAGAAAGTGTTATCAGAGTTGACTTTGAGTAGAAGGGCATTGAAGACGTTCCCTTGGTTGAGGGGATGGGGAAAAGAGTAGAAGGACATTCAGACATCCAATGAAAAACAAGCAAAGTAAGATATTTCAACACCTGGTTTGAGAAAGTAAAAGAAGGAAGAAGAGGTAAACAACGGCTCCAGGAAAATAGGGGGTTGGCCAAGCGGGAAGATGTCCTTATGTTCAAGGCAGTGCTTAATAGAAGAAGGTAGGAGGGTGAAGGTAGTCAGCTTTCTGCTTCTGTAAGTGGGGCGGAGGAAGGTGGGATATGACTTTGCTCCCACATGTTGCCCCAGACAGCACAGTATCTCTTTACTGTGTCTATTGATTTAGAGGCAAGACTGGCTGGGTGGCAATCTTATCTTCCAGTTCAATGGAATCATTGTTGCATCTTCTGGTGGAAGCATTCCTCCCTTTAGAGTAAGACCTGCAGGCCAGCAGAGCATGAAGTCAATGGGAACAGGAAGCAAAAATGTTGCTACTATATCATTAGGGGTAATAGTAAGTGGTTCTACTCCCATTTCCACCCCTTGATGCCTGGACCTGTGAATCCTGGCTAGGACAGAAAGAACATCATCTATCGAACGCTGACTCAGGACAAGGTCAGCCTCCTGGAGAACCCTGCCCCAACCCTGCAAGGTATTGCCACCTAGCCGACATGATAACTGAGTCTTCAAAAGGCCATCCCGCTGTTCTATGGAGACAGCTGCTTCAGGATGGTGAGAAACATCTTAAGACCAATGAATTCCCTGAGCTTGGGCACACTGCTGCACTTCATTTGCGCTGGAGTTCCTTGGTCAGAGGCAATGACAGTGGGTAAGGCACTGTGGAAGCCCATAGAAGGTAGTTTTGGCAGAAGCACTGCGTGCAGGGAAAGCAAACCTGTATACCAAGTAAGCGTCTATTCCAGTAAGAACAAAACACTGCCCTTTCCATGATGGAAGTGGACCAATGTAATCAACCTGCCACCAGGCTGATCACCCCTGGGAATGGTACCATCTTGGGGGCTCAGTCTTGGTCTCTGCTGCTGGCGGACTCAGCACTCAGCATTGGCTGTAGCCAAGTTGGCCTTGGTGAGTATTAAGTCCATTCTGCTGGCTGCTTATACAACCCCCGTCCCTGCCACCAGGGCCACTTTGTTGATGAGCCAATTGGTGGATGGCAGAAATGTCTGGGGGAAGAAACTTGACTGGTATCCACAGAAGGGGTCATCCTGTCCACTTGATTATTAAAATCCTCCTCTGCTGAGGTCATCCTTTGATAAATATTCACATAGGACATAAATATCTTCATGCTTTTCACTCATTCAGAGAGGTCTCCTCACATTCCTTTAAACCTCCTTGTCACCAATTTTCCAATCATGTTCCTTACAAGTCCCTGACCACCCAGTCAAACCACTGGCCACAGCCCATGAATACATAATATTCAGCTCAGAATGTACAATTGCACATCTAGCCATTTCTCCTTCCAAGAAAAATGAACAACCAGGTGCACTGCTTAAAGTTCTGTCCGCCGGGCAGATTTCCCTTCAAAATTGTCCCTTAGGGACGTCCTAGAAAGGGCTTCCAGAATGCAGCTGTCCACTTTTGGGTGGTTTCTGGGTATTGAGCAGAACCATCTATAAACCGGATCCAAGTTCTCTTTTGCTCTGTCAGCTGATTGTAGGGAAATCCTCACTCCTCATAGGCACAGGCTGGGAGAGCAGGAGTGGAGACCACGGGCATTTGGGCCACTGCTTCCTGTAACTTACTTGTGCCGTCAGGGCCCACTTGAGCCGAATCTTGTATATTCCACCTCCCCTTTATGGTGGGGTGCTTCTGTGAACCCCTGACGTTATGGCTTGGTGGGTCAGACAACACCCGCAGTACATGATGGGTAGCACAGGGTCACACAATAACTTGATGGCCCATGGTTAATTGTTCAGCCTTTACGAAGGCCCAGTAGCAAACCAAAAGCTATTTCTCAAAAAGAGAGTCGTTGTCTGCAGAGGATGCCAGGGCTTTGCTCCAAAATCCTAAGGGTTTGGGAACTTCCTTGGTGGTCCAGGGGTTAAGACTTCACCTTCCAGGGCTTCCCTGGTGGTGCAGTGGTTAAGAATCCACCTGCCAATGCAGGCGACACAGGTTCAAGCCCTGGTCCGGGAAGATCCCACATGCCGCGGAGCAACTAAGCCTGTGCACCACAACTACTGAGCCTGCGCTCTAGAGCCCGTGAGCCACAGCTCCTGAAGCCTGCGCGCCTTGAACGCGTGCTCCACAACAAGAGAAGCCACCACAATGAGAAGCCCACACAACGCAACGAAGAGTAACCCCCGCTCACTGCAACTGGAGAAAGCCCGCACACAGCAACGAGACCCAATGCAGCCAAAAGTAAAATAAATAAATAAAATTTAAAAAAATTAGCCCTTCTGATGTATATGTGTGTAATGTACAGTGTATTGTTGTTGTAATTTGCATTTTCCTCTTTACTGATGGTGTTCAACACTTTCATGTGTCTTTTGGCCATTTGGGTAGCCTCTCTTGTGGACTGCCTATTCAAGTGCCCATCTCCGTTTTTCTTCTGGGCTGTTTTTTCTTTTTTTTGTAGAAGTTTAAAAAATATATTTTCTAAATTAAAGTCCATTGTTAGACATATGTTCCTACTTTCTGCTTTGTTTTTAAACTCACAGTGGTGAATTTGGTGAATAAAATTTCTTACTTTAAATGCAATTCCACTTATTCAACTTTTCCTTTATAAGTATTATGGTCCCTGTTGATGAAGCCTTTCCTTATGTCATGCTATAAATTTGTATTATATTTTCCTTTCACATTTATATCTAAAATTCACCTAGAATTGATTTATGTGTATATTGTGATGTAGGGGTCAGGATTTATTTTGTATGTTTGGATGTTCAGTTGTCCCAAAACCTTTTATTGAACGGGTCATTTTCCCACCCTGCTCAGCTGTGTGACCTTTTCATAAATCAATCATCCATGTAAGTGTAGCACTGATTGTAGATTCCTTTCCTGATTGTAGATTCTGTCCTCTGGTGTATTTGGCTATCCTTGCAGAAAAACAACACTCCCTTAATTACTGTAGCTTTATAATAAATCTTTTTATCTGCTAGAGTAAGTCCTTCTGTTTTTTCCCTTCAACATTTCTTTCAATATTCTTGGCCCTTTGCGTGTTCAAATAAAATTAGAACTATTCTGTAAGTTTTTATACAAAAGAAACCTGCTAGCATTTTTAATGGGATTTTATTAAATCTATAACTCTATTTGGGGAGAATTGACTTCCTTAACTTTAACCCATTAATATGAGTTCCAAGTCTTAAATCAATTAATCCAAGTCTTTAACTCATTAATATGTTATGTCCCTTCCATTTATTTAGGTCTCAATAACTTTTTTTAGTTTTTAGTGCAATTGTTTTTACACAGTTTTCATTTGATTTATTCTTTAAAATTTCATATATTTGATGCTATTTTGAATTAAATCATTTAAAATCATATTTTCTAATTGTTTACTGCAGGTATGAAGGAATACACTTGGGTACCTGATGATATTGCTAAATTCTAACAGTTTTTATCTTATTTTGGATTTGACGTGCATAATTATGTCATCTGCAAAGAACACTTAATTTTTTATTCCAATCATTATACCTCTTCTTTATTTCATTTATTTGTTTCTTTGCTTGTTTACTGCCTTACTGTGCTGGCTAGGACACATTACAGTGTTAAGTTTAAGTGGTAAGAGTGGTAAGACTGAGAACCTTGTCTGGTTCCCAACTCAGAGGGAAAGCTTTTGCTTTACCATGAAGTACAATGCTTACTATAGGGTTTTTGGTACTCTTTATTTAGATTAAGGAAATTCCCGTCTATTAATAGTTTGCAAAATGTATTGACCTTGGATGGTGAATTTTATTGAATGCATTACTGTCTATCTTTTTTATGACCATATATGATTTTTTCTTAATTAAAATAAAGAAACGAATTGTAGGCATCACTTCTCGAATGTTAAAACAACCTGTGTCCTTAGAATAAACCCAACTTGTTAGCGATGAATTATTTTTATATAACTTGGACTTGATTTACTTCTTTTTTTGTTTAGGATTTTACATCTATGTTTATAAGAGGTATTGTCTGTATGCATTCTTTGATTTTATTTCAACTTCCCCATAATGACAACAACTTCTTCCCAACAAGATGTTCTTGGTACAAATGAAAATGTTCTCATTGGCTATGAACTGAATTGTGTCCCCCTCAAAATTCACGTAAGAACACTAACCCCCAGTGTGACTGTATTTGGAGACAGGGTCTTTAGGAGGTAATTAAAGTTAAGTGAGGTCCTAAGAGTGGGGCCCTAATCCAATAGGACTGGCAGCCTTATAACAAGAGGAAGATCTCCCTCTATGCCCTGGTGCATGCACTGCGGAAAGGCCATGTGAGGACATAGTGAAAGGCAGCCACCTACAAACCAGGAGAGCACTCACCAGAAACCGAGTTTTCCTGCACCTTGAAAATGGGCTTCTAGCCTTCAGAGCTGTGAGAAAGTAACTATTTGTTGCTTAAACCACCCAGTCTGTGGTCTTTTGTTATGGCAACCTGAGCAGACTAAGACATCACCTGTATCCAAGAAAGAAAGGTATAAAATTCCACCAGTTACATATCTATCCACCTCTGGGTGTTTTTTTGTTTGCTTGTTTTTTGGTTTTGTTATTTTTTGGCCACGCAGCACGTCATGCAGGATCTTAGTTCCCCGAACAGGATTGAACCTGTGCCCCTGCGGTGGAAGCTCCGAGTCTTAACCATCAGACCCCCAGGGAAGTCCCTCTGTGTGTTGTTAACTAACTGCTTTCCTAGCTCATTTACAAGCCCACCTGAGTATGCTATAATGCAAAGACTAAACTGCAAAGTCAACAACCATGAAATTTCTTTATACCAAGTAATATAGAAAAGGAGGATGATGGCAGAAATATTCAAAACATGCCAAGTCATAAAAACAAGCAAGAGAAATAGGCCTCACTGCCACAGTCTTCATTTCTATTGCTGACTGCAAGGCTGTAGTTGATAATAATAATTTCATTTTATTCTACTAACAATTCCATGGTTCCTGGGCCCTCAACCAGCACCTAAGCTAGTTGGGAATTTTTACTTGGTGAAGTAATCTGAAGTTTCATTTCTGAAGGGCTTGAGTTCTTAATGGTTCTGTCTTTGCTGGGTTGCAGTGGTTTTCTGTTAACTTTTATAAATGGACAGGGAAGTAGTAAGAAGTGCCCCCAGGGAAAGTCTTCTCAGGTCCACATTTTATCCGCTGATGCCATTTCATAATAGGAATCGACATGGCACTGACCTGGTTATCAGAATCAATTTCCCCAACTAGTTAGTTCAGGGACATAGGACCTGAAATGGCCAGATGGCAGACTCTACTTCCAATCCAACACATCCTTTTATTGTGTCTCCTGGTGGAAGCATTCCTCCCTTGGGAAGGAAACCTTGAAACCAGCAGAAGCCAGATGTGTAGGAATTAGAAGCAAAAATTCTGGGAGTGGGTTTTAGGTTTGATAGTGAGAGGAGCCACTCCCACATTCACCTCTTAATTTCCAGACCAATATATGCCAGGAGTTACAGAAATGGCATCATATATTGGGTGCTGCCTCAAAGCATATTCTGTATGATAATGTCCAACATAAGATATGGGGGGGGGTGGAGTAAAAGGATAGAGTTTTTGTATGTGATCAAAGTTAAGTTGTAATCAGCATAAAACAGACTGTAAAATCTATAGAATGCTTTATGTAAGCCTCATGGTAATGACAAAGAAGAAAACCTACAGGGACTTCCCTGGTGACACAGTGGCTAAGATTCCATACTCCCAATGCAGGGGGCCTGGGTTCCAACCCTGGTGGGGAAACTAGATCCCACATGCATGCCACAACTAAGGAGCCCACGAGCCGCAACTAAGGAGCATGCCTGCTACAACTAAGACCTGGTGCAACCAAATAAATAAATAAATAAAATATTTAAAAAAAGAAAAAAACCTACAGTAGATAAACAAAAGACAAAGAGAAGAGAATCAAAGTATACCACTATGGAAAATCATCAATTCACAAAGGAAAATAGCAAGAGAGGAAGAAAGGAACAAGACAACTACAAAACATCCAGAAAACAATTACTAAGATGGAATTAGTAAGTCCTTACATATTAATAATTACTCTAAAGGCAAATATATTAAACTCTCCAATCAAAAGGCATAGAGTGGCTAAGTGGATTTTAAAAAAGGACTCAACTATATGTTGCCTACAACAGATTCACTTCAGTTTTAAGGATATACATAGGCTAAAATTGAGGGTTTGGAAAAGGATATTCCATGTAAATGGAAAACAAAGAGATTAGTGGTAGCTATAGTTATATCAGGCAAATAGACTTTAACTCAAAAACTGTAACAAAAGATAAAGAAGGTCATTATACAATAATAAAGGGGTCAATTCATCAAGAGGATATAATAATTGCAAATATATGTGAATCCACCATTGGAGCATCTAAATATATAAAGCAAATACTAAAAGATCTGAAGGAAGAAATAGAAAACAATGCAATAGTAGGGGACTAGAATACCTTACTTTCAACAACGGATAGATCACTCAGACAGAAAATCAACATGGAAATGCTGGATCTGAATTATACTTTATAGCAAATGAAGCTAACACACATATGCAGAATATTCCACCAACAGCAGCAAAACACATTCTTCTCAAGTGCACACAGAACATTCTCAAGGATAGATCACAAAACAAGTCTTAAGAAATTTTTAAAAATTGAGACTATACCAAGTATTTTTTCTTACAATAATGGTATGAAACTAGAAATCAATAACGGGAGGAAAACTGGAAAATTCACAAATGTGGGGAAATTAAACAACACACTTCTTATCAATCAATGGATCAAAGAAGCAATCAAAAAAGAAATTTAAAAAATCTCAAAACAAATGAAAATGGAAACACAACACACCAAAACTTATGGGATTCAGCAAAAGCAGTTCTAGAGGGAAGTCTATTGTGGTAAATGCCTACATTAAAGGAAAAAAGATCTCAAGTGAACAACCTAACTTTACACCTCAAGGAAGTAGGAAAAGAAGAATTAACTAAGTTTGTTAAAGTTAGCAGAAGGAAGCATATAACAAAATCAGAGCAGAAATAATGATATAGAGACCAGAAAGATAATAGATCAGTGAAACGAAGAGCTGGTTGTTTAAAAAGATAAACAAAATTGAGAAACCTTTAAGCTAGACTAAGAAAAAAGAGAGAACTTAAATAAATAACATCAGAAATGAAAGAGGAGACATTACATAGATACCACAGAAATACAAAGGATTGTAATAGACTACTATGAACACCAACAAATTGGAGAGCCTTGAAGGAATGGATAAATTCCTAGAAACATACAACCTACTAAGACTGAGTCATAAAGAAAGAGTAAACCTGAACAGACTAATAATGAGTAAGGAGATTGAATCCATAATCACAAACTTCCCCAAAAAGAAAATCTAGGACCAGATGGTTTCACTGGTGAATTCTACCAAATATTTAAAGAATTGATACCAATCCTCCTAAAACTCGTCCAAAAAGTAGAAGAGGAGGGGACACTCCCAAACTCATTTTGCAAGGCCAGCATTACCCTGATAACAAAGCCAAAGACACTGCAAGAAAATAAAACTACAGGTCAATAAACTAATGAATATAGATACAAAAATTTTCAACAAAATATTAACAAATAGAATCCAATGAACATTAAAAGGATCATACACAATGGTCAAGTGAGATTTATCCCTGGGATGCAAGGATGATTCCACATACACAAATCATTCAATGTGATACACCACATTAATAGAATGAAAGATAAAAACATATGATCACCTCAACAGATACAGAAAAAACATTTGACAAAATTCAACATTCCTTCATAAAAAAGTTCTTAACTAATTGGGTATAGAAGGAACATACCTTAACATAATAAAGGTCACATATGATAAGCCCACGGTGAACATCATACTCAGTGGTGAAAGGTTAAAAAAATTTCCTCTGAGATCAGGAATAAGACAACTATGCTCGCTCTTACTACTCCTATTCAACATAGTACTAAAAGTCCTAACCCAAACAATTAGGTAAGAAAAGGAAATAAAAGGCATCCAAATTGGAAAGGAAGAAGTAAAATTGTCCCTGTTTGCAGATGCTATAATCTTATATGTAGAAAATCCTAAAAACTCCACCAAAAACTAGAAGAACTAATAAACCAATTCAGTAAATTTGCAGGATACAAAATCAACATACAAATATCAGTTGTGTTTCTATATACTAACAACAAATTAGCTCAAAAAGAAATAAAGAAAACAATCTCATTTACAATGTCATCAAAACCAATAAAAATACTTAGGGATAAATTTAATGAAGTAGGTGAGTTATCTGTACACTGAAAACTGTAAGACTTTGATGAAAGAAATAAAAGAAGACACAAATAAATGGAAAGATATTTCATGCTCATGGATCAGAAGAATGAATGTTGTTTAAATGTCCATACTACACAAAGCCAAGTATAGATTCAAGGCAATTCCTATTAAAATTTCAAGGATACTTTTCACAGAGATAGAAGAAAAAAATCCTAAAATTTGTATGGAACCACAAAAGATCCCGAATAGCCAAAGCAGTCTTGAACAAGAACAGTGGTGGTGACCTTACACTGTCTGACTTCAAACTACATTACAAAGCTGTAATAATTGAAACGGTATGGTACTAGCATTAAACAGACACATAGACTAATGGAACAGAATCAAAAACCCAGAAATAAACCCTTGCATATGCGGTCAAATAATATTTGACAAGAGAGCCAAGAATAATCAATGGGGAAAGGACAGTCTCTTCAATAACCAGTGCTCAGAAAATTAGATAATCACATGAAAAACAATGAAACTGGATATCTATTTTATACCACTCATGTAAATTAACTTAAAATGGATAAAAAACTTAAACATTAGACATGATGTTGTAAAACTCCTGGAAGAAAACATACAGAAAAAACTCTTTGACATGGATCTTGGCAATGATTTATTGGATATGACACCAAAAGCAAAGTGACAAAAGCAACAATTAGTGAGGGGGACTACATCAAACTAAAAACTTCTGCACCACAAAAGAAACAATCAAGAAAATGAAAAAGCAAACTATGGAATGGAAAATATCTGCAAACCATCTATCTGGTAAGGGGTTAGTATCCCAAATATATAAAGAATTCATACAATTCAATAGCAAAACTCCAAACAATCTGATTTAAAAAATGGGCAGAGGAACTGAGTAGACATTTTTCCAAAGAAGACATCCAAATGGCCAGAAGGCACATGAAAAGATGCTCAACATCACTAATCACTGGGAAATGCCAATCAAACCCACAATGAGATACCATCTCATGCCTGTTAGAATGGATATTTTATATATATATAAAAAGACAAGATGGTGGTGAGGATATGGAGAAAAGGATGCCCTTGTGCACTCTTGGTGGGAATGTAAATTGGTACAGTCACTATGGAAAACAGTATGGAGGTTTCTCAAAACAATTAAAAATTGAACTATCATAAGATACAGCAATCCTGCTTCTGGATATACATCCGAAGGAAACAAAAATAGGATGTCACAGAGATAACTGCTCTCCCATGTTCACTGCAGCACTATTCACAATAGCCAAGAATGGAAACAACCCAAGTGTCCATTGACAGATGAATGGATAAAGAAAACGTGGCATGTATATATACAATGGAATATTATTCAGACAAAAAAGAAGGAAACCCTGCTATTTGTGACAACATGGATGAACCCTGAGAACATTATGCTAAATGAATAAAGTCAGACAGAGAAAGACAAATATCGTACAATTTCACTTAAAGAGTCGAACTCACAAAAACAGAGAGTAGAGTGGTGGTTACCAGGGACTGGAGGTGGAGGAAACGGGGAGGTGTTGGTCAAAGTGTACAAACTTCCAGTTATGAGTGAATTCTGGGGATGTAATATACAGCATGGTGCCCGTAGTTAACAATACTGTATTGTATTAAGAGAGTAGATCTTAAATGTTCTCCACACACACCAAAAAATGGTAACTATGTGAGGTGATAGAGGTACTAACTAACCTTGTTGTGGTCATCATTTCACAATATGTATATATGTGTATCAAATCATCACACTGTACACTTTAAACTTACATATATGTCAATTATATCTCAACCAAATGTAAAATAGCTAGCTAGTGGGAAGCAGCCGCATAGCACAGGGAGATCAGCTCGGTGCTTTGTGACCACCTAGAGGGGTGGGATAGGGAGGGCGGGAGGGAGGCTCAAGAGGGAGGGGATATGGGGACATGTGTATGCATATGGCTGATTCACTTTGGTGTACAAGAGAAACTAACACAGTACTGTGAAGCAATTATACTCCAGTAAAGATCTATTAAAAAAAAATAAACAGAAGAAGAGAAGAAAGAGGCCTAGGATAAACCCTAGGGAGAGAAAAGGAAGCTTACAAAGAATTAGAAAAAGCAGCCAGAGAAACAGGGGAGAAACAAGAAGAGTAGGCGTTGTGGTAGCTAAGGAAACAAAATATCTCAAAGAGGGAGATTGCAGTGGTGTCAAATGGTGCAGAAAATGAGGAATGATTGGGGAGGTCTTTGATGACCTTGGCAAAAGCACTTTGGGGGAATGGTGAGGGTGGAGACAAAAAGGGGAGCGGTGGGGGGGCTGAAGTCGGAGAGGAGGCGAGGTGGTGGGGCAGCTGTGGTCAGAGTGGGGCGTGTGAAAGCCAAGTCAGTTTCCTGAGTTGCCTTTGCAGTTCTTTCTCTGCCCACTGGCTCCCACCCCCGCCTCACGCCCACACACGTGCGTTCCTCTACAAATACTGCTGGTGGCAGGAGCCCCGTACATCCTGAAATTGGGTGGCAGATTTCCTAGACGTCTTTCATCCTTCATCCCTCAGGTCCACCCCCCGCAACCGCAGGCGCAAATGGGTCGTTATCCGTAGCTTCCCAGCTGGCTTCCCCAAAGCTAGTTTTGTTTGTTTCCAATTTCACACGCCACACTGCCATCAACTTTTAAAATGCAGATATGATTATCTTTTCCCTCTGATTAAATTAAGGACACTCCAGTGCGTGTAAGTTATGTGCAAATTGCTCATCATAACCTCCTAGGCTTTCCAAATTCTGGTTCCTGCCCCTCCCTCTCCTCTTGGCCAATGAAGCTTACGCTCTTGCAACTACAGCTCCTCAGACTTTTTTCAAACTAGCCCTGCTCTTGTGTCTTTTCGTTTTTCCAGGTGTTTGGAAGAGTTTCTACTCATCTTTCAAGATCAGCTTCAAGCACTTCTTCCATGGTAATCCCCTCCCTGTCCACCCCATGATCACTCCTGTCCTTCATTCTTTATTTCTGTTATTGTTTGCTACCTTTTATCCCATCCATCCTTTACTGTGTTGTATGTTTACCTTCCCCAGCAGACTATCACTTCCTGGATCACAAAAACTATGGTATTCATCTTTGTATTTCTAGGATTTATGACAGTGCCTGGCATGGTGAGTGAATCTTAAATTGCTGTATCAACTACAACTAGGGGAGCAGTACTGATAGTTCTGATATCTCTGTTCCTGCTTTACCAATATCAGAGGTCTGTCTGCAGAGCAATGAAGGATGTGCGCCTCATAATCACATTAAGTCCCCAGGTGTCCCTGGGCTCCAATGAGCAAGCATCCTCTCCTCGGCAGACCTGGGTCTTTTGTTCAAGTCCACCTGAGATATCAAAGACCTTTCTTCCCATTGTCAGGACCCTGGAGCTCTTTTCTTGGCTTTTCAGTCCAATCGGCTTCCTGAGGATTCTGCCCCAGAGACCCAGAGGGAGCCCCATGGCTGGGTACGAATGGGATGCCAGATGGCTACTCCTTCTTGTGCCCTGACTGTGGACTCAGGGCTAAAGGCGATATCTGCTTCTGGGAAATATCAAAAGATGGAAATAACAAAAGCTACTGTAGCACCAGTGAGGCCAGTCTAGGTAAACCTGAAAAACAAGAAGTACTCCAGATGCACCTATCTTTTACTCTTTCTTCCATCTGATTATACTTTTTCTGCTTTTATCCTGTTCATATCTGCTTTAGACCAGTTGACAGTGTGTACAAACAATTTTCTTCTTGGTCACTTCTTTAAGTAGATCACATTTTCACTTGGTCTGGGTTGCTTTAAAAGTGCCCCCATTACGTGCTATTACAGTTTAATTCTTGCATTCTGATAGCATAAAAAGAAAACGGCTCCACGCTTGTGTCCTGCTTGTGATCACTTAGGCGCGACTGAATTCCCATCCACTAAACTGATACCAATAGGAGTCACGGAAGATCGTTCTTAACAGGCCAGTCTGTAGTAACTGTTCCTGCTGTAAAGTGATTTCCACTTCATTTATATAGTACTTCATTTTTTAATGTGTTCTAAGGAATAATCCGACAGGGTCTAATTCAACCATTTCTATAGATCAGTTATTTCAAAGGTAATAACCTGCCTTATAAAGTGACTGAAATTATTGTCACCTCCATGTGGGTTTCCCAGAATGGCACTTTTTGAACGAACGGGAACATCATTATGTACTTGGGTCACGTACTCCATGTTTCTGTGTCTTTCCTCCTTGGGCAGATAAGACTGTAAAGGTGGTAGGAAAACACAGGCAACCAGTAACGAGGGCCTGGGGCCATCATGTAAGGCCAGACTCTTTCTCCCCTAATAGCCCAAATGGGGTACACTTCGCTGCCCCACTGTGTCTAGCACGTGGGGTTCTCCCTCTCTCTGTGTGTGAGGATTATAGGCTAGGGTAGGGTCATACTCCAATGATGTAATGAGGGTGGCAATCTGCTTGTTTACCTGGCCAATTTCACCCCTGTGTGGTGCAGGGCTCAGGGTGAATTGCTATTTACCTGTCTACAGGTCTACTTTGTTATTCTCTTGTTTCCTACATCCCAGGCTGATTTGGGCAAAGTTATGTTTCAAAGTAAAAGTTGTCATTTACTGAATTACTCAGTAGCTCCCAAATGACTTTAAGGAAAGAATTAGTCATACTCCTTCCTGAGTGGTAACAATGAATCTTGACATAAAAGATGTGACTTCCTAAAGCCAGTGCTGCTCAGGACTGCCCCTAATAGTCCCTTCACCAGGGCCACAGGACCCAGGAGGCCTTCAGGACTGTGACACCCAGCAAAGACACTGGCCATCTGCAGAGGTGGCCAAATTGTCTCTCAGAAAAATATTGCTCTAGGGCCTTGGAGCTTTCAAGTTTACTTTCGAGAATTCTCATTTCAGACAAACTCAGACCTATTGACTTGTGAGATTTGAGGAAAACAAAGATAATGTAGCGGAGATTTGCAGAGGTACCTAAAGCAAGTTCAGCAAGTGTCTTATTACTTTAGAAAAAGAAATGCCACGTTCTTGGGAAATCTAATTTGTTCAATAACAAATCATCCCAGAAAAATGACAACTCATGCTTAAAATGTCACAAGACTTGTACAATATTCCGGTGTTGAATCATTTATTCAGTAATATTGACTGTCACCTAGAGGTTATAGCCGAAAGGAGAATATCAAATTATGCGAGATTTTATCTGTAGTGCACATGTCAAGCTCAAAAGGAAATCATATTAAAGCAAAACCAAAAGCCTTTGAATGTCTTTCTGGACACTTGGAAATGGCAAACTGCTTCTTATATTCAGATTATCATTCCCAGGTGATGTCTTTTAGGTTGATTTCCAGGTTAATGTCAGAGATGATACCACAATCCCTCCATTCAAAGACTTGCCTAGTCTTGGATTGGAAGAAGGATTTACAGTTTCCAATGCCAGCTGTGAATGAAAAATGTTATGTCATGTTAAAGTCTCTAGTCAAGTAGAAACTACAATTAAGTCTGACCCCTGCTGTGCACCAAAGGAATAAGAGCTCTGCTGAGAGATAAAGAATATGGCACAGGGAGTGAAAATAACTTAGTGGAGCCCAAACCCATATCAGAAATACTATTAAATAGTCATTTGTATGTAGCCCATTAGAAAGGCCCAGAGGTGCATTTTTATACCTCTGTCCTCATTTCTTCCAATGGCATAAAAGTCAAACATGAAATGAAGTGATAAGAGTTAACATTAACATTAATGTAATTAACATTAAATGTTAACATTTTCATGTTAAGAGTTTTTTCAATCATACACTCTCTTTAGGACATAGCAGGGCAGGAGGCATGGAGGTGGGAGTGGGGTGGAAGGATGAACTAACCTATTGAATAGAATTCCTAAAAAAATTACAGGCAAATTGGCTTCATCTCTACACACTGACAACTAACAATGTGACCACCTAGAGGGGTGGGATAGGGAGGGTGGGAGGGAGGGAGACGCAAGAGGGAAGAGATATGGGAACATATGTATATGTGTAACTGATTCACTTTGTTATAAAGCAGAAAGTAACACACCATTGTAAAGCAATTATACTCCAATAAAGATGTTAAAAAAAACAGTTCTATTTATAATAGCATTAAAAAAATACTTAGGAATGAACTTAACCAAGAAGTCAGAAGACTTGTACACTGAAAAATATAAAACATTGGCAAAAGAAATTAAAGAAGACACAAATAAATGGAAAGACATCCTGCATTCATGGATTGGAAAACTTAATATTTTTAAGATGTTAATACTACCCAAAGTGATCTACAGATTCAATGCAATCCCTATCAAAATCTCCCAATGATTTTTTTTGCAGAAATAGAAAAATTCATCCTAAAATTTATATGAAACCTCAGGGGACTCTGAACAGGCCAATCTTGAACAAAGTTGGAATTCTCATACTTCGTAATTTCAAAACTTACTACAAAGCTACCATAATCAAAATAGTGTGGTCCTGGCATAAAGACAGACATATAGACCACTGAAATAGATTAGAGAGCCAAGAACTAAATCCCCACATATATGGTCAAATGATTTTCAACACAGGTGTCAAGAACATTCAATGGGGAAAAGAATCTTTTCAACAAATGTTGACAAAACTGGATATCCATATGTAAAGGAACAAAGTTGGACTCTTACCTTATACCACATGCAAAAATTAACTCAAAATGGATTAAAGACCTAAAAGTAAGAGCTGAAACTATAACACTCTTAGAATACGACATAGGGGAAAGACACATGTCATTGGATTTGGCAATTAATTCTTGGATATGACATCAAAAGCACTGGCAGCAAAAAGAAAACTAGATAAATGGGATTTCATCAAAATTAAAAACTTTTGTGCATCAAAGGATACTATCAACAGAGCGAAAAAGCAACCCACAGAGTGGGAGAAAATGTTTGCAAATCACATTTCTGATGAGGGGTTAATATCCACAATCTGTAAAGAACTCCAACTCGACAACAAAAAAAACAAACGACTTGATAACAGGGTAAGGAGTTGAAAAGAAATTTCTCTAAAGGCATGCAAATAGCCAATAAGCACATGAGAAGATGTTTAATATCATTTATATTTAGGGAAATGCAAATCAAAACTACAAGATACCACTTCACACCTATTAGGATGACTGTTACTAAAACAACAACCACCCCTGAGCCAGAAAATAACAAGTATGGGTGAGGAATTGGTGAAACTGGAACCCTTGTGCACTGTTGGTGGGAATGTAAAATGGTATAGCCACTATGGAAAACAGCATCTGATCTAGCGCTTCTACTTCTGGGTATATACTCAAAAGAACTGAAAGCAGGCTCTCAAAGATATATTTGGATAACCATGTTCATAACAGCATTATTCACAATAGCCAAAAGGGGGAAATAACCCAAGTGTACAACAGATGAATGGATAAACAAAATGTGGTGTAATGGAATATTATTCAGTCTTTAAAAAGAAGCAAATTTTAACATCTGCTACAACATGGACAAACTTTAAAGTCATTATGCTAAGTGAAATAAACCAGTCACAAAAGGACAAATACTGTATGATTCCAGTTATATGAAGTACCTAGAATAGTCAAATTCATAGAGACAGAAAGTAGAATGGTGGTTGCCAGGGGCTGGGGGGAGGGAGGCTGGGGAATTATTGTTTCATGGGTACAGAGTTTCTGTTTGGGATGATAAAAAAGTTCCAGAGATGGATGGTGGTGATGGTTGCATACTATGTGAATGTATTTAATGCCACTGAATTTCACACTTAAAAATGGTTAAAATGGTAAATTTTATGTTACATATATTTACCACACATACAAAAAAAATTGCAGGCAACCCTATAAGGAGGGTTTAGGGTATAATCAGTTAAAGATGATAATTTGTGCATTCTCTCTGATAAAGTAACACAAAAAGTCCTCTGTAAGTAAGCATGTATCATATTTTCCTTGGAGGTAAAGGTATTATATTATCTAAATATGTTCTGATTTCTAAATTTTAACCAAAGGAATAATAGAAGGAAGTTAAAAATTATTGACTTATTGTTGATTCCCATACTTATGTTGCGAAAGCATTAGAAGCATGAATGCAAAACGTCAAGAATTAAACGTATTTCCAGAATAATCGGTAGCTAAAAGAAAACGTAGCAACAGGAAGAAGTAGATTTGTTTCTGGAGAGAAGACTCAGATTTCTGAGCCTCAGGTTGTATTGAAATATCTCTGGGAATGTTGCCTTTAAATATTTATTCAGAGATGCTTCTGGGCCATTGAGGAAATGTGTTCAGGGACAGGAAAGACAGAAAAATAATTGATCAATAAAACTTTTAATTTTTTAATGTAACACAGAGTTTCTTCATAGCAATATTTACAATTTTTATGTTTTGTTTAGTCTCTCCTGTACCAGAATACAAGCTCCATGAAGATAGAGTTCTCATCTGCCTAAATCACAGGCGCCACTCTGTATACAACAAAATCTAGCATGTAGAGAACATTTATTATATACTTGCTGTATGAAGGAATAAATGACTCTTTATTTCTAACACTACCTAACACAGTGCCTTATGTGTGAAAGATAATAGATAATAAGTAGTCGTTGACCTGGTCATATATGCAAAAAGAAGACTGATGTTAGTTGAGTTACAAGTTGACGACGGCACACTAGGGCTTTTGCTAGGATCTCAAGGAATAGGTATTGTATTTTACTTAAGGCTCCACTGATTGAAAGATGAACGATTATTTCAGGAAAGTTTAAGAAAGAAAAAAATTTGCTGATTAAGCCATGACCAAACATCAATTGTAATTGTAAAATCTCTCCCATCTTGACTGCAGAGACTTTAAGAATACAAAGAATGCACATCTTAGGATCTAAGAGATATAGTATATAACACAGAATTTCCCCTAAGACCTATTGTAATATGTCTCTCTTTTCATGGAAACCTTGGACTGAAAAGAACCCCGAAAAGGGCATTAGTCTAAATTTTCGTACAGTGCTAAGGCAAACATTTGTTCATAGAGTGATGGGAATGAAATTTAGGTCCCTATAAGCTCAGTTATGTTTAAGCAGCATTTGAGATGTGGAAAAAGATGGAACTGAAATGCTTTTCCTCTTCAATCCTTACTCCTTTATCAGATTCCAAGCACACATTCTTATGAGAAGAAAGAAGGAAGCAGCAGTAGAAACAAGTATGAAGGGAGTCTGGCGGGAACCTTCTAAAGACCACCTTGTACCAATGACAGGTGAGAACCCAAAGAAGATGCAGGGAGACCAGCTAGGAGGCTCCCCAGTAAGCGATGCTGGTAGCTTGCACTAGGATGGTGGAAGTGGGGATGCAGATTCAGGAGACAGTGTAGAGGCAACATGGACAAGATTTGGTGATGCATTACATTGTTTTTCCTTCCCCACACCAATCATGTTTTTTAATTGTTTGGCAAGGACTTGTAGTGATAAATGCCTTTGATTCTAAGTTTAATTTTATTTATTTATTTATTTTTGGCTGTGTTGGGTCTTCGTTTCTGTGCGAGGGCTTTCTCTAGTTGTGGCAAGCGGGGGCCACTCTTCACCGCGGTGCGCGGGCCTCTCACTATCGCGGTCTCTCTTGTTGCGGAGCACCGGCTCCAGACGCGCAGGCTCAGTAGTTGTGGCTCACGGGCCTAGGTGCTCCGCGGCACGTGGGATCTTCCCAGACCAGGGCTCGAACCCTTGTCCCCTGCATTAGCAGGCAGATTCTCAATCACTGCGCCACCAGGGAAGGCCCCTGATTCTAAGTTTAAACAGCAGCACACACTAGGAAACATTCCATTATTTTAAAAAATGTATATTTGACTTAAAGTTTCTTTCAGTAGCAGAAATAACAAGATTCCCATATTTCTGAGGATATTTTTCATTTAATTAGTTTATTTTTATTTATTTATACTTTTAAATAAAATTTTAAAATTAATTATTTTTGGCTGCATTGGGTCTTTGTTGCTGTGCATGGGCTTTCTTTAGCTGCAGCAATCAGGGGCTACTCTTCGCTGTGGTGCACGGGCTTCTCATTGCGGTGGCTTCTCTTGTTGCGGAGCACAGGCTCTAGGCATGCAGGCTTCAGTAGTCGTGGCATGCAGGTTTAGTAGTTGTGGCTCGCGGGCTCTAGAGCGCAGGCTCAGTAGTTGTGGTGCACAGGCTTAGTTGCTCCACGGCATGTGGGATCTTCCCAGACCAGGGCTCGAACCCGTGTCCCCTGCATTGGCAGGTGGACTCTCAACTACTTTGCCACCAGGGAAGCTCCCAGTTTATTTTTAAATACTAAAATTTTAAAGACAGAAAGAGTTCCCAGGGTCCGACTGGCATAGAATGATAAAGGTGTGCTGTTTCTTAAAGGGCCTGGCTTCAGGGGGTATTTAGAAATTAGGGGCTTGTACCCCTAAAAACTGTCGTTTGTGCTCACCGCACTGCTGTGGTGACGACCAAGTTGAAGTACCTTCTGTATGGACCCATGCAGTAAATTCTCATTGTACTCACTGTGAATTATCTATCCTACTGATAATCTCTAAAGTGCTAACAAAGAAGAAATAACATAAAATTCCAAGTCTAGGGGTTCTTTGCACAATTACTATAAAAGGTAGAGGTAACTGTAAGGTCGGGACCTCCATCGCCACCTGTGTCCACCTTTTTTCCTTTCCACACTCTATTGTATTCTGACCTAGATTATGAACAGATTGAAAGATCAATTGTAAACTACAGTAAACAAAATTACATTTGTGTGTGTGTGAGATTTAAGAGTAAGATTTTCAAGAAGGAGAAGATTGAGTAGCATAGCTCCTACTGAATTAAAATGATATAGCAAGTTAAAAACAAGGGCAAATTTATATTTTTTAATAATTCTGTGTATACAATACAGCACTTACATAGGAAGTAGAAAATGCTGGAAGCCATTCATTCCACTCTATTTCCACTGCCTCGAACTTCAGTGACATCTGACAGAGTGGGGTGGACTTTTAAAGACACAGTAGAACCAAGATCTGTAACTGGACAGAGAAAAAGCTAGCATTGAATCCTCAGCTCTAGCTAGAGGCTTATATATGAAAAGGCTTTACAGAGATCCATACCATTGGGACCGTCAACAATTGGATTTTTTACTTTCTCCCTAATTATACTCTAGCTTTAAGATTTAGGATTCTGGCTTCTACCTCATTCCACTTTATTTTCCCTCCCTTAATTTTTAATCTTGACTTAAAAAGAAAGACTTTAAATATATTCAAACACTGAATTCTACTTGGGCTACAGCAGGTGTGTTATTTTGAAGAAGATGAAGCTCTTTGCTCTATAAACATCTGTTATGGAGTGAATTGTGTCCTAGGACACTGAAGTCCTAACCACCAGTACCTGGGTAGGGGAAGTAAGGTCCTGCCAACACCTTAATTTCAGGCTTCTATTCTCCATAACTGTGAGATAATATTGATACATTTCTGTTGTTTGAAGTAACCCAGTTTGTGGTCCTTGTTAAGGCAGCCCTGGGAAACAGATAAACCCCTCATCTATCCATCTATTTATCCTTACGCCCATCTCCTCATTCATTCATCCATTCATTCAAATAATATTTATTTAGCACTTGCTGTGTACCAGGCAAAGTGCTAAATATTTCCAAGGAGGCAAAGAAGAGAAAGAAACGATCTCTGGCCCTAAGACCTTTTGATCTCAGGAGACAAGAGACTTTGGGACACAAGGAGGAAGGACTGACTCTTCCTGGCATGTGGAGACGGGGATGGGTGTTGATCGTGGAATATGTAACAGAAAAGAAACTTAAAGAGTGGCCTTAAGACGGTGATGGTGGAGAAAACTTGCATTTCAGATATAAGAATTTAAGATGCAGTGAAGGGAATTTACAGTTTAATTTTTTTAGCTCTAAATAAAGGAGACAGATGCCCTTACAGCCTGTGACTGGCCCAGCATCACACAGCTAGTGGTGGAGCCAGGATGAAAATTCCTGAGAAGAAAAGCTTCTATGTGCTACCCACAGTGCAGGGGCTGTACCTGCACCATCTTCCTTAGCCCTCACCTCAGTCCTCCTTTTCAAAGAAGGAATCTTAAGGTCCAGAGAGGTGATGTGATTTGTCCAAGTAAACTGAATTGTCTATTAAATGGCAGAGTCCAGGTCAGAGCTGCCTTCGAACTCTTAGGGCCCTGCATCATACAACATACCCCAGGTTTTAGAAATTCCAGATCTACTTTTCTTTCCACTCTCCCACATCTCCTTACAACAATTTATAAAAGATCACATTAAAATGAGACAGTTCCTTGTAAAGTCAATTAAAACTCTTGGAAAGAAACTAGAATTAAACATGTAATTGTGCCTTTAGGCCTCACATTCTTTTAGCCTCAACTGAATGTACTATTCATAAATCATGTGAGTGATACAAGCATATTCATGTATTCACATAAATATTGAAATTAAATTACCATTCCTATTGTCATTGCAATCGTCACAGACAATAGATAAGATTTATTTCTCTTTCAAATTTCAGAGGGAGAAAAATATAATGAAAACTATTGTTCTACATTGATGTCCAGAGTGGTTCTGATACTAAGATGATTTAGTCCCAAGAATATTTCCAAACTGATTACAGATGCGTACTGATGGTCTTAGAGTTCGTATATATGTACAATTTATATGGATAGAGAATAACTCTGAATTATTCAACAAATATTCTCATACTAGGGTAAGGGGGTATCCCTTGAAACTTGAAGAAGCAAACTGAGGACTAATAAAAGTAATTCAAACTTTACAGAGCAATAATCTATTTACAGATGCATTGTCCTAGGAGGTAAAGACAGTATAAACAAATTATAATGGTGTCATCATGTCCTGGGACTTTTCATGTTCTGGTCCATGGGGTCCAGGGGTAGGGCTGCCATGTTTACCAAAGGCTTGGGAAAATACATGGGAAGGAGCTACAGAGAACTTTTGATCCTTAAGTATCTGTCTCAGTGAATCTCTGTAAATCTTCCTTCTGCATCTTCAGTGGGTGGCTTAGTACTCAGACCCTCTCAGTTCTGTTAAATGAGGCCATCTTAGCATCTACCAAACATGGGTCACTTCAAGGACACCTACATTATTGGAATCTGTAGCCAAAGGAAGGAAACCTCAAAAAAAGAAAACGAGTTCCTTTTCTGACCTCCTTGAAGCCTCCCATTCTAGACTTCATTTCCTGAAGATTAACTTCTTTCACGGAACCTCATCCCTGATCTAGGAAATGACCACACCTTCTAGGGCAAATGAAGACTTCCGCACAGGGCTATGGGATTTTTCTAAGAGGCATCCACGGGCATTCATTATATTCTACAGGGATACAAGGCAACGCCCCCACATTAACATAGAAGAGCCACGCAGCCAGGACTGCCTACGGCGGGGGTGTGGCTTTCACTGCTACGAGGGTCGGATTTTTTCACAGCTGTCATTTGTTCAAGTGAATCAGAAACTAGAGAAAAATCAATGTGGCTCTCCTTAAGCATCATTTAAGAGTTTCAGGTCATAGAATTGATCCTACCTATGTATTTCTTCACTGAACTGTCACAGAAAGTGTAAGTATGTTATCTGGCTACAAAACACATAACTGATTTTCATTCCTGGCTTATAGAAATCAACCTTTTTACTTTACAGTGTACCCTATAATGAGCCAGTTCTCCTACCTGAGTTAAAAATGATTTTCCTGCTCTCTCCCTGGTCTAGTGACTTTGTTTATGGTATCTTCTCAACAAAGGTTTTACATATTCTACAGTCTTTTTTCAAAAATAGCTTCTGGGTTTCCAGCCGTGAATAATAAGGTCTTCCTTGCTGTTTGGTTAGATAAAGTTTCATAGCATTTCTTATAAGTATTTTAATTATTTTATTAACACCAGTTACATCTATTGTGCATCTGGCATGAATTTTTGTCTATGCCTAAGTTGGAGGCCGTCTTTTATTTTCTTCTAGAAAGATAGCTCTTTTTACACCAGCACGTTTATTAGACAAACCCTTTCTCCCACTGGGTTAAATGTTTTTCGCGTAGTAATTCTCACTTACCGACGTTGTTTGTTGCTCCTTATTCTGTCCCATTGACCTGTCTCCGTTCTGACACCAGCACCATGTTGTTCTGATGGCGGGGGCTTTACTCTGGGTGTTACTCCATGGCCTGGCGCAGCCCCACGTGAACGCTCAGATCCCCTGCAGGGGGAACTCAGCAGCTTAGCTGAGAGGAGTTAAGCGAGCTGCCGGGGTGCAGTGTTGGGGCCTGGCAGCCCCCAGCGAATGACTGAGCTGATGTGGCAGAAGCACGAAGCACGCCTGGTCACTTCTGCCCAGCGTAGGACGCCACCAACCGCGGAGGTTTTTTCTTTTGGCGATACGTGGGCCTCTCACTGTTGGGGCCTCTCCCGTTGCGGAGCACAGGCTCCAGACGCGCAGGCTCAGTAGCCATGGCTCACGGGCCCAGCAGCTCTGCGGCACGTGGGATCCTCCTGGACCGGGGCACGAACCCGTGTCCCCTGCATCAGCAGGCAGACTCTCAACCACTGCGCCACCAGGGAAGCCCCCAACCACGGAGGTTTTGCTCCACCCAGAGCTCTCCACTGGGTTGGCCGGGACTTTGTCACGTCTGCAGGGCAGCTGAGGCTCTTCCTGACTCTTTCCTTTCACAGGTGTCAGGCCTCTTCAGGGCCTGAAGGCTTCCTCCCTTTCATAGGCATTCTTTCCCCTTCCCCCTCCCCAAATTAACCTCTTGTGCTCCTAACTCTATCTCAGTGTCTGCTTTCCAAGGACTCACACTTACACCCAAGGTAAATTCCCCTCCCCTCGCCTCACCAGATCTCCTTCTTCCCTTGGCTAGCCTTGGTCTTTTATTCTTCCATATACATATGATCAGTGTACTACAGAATTATTTCCATCAAAGTTTGGGGGGCTTCCCTGGTGGTGCAGTGGTTGAGAGTCCACCTGCCAATGCAGGGGACACGGGTTTGCGCCCCGGTCTGGGAGGATCCCACGTGCCGCGGAGCTGCTGGGCCCGTGAGCCATGGCCGCTGAGCCTGCGCGTCCGGAGCCTGTGCTCCGCAACGGGAGAGGTCACAACGGTGAGAGGCCTGCGTACCGCAAAAAAAAAAAAAAAAAGTTTGGGATTATAAATTGAATCACATTGAATTTAGGTGTTAATTTTGGGGAAACTGACACAATTTGTAATTATATATTTAACTGTGTATTTGCTTTATGTTTACATCTCCCACTAAACTGTAAACTCCATGAGAACAGGTATTTTGTTTATTTTGTTCACCGCTCTGTGCCTAACGCATATCCCAGTGCTGGTTCGTAACAGATACATGACAGATATTTGCTGAATAAATGAAATAACCAACATCCAAGGCTTATTACTTTAAAAGGTGAATAAAGACACTTAAAGCAGGGACTTCCCTGATGGTCCAGCGGTTAAGACTCTGTGCTCCCAACACGGGGGGGCTGGGTTCCATCCCTGGGCAGGGAACTAGATCCTGCACGACACAACTAAGACCCAGCACAGCCACATAAATGAATAAATATCTTTTAAAAAGACATTTAAGGCAGGCAATATATGGTGAGGAGAGTAGTTGTTACTAATAACATTCTTTGGTAATTGAGCAATATATGATGCTGTTTCTTTTCTCCATAACCAATTGCCCAATACGAATGGATTTTTTTTATTAAAAAAAATTCATTTTAGATATATTAGCCAAACTTGGAATACATTTACCTACGGAAACAAAATTTATAAGTAGAAGTTAGGTTATTATCCTATTCCACAGTGTACGCAACTCAAAACTATATTTTGGCTTAAACAGGCTTCTGTGGCACTAATTGCTATTTGGAAAAGTACTATAATAAGAATAAAAGCATTAACCAGTTCAACTGGGAAGACAGGAGATATCAGTCTGCTCTCTCCTACCATCCCCACCACTTATAACAGGAAAGGAAGCATAGCACAGGGAAACAGCAGGTTCAAATTACATCCGCCTCACTCAGTGGCCAAATGACCTTGCAAAATTGACCTTTCAGTTTCTAAGCCTTATTTCTGTAGTACCTGTAGTGACGATGATGTTGTCTTTCAGCTCTTGTTCTTCATTAGGCGAGCACGCATCCAACTCCCCTGGAGAGATCTTTTGAACCAACACACAAGGGCCCAGATCCCAAGCTGGGATGGGGCCCAGGTATGTGGATTTAAAAGTCTGCTCACGTGATTCTGATGGGAACTTGCTCTTATCAGCCGGGAAGGTCTAAGTTATGCTGTAGTAATAAGAAATACTGAATTTCCTGTGGCTTAACACAAAAATTTATTTCCTACGCATGTTACATGTCCCATGTGGGTTTTGGGGGGTGGGCTGCTTCACAGTTATTCGGGGCTCAGAATCACAGAGGCTCTGCTGTCTGGTACATTCCCAGACAGGACAAAAGAGGAGTGTCATGCACAAGCAATTAAATGTTTGTCCTGAAAGTGACCTACGTCACCTGCTCACAGCATTTTGGCCAGAAGTAGTCACGTGACCCCGCCTCCCCACAAGAGGGCTGGGAAGTGCCTTCCTCCGGGTGCCCAGGAAATAAAGAAGAACCTGCCTGGTGAGCAAGAGTAATGTCTACACACAGACGTTGCTAAGAATGAGCGCATTCAATTTGCTAATTAAATGAGATACTAAAAGTATGGAATTACTTATCTATCCAATAAGGTAATCACTGCACATACATGGCTGTTTAAGTTTGAACTAAAACTGAATACAATTTAAATGCAGTTCTTCAATCACAGTAGCCATGTTTCAAGTCCAAAATAGCCAGATGTGGTTTATGGCTCCTCCACGGGACAGCTGAGATGTGAAAGACTCCCACCACTGCAGAAAGTTCTGTTGGACAAGGCTGGTCTAGTCCACAGTCAGTCTCCTTCCCTGTGTGCCATCCTTTTATTCTATACCCGCACACGGCCACTAGTAGAAACTCTGACAACATGTTGCAACTGCTCAGGAGCTCTCCACATGAAGGTCATTTGCAAACTAGATGATCATAAGGTAGAGAATGTAGGCAGGGGCCGGGGGAGGGTGTGGGATACATTTTCAGGTTAGCAAAGCTAATGATAAAGGGCTAAAGAAGGATAGATATACGTAAAAAAGGGGTCAAGTGGAAGACGTGTGGGTCAAAAAGGGGATAAAAATGGTTGTCAAAGCAAATCTGTAAGGATTACGATTAAGCACATCGAGAAGGCAGGGAGAATTGATTTTCCACGTTTTTACAAATAGGAATCGTATGCAGAGTAAGTGGAATAACCAACCTTCATCTCTACTGAAAACAGAATCAAAGGTGATGGGATTAAATTTGATTTATGTATAGGGTAGGATGTATTGGGTGAAAAATAGCTGATTGCAAATACTTATCTATAGTATTGTAAAATGGAAGCCGTATTATATTTTTATAGTTTGGAGAAGACTGTACCCTTTGAAAATGTGGCACAATACGGTGTAAAATTCTGCTGAATGACCTCTCGATGCCTCTTCTAAAGCTGTGATTCTATTTGGGGGTCCCTCACATAGCCAGTGACCTATGATTCTGTAATTGTTTAGGACAGTGTCTCAAGTGTGGCCTGCAAGCTCCAGGAGGTCCCCAAGAACTTTCAGCTCAAACTGTTTTCCTAGTAACACTGTTTTCCATTTTCAGTGTTGACGCTTGCATTGAAGGTGCAAAAGCATTAGTGGGTAAAACTGCTGGCCCTTTAGTACAAATCCAGCCAGTGGGACAAATCTGTTCTAGCAGCCATTGTGTTCAATACAATGCACTTGCAGTAAAAAAATAAAAATTTTAAAATGCTAGTTTCACTGGGATGACCTTGAGGAAGCAGTAAAAACTACTAAGTTTATTTGATCTTGACCCTGAACACAGCTCTGAATGTTTTGGTGGTGAAATTGGAAGTATGTGAAAAGCACTTCGGCTGCTACAGGTGCACGATGGTTGCCTGGTGGCCATTTGAGTTTATCTCAGGGACTTCCCTGGTGGTCCGGTGGTTAAGACTCCGCACTTCTACTGCAGGGGACACGGGTTCAATCCCTGGTGGGGGAACTAAGATCCTGCATGTGATCCCACACGTGGTGAGGCCAAAAAAAAAAAAAAAAAAGTCAATGAGCTGTGAACCCAACTAATGGTTTATTTTATGCGACATGACTGACTGAGAGACAAACCACAGCTAGTCAGACTTAGGGATTTGGCAGGTATTTTCTCAAAAACAAAAAGAGGGGATGAGGGGAAGATGGCGGAAGAGTAAGACGCAGAGATCACCTCCTGCCCACAGATACACCAGAAATACATCTACACGTGGAACAACTCCTACAGAACACCTACTGAACGCTGGCAGAAGACCTCAGACCTCCCAAAAGGCAAGAAACTCCCCACGTACCTGGGTAGGGCAAAAGAAAAAAAGAAAAAACAGAGACAAAAGGATAGGGACGGGACCTGCACCAGTGGAAGGGAGCTGTGAAGGAGGAAAAGTTTGCACACACTAGGAAGCCCCTTCGCGGGCGGAGACTGTGGGTGGCGGAGGTCGGGGGAGCTTCGGAGCCGCGGAGGAGAGCACAGCCACAGGGGTGCGGAGGTCAAAGCGGAGACATTCCCGCACAGAGGATCGGTTCCGACCGGGACCGGCACTCACCAGCACGAGAAGCTTGTCTGCTCACCCGCCGGGGCGGGCGGGGCTGGGAGCTGAGGCTAGGGCTTCGGTCGGAGCGCCGGGAGAGGACTGGGGTTGGCAGTGTGAACACAGCCTGAAGGGGCTAGTGCGCCACGGCTAGCCGGGAGGGAGTCCGGGGAAAAGTCTGAACCTGCCGAAGAGGCAAGAGACTTTTTCTTCCCCCTTTGTTTCCTGGTGCGTGAGGAGAGGGGATTAAGACCGCTGCTTAAAGGAGCTCCAGAGACGGGCACGAGCCGCGGCTAAAAGCGCGGACCCCAGAGACGGGCATGAGACGCTAAGGCTGCTGCTGCCGCCACCAAGGGGCCTGTGTGCGAGCACAGCTCACTATCCACATCCCGCTTCCGGGGAGCCTGTGCAGCCCATCACTGTCAGGGTACCGGGATCCAGGGTCAACTCCTCAGGGAGAATGCACGGCGCGCCTCAGGCTGGTGCAACGTCACGCCATCCTCTGCCGCCGCAGGCCCGCCCCGCACTCCATGGCCCACCGCCCCCCCCCTCCGCCCCCGCCACCCTGAGTGAGCCACAGCCCCCGAAGCAGCTGCTCCTTTACTCCCGTCCTGTCTGAGCGAAGAACAGACGCCCTCCAGCGACCTACACGCAGAGGCGGGGCCAAATCCAAAGCTGAGCCCCGGGAGCTGTGAGAACAAACAAGAGAAAGAGAAAGCTCTCCCAGCAGCCTCAGAAGCAGCGGATTAAAGCTCCACAATCAACTTGATGTACCCGCTTCTGTGGAATAATGAATAGACAACGAATCATCCCAAATTGAGGAGGTGGACTTCGAGAGCAAGATTTAGGATTTTTTCCCCCTTTTCCTCTTTTTGTGAGTGTGTGTGTGTATGTGTATGCTCCTGTGTGAGATTTTGTCTGTATATCTTTGCTTCCACCATTTGTCCTAGGGTTCTATCTGTCCGTTTTTTTTGTTGTTTCTTTTCTTCTTTAAAAAATTTTTTTTCTTAATAATTATTTTTTATTTTAATAACTTTATTTTATTTTATCTTACTTTATTTTATCTTCTTTCTTTCTTTCCTCCCTCCCTCCTTTCTTCCTTCCTTCCTTCCTTTCTTTCTTTCCACTTTTTCTCCATTTTGTTCTGAGCCGTGTGGATGAAAGGCTCTTGGTGCTGCAGCCAGGAGTCAGTGCTGTGCCTCTGAGGTGGAAGAGCCAACTTCAGGTCCACAAGAGGCCTCCCAGATCCACGTAATAGCAAACGGCGAAAATCTCCCAGAGATCTCCATCTCAACACCAACACCCAGCTTCACTCAACGACCAGCAAGCTACAGTGCTGGACACCCTATGCCAAACAACTAGCAAGACAAGAACACAACCCCACCCATTAGCAGAGAGGCTGCCTAAAATCATAATAAGTCCACAGACACCCCAAAACACACCACCAGATGTTGACCTGCCCACCGGAAAGACAAAATCCAGCCTCATCCACCAGAACACAGGCACTAGTGCCCTCCACCAGGAAGCCTACACAACCCACTGAACCAACCTTAGCCACTGGGGACAGACACCGAAAACAACGGGAACTACGAACCTGCAGCCTGCAAAAAGGACACCCCAAACACAGTAAGATAAGCAAAATGAGAAGACAGAAAAACACACAGCAGATGAAGGAGCAAGATAAAAACCCACCAGACCTAACAAATGAAGAGGAAATGGCAGTCTACCTGGAAAATAATTCAGAATAATAATAGTAAAGATGATCCAAAATCCTGGAAATAGAATAGACAAAGTGAAAGAAAGATTTAACAAGGACCTAGAAGAACTAAAGATGAAACAAACAACGATGAACAACACAATAAATGAAATTAAAAATAGTCTAGATAGGGGCTTCCCATGTGGCGCAGTGGTTGAGAGTCTGCCTGCCGATGCAGGGGACACGGGTTCGTGCCCTGGTCTGGGAAGATCCCACATGCCACGGAGCGGCTAGGCTCGTGAGCCATCCAGAGCCTGTGCTCCGCAACGGGAGAGGCCACAGCAGTGAGAAGCCCGCGTACTGCAAACAAACAAACAAACAAACTCTAGATGGGATCAATAGCAGAATAACAGGCAGAAGAACGGATAAGTGACCTGGAAGATAAAATAGTGGAAATAACTACTGCAGAGCAGAATAAAGTAAAAAGAATGAAAAGAACTGAGGACAGTCTCAGAGACCTCTGGGACAACATTAAATGCACCAACATTTGAATTATAGGGGTTCCAGAAGAAGAAGAGAAAAAGAAAGGGACTGAGAAAACATTTGAAGAGATTATAGTTGAAAAATTCCCTAATATGGGAAAAGAAATAGTTAATAAAGTCCAGGAAGCACAGAGAGTCCCATACAGGATAAATTCAATGAGAAATACGCCAAGACACATACTAATCAAACTGTCAAAAATTAAATACAAAGAAAGCATATTAAAAGCAGCAAGGGAAAAACAACAAATAACACACAAGGGAATCCCCATAAGGTTAACAGCTGATCTTTCAGCAGAAACTCTGCAAGCCAGAAGGGACTGGCAGGACATATTTAAAGTGAAGAAGGAGAAAAACCTGCAACCAAGATTACTCTACCCAGCAAGGATCTCATTCAGATTAGATGGAGAAATTAAAATCTTTACAGACAAGCAAAAGCTGAAAGAGTTCAGCATCACCAAACCAGCTTTACAACAAATGTTAAAGGAACTTCTCTAGGCAAGAAACACAAGAGAAGGAAAAGACCTACAATAACGAACCCAAAACAATTAAGAAAATGGGAATAGGAACATACATATCGATAATTACCTTAAATATAAATGTACTAAATGCTCCCACCAAAAGACACAGATTGGCTGAATGGATACAAAAACAAGACCCATATATATGCTGTCTACAAGAGACCCACTTCAGACCTAGACACACATACAGACTGAAAGTGAGGGGATGGAAAAAGATATTCCATGCAAATGGAAACCAAAAGAAAGCTGGAGTAGCAATTCTCATATCAGACAAAATAGACTTTAAAATAAAGACTATTAGAAGAGACAAAGAAGGACACTACATAATGATCAAGGGATCGATCCAAGAAGAAGATATAACAACTGTAAATATTTATGCACCCAACATATAAGCACCTTAATACATAAGGCAAATACCAACAGCCATAAAAGGGGAAATCGACAGTAACACATTCATAGTAGGGAACTTTAACACACCACTTTCATCAATGGACATATCATCCAAAATGAAAATAAATAAGGAAACACAAGCTTTAAATGATACATTAAAAAAGATGGGCTTAATTGATATTTATAGGACATTCCGTCCAAAAACAACAGAATACACATTTTTCTCAAGTGCTCATGGAACATTCTCCAGGATAGATCATACCTTGGGTCACAAATCAAGCCTTGGTAAATTTACAAAATTGAAACTGTATCACGTATCTTTTCCAACCACAATGCTATGAGACTAGATATCAATTACAGGAAAAGATCTGTAAAAAATACAAACACATGGAGGCTAAACAATACACTACTTAATAACGAAGTGATCACTGAAGAAATCAAAGAGGAAATAAAAAAGTACCTAGAAACATATGACAATGGAGACACGAAGACCCAAAACCCATGGGATGCAGCAAAAGCAGTTCTAAGAGGGACGTTTATAGCAATACAATCCTACCTTAAGAAACAGGAAACATCTTGAATAAACAACCTAAACTTGCACCTAAAGCAATTAGAGAAAGAAGAACAAAAACCCCCCAAAGTTAGCAGAAGGAAAGAAATCATAAAAATCAGATAAGAAATAAATGAAAAAGAAATGAAGGAAACGATAGCAAAGATCAATAAAACTAAAAGCTGGTTCTTTGAGTAGATAAACAAAATTGATAAACTATTAGACAGACTCATCAAGAAAAAAAGGAAGAAGACTCAAATCAATAGAATTAGAAATGAAAAAGGGGAAGTAACAACTGACACTGCAGAAATACAAAAGATCATGAGAGATTACTACAAGCAACTCTTTGCCAATGAAATGGACAACCTGGAAGAAATGGACAAATTCTTAGAAATGCACAACCTGCCAAGAGTAAATCAGGAAGAAATAGAAAATATGAACAGACCAATCACAAGCACTGAAATTGAAACTGTGATTAAAAATCTTCCAACAAACAAAAGCCCAGGACCAGATGGCTTCACAGGCGAATTCTATCAAACATTTAGAGAAGAGCTAACACCTATCCTTCTCAAACTCTTCCAAAATATAGCAGAGGGAGGAACACTCCCAAACTCATTCTACAAGGCCACCATCACCTTGATACCAAAACCAGACAAGGATGTCACAAAGAAAGAAAACTACAGGCCAATATCACTGATGAACATAGATGCAAAAATCCTCAACAAAATACTAGCAAACAGAATCCAACAGCACATTTAAAGGATCATACACCATGATCAAGTGGGGTTTATTCCAGGAATGCAAGGATTCTTCAATATATGCAAATCTATCAACGTGATACACCATATTAACAAATTGAAGGAGAAAAACCATATGATCATCTCAATAGATGCAGAGAAAGCTTTTGACAAAATTCAACACCCATTTATGATAAAAATCCTGCAGAAAGTAGGCATAGAGGGCACTTTCCTCAACATAATAAAGGCCATATATGACAAACCCACAGCCAACGTCGTCCTCAATGGTGAAAAACTGAAAGCATTTCCACTAAGCTCAGGAACAAGGCAAGTTTGCCCATTCTCACCACTCTTATTCAACATAGTTCTGGACGTTTTAGCCACAGCAATCAGAGAAGAAAAGGAAATAAAAGGAATCCAAATCGGAAAAGAAGAAGTAAAGCTGTCACTGTTTGCAGATGACATGATACTACATATAGAGAATCCTAAAGATGCTACCAGAAAACTACTAGAGCTAATCAATGAATTTGGCAAAGTAGCAGGATACAAAATTAATGCATAGAAATCTCTGGCATTCCTATACACTAATGATGAAAAATCTGAATGTGAAATCAAGAAAACATTCCCATTTACCATTGCAACAAAAAGAATGAAATATCTCGGAATAAATCTACCTAAGGAGACAAAAGACCTGTATGCAGAAAATTATAAGACACTGATGAAAGAAATTAAAGATGATACAAATAGATGGAGAAATATACCATGTTCTTGGATTGGAAGAATCAACATTGTGAAAATGACTCTGTACCCAAGGCAATCTACAGATTCAATGCAATCCCTATCAAACTACCACTAGTATTTTCCACAGAACTAGAACAAGAAATATTACAATTTGTATGGACACACAAAAGACCCCGAATAGACAAGCAATCTTGAGAATGAAAAATGGAGCTGGAGGAATCAGGCTCCCTGACTTCAGGCTATACTACAAAGCTACAGTAACCAAGACAGTATGGTACTGGCAGAAAAACAGAAAGATAGATCAATGGAACAGGACAGAAAGCCCAGAGTTAAACCCACACACATATGGTCACCTTATCTTTGATAAAGGAGGCAGGAATGTACAGTGGAGAAAGGACAGCCTCTTCAATAAGTGGTGCTGGGAAAACTGGACAGGTACATATAAAAGTATGAAATTAGATAACTCCCTAACACCATACACAAAAATAAGCTCAAAATGGATTAAAGACCTAAATGTAAGGCCAGAAACTATCAAACTGTTAGAGGAAAACATAGGCAGCACACTCTATGACATAAATCATAGCAAGATCCTTTTTGACCCACCTCCTAGAGAAATGGAAATAAAAACAAAAATAAACAAATGGGACCTAATGAAACTTTAAAGCTTTTGCACAGAAAAGAAAACCATAAACAAGACCAAAAGACAACCCTCAGAATGGGAGAAAATATTTGCAAATGAAGCAACTGACAAAGGATTAATCTCCAATATTTATAAGCAGCTCATGCAGCTCAATAACAAGAAAAAAAAATCCAATCCAAAAATGGGCAGAAGACCTAAATAGACATTTCTCCAAAGAAGATATACAGACTGCCAACAAACACATGAAAGAATGCTCAACATCATTAATCATTAGAGAAATGCAAATGAAAACTACAATGAGATATCATCTCACACCAGTCAGAATGGCCATCATCAAAAAATATAGAAACAGTAAGTGCTGGAGAGGGTGTGGAGCAAAGGGAACACTCTTGCACTGCTGGTGGGAATGTGAATTGGTACAGCCACTATGGAGAACAGTATGGAGGTTCCTTAAAAAACTACAAATAGGGGCTTCCCTGGTGGCGCAGTGGTTGAGAGTCCGCCTGCCGATGCAGGGGACGTGGGTTCGTGCCCCGGTCCGGGAAGATCCCACATGCCGCGGAGCGGCTGGGCTCGTGAGCCATGGCCACTGAGCCTGTGCGTCCGGAGCCTGTGCTCTGCAACGGGAGAGGCCACAACAGTGAGAGGCCCGCGTACTGCAAAAAAAAACAAAAAAACAAATAAAAACTACAAATAGAACTACCATATGACCCAGCAATCCCACTACTGGGCATATACCCTGAGAAAACCATAATTCAAAAAGAGTCATGTACCAGAATGTTCATTGCAGTTCTATTTACAATAGCCGGGAGATGGAAACAACCTAACTGTCCATCATCAGATGAATGGATAAAGAAGATGTGGCAATATATACAATGGAATATTATTTAGCCATAAAAAGAAATGAAATTGAGCTATTTGTAATGAGGTGGATGGACCTAGAGTCTGTCATACAGAGTGAAGTAAGTCAGAAAGAGAAAGACAAATACCGTATGCTAACGCATATATATGGAATTTAAGAAAAAAAAATATCATGAAGAACCTAGGGGTAAGACAGGAATAAAGACACATACCTACTAGAGCATGGACTTGAGGATATGTGGAGGGGGAAGGGTAAGCTGTTACAAAGCAAGAGAGTGGCATGGACATATATACACTACCAAACGTAAAATAGATAGCTAGTTGGAAGCAGCCGCATAGCACAGGGAAATCAGTTTGGTGCTTTGTGACCACCTAGAGGGGTGGGAGGGAGGGAGACGCAAGAGGGAAGAGATATGGGAACATATGTATATGTATAACTGATTCACTTTGTTATAAAGCAGAAACTAACACACCATTGTAAAGCAATTATACTCCAATAAAGATGTTAAAAAAAAAAAAAGAGGTTCCCACTTCAATGAAAAATACTTCAACTGAAATTATTTTTGCTAATAATGCAAGTCAAGATTTCAAGTGAAAATGAGAATGGAAAACTTGTCTTTGCCACTGTAGGCTTTTCAGCTCTCTAACCCTTGAAGATTTTAAATATTGTGACATTAGTGGTTATACAAATGAAGGAGATTTTTTGGTATTGTATAATGAAATATGTCAGTGCTTAAAAGATCTGCGTAACCCAGTGAACGGTATTTTCCGAATGACCAATGCATAATATTACAACCATCACTTAAATCATAAGTGCAAGATACAAGTCAATGTACAATAATGTGATAGAGTGTGAGAAGTATGTTGATACGGCTTCAGAGTCCCCACATATCACATGTGCAGTTTTGGTGTCATATTAAAGAATGCACAAAATTTTGCAAAAAATATTCTTTCCTTTTCCAAGTATTTCTGTGTGAGACTTGATTTTCTTCATATACTTCAACCAAATTAATGTATTGTAACAGATTGAATGCAAAAGCAGATATAAAACTCATCTACCTTTCTATTATTCCAGACATTAGAGAGATTTCTGAAAATGTAAAACAATGCCAGTGTTTTCACCTTTCGGTTTTGGAAAATAGACCTATTTTTAATAAAAATATGCTATGTATGCTCACATAAAATGGATTTATTATTTTAAAATAGATGCATATTTTTAACATTTCTCCCTTTAAATTTCTAACAACATAAATATTAGTAGATATAACTGACATAAAACACCTCTCTTTGGGTCCTCAATTATTTTTAAGAGTGTGAAGAGGTCCTGAAACCAAAACATTTGAGAACCACTGGCTTGGGACTTACTCTGCACTTTATAAAACAGAACACCATGGACAGCTCCTACAGCTGCTTCCACAGCACAGGAAATACCTAAGGTCTAGCACATAATAAAAAATGATAGAATTCCACGTGTTCACTCTATCGATCTTAAACATTGCAGGCCAGGACAAACTTTTCAGGGAGTTTTAGAAAAATATTTCAGAACTGAACTTAGGGAATATTTATTGCTACTGATCTGTTCCTTAAGTGGACATTAAATTTATTTTTATTTAAAATATCTCACTAAATGATCTAAAACTGCCAGAATGACACGTTAGGTGATAGCATGCTATATTGTTCATAAATATGAATAAAACGTAAATCGTGTTTAAAAGGCATAGTCATCTGGAAGAACAGTTTTCTTTTAAAAAATGTACTGGAATTATAGGAACAGATGCACTAATTGCTCTTTAGTTGCTATGCAAATGTTTTTAGGGTAAATTTTATTGTTATATAAACCTATCTACTACTTGTAGCAGGTGCTTATTTTTTTAAAATTTAAAGCCCTCATCACTGTGTAAGAATGTGGAATGAAACAACATGCACCGTGACTGGATAGGACAGTTGTTAGTTGTAAAGTCAGGCACACTAATAAAAGCATCTAAAAATAACTACCCCAGTGCGCTTCCTTCCAAACTCTTCAAGCTGCTAAGAGTTTGCTGTTATCTCTAGATTAGAAATGGCTGTGATCATTCTGGTTTTTAAGAAAGGCAACAATATCCCATTTCAGAAAATTCACTATATAATATTTTATTTTAAGCATTTCACCCAAATCATTAGATAAGACGTATATGAGAAATTTCCAAATGTTGTTAGATAATTACCTCCAAAAAATTGCATCTAGTTCATTTTTTTGAATTACTAAGCTGATCTTCTGTGACCAAAACAAGTGAGATAAAAAAAAGAAAATATGGATAATATTAAGCAATTTTATTATACATGACCTTTCCAAATGTTGATCTCTTTGTTGACTTCTGGGGGTTGTAATAACCATCAAATTATATTTACATGTGAGTGAATAGAATGATATTGACATGGAGTGTATAAATATCTAAATATTGCCTTTTATGACAGTTCTAACATTGAAGCTTCAAAGATACACAGGCTTTGGAAAAGAGGAACCAAATATACTGAGGTCATTTCCTTTTGGAATTACTCTGTTATCGCTGTGGGTTTCCCTTTAGTCACTGGAAAGACATGCATGTAATACTGAATAAAGGTTTTCATAATGAGATCTCATGTTTTTAAACCATATTTCATCCAAAGAATCAAATCTAATCTTGAATGTTTACTAAACAATGTTCAAAATCGCTCCCTGAAGCAGAGAAACTTAACTCTTCTTACTTAATAGAAAGAAAACTAGAGATCATGAGACAACTGACAAGTACTTGCATTACGGTGTGTGCTCATTGCCATGCTAGGTAGGTATTGCTAGGTTAACCCCTATATTGAATATATTCAATATTCATATATTGAATACATGATCCCAACCTGCATGAAACTTACATCTAGTTGAGCAGTAGATGAAAGACAGAATAGAGACAACTTCCATCCTAAGTCTGATTAAGGACACAGACAAGGAGGCAATCAATTTGGATTACTTTAACCTGCTGAATAAGCTTTACAGACAGGGAATCTGAGTTCTGCAAGCATGTATTAAGTGGGGCAGGACATGGGAATTTAGAAGTAGACGGGATATCCACTCTGACCACTGAAACCTTAGAGTCTGGTGGGAAAGACAAAGCAATGCCTTCAATAGAATATTCTACAACTAACAGCAGACGAATGCAAAGGGGCCAGTTTGGGGTGTTGCCCATGATGCCTGGGTCGAGCCCTGAAGAATGAGTAAAAGTTAACCCATTAGAGAAAATGGGACAGAGGCTCCAGGCAGAGGGAGCAGTGTGGATAAAGTCGCAGAGGGGTGAGATGGGACTTAGTATGTAGAGAGCAAGAAATTATTTACTTTAGAATAAACGCAGGCAAAGGCTGATGCCACATCTACATCTGGCTGTGCAGGTAGTGGGCAGCGGGTCAATGAGGAATGGGGGTCAATTTGGGTCAGGGCTGGGGGGACCAAGCCTTTGGAGGGTGACGGGACTCCTGGTGTCCTGAGCTCTCTTTGACCCAGTCACACCCTGCACTCACATCTACATAATATTCTAATTATTTCAGGATCTCGGTTGAGAAAACCTGAGACTAAATGTTCTTGCTGGCATGAATGGGGGGACCACACAGAGGAGGACCCAGGAGCCACTTTTCCGGGTGGGACAAGTGCAAAGGCAGGGGTGCAGAGGCGGCTGCCTCAGTCTGAGCTTCCCTAGGGATGAGGATACAGCCTGATGCTGTCCCTTGTACGTGAGAATAAGCAGAGCGAGCTTATTCGTGAGATGGTGGGATGCAAGAAAAATCATCTCATTTCAATAATGTCGAAGCTCATTTCAATGGTGTGAGGGTTCAAACTTGGGTGCTTTGATTCGGGGTCTCTGGACTCCCGGGAAATTAAAACCTGAAACAGTTAAGGTCCCTCTGGGCCTGCTTCGGCCTAGTCTCTGCATGCTTCAGAGCAGAACTTCCTGACGGGTACACGGGAGCAGGTGTGTTGTGAAACGCTGATTCTCCAATAGTCTCTCGTCTTTGGCCTGGATTATTGTGAAGGCCTCCTAATGTTCTTTCTGCTGCAATCCATGCCCCTTTGTAATCTGTGATGGTTCATTTTGTGTCAGCTTCACGGGCCGAAGGGAGGCCCTGGTAGCTGGTAAAACATTTCTGGGTGAGGATGTTTCTGGAAGAGATTAGCATTTGATTCAGTAGGCTGGGTAAAGAGATGTACCCTCACCAATGTGGTGGGCATCACCTAAGCCACATGGGGCCTAAAGAGAAATCAAGGTGAAGGGAGAGCGAATTTTCTCTCTCTGGAGCTGGAACGTCCATCTTCTTTTGCCCTCGGACACCAGAGCTCCTGCTTCTAAGGCCTTTGGTTTCTGGGGCTTAATACCAGCAGCCCTCTGGTTCTCAGGTCTTTGACATCAGACTGGGAGTTACACCACCAGCTCTGCTGGTTCTCTGGCCTTGGAACTTAGAGAATGACACGCTGGCTCTCCTGGTTCTCCAGTTTGCAGACGGCAGGATGTGGGGCTTCCTGGCCTCCAGAACTGCCTGAGCCGGTTCCTGTAGTAATAAATGTCCTCTTCTACATACCCCTGTATGTCCATCGGTTCTGTTTTCCTGGAGAACCTTGAGTAATACATGCTCTATCTTCAACCAGCAGAGAAAGTCATCCTTTAAATATATATATGTTTTATCCCCCCTTCGCTAATGCCCCGCATCAGCTTCTCACCCAGTTTAGAGGAAGTCCTCACAGGGGCCTACAGAGCTCTCTGTGGTCCGACCTCCGTTATGTCTCAGGTTTTATGTCATACTATTGCCTGCCATGGTTATTCAGCTCAATCTATGACTGTCATCAGCGTGTTTCTGGACCAAGCTGGACACACTCTTGTCTCACACTTTGCATATGCTCCTTATGTCAGCCTGGAACGCTCCTCCCACACAGCCTCATCTTTCCTGGGTCTTTGTCCAAATATCACCTTCTTGGTGAGGTCTTCCTTGACCATCCTATTCAAAATTGGCCAGCACCACCATTGCTAAATATCCCCCATTTTTATTTTTCTCTGTATCATTTACTACCATATAAACATACTAAATGTTTATTTTGTTTATTGTTTGTCTCCCCTGACTAGGATGTAAACTCCATGAGGGCAGGAATTTTTCATTATTGTTTTTGTTCAGCACTGACTCACTGGTATCTAGAACCTGACAAAGAATAAAAGATCAATAACTTTTTTTATATGAATAAGTAAATCTGACCTAATTGATATAAAAAGTCCAACTGGATTTTAAAATCCATTAACCTTATCACAAGAACTTAAAAATTACACTTGTCGGGCTTCCCTGGTGGCGCAGTGGTTGAGAGTCTGCCTGACGATGCAGGGGACACGGGTTCGTGCCCCAGTCTGGGAGGATCCCATATGCTGTGGAGCGGCTGGGCCCATGAGCCATGGCTGCTGAGCCTGCGCGTCCAGAGCCTGTGCTCCGCAACGGGAGAGGCCACAACAGCGAGAGGCCCGCGTACCGCAAAAAAAAAAAAAAAAAAAAATTTACACTTGTCAATAGGAGAGCTGTTGCGATATTTAAATATAATATCCTTATAATATAAATTACATAAATTTAAATATAATAGCCTTATAAATTAAAAACCAAATTTCACAGTGGCTTTATTTATTTTCAAAATTTATTTATTTTTTTGGGCCACATGGCTTGTGGGATCTCAGTTCCCCAACCAGGGATTGAAACCGCACCCTCGGCAGTCAAAGCACTGAGTCCCAACCACTGGACTGCCAGGGAATTCCTGCCTTATAAATTTTGAATGATTGTAAAACCAATGACTGATACATTTTTCTTACCTATTGATTTAAAAAAAGGTTCTCATCAAGGGAGACTATCAGAATTTGAAGAAATCATCAATAAAATTTCTTGTTTAGGAATAACACGGAAACATTTCAAGCATACAGATATTAAAAAATACATTCATAGAAATATGAAACCATGTAGTTTACCACTAACACTGAAAATATTTAAAAATATTATTTAAAAATCAGAATTATTTCCCCTAATATACTGTCTTTACATTTTATCATGATTCTGTAAATAAAAAATATTTTTTTCACAAAGCTCTACAGACATCCTCAAATCCTTCCATCTTACCCCATTTGCCATGCAAAATTATGACATGTGATGTGTGCTATTAAGTAAGTAAGGTAGGGACGCACTAACATAAAGGGCTCACCATCAATCAGTGTCCTGACGTGTGAATATAGGCTTGAGAGATGGGGACCCAATGTGTCTACACTCTAGGTCATGGGGTGGGCTGGGAAGCCTGTGGTGTTGAAGCTGAGAAGGTGGGTAGGCTCTGACTGTGCGTGGCCTTGAAGGCCACGATGAACAGTTCGGACTTTATTTTATGGGGGTAGAGCAAGTGGTGGCAAATGATGTTCAGAAAATATTAGACCATGTCTACAGCATTCCAAAGGCCAAATGATCTATCGACATCCTCACAGTGGTCATTATTTGCATAGAACGTGATTTTCATTTCATTGAGACCATTTCATTGGTCTCACCCTTTCGGATTCAAGTCCAAATCCACTCCCTGCCCCTAGTCTATACCGTACCACCGCCTGCACGAAAATCAACCCGATAGAGACAGCTGTCTTCTACATTTGTCAATTAGCCTTGACCACAGCCTGTTTAAACTCGGAGGGCCATGTACACAGAAAGCCAAAGCTGCTTGTTCTTGATAAAAGTATGAGAAGGTTCTCTTTGGGGAGGAAGGGGCTCCCATAAATTCTGCTGTGATTATCCAAGTATGGGAGATTTTGCTTCAGGAAAGAAGTGGCCCTTTCAAGCGGAGTCCAGGCCTCCACGATCAGGACATTAGCAGCTATTCCAAGAAAGGAGGCTAAAAGAGGGAGCTGCCAACCTCAGAAGCCCGGACGGCATCCTGCAGTTCCCTACACTGTAGCCAACCTGAGTTACCACCCCTGAAGGCAAAGAGTCTGTAAGCGTGGCCCTGTCAGGAATTAGAGGAAAGCGTTAGATTTCAGGTACTATAGAGGATGGCTAGGAATGCTGTCCCTTCCAAAAGACTGGAAAAGTTTCTAGGAAAAAGTAAGAGCTGGTGATGTCCAGGCTGAGCAGTCCTGATGAAAGACAACACACCTGGTGGAGGAGACGGGCCATCACGGGATTGAGCTGATTGAGGACAAGCTGGCCAGCTGCAACCCTGAATCATCTAGGGTGGTCTCAGCGCATACAAGAAATCAGAGTCAAAACCTCAATCTAGACAAATAGCAATGTGATGATCTTGACATTGGGCCTCAAGATTCCGGGGCTGGATCATGTTGAAAGACTTGGGAGAACGGTGATGGCCCCATGGGTCCCCCCAGGTGTAAAGCTGCTTGGATTCTCTCCAGAATGCCTCTGGGCCCTTGATTCAACTCAGGTGGGCCGTCCTTCCTGTCCGGGAATCAGGATCAGATCTCATCAACTTCAGTGATCACTTCAATGGTTCAATAGACATACGTATGTCAGGCATTGCCTTTGCTGCTGTGAATGCAAAACATTATGTAGTGTGTGTCCTCTCAAAAATGGACTGCCTGGTGGGATTCTAGACTGCTGACTGAAGACCAGTGACCGATCCTGCTAGGGACATTGGAGCAGGAGGGGGGTGGTGAGCCCCGGGAGGGAATTTGCTCCATGTTCACTTTGAAGAGAGGTATTTTGAGCAGGATCTTGGCCACCTCCACGTGGGTGAGCTTGCCAACTTGTGGATTTGAGGCTTTCCTACGCCTGGGCAGCCGTGGTGACTGTACATAATCCAGACTTAGGGTCTAAAGGTGAACCCTGGTGATTAGAATCTTGAGATTTGCTGATAAATAGCTTCTTTGCATTTATGCTTTGCAAAAAAACCCTCAGAGTTGAGCCACACTTCTTGAGTAGCAGTTCAGAGCTAACTGTTAACACCTTATCAACCAGAGATGTACCCAAACGTTGGCCAGAGACATTTCAATATTCACTTACATAACAAATCGTCAGCCGCAGGCGTTAGTTTCTGCAAAAATCCCCCAGTCAATGGTTAAGAATTTGCCTTCCAATGCAGGGGACGCAGGTTCGATCCCTGGTTGGGGAACTGAGATCCCACATGCCACAGAGCAACTAAGCCCACATGCTGCAAACTACAGAGCCCATGCACTCTGGAGCCCGCGCGCTGCAACTAGAGAGATGCCCTCGTGCCGCAACGAAGAGGCTGAGCACCGCAACTAAGACCTGATGCAGCCAAAAAAATAAAAATAAAAATACAGCCCAATATCTGAGGCTAATGAAAAAACACCTTGAAGTCATCACGCGGTACTAAGTCTGAGCTTTATGAAAGGCCAGACTCAGGGTAGCAGTTAGGCAGGATCCCCACATTCAGTCAGGAGGCAGCCACCTAAGGGTCCTTCTGGTCCCAAAATACCTTGTTATCATTTGGCTGCTCAATACTGGATGACAGCTTTTCTGAAACCAAACTAGGTAGCATTCCCCAAATAAATTCAAGCCTCCTGACAAAACTGTTGAAAGCAGAGCAAAACGATCCCTGAAATATAGCAATGTCTTGCAACATTGCTGCAAATACCCTGGAAAGTGAAACGTTATATGAATCTGACAACATTTAAATTTAGAATGCATGTGACATGTGCGTGGGCTAAACCTCCATCAGGCCTAGGGAGACACTAAAATCTGGTACTGGTATTTTCTCTTTGAGTTAGGAAAAAGAATTACACCACTGTTTGAATTACCTTGCATATGCAAAATTATATACTCTTAAAATACATGAGTACACTAAGTTTGCATTTAAGATATCGTTTGGAAATGCACACAAACTTTCTCTGTGTAAAAAGGAATCAAATTTATAAATATACAATGACCTAACTGAATGTAAAATGAAAACATTGATGGGGGGACGAATTTTCATAGGCAAAAAAGAAAAAAAAGGTAATTGGGTGAGTTGATTTATCAGGCCCTATCTCATTCCCAGAACCAGCTGGGTAAGTCCACGAGTTATGTTTGTTGAATTCAGTCTGAATTATGTTTGCTGTTAACCTCTTCCTTCCACTCACCCTATACCCATAGTATAGGTGGGGTGGGTGGGTTTTCCATCTCTTAGCAACAGTGCAGAAAAAGTGTTTCCACTTTAAACTAATTAATATGCTCCATCAATCCTGGGCTTCTCTTGTTAGGAGTTCATCCCTAATGTATCAATATTTTGCTGATGTGAGAAGGAAGCCATTGATCCTTCCAATAGCGGGACCCCTGAAGGATGCCCAGCCTGCAGAGTGTACGCGGCTGGAAACTGTTTCTTTGACAACAGACTTAACAAAAGTAAGGGAAGGTTTGGCCTCATTAGTACCATTCTTTTGTTTTTTTTTTTTAAGGCAAATAAAAAAGGCACCATCTCCTTTGCCTCCTTTGTCCTTCAGCATATTATTTCAGAAGTTCAAAAGGGTATGGAGGTGTTTTACCTTTAACTTGTCTTAATTCTTCAAAGTTACAGGTCTGCTTCAGTTCTTTAATATTTCATTTTCATAAACATGTTCTCAATTTAATTCAAAGGTGAAGGGAAATAGAACCTGGCTGGGACCTAGTATTGAGGGGCAGGATTCAGAAAGTTTATGACAAGCCTAGACAGTAAAGAGGGGCCTCAGAGAGGTTCTGATGGTATTTAGAAGTGACAGCTTACATAGGAAGTACAGAGTTGGAAGAACTAAGCTGCAAAGAACTAGGACAGTCGGTGGAGGTACAGGTACACATGTATGATTTAATTCATTTGGAGTATTCCTATCCATGGAAAATTATCCCCCCAACACACCCCTGGACAACTTAAGCTATGCACTAGTTTTGTGTGGGTCACATTCAGCTCATCAGATAGCTCAACATCCCCACCCCTTAAGCCCTGCAGGTTACATTTAATTTGTAACAAGTATGAAATACAGAACACAAGTTCCAAAAAACCAGAATGACGCAAAGGTTCTTGAACTTACAGGCCAGTGCACAGAACCCTACTTACGGGGGTAACTACAGCGGAGTCAAGTATTAATGTTACTAAACCAGGTTCGTTTTGCCCAACGCCCAGCGAGCCAAACGCTGAGATGCTGAGCTTCGCAGCAGTGAGAGACGGTTTATACACAAGGCAGCTGAGCACAGAGACGAGAAAAGAAAGCCTCATACCTGCCTCCCGGAAGTAAGGGCCTGGGGTGTTTACGGGATGAGCTGGCGTCTCGAGCGTGGGGAGCGTGGGGAGCGTGGGGGGCGTGGGGAGCGTGGGGGGCGTGGGGAGCGTGGGGGGCGTGGGGGAGCGTGGGGGGCGTGGGGGGCGTGGGGAGAGCGGGGAAAGGTGATGGGAGACAGGTGCGTCATCCTCGTTCTGCGCAGGCGCAGCTCAGCCACAGCCTCTGCTTGTTCAAATACCGAGGCGCTTGGCTCCATCTGAGGGTGGTTTTGAGCCCTCTCACGTCAAAAGGTCATCGAGCGGACATTCGCGCATGCCCAGATGGAGGGTCAGGGGTCCTATCCAGTTTTAACCAACTCAGCTCCAACTAGACACAGCTGATCCAAGTCCCTGGAAGACAACTTGGGCAAACATCTCGTTGTTTAAACTCCATGCAGCTCGAGGACAAGCAGGTCTTTTCCAGCAACCATTAAAAGGACCTTGATTAGTGAAGGCAGGTTACAGGTAAAATGGATTGAACTGGTGATTACCCACGATTTCATCACCGTGATGTAACCGTCAGGCAGAACATTTCTATGAAAACATTCTGTTGCGAGATGCCAGGAGCACACTGCCCGCCACAGTGGGAGTGGGGGGGGGGCCCTTGCACTAGACCAGCGGGTGGTGGGCATGGAGATCCCTGGAGGGCCAGGCCAGAAGAACAGGGCCATGGGGTTGAAAAGCAGTGCCTCTTCCCTTCCTAGGGTTTGAATTTGCCTCTGGGCTCGGTTGGAAAGCCCTGCAGTACCTGAGCGGTGTCTGCCTGGGATGGGGCAGGAGGCAGCATCACAGACTTGCTGCCGTTGGGCAGAGACATCATTGATAGCACCCGAGCATCGTAACTAGAGAGGCGCTGCTTACAGCTTGCCGAGCACTATTTGAATCGTTTTACATTGAAGTCATTCTCACAGCATATGACACTGCCATTTCTGTAGGTCAGAGCGGGTCACACATTGTCATTTGACATTGTTCAGACGAGCACTTTACCGACTCCACCTGAAGATGTGAAGGGAAGATCTTAAATAACTGCCCAGCATCACAGAGCTACTAGGTGGCTGCACAGATGAAGTGTTCTTGCAGGGACAAATGGCGCCCTCAGAAGAGCATGACGGAGACATTAAGGAAAGACTGCTTACAGATGGGGTTAAGTGAACTCAACAAGAATGGGGAAGCTTCTGGAAAAGCCATCCTAGAGGGGTGTGGTGGGCACCAGGAGATGGCCGGAGCTGTAAGCAAAGGGCTGAGGGGGGTGTGTGTGTGTGTACGTGTGTACGTACAGGAGGGGCGACTTATAAGTCACCTCTCATTGTGCATGGCCTTATAAATAGTGCTAACATTTTTCTTGTTTCATGTCAAAAAGGGCTGAAGTCAGGTGTTTATTCTTTATAACATATAGCACCTGTCAAAAAATTCTGTAGGAGCCATTCTGGGCACAGCAGGGCCATCTCATGGACCACGGCAAGGGAATGACAGCTAGATATTAGTCATGGGTTCTTAAATAACACCCACTTATCATCAACCCTTTATTAATGGGTACCCAACTGCCTGGCACACTCAGCTAGACTTCTGCCTCCCCTTGGTCTCCTGCTCCTGCCAGATCACGTGTAGGAGGAAGGGGGATGAAAAGCAAACACGCCAACACCAGAATTTTCAAAAGCCGTCTGCACGCAGAGCAGCCAGTCCTTGGTAAGTTTTTGGACTCTGCCCATAAAGCCCGACTTCCCTCTCAACCTTCCTACTTTACACCGTCTCTTGCCAACCCTCCTGCCGCTCTGACTTGCTGTGTTTGTGTGCTCTTACCTGTGACTTTCACCTGGCCCCGGGCTCGCAGCATCCTCTGATTCCTGCCAGGTAACTCCAAGCGCAGACCCAGGCTGTGCTGGCTGGTCCCTCTCGTCCCGGTACCCACCTTCCAACATGCTCCCTTCCTCCACCGACTCCCACCCACTAACCCTGATGGATGGAAAAAGTTCACTTTCTCAGAAATGACTAGAAGAAACCTGAGAAATGATTCCTACACAAGGAAGCCAAGCTGCCCCACCCTGAATGTTTGAGGATGTCATCAATCCTAAGGGTAATTTCACCTGCTTTAGAATCTAACCGAACATCCCAGCCAATACCAATGAGACCCAAAGCTGGCTAGATTTCCCCAGATGCTCCTGGTAATAGAGTTCTCTCCAAACAGTAGGGGGAACGTCATGCTTCAAATGGATCACCCCTGTATCTTTTTGTAGGAAACTCCCCTTCACCTTAAATTCAAGTTTTTAAAAATTCAAAGTACCTAATGTTTGCACTTTTCAGAAAGTCACGTAACAAACAGGCTGTTACAAGGAATTTATTCCAAAAAGTAACTTTCAGACTCTGAGGTCAGTGACGGCCATCTCCTTCACCTCCTGTCTCCACGACACTGTGTAGTGAGCAGAAATAATATATGAAGGCTCTGATACATGGAAAAATCCTTAAAGAGTGCTTTGAATTCTCAAAAGAGAAATTATTCACAGTATTATTGGCATTAAGTATGTTACACGGTATTGTCAGCCTTTAAACATTAAGTCATGTATCAAAGATATGGCAAAAACTAAGCAGACTGTCTGTCCCACCTATTTCTGGTAATTGAGAGGTTTTATACAAAAAAATTCCATTGAATTCTTAGTTCTCTCTTTTCAAAGAGTTCCGGTACTTCTCCTTGTACTTGAAGAACATGCTCTTCTGTTTTTAAACTTTCCTTACATGGAAAGTTACCACTTCTATAGATCTAGAATTATAAAGCTGGAAGAACTACTGGATAAGAGATCCAATCCAGCTCCAAGCTTCTTGCAGGATATCCTAAGCCAGTCCCCAGAGCTGACATCTTTTGTATGTTTTGCTTTTCCTCACCATCTCTAGAGAGGAGATTCCCCACGACCTCCATCAACTGCTCTAGTTATAAAAACCCTTTCTTCGCCCCCACCTTTCTCTTTACAGCCCTGACTTTGGACTTCAGCTGTGGCTCCTTCTGGGGGTGGGCACTGCAATCAGTAGCCCTTTGGTGACTCTCGGTCACTTGTACTGGCATTGTCACTCTGGGGGCATTTCCCTTAGACCTCTGATGGTATCCCTTGTCATTTAGGTTAACGTTTCTGCAGTTACCAGAGCAGAGGACAGAACTGGTAACAGACGGCTATTTGGAATCATGAAATGCCAGCCCGAGGAACCATTCCTGCATGAGAAGCTTCTAGCATTTCCTGTGTCCGGGTCCTCACCTTCCCACCACCTCCTTCGTCTGGTGTCCGGTGGACGCTCCACATCCTTTAAGGGTCGATCCCAATGTTGCATCTCCTATCCCACCCTGGAGAGGCTCTTTCTCCTTTGGGCTAATGGTCAATCACCACTATTGCCCCTCCCATCACATCTATTGCATACTGATTTTTCTGTCTGCTTGCTCACCCCTTTACGAGCATCCTTCTGAGTGGCCACGATTGGTTCTTCTCTAGTGTAGTTTATTTCAAGGCTTTCTGAGCCTATAGACCTGTCTTGGGTGATTATCAGCATTATAATCTCATGCTGAAACACTTTGAGGTGGGGGGGCATCACTGCAATATTTTAAAAATCATTTTTGGTGCCTCTTTTGGAAACTTCCTACTTTTCTGTCACTTTGGTTATTCTTATCAATGTTTACAAGGCAATTCCTGATGCCCCTTAAACTTACAATTTCTTCGGCCGGAGTCGTTATTTCCAGCCTAACTACAGGTGGTACTAGCGATGCCTTCATGACCTTACCATCGTGCTTCTATTAGGGTTCCTGGGGGCCACCCCCTCTGTATCTCTCAAGCTCCCAATACGTGGGGGAGATAATAGTATTGCCTTAGGCTTATTCAGCACTAGAAACATTCCTTATGTGACTCTGAAAACACTGTCTCAATAAATCTTCACAGTAATTTGTATGTGGATAAGTTAATTTCCTTTTCTAGAAGATGAATCACAATAGGTCAAGAAACTTGCCACCCAGCTGTTCTCCTAAATCAGTGCTCTTTCTACCAGGCCAGTAGTTGTCAAAGTGCCATCTCCAGATCGCTGGCATCACCAGCACCTGAGAACTTTCTAGAAACGCTCATTCTCAGGCCTTGCCCCAGACCTACTGAATCACTGGGGGGCGTCCGTGTACTCCGACGTATGCTTGGGTCTCAGGGCCCCTTCACGAGGCCAGTGAGTCCCCATGCTGGCCGTCCATGGCATTTGTTTGCAATCTCTCACAAAGTAGTAATGCTGGGTCCCACCTCCAGACCAATGAACTCAGACTCTCCGGAAGCTCAGACTTCAGTATCTCAAAAAAAAAATCCCCAAGTGATTCTAATGGGCATTTAGGCTTAAGACCCACTGCTCTGAAGGAGGCAGAGCCTGTGCTGCCCGTGAATTCCTTCTTAGTCCTTGGGTAGCCTCCCCAGGAAAGGTGTCAGACGTGACCCAACTCAAGCACACAAATGTTCTGTTATCACTTATCAACTCTCTCTCTATTCATACAAAAAGGGCCCATGCAAATATACAATCCCTCTACAGAAAATTAATATAGTTAACCCACTAATATGTGCACGCCCTTACACACACACACCTTACCTGACAAGCCACGCAAGAATCTTACGAACGTGCACGTGTAGGTTTTGGATTCATGCTGAACATTGCGAGGCATTGTGCTGGCTGCCTCGTGGGCATGGTTTCATTGACAATATCAGCTGAATTCTCACCATAGGAAAGCATGAGGTCATCATAAACATGCGTTTCTTTTTTGCCCCTCTGAGCAAAGTGAACATTGACCTGGATCCAGGGAAGGATCCTAGCTAGGGATCACTCCCATTGCTTGAATCCTAACAAGAAAAAGATTTTTGCAGCTTCTGAATTCTCCCCAAGCAGAGGGCTATTTTTTTCTCAAGCAGAGGCAATGTGCTTTTCCTGAGATAAACTAGTTTGGATTCTCACATACAGAATAAGGGATGCAGAGCGTGGAGGGGAGAGGGGGACAAATCAAGGCATTACATCAAACTGCCGTCTTCTATTTTACAAAGAACTTGTTCGTGCGTTCCTATTTGGTAAGGTACTTAGTCAAAGAATCGGAGGGTTTTCACCATAACAACCCTGGTAGTTGGCTACTGTTCTCTTTTTGAGTCAACCGAGGCTCAAATGCTTAAGGCACTGCCTTAAGGTGACAAAACTCATTACGTGGCAGCGACTGCTGAGTCCAGAGTTTATGGGTTTTGTTTTAGTTTTTGTTTTAGGCCATGCTTGCTTAAAGAAGACAGCGCTGGTGAGAGGTTTACGGAGAGAGAAGTAAAAGTTAAGCAAACCCAGAGAAGCGCTACCTTTCAATGATACTGTGGTAACACTTAAAGATTACTTGCATGGTATACTAAATTACTACCCTTAAAAAGCAAACGCGCTGCTGAAACCAGTAATGTGCAAATCCAAGGCAAAGCTAATTCATTTGGAAAGATCTCACACAGAGTGTTACTATAAATAACTTTAATATCTGTAATAGAAACTCATCTATCACCATTCTAATTAGAATGTGACTAAAGAAATCAGTATTGAACAAAGGCGTTTGTAACATTTGGTGCGGGTAATAATGGCTTTGAAGTTCCAGGAAAAAGTCAGTTTTCCAAATTTCTCCTCATTTACATCTCACTCGGTTCCCAAATAAACTGCTTTTAAAAATATGTATAATGTGACAGACACTTGAAGAAACTGGAAAAGTAGAATCGCACAAAGAAGAAAACAAAAATCATGACATATTTTCCCCTCAGAGAGAGAAAATCACTGCTACCGTTTTGGTAGATGTCTCTGCATTTTCTGTGTCCAGATAAGCAATTTTGCCTACTTAGCACCATAATGTATAAACTGCTTTTCCCACTTTTACACTTATTAGGATTATTTCCTCTATCACGTCGGTATTCTACAATTTTGGGGGCTTGCACAGTATACCATCTTATGTAAATACCATTATTTATAAATTTTCCACTGCGCTGAATATTTAAACACTTTTCTATGAGCAACACTGCGTTCAACAGCCTTATACGTTAATTTCTGTAAAGCTCTGTGCCTTATTTAGGAAAAATTCCCAGAAGCGGATTTGCTAGGTCAAAAGGTTTGTGAAATATTTAAGAATATATGTCTTAACTGATTCTACCGCAGACAAATTACCAACCTACAATCCTACCACAAGTGGCTTTTGCTTTACATCCTCCCAAAGCTTAGAATTACAATGATGTTTTGGCCAACTGATGGTTGGAAAATCATACTGCATTAAACTCTGCATTTCTTTATCACTGCTTGTCTTCGGGGATCATTTAGATTTCTTTTTTTTTTTAACATCTTTATTAGAGTATAATTGCTTTACATTGTTGTCTTAGTTGCGGCTGTATAACAAAGTGAATCAGCTATAAGTATACATATATCCCCATATCCCCTATCTCTTGAGCCTCCCTCCCAGCCTCCCTATCCCACCCCTCTAGGTGGTCACAAAGCACCGAGCTGATCTCCCTGTGCTATGCGGCTGCTTCCCACTAGCTATCTATTTTACATTTGGTAGTGTATATATGTCCATGCCACTCTCTCACTTCATCCCAGCTTACCCTTCCCCCTCCCTGCGTCCTCAAGTCCATTCTCTACGTCTGCATCTTTATTCCTGTCCTGCCCCTATGTTCTTCAGAACCATTTTTTTTTTAAGGTTCCATATATATGTGTTAGCATACGGTATTTGTTTTTCTCTTTCTGACTTACTTCACTCTGTATGACAGTCTCTAGGTCCATCCACCTCACTACAAGTAACTCAATTTCATTTCTTTTTATGTCTGAGTAATATTCCATTGTATATATGTGCCACATCTTCTTTATCCATTCATCTGTTTACAGACACTTAGGTTGCTTCCATGTCCTGGCTATTGTAAATAGAGCTGCAGTGAACATTGTGGTACATGACTCTTTTTGAATTATGGCTTTCTCAGGGTATATGCCCAGTAGTGGGATTGCTGGGTCATATGGTAGTTCTATTTGTAGTTTTCTAAGGAACCTCCATACTGTTCTCTGTAGTGGCTGTATCAATTTACATTCCCACCAACAGTGCAAGAGGGTTCCCTTTTCTTCACACCCTCTCCAGAGTTTCCTGTTTGTAGACTTTTTTGATGATGGCCATTCTGACTGGTGTGAGGCGATACCTCACTGTAGTTTTGATTTGCATTTCTCTAATGATTAGTGATGTTCAGCATCCTTTCATGTGTTAGTTGGCAATCTGTACGTCTTCTTTGGAGAAATGTCTACTTAGGTCTTCTGCCCATTTTTGGATTGGGTTGTTTGTTTTTTTGATATTGAGCTGCCTGAGCTGCTTGTATATTTTGGAGATTAATCCTTTGTCAGCAAATATTTTCTCCCATTCTGAGGGTTGTCTTTTCCTCTTGTTTATGGCTTCCTTTACTGTGCAAAAGCTTTTACGTTTCATTAGGTACCATTTGTTAATTTTTGCTTTTATTTCCATTTCTCTAGGAGGTGGGTCAAAAAGAATCTCGCTGTGATTTATGTCATAGAGTGTTCTGCCTATGTTTTCTTCTAAGAGTTTTATAGTGTCTGGCCTACATTTAGGTCTTTAATCCATTTTGAGTTTATTTTTGTGTATGGTGTTAGGGAGTGTTCTAATTTCATTTTTTTACATGTAGCTGTCCAGTTTTCCCAGTACCACTTACAGAAAAGGCTGTCTTTTCTCCATTGTATATTCTGGTCTCCTTTATCAAAGATAAGGTGACCATATGTGCGTGGGTTTACCTCTGGGCTTTCTGTCCTGTTCCATTGATCTGTATTTCTGTTTTTGTGCCAGTACCATACTGTCCTGATTACCGTAGCTTTGTAGTATACTCTGAAGTCAGGGAGCTTCATTCCTTCTGCTCTGTTTTTCTCTCTCAAGATTGCTTTGGCTATTGGGGGTCTTTTGTGTTTCCATACAAATTGTGAGCATTTTTGTTCTAGTTCTGTGAAAAATGCCATGGTAGTTCGATAGGGATTGCATTGTATCTGTAGATTGCTATGGGTAGTATAGTCATTTTCACAATGTTGATTCTTCCAATCCAAGAACATGGTATATCTCTCTATCTGTTTGTATCCTCTTTAATTTCTTTCATCAGTGTCTTACAGTTTTCTGCATACAGGTCTTTTGTCTCCTTAGGTAGGTTTATTCCTAGGTATTTTATTCTTTTTGTTGCCATGGTAATTGGGAGTGTTTCCTTCTCTTTCAGATTTTTCATCATTACTGTATAGGAATGCCAGAGATTTCTGTGCATCAATTTTGTACCCTGCTACTTTACCAAATTCACTGATTAGCTCTAGTAGTTTTTTCTGGTAGCATCTTTAGGATGGTCTATGTATAGTATCATGTCATCCGCAAACAATGACAGTTTTACTTCTTTTCCGATTTGGATTCCTTTTATTTTTCTTCTCCTACTGCTGTGGCTAAAACTTCCAAAACTATTATTCAACAATAATAGTGGCGAGAGTGGGCAAGACTGTCTTGTTCCTGATTTTAGTGGAAATGGTTTCAGTTTTTCACCATTGAGAATGATGTTGGCTGTGGGTTTGTCATATATGGCCTTTATTATGTTGACATACATTCTCTCTATGCCTACTTTCTGGAGAGTTTTTAATCATAAATGGGTGTTGAATTTTGTCAAAAGCTTTTTCTGCATCTATTGAGATTATCATATGGTTTCTATCCTTCAATTTGTTAATATGGTGTATCACATTGATTGATTCGTGTATATTGAAGAATCCTTGCATTCCTGAGATAAACCCCACTTGATCATGCTGTATGATCCTTTTGATGCGCTGCTGGATTCTGTTTGCTAGTATTTTGTTGAGAATTTTTGCATCTATGTTCATCAGTGATATTGGCCTGTAGTTTTCTTTTTTGGTGACATCCTTGTCTGGTTTTGGTATCAGGGTGATGGTGGTCTCGTAGAATGAGTTTGGGAGTGTTCCTCCCTCTGCTATATTTTGGAAGAGTTTGAGAAGGATAGGTGTTAGCTCTTCTCTAAATGTTTGATAGAATTTGCCTGTGAAGCCATTTGGTACTGGACTTTTGTTTGTTGGAAGATTTTTCATCACAGTTTCAATTTCAGTGCTTGTGATTGGTCTGTTCATATTTTCTCTTTCTTCCTGGTTCAGTCTCAGAAGGTTGTGCATTTCTAAGAATTTGTCCATTTCTTCCAGGTTGTCCATTTCATTGGCATATAGTTGCTTGTAGTAATCTCTTGGGATCCTTTGTATTTCTGCAGTGTCAGTTGTTACTTCTCCTTTTTCATTTCTAATTCTGTTGATTTGTGTCTTCCTCTTTTTCTTGATGAGTCTTATCAATTTTGTTTATCTTCTCAAAGAACCAGCGCTTAGTTTTATTGATCTTTGCTATCGTTTCCTTCATTTCTTTTCCATTTATCTCTGATCTGATCTTTATGATTTCTTTCCTTCTGCTAACTTTGGGTTTTTTTTTTTTTTTTTGTTGTTGTTGTTCTTTCTCTAATTGCTTTAGGTGTAAGGTTAGGTTGTTTGAGATTTTTTTCTTGTTTCTTGAGGTAGGATTGTATTGCTATAAACTTCCCTCTTAGAACTGCTTTTGTTGCACCCCATAGAATTTGGGTCATCGTGTTTTCATTGTCATTTGTTTCTAGGTGTTTTCTGATTTCCTCTTTGACTTCTTCAGTGACCTCTTGGTTATTTAGTAGTGTACTGTATATCCTCCAAGTGTTTCTATTGTTTACCATTTTTTTCCTATAATTGATATCTAGTCTCATAGTGTTGTGGTTGGAAAAGATACCTGATATGATTTCAATTTTCTTAAATTTACCAAGGCTTGATTTGTGACCCAAGATATGATCTATCAGGCTTCCCTGGTGGCGCAGTGGTTGAAAGTCCGCCTGCCGATGCAGGGGACACAGGTTCGTGCCCCAGTCTGGGAAGATCCCACATGCCACGGAGTGGCTGGGCCCGTGAGCCATGGCCGCTGAGCCTGCGCGTCCGGAGCCTGTGCTCCGCAACAGGAGAGGCCACAACAGTGAGAGGCCCGCGTACAGAAAAAAAAAAAAAAAAAAGATATGATCTATCATGGAGAATGTTCTATGAGCACTTGAGAAGAAAGTGTATTCTGTTGTTTTTGGATGGAATGTCCTATAAATATCAATTAAATCCATCTTGTTTAATGTGTCATTTAAAGGTTGTGTTTCCTTATTTATTTTGACTTTGGATGATCTGTTCATTGGTGAAAGTGGGGTGTTAAAGTCCCCTACTATTATTCTGTTACTGACGATTTCCCCTTTTATGGCTGTTAGCATTTGCTTTATGTATTGGGGTGTACCTATGTTGGGTGCATAAATATTTACAATTTTTATACCTTCTTCTTGGATTGATCCCTTGATCATTATGTAGTGTCCGTCTTTGTCTCTTGTAATACTCTTTATTTTAAAGTCTATTTTGTCTGACATGAGAATTGCTACTCCAGTTTGCTTTTGATTTCCATTTGCATGGAATATCTTTTTCCATCCCCTCACTTTCAGTCTTTACATGTCCCTAGGTCTGAAGTGGGTCTCTTGTAGGCAGCATATATATGGGTCTTGTTTTTGTATCCATTCAGCCAGTGTACGTCTTTTGGTTGGAGCATTTAATCCATTTACATTTAAGGCAGTTATCGATATGTATGTTCGATACATATGTTTGGCATTGTAGGTCTTTTCCTTCTCTTGTGTTTCTTTTAGCATTTGTTGTAGAGCTTGTTTGGTGGTGCCGAATTCTCTTAGCTTTTGCTTATCTGTAAACGTTCTAATTTCTCCATCGCATCTGAATGAGATCTTTGCTGGATAGAGTAATCTTTGTTGTAGGTTTTTCCCTTTCATCACTTTAAATATGTCCTGCCACTCCCTTCTGGCTTGCAGAGTTTCTGCTGAAAGATCAGCTGTTAACCTTATGGGGTTCCCTTGTATGTTATTTTTTGCTTTTCCCTTGCTGCTTTTAATATTTTTTCTTTGTATTTAATTTTTGATAGTTTGATTAATATGTGTCTTGGCGTTTCTCCTTGGATTTATCCTGTATGGGACTCTGCTCTTCCTGGAGTTGACTGACTATTTCCTTTCCCATATTAGAGAAGTTTTCAACTATAATCTCTTCAAATATCTTCTCAGTCCCTTTCTTTTTCTCTTCTTCTTCTGGGACCCCTATAATTCGAATGTTGTTGCATTTAATGTTGTCCCAGAGGTCTCTGAGACTGTCCTCAATTCTTCTCATTCATTTTTCTTTAGTCTGCTCTGCGGTAACTATTTCCACCATTTTATCTTCCAGGTCTCTTATCCGTTCTTGCCTCAGTTATTCTGCTATTGATTCCTCCTAGAGAATTTTTAATTTCATTTATTGTGTTCATCATTGTTTGCTCTTTAGTTCTTCTAGGTTCTTGTTAAACGTTTCTTGTATTTTCTCCATTCTAGTTCCAGGATTTTGGATCATCTTTACTATCATTACCCTGAATCTTTTTCAGGTAGACTGCCTGTTTCCTCCTCATTTGTTTGGTCTGGTGGGTTTTTACCTTGCTCCTTCAACTGCTGCGTATTTTTCTGTCTTCTCATTTTGCTTAACTTACTGTGTTTGGGGTCTCCTTTTCGCAGGCTGCAGGTTCATAGTTTGGTTGTTTTTGGTGTCTGCCCCCAGTGGGTAAGGTTGCTTCAGTGGGTTGTGTAGGCTTCCTGGTGGAGGGGACTGGTGCCTGTGTTCTGGTGGAGGAGGCTGGATCTTCTCTTTCTGGTGGGCAGGACCACATCTGGTGGTGTGTTTTGGGGTGTCTGTGAACTTATTATGATTTTAGGTAGCCTCTTTGCTAATGGGTGGGGTTGTGCTCCTGTCTTGCTAGCTGTTTGGTATGGGGTGTCCGGCACTGTAGCTTGCTCGTCTTTGAGTGGATCTGGGTCTTAGCATTGAGACGGAGACCTCTGTCTCAATGGGAGAGCTCTCGCCAATTGATATTACGTGGGGCTTGGCAGTCTCTCATGATCCAATGTCCTGAACTCGGCTCTCCCACCTCAGAGGCTCAGGCCTGATACCCGGCCAGAGTACCAAGACCCTGTCCAAACGGCCAAACGGCTTTGGAGACTGGTATCATGAACACTTACTGCTTCATCCTTGTGTTCAATAGTCAAACAAGAGGTGACTTGACTTAGCAAATGTCTTCTCAACTTCATGTTTTCAGTGTTGCTTGAGACATGACATTCATAATTATCTATCTCCCAAGCCTCCAGTAAAGAGTCATAAGATGTATGGTAAATCCTTTTAATTAGTCAGTTTTCCTACCACATGCATGTCACGGCGAGGTGACTGAGATTTCAGTATTATTCAAAGAGAGTGTGTAAGCCGGAAATTCAGCCCCCAAATACTGTGGTTCCTCCCTGTTGCATGGGGTGCTGTGAAAATCCCCATGTTATCTTGGCTGATAAGCTCGCAATACAAGAACCTGTCCAATCCCTTAAAAGATTACATTTATCTCAAAGAAACGTGAGAGGCTGTTGTGAGTGTGCACGCGTGTGTGTAACCACACTCGTGGGGAAGCATTAACTCCGACACTCTTCCTCAGACTTAATCAGCTCTGATAAGAAGTGATTTGTCAAAATGAAATGTCATTTCTGACAATACAATTTTACATGCACCAATGGCCTGCCACAAAAATGTATTTATAAAAAAACGGAATAACCCAGTTTTACTTAATGAGTAAATGCTCATTCAAACATGAGGCCACCTCTGTGGCAAGTCACAGCAGACACTTCTGACACAGGTTAATTTACGGGAGTGAGAAAGATAAAAGAGCATTTGTGGAGGTACAGCTAACCCTCATTGGTAAGTTAGAGCAATTTTAGATCCCTGTTCTAGACTCCATGTTGATTTTTTAAAAATAGCTAGGATTGATCCTGACTTAGAAAATAACATAATAGATGTGCTAGAAGGAATGAAGGAAATGGATTAGAGTAATTGTTAAAAAAAAAAATGGACTGAACAATTCTATAAGGTGCATGATCTAACTCACTGTGTCCAGCAGGAGGGACATGGTGGTTCTGGGAAATCTGAAAGGAACAGGGAAGAGAGAATGGGAAAATTCTTCTGGGAGAGTGAAACTGCATGAAATCTCCACATTACTAGCGCTGCCCTCATGTCTCTCGCCGGGGCAGTGATGTCTCAGCATCAGTGTAGCTCCATCCATTAATCGTAATACTGAGGAAGGAGCAGAAGCGTCCACACAGGCTGGGGCCTCACTACTGGGTTGAGCTCCATGCTGGCCGCAGTGGACAGAAAGCATGCAAGGAGGGCTATTCCCTCGACTTGATAATTCACTCTATGACTCCAGAGAAAACATCATGAAGATTTTGAGGGCCTGGCAACTCCACAACGAATGTTTCTGCAGATCCCTGTGTGATTATCATGGAACTGCAGGTTACCAGTAGGCTGGACCACAAAGCCTTTAGGTTTGTGCTTGTTCTTCTGCTCATTTGAGAGACCCACAAATTCCTGTTTTCTTATGACTCTAGACCTGAATCTTAGAGCAAACTAAGAAGCAAACATTTCTTTTCTGGGAGGCAAAGAGCTAACTGCAGTAGAAATCTTCAGTTTCTGCAAGTGTAGTAACTAGGGTATTTTATTCACCTCACACAATGCAACAGTTTTCTGTATTAGTAGTAATGGCTAAAAACAAATGTTCTGAGATTACCTAAGAGTTTAGCAATAAGCACAAGCCAGTTTTATACATTAGTGGGATCTAGCTTTAAAACTGTTGGATTAGGGAATGTGAGATAGTGACTGATTAATCTCCAAATCTGAATTTTAAATTTGTTGGTGCTGTGAGCAGAACCGGTGCCTTGCTTGTGATCAACGGACTATGGCAAAGGTAATGGGAAGCCCCTCCCTTGATTACGTTATGTTGTATAATACTCTGTGTTTTGCTAGCAGACTCACTCTAGGGTGTCCTCCTCCATTTCTGGCTTCAAAGAAGCAAGTGTCCAAGGGTCCTACACAACCACAAGAAGATGAATTCTGCAAACAACCAAAGAGAACTTAGAAGTGGATTCTCTGGGGCTTCCCTGGTGGCACAGTGGTTGGGAGTCCGCCTGCCGATGCAGGGGACGCGGGTTCATGCCCCAGTCCGGGAGGATCCCACATGCCACGGAGCGGCTGGGCCGGTGGGCCGTGGCCGCTGGGCCTGCGCGTCCGGGGCCTGTGCTCTGCAGCGGGAGAGGCCACAACAGTGAGAGGCCCACATACTGCAAAAAAAAAAAAAAAAAAAAAAGAAGTGGATTCTTGGGACTTCCCTGGTGGTGTGGTGGTTAAGAATCTGCCTGCCAATGCAGAGGACATGGGTTTGATCCCTGGTCCGGAAAGATCCCACATGCCGCAGAGCAACTAAGCCTGTGTGCCACGACTACTGAGCCTGCACTCTAGAGCCCGTGAGCCACAACTACTGAAGCCTGTGCGCCTAGAGCCTGTGCTCTGCAACAAGAGAACCCACCACAATGAGAAGCCTGTGCATCGCAATGAAGAGTAGCCCCCGTTCTCTGCAACTAAAGCCCACGCACAGCAACGAACACCCAACGCAGCCAAAATTAAATTAAAAAAAAAAAAAAAAAGAAGAAGTGGATTCTTCCCCAGTCAAGCCTCCAGATGATACCCCAGGCCCAGCTGACACCTTGAATGGTAGCCTTACAGTGAGGACCCAGTACAACCATGCCTGGACTCCTGACCCACAGAAACTGTGAGATAATATATGCATGCTGTTTTGTGCTGTTAATTTGTTACTAAAGCAGTGAAAAGAAGATACAGATTTTGGTTCTAGAAATAGGGCACTGCTGTCACAAACACCCGAGTATGTGGGAGTGGTTTGGAAAAATTCTGAGGAGCATAATAGAAGGAAAAGAAAGCTGAAAATGTGTAACTCCCTTGATAATGTAGAATTTTATAAAAATGAATGGGACTTCCCTGGTGGCACAGTGGTTAAGAATCCACCTGCCAATGCAAGGGACACGGGTTTCAGCCCTGGTCCAGGAAGATCTCACATGCCACGGAGCAACTAAGCCCGTGCGCCACAACTACTGAGTCTGCGCTCTAGAGCCTGTGAGCCACAAATACTGAGCCCACATGCCACAACTACTGAAGCTCACATGCCTAGAGCCCATGCTCTGCAACAAGAGAAGCCACCCCAATGAGAAGCCTGCGCACCACAACGAAGAGTAGCCCCTGCTCGCCACAACTAGAGAAAGCCCACGCGTGGCAACGAAGAGCCAATGCAGCCAAAAATAAATAAATTTTTAAAAAAATTGTAAAAAAAAAAAAAAAAAACCCAAGGAAGAATGAGCCCTCACTGCTGAGGACAGAGAAACCTGAAAACACTAGGTTTGGTAAACACGGCAAACATGGACAGCATGGTGACTATAATTAATAATAGAAATAAATATATAGTATTATATATTTAAAACTTGCTGAGAGTAAACCTTAGAAGTTCTCATCACAAGAAAAAAAACTGTGACTATGTATGGTGACCGTGGTACCCAGCTTTATTGTGGTGATCATTTCAGAATATATACACAATAGCAAATCATTATGTTGTACCGAGAAAATAATATATGTCAATTATACCTCAATAAAAATTTTAGAAAAATAAAACAGTGAACTCTTTGGACACAAAGTAAGCATATCAGATGCAGGCATATCAATAAAGGGTTAATTTTCATATCAAAAAAGTGTTAATTTTTCTCAACACGTTTCTTTGGATTGGCTTTAGACACAATGAAAATGATGCTTCAGTTCCTAAAATGAATGCTTAGTACTGACAGCAAGTACGAACTGAGAACTCCTTCAGAGATAAATGATAAGACTGACTCCCCTCAGTAAAACTAAGCTCTGTGGTCAAATCTAGTAATTTTCTGAGGAAGAATAAAACATTTTTTTTAGAGATTTTGAGAAGTCCAGAAGTGAGGTAAGAAATGCCAGCGACTGCATTTAGGCGTTAGGTGGGCGGTTGGTAACAGAAAGGCTGATTCTCAGTCCCAGGCATGCGAGCAGCTGGATGTCAATGAGCTGCAGGAACACTCACCGCCCTGCAGACCCAGCTGCTAACCTGCTCGTCTCTGGAGAGGATGTGAGGCAGAGGTGTCTCTCTGGTAATTAAAACCCCCCAGAAACACTGGGATTAGAGCACAGCCTCTCTTCTAACAGAAAAACGAAAACTTTGAAAATGAGATTCTGTGATACTAGTTGTACTTTTCAAGGCCTGCACAGGCAACCAACCATTTATCTACACGTATTTTGTTCCCCATCTGTCTACACTTTTTATCCTAGAAAAAGACAGGCTTTCTCTACCCTGAAGATGAATGAGGCCTTTGATGTCATGCAAATGTTAGCTCTGGGCCAGACACGTACAATCCTGAAAGTAGTACACTTAGAGAATAAGAGGTTTAAATGCATTTACCATTTTTATTTTGCTATGCGGAAACATACATTCACCATGGCTGTGCGATGCGGTTGACAGTGAAATGGAGAGTATAACTTTTTGAAGGCTATTTATAACTAAACACTAAATAGTTTTATTACAGTGGAAATTCTGTACAGTTTAAGGCTTGGCTCTGAACTAGACTGCAAATATGGACCAGATTTGGAAATAAAACACTTTTTTTCAAGTAAAAGAAGAAAAATCCATTAAAAAAAAGATAAAAGGACGAAGAAATGAAGAAAGAAAACAAAGCAACAGGAGCCCAACGGGTTTTCCCGGAGTGAAATTTCATCATACGGTGAACTAACAAAAATACAGGTCTTCTTTCCAAAATAATGACAATTTACATATTTAGGACTTGTTAGGGAACTCTGGGAGGCTTTCCAGACTGAACGCAGACCAAAGCGGACGACGGGGAAGAGATCACACTGATACGCTAAAGTCAGTACTACTTTCTAACGGTTAAATCAGATGACACAAAGCAGGATTGTGAGCGCTAAATATTTCCAGAGGATCGGAGAGTCGTTACTGCTGACAGGTGAGAGTAATAAACCAGAGGAAACAAGTACAAGATTCAAGTTATTTAATGAATAAACTCGGTTATTGGCACATCTAATCTGGGAAAAACCTGACACACGGGACTAGACAGCTTCTAGCAGTTTAGGGTAATCTTTGTTGATCTGTAAACAAAAGATCTGTCACCTAAGAAACTGCAATTTTGTTTAGACTTTAATAATAATCAGCTATGAAAGGCATGGATTGCTCTATGTGTTACATGAGATCACGGTTTCTATTGTTGGTTATGAACGTGCAGGTGTAGCTGAGAACTCAGACACTGTGTGAAACGTAAAAATGCTGCTTGTTTTGTAATTGTATCGTTGCTTCATGCAATGTCAGTTTAGTGAGCCTGACTCAGATTGCTTTATTATGGGAAGGTCTCTGCCAGCGTCTTTATTAAATGGTCAAGGTCAGTTCTTCTGGATTGAAATTGTCCATGGGCAGATGCAAATCAGTGGGTTAGAAGAGGAAACTCCACATAGACTCTGGGTTTTCTAATGGTTTGCGTGACTGGCTTCAGGTGCAGCCTAGGTTATTCCTGCAGAAGAGAGATTTGATCAGTTACTCGTCTGAAAACACCTGAGAGTTTCCCTCAGATCGAGGTCATGGGAGAAGTATCTTGTACGGTTATGAAATGCTCTTTTTGACAAGATACTGTAAAATACCAGTGTACGCCACTGACAGGCTTTCTCTGAAATAACCACATCGTCACCCAAGTGGCTCAACTCGCTGAAGAGAACCTTCTTTTGGTTTTTTTTTTTTTGCTATCTTCCAAATTACCTTCTTAATTTGAATATAATGAGTGATGTTTCTATTTTTTCCCCTTGAGAGAAGCCACTCATCAGTCAACATTAACCAACGTTAGAGAACGTACTTATTTCATTTATACATGTAAAGCATTTAAGAGACTTTTATCACATAACCAAGTGTGCAAGGAGCTGCATTCAGCATTCAAAGCCTTCCAGGGATGCTCAGGGCCCCTCGAGTTCTCGAGGGGCGGGTTAGTATGCATGACAAGTCTGTGCACACACAGAAGATGCTGTCTGCTCATGATGTCGGCCAAACAGTGGCTGGAAAGGCACGCGCTTTCTGGAGGAAAGCAGGACCACAAGACTGCATTTTTGCTTCCTCCTGAGACACGGTACTACACTCGGGAAAAAAATCATCCCAAAGAATACAGGAAATAGATGACATCCACAATGAGAGTGAGTGCTCTGGTCTCAAATTGTAAAACAAAGCAAAAACAAAAACATAAACAGGCTAGCACCAAACACGGTGGAAGAGAAAGCTTACAACGGGATAACGCAGCCAACGGAAGGAGAACAGGCTATATTTTACCTCCCTAGTATTTGGAACACGCGAATTGCACCTCTCAGAACAAAACCATCTTAGCTCTGATTAGGCTACATGGCAAGTGAAACCAGATCCGACCTTTCAAATGTGGATAATGGGGGGAGCACAGAGCATGCATTAAGAGGGAACATGCGCAGGACCAGGCAAGCGGACTCTGCTTCCTCCTTATCCTCTAACTGGCAGGGGAGGTAAAAAGTCCACAGTATGGAGCCTCCAAATATGAAAGAAAGCAGCAGCCGCAAACCAATTTTCCATCCTCTTGATACCCAGAGCCCTGCAAATGCCAGTGAGAGAAAAAGGAGAGGGAAGAGGCAGGGGGAGGGAGAGAGGGAAGCCCTGGGCCACATGCCAGCCGAGGCCAAGCCTAGAGAACCAGCGCCACCTCTTACCTGGGCTCAATCCTCTCCATCTTCAGGGGTGATCTCTGTCTCTTTATGGACCACTACTTTGGTCACTGACATGTCAGGGTGCTGCTCTTTGGCCTCTTTAATTGCCTGAGCCAGTGCCTATCCCCAGGAAATCACAGAAGGGCAAAGACAAAAAGGAGGCGGGACGTGCAAGATCAGAGCCGGGTGGAGACTCGTGAGCAAGACCTATATACACAAGTTACAAATGGGATACAATGACTGCAAAGGGGGTCATACGCTGCATACTGCAAAGTTAATTCAGAAAACTGTTTAGACTACAGGCTGGACTAGAAGGACAGCTCTGGGAAGAGTACGACCAGCTAGTGTTTCTCTGTCTCCCTGCCGGGGTATCTACCCTCTCTCACACGCTACCTGGTCATGGTCAATGTCCGCGTCTCCCGTGATGACGATTCGCTTCTCGATTCTCGTCTCTGAAATGCCTCCTTTCACAGTCTGAAAGCAACACATAAGCATTATGAATTTACCGTCACTGTTGACCGGGGGCAACGGCGGAAAATGCCGACACAGCTTTAAGCTGCATCATTCATTCTTTAAGAACTGAAACAGAATCCTATGGCAGTTATTCACAATGGTTCACTTCAGAAGTGAAGCCAGAATAGAGTCCTTCGGGTTTTGGCTGGCTGGTGTTTCCGGAACATCTACCATATGCTATGCACTGGAGTTAAGGGTTATGCAAAGGGCATCAGAATGCATATTCTTAAACGGAACCTGGCATGTGAGGACAGAGGCACCACAAATACAGCAGCCGTGAGAGCTCCAGTGCAGCTGCCCGGCATCCTGGTATTCACCTATCCGCTGGTGCGGCCCAACCCAGAAGCTCTGAACGGATACCTTCTTGTATCCGTTCCCACTCCACTTACTTTGGTGATGTGGGTGGTGGTCGTGGTGCCAGTGGTTTCAGATGTGATCGTCTGTGCGCTCATGAGCACACCTGGCTCCAAATCGGCACCAAGATCAACCTAAGCAAGCAAAGGGGAGACGCCACTTGAATATCGATGTCACCTCTCCAGACGTCTGCTGTCTTGGGTTAGGGCACGGCGATGAGTTAATTATCTGCACAATCACTGTGCTGCTCCATCAGCATCTGGGAGCTGCCACAGACTACGGACCGAATCAAACTTGGCCACTGTTAACCCTCATTAAAAAGCTGGGACTTCAGAAATGTGAGCAGGGGCTGGTTGGCTAGTGCTCTTCCTTATCTATGGCAGGGAGATAAGATTTCTGAGCCCCTTTCTACATGTCAAGTTATGTGAAGACCTGCTTAAGTCACCTGCTCTTCCTTGATCGGTAATAAAATTACAATTACTGCACCGTTCTTGACAGAGACAGTTGGGTCCTCTGAGTCTCACAAATTAAATATCATGTAGTGACACTTAAATGCATGAAGCCATTCAAGGGGTAAAACAGGTGCCAGGGCTCTGGCCTTCATAGACTGTCTTACCTGTGATGATTCATATGTTATGGTTTTTGTTTCTGTGTGAACTACAGGCACTTCCTTGGTGGAAATTTCTAGCTTTACTCCTCCTGGTGAAACACTGCCAAAGCTGACGGTTTCTGTCTTCACAGTAGATGACTGTACCAATGGGAAGCAGGCAGAGTGGCTATTAAATTTTGCAAACACATACCTTTGTTTTTTTCCCTCCCCTCTTGGTGGATATATATAAGCACAGGTTGGTATGAAATAAATGTTTACATTTTACGTGGGGGGCAGTTGGGGAATGAGGCACACAACAGATACATGTCAGTCTCCCAGAATTCATATGGAATGTTTCAGGTACAAGAACATATTTCGAAGGAAATGGAAAAAACCCACTTTTTTACATTCCCTCTCCTCTATCTCATAAACTAATTTTAATAGATTAAAAAATCATAAATTAGCCTTTTATTGAAAAACTTCTTAGACAGAAGGAACAAGTAATAAGACACTGAACCACCACCCCTCACCCCGCCCCCACGTACTTCAGGAATTTCAATAAAAGAGAATAAAGAATAAATTCCAGCACTTGGTGCCTGGGCAAGCCTGGTTTTGGTCCTCCTGGATAAGTACACTGATCAGAAATAAATGTATCAAGGTTTCTAATATCTTGGCAGGCTATGCATCTCCCAGATTTATTGCCAGTTACGGTAATTGCAAAGAGAGTGGAAACCATTTCCTGGAACTTTAGATTGTGAATAATCATTATATATGTTTGCATGGGACCCCAGACCAGCATGGAGACCCCATAATTGCCATGCAAGAAGGCAACAAGAGGAGAAACAAACTGCTCTTGGAAAAGGAAGAAAATTAAACCTAGCCCTGCCTTTATGCTTAACTAAATTTCAGGGGCTTACTTCAGCACTAAAAGTAACATTAACCGCTAGTTACCTCAAAATGAGGTTTTTCTTCCGAAGCTTCAGCAACGTGGATGGCTGCACTCTGCTCCTCCTCTGGCTCTTGGGAAGCAGCTGCCACCTCTCCCTGCTCGAGGACAGCTTTGTCGGCCACCTCCCCTTTTTCCTCCTTCGCTCCCTCAGTCAGAGCAGAGACCTCCTTCCCTTTCACATCAGATATATCAGCAGATGCTGCCTGGGTCACAGCATCCATGTCATCTCCAGCTGCGTAAGAAGCATCCCCACTTGCATGCGCATTCATCACCTGTCTTTCCTCCACCAATGCCGTTTCCTGCACAACCCTCTGGGTGCTAAGTGGCTGGGGGTGCTGGGTTGTTTCCGTCTCTATTTTGCCAGACTCCATCTTGGTTTCCATTTTCTGCATGGAAAAAAAGTTGTGGTGTCAGTGTGACTTTCCACAAAGCAAAGGTCAGAAAGCAAAAGCAAAAAAAAAACAACAAAAGCAGCCACTCACCAGGGTACCTAAAGCCAGTACCAGTGCTTATAACCAGCAACGCTTAGAGAAAACATAAATTAGCTTTCATTCCCCCCACCAGAGTCTTTGATGCCTGCCCTCTGCCTGACACATAGCCTCGAACCTGTGCTGCTCCTTCGGATGTTGCAAAAGAAACGAAACGAGGGTGCAGTATAAAACGCAATTAAAAAACCAAAACAAAATGAAAGCACTGGAGCACATGCATATTGGTTTTGGCTGCTTCCTTAGACCTAACAGGTGACATAAAATGCTTTAAGAAATTAAATGCTGTTAAAACGTCTCAGCACGATTGCTTTCTGAACATCTGAAGTATGTTCTTGTAATGGAACTAAAGACATGTGATGCAAACGTGGGACAGGCACAGAGGGGTGTAAGTGGAGACCCCTCTCAGGTGTTTAAAGCAAAGCCACTTGGATGCAACACACACACCCCAAAAAGGCACAAAGAAAAGGCAAAGAAGCAGAGACAGAGACACCGAGGATGGAAACAGATGGCCACCTGCACCCAGCTTTGAGAAGTGGAAGTAACCCCTCCTATGAATTCTGTCGGTTTTCTCGCAGACTCTAATAAGCTGAAGATTTCAGAGCCATCCATGAGCTTTTCTCCAGAAGACTGTTTAGTCTGAGTGAACAGAGAAATGGAGAGTCAAGCACAGAGGTCGGGACACAGGAGGGCATGTACTCATTCACAGCTGGTTAGACAGAACTGTAGGCGCGGGACCCAGGGCGAGGGATGGAGGGATCTACAGACAGATTTGGAAACACATAGGGATGGGAAATCAACAGCAAATCGGGGTGAGCAGGGGCTCTGGTTTGGTAAAGCGGAGAGAGTTCCTGGGGTTAGGGCGGTGCTGGGTGAAGCGGATCCTTTCACCCGGCACCGGCACCTCAAGCCCCGGCAGCACCACCCCACCTCGGGGACAAGAGCTGGAAATAAAACGGCAGGTATCTCAATGCTCATGTCAGACCGCGGTAGTGACTTAACCATGAAAACAACAAAAAAGCTTGGGTTGGCGGCTCTCAACATAAGCCAAACAGCAAGAGAAATGGAAAGGCTCAGGGTGGAAGGGCTGCCTTGGCAAACGTCATGCTGGAATCGGAAACGGCGGCCCAAAGGCAGCACCGGTTACCACGACTTGGGACGTGGCCGACTCTGTGACAACGTATTGGGTGGTGGCGACGGTGATGGCCGGTTCCTGGGAGTATCTCCACTGGGACAGGCTCTTCCTGCGGGGACTGAAGGGCCCCACCTTCCAGGTCTCGGCCTCGGCCTCGGCCTCGGGCTCCGCTCTGCCCAGCCGCTCGCCCTCCAGACTGGCATCCCTCCCGGGCACGTGGCTTTTCTCAAGAGCATCATCCTCGGGGCTCTGCAGCCGGGACTCGGCTTCCCTGATGGGGGCCAGCGACTCCGACAGCCTCCGCTTTGGAGTGTGGACCTCAGGCCCCCTCCTGGTCCTGTCCTCGGTGAGGACTCCCAGGACCTCGAACTCTGCCAGGACACGGGGGGTCTTTGTGAGCTCGGCTAGCCCTGGCTCAAGAGGGGAGGGGGACACCACCTTCTCCCCTTCTTTGACTTTTCCTGTCATAGTGACAATTTTTCCAGACACGGTATCGTAGGACTTTCCGAGTGTGTATATTTTCTGTTTGTTCTCTTCCTTCAAGTGCATTTCTCGGGCCAAGTCTTCAAAGCTCTGCACTTCAGTGGCGCTAGATCCTGACGAGTCGGCGGGGATGTCATCGGTTCTAGCGCTCACGGTCACCACCTTGTACGTCACAATCTTTTTCGAATCACCATCAACTACCTCAGTGGGTATTCTGTCTACAATAACCCAGTCCTCTGTGCCCTATATTTGGAATATAAAAGCTAAATTAGAAGTTCTGATGGTATCTCATTTCTAAAATAAGAATCCTTTAAGGCAATCAGGGTGAGAGCTACACTCAGGCCTGGGAGGTGACTGCACAGGGCTGGGGTTATTTTTATTAATTATGGCTACAATCTCTTCCCATCTGAAATTTATTAACTCTAACCTGCAACTTGGAATACGGTCTGCGTGTACACTCGCAATTTCAGATTTCTTGAACTACTTTGGTGGTAAATTTTGCAAAGACTATATCTGATCTTATGCTAAATGTCTGATCATTTTGTATGTCAAGATTAAACAACATTTTTGAAGCTGTTGTACAAGTTATTTAGCTTTACTTGTGTGGACACAGAAAAGACAGTTTTCCACGTGAAATAGAACACTGTGCTTCACATCTGTTGTTCTCACAAAGAACGTGCCAGCATTTCCACAAATTTCTGTGAAAACCATCTTCCATGGTTGTGAATTATGCTTCCTTATATGGGAGACGGAATCCACTCTAGCACTTATTATCCAATAAGTATTCCGTGCACCTGTGTTCCAGGCATTGTAATGAACTATTTCCCACTGTTAGGACACTGTCGGAGCCTCTTAGAAACAGGTCACAGTGGTCTGTACATTGTTCCCATTTTATTTACAACCGAAGTTCATCGTCTCAGGAGTTTCTTTGCCAGTTTCCTTAGTGTTAGTTCCAATAAGGCAGAAGAAATGCAAGTTATGAAACTTCTGTATTTGGGGAGCCTACCAGGACGTTAGGAGGTAACTAGTCTAACAGGTTACAGAGGGAAGAGAAACCAAGCCAGGAGCAAGGGAGCACCTTGGTTTACATTTTAAACTTGGACGTTTGCTACTTTCGTATTTATCCTAGCCTGAATCTAGAAACAGGTGGGCCTTAAGAAAAAGGATTACAGATCCATCTATAGGCTGGTGCCGGATTAAACAAAATGAAGTGAAAAATAACCTCTAGGGTGGATGGGACAGTTTTCTGGAAAAGGATTTGACGAGAGGTAACCACAGAGCCTCCTTCCTGAATTCTCTTTATCACACTCGGCTAGTGGGAAAACCAATAAAAGTTCAGAACTTTCAAAATCAGTCAAGGTCATCTAAATTAGCATCACTCTATGGGTGAAAGAGGTACTAAAAGGTCCAGTAATATCATTACAAAGTATAATCATAATGCTTCAATGACCACACACAGATATAATCACCTAGGAGCAAAAGCCACAAAGAAATGATAGCTAACGGATAACTAAATTAGTAACAAAATTCCCTACTTCCCTCCCCAGAATCTAAGCAAAAATGATATACCTACCTTAGTGGCAAACAAGGTAAATTTTAAAAAGAAAGGAAAAACTACAGACATTTTAATGACACTGAAATCTGAAGAGCAATTTCCTTCTGGAAAATTCCTTAATGTTTGTTTTTTACCTGAGACTCAAAGAATGGAGAGCTTCCTTGCTGCAAAAATAGAACCTTTTCAGAAATCTCTCTTTCTTCTTTGGTCTGTTTGAATAAAGGGGGTTGGGTTGGAGAAGAGGAAGCAGACAGTTTCCAAAAAGGCAAGTTAGGAAGAGAGTTCTTTTCTTGTCCTACACATATAATACTCATTCATTTTTTTTTTCTGAAGAAGTAAATTAGTGCCTATTAATTTGGAAAATGGTCGGAAGCCATCTCAACATTTAACAATTATTTCCAAAGAGTAACAGATTATGTTTTGAATCTCCGGTGTTTTTAGGATTCAAACATTTCTCATTTCTACAAACACAGAATATGCAAGAGTGGCATAAAGAGCTTTCTGGCATTTCAGTAGTGTTCATATGTCAGTGATCTGCAATACTGTAAAAGTGAGTATTAAAATGAAAATGTTAAGATTTAAAAAAAATTAAGTGAGGAATAAATTCTCACTTCCATGTCTGACAAATTCTTGATCATATTCCCTACTGAAGTGCCGCCTGATACAGAGAAAGGAAACACACGTGGGTCACTGCATTAGCTACCAATCTCAACAACCCAGTTATGCCCAGATTGATGTCTTTATTCCACAAATAAGCATAAGGTTATAGCTTTATTTGAACTTTTATAACATGGCAAATAATCCTGAAAAGTCAACTTCAGAATATCTTGGTGAAGAATTAAGTATTTGAAGTCATGCTTGTCTTTAACATATAAAATTTAAAAGGACATTACGTATGTTATGTTAGAACAGTTTTTTTCCTTTCATCTTTTTATTGCTTCCTTTAGTATTAAACAGGCATAATTCAAGGGGCAATACGTTAGCTACCGAGCCTGTCTCTGTGTACAGCACACGACTGCATAGAATAGTGAACAAAAGGATATTTTGGTAAAGTCATCTAAAAATAATAATAGAAAAGTTCAAAGTTTCTAGACGAATGGAACTTTGAAAATAAACCCTCTTGTTGATGATAAGCAATATAATTTTATGAGAGGTATTTAAAATTCCTAGGTATGTATCTACAAAGCTATCAGTACTATATTTAATCGTTTGCCTGCAAGAGGTTATAGAGGAGCATCTGGAATGTTATCTGGAATGACCTGCTGACAGATTTTGATAGCATCGTCCTCATATGCTCCTTTTAAATGAGCAACAAATAAGACATTTCAAAGGGGGAAAAAAAATCCCTGTCCTGTCCCATTTTGGAGAAAGATATTGCAAGAGACAAAATGTACCATGTGGAATCATTCAATGTGGATTTATTTTTTAAACTTTCAATCATAGCCTCTTTTATAAACAGAAATAAGAAACAGGAAGTCAAAATTATAGACACTTTTCAGAATACCACGGCTAGGCCTCTAATTATAATCACTGAACTAAATATTTTCCTACAATGAGAGCTTAAAAAAACAACAGCAGTAGTTTTCAGCATATCCTGTTATCTGACATCAACTAATTTTAAAAACGTCTGTGTCTGTAAGTAAAAATGTCCACACTGTCTGCATCCAGAACTGTGCATGTCCCATAATAACGGAAAAGGGTAACATAAGGGGATAGATGTTATCATTAAATCCTGTATACTGTCAACCCCAATCCAGTGAGTTCTGCTAAAGTTAAGAGGTACTGATAAAGAAAAGCTGATAATCGAAACATTTACTAGGGGTTAAGACAGAGTCAGATGCACACCCTGACTATTTCATTTAGTTCCTTAAACGTTCATGCCTGTGTCATAATTGGGACACAAGGCCCTACAGTGGCATGCAAAATTCACAGAGGTGTTACTTGCTCAGATGATTAAGGGTCTCTATGGAGCTGGGACTTTCATTTCTGCTCGGGCCAGGGGTTCTCAAATTGGGCTGTGAATTAGAATTATGTGGAGAGCTTTTAAAAAGAGTAATGTGTGGGGTGCACCTCTGACTAATTAAATCAGATTCTGATGTAGAACCCAGGCATCGGTATTTTAAAAATCTTGTAGGTGACTGTAATACGCGTCTAGAGTCGCACCCCAGGGTCTGAATGGAAAGTCACAGAAGTCAGATTCACAGAATGGAGATAATTCTCTCTATCCATGAATAGATGATCCACAGTGAATGTGTATTTTGCCCAATTTAAGGCCCATCCAAGACCTGAATAGCAAAAGTAAAGCTGGACAAGAAAGCAGAAAAATGCATAAAGAGAGTGGATTCTAGTTACTTATGGCAGTTGTGTTCTATAAAGTTGCTGTGAACACTGAATTACTGGGTACTGAACCACAGCTCCTAGGGGAAAGACAGGGTCAGGTTCCTGGGAGCTTCTGGTCATGAAATTTTTGTCAACTGATCAATGCATAACCTTGTTTTATGTGTGTTTCTGTTTAAAGACCCCTTATTTAATATCTATTATTGACCCATTAACATCAAACTCACAGCCAGCAGCACTATAACTTATCCTGAACAAAGCGTATCTGACACACATATTTTTCTATAAGGCACATCTCAGCCTTCTTGTACTTGGGAACACTAGACAGCACTTCAGCACTATGCCTGGAGATAGTTTTAAATAGCAAAATCACCAACAAAAAACACAAAAAAGCAAAAATGTGGCAATAAACAGGCTGTTGCCTGTTCACCTTACCTGGGAAGGTGTGCCTTGAGCAATTTTTTTTTTTTAGGCCGTGACAGTGAGAGTCCCGCGCACCACGATTTAGAGTGGCCCCCGCTTGCCACAATTAGAGAAAGCCCTCGCACAGAAATGAAGACGCAACACAGCAAAAATAAATAAATTAATTAATAAACTCCTACCCCCAACATCTTCTTTAAAAAAAAAAAAAATCAGGAGTCATCACATTTTTTTCAAAACAACATTGTATCACTGAGATTCCCCAAAAAATCCAACTAAGTGTGGCGTCACTGAATCAGTTTCTTTACCCTTCTGACACAAGCAATATTACTTTGAGAAGTCACTTTAAAAAATTAAATTACATATTTTCTTTTAGAAATAATTGGACCTCTTTCTAAACTGGCCAATTATTGTTTAATTAATTTAAAGTGGGTCATATTAAATAAAAGGATAACATCAAATGAGTAATTTACTTAGAAAAACACCTCCCCTCTAAAATGAAAATCTTTTGTTTAGGTGTTTTTAAACAAATATGCTTTGTGTATGCCTAGCTGGCTGGGAGGATAAAATTATCTTTTGTGCTTTTCACAAAACCAATAACAAAAGCCAATATTAAGTTTTAATATAGAAATGAACAAGAATTTGGAGCATAAGAACTTGCCGGGCCTTGTCTCCAGGGCCCTCAAATGGAGGATAAACTGGGTGTCACCAAGGGCTCCGGGAGAAGGGTCAGATGGGAGCCCCAAGGCGAGGGAAGCGCGCATAGCCCTGACCTCCCAGAAGGGACCTCTCTTCCTCTGGGACCTGAAGCTCCTTGGAGCTGCTTTTTCAGAGCCCCTCTGATAACCAGGGTTATTAGCCAGCCTTGTTTTTAGGAAGCTCTTCTTTACATCTAGCAAGTCTCCCAACAATTTCCTCCCTTGCCGGTGGCAGTGGAGTCCTAAGGTACAGCTTCTGCTCACCACTCAGCAGACACTTGAAAGCAGTTACTAAGCCAGCTGCTGGTCTCCAGTCTACGTAACCAAACCACTTTGTGCTTCTGCAGAGGACATCTTTCCTCCATCCTTTAATCCTTTTAAAACAATCCTTTCTTAGGTCTACTGCAGTCTCTCTGCACCAACAGGGATAAGGCATCCACATCGAGGGTAAGTTCAGCGTATTCAAAGCATCACCTCTTAAGTTATTAACATTCTTTGGGGTCATCACCGTTATTCTCTAAGGATCAGAGGATTTAATAAGTGAAAACAATTTCTTTTACTAGTCTAATGACCTAGACTTCGACAGTCCCTTGTTTATTATCACCACCTTTAACTTCTCCAAGCAACTACCCGAACTTCCATTCAAAGGGCTGCTACCTCGCGTGTCCCTGAGTGACAGCAGGGGAGGAGAGGCCTGACTTTTTCAGTGGCTATTTATTTTGTGTTTTTGTAACGTAATCCAGTATCTGCCGTCTTCAGAGCCAGCACGTCCTTCCTTATTTCCAGCCCTCATAGAAATAGGGTAAAGCAAACTTGACCAGTTACAATAAAACTCATCTGACCATAACTCGGAAGTGGCAGTCTTACTAATGCAGGAACTACAATATTTAAATCAATCAGGAAAATCTGAAATTTTTGTGTCTTGAAACTCAAACAATCTGAATGAAACCGATGTTTAACGGTACAGGAATACTTTGGTCACAGGACTTTTCATTTATTCTGCATAAAAAGGCCCTTTACAAAGTAATTCAAATGGTGATATACCTTGTCATTTTTTTTTAAGTGGGATTGGAACTGTCATGAACATCATGATTGTGGTCACTTTAGATAAACAGCTTTCAAGGGAAGAAAGAAGTTAATATTATACTAGAAAGATGCCGTTTTAAAAAACTACTTCTTTTGAAAGACAGATAAAGTAAGATGATGTGTAACAGTTGACAGTAAGATTAGTACCACTGCCACTGTGGGTCCCACACGATGGGAGCCTTGAAGTAACACCAGCTGAATCCACTATCTTGCTGTACATTTAAAGAGCGATTTCCTACATGGAAGACTTACTCAAAAAGACATTCTGGCCTTTACTTTCCCTATTAAAAACCAAATAAAAACTGATTATAAGTCATAATATAATATATATGTTTATATATATAAATCAGTTAAAATAAACAATTTTTAAAAAATATATATATATGCTATAAATAAAAATGAAATCAAAAACTGAGTATACCCGTAAAAACCTGGTGTAGTAGTCCCAGAGTAAAGTATGCCCTGAAATGTTATCAACTTCAGAACACTGTTTAGTCAAACATTAGACAATCTCAATAGGCATGCTCATCTTGCAATTGATGAGAAACAGTCATGAATTTTCAAGGCATTTCTTAAAGTAGCGGAAGTACATTCAGAAAAACTGTTGGTTCATTAATACAGTAGGTTAATGTCTCCCAGCTGTGAATCTAGAATAAGCAGATCTGAACCAGAGTTTCCTTGTTCGTTCCAAAGCACCACGGGATGCGATTACTCACTCCTTGGCCACCTAACATTGTACTGGCTATACACAGACAAGGGGTGAGATTCTCTACTCAGAAGCCTGCCACATCCTTTCCCTGCAGACCCTGCAGAGGAGCGAGGCTAGTGGACAGAAGACAAGTGCAACCCAAAGCCTGAATACCGACCTCTTCAGGTACCAGCGGCTCGATCATGGGTGCCTCCTCCTGCCGGGCGGCTAGTCGCACGGGGGAGGTGGAAAGCCTCTTTTCCCATTCGTTCGTGATGGCAGTGTCTGTGGAGGTTTCTAAAAAGGTTCTTTTCAGTTCACTAATATTGGTCTGATGTTTCATCAGGTCATCTTGGGTTTTATCTAGCTCCTATATTCAGAACATAAAGAATCCAACAGTCAACATTTTACGTTTGTTTTCCTTTCTGCGTGCTCTCTCTCGTTTTAAAAGTTAGGTCATTATCTCATTAGTAGTCAAAATAAAAGAATTCTGATCAGGGCTCATGACACTACCACAAACACTCTGGTGAAAATGTGGTATTTCCGAGGGAAAACAAAATCTAGTTCACGCAAGCACAAAAATCAAAAGTTTCAAAGGTCAACTGTTAAGAGTGTAATTCACATGTAACCAGAGAATTAAAATAAATACACACGGAGGAAAGGGGATCTACATCTAGGAGAGAGGAAGGAATCAGAGGAAGCTGAGAAGTCAACCGCACGTATTCACAGGTGAGAACACACCCTTCATGCATCACGGTACGAGCCCACAGGTTAAGCCACTAAAGGAAAACCAACACACACAAGCATGCACTGGTATATACCAATACCAACCTCTAACATAAGATTACTATGTTTGACATACACATTTTCACCCTTTATTCGCTTAATCAGACTATTCTGAAAAAAGTGGAGAAGAAAGGAAGGTAAGGGACATGGTAGTCACATGAACAAGTGTCATCCTCCACACTGCACCAGCACACAGTCACCACCACAGAGCATGCTGCAAGATCTGGACACCACAGACAATGACTTATCACACGCTGGTTTCTGCTTTTGTGTTTGGTTTTGAATTTTCTACCTGTGCCTTGAGCTCTGCATCTTCCTCCTGGTCCGACTGCCAGCATCAAGAGAGAGTGGGAAATAAAGTCTTACCATGCCATCGACTCTAAGATGGAAGGATGGGTCTACATAAGCCAGCTACACGGGGGCGCTAGTTTGCTCTTATGTGAGAAGACATTTCTTTCTTATACATAAACCACAACGTTCTCACACACAAATTGTGAAGCTTAATAAGAAGACAGGAGCAAAAGATTCCTTGCCCCTTGGGTGTTTGACATTTTAACCTGGACACTTCCAAGCACGATGAGCCCACACGTGTGCTTGGGAGGACTTGGGAGGACAGCTAGGACTTGGCGGTCTGTCCTTAAAAGACGTTAGCAACGGTTCAGGAAGTGGGGGAAGCCAACATCGAAATTAAAATTCACAAAAACGGCTATGAATACCCAATGATGAGAGCTCCCTTGGAGTGTAGGAGTCCTCACAATAATCCTATGAGGTTAGCTATTATGATCCCCAGTTTGTAGACCAGAGAACTGAGGCACAAAGAACTTAACACAGAAGCCACAGAACTGAGGCACAAAGAACTTAACACAGAGGTTCCCACAATAAAAAATTTCTTGGATCTTTGAATTTCTTGAACCTACCTACTTAAAAACAAATTTGGGAGAGGAGAGGGCTGATACGGATGGGGTAAGTGAGGAAATTAAATAGACTACCATCAAGTACAAAAATCAACTATAAGACGCGGTCCAGAGTGAAATTATAGGTGACAAGTGGGTGATGCCAGAGCACATGGCCTTCAGCAAATGGATCACTTTGTCTGGGTCTCAATGGCGACCAGACTCTCTAACCTACATGCCCCACCCTGCACTGCTGTTACACTGGCTCTGGAAAAAAGAGAAGGGGGAGCGTTTATAAGAAGCGTTAGAGGGCTGGAGGCATGCTGATTCTACAGAGGTGGTGGGTTCATAGCTCTTCATTTTATTTTTAAGCTTCATAACCTACCTATGTTATACGTCTTCGTTTGCATGCTTAAAATGTTCTATAACAAAGTTTAAAACTGCTAGAGAAATTTATAGTATTTTATTTTTTCATAGCTGAGTCATTTGTTTTTAACATCTTTATTGGAGTATAACTGCTTTACAATGCTGTGTTAGCTTCTGCTGTACAACAAAGTGAATCAGCTGTATGTGTATATATATACCCTCCCTCTTGAGCCTCCCTCTCCCCCCCCCCCCCCGCCCCATCCCATCCCTCTAGGTCGTCACAGAGCACAAAGCACAAAGCTGACCTCCCTGTGCTATGTAGCAGCTTCCCATCAGCTACCTATTTTACACATGGTAGTGTATATATGTTAATGCTACTCCCTCCAATACCATATATTAACGCATACGGATGGAATCTAGAAAAATGGTACTGATGAACCTAGTGGCAGGGCAGGAATAGAGACGTAGAGAATGGATTTGTGGACACAGGGAGGGGGAGGGGAGGAGAGGCTGGGACGAATTAAGAGAAATTTAAAGTAGTAGTATTAAAATATTTTTCATTTACAGCATACCTTAGGATTACAATGAAATTTACTGAATGTATCAGTAGTTACATATAACTAATTCTTACAAAATTAAGATGCAATTGTTATATTTGGTATAGAAAATGATTACCCTGTAATCAGTTTACATGTGACTGCTTAAAAGAACCAGTATGATAGTTTTACAGTATTATCTCTAAATTAAAAAATGATGACTTCCAAACTTTGAACTGAACTCTGGCATTTCCAAAGGAAGAAACCATTAAACTCCATTTTGAAATGTTTTTCTGAACATATTTTCAATGAAGTGATGTACAGATACTACCTATAACATTTTTAGTTCTTCCTAAATACCCAACTAGAAAATATTGTTATGATTGGATAATGGAAAAAACAACCTAATGTTAAACACTATCACAAAGTAAAAAAAAAAATTCTGTTATTAGCACTTTAGGAAATGAACATCTTGACTTCCATTGCTATAGATAAATATTGTTTTTACAGAAATTTTAATTAGTTACTAGAGTTAGTTAATAATTAGTTAATTATTAGAGAAGATTTAGAAAACAACGTAAGCCATACACATATTTAATGAACCCTAAAGAATTAACAAAGGATAAATAAGAGCATAGTATCACTGGTCAATGTGATAATTTTTTTTCCAATAAAGTACTGACAGTAATTTGTTCATTTTCTTTTCCTTGGAAAATTCATTTCTTTTGAGTGACCCAGACTACATCCAGGCTATGGAAATGAGTTAAGAGAAGTAGTATAATTTTAACAAGCATTTTGACCATTTGGATTTTAAAGTATATCTGTATCTAGTCAATAAGCTAATTACATAAATTGTACCACCCACCCCCAATTATGGCTATCATGCGTAAACATTTGGGATAAGGGAATACATTTAAAAAATATACACACTACTGCATATAAAATAGATAACTAATAAGGACCTACTGTATAGCACAGGGAACTCTACTCAATACTCTGTAATAACCTATATGGGAAAAGAATCTAAAAAAGAGTGGATATATGTGTATGTATAACTGGTTCACTTTGCTGTACACCTGAAACTAACACATTGTAAATCCACTCTACTCCAATAAAAATTTTTTAAAAAGTATTACCAATTTAGCCAAGGGTTCTCAAAATGTGACCCTGAAATGGATAGAGTCACTGTCACCTGGGAACTTGTTAGAAATGCAAATTCTCCGGTCCTACCCCAGACCTTCTTCTGAATGTGAAACAGGAGGATGGGAACCTCCAGATGACTCTGATGCAGGCCAGAGTTTGAGAACCACTGGTCTAGGCAGTAGAATATATTTAACTCCTACTGTTAAAAGGAGAATTTCTCTCCACCCTAAAAGGCAATATGCAAAGTTCCTAAAGGCAGAACCAGCATTTTTGTTAGGCAACGGGCGGCACCCACAGTGACTGTACCAACCTCAGTGGCGGTGGTTTCCCCATCAGCCGCGGTGTCCGTGCGCTCACTGTCGGTCTGTGGATCACAGAGGTGATCAGGTTCCAGGAGGAAGGCAGGAAGAGAGAACAAACCATCTCGTCAAGCGGGCAAGCCTGGGGCCTACAGTTCAGTCCCTTTTTCTGTGATCTGTATCGCACTACCTTCCCAACAAGAATGCAGGTTCAAACAAAAGCCAAAGAAAGGCCAGAGCTAGGTTCCATCAGCAGAGACCCTCAGAGGAAGACCAGAGGCACACGGCCTGCGTAACCACAGGACGTGTATTAGCCAAGCTGACATGTCTGCTGCCATTGTCATTCTTTCCCCCATTTTTAACTGAAATCCCTAGAAAGAGCTCCTAGAAATGTTTAATGCAAAAAAATTGCTGTTTATAGATTTTTTAAAAAATTCTAGGAATAGGTCACATTTGAAAAGTAACTTAACATGTCAATTTAAAGAAAAAACTACTATTAACAGTCACTGGACTTTCAGCCCCTCATTTACACCATTTTGGTAATTTGCGTCCATCTGAGACCATCAGGCTGTCTGCATTACCTTTTAATTATAAAAAGCACATGCCAGTGACTCACAGGCATATGTTTTATGTATGAAAAATGTAACTCAATTCTCAAGTAGGATTGCTAACTAGATATTTTTTAAGACTATATATTGTTTATTTTGTCCCACCCTCCAATAGAAAGAGGTATAGAGAAGTATGTAATTAAATATCTCGTTCCAAAATAAACATTCAAATGAAGCAAATAATAGTAATGAAAAATAAGGAGAGAAGGAGGGAGAGAGACATCTACTTGGACACAAATAAAACAAAGCACAGCATTTGACAGAGCCTAGGTTTTCAAGGGAGAATTACAATAGTAATTTCAAGACTGATTTTTAATCTGTTTTTATAGCAGTTTGTGATTTAAAACAAAAACTCTTTTTTTTTCTGGAGGAGAGATGAGCCATAGCCATTGAAATTGGGACATCTCAACGTCCTATATATTACCTGACTTTCCCTTCTCAACTCTCAAACTAGTCATTATTCAAAGTCCTTCGAGCAAAGTTGTGCGATTAGTAATTTGTCAACAAAAATCCATGCTGGGGGCTCTAAGGTTGTGAATCTGCCTCTTAAAATAATCTCTCATTGCAAAGACCATGGATTACCAGCGGGAGGGCTGAGACAGTGCTCTTTATGTCTACATGACTCTGGCTGGGTTGAATTCTTGATCCTCTCCCAAACTTTCATTTTCTATATTCCTAAAAGAAAAGGAGTTGGAACTCATGCTTGGCCTGTGCACCTGAGGTCTCCATCCTGGCAGACCTGTGCCTAAGAGGGAAATCCTTTTCAGTAGGTTGGTAAAGAAAGCATGCTGAGAGCTTTCATGACCCGACCACCTTGGCAACACCTGGAAGGGGGTGGCTATTAATTTTCTTATCAGGGTGATCACTGCTAGGGCATTAGCATGGCTTCACCAACTGACAGTCTAGGGCAAGGCCAGTTTGATTTAGGAAGAGAAGCAGGTCACTGTTCAAGGGTATGGGATAACCCGAGGAAACCTTAGCCTTTCAAGAACCGATAAGAACGACTTGGGCTCAGTGTGCTAACTAGTTGTGTCAAAGGCCTCGAAAGTTCTTTTAAGTTTTTCTCCTCCTACTTTGATTATTTCCCTTATGCCTTTAGAATTCACTTCAGCAGCTTTCCAGGCATCTTGGCACTGGAATTACCGCCACGGTTAAGAGTGAGGGGGTCTCAGGACAGACTGACATCAGCTCAAATCCTTGCTATTTATTTAACTCTGTGGCACAGGGGGCAGGTTTCATATTTTAATCCCAATTTCCTTCTTGGAAAATGGGGAAAACCATAGCCCTAAGTGTATCAGGTAACAGATACTAAGTCTTTATGCGACGCCTGACACATACACACAACTAAAAATGCCTATAGAAATCATAAATATTGATAGCAAAACAGTATTTCCTAAGTATTGCTATTATTTTTCCTAGCTATACACAAATAAATAGCAGCTTAGGCCATATCTAAACTCCCTCAGTCCCCTACTCAGCACCTAGTCAGTCAGTCATTCAACAAACATAGTGCCTGATCAATATACAGTCAATGACTGAAGTATTGAAGGCTGAATAAAGCAGCTTTTATAGCAACTTTTATTTATATAATATCCTATGTCTAAGAAAAACTGCAAAATGTATGGCATGCCATGGACTATCATATAATGTGTTTACACCATCTAAAATGTTAAATCAAGTGATCAATCTTTTCCTCTAGACTTCATCCACCTCCTTTCTTGGTATTATCAAAAAATTCTTCACAAGTTGACACATAATTACGGTGAGCTAAATTCATCTTACGTCTCTGGACAGATGTAGATGATTTAGCATTCGGCCCCTCCTTATCTGACCAAAATTCTAGAAGGACAAATGAAAAAAAAAAAAAAGCTAACAGTTCTGTAGTTTGAAATGATTACAGCTCTCTGCACTGGGTTTCACTCTTGAGAAGGGCTGGGACTAATTAAGCCACTACCACACGTGACAGATGTAAGCAGTGATGATAAAATATTTAAAAAGAATTAGAGTCATTAGTGATTTTGCAAAACCAGAGTGACGGAGCTGAACCGTATGTTACAGAGTCACCCGGTTTAGCTGCCAAAGCACTTGAGGCCCAGGGAATAAAACAGGCCGTGTCGACAAATGGCGAGTGTTTTTTGTTGTTGTTTTTTTTTTACCTGAATGACCTACATCTGAGTTCTCTAGCTCAGCTTGAACCAGAGCTCACAGCTCTTAACACTTGGGGTTGAGACGACATTGAACAGATGGCCAAATACAAAGTCATGTGGCAGGAGAGCCGTCATGGGTGACCGAGGCTGGAGCGGAGGACAAGAAAGGCCGCCTCGGCCAGAGCTGGTTCACGGTCTCAGAGGAGGATTTACATGTGGGGAACACCAGCCACGCGGCCTCCAGCTTGCGAGGAGTAACTGCTGTGATTTGTTTTGCTGATGTAATGCAGACATGCCCAAGTTGAACATTAATTTTCATGCACTGATTACAACAAGATGTACACCCTGGATTAGGCACAAGATCTGTGTGGTTTGCTACATAAAAGTTCAGTTATTTAAAATGCAGAAAAACATAAAATGGCAATCTTTTCGCCTTCTGTTAGCTTGATGCCTAGCTCCACTGCTAAAGGAACAAAGACGAGCAGGTTGGAAACCAGCTAATATTATAAACAGTTTTTGTAGATAATCTGCATTCGTCATAACCGTAGGTTTGGACCTACATTATTTGATTATGTTGCTACTATGAGAAACGGTGATATTCAAACCTAGGATTTAGAGTGGTTTTTCTCTTAAAATATTTTCCACGTACGAAAATAGTTACACATAGATAGATTTGGAGCTAAGTCACAGAGGATCCAAGAACCCTGCAAAGGGCTCTTAGGCAACATCAAATTGAAAAGCCTAAACTTTTCTTGGGAACGTCTTGGAGACCATTCCCACTTTTTTCCTGCTGCTGCAAAGAAACAGTCATAATACCACTAAATATAGATACGTACCTCACAATGCTATCTACTCACAGGTGCAGCTCGGATTACCATTTCTAGCTGAGCATAGAACTGAATAGACTTTCCTTTTTTAGTGTTGCTTTGACTTTGCGATTTTCTTTTTGAATGCTAGGTGTATTGGGTTTGGCTCCTGACACAAAACCCTCTAGAACTGCTGGAGGAGCGGGGGGCAGGCGTAGGCAGGAGGGTGGGTTTCAGCCAGGGGCCTGTTGGCACTTCTGTTCTTTTTCCCTGCGTTCTATTTAAAGGCTGCACAGAGGGAAACCGCTGGGCTGTTCACAGGGCAATGGAGTGGAGGGAAAGGGGAGCAATTAAGAGGAAACACTACCTGCTAGGATGTCACCTCCCCCAATGGCTCGGATGAGGGAGGGGGGACGGACAGGCAGCCTGCTTTCACGGATGGAGGCCGAAGGCTCAGGTCCTTTCCTGGTCGCTAGCCGCAGAGGCCCATCCAACTTCCCCAGCCTCACGCCGGAACTGAGAGAATGGGTGCCGCCCAACACATGCCTTGGCATTGCTCGTGTTCATGAAATCTCAGCCCATTTTTACAGCGTGTGGAAACCTAACAGGAGTCTTTCCTGATTGTGTTTGGAAACTGCTGTTTTCAACCGCCGCTCTTTCTGGTCCTGTTTCTGGCCCTGCCAATGACCAATGTCACGGAGCGCTTTAAACTGCTCAAGCCCCTCTTTCTGACCCAACACACCCACGGGATCGGGCTCCCCTCATGGAGTAACAATGACGGTCTGGCAATGACAATCAAAGAGCAGCGGGGGCATTTCAGAATCTCCAGGGAGGAGAGGGAGGCATTTACAGTCTTGGAGAGCTGCCCCGAGGGTGGTGATGCACCTCGACGGCGGTGCTCTCTCCCGCCGCGCCCTGAGCATCTTTACCTGGTGCGTATCACCACTGTGCGTCATTACAGCAGGGTACATTTTGGTAACTTGCCGCCAATCTAGTTGAAAGTTACTCATCCGTCTTCTGTGTCATTCCCTTTATTGAATGAGAACTGAACAGAGCCTTTAAGTCGACCCTGAGTTCTTCCGTAGCTAACGGGTTATTTATTTACAATTGGCTCACGGCTGAGTCCTTCCCCACCCGCTGGAGTCGGTGGGCTGGCAGTGCGGTTCCGGGCCGGGCTCAGCCTGCTGCATCCACATGGTGTTGTGCCTAACCCCGGGGCCGGGTCGCACCCCCTGCACACAAAACCTCTGCACACATTGGCACAGACGATAAATGAGGCTCTGAAAGTAGGACCACTATCGCAGCAGCCGTCTGAGACTGTTTCGGACCGCGGCCCCGAGCACGACAGGGACGTGTGTTCTATGCCGCGGTACACACCTCTTCCTCTGAACTGTCACTCGGGTCATTGTCTAGTGAGGCACTCAAGGAGGCCGCCTTGGGCTCCAGGCAGCAGAGGCACAGAGCCAGAGGGAAGGAGAGAGTGAGGGCGTATGGCACTGAGAAGGAGGCGGAGAGCAGGAAGAAGAAGATGAAGAGCACGCAGGGCACCAGAGAGGGCGAGCGGATGGGGAGGTAATGCCGCAAGCTCTGGGGCAGGAGGTGGCTCTCGGAAAGGTTGGGGAAGGACAGGTAGCCATCGTCATCCAGGAGAGAGGGGAAAGACTCGGGGAGTTGCAAGGAGAAGGAAAACAGCGTGGCCCCTCTGCCCGGCCGCTGTTTGCAGCTAAAAGCCACATCGTGGTCCCCCAGGCACAGCTTCCCTCGGCCATCAGAGTCCGAGGCGGGCTCCCCGTGCAGGTGCCCGGGCTCTCTGGCCGGCTCGACCCCCGGCGAGGGGTGCCCGTTCTCCTTACACCTCCTGCGGAGCCCTGTGGGAGATGCAGGGGGAGAGCGGGCTGATGGGGGGGAGGGGGGACATGAGTCAGTGCCAAGCCCGGGTGACTGATGTGAGAGAGACAGCGAGAGAGACAGAAAGCAGTGAACAGAGGTGCAAAAGGACAAAAAGAAAACTGCAATTAGTTAATTTTCTTATGGGTACCGAGAAAAAAATCGTCAAACAAGAATTTCAGCACTAGGGTTGTTGGTGAATTTTAAAGTATTTAAAGCGGCATGCCAGCGCTGCCACGAATGGCCATCGTCTCCCCATTAGACCCTCAAGTCAAACACAGGGTGGGCTTGAAAAAAAATCAGAACCGAAGGTATCTGTGGGTAATCTCATGACTACGTTACATATGATCCAAAACTTCTGTTTAGACCAACAACTCTAGAAATTTTTAGGATGCTGAGAGCAAATGTAACTCTCTGATAACTTAAAACCAAGACTTTCAATAACTTCTCCTAATCTCCAGCGACCAGATCTGTTACTAGGGTTCAGTTAGATTAAAATGACAATGAATCCAATTTTTGATTATTAAAAACAAAATCTCTAGCATTACTTTTCCTTGGTTAGTCAGTCATAGCCAAAGCAGGTGGGTTTCCAAATCACCAAGTTTCTGACCCCACTCCTACCCATAAGCAGCTCCAATTAGGGAATTCCACAGTGAACGCCGTAGGAACCTTACCTCTCCATAAAGCACCGAGGCTCTTCTGAAAACGACTATTTTGGCCCCTTACCCATGATGTACACGGGGGAGCTTAAAGAAGTGGTTTCAAACAAGCTAACTAGCAAAAAAGAACGTGTTTTCTTGTGATGTGGTTTATCAGCACTTACTTTGTATTACCTGTGGTCCGTAAATAATAGAAAGATACAATTTCCCCACCTTCCGGTTTTTCTTAGAGGAGCCGTAGGCTTAAGCCGCCTGGTTTGAGTCCTTAAGGGGACGATCAAGGCAGGCAACCCCACAATAGTGCTCCTGGGGAGGGGCATGCAGGCTTGTGCAGGGCAAGTAAGGTTCTTTACACCCTTCCTGGTCCCCGCAGTCTCCGTGACCACAGCCAGCTTTCTCTGCAGGTGGTGGAGGGATGCTGAGCGAGAGGGGTGGGAGAGACAAGCAAATGCCAGACAGGACCCAGGGCCAGCGTGGAAGCTGCTATAGCCGAGTTCAAGACAAGGTCACCTGGAGCCTGAAGATGACTGAACTTCTGCTCGTGTGTGTGTGTGTGTGTGTGTGTGTGTATGTGTGTGTGTGTGTGTACTCACATGCGTGTTTCTGCCTAGTGTCCTGAGAGCATGGACATTATCTGGTCTGCTTTGTGACGGTAATCCAACCCTGACTTGGTAAATATAGAGACAGAGGGTAAGAAAATGCACAAATAAAATTATATCATGGATCTAGTAGAATGTAGAAGTGTCTCTTTTTCGGTATCAGACAAGTATGTCTTTTCCTAATACTCACATCTGACATTAAACACTGTGTCTTAAACAAGACGCTGCACAAATCTCACTGAGCTGAGAATAATGTACAAGTTACAAGCCGCCTTCTGCCCGTGGAGGCTGCCCCGTCACCTGGGGTGATCGTTAGTGGGGAAACACACCTCCTCTCATAGGAATCTAGGGACCAGTCGCTTAAGAGCTATTTTCAGTAATACATTTTCATCTTGGTTAAAAAATAAGCGCCCTCTACGTTACTTTTTGAAGACAGAGAAGAATGAAATGACGGCTTAATCTTCCATGTTGCTGATTAGAGTGGTTTTTAGAGCGGCTTTTTAAAAAAAAATTAATTTTATTTATTTATTTTTTGGCTGTGTTGGGTCTTCGTTGTTACGCCAGGCTTTCTCTAGTTGCGGTGTGCGGGCTTCTCATTGCGGTGGCTTCTCTTGTTGCACAGCATGGGCTCTAGGCACGTGGGCTCCAGCAGTTGTGGCACGCGGGCTCAGAAATTGTGGCTCATGGGCTCTAGAGCGCAGGCTCAGTAGTTGTAGCTCACGGGCTTAGTTGCTCCGCGGCATGTGCGATCTTCCCGGACCGGGGCTTGAACCTGCGTCACCTGCATTGGCAGGCAGATTCTTTAACCACTGTGCCACCAGGGAAGCCCTAGAGTGGTTTTTTTTTTTTTTTTTTTTTTTTTTTTTTTTTTTTTTTTTTTGCGGTACGCGGGCCTCTCACTGTTGTGGCCTCTCCACTGCGCCACCAGGGAAGCCCCCTAGAGTGGTTTTTAAAGACAGCTTTGCAGCGGGGGAGATGTAGACAGCCCTTCAGCTCCTTCAGCACAAGACCTCAGCCACGGCCTCTCAGAAGGCATCAGGGTCACAGTGCTGGCTTCTCAGAGGCGCCGACTCTAAGAGAACAGTCTTCTTGGTCTTTGTAATCTCCCATGGCATAAAAGGCACCCAGTGATGCTGGCTTAGGGCTCCATCTCATGTAAACAAATCGCTGATCTTTTAAAATCACACAAAGTGGGAGTGGAGCGTTTATGGAGCAAACGACAAGTCGTTTACTTTTATGGGGCACTTAATCATATTTACACAGCCCTCAGAATGGAGTGTTGGCCTGGGCGACTTTCAGAAATCATGGGACACATTGGCTTTTCAAGTATATCATCTTCTGATCGTGACCTAGTTAGAACCCGCCTTAAACGAAAAGAGTGTAAAAACAAAATTCAGAACAAAGCGCATTTTAACAGCAAAAGTGATCCAAATATCCTTCCATTATGTCCTATCCTGTTTTTATTTTTGTGTTTGGCAAATAAATAATCTTACCCTAAAAAAGGATGATGGATTGGGTCACTGGGACAGTCTAACATAAACAGAATGATGATACGTTTGCCAATCTGCCCATTTAGAGGTCACTGTTAAATTCTTATCCAAAGGAGCATTTTTCTACAGAGCCCCAGCTGATTCTCTGCCCCGTACTCTGCATTTGAAGAGCCCACGTGCAAAAGAGCACTTCTGAATCAAATTTACCTAAGTTTTAGCATAACCTCTAAGTTATACGGCATTTTTATTCTGCTGTTTCCTTTCACTCTGTACTCTGTACATTCCAAGACCCACTCTTGTTTTTCCATTATTATTATGTATAAACCTCCCGGCATGTTCTTTGACTTTTAGGGAGCTGCTCTGCGACATACAAAATCCCGAACCAGAAGCAGGTTGTCTACATGTTTTTTGACTTTCATTTTCCTGGAAAGTTGCTTTATAGTGATGGACCTCCAGAAATAAACATAATATTTAAAAATAAATTGACTTTTGGATGAAATGAAGTGACCAAGTTCAATGAATAAAACACCCTGGAAAAATTACTGCCAAGTTCGCCCTCCGTCTTCCCTTGCAAACTTCGGCCTTAATATCCCTTTTCCAAAACACATCTACTGGCTACTCTGATGGTTAGGTTAAGATGATAAGACTGAGAGAGGGAAACAGTGGAAACAGTGTATAAGTATGCAGGCTGTGGTCACTCAGCTACCGGCGGTCAGAAGAAGGGCAAAGCAATTACTGTGCATCTAGACAAATACACAGCCCTGGGTAGGAGGATGGGGCCAGAAACAAAGAAAACAGCTTTAGTGACAGTTCTGAATTGTGAGCCCAAACAGAAAAGTGTAATTCACTACCAAATGTATTTCTAAGATCTACAGACAGGACAGCTGTCCTGAAAGTCTCACGTAGCACCTCAGTTGTTCAATAAGAATTTCCCGAAAGTTAGAAAGGGCTTTTGTAGAGGAAAAGTGTTGACAGAGGACATACTAATTTAAAAGTTGACAACATGAAGGTGACTAATGCTGAGATACGAATTAGCCTAAGTCTTATTCACATTCCTGGCTTACGTCCTCAGTCTTATTCAGGAGTTCTTTAGAGAGTGCACAGGTCGGGGAGACAGCGGGGAGATGTACCTTTCCCTCGGGCCGTACGGCAGCGACGGGTGTGGCTTCCTCGGCCTTTTGCCGTCTGTCGTCTTCCTCGCCCCGCTCCTCCTCTGCCTTTTTCTCCGGAGTCACAGTGGTGATCAAGTTGGTCTGAGAGATGCCCTTTGTTGTCATGTACTGGCCAGTACCAACCTCTGCAGCAGACACAGAATCCTTCATGTATATTTCATGGTTTTCATTCACTGATGCTAAAAGCAAATACAATTGGAGAAATAAAGACCAAAACAGTTAAGTCAGAAGACAGACGGACACCACCGATTGCTCCCGTTACAGCAAAAATCCCCCCATAAAATACCAGGTTTCTCTTCAAAAGACAGGTCAGCCCTGCAGGTACTCTCATCTAAGCAACGCCACAGATTCATCCTTCTGTTGTCACCCATAACTGCGTTTAAGTGTGATTTCAATGCTCGTCTCTCAAAGCCACCAGAATAATTTCCATCCACTTCTCAGGCTCTCTGGTGAGGATGTGTGTGAGGGTGGAGGTGAGAGGAAGGATGGGGGGCTGAGTGCCACCGAGGCTGTTACCCACAGAGTAACTGGCGGGGCACCAGCACCAGACACTTGGGGCAAGTTCCACAACTAACAGTAGACAGACAACTGCCCTAGTGCACTTGACTTTAAACAGAGCTTTGCAAGTGCCACTCATTAAGGAGCACTGAAATGTTTTTTTAATTATTATTACTATTACTACCACTATTAGTGCTTGGAAAGTCTATCACTTCTACAATATAAAAGCTACATAAGTAATAATGAAAAGTAACCAGTTACTGGGCAGAGATTATAGAATTCAGATGGTAACTCTGTTCAACTGAAGTGCAGAAATGTTTTAATTTCTACTGTGCTTTAAAAAGACTACCACGATACGCATACATTCATTCATCTCTAGTATTTTGGGAAAACAAGACAAACGCTGCTAATGAAATTCATGCAAGTGCAAAGCACGCAAACGTAAGAGAGAACACCCAGCCTTTCGTCCCAGCTAAAATGTCTCAGTGAAAGAGATGCTTAATTTAGTTAGACTTTTGAAATTTGGTACTCATTCTTTTAGGTTTTAGGTACCATAAAATTTACTGAAATTTAGAAAGGCTGCTTTTCAAATCGTAGGCAAAATTTAATCTGCTTTCATATTTTAGGAAGTTTAAAACATAAATGTAAGAAAAGCTCTGAAATCCTTTGAATAGTGAACCGTTTTACTAAAATACCTTCACTAAGATATTTTACATCTCTTACTGATGATGAAAAAGCTCATATGAGACACAGTTTCCTAAAAGGCTTGTTAGGCTGTTCTAACAGACGATGCAACCTTGCAAAAAGCAGTTTCTATTCCAACATGCAGCCATGGCCCCCCCGAGCAGCAGCTCAGAAAACATACGAGAATTGGCAGGACCCCAAGGAGTGAGAGACAACACATACTAAACATCACTTTGGGGCAGGGAGAAAGAGACAGCATGGAATTAGTACATTGATTTCACAATTGTCTTCTGTCTTCTCAGCAATCATTATCACACAGAAGGTCACAAGGAAAACAACATTCACAACAAGTGTGTCCCCTTGGGTTCACATCGCAGGACAGAGTGGATGACATCCGGGAAAAAAAGCTGTGATTCCACACAAGCTCCTCCAGCACTGACTTAGAGAACACACACCAGTTTACACAGACTCTTCAAGGAAGAGGAGATGAGGCGCCGCCAAAAGAAAGTCATTGTCAATGTGAATTTTCCAGTATCTTAATCTGACTCAAAATGGTCCTAATAAACAGTTTTCCCCAAAAGTTTGGCTCTCAGAGATTCTAAAAACGGGACATTGTTATAGAAGGTAGAGAATGGTACGACTGACTTCCTAGGCCAGCTCACAAAAGCCTAAAGAATGATTATCAATATACCTACTGAGATCATTATGATTACATCTGTAACAAGACTGCTTTCACCTACGTCTTATTCACTCTTCGCAACAACCTGTCAGAGGTGGCCTCGATCCCACCTTACAGATGACGACTAAAGCTGGGACCTGCAGACAGTACTTCATCCACCCACCGCTGTACAGAGAGACGGTCTGGACATCGGTCTGAACTTACCTACCTACGCTAGGCGAGCATTCTTCCCACTTCGCTAATATAATTTATAACAACGATACAGCACTAATAACACAATTTTTACTTCCTCTAAGTATCCCTTTGGATACTTTACTGTTAAAGTCTTCTAAATCCGGCGATCCAGGGAGTTCGCTTCCCTACAAGCCACATCGGGGTTTGGCCAAATGGAAGGAAGAACCGAGACTCCATGGTGAGTGGGCAGCAAAAAAGGCCAGGAGGGAGGTGATACCAGGCACCTGTAACTTTTATTTGTTTCTATTTATGCTTTTGCTTATTATTAAAACTGTACACACATGCTAGAAGCTTCTCTTTTTATGTGCCCAGGATAAGTCTCCTATAAAACATCTCACCCCCAAGGAGCTCTGGATTAGGAGGCAGAGGTCTGGCCACAGTCGTGCCCTGGTGTCTGGGGGGCATGGTTCTGGGGCCCCCGTGGATAACCAAAACCCACGGATGCTCAAGTCCCTTACACAAAACGGTGTACGTCGTACAATGAATACAGTTGGCCCTCGGTGTCTGTGGGTTTCACATCTACGGATATAGAGGTTCCGACTTTCCTACAGCTGCCATGTCTTGGAGCAGAAAGTACATCTGCATGTACCTCTGGACAGCCACAGAAGACTGCTCTACAAAACAAAAGCCTGCAAAAACCTCATTACTATGCCTTAAAAATGCTACTTAAGTGATGCAGTGACTCTCTCCCTGTGGTACTCACACATCTGACTTCACGGTACAGAATATTTACACAGCAACGCTCTCCCAGTCCAGCTGGTGTAGTAATTAATATTAACCAGGACAATTTCCTTAGAGCCCTTTGCTCTGTTATTTGAATGTCATCCTTTCTATCAGCTATTATTCACTGACTGATAAAAGTCACGTTCTATTCATAACATTTTTAAAGAAACAGAGATAAATCTAATGCACAGTTTTCTTTCGGAAACAAATCATCTAAAACCAACCTGATAATCATTTACCATCTGCTGAAAAGAGAAACAAATTACTTATAAGTATGTGATTGCTATATTTAGAATGAGAGCACCCTTCTCCAAATTCAGGGCGCCAGCTTATGAAAGCCACTTCATTCCCCAAGTACCATTCTTTTGTGTGATTTTATACAAACCCACCAAGAACAGACATAGGACTCCCACAGGCACCTTTTCTGGGGGGTTGGTTAAAATGTGCCACTCAGCTGAAGACCAACGAGTGCTCTTCCTTTCATGCTATCGCAGAGCACCTGTGTCCATCAAAGGCTCACGATGGTTTCTCGCTGCTCGGTAGCCACTAGCAATCATTAAGGGGAGCAGTGCCTACCTCCGTCCAAGCTGCGAGACATGGTATAACGTTTGCTGGACGAACGCTCGAAGTAAGGGGCCGGGCGGTCTATCAGTGCACTAGCTCTCCTGGTTTGGGCTTGTGTTCTGCCACTGTAACGAAACTTGGACCCCAAGGTAAGGAACTTCTTTGGAGGTGCTTCTGGTAACAACAGTCTGGAGATATTAAAGGAAAAACATCAGCAAGACTATTAAGCCACATACTAAGAAGGCTAACTTATCACTCTGTTCTGAAAGGTAAAGTGCTTTGTGTACTCAGGGTTGAACCCCCAACCTGCCATTCAGTGAACCTGGTTTTATAAGGAAAAAAAAAAATCACTTCACACAGTGTATATCAACTAGGGATGTTGTAGAGAGGCTAGAAGCACAACAGGGGTGGAGCTGGACTAGGTGAATTTGAACATCCTATGGAACTGGAGAGTCTGTGGTTCTACAAACCCAGAGAGCAATTAAGTAGGGGATGTTAGTGAAGAACAGTGACCATTTATTACTTTGTAGACACAAATCTGAGGGCTTTAGTACTTACTGGATGTGGGCAAAGGGGTGCATGGTATTGAAAAGCTACTGAAAGAGTAAGGAAGGGATTGGACATCTGAAGTGGATGTTCTAGAAAAATAATGAAAAACCTCTCAAGATAATGAAGGGGAGATGAGACAGATAAGTATCCAACAAATTAAGGAAAATCCTTCAAATTTCGTCAGAAGTTCTTTTAGGATTTATCAAGAAATCTGGCGGCAACGAACTTGAAGGAATAGAAAGGATCTTGTGGTCACATTCTTCTTTCCAACAACCTCTTATCAGTGTAGGTGATTCCAACCATTCTACTTCTTCCTTAGGAAAGACCAAAGTGATCTCTACCCACCTGAAAAATGTATGGTGTTCCACACACACTTTCCACAAACGCTTGGCCGCTCTATGGTTGGGCAGCTTAAACCCGATGGTGCTTTCAAATTGTTCAAACTAAATTTAAAAGACATATTGAAGAGTAGAGTGAAGTTTGCAATCATAAATAACATGAAAGCAAATAATAGACAAAGTCAAAATACCACCCACAATTTTTTTCTTTACTCCCTAAATCAATTGCTATACACAGATTTCATGCTATACACATTCACTCGTTTAAAAAAATCTCCTATCTATCTCCTTAAAATGCTGCAGGTACAGACAACCACATTATGCATGTAGTAAAAGTTTCATGTACAAGGATGAATCTTATGAAAACTAAATGCAAAAAAAGAAGAATATTTGTATTCCTTCCAGAGACCAGTTTGTCCTGATCTGATTTCTAAGCCTAATCGTCATAGTTTCTCTCTGACATCATGACTTCAGCTGGAACGCAAAGAAATGAATAAAACAGCATTCTCAGGATGACATTTTCTCCTTGTATCTGGTCTGGAAATATGCGCATATCCTAGGTATTTGATGACTTGGTATCAGATACTGCTGATTTTATTTGTGCATTCTAATATAGATTATCATGTTAAATGCTAACGTCTCTCAATATTATACAGTCATCCCTCAGTATCCAAAGGGGATTGGTTCCAGGACCCCTGTGGATACCAAAACCTGTGAATGCTCAAATCCCTTACATAAAATAGCATACTATACACGCATATAACTTATGCAGCCCTCCCATATACTTTAAATCATCTCTAGGCTACTTATAATGCCTAACACGATGTAAATGCCAGGTAAACAGTTGAAATACAATGTGAATGCTACGGAAACAGCTGCCTGCATGCAGCAAATTCAAGGTTTGCTGTTTGGTACTCTCTAGAATTTTTTTCCTGAATATTTTCAATCCACAGTTGGTTGTATCCACAGATGCAGAACCCTGGGATACGGAGGGCCGACTGCATAAGGTCAGGGATTGGGAGAACACATTTTCATATTTTTCAGCATTTAGAGTTCAGATGATACTCCATCAGCCATCTGCTTTTTCAGGGTGAGGTAGCTAACTTCCTGAGTAATATATTTTCATATTACTATGGCAGATACGCAAGAAATATTTTTTATTTTCTGAATACATCAGGCCACCAGAGGGCAATCATCTTAAACAGTAAAAGGCTTCCCCAAAGAGCTCAAACCCCCCAGACTACTGGTATAATCGATAGCAAAAGTAATTTATGCGGCAAAGAACCAAGGGGAGGGGTCCTGTGCGAGGTATGTGAACTTTAGCTATTCCGGACCTCTGTTTCTTGTTCACTGAGTGGGACTGGCCAGGGGGAGAAGGGGAAGTACATGACGGGTGGCTCTAAATGCAGTCGCCTTCCCCATTTTCTCCCTCTGTCTGACATTCCTGTCCAGGGACGGTCATGAAACTCACCCCCGTCCAATGGACCCAGTCAACCGACAAGCCAGAGGAAGGGACCTTGACTAAACCATCCACCATTTATTCATCCTGCATCTCACATGGACGACACGCCATGCTAAGGCCAGGGGTTTTACAGAAGAGTCAGCTAGCTCTTCCCGGAAGAAGCGGGAAGCCGGGAAGATTCTTACTGCTCTGTCCTACTCAGCACAAAGATGAGAGAGATCCCTGCACTTTTTGAACGTTTATCTCTCTCTCTCTCTGTGCTCTGTATCCACTTCTTCCAACCGCTTCAGAGCCTTCGTGCCACCAGTAATTCCTTCTCCTTCTCCTTCTTCTCAGCCTATGAATATGGTTGTAAAAAAGGGGAGGAAAACGACTTTCTCTGAGCGTGTTTCTGCAGAACCAGAATCACTGCTAAGTGTCAGGAAGGGAAGCCGCTGCTACTTCACTCCTCACCTTGCTGCTACCCGCCGGGGGCTCTAGCTCTTTCCTGAACCCCTACTGCCGCGACAAGACCTGATCGTCAAGTTCAACACACTTTCCTTAGTTCTCATCCGAGTGAACCAGGCTCCCTGAATCTCATCTTCCTTATTTATCATCCATGACTCTTTCTGGCCCTTCTTCTCCTCTCTGGTTGTTTTTCCTCATCTGCCTCTGGTCCTTTTCCGCCTACCCCTCCCTCAAAAAGTGGTATTATCCAGAGTTTCTGTTTTAAGAGTTTTTTCCCCTCTAACTTCCTTGTTCTTGGTAATTTCTCCAAGACCTAAGGCTTTGAATAAAATGTATTATACAGCTGATGACACTGTTTAAATCTTATATTTCTTACTATGCAAGGATCACCCCCCCGCCAAATTCTGTCCCAAAAGGAATTTCAATCTTTTTTTCTGAAATTCTCCCTTTTTCTCTCTAGTAATATTATCACCATTGACTTCGCTCATGCAAACCCAAAACCCTCTGATTATCCTGGACTCTCTCCTTTCCTCTTTTTTTTTTTTTTTTTTTTTTTTTGCGGTACACGGGCCTCTCACTGTTGTGGCCTCTCCCGTTGCAGAGCACAGCCTCCGGATGCGCAGGCTCAGCAGCCATGGCTCACGGACTCAACCGCTCCGCAGCATGTGGGATCTTCCCAGACCGGGGCACGAACCCGCGTCCCCTGCATCGGCAGGCGGACTCTCAACCACTGCGCCACCAGGGAAGCCTCTTCTTTCTTCTTTTGATCTTTGCCCCATCCTGTCTCCAGGACCTACTGGTTCTGCCTCTGAAACCTCTCTCTCAAATGTGCTTCTTCCATTCTATTCCCACAGCCTCTGCCCTAGTTTAGGTCCTATCACATCACATTACTAAGCTGCTGAATTTCATCCCAAAATATCCACCGAGTATGTCACATCCCAGTTTAAAGTTCCCATGGCTCACTGTGGTCTCATGATGCACTGCTCCAACTTCCCCTTCTGGCCCCTCACAACATCTACGCTCATTTCACGTCTACGGAATATTATCACACTTGCATCGTGATGCTGTAATTGCAAGTGTATGAGTCTTCTCTGCTGAACACAAACTCCCTATAGGACAGGAATAAGGTCGTATTTATCTTTCTATTCTCAATGCCCAACACAGAGCTTGGCAATATATAGATGCTCACTTAATGTTTCATAAACATATCTTGGTTGTAAGACATGCAATCTTTAGGAAGTATTAAAAAATGACTTTAATTTCAGATAGCTCGTAGAATATTTCAGTCTTCATAGACAAGTTTGATTTTATATTTACGTTAAACACGACTGCTTGCTTTATAGTCGTAGTCTTTAAACTTTTTTTGTACTGAGATACAACTGACATATAGCATTATATTAGTTTCGGATGTACAACATGATGCTTTGATATTTGCATATTTTGTGAAATGACCACCACAATGAGGCTAGTGAATATCTATGACCACGCAAAGTTACAAATTTTTTTCTTATGATGAGAACTTTTAAGATCCACTCTCTTAGCGACTTCAAATACACAATACAGTGTTATGAACTACAGTCACCACGCTGTACGTTATATTCCATACAGTGATTTTTAAATTGTGTTTTCCACCAGTGGTGAGGTTAATTCTGAAGACAGGAGATAATTCTATATTGTACCAGAAAATGTTCAGAAACTAAACGAGCTGCAGTCTTAGAGCTTCAACTGCCTCCATTATATTAACTATACTAATTAGAACTTGGACATTATTTATTATCTATTATGAGAAAACAGCAGATATTTACTATATATTATGTCAAACCACTAAGGAGGACATAAGTTGACCATCGATGGATGCTTCTGCCTAAGGAGCAAGGATTAATTAACAATTTTGATTCTTTCATTAGCCTCTCTTGATTGAAAAACAAAGGGGAGAAATACATTAGGCTACAGAACTTGCATAATTTATACCCGGTGTCACTTGTTCTAATCTTTCTTATACTTTGATGCATGTTACCTCTAAGCTATTCCCTTTAGGGTACTATCAGATTTGGAGGACAAGAGAGGGGACACGGAGACAGATCAACAGGACCGATTGGAAGAAACCTATTCTCTATTCACAAAGAGGTTTAGCAACTAAGAGTTTCTTTGATACCGCAGCTTGAAAAATACAAAACATTATTCATGAATCTTGATTTTCCGCTGAAATATGTAAAAAGGAAATCCTTTAAATTAATGTATGCAGTGGGGAAAAACTAGAACAACACAATAAAAAAGAAGAGAATATCTTATTTATTACTGTTTATTGGACAAACCTACAATAAGTTCTCTTAGGCATTTAGCTATAACTCATTATGTCCTGCCATGTTCAGAACGTGTGAGCAGGTAATTTACGTTTTTGTTTGCTCTTGGGTAACTTTCTTCCCGACATACATGCAAATTGGGGTCTACTCACCTCTCCCGGCCGGATCTTAATGTAAAAGTTGCTCCGTTTGTATGAAATCTTTAGAACCTTTGGCCAGGCAAACCTGTTGATGCGTAGTCGGTCACGATATATCAACAAGCCACTTGCACACACTCCTAACATGATTTCAACTCCCTCAGAATCCTGGAAAATGGCAGCAAGAAACGCTGGATGAGCATCTCACCTATTTCCACTTGTGGCGGGTACACAATTTAAGCCTCCAGGTCAGAACCTATAATTAGCTACCTGCAGCTCTCATCTAAATATGCAAAGTACTGTAGCACTGTAAAAAATATTCCCACTAAATAACAGCCTTTGAATGAAGATATTTATCACTATGGAGGTTTGTTAGTGTAAACTGTTCACCCACGTATCTTGGACTTACACAGTATGTCAACACTGCACACAGAGGTCACCCAGGTGAAGGTGTGTTAGTAACAGTAACGATCAGAGCCTCAGTTCTTATTACTGAGTGCCAGGCACGGCTCTGACCACTTTACGTACATTGTTCATCTTCACTAGGATAATTCTGAGATAGCTGCTATTATGATTCCCACTTTACAGGCAAGAAAACTGAGGCACAGAAAGGTTAAGTGTCCATCCCAGTTGAATATGGGCAGCAGGGGCAGGGCTTTTAACTAATACGTACACTAATAGAGAGACCCCCATCATTTCCGATGAGTGTTTTGGGGTTTGTTCCTTTAAAAAGTCTTGATTCTCTGGCGGCTTCCCTGGTGGCGCAGTGGTTCAGAGTCTGCCTGCCGATGCAGGGGACACGGGTTCGTGTCCTGGTCCGGGAAGATCCCACATGCCGCGGAGCGGCTGGGCCCATGAGCCATGGCTGCTGAGCCTGCGCGTCTGGAGCCTGTGCTCCACGACGGGAGAGGCCACAACAGTGAGAGGTCTGCGTTTCTTTTTTTTAACTTAATTTTTATTATTTATTTAATTATTGGTTGTGTTGGGTCTTCGTTGCTGTGTGTGGGCTTTCTCTAGTTTCAGTGAGTGGGGGCTACTCTTTGATGTGGTGTGCAGGTTTCTCATTGTGGTGGCTTCTCTTGTTGTGGAGCACGGGCTCTAGGCGCGCGGGTTTCAGTACTTGTGGCTGGCGGGCTCTAGAGCGCAGGCTCAGTAGTTATGGCACATGGGCTTAGTCGCTCCGTGGCATGTGGGATCTTCCCAGACCAGGGCTCAAACCCGTGCCCCATGCATTGGCAGGCGGATTCTTCACCACTGCGCCACCAGGGAAGCCCTTGATTCTCTTTTTGTATACCATTACTGGCAGAGTAAAATTTGAATATAAAATAGTCTTTTTAAAGTACAAGCGTACTCCCCAACAGGACCCCAACACACACTCACCGCCCAGTGGTGCTCACTTAACCACTTGGCTCACATACATAAATACAGATGCATTTAATATATGCATATAGATTTCTTTTCCAACAAAAGTGGGATCATGCTATATTTGCAACTTTCTTTTGCTGCTCGCACAGTCCATCTTTGGGTCATCTCCTAGGGATGTGCAATGAGGGGTCCCAGAGGTCACCAGAGATGTTATATAAAGCTTAGGAGATACCCCACGAGCAGTCTATGCCCCCTCAATATTGTGTCCCAGTGAAATTAGGGTAAAGTGAACATCTGTGGTGGTCGTGAGTGGGGTGAGAACAAAGGACAGAAGGCGGTGCTGTGTGTGATGTGCGGTCCCCACCCCCCGTGTCTCACTGGTTGTTGGAAGCAGGGTGTTGTGGAGGCGAAGCTGAGGTCTGAGACACAATCATCGGCGGGGCTGTCCCACTTTGAGTCACTGCAGCGCCAGCAAACGCGGGGAGGGAGACATGAAAGAATCCAAAAGGGGGCTTCTGACTCATCTGTACGGGAGTGGGAGGGACCGACTTCCTAAATCCCGCCAGTGCAAAGCACAAGACGAATATTTCCAGAATCAGAAATAAATATTTTGGTCCCTCTCTGGGAACTGTGAGGTTACACATACAATTTAACTGATTTAAAATGAAATATTTTTCCTTGGAAACGTATCACTCCACTAGACACGAAAATCACTCTGTGGAAGTGGAAGGACTTGACGGCAGGATATTACAACATAATCAGACTTGAGGGGAATTCAAAGGCTCCGCCACCATTTATCAAGGGCTTTAACCTGAAAGAGCAATTTACAGAGCTATGACCTGATGCCGGAAGTAGGGCGGTGGGTGGGGGGCACGATGGACCCTGAGATCTAGCCGACCTGCTCCCAGGACCACACAGGCGACCCCCCAGGTCCTGAGCAGAAATGTCTGCGCGAGCAGGGCTGCTGGGGTAACGGCTCCTTGAGTCACTTTCTTTGTGATGAAGAACGTAAGTGTAGCAAGCACTCTGGGCATTCACAACCTCTTCCATTATGACCTACTTTAAATCACTCCTTAGTATCTTTGAATCACAAGAAGGTGGAATCCGTTTGTGGGGAAGATGGGAGGCTCCTGCAATGCATCCTCCCTTGCCGTCTCCCACACACACTTCTCTGGGTCCCCACAGCATTAATATCATCAGCGCAGCCCGAAGCCCGAGCCAGCGGTGCTGCCACTAACCCCATTCCTATTCCTTCTCCAGACCCAGGCTGGTGGAGAGCAGCCTCTGTTTATCCTGCTGACCTGGCCACGTGGTCAGCACAGCGCCTGCCTAGCACGTGTTAAGCCACTACTTGTTTGCCGGAAGAAAAGGCAAATGAAGAAAGAAAATGGCAGGAATAAGTGGAGCTTAAAATTGATGATCGCTTCCATTTCACTCATGGCACAGCAACCAAAAAAAGGATACTTTTGATATCAAGGTTACTGCCGCAGCCCATAGCATTGAGGTAGTAGCTTGATAAATCTTCTGTATCAAAAGCTATGACCAGGGCTTCCCTGGTGGCGCAGTGGTTGAGAGTCTGCCTGCCGATGCTGGGGACACGGGTTCGTGCCCCGGTCCGGGAAGATCCCACATGCCGCCGAGCGGCTGGGCCCGTGAGCCATGGCCACTGAGCAGCCCGTGCGTCCAGAGCCTGTGCTCCGTAGCGGGAGAGGCCACAGCAGTGAGAGGCCCGCGTACCGCAAAAAAAAAAAAAAAAAAAAAGCTATCATCGTGGTCTTTCTTGGGGACATGTGTTTCCCTATCAATAAACATATTTAATGCTCCCTTTAGCAGGGAGCATTGAAGGAAGCCCTGGACAGCCTCAGCCTATCCTAATTAAAATAAACGAAGGTACTATTCTCTTAACTTAAAATCGCTGTTCCAACTTTCCCATCCTTTATTATCTCCTGGTCCACGGCATACCCGATATGGATTTATAACTACATTTCAGAGTCTTATATGAAATAAATGACTCTGACAGAGACTATTCAGAGTGACATTAAATGACAAACAAGCAGAGACCGTCTTCCTAAGACATTTAGAACAGGTTTTCCAAACCAAGGGACCTTCTTCACCTAACATGGATATTTATTCTTCATACAGAGCTGTGGAGTCCAAGATCACAGTTCCGAATTTCTAACTAGGTCCTAGAGCTCAGGGCCTTTCAATACTACCAACAGAAGAGAAGCATCTCACTTATTAACTGGAAATTAGCTCTAATTTAATTCAGTAAACTTCCTTCTTGAAATGATGGAGCGCGTCTGCATGAGAAAATGAAGTCCATAACCAAATCATTTGTTATGCTTAGTATTCACATGAAATCCTATCACAGGCTGCATTGGCACCTTCCTTAATTCTCTCTCTTTTTTAATTGGTTTAATTGGCATAATTTCAAATCACATTATTGAATGACAAAGCAGCCATCTATTTTAATTCAGTCGCTGCAGCCATGTTAAGTGATTTCATTTTTCCTGATAGGAACACAGATACATGCTGAGTTGCCCTTCTCCTACATGGAGGCCCTCCCCTTTTATTTATTTATTTATTTTCCCCTGGGCAGTAACTGAGTCGTCGTGTGTCATGTAACTCAAAAACAGCTTTCGAGTCACGCAAATTTCCAGGCTACCTTCATTTCTGTCTTGTTTCCTTATCTTTTAGCCACGTAGGGAAAAACTCTAAGAGAAACACAGTCTTAGTGCGTGTCCTTATTTTCTTTTTAAATCCTCATCCTACCTTATATCTGGCATAAGCTATAAAATGCTATGTTATCCGAGCACAAAGTAGGTGAAAACATGCAATAATTAACTGGCAAGTAAACAGAGCTACACCTGCTGCTGTAATTACACGCAAATGTCAACGAGCTTGGCTCTCGGGTGCCAGCACCCCTGGTGAGAGCCAATCCTCAGAGATTCTGCTCTTGTGGAGGCCGTCAGGCCTCAGAAGTGCTCACCCTGAGTGATGGACAAAATGATCCACACACACAACCAATTCCACCTGCGTTCATGTGATCCTCACCATCGTCTTGTCCAAACTCACTTTCAATCTGTCAGGTCCCCAAATGCAGCAGCAACAGAACGTAGACATCACAGATTTTCCTCCTAGGGGTCCCCAGGGTTGTTGAGACGTTTGCCTAAACAAAGCTGGCTGAAACCCTCTTCATTTCTTGGCCCCAAACTTGACTGTGTAAGACACTCGCTCGGCTGGCAGCCTGTTAAGTGCATGTTCTTGTGAGCCCCGGACTGTGTGATCATGACCACTCTGTCCACCCGAAGTAAAGCCACATCCCCACCCAGGAGCGACATCCTCGTGTCAGCCCAAATCAGAAGCTGTCCCCGAACTTCAAGTACTGATCTTTTCAGTGCTGCTGAAGTACCAGAACCTATCCCTAAGAGCCTAACACACTTCCTATGTTTTGCTGATAGAAGTTTTTGGGAAACCTTGCCTCTGCTTCCATGGCACTTCTATTCACAGCTGTTCGGATAATAGACTAACAGTCCATACGCTCACTCTCTCACTGTTGAAAGATACAGAGATTCTGGAAGAAGTGTGACGTGGAGTTAAAGCTGCTGACACATCCTCCCAACCTTAATCCAGCCCAATCCTGACTTCTCTCTTCGCAAGACTCTGGAACCAAGATACAGCCTCAACAATTCACCCGTCGACTAGGCAATCTTTTCTTTTCTTTTTTTTTGGACAGGCAGAGAGGATTTATTTGTAGCAGAATTATTTATTACAGAGAATGTCCTGAAAATAAACTGACCAAACACTACAATGAACGTGCTGTATGTAAGGATGGAGAATCCGTTTTATTACACGCAGTGACTGAGAAAGTTCAAAACAAAACAAACCCCAAACTATAGTGCTTGTCCAGTTCTCTCTGCCCTCTTATCTCATCTCTTCCCTCTTTTTCTTTCTTTAAAAGACAAGTTAGGCAAAAAAATAAATAAAATAAAATGGTGACAGTGACGAGATGGAGAGCAGGGCTATTCTGGAACTCAGAGCTTTTATCAGCTCAGAAGATGGATCAAAGCTGTCCCCAGGAGAAGTCACAGAACCACTGTGATAGACTAGGCAATCTTAGCCTGGCTGGTTAATGTTAACTGAACTTCAAAATAACCATCTTATTTCAAAGCACTGATGATTTGTCACAGTATCTAAACTTTATAGAGAGCTTTTAAAATTGAACATGAATTTTCTGAGTGCCTGGTGGGCGTCACACACAGTACTTGGCGTACAACGTTTGTGACAACTGGGTCCTGGACACTGTTAAATAAAATTAGATAGAAGGCCTGGAGTTTAAAATATGCGTACCTTGGCATGATGCAAATCCACCCCATACATGGAGAGCTTTTTGGCATTTTCCAAGAAATACATCTCTGCTTCTGCGGGCGTCATGCCTCTGATAAGGAAAAATGAGAGGTATTACAATGCTGGTTTTTTTTTTTGTTTTTTTTAACCTGGTGGAACCATAATATTTTCCACTTAGCTCCCTTGCAAGTTCCCACAGAGGCACCAAAAGATTTGTACTCTGGGGGAGGCGGGGGGAGAATACCAGGAAAATGGCTTTTAGCAGAAACATCACAAGGACGACCCGAGTAGGAGTCTGACTACCCAGAACTGTACCAGGCCTAGAACCTCACTCTGCTGAGTCCCACCCTTAAGGCACTGACTTCAGTCCCGGGAGAAGCAGGTGGTGCAGGGGATGCCCACCCACCGAGCACAGCTTAAACGGACGCTCTTGGGGTTCCTGCCGCTAACCTGTGGCTCTTGTGCAGCTCGATGACTTTGTCTTCTAGTTCTTTTGTGTGGTTTGGCGCGAAGCGGAACTCGTTGATGTAGTCACTGCCACACTCATCTGGGTCGTAGTCTCCCAGTTCTGACTGGACGGTGTACGAGCCCAACGTGGCAAGGGTGACAGAGGAGCAGGGCAGCCTGCCAGACACGATGTCATCGCGCAGCTGTAAGCAGAGGTAGTACCTTCCAGGAGCCAGAGGACGGGCAGAAAGCCAGCGTTAGGAGACTGGAAAGGAGACTGCCCAGTACAAAGTGGGCGGCAAGCAAGCTCTCCCTGCAGAATAATCCACTAGGACACATTGTCTAGCATTTCTATCTGGATCTATATACCAGGGGAAGATACTTAGCTACAAAATACAATATCTAAGGGCATATAGAGGCAAGTTCATAATAATACAGGGATTCACTGATGAGACACAGAATAAAAGAAACCTACAGACTATCTCTCTAACATTAAGATAACGTTGAAAGTCAAACAAAATCTCTGGTGGGGGAAGTTATAATATAAAAATGGTGCTCTTAAATATAACGATTAGGCCCCAACTACCTAAAGGAAGTCTCATTTTGCTATCTAGACGAAAGGTCCTGCCACACGCCCAAGACAAACTGCAGGTAACTCAACGGCTGCGCCGTCATGAACACTACCTGCCACTTCCTGCGTTCCTGACGAGAGGAGCTTTCTCCTGGGTCAAGGTCTCATTTTCTTCTTTAGATAACTTCCTAGAATTCAACCGTTACGAAGACTAACTTTGAAGAATTATTACCTTAAAATCTCATCACTAAAAGCAAACAATTCTAAACTGGGGGACTGTGAAACGTTTTCCATAAAATTTTGCCAACATCATATGCAAATATCTCCATTAATAGCTGACTTTTACCTTCCCTGTTATTCTGCTTCTAAGAGTGACAGATATACTAACAGTAGAAGACTCCAAGGTAAGTGGGAACATTGGTGAATTTTATTAACAGTCTTCATGGCCCAGCATACGAGTATAAGAATACAATATACCTTGTACCTTTCACACAAGAAACGAACCATTAATCTGTTGAAGCTGAGGACTATATGATAAAGCGTTAAGGTCCCCTCTAAATACGGTTTTAAGCTGATGATGTAAGTAAATGCCATGTAATCCAGATACAAAAATTCCTACACATTTCATAGGCCCTACACACATGACACAAATGGAAAGGAATCATGCACTAGATTCCAACTCAAAGTGTATATACGCTCTCTAACCATAAATTAGCCACAATTAAATAGTCCCTCAACTAGTAAAAAGTATCTTTATGTAAGAAATTACAAATTGTTTTTTGATTTAATGAAAATATAAAAGAAATCTTCTGGAACTAGTTTTTCCCCTTCTCCTAACATGTCTGCTGAAACGATTTTTCATCATAGCAAGTGACTAAAGCTTTTTGAGCGATTTCTCTTTCCTGAAAAGCCTGCCAAGAAGGGTTGTAAGGCCACACTGCACAGCATTACTCTGACTGGCTATAAACTGACTACGAAACACAGTGAAAAAACCAAGGATTCCAAAGTAGAAAGCATTAGAAGAGGCCTAGAGGGACACACAGCAAACCCAGAATGGCTTCCTAAAGAGATTCTTCCTTATACTCAAAGCTCAGTCACCAGGCCAGACTGTTAGAGTCCTTTCTTGATGCCTTTTCTCTAAAACGAATGAAACGTCTTCCTTGTATACAGAAGGTGTGGAAGGTACACTCTTAGGCGTGCACGTGTTTATGTGCATTTGTGTGTGTGTGTGCACGCCTGTGTGATTTTTGAAAACAGCCACCACGTGTCAGACTGGTTATAGAAAAAGGCATAAGCATCCGAAGACACACTTTTGCTCTAAGTTTTGAAGGAGGAGCACTAGGAACTGTCGTATCATTTAAGGCTGAATCCCGTCGAATTTGACTGTGGTGGGTAGACGACAGCAACTCAATTCTGTGTGTTTTCCCACCAGGGTCAGGCAGAGGGAAGTATCAGCTTAGCACCAAAGATTCAACTGGGAACAGATACGATTTGGCAAATCTTCTCATCGGATGTTTGCTCTCATTCAGTTGCCTTCTGTTTGCCATTTCGGCATGGATGACTGTAAGGTCACCAGATGTAAGCCTGCCCTCCGCCCGAGAATTTAACAGGAGCACGACTCCTAACATGCCTGCCTTTTTCACTGCCAACTTTCAAATACCTGGTGATATCTTCAGAGAGCTGGGAAGGGTCTGGTGGGTAAAATTTCACATTAAATGAAAAGTGCCAAGCACCACCTGCAGAGAGCAGAAAAAATCAGAATAAAGTCTCAGACGATCCCTTTGTACTTATTATACTAAGCGGTGGCTAGAACAGCCCTAACCCCAGTCACTAGCACCCAGGCAACTTTTAATCATCAATGGAAAACAGGGAAGTCTCCTTTCAGTGAAATTCACAGGTAACTCTGAAACTTCCTCCAGTTTCTAATCTTCTGCCCCATCAAATCCTTTGCTGGGGTTTATAACTAGCAAGGAAATTGACTAAACTTCCTCCCTTTCTCAGGGACAAGGGCCTTGGGAAGAGGGGAAAAAAGTAAAGGAGACAGATAAGCCTCAATCAGAGGAGTCTAGGGCTCACCGGACCTATCCTCTGAAGTTCTGGAGAGCTCACATACCAACATTACAGACAGAATCCCATTTCCTTTGTCCTTTCTGCTTTGTTATGACAGGTCAAATCCCATAATAATACATGTCAAGGATGTATTTATTTTATGGGAAAGGTTTGCTGTCATATTAAGAGATGAGCTGCTCTGTGGGCCATTCGGCAAGTTCTTTTCTTACTTGGGGAAATTTCTGATGGAAGAGACAGTGGGGGTATGTACTGTGCATTACCAAACCCAGCCCTCCACCTCAGCCCCTGATCAGGACGGTCCTCACTGCACGCGGCCGCCGCTCCTCCTGTGGCATCTCCTATGGCCTCTCCAGAGGGGAAGGGGGTCACCCATACGCCAGCTCACAGGCACCTGCTCCCCAGACCGTCCGTATGTAAACGTGAGACATTACAAGCCTTCCTGAGTGCTCCGTTTTATCCATGCATTCTCTAGTTGTGTATACCTAACCATGTTTATCACCGTAAATGAGAATAAAACCCACCTTTTCTTCTTTTTGACATTTACTCTCTCTGTGATCACCCCTGTCACTGATTTTCACCTTGGTCTCTCTGTCTGGCCTTTCAATAAATGCTGTACGTTACTGAAGCCTGGGGGCTCCTTCGCCGGGAACTGTTTCCATTTCTTCCCCCCACCCAGTAAGCACACTCCAAGGGCCCAGGCCCTGCTCGCTCTGAACGGCGGCTTGGAGGACCCTCCTGGTCTCCCAGCTTCGGTGCTGGAGGCCTTTCCTCCGAGCCGTGGTCTTCCTTTTGCTCTGTGATTCGTGACCTCGTGGTCCAGCCCTCATGCTTCAGATGCCCTCCTAAGACTTCCAAACACCCCCTTCTCCCATTCAGTGGCTCCTGGAAGCTCCATTCTCTCCCCGAGTCCTTCCCAAACATTCACAATAAAGGGACAACATCCTAAGTACCTCCCGGCTCCTTCCTTTGAACTGGTCTCTTGCTTGAGTAGCAAATACTTAGCTGCAGAGGTCACCTGTATTCCTGTCATCCATGGCACAGTCTGTTCACTGATTCTGGTTTACTCTGCACACCACTCTTCATATTACACTGAGAGGTCCACCTGGCAGGGACACCATTTGAGTTGCCTTTTAAAGGACTTGGTATAGGGACCGGGTATTACTGGGTGTTTCGTGTCATTTCTAAACCACTAAGAAAACACTCCCAAAACGTGGGCTGTAAGAATTACGAGCCATAAAATATCTGGCAATCAAACCTATTTCTAGCGATTATTCTTCCCACTGTTCTCAAAAACGTCCTCTTGTTATTCTAAAATTAACAAGTCTGATTTGGTTTTACTTTCCTATTGATTCCTATTCACCTCCTGCTAAAATGGAATGCCTGCCAGCCATGAGGTTCATAATGAGAGCTGGTCTCCCCGCAAGCAACTGGAATGAAAGCTAATGGATTCGTTATGGGAAATGGATTTATTGCTCTTTTATAATTTTTATCCACTTCAAAGTGAATCCAATGAATCGTTTAGCAATGCAATTAAACTCATAATAAATTCAGGGTAAACACTCGAAGTTGGAAACTAAGAGGGAATAAAAATAGAAGAAAGATATTTCAATGCAAAAATCCTCATTACAGTAAAGTGACTTTCAAATGATCATGGGCCTAAGAAGCATCGGAGGGGCTTGTTAAAAACGCCAATCCCTAGGCTCTACTCAGAGGTCTTTATTCCAGAGATGTGCATTATGGTCCAGGAACTTGTGATTTTAATAAACACCCTAATGGTTCTAATACACTTGACCGTACTTTGAAAATCACTAATCCCAAGGAATCTACTTTCCTAAGGTTATAACCCAATCAAATATGAGGTTTTGCAGGACATTATTTTGAAACGGTGGGAAAGTTTATGGAAAACACAATCTATACCACAATCAAGGGAAAAAAAAATCCAGTGAAATGAGGTGTAACATTTGAAATTAACGAGAGAGGCAGATTAAAGCGGAAATACACATCCTGGTAAAGAATCTGGTGGAAACGTATCACTGGGAGGCCATAGTTATGCCATAAATAGGTTTGTGAGCCTGTGTCTGATCAGATGACGGCTCTGGTTAGGGACGGAAATGCAAGAGCTTGAATGCATTAAAATGACATCTATAATGCTGATATAGGATTTTAAATTCCAAATTTATGATAATCAGAAAACTGTGACACTGAAGAGAATTCATTCTTATGAAAAAGTTCTAATTTTAGTCTTCTATGCCTGCCAAATCTTAAAACTTCTCAATATACTACAGTTATAGCATAAATCACTATATATCATATATTCTATATCATGAAGTTACTATATCATAAATATACTCTATATCAGAATATATTTAGAAATTTTAGATCTGCTAGGCGTAAAAGATGACTGGAATAAGAATTTTTTCATAAGAACAAACTCTTCAGGCTCAGGATTTTCTATTTCTCATAAATTCATAACTTAAAATCTTTTTCAGCTTGACTGCCATTTGCCATTCTCTTGCAGACCTCATTCTAGAGACCTACTGTGGACCTACAGCATAAAAATAATGGAAAGATCCTTTTATTGTTGATATTTATGTTCAGAAAGAGGAGGTGATTGTACAATAATTACATTAGCTCTGATAATACTTTTCTGCCTTGATAGAATGTCCCTTTTGTGGAAAGAAGGCATTTTGTGCATGGGCAACAATAAGGAATATAGATAAAAACACCAAATTCCATTCCTAAAAATTTCCAATTTTTTCTTGTCTCCTCCTTCATCTGCATGATTGTCACTTGGTTTTCTTTATGTTGCTGTCACAAACACTGCCTAATCTACATGAGGAAAATATCCTTTAAATCTCATGTTCCAGTTGTCCCCTAAACTTCATCTCTTAGAAAGGAAGGTCGGAGACAGCATAAATGGGAAATGAAGGAAAAAAAGAATTCCATTAACAGCAGAAAAGAAAATTAACTGTTGTTACAGCCTTTCTTGTAACAGTACAATGACTTATCCTTGAACATGTAATATATTTTCAAAGTGCTCTGTAATTATAAAATCAACCAAGTACGAGACAGCGTTTTATTAATTAGGTGAATATAGAGGACTTAAAGCACATGAAATGTTAAGATATTCAGCACATCTGCTTTTAATAACTCCATAAAAAGATCCTTAGAACATATTCATCATCTTAAAGTTTTTACTAGGACTCTGAAGTTTTCACCTTCTTATCACAACTGTAGCTGTCCCTGGTTTTAATCCCAATTTAGTTCTATCAAACTACTTCACTATCAAGTTTCTGATTAGTGACCACACCAACTTCCTCTCAAAAATATGGTAAAGATGTTTTCGTTGTACAAAGAATCATCAGACTCTCTAATATCTAGAAGCATAGTGAATTTTTTGCTTCTTTTGAGATATTATCTAGTATTAAGCCATTTCAAACTGCTCGCTACTAATTACTTTTTATTAGCATGTAGGGTATTTTGAGACCTCAGAACATTCAAAGGCACTAGAAAGATTTGCTCTCTCTTTTAATAGTAACTTTGATGGGAATGCTGTTCTTATTAATAAATCGGTCTTAAATTTAATCTTCAAATAGAATCAGTTGTTCTGGAAAATTAAACTAGATTTTATTGATAAAAAATGAATTGCTTGAAAAAAATTAACCTAGTTAGTTGAAATTATAAAGTATATCCATGTTTTACCATTTATCCATAGTAAAAAGCAACAGCTACAGAAAAGGCTTAAAAATAAAAATGGAAAAATTCCTCTTTCTCAACCCCCTACCCTGCAGTGCCACTTCTGGAGGTATAGGTATTTCCACATACCTATATATGCATAACTCATTTTAAACAAATATGAATGATTTCTCTAAGGTCTCACTAATGAGAGCTAAAACATATTTATTCTACCTCATTCTGTTTAACAGCTACCTAGTATTTCAAGGTATGGCTATTTCATGATCGATTTTATCATTTCTTTATAAATGGATATTTAAGTTGCTTTGAGTCTTCTTCTATTGCCAATGGTATGATAATGAACTTTCCTACATGGACACATGTACACACTCCTCTCTTAAGCAGACACTGGATACATTTCTACAAGTAAAATCAGGGGTCAAAGAATAAGCACATTTAAAATTTTAATAAAATCTGACACAAAGTGCCTTCTTAAAGGGTTATATTTCTACCAATTGTGTACAAAATTGCCAGTGTAGGGCATCGTTAAACTTTTAAAATCTTTGCTAATCTGAACAGGTGAAAAATGTCACATTTTAATTAGCATTTAATTATTACTAACGCTTAGCACCTTTTCTAATACTTATTAGCTACCTGTATTTAAATTTTCTGAGTGGCTCATGTAATTGATTCGTGCGCTAGGAAATGTCCGTTTCTTAAATTGCCTTTAGGGCTAAGAAAAGAAGATGTCATCAGACAGTAAACTTCAGTCTGACTTGCTACCCCATTTCTAAGCTATTAAATGACTATTACTTTTACTGCTTGCCTTGCATACTTTGGTGGCAGTTAGGCTTAATACAACATTAATAATTAAGTTTGAGACTTTTAGATGATTGTCAATGGGGGGCATCACTTGATTAAATCATATCTCACAGCTCTGAACAGGCAAGAGAATAGGTCAAGTGTCATGTCATTTTATTCCCGGGTCGCAATAGTTGCTAATGGGTATCTGAGCGAGACCAACCTGTCAAAGATAAAATTTGAGATCTTAATCTGTTTTTCAAAATACCGTATTCACACCAGCCATGTGGGTATGAGCTACCATTTCAGATAACCCCACTCTTTGAAAATCTTCCTATTTCTACACATAATAATCCAAAAGAACTTACTTCGAATCTGTTTTTTAATTTCCTTAGCAGGGTCCAACCAATTCTGAAAAAGAAGTGAGAGTCTGAATATGAATCAGAGAAGAATGGAGATGACTTAGTGTTGACTGGGTAGAGATGAACTAAACGTATTTGAGAAGGAGTGGCTGCCGGAAGGGTCCCCCAGCTGGGTCCTTCCCCTACATCTGGTGCCCCTTCGCTAGTCCTGCGAGGGCCCAGGCTCTGGTCTAATGAGAAGATGTGTGTACACACAATTCAGGCTTGACAAAGTTCTTCTCTTTTACAACAAGTGCCTTCAGGGATTCAAGCTAGCACAGAAACAGAGGAGAAAAAATGGTGGATTCTATGTTCAAACAAGTTACAAGCATGAGCTAAAGATACAGTCATCCTTTGGTAACCACAGGGGATTGGTTCCAGAACCCCAGGTAACACCAAAATCTGAGGATGCTCAAGTCCCTTATATAAAATGGCACGGTACTTGTATATAATCTATGCAACGCCCCCATATACTTGAAATCATTTCTAGATTATTTATAATACCTAATTCGATGGACATGCTATGTAAATACTTGCTGGTGCACTGGCAAATTCAAAGTTTGCTTTTTGGAACTTTCTGGAATTAAAAAAAATATTTTTGATCTGCTGTTGGTTGAATCTGCAGATGCAGAACCCAAGAACACAGAGAGCTGACTCTGCATGTAACTTGACCACTGATGTCCTAGCCGTTCAGTCCCATGCAGCGACTTCTGCGATTATAGATTTTAAGGCACCTTCTTAGAATGCTTTCCTAACAAATGAACACTTGCCACTTACGATTTTCCTCATTAGAACACTCAGGTGTTTAATAATGAAGTTAGACATCATCCACGGAATTCAGTAAAGATAAAGTATGATTCACTAACAAACGACAACAGAACAAGTGACATTTAATGAGCACAATTGCTGTGGCTCAGTTTCCAGCATTAAGGAAACAATTTCTTCCTCCTTATCTTTCAGGCAGTTGGGGGGATAAGTGAGATAAAGGCCTGAAGAGACTGCAGCAGGTATAAGAGTCTACAGAGGTGTTACATGTATCATTAAACGTGGACTGAATACATTAACTGCTTGCCTCTTACATCAGGTCTGTACATGATTCATCTCACATTGTGATTCAGCAAGAATATGAAAGTGTAATAAGATGAATTAATAAGATGGCATCCAGCGAACATGTTTTCTGTATAATTATCAATTTATGTGATTCCCATTGGCTCAAATCCATGGAAATGTATCATCCCCCCAAAGCACCATATAAAATGCTTTTCTGGAACCATAAAGAACTCAAGCATGAAAAGCAGAAACACTGACTGACTGACTGTTTCCAAAAGACTCAAGATTAAAGGAAGTTGTCAATAATTTCCTTCATGAAGAAATAAGGTGATTAACAGCATTTAGGGCCTTGGATAATAAATCTGAGGGCGTGGGAGCACGAGGGGAGGTGGAGAAAACGATTTACCAATTCAGTTTCAGTTCACTTTCTTGCAGTGAAGCGCAGTTGAAGCCGCAATACTTTGTACTGCTTTCAACCACTCACCTTCTGGCTTTCAGCATCTCGATATGTAAGCCCAAAATAGTCTTTTTCTAGCAAATTCAGATGTTCACATACTTTATCAAACAGCACTTGGCCTCTGGAGCGTTTCTGTGGAGAACAAAACAGAAAAACAAGTCAACACACACCAAAAATGTTCTCTCAATTGCCACGAACAAAAATGGGTAAAACGTAAAATATTGCTCATTGTAACTGTTCAGTAAACAACAAGCAGGTTTGATCACTTTACCAACTCCTTTTTAACTAGAAAAAAGGCTCAATAAAGTGGACCTAATCCTATAAGAGGCAGCTCCTACAGAACAAACAAATAAATAAAAAAATAACTCCTGTCAGTGAGTAAGTACAGGCGACCTGCGGATGATTTCGAAACGGAAGTAGTTGGGGAAATGAAGTGGTGCTCGAAGCCTCAAATACGTTGTGAAACACGAAAATCCTGACGGTGAGAGCATTAAAGGGCCGACCACAGCTGTGTTTCAGAATACCCACGCTCACTCCCCGCCGTGATCAGGTTCTGAGCCTGAGAAGAACTAACCCCATTCCTTGTCTCAGGCGGAAGTCCCCTGCAAACTTTCTACCCCAGTCCTTACTGAGAAAGTCTAGCTGTGGATCACCTTCTGAAGCCCGTTAAACTTCATTAGTTTTTGTTTACAGCCACAAATTTCAATTTTGTATCACAGAGTTCAACTTTCTCTGAATTTTTTGTTTTAGAGAAAATCCTTTCTATTAAACATAACAAACATGTTCATTAAGTTTAAAGATTTAAATTATCATTTATAAATGTAAGATGTAGACATATGTGCTGTATTTTTGGCCATAAAGCAGTCAATTGGAGAAAGAAAAAAGGCAGTCATCTGGGGAAAAAAAATCCATCAGCTTAATTTATGGTGATATACAGTATCATATTTTCATCAAAGGTCTTTTAAACTTGGCCTTGGAGTCTGAGATGGATTAACCGGAAGCAATTAAGCTAAAGTACGTTTTGTTAGTGCAGTACCAACATTTCACATCTCGTACCTTAAGTGTATTTGTCTTTAAGATTTAATGTAGTAAGAGAAAAATAAGAAAATTGATAAACAATGGGCATACCAAAGAGTAAGTATCCAGAAGACGTGTAAGTGGTATGTATTACCGGGCAACCGCAAATATACTGGAAATTACTTAGTCTCCTCAAGCATGACTATTTAGGAGAAAAGATAAATGTAGGATACAAAACTGAAGCCTGAATTGTAACCAGCTGAATAATCAATGTTGTATTTGAAAGAAGTTTAATAATGTATGAAAATAAATTACATGTTAGCTCAACTGTGTAACACTGTTCAATGGATATAAATAAATGGTATGACAATGAAATGCTGCTCGCTGGTTTAAATCCTTTATTTGTAAATAACAGCATATTTCTTCTGAATAACGCTTAACAAATTATAAAGTTTGCACCAAAAACAACTGGTTCTTCTGATGCTTCCATTGGTATGATGTCCAGTTTAGAGATAAGAACACAGAGGTCCAGAAGAGTTACATGGGAGAGGCAGTCTTAGTGCTGCCTATGACGGTGGCTTTAACAGGTAAACCTGGCTTTGAGTCTTCCTTATGTCCCTTGCAGCTGTGCGGACCTCGAAGTTTTCCCTCTGTAAAACGGGTATGAAACCATCTACTTCTTTGTAATGGTTGACATTAAAATGAAACAAAGTATTCCAACTTGGTCCAGTGATAACACGTCAAGCATCCCACAAACGTCAGCCATTGATATTATCAGCCTACGTGATTGATAAATGGCAGAATACGTAATACAGAACTCACTAGGCATTTTTGTGGTAGGAGCACATAGATAGCTCCTTGTGGTACCAATAAGCATCCTTAGTATTAACATGCCCTGCTCTTTCTTCAGATATCAATTATCTGCTTACTGTTTAACTGCTTTAACTACAACACCACACACACACACACACACACAAATACATACCAGCGTCTGGCCAAGTACCTTCTCAATGAGTAAAAACAAACCAAAACAAAACAAATACAATAAACCTTCCTCTACAAAGCCTTCTACATCCTCTGAGCCAGCAGCAGACCCCAGCCAGGCCCTCAGTGGAGGAATTATTCTGGTCATGCTGCCGGCGGCCTTGGGCATTGTTTTATTAGCTGTCTTCTGGCTGCTGTCTTCTTCCTTTTGTCTAACAGGTGGAATGATTAGCTCAAGCACAGACCACGGTACTAACTGGTTCTTAATTTTCTGGCTTCTCACCATTTGATTACTATTAATGAACCACAGCTCTCTCTTGAACAGACCAGATTTTTTCTTACTATTTTAAACATATTTGAACACTATAAACAGTCCTTAAGACAATAACATAGTGGTCCATTCTTCTCTCTGAAGGGTTTTTGGGTTTGTTTCTGTTTGTTTGTTTTGGCCCTAAGAACTAAGACGGGTTGTCTAGAATCCGCTATAGATGGTTATATGTAAACAATGAAATTCCTATCTGCCAAACATCACCACGGCCGCCGGCCAGCTGGATGACACTGGAAAGGTCTCTCACGTTATGCGGGCCTTCACCTTCTCATCCTTGAGTGAGGATATATGACTCCATGCAGCCAGGTGATCACGGGCTTGAGGCTGTAACTGGGCACCTGTGCTCACGGCCAACATCACTAATGATCACAGCTCACTCGCCCGTGCAGCCCAAATGCGGCTTCAGAGCTCCACCGCACACGTGATGAGAAAGACCCTGGCGATGGATGGAGTCGGTACAGGACACCAAATGGGACTATTCTGCAGCCCCAGACAGGATCCCCTCCGCAATCACTCCCAACTCCCCCAGATTCTTGATTCTTCTTACTCAGGTCATTTTTTTCTAGTGCATTATCTAACTTTTCAAGTCAATTATTTCTACATGTTGACATTGTGTGCATCTTTAGGTAGTAACATCTAAAATATGACTAAAGCTCAACCGTCACTGGGCCTTTTAGAGAATTTATGTTAAATATTCGGTTCCCAAAGATAGGATGTTCATTAAGTCATCAAATCTGGGCATCTTACTTTCATTGGGTATGTTTATAACAGCTATAATGAGTCAAGAATTCAGTAGAAGCTAGTGGGAAGCAGTTGCATAGCACAGGGTGATCAGCTGGGTGCTTTGTGACCACCTAGAGGGGTGGGATAGGGAGGGTGGGAGGGAGGGAGATGCAAAGAGGGAAGAGATATGGGGACATATGTATATGTATAACTGATTCACTTTGTCATAAAGCAGAAACTAACACACCACTGGTAAAGCAATTATACTTCGATAAAGATGTTAAAAAAAACAGAATTCAGTAGATTAAAAAACATTTTTTGGACAGAGGTATTCTAAAATCAATGGGTAATTTACTTAACTGGAGACGATGAACAGCTTTTAGTCTCATTTGCTGTTTCCTGTGAGTTGTTAAGTCACGTCTCTGACTCAGATGCATTCGCAGTCTACATAACCATTGACTTTTAACACCTGGACGTTAAGGAAAGTGGACTTTGCTTTCCTGGAGTAACAAACCAATGGTGGACTGCCCTCTCTCTACCCTCTTTTTCCACTTAAAATTGGGTTTCTCTTTCAAATAGAGAAGACGAGGATACGTCCATCATCACCACTCAAACACAGCAGATGAAATAAGCTTTTCTGCAGCATTAATGAAACTTCCTGCAAGTCCAAGATAATTCAAGATTTTTACAATGTTGGTAAAACACTGGTTCTCAAGGTCTTATCAACCGGCATCACCTGGAAGTTTACATTAAATTTTTTATTTGTACTTTTATTTGTCTAACAACTTTAAAAAACTAATTACAGAATGTTTTAGGATGGGAGAATTTCCAACATTTCCCAAAGTAGAACAGCATCACGAAAGCCTGCATACTCATCACCCAGTTTTAACAAATGCCTCTGAAGGCAATTTTGGTTCCTCTGGAGTTCTGCTCCACTCATCCTCCCCCTGGGTACTCTGAAGCATCTCAGCAAGTAATTGTGTCTCTATTTATCTTAGTATGTAACTCTGCTCTTTTAAGAAATGTAATCTCAATAACTTCATCACATCTAAACAAAAGTAGCAATCAGTTCATAATATCACCAAATATCTAGTCAGGACTTTAATTTCCCCAATTATTTCAAAGATTTTTTTTTTCTTTTTCATTTTCTTTGATTAGCCCATACACCGCAATCGGCTGACATATCTCTCTGGTCTCTCTTAATCTGCAAGTTCTCCATTTATGTTGGTTTTCCCCTTGAAATTAACTTGTCTAGGAGACCAGGTCATTTGCCTGTAGAGTTCGCTCAGTCTAGACTTGCTGTTTGCATCTCCATGGTGTAATTTAACATGTTCTTTTGTCTTCTGTATTTCCTGTAAACTGACAGTGAAATCTAGAAGCTTGACCACATTCTTGTTCGACTGGTTTCCATAAATGATGCTGTGCAATTTCACCACGAGGCAGAAAGTTAACTCTTGCCTTTTTGTGATATTAGCAGTCACTAACGATCGTTGCCCTAGACCCATTAATCTGAGGTGGCAAGATGGGGATATTCGAATCCGAACCTTGGTCCCCCATTTATTAGTTGGAGTATGTCTATGAAGAGACACTTCTCTTTGTCAGAATGATTTATCCAGTGACACAGTCTGATGACGGAAGCCAGGATCAATGCTCACACCTTTTCCTTTATCCAATTTCAAGATAACGAGTTGGCTTTCTAGCACCATCCAGGAGTCATCAATCAGGATTTTTGTCTTATATCATCACTATGAACCCACGGGCTAAATCAGGCTTGACGTGTTTCAGTCCATTACAGGTGTTACCCATATTGATGCTCTAAATGTCCCCAAGTGCTCTGCCTTACATTTTGCCTGTCAACTCGCATCCTTCACAATGCTTCTCCAGTCCCACTTCTTTACAGCATTTCCTGTCCTCCCAGCCAACTGTGATTTCTCTCACCTTTGGACATTAGAGCACTTTATGGTACCAAGAGGGCACCTTCTATATTCTGCCTTCTGTCACAGCTGTCTCTCTGTGCGCTCGCCTTATATCCCGACTGACTATAAAGACACTCCTGGTGGCAACGTGCCTCCTATATTTATTTTTTATGGAGCCTCATTTTGGTCAAATGCCATTAAGAGAATAAAAAGGTAACGTGATGAAACTTAAAATTTTTCTCACTAGCATATCATAACCAATGTTGCCAAAGCAAAATTTTAAACTAGTGGTTTTTCAACCGTGGATCCTGGGAGCATCTAAAATATGCCAATATCCAGGAACCCACCTCAGGTCAAATAAGTCAGAATTTCTGAAGGTGGGCACAAGGCCTTTGTATGTTTTCAAGATCCCATTTGCAGGCATGGTTGAAAGGTACACTTAAGTTTACAACTTAAAAATTCTTAAATGGAGGACTCTAAAGCAATTTTTCTTTTCTTTTCTTTTCTTTTTGAGGAAATGTGTAACTTCTTCAGATTTAGATCCACACCAGTTTCTTTCAGGCCTTCTTGTACCAACACTGATAGCTGCATTATGATCAACTTTATTTACACACACACACAGTCTTAAAATCTTAAGACACCCTTTCCAACAAATTTTCTTAAGAAACGTTAATTTCTCAAGAAATGAAAAACGAGCCACATGCTGAAATAAAATGATACAAATGAGCAGTGATAAACCACCAAACTATAAAACCAACCAATAAACCAGCCAAACAATGAACCTGCATTTAAAGCTATGAACGAAATACACAAAATAGAAACGTTTTTGAGTTCGAATTTTTTTTTTTTAGCTCTCCCTCGGTAGAGCTAAAACATACAGACTTTAACTCAAGAACCTGCTACCTTACTAAAAAATGACCCAGGTAGGTTAACAAATGTCTTGATTTCCTCTTTTGTGAACAAGTAAAAGAATTCACATCTTCCCCAGCAGGTTAGGGAGGTGATGGAGAGGAACAAACACTGGGCACTGAACCCACCAGGGGAGGATGGAGGGAGGAGCTGCTGTTGATTGACAGCTGACCAGGAGACGGCACACCTGTGGACGCGTCCTCTGAAATGAGCGCCGCCTTGATCCTCAAGTCCCTGGAAATCGTGTCTTGGTCTGTGCTCACGTCGTGAGCGCACAAGCAGGTAGCACAAATCGTACTAAACCTCAGCACAAGACTTCAACAGAATCTGTCTTTTCTTTCAGTCTCACAAAGCTATGAATCAGCCTGGGGAAAGGCTAAAAGCTGAAATTAGAGAAATTTGTAAAGTCAAGTATAATCTTCTCGCCTTAGAAAGACGGGCTGCAGTTCTTATTTATCTGAAGCTGCACAATCACAAAGAAAATGAGGCAGAGCACGTCGTTCTGCCTGAGAACTGGAGCTAATCAATGGTCCCTACTTCTTGGGCGGGGGGAAATGCGGAGGGGCAGGGGAACCAAAGCCATCAGCACCAGGGCGTGTGGATATATCCTTGAGGCTCCGCGGGATCTATGTGCGCATTTCTTTAAACCGTCGCTGAAAAAAAAGCCTCTTGTTACATTGGCTCAGGCTTATACCACGTGCGTTAATACAAGGAAACATATAATATTGAGACCCTTCAGGGAAATGGACACTTCCGTACCCTTATTTCAGCTGCTTTGAAATTTGAGGGAGCGCCAGCCTGTAAGCACTTTATTCTTTCCATCATGTATCTTCTTCAACTGGACTGCTGATTTTCTTCTGAAATTATATCTTTCTGTGTATTGTTGCACTTTGTGAACTTGTATTTCTGCTCCCTGAGGACAGGAAACTGTGCAACCTTTTTAATGCCCCCGACAGAGTGTCCTAAACACACAAGACATTCAACATATGTGCCTAATAAACACTCCGGGCATGAATCTGAAGGAGGAATTTCTCCTCACATTATCTTCGATTAATCTCGATGAAAAATGCCATCATTTTTTTTCATGCTTCCTTCCCTAATTGCATATTTCCACACTGAATGCTTTTCCAGTCTCCTCACTTCTCAAGGTCAACTGGAATTCTCTTCATTTCTAAACGATGGCAACGCAATTTGCCTGGTGTTATAGGAGCACGTGGAGAGCTCAGCAAACTAGCTAAGCTTAAACTTGAGCCTAAATCGGACACCTGGACTCTGTGTAGGTTATTTTTTCCTGGGTCTTCTTTTTGCTCTGTCAGATAGAAAAACGTTCTAACACAGTCTGCCCTGAAATTTAGGTGGATTAAAAAACAAAAAAACCTACACTTAGAAAATACCAAGAGGAATAAAAGATGATGATGGTGTCTGGTCTGTGACAACAGTCCAAAAACACTTGAGATCTGAGGCCAGGAAGGTCTAAGAAGCAATATATGGCCCCAGCTGCCCTGTGCGCATCTACTTCCATTTGGGGCTTTCTGTCTCAAGTGTACTTTCAATGCCAAGTTTAATAAGCACAGTAGGAAGTCCATTATCCCCGTCACTACTGCCAGGATCCATGCCCAGAGGGGCAGGACCTAGTCTATGTACTAAATCCCAAGCGTGATCCGGGCAGTGAATTCAGAGGGCTGATGTGAGAAGCAGAGATGATTTTTTTCTGCCTAGATGTTACATATCTTGCTAGCTCTTTCTTTAAATTCACAAGCAATCAGCTTTTTAGAAAACCATAATAGTTCTTTTCACATTATTAAGTCAATCAATGATTATTCTGTCACTTTCTTAAACTCAGTTCAGTTAGCAATAAAGATCTGAAGTGGCCTGTTAAAATATGAACCTGGGACCACTTCCTGGTCTTGCTAAGTTTTAAAACACAACAGTGATTTATTTATTTATTTATTTTTTGCGGTACATGGGCCTCTCACTATTGTGGCCTCTCCCGTTGCGGAGCACAGGCTCCGGACACGCAGGCTCAGCGGCCATGGCTCACGGGCCCAGCCGCTCCGCGGCATGTGGGATCTTCCCGGACCGGGGCACGAGCCCGTGTCCCCTGCATCGGCAGGTGGACTCTCAACCACCGCGCCACCAGGGAAGTCCCACAACAGTGATTTATTTCCATGTCTCAACTGTCTAGAAACTGAGAATTCATCTAGCATTATTTAAATATCTTCAAAATGTAATTTTAAAGATATTATTCCTATCCAGTTCAAGTCGGTTTTCCCACCCTTCTATTCTAAGTGAGGCACATCAGACAACCCCAATGCTGGACCCTGGCTCTACAACTAGCTGGCTGTGAGGTGAGATGGTCACTGAACCTTTCTGAACTTCACTGCCTTCATTAAAAAATGGAAATAATATTGGTCCTTACTCATAGGATTGTTGCATTAAATAAAACACAGGAAAGCATACGTATTGCCTAGCCCATGGGAAACGATAACCAATAAATGCTGGCGATTATTAGTAGGCCCTTTTCATAAGAAGCCCAATACATTTAGGTTTTCTAATGCTGAAATTTGGTATAGAGATTGACATACCACTGATGCCTATTTCATCTGCAGTGAAATCATCCCATGTCTCTTGTGAAAAATAAATCTCACCGTACAGGTAAAAGGGGGAAACGGTTGAAAAAGCTATTATTATCAGTAAACCAAGGGTGCATTCGATTATCCTTTGCAAACACATACAAAATGGTTTTCAGCAGGCACTGGGCACACTGGTACAGTTTAGTACATCCGAGGCCAAAACATGATGGTTACGTGTTACCATAGACGTGGCGTGCAGCACAACCAAAGCAAGTAGCAGAGTTCAAATGCAGTAGAGTCGACCTAGGTTTGACAGAGATTCTCTGAAAAAATACTTTTAGCACACACACGGCAAGAGTCCGTTTGCGCACGTGAAGCCCCTCCGCCTTTTTTTAGAAAGATGCCTTTTTCTTTCAGCCACAATCTGTTCCTGTCTTCATCTGTTGTCACCATTTCAGCCTCTGTTTGAAATCAGACTTCTGTGCTCAGAGCCATGTACCGTGGTAGATGATAGCTTTTCAGTGAAGCGTGCTTCTTCCTGGCAAAAACATTGGGCTCGCTTTTTCACAAAGAGTTTCACATCACACATATGAGATGTTGGCAGCGCGCGGCCAGACAACATTTCCTGCTGTTAATCTGCTAAGGATTCAGGTCACTAAGCCAATGTGTGCCAAACGAATGCAGAAAAGGAAGCCCTCGGGAAGAGGGATGTTTGAAAGAGACAGACTTAAACCTGAATCTTGTAAAAGAACTACAGGGCCTAATTCAGAACGATGCGGGACTTCGTGAAATTCTTCCTGGGAGAGGAAGTACTTATGTCTCCTTTCCAAGACAATTCTCAAAAAAAAAAATCAAACAAAACCCAAATTGTGATTTATAACTCATGTGGTCAAATAAAGCACTGTAGGCAATGCAAATGTTGACAGTGAAAACACAACTTTTAATGATATACATTTAACGAGTAGGAATTTGTAGAACGGCCACTTTTCAGTCCTATAAGGCACTGAAGATCAAAACCATATAATAACAGTAAGTGCTTTAAACAAATAAGTCTTAAGTGAACCAGTGTCCATCAGCTGTTTCCTCTTATTAACAGGACAAGGCTGTGAGTAAGCACACAGAGGAAGGATTTCAGGGTTATTATGCAAACCACTCACATAATTAAAAAATGTAATTATATCATTTCGCTAGTTAAAATAGAGGTTTTAAATTAAAATAACTGTAAAACCTATGAAAGACCTATAATGAAAACATAAATAAATAAAAAAAATAGGACAGCTGATGACACTTTCAATGACACTTAAGGTCGGTCTGGCCTTCACTGAAAGCATATCATATTTTGGATTAGTATTTAAAATCCAGTAGCTGGGGAGAAAAAGCCTTTGTAAGCATCTAACTTTTTGATTCTACTTACATGTTCTCCAGCTTTGTCGGACACGTGCAATAGCCGGTGTGGACCACCTGGGGTACCAGCAGGTCTACACGTCCAAGGTTGGGATTGCTTTTGGACCTCGCTGTCTCTATCGGGGGCATCCTGAGCTCCTGAGCTCGCAATCCTGAAGAGCCAGCATTAATCCTATCGGCCCAGCAGTTCCCACACCTGGGAGCGGGGGTGGGAGGAGCCTGCTCTGCCCTGTGAAGAAGCAAGGCCCAGGCCTCATTCTAGAACCAGAGCAGACCCGTCCCCTCGGGTCAGCACAAGGTCCCCTCACTGCAGCCGTCCCAAGAGCTCATTTAACCACGAGGGAATGTTGGTCTCTGCTGACTCCTGAATCTCAGATGGTGATTTCTTTGAGCTTTGTGGTTATTTACTTTTAAAGCACGAATTGCATCAGCAAATGGCAGTAAATAACACTCACATAAAAAACTGAAATGGTTAGGCAAACTGAATCCAGAAGACAAAGGGCTTTCAAAGTAGGTACAGCCCTTTGCCCTAACAAACAGCTGTAACGTTCTTTCACTGACAGGAGAACTTCAAACCATTCTGTTCAAGCAAAAAGTAAAGTACGACACACTCAGATTATTCTGATTTTTCTTGGGCTCACAAGATTGCCGCTGTCTTTCCTGGACCTTATCGGTGTTCAGAGCTGAACTGGGAGGTTCGGGGCTGAGGGACTTTGGGAAGTTCTTCGGGACTTGAGTGATGCTCCCCCTTCTCTGAAGGCTGAGCCTCTAAGTCAGTCCTGCCAGCTCCCTCCTGGCTTAACAAGGACTGAGGGCAGCAAGACGCCTGCGATCTTGGGGGCTCAGGAGGATGTCAAGTGAAATTCAAAGGAGATGAGCCCGAGATTTTATCAAATGTACTTTCACTTCTGTCTTTACATTCAAAAACTCTTTGTGAGAATATACCCATGTGGGAAGACCAGAAGTTGGCTATCAGACTCAGTAGTGAGAGCACAGACAGCCAGACTGAGGATGCGGTCAGACCCCATCATCACGGTGGGGGAGGTCCCGCCTGCCTCTTTGGCTCCCCCCGTGGTGCCCCCTGGCCTGCCCTGACCCCCTACTCCATCACACAACCTTCCTCCAGCCCCTCTCCCTAGGCTTCCTCCTGCCAAAGTCTGCACAAGCCACCTTCACACCCTGGACCCTTCCACCCGTCCAGCCTTCAGATCTCTCCTCAAGCACCCCTTCCTCAGGACTCTACCCACCCCCCACCTCCAGGACCAGGTCTCAGAGAACGTGTTTTTATATCTTCTGCATCGCACTTGTCAGGGTGGCAATTTCACGCTGCTTTGTGTTGTAATTTGAGTAATGGTAATGCCAGCTGCTCAGGTAAGCAGTTTCTACCTGCAAATGGATTCCCAACACGCACCCCTGAGCCTGGCAGAGAGCAAAATTAGTATTTTTTGAAACAGGAAAGAAAATCAAGTGAAATAAGTGCATCTGGGGTTTATTTCCTGTTCAAAGCTCTTCAAAAAACTGCTACGTTCTTTGAAATTTATTCAGGATCAGTTTATTTATATTTTTCTACCACATGGGTATAATCTGCTCTGGCCAGATCTAGAGTGTTGGATTTTTTTCCTAATTTCTGCAAGAAGACGATATTTCATCCCTGCAGGTGGCAGACCTATTAGCTTTTTTTTTTTAACATCTTTATTGGAGTATAATTGCTTTACAATGTTTGTTAGTCTCTGCTGTATAACAAAGTGAATCAGCTATATGCGTACGTATATCCCCATATCCCCGCCCTCTTGCGTCTCTCCCTCCCACCCTCCTTATCCCACCCCTCTAGGTGGTCGCAAAGCATCGAGCTGATCTTCCTGTGCTATGCAGCTGCTTCCCACTAGCTATCTATTTTTCATCTGGTAGTGTATATATGTCAATGTTACTCTCTCACTTCGTCCCAGCTTACCCTTCCCCCTCCCCGTGTCCTCAAGTCCATTCTCTACGTCTGTGCCTTTATTCCTGTCCTGCCCCTAGGTTTATCAGAACCATTTTTTTTTTGATTCCATATGTATGTGTTAGCATACGTATTTGTTTTTCTCTTTCTGACTTACTTCACTCTGTATGACAGACTCTAGGTCCATCCACCTCACTACAAATAACTTACTTTCGTTTCTTTTTATGTCTGAGTAATATTCCATTGTATATGTGTGCCACATGTTTATCCATTCATCTGTTGACAGACACTTAGGTTGCTTCCATGTCCCGGCTATTGTAAATAGTGCTGCAATGAATATTGGGGTACATGACTCTTTCTGAATTATGGTTTTCTCAGGGTATATGCCCAGTAGTGGGATTGCTGGGTCATATGGTAGTTCTATTTTTTTAAGGAACCTCCATACTGTTCTCCATAGTGGCTGTATCAATTTACATTCCCACCGACAGGGCAAGAGGGTTCCCTTTTCTCCACACGCTCTCCAGCATTTGTTGTTTGTAGATTTTTTGATGATGGCCATTCTGACTGGTGTGAGGTGATACCTCATGGTAGTTTTGATTTGCATTTCTCTAATGATTAGTGGTGTTGAGCATCCTTTCATGTGTGTTTTGGCAATCTATATATCTTCTTTGGAGAAATGTCTATTTAGGTCTTCTGCCCATTTTTGGATTGGGTTGTTTGTTTTTTTGATATTGAGCTGCATGAGCTGCTTGTATATTTTGGAGATTAATCCTTTGTCAGTTGCTTCATTTGCAAATATTTTCTCCCAGTCTGAGGGTTGTCTTTTCCTCTTGTTTATGGTTTCCTTTGCTGTGCAAAAGCTTTTAAGCTTCATTAGGTCCCATTTGTTCATTTTTGGTTTTATTTCCATTTCTCTAGGAGGTGGGTCAAAAAGGATCTTGCTTTATGTCTTGATTTATGTCGTAGAGTGTTCTGCCTATGTTTTCCTCTGAGAGTTTTATAGTGTCTGGCCTTACATTTAAGACCTATTAGCTTTTAAAATTCCACCTCAAATGTTGCAGGTTAACTTCCTGATAAATTTCTCAATTTCTCCTGAAGGGCGAATGGTCTTGAGCTGGGGCTTCACTCCATTACTTTCATTTGATACACGCTCTACCCCTCACGCTGAAATAGAAAAACCCAAGGTGGGTTATGGTTTCTAAGGACCTTCCGTGACTAAACTGCATGAGATCAGCCTGAACTCCCAGGTATCAGTAGTCCTGCACCTGCTCAGTAAGTCTGTCTGATGAACGTGGAGAGCAGTTCCATGCATAGGACAGGGATGCGTCCTGGATTCTCCTTTAAAAGTTCTTTTTAAAATGCCTGGTTAAGTAGCAGATTAGAGAGTTAACTACTAAGCGTGCAATTGGTCCTGCCACCTAAAAACTTTTCTAAAACTGAAGTCAATATTTTCGTAGGAGTCACAATATTTAACGGGCTTACAGTTAATAATCCTATAAGGGGAATGAACTCATTCACACACCTAGGCACAGATTTTCCTGTGAGGTTACCTTGAAGAGTACAGAGGAACTTATACTGCTCAAGCTTTAAAGTTTTTCTTAGCTGAAATCATTGAAGTCCTGCTCTGTCCACAGTGTCAGGGCCCTGGGCATCCTTTGTCTCCACGCTGGCCTAGATCCAAACGTTTGAGGTGTGTCTTAACCTCACCCTCAGGCATTTTTGTGGCCACGTCCTTGGAGAAGGTGGGTGACGGTCTTTCTGCGAACACGCTCTCATCAAGCCCTCACCTCTTCTGAGATGTCAGTAGCATCCCTAGCTCTCCTGTTAAAAAATATAGTTCTCCACTGAGCCGGCAACTTAGAAAGCTGCACATCTCGGATACTTAAAGAGAAGCATCATCTCAAACAAATCGTTACTTAGCGCTTCTTTTTTTAAATTTTATTTATTTATTTATTTTTGGCTGTGTTGGGTCTTTGTTTCTGTGCGTGGGCTTTCTCTAGTTGTGGCGAGCGGGGGCCACTCTTCATCGCGGTGCGCAGGCCTCTCACTGTCGTGGCCTCTCTTGTTGCGGAGCACAGGCTCCAGACGCGCAGGCTCAGTAGTTGTGGCTCACGGGCCTAGTTGCTCCGCGGCATGTGGGATCTTCCCGGACCAGGGCTCGAACCCGTGTCCCCTGAATTGGCAGGCGGATTCTCAACCGCTGCGCCACCAGGGAAGCCCAGTTAGCGCTTCTTAAAGGTTTGACTGAGAGAATCGACCACCACTGAGACTTTCCTGACGGCTATTCCTAATCTCCCAGAAGAAGCTGACAGAGAGCTTCTCTCAAACGGCGGGACCCGGAGTGAAAATTCTAGCCAGCAAGTGGAGTGCTTTTACTGTGTGGACGCTGTGAGGCGAGCGCTCTGAACACACGTTCTGTGGGTTCATCTCTTTCTGGCTTCTTCCTCTCATTTTCTCTTGGCCCCGCTTTCTGCTTATTTATCTCCTTCTCATTATATTATGTGTATTTCTCTAAAACATCTTAAATCCTCGTGAGAACACGGCTGGGTATACATCGTAGAAGCCCCAAGTTAAAATCAAATGTTATTTCTGAAACAAAGTACCTTTACAATTTGGATGGGGTTTTTTCCCCTATGACGACGACTTCTTGACTATTAAGGAAGCTCAGCAAAACCTGATATTCCCGATGGTGCCTTTTTTTCTTTCTTTTAAAGGAATAACTGGAGATATGAACTGAAGCATTTTGCTTGGGGTAATCCTTGAAAACCATCCCGTGTGCTGTACAAGTTCAGTATAGGGGCATTTCCCTAAAGAACGTGGTCGCTCTTTCAGTGACTTTATTTGCCATCACCATGGCATCCCATAAGAAATAACAAGTCTCTTTATTCCTTCCGGTTTCCCAAACACCATCCTAAGAACCAATTCTTGTGCTGGCTGTACGTCCGCATACCATCGCTCATGCTTACACGCAGCCGCGGGGCGAATGAGGTGCATTTCGAAGTGTAAATATGACTTCGAGATCAGAATTTCTTTCACCCGTATTAGAAAGTGACCCCAAATGTGCATACCAGCTAAACACAGCTGTCACATGTCCGACACAGCCAAGATGTCTTTGTTTGTCAACGAGAAGAAACCCCCACTGATCAAAGCCTTTCATGAATTAATACCTAACCCGGCCATTTACAATTGCCATTTGTAGAGACATCCTGGACCCGAACTGCAGGAAACAGTCACTAGGCAACACCAACAAAATAGATTGGTCTTGGCAGGAGAAACAAACAGAAGACCCAAATTCCATTTATCTAGAAATAAAATACCCACAATAGTCATCTGACAAGGGAAATCGCACCAGGTTATAGGAAGCTAATGTTCTTGATGGAAGTGTGATGTGTTCCAACAAAAAGATCCCATAACTTAGAATCTGTGACCTCTTCTAGAAGAAACAAAAACTTGAAGGTGTTCTGGCTGGTCAATACAACCCACAAAATTGAAGAGAAAAAGGGCCCTTGGCTTTTTGGCCGTCGAGAGAGGGAACCCGGGGCTCAGCACTAGATGCCCCTCGGCCCCGGACCCGAAGGAGGCGGAGGGTGGGGAAGGGGGTGGTATTTCCTGAATGAACAGCAGGGCGTGACCACAGCCCCCGAACTGGAAAACTGCGGGCGGCTCCGTATGGGGGTGGGGGGGGGCGCATATTTTTTTCTAATCTGAGATTAAAACGTTCAAGAAAACTTTCCGAATACACCATCCCCTTCACAGTTACTTAAAGATCACGATGACACAGCACGCTAATGTAAAATTAGTCCTAACAGCCTTCTTACATTGTTCCAAGAAACAGGGATCAGTCGTTCCTTACAGGAAATATTAATGTTACAGTTCTTAACACTTTGTATAACTGAAATTCTAATGTACAAAAGACAGCAAAAAGCCCAACTAAAGAAATAAAAGGGTGGCACGAGAATCCATCACAATGAACGACGCTAAATCATTTCTCGGTGGACAGCGCCTGCGGCAATCCCCGGCCTCCTGTTTTCTACGTTCAATAGTGCCACGCCTGGATGGCGGTTAGAAAGTGATACTGGGAACGCTGGCCTGTGTAGATTCTCTCTTGGATCTGTTTGAAGGAGACCCACTCGACCATAATCACTGCTGTAACATCCCCATGGGGTCAGGCACGCCCGGTTCCTAAGCTGGGGTACACTCCCCACCCCAACTCTAAGCATCAGTGTTGCCCAGAGCTCTGCTGTTAATATCTTCGCACTCATTCACTGGCCGTCTGCACGATCTCATTCACTCGTGCATGTGAATTAGTGTGAGAGATACCGGCTCCCACAGAGCCTACCAGCCTGACTTCTCTTCCAAAGGCCAAACAATGTATCCAATTGCAAAAGCAGATTGCTACTTTCATATTCCAAGCACCCTAAGTTCAATAGGTTTAAATTAGATTCACTATCTTCCCCCACAAACTCTTCTCCTTATACTGTATTCTATAAATGTGGACGCCATTATCAGTTACTGTCTCTTCCACTGCCGGCATCGCTGCTCACCCATCCAATTAATCAAGTTTGCTCATTTTCAGGACAGTTCTTTAAAATCCATTCTCTTCCCTCTGTCCCACTTTAGTACAAGTACATTTTCAAAACACAAATGGCCAAATAGCTCCCCTCAGAAGCACCCCGTCACCTATTGTGATTTCTCCTCTCCCTGGTGTACACGCCCCACATGATCCCTGGGACTGCGGACAGAGTGGATCTTACTTTAATCTAATGATGAGGTCACATTAGCTGGCACAGCTGACCTTATGATAGGGACATTATCCAGGTAGTCCTGACCTAATCAGGCCTGAGCCCTTAAAAGCGGAGAGTTTTCCCCAGCTCATAGCAGAAGTGGGGTTGGCAGAGAGATCTGACGTAGAGGGCTCTAAGGTGAGTGAGGTTCTCTGTTGCCAAGATGGAGGGAGACTCACAGACCGGACAGCCAACTCAGGAGCCCCAAGTGGTCCCCAGCTGACAGCCACCAAGACAGTGGGGACCTCAGTCCTACAACCAGGAGGAAATACATTCTACCAACAGCATCAAAAAGCATGAAGATGCATCTTTCCCTAGACCAGCCTCCAGACGAAGATGTAACCAGTGCCCAACATGATTTCTGCTCTATAAGACCCTGGGCAGAGGACTAGCCAAAAACTGTGAGATGATAAATACGTGTTGTTTTACGTCTCTAAGTTTATGGTAATTTGTCACACAGCAGTAGAAAACCAACATATACAAACGATACCCAACCTTGTTGGCAAGTCAAGCCCATCCTCCCTCATGGGCCCTTGGTCTTCCTTTCCAGCCTCAGCTGCTCCTGACATTTCAAATTCTCCCTGTGTGCTTTTCACATCTCCTTATCTGCCCAAATTCTAAAGAGAATTATGTAAATATCCTGAGTGTAATTAGAATTATTCTGGAAATATAAAAATAAGTAAATAAGGGAATGCCGCTTGACTTAAATATCACTGCAGGGAAAGTCAGCCAACATATTCTAATAATAAATATCTATCTGCCAAAAAGTGATTGGACACGTGCTCACCATTTTTAACAGCATGAACCCCTGTTGAGGAATCTTTGCTTGTTAAGGAAGTATTTACAGACAGCTAAAGCTCTGGAGTCATGCTTTTTATACATCAGCCCTATTTCAAAACCTAGATCCTAAAAAAGAAAGAAGAATCCAAGAAATGTGCCTCAAACAGCCACTCCCAAATTTCTTCAGGCAAGAAAGCTCTCTACAATAGCAGAGGATCCGTCCCAGCATGAAATGGAAGTGAGTTGAGCAGATTTCCAACTCTTTCCTTTTTCTGAGTGGCTCCTATTGTGTCCCTAGTTATTTTATTAAAACCCAGCACATCACAAAACTCCTAATAGGGTAAGAGTCAAAGACTCCCCTATTCTCTACTTGCTACACAAGGGCAAATACAGGATGACCTGCACTTTATAAGACACTTAAAACCGAATAGTAAAGAAGCCTCTTCGAATACACTACTCAGAGTTGCTATGAAAGAAACCGGAAAATACAAAGAATCAAGGCTTAGTGGAACTAGAAAGACCATTAAGGGACTTCTGAAGGGAACGAGCGTGAAGGAAAAGCAGTGTGACCTCGTCAGACCCCTTCTCTAATACTTTCCTACACACCTCGAGGAGTTCATCACCGAAGCCAAGGACCACTGCCTCCTCACTCACCATGAAGTGGGAGTCCACTCAGGAAAAGAAGCTAGCACTGAAAGCCAGAAATGGGGTGTGTATAATCATTTTCAGTATATATTCAGGCTTGTTAAACACCTACTGCTTCTGACACAACAGCAACAGACCCTTAGCTGCATCTTCTGTCTGATCTCAGCAGGTGTAAGCCGGACAGTGTGAGAAAAGCAAATTTCCTGTTTTCTAGCTCAGTGTCTTAGTCCTAACAAGCTTCTAGGTAATGGGTGTTGAATCTTAAACACAAGCACAGTTACCTCCTGTTCCTATTTAACACGATCATTCAGCATTTCCCGAACTGTCAGATGAATGATTAGCTGATATGGAAGCACTGATAATATTCTTTCCAGGTTGGGGAAAAAAACCCTAGAAAGGGAGAGTCAAGATGAAATTCACTTTCTTGCACTTAAGAAATACTTTCCAGTGTCTAATATACTATTAGGTGATAAGAGGAAATCTCTAAACAGTGTGGAGGCCACGATCCTGTGGTTTTGTTGTTGTTGTTGAAAAGACTTAACATTTTTAGAGCAGTTTTATTAGGTTTGCAGCAAAACTGAGGGGAAGGTACAGCGATTTCCCACATACCCCCGGCTCACATATATACCTGTGCCCAGCCTCCTCCATCATCAACGTCCCCCACCAGGTACATTTATTACCATTAATGAACTTACACTGACACGTAACACACCCTAAGCTCCTAGTCTGCATTACAGTTCACCCTTGGTGGTGTATTCTATGAGCATGGACAAATGTATAATAACATCATTGTATCGACAGTATCCTACAGAGAATCTGCACTGCCTGAAACATCCTCTGTGCTCAACCAATCCATCCCTCCCACCTCCGACCCAACCCCTGGCAACCACTCATCTTTTTCCTGTCTCCATAGTTTTGCCTTTTCCAGAATGTCCCAGAGTAGATGGCATCATACAGTATGTAGCCTTTTTCAGATTGGCTTCTTTCACTTAGCAACATGCATTTAAGGTTCCTCCGCATCTTTTTATGGCTTCATAGCTCATTTCTTTATAGCGATGAATACTATTCCATTGTTTGGGTTCTAACACAGTTTATTTATCCATTTACCTATTGAAGGATAAAAGCAAGCCTTTAAAATGTATGAAGCTATGACTCTGTTTCTATGTTAAAAACCTACCACTCTCTATACAGAGTCTTTTATATTTATATTCTTAGAGACAAGGCCCAGAAGGATCGGCCTTAATGCTTTAATAGCGTGAAAGGTCCATAAGGTTAGCGAGCCTTTCAAATTAGCCAGTCACTGTAGGTCCAGCAGGGACCTACATTACAAACAAATGGCAAACCAAGATGCCACCCAGGCTGGCGCTACTATCACATACCGCCTCCCACAGTTTAATATCCTTAGGCTCAAAATTCAATTCTTGGGCGCAATTCTGGTGGCACAGTGCTTAAGAACCCGCATGCCAATGCAGGAGACACGGGTTCGAGCCCTGGTCCGGGAGGATCCCACATGCCGCAGAGCAGCTAAGCCTGTGCGCCACGACTACTGAGCCTGCACTCTAGAGCCCACAAGCCACAACTACTGAGCCCACGTGACACAACTACTGAAGCCCGCGCGCCTAGAGCCCATGCTCCGCAACGAGAAGCCACCACAGTAAGAAGCCTGTGCACCTCAATGAAGAGTAGGCCCCGCTCGCTGCAACTAGAGAAAGCCCACGCGCAGCAACGAAGACCCAACACAGCCAAAAATAAATAAATAAAAGAAATAAATTAAAAAAAAATTTTTTTTTAATTCACTTTTTTAGAGAGTCAACTGAGAAAACGTATTCTACTGTACAACAACTCTCTGGTCTGCTTTGATTCGTGATACCTTGATATATATTCAATTATTAAGACACCTGTACATTATGAGTTTCATAAACACATTTGTAAAAGCCTGGGTGTGAGTGATCCTTTTTACTAAAACACTACATGCCGGTTCCACTGCTGGATGAAGGGATTAAAACTAAAATTAGAGTTCAACATTTCTACTATTCTTTCATGGACATATTTCGAGCAGTGCAGCATATTTCGAGCACTGCAGCATAAAAACTGACAGGGCAAGGACCTACTGTATAGCACAGCGAGCTACATTCAATATGTTGTAATAATCTATAATGGAAAAGAATCTAAAAAAGAATATATATACATATATATCAATATATGTATAAGTGAATCACTTTGTTGTATGCCTGAAACTAACACATTATAAAGCAACAATATTTCAATAAAAATTTAAAAAGAAACTGACAGAACAAGTGTCTTAGCAGAAGTCCCCAGCTATTTAAGAAAGTTAAAAATTTGACACAGCTGTATCCAATTTTAAATTAATTTTGAATTTGTAAATGGCCCTCTGTTTACTGGAGCAACTATAGATGATCTGAGCATGTCTGTCTGGTACAGAAACCTTGAGAGAATCAGTAAATAGAAGGAAAATATAAAACCTTGGCAAGAATGATTAACAATACCTTTTCCATGTATCGATATCCCCAAAGGAAGCTTACATTTAAAGCTAATACACTATTAGCCTCGAAATAAGTGCCCAGACTGGCCAAGGTAATTTATTAGTTTATGGCCAATAAATGTCAGGCATGGCATATGTGTTACTAACAAAAAAGCAGGGAAGGAAGCTCTTCAGTTTCACTAGGTAACATTTTAGCAGAGCTTTTCCCTCTCCGTATTTCCTCATTGACTTTCCCATCTCCTATTATTTATTTGCCATATCCAAACAGCAGGACGACTGGGCTGAAACATCACTAGGATGGATTTTCCCTTCTTCCTTTGCTATAGACATTAACATGATCGTAGGAATACCACAAAAGGTATTCATGAGTGCAGCTGAATATCTCCTTTTAAGTTACAACATTTTTCAAACTAAGAAGTCCGTATTCACCACCTTTCTTGTGCCAATGAGACGCTGGACCATAAGGCGTCGGTGGCAGCTAAATCCTGACGCTAACTGCTGCCTGTGTGCGCTTCCCTTTTAGACCAGATCAGCTGGTGCGTGGATGCCAGTAAGTGTGTGCAAGCTGGTCCTCTGTAGCTATTTCACCGTGTCCCTATAACAGGGCCTCAACATCACACTGTCCTCCAGGCTTCCTGAAACTACCTCTGTATTTTGTTGGAATGTGTGTGTACACACACACCATGTACATATTTTGCAGGACTGAACTAGAGTTCACGCCCTCCTCCGACCCTAAGAACCTGTGATTCTACAAGACTTCAGCTCTGTAGTCAAAGAGGTCATGGGCGCTGTTCGTAGGCGGTGGAATTTTGAGACAAGGTCAAAGACACCCGCCTCTGAAACTGAAGGTAACAATAAAAAAGGTAATATCAAATTCAAGAGATGATCCACCATGTAGAGATCTTCTCAGGTTATTAACTAACTTTGAAATGATTTTCCCATCTTGTAGCCGATACCAGTGGTCTTCTTCCTAAACTTCCTGCAGAGCCAAGACGACGTCTGTGAAAAGAAAGGCATCTATTTAAATGCTAACTAAAGGGAGATGCTATTATCTTGAAAATTACAACCTGTCTTTCACAGGGGAAATGCTGTAATTACGAAATGAAGTGGCAATTGATCAGGAAAATTAGAAAAAAACATCACTGGTGAAAACTGCTTCTCTCCAGAAGGCATGGAGACTCTGGCCCCAGTTCAGACGTTGAGCAGGATGGTGTAACAGCTGTACAACTTGCTGCAAGTCATCCTGTGTCAAGGCAGCGAGGGGAGTCGAGCCCGGAACTCTGTTCCCTTCCCCACTCTGAAGAGCTTCTGCATCATACCTCCCCAGCTGTTTTCCCCTTCTTACTCAAAATATTATTGTTTTTCTACTCTTCATAGAGTATCTTTTTTATTTTTTTAATTGAAGTATAGCTGATTTACAGTGTTGTGTTAATTTCTGGTGTACGGCAAAGTGATTCAGTTACGTGTATACACACACACACACACACACACACATATAAACATATATATTCTTTTCCAGGTTCTTTTCCGTTATAGATTATTACAAGATATTGAATATAGTTCACTGTGCTAAACGGTAGGTCCTTGTTGGTTATCTATTTTATATACAGCAGTGTGTATATTTTAATCCCAAACTCCTAATTTATCCCTCCCCTCTTTCCCCTTTGGTAACCGTAAGTTTGTTTTCTATGTCTGTGATTCTCTCTCTGCTTTGTAAATGTTCATTTGTATCATTTTTTTTTAGATTCCACAAATAAGTGATATTATACGATATTTGTCTTCGTCTGACTTGCTTCACTTAGTATGATAATCTCTAGGTCCATCCATGTTGCTGCAAATGGCATCATTTCATTTTTTTTTATGGCTGAGTAAGTATTCCTTTGTATATAAATACCACATCTTCTTTATCCATTCATCTGTCAATGGACACTTAGGTTGTTTCCATGTCTTGGCTGTTGTAAACAGCACTTCTATGAACATAAGGGTGCATGTATCTCACAGAGTATCTTATTTCATGATAGTACAGCCGAAAGCAAAGCCTTGGCAATCTTTTTGCGAAATTAGGTTTAAGAAGTCTTGAGAAGGTAACATCCTTTCCACTGACTCAATCTGTCTCCTGGATAAGATCTGCCCGTAACCTCAGGGCCCTTTTGTTTCCAGGGAGGAGGCCTAATTACACCACTTCAGGCCAGAGTCAAGTTGCCCCATTTATTAAAAGGAGAGCCCCTTTAGCGTGTCTGCTTCCGGCTGCCAGCAGAGGGGAGGGGAGGAGAGAGAAGGATGTAGGGGTGAAGCGGGGGAGAAGGAAAGGAGATGAGAAAGTGAACAGAAGAGGAAGCCCAGTGTGGCCTCACTTCCTTCTCCTTACCCCCAAACTACATGCATAATATAAAAACATAAAGTAGAACTTGAAAGTTTCATCACAAAATTTAGAAAACCTGGTCCATTTGATGTCAAATGCTCACAGAATTAAAACTAAAGTAGATAGTTAAATACATTATTAAATAATTTCAAAAGCGGATCTTTCTCCTTCTATTTCTCTTTGTGTCCTACTATTTCACAAGTCCACGCTGGCAGTAAATACTGTATTTCGGTTTGTTCTGTCTGCTGCTACGGACTTTGGATGCTGTGATGCCCCCAGTGAAGAGCGTTCTGGAGCAGAGGGCAGCAGATGTGGGTTCTAGCCCTTCTCGGCCCTTTCTGGGCTGTGTGTCCTCTGGCACTCCACGAACTGCTCTGGGCCTATTTCTTCTTCAGTGAAATGAGGTAGGAGACAAAGTTATCTCCAGTGTCCCTTCCAGACCCAAGACTGTGGACCCTATGAGGAAGACAATGCCCTATCTAAGCTTGAAGTCTTTGTCTCTCTTGGTTTTCAGTGCCTGGAACGTAACAGGCCCTCAAGAAATACTTTATATCAAAGCCTCTGCAAAATTGGTAAAACTCCTTGGCATCTTTTGTACACTGTGTGATGTCAGTTCTAGGGACTGGAACTGTTGTAAACAAGAAAAAAGAAGGTTCGTTAAGACAAATCATAATTAAAACTTGAATGAAGTGCTCCCTTGTTAAAAACTATTTCGGTGCCTGCCACGTACAAACTGATCAACGTCCTCAAGAAAATACAGAGATTTGAATGAGGTGCCTGGTGGAGACAACACCTTAAGAGATTTTTGGAAGCTGTAATAAAGGTCCAGTTCTAGGAAGAAGGCTGAAGAAGCTCACTGGTGGCAGAGACTCCTGGCCGGCTTGGCCCTGTGTGAATGCGAGGCTGTGGTCGCTATATGAGGGATCGGCTGCCGTCCAACAAGCTGGGGAATGAGAAATGCCTTGGACTAAAGCAGGGAAGAACTTCCCTTGCTTCTGGGGCTACGGCTGAGTTAGAGTGGACACGAGCTGGCACCTGGCATGTGAAGCAGAATGGTGCCAGGCAGGATGACGCTCATCAGGAACTCGGGAGCAGGGTTTCGGTCCTTCGCACCTAAGAATAGCACTTGGAGTAACACGTATTCTTTTTCTTTCCCCCAAAGATCAGGAACAAAACAAGGATGCCTACTCTTGCCACGTTTATTCAACATAGTTTTGGAAGTCCTAGTCACAGCAATGAGAGAAGAAAAAGAAATAAAAGGAATCCAAATAGGAAAAGAAGAAATAAAACTGTCACTGAGTGCAGATGACATGATGTTACAGACAGAAAATCCTAAAGACGCCACCAGACAACTACTAAAGCTCATCAGTGAATTTGGTCAAGTTGCTGGACACAAAACTAATATACGGAAATCTGTTACATTTCCACACACTAACAGGTAATTCTGTCTTTTATATGCTCTTTCCCCAAACCTCAAGTTAAGCCTGAACCCAGGTGTGCTAAGGGGACGTATTTCTGGAGAAGCAGCCACGAGAGCGCGGGACCCTCCTCCGCTGAGCCCAGGGGAAGGTGTCAGTGGCTGATCCATCATCGCCTAAGGCCACAGAGTAAAGGAAGTTAAAAGATTTTTTTCTAGAGCACATGTGAAAACTCTCAGAGGGGGAAGATGCTGAAGGAGGCAAATTTTAAGCAAGTCAACTAGATATAAAAATACCAAGTAAAACCTCAAAGTTCAATCACACGATGGTGAGAACTAGAAGACTTGGATTATTCTTAAACCTGGAAGATTGCTTTCTTCACCAAATAGGTAATGAATACCTACTACGTGAAAGTCAACCACCATGTTATACGAAGGACAAAGATAAATAAGACACTGCACACTGGAACAGGTAAAACTATGCATGCACATTTCGCTTACGAAGCCCCTCTGCCTGAATGCAGAGCACGGAAGTTCATTTCATCAAATCAGCAACACAAAGTAGTTGGAAAATACAACGAGAAAGTCAAGAGTTAAGGGAACAGCAGAGTGAAAAAGCAAACCTGGGGTTTCGGCACTGCATGTCAGAAATATTAACACCTGGAAAACAAATCTCCCATCGGGCCTTCACTCCATTTGACAACTGAGAGTGAAGTCAAAAAGAACCCCCCAGGGATTATTACCTTTGATAAACAATCACCCCAGTGCGCACTCAGGTTCAAATTCACTCAGCTTCCAAAACATAACCCACGGTATGTGATATGCCTCAGGGTTTTACTAGTTTTATTTCTCGACAAATATACTTGTGGTTTTTTTGCGGCACGTGGGCCTCTCACTGTTGTGGCCTCTCCCATTGCGAAGCACAGGCTCCGGACGCACAGGCTCAGCGGCCATGGCTCACGGGCCCAGCCGCTCCGCGGCACATGGGATCCTCCCAGACCAGGGCACGAACCCGTGTCCCCTGCATCGGCAGGCGGACTCTCAACCACTGCGCCACCAGGGAAGCCCCTTATACTTGTTTTTAACCTTCATACTATGTAGGGTGTTTACTAGACCATGCCTGCACTCATGAGGGATTATCAGTCTGTTACTTTTTGAAAATGAAAACCAGGAGAAAAGTTTTAACAATTTTAGTAAAAGGGTTTGTTTTTCTTAATCAAACCTTCACGAGGTCATATCTGAACACCTTGGGAAGGCTGAACATTGACTATGTCAGGTAAATAAGCAGGTGCCTGTTAACTGTCCTTGTGTGTAACTGTTCCTATGGTTGCACCAAAGAGTCATCACACAAGGGAACCGAGTTAATTAAAGCCCTGCCATGGTCGGGCGTCCCCGGGGCCCCTGATCTTCGCAGGAAGGCTGCTGCTGCAGGACCGGGCCACTCGGTTACAGCACGTGGCAGACGGTCTGGTGTAGTAAAGACATAAAGTTGAGTGCAGACCCACTGAGAGGTTAAATCGTAATTTATACAATTACACAGAATCAAAACCTCTGACTTATGTAGTTGTTGAAAGAACAATACTTGCAATAACAACAAAAATTCTTATTTTGAATTTTTTACAATTACTATTTCTTATAATCCATGAAAGGCAATAGGTGTTCTAGTCAACTTTCTGGATTATGGCAATTCTATTTGCTGTCTAGTCAAGAACTTCTGAAGGGATCATAAGGCATTTTAATCATGTAACCTAGAGAGGCTGGAAAACTCAGACACTGATTTTGTTTTTCCAACCAAATCCCAGTTAGTGGAATACATGAAACAGAAGTATGACTTGAAACGCCAATTGCATCACGGGCAAGGCACAGCATTTAGAGATTTTTTAAACAGTCCCTCCCTGACCAGTAGTCAAAAGGTGACACAAGCACATTTAGGGGACGGAGTGCCATAAACTCCCTTCTCTCTGGCCCCTTGGGAGCATCTCTGGGTGGCATCCAGAAGTGCTTTTTGGAGTGAACGCCACCGTTTCTCCGATTCCGGCAGGATCTGAATGGTACTCAGTCATGGAGCCCATCAACCAGCAGGCCTCTGGACACAGCCAAACCTGAGGGAGGGGGTGGGACAGGCTTTTAAGGTTTTACTGCTGCACTTGAGTAGCTTTCAGATTTGCCCCAATCTGGATGCAAGGGTCTCTCCAGCGTGGCTGAGTCACTGGCATTTCCCTGGAGTTCCAGGCCCACGTGGGGTCGCCTGGGGTTCAGAAGCACTGAGTCTCGCTCACTACTACAACGGCAACGTGCGGGGCTCAGGAGAGAGCGCCCAGGTCCCCGCACACAGAGAAACAGGGTGGAACCTTGTGAGAAACACCCGGTCCACCTTCCGTCTCTTTTGCAGTTACGCTCAAGCCTCCTCCACCGGTGAGGTTTTGTACGGAGAACAAACCAGACTACGCCCAAAAATGGCTTAAGATGTTCCTATGTGCAGCCGCACACCTATATTAGGAAATATGGACTCGAACTTCAAATCCTGACTTATTTTCCTAAAACCATATCAGACTAGATATGAATGAAACATTTCTAACTGGATGGTCATCAGGAAATTCATCATACTCTAATCAGACTCAGATGAGTCCAGGAACCCAGAAGTAATGGGATTGAAATAAACGTGAAATAAACATGGTAAGCACTGCTTCCACTGCTGCTGTGAAGGGGGTACTTTTATTTTCTCTTTTAAAATTCATGTTCAAGAAATAAACAGCAACGATGATGACAAACTGGCCATAGGAAGTAGCCTGCATTTTCTAATGGTCCAGTAAAAATGACAAGAAGGGAACAGCAGTATTAGCGATTATGCTGGCGTATGTGACAATCCGGTAGCTGCAAACGTTGCCCAAACGTGTATATCAAATTATTTATTGTTAAGACCCTTTCTTGTATTTTACTCATAGTTAGATCTTTTTTCTTTTTTTAATTAATTAATTAATTTTATTTATTTTTGGCTGCGTTGGGTCTTCATTGCCGTGCGCGGGCTTTCTCTAAGTTGAGGCGAGTAGGGGCTACTCTTTGTTGTGGTGTGCGGGCTTCTCTCATTGCGGGGGCTTCTCTCATTGCGGTGGCTTCTCTTGTTGCGGTGTATGGGCTCTAGGCTCAAGGGCTTCAGTAGTTGTGGCACGCGGGTTTCAGTAGTTGTGGCTCGTGGGATCTAGGGCGCAGGCTCAGTAGTTGTGGCACACGGGCTTAGTTGCTCTGAGGCATGTGGGATCTTCCCAGACCAGGGCTTGAACCCGTGTCCCCTGCATTGGCAGGCGGATTCTTAACCACTGTGCCACCAGGAAAGTCCTGCAAGATCTTTTTATATTTTAGATAATCAAGACTAAGAGTTTGAAAAAAAATTACTGAGGAAAAACATCTCTCAAATGGAAAAACACCGAATGCCGCAATGATCTAAGCCTATTGCCAGAGGGAAATTCGAAAACTCCAGGACAATCGGTAAGGTCCTCCCATCAGAACACCGGGGGCAGGAATTGCAGACTTAATCAGTGTCCAGTCACTGCTCTCAGAAAGCAACTGCTTCTTGTGTCTTGCTTTTCAGGGTCCTGGCTTTCTACCGCTGTAGCACTGCTGGGCAAGGGGAAATGCTACCTTGTGCTTTCAAAAGAAAAGAGAACTATAATGAAGGCATAAAATAAGCCACAGGGGAATAACAGCTAGGCATAGAGAGTTCATTAAAATAAAATGCCTTTTTTGATGCCTTATTCAATGCAACAAACGTTATGCCTGTTATTGTCTCCTGCACCCTGTTCGTAATTCACAACCGCACGTGTTGGGGGCAGGGGTCGTGGAGGCCATCCTGCTTCTTCGTTCAGAGCTGGGTGCCTCTTCTCTCCGGGATCTTAGAGCAGGAAGGGCTATGAGAAGCCACTGGGTCTGAGATTACACCCAGGAGCTGCTGGTTACCAGAGATGCACCTGTGCTTTCTGCTGGAATCCCAACAGCAGAGCACACATCATCACGAGGTTGACAATGACCACTTTAAAACATTCTTTTTCTGCTTATTTAAAATCTGACTTCCTGTAACTTCTTCCTAAGTTTTACTTCCTATACGTTAAAAAATGTTATGACGTTCAATGACAACCCTTCCAAGTAACTGGAAGTAGCTATCCTGTCTCCTCGTAACCTTTTTTCCATCTTCAACACATTCTTTCTCGAATCATTTCGCATGGGAAGGTTTCAAACTACTCACCATCCTGTAATTCTCTGCTGAATAAGCTTAAGTCAGAGTTCACTACTATTATCGTTGTTAAACTGGTACCATTTATCAAGAATCTGCTACATCCCAGAGAGTGTACATCAGTTATCTGCTTTCATCTTTCCAACAATGCCTTATTTCACCCCTATTTTCCTGGTGAGGAAAATGAGGTTCAGAAGATTCAAGAAGTTCCTTGAAATCACTCCCCAGTCTGGCGGCTCTGGAGCATGTGTGTCACATGTGAATTACACAAATGGGACCTCCCAGCAGTGGGACGGGGACTACTCACTGCCTTCCACAAACTAGACACTACACTCCCTGGAAGCAGCCTGTGATTTCCAGAACATTCCTGACAGCCACACTGCACTGCTGGTTCCTGCTGGGTTTGTAATCACCTGAAACCCAAAGTTGAGTTTCACCCGGACTGTTACTAAGTCTGCCTGGCCCTTCCTCCAAACCTATTTCTGTTTTGCACTTGATCTTTAAAAACAGAGAGAAGTTTTACCTCTCCTCCTGCTAAATGTTATCTTGCTACTTTGCTTCAGTGTCTACACCATCCATTTAAGAAACCTGGGTTCTGACACATGGGCTGTTCCTTGCTTCTAAAGCCCTTACCACTTAAAAAAGTTGTCAAGCTGTTTTTGCATGTGTGCTGTGCCTTCCCCCAAGATTCAGTTAACAGCTCAGTTTTGAGGAGAGTAAAGGCTGAAGGACACCTTCTCTAGGACAATGTTTTTCAACCTCTGTTTACCTGCTAGACCCCGTGTACCTCGCCAGCAAAGCTTTACTTTTCATAGTTTGTGTCTAAAAGCAGAGGCATTTTGTTTTTGTTTTGTTTTGTTTTGTTTTTGGTGCGTTGGGTCTTCGTTGCTGCGTGCGGGTTTTCTCTAGTTGCAGCGAGTGGGGGCTACTCTTCGTTGCGGTGTGCGGGCTTCTCATTGCAGTGGCTTCTCTGGTTGTGGAGCACGGGCCCTAGGCGCACGGGCTTCAGTAGTTGTGGCACTTGGGCTCAACAGTTGTGGCTCGTGGGCTCTAGAGCGCAGGCTCAGTAGTTGTGGCGCACGGGCTTAGTTGCTCCACGGCATGTGGGATCTTCCCGGCCCAGGGATTGAACCCGTGTCCCCTGCATTGGCAGGCGGATTCTTAACCACTGCGCCACCAGGGAAGTCCAGCATTTTGAATCTGCTTTTTCAACTAGCATCTCATTGCCACCTTGAGAACCACGTCACCGATTCACGACCCATTTTTCTTATCCAGCTAGTAGGTGACAGACAAACCCATTTCACTTTAGCATCTCCATGTTTCTCCATCTTCTCCATGGCTGTCAGGATGTCAGTAGCGGCCACACCTTCATCTGCTGTGACACTGAGAATATTCTGCTGACAAGGATTTGTGTGTCCCAGAAAAAAAGTTACTCTTAAGAATCTGTCCAATTCATAAAAATACCTTATTATAAAAGAAAATAGCTGACCAACATTGCCATGCCACTCACAGTCTTCACAGTGACGTTAAAAGTAACACTGAATGGTACCCAGAGTTAATTACAAACCAAAAATGTTGTACTGAAAAACACAGATTAGCTGGAATGACTCTGCAGCACGGGATATAAAATAAATTTAGCAAAAGGATCAGCATGACGTGCACTGGGGTCAGCCCTGAGGCATTTATTCTCCCTACAGGAAACACTATCAACTTTCTTCTAGACTGTTCTTTAGAAAACTCTGGTAGTCGTGACCAGAGGACTGCCAGGGAACCCTATTTATCCCATTACATAAATACAATCGGTAGAAAGACTTGCCTCCAAGTTAAGGAAAAAAGCTCCTCTTGACTTCGATGAATTTTTCCGGAAGGGAGATCCACACTGGAAAAATGCAACCTCGCTAAAGGTTACAGAAGTGCTTTAAGCTTCATAGTAAAACCCAGGTAAAAGTAGATTATTGGATCTTCTCATTTCCAGAATAAACATCTAAATCAATAATCGAACACTTGGGCTAAGAAATTAGCCAAAATCAGAGCCAGCGAAATGCAAGAAATGGACCTGTGCACTGCAAACCTTAGAACGCATATTTTATTCCCTGTAGTAACCCACTAATATTTGTCAGGTTATAGGATAACAAAAATTCTCTAAATTAATATATGGTAGACTGAATCTCTTTTGATCTAAGAGTTTATCTAAAACTTTTTTTCTACGTCCCTGCAATCTGTAATAATTTGATAACCCACCCCCACCCTAAATGACGTTATCAACGTGAAATGGATTTGAATCTTCCGTTCCAAGAAAAGCACTGGTGCACGAGTGCATGATGCAAACTATAAGGAATGAAACGGGGGCTGTAGGCAGAGAAAGAGGAGACAAATGAACGTGGACCATGCGGGATCAGGTGGGCTTGCTGCTGGCTGTGTCTTGAGAAAAGAGAAACGGAAATGCATGACCACACACAGATGCACGCTGGCTGCGGAGCCAGCAGACTCTCAGCACCCCGGGCAGAAGAGGGGACCATTGGAAGCATGTGGTGGGCGGGGCTGGCACAGAGGGATGTGCGACGCCCATGTAGGACCAAGGGCAAGGGGATGGAGGCGGGAGAGTAGCTCTCTGAATGAGAATATTCAATCTGAAATGGAATCAACTTGCAGAAAGAGCAAGCTGCTTGCTCCCTCCCAGCTGGGGGAAAAAGACGCGGTCGGTGGTGGACAGGGCAGACCTGATTCTCCGGCCAGAATTCACGCCCGGCCTGTGTCCCTGTGATACCTGGGAGCTCAACAACCATCCATTGCCGCCACTCTCAACAGCCTGTGTCGCTCTCACTTGTTAACTTGGTCTGGCCAAACATCTCTGACAAGAGTCACTCACCTGCCCCTTCTCTCAGAAGAATTTTTGTTTTCTTTACAGAAAAACACAGAGGAGCACACCCCTTTACACTCGAGCTGCAATGCCCACCACCACGTGCATTTTAAAAACTACCCATTCTCCAAGCAAGAAAAGGACATTCACAGTTCAAATCATCCTACCGCTCCTGTATACAGAAATCTCCAAGTTTCTACCAATTAACAACTTGGCCGTAAGTTACGCAAACAGAAAAGGTAAAATTCATTTCAATGTTAGCTCACAGTCAGGATATTAAAGAACACTTAATTTTTAAGGCCTCCAAAATGTTTTTCCTACCATGGAAAGTATTAGAGATTTCTTTTTTTTTTTTTTAAAGACCACATTTTCCTCTCGATTGTAACATTTTGGGGACTTTATAAGTATTTTCGGTAATTTGATCCTCTGTGAGAGACTTCGGAAATAATATTGTGTTTAGAAACTGGGTCTGAGTAATTTTCCAGAGTTCTGGAAACACAAAGAGGCATCTTGTATGCTTTACAGCAATATTTCCCAGCTCTCAATATCTGGGACCAAAAAAAGTTTTAAAATATACATTTACCTCTACATCACAGGTATATTCTGATCCATCCAGAAGTATCACTTTGCACTGCATGCTTTTTGGCTTTTTGACAATCTTTAATGGAGATCGAGATAGTTTGCTGCTAGATGATTTCTGGGAAAGTTTATCGTCTTCAAATTGCTGATATTCGGGCTGTTTGGCAGGTCCGGCGCCAAACTCCTGGTCCTTGTCAGTGACCTGCGAAGAGCAAACAATGGACAGTTTTCACTGCAAGACAGGAAATAAATATTGCATTGCTCAGGCAATAACAGCACAGTTTAGAAACAGGCTTTCCTATTTCCTAAAGGATGAGGGATGTCTGAATTAGGATATTAGGAATGGATATACATATACAAATACTTAGAACGCTAACAGTTACACTTAAGTAACTCCTGCAGTTTAAAAGTACCCACAGGGCCTTATTTCAGTTTGACTCAAGGATTTACGTTAGCAGTGCTAAGCTCTTAGCAAATGCCACCAAGGTTCCACTAAGCAAAGGAGGGTACAAAAGTGGGCTCCTGACTTTCTAAAAGGCATCGGCTTCCACAGACACAGTGAGAGGACTTCTGGTTACTGGAGGGGAAAGGGTGGTAGAAGGACAGATTAGGAGTTTGGGATTAACGAAGATACACTACTATACATAAAACAGGTAAACAAGGACCTACTGCACGGCACAGGGAACTATATTATCTATAGCAACCTATAATGGAAAAGAATCGGAAAAGGAGTATGTATATATATGTATAAGTGAATCACTTTGCTGTACACCTGAAACTAACACAGCATTTATACTTCAACTGGGGGGAAAAAAAAGGCACTGGGTAGTATAAGCCTTGAAAACAAATAAAGCATCTAAGATTTAACCTAATGTATTCTGCTTCTTTCATTCACTGGATCCTCCTTTATTCCATGACCCATAACTGTCCCATAAACATACCAGGTATCTTATAAATTGTAAGGCCTACATAGATTCAAGTATTAATCTTCTCAGTAATTTCACAACTGTTAAAATATTTGATTTAGCTCTAACTCAATTCAATGAAGCCAGCAGCACTGAAATTCACTACAAAGTAATCCCTTAAGTCTGCTTCCCCCTTCACTGTAATGAGCTAGTATAAGAACAGATCAAACCTGTCCAAAAGCTTTAATCTGCTTTCAAATCACAATAGTCCAGTCCAAGCTAGACTCAGAACTGCAGAGGACATCCTATGAACAATAAAGTCCTCCCCTCAGTCAGTCCCCTTGGCAGTCTCCCTGTGCACTCCCCTCCAACAACTCTTTTTCTGCCCTTTTTCTATGTATTAAATGACCATCAACGCACATTCAACCCAAGGGCCAGACCACAGCTTCCGTGCTTCCATGGTCTGCAAATACACTCTGAAAGTCCAAAGGAAGATATGTTTTGAAACTCAGTTTGGGCCCCTTACATAAGCACGAAGTTTCCTCTCTCATGAATATACCACCAGCCTGGTGGCTGAAGTTCATGGGCTGGAGAGTAAGACCATATTGAGAGCTGCAGCTTTCTCAAGGTCACCAAACTCGTCAACTGGAATTCAGATCCAGCCAAAGCCCACACTTTAATCATCACGAGATACCAAAGCACACTTCATTCTACCTCGAACATGACTGGGCACCCGGTGTGAACGAGAGAATCTGAGAGTGGAAGAATCCCAGAAAATTATCTTTTCTGATCTCTTCGTTCTGTAAATGAGTAAGCTGAGGTCCAGAGGACTCGAAAGAGTTCTGAGACAACTGAGATAACCAGGGGGGAGGCGGGGCTAAAGTCTCGTGACTCTGCCGCCAGTCACCTTTCCCTCCAGTGGCTTCGAGTCACTCCTCTTTAGTTTCAAACGTCTGACTACAGAAAGTCAATCCATTTATTAAATACACATGTCTAATCGTGCCTGGGTATGGAAACTCTTCCTTCTCTCCAATTTCCCCCACTTTCACGTTTATTTCATTTCAGAGTTAAGAGGAAAGAAGAGAGAAAAATCCAGTCTAGTAACTTTAAATTTCTGAAGATCTGAAAATTAACAAACAAAACACTACCACCATCACATCTCCACAAAAAGAAAAGATAAAGGAAAACCATGATGACAGCACCTGTTCCTTTGATTCTGTTTGACAGGTTGAAGGATAACCCCCAGCTCCCTGCACAAAATGTCTGAGATCAGACAGAGCATCTATTTACAGAGCATGAAAATAAACATTACTCTTTATACCATTTAAAAGCGAAACTTAAATACCATGGGAAAAGAAATAAAATAATCAGGCTGTAAACACACAGTAGTTTAAGGCTATACCAATGTGTTGTGTTTTCCAAAGACATGCCGCTTCCTTCATGTCTCTTAACATCTTCTAGAATTTCTGGCTTGACACAAATACTTCCAACCTGTAAGAGGTCAACCATGTGTAGGGACTCCCAGATTTCCTTAGCCCATGAGTCGGGACCCTAAAACATGCTGATTCCAGGTTTGAAGTTTCAAGCCAAAGAAATTTAAACACGGATTCATTCAAGGCCCAGGTATAAATCGTGCTTTATATTTTGTAGGAAAGCTTTTAAAAGGAATAATCACATATCCATGACAACTTAAACATGTTTAGGTAACAGAGTTGAAAATAGACATGTCCACGGGAGAGGGAAAGAGGCACGAACACCCACTGTAAGTAGCTGGCAACTTTAGGGTCAGAGTGGCCCCAGGGAAAAATCACAAGAGCTCTGAACCCAAGGCTTAAATAAACAACCGGGCGCATAATTAGAGCCGCCAGAGCAGTGTCTAGCCTCCCCGTAAACCCAGACAAAAACCACTGACCTGCAGTCCAGATTTCAGTGTGAGTTCAAATGCTTTCATCAAAGGCAGGCGTCACCAAGCAAGGCTGTGGAATGTCATTCACTGAAAGCCTTAAAATAGCCTAACTTTCCATCTGCCCAGGACCAGAAGGGGCCAAGCAGATGACCCCTGGTGGTTCCCTCTAGTGCTAAGAGGCCAAGGTCAGAGCAGAGCCTGGAAAAGCTCAGCAAACATTCTTTCATGGGTTTTGCGGGGGGATGCTCGCAAGTGCGGGGTGGTCCAGGCTCACCTCCTTCCTCACGGGTGTGCTGTGCGCTGCCGCCTCCTCCAACAGCTCCAGTGCCTGGGGCTGCCCTTCACTGCCTGGCTCAGCTCCTGGCTGCGCCCCCAGCTGTGCCCCCGCGTGACCCTCCTGGGGCTCGGCCTCCGGCTCCGGCTTCGATTCCAAGTCTGATCCCGATTCGGTTGTCATGGTCGATTGTTCTGCAAGCAGAAAACAGGAAGGGCCCATCACTTGGTGCCGTGACCTCCCCCAGGCAGGCAAGAAAGGCGGGAGGTTACAGTGAACGGCTGAAGGAAACCAGCACAGGAAAGATGGAGAAACGCTAAGAACCAAAACACGATCCCACCACACATACCTAACAACAGCCTTGTCCAATTCACCACAAGGACGGGTGCCCGTCGACGTCTCAAAAGGAACATTTAGTAGTAAATCCTAATTTGGAACGATCACAGGCTTTATCCCTATTAGATTTTTGCCACAGATGACCGTGAAATGACATTACCGTCATAATAATTACCTAACTTAGATACGTTTAATTTCAGAAAAATGAATTTTCTGAATCAGCTGGAGATACATTTTAATCTCTGGCAACGATGATCTAGTAATGGAAGCGGATGCTCTTTCTCATTCCCTTTCCCCTTCCCAGGGGCCCTGCTCTGCCCTTCCACACCCGTGAATCCATCCATTCTTCTGCGAACAAACACCCTCCCCCTCTGTGATTTTCCCGTAAATGTTATTCCCTTTTCTTCTTAAATTTATTTATTTATTTTTGGCTGCATTGGGTCTTCGTTGCTGCACGCGGCTTTCTCTACTTGCAGCGAGCGGGGGCTATTCTTCGTCGCGGTGCGCAGGCTTCTCATTGCGGTGGCTTCTCTTGTTGCGGAGCATGGGCTCTAGGCGTGTGGGTTTCAGTAGCTGTGGCTCGCAGGCTCTAGAGCACAGGCTCAGTAGTTGTGGCGCACGGGCTTAGTTGCTCTGCGGCACGTGGGATCTTCCCTGACCAGGGCTTGAACCCGTGTCCCCTGCATTGGCAGGTGGATTCTTAACCACGGCGCCACCAGGGAAGTCCCTGTTATTCCCTTTTGAACGAGTAACCACAGTACATCAGCGGCTTCTTTGGTGTTGAGGAACCTGTCCCGCACCGGACCACCCCTGGCCACGGCGGAGGGAAGCTGGGTAGCATCACCTCTCCCGCTCATCACAAGTTCACTCTCAAAGGCTTCTTCCTGGTTCCCTCCTATTTCCCGTGAGTGTTGAAGAAGTTTGTCCATCTCATATCCCATCAGGAACTCAAACAACAGATCCTGACATAGAATAATCTGCTCTTACATCCTAAGAAGGGTGCCCTAAAATATAACTGCCATCTCCTTATAACTTACTTGTCAAGACATAAGCATTTTGTGCCTCAGTTTCCACATCTGCCAAATGACATGTGATCTCATGTGAACATCATCACATCTAAAGAACCTATTTCTTTCTTTCTTTTTTTTTTTTTTTTGCGGTATGCGGGCCTCTCACTCTTGTGGCCTCTCCCGTTGTGGAGCACAGGCTCCGGACGCGCAGGCTCAGCGGCCACGGCTCACGGGCCCAGCCGCTCCGCGGCATGTGGGATCTTCCCGGACCGGGGCACGAACCCGTGTGCCCTGCATTGGCAGGCGGACTCCCAACCACTGCGCCACCAGGGAAGCCCAAGAACCTATTTCTTGCTGTTACCTCTTCCTACTACTAATAGACATACCGCTATAATTAAAGCCATTTTTTGCTCTAAGCAGCAAGAGAGCTGCTATACCAGTGGTCACCATGTCATTTTAAGTAATTTCTCATCTTAGCTATGTGGTAAATATCTCAAAAATGAATATCTCAGATAATCACATAATTTCCCTTCCTAATTCTAATTTTATGGTAAAAATACCATGAGCAAAGGGCTAGTGTAATACTTTAAGCAAATGATACACCCGTTAGTATGAGTAGAATTTTTATGAAAAATAAAACTCCATAGTAAAATTACCAGTTAGTTCCTATTTTCACAATACACATTGGAAGATGCTTAATAATTTGAAGAGGGAAACATTACAAATACCAATCTATCTTATAAACTAAATGTGGTATCTGTGCTTTCTGTTTAAGGTTACTTTTTACAATCACCAGCTATTCTGTCTGTTGAATAAAAGACCTGTCAACCTGGCATGTGCTCAGTTACCCAATGTAAATGTAAATATCAAGTCCAAATGCAAAGCCAGATAGGGATCTACATAAAACTAAAACATTTTCTCTTTCCTTCTTACATTTTACATTTTCAAGCAAATCTTGAAGGCAAATATGATATTCGCATTTTTATGCTTATACCGCGAAGTGTCAAGTCTACAGAAAAAACAGTGGAGGGGGAGGCAGAGGTGGTGATTGTGTAATTCAGAGCCTATGGTTGAATTTTACCATTTAGGAGGGGGAGGATTTATTTTAATAATCAGTTCAACTCACCCAACCCTTATTGAGTACCAAATGTAAGTCAAGCACTGCTCCTGGTTTAGAGGCAGAGATAAATATGTTGTAACCCCCTACACCCTACCTTCAAGGAGCCCAGAGTCTGTGGCTGAAATAGACTCTCTCCAGAACCTATTTTTTCCATCTTTCCTTTAGTAATCAAATTTTCCGTTTCAGCTGCCATGCCTCCACCCAGTTGGAGACCACAGTGAGTTGGGGCCATGTGATTAAGTCTGGACCCATGATACGATGGAGAAAATGTATTCAATATTTAGGTCATCTTCATAAAAAGAAAGCCACTTGCCCTAGATTTCCCTTTCCCATTGTCTGGAAAATACTGACTGATGTCATTACTACAGACCTGATCATGGAAGCCCCAAGTTGAGGAAGATGCCAGAGCCGCCCCCCTCAGCCAGGGTCCCGGGATGACCTCATGGAGGGCAGCCCACCTGCTCTGGATGGTCACACAAGGCAGAATCCTTCTGTCTTGTTTGCACCTCAGTAAACCAGCCAACACCGAATCTAATACACACTCTACAGATTAAAATTCTACCCAAACCCAGACTTGAGTGGCTCCCATCTTACTAAAACAAAGTAGCCTTCTCTTGATCTCACATCCTCTGGCAGCTACCACCATATTTCCCTGCTCTCTGCTCATAACTTCTCAAAAGTCTTGTCGACCCTGTCTCACTTCCTCATTTCTTCTTTCTCTGCCACCACTCCAGCCTGATTCCATCGGGGCTGCTCTTGTGGCCACTACAGAGGATAATCCACTCTTGCCTGTCCTTGTCTCACCTGACCTCATAGCAGCCCCAACTCAGGTGATGAGACTTTACTTGTCAACATGATTCAGAACACCCCACACTCTCCTGCTTTCCTCCTATCTCTCTGGCGACTCCTCTGCATTCACTGTTACAGGTTACTCCTTATCCAACCTCTAAATGTGGGAATGTCCCAGAAAACTCACTACTAGGCCCTCTTCTCTTCTCTATATTTTTTTTCCCCAGAGCTTTAAATACTTCCCACATGCCATCTCTGGTCCAAACCTCTGTCCTGAGCTTTCAGACTAGTGTCCAGCTGTGCACTGGACACTCCTCACTGACACCTCACAGGCACCTGCTGATTTCTCTCCCCTCCTCAATTTCCCCACCTCGATAAGTGGCAATGCCATTCCTTCCAGCCAGAATTGCAGAAGTCACCCCTGACATTTTCCTTTCCCTTGTCTTCCTTATTAATATACAACAGAAAGTTCTGCATCCTTCAATAACTCCCTTTTCACTGCCTCGATTCCTATCCACCTCTATTCTGTTGACCTTCATAAAACATAAATCCAGTCACGTCACTCACCACAGAAAATCCTTTAATAACTTCCCAATGTGCTTGAAGTTAACATCAAAACTCTTAATTCCCATGGCCTTCATGGCTAAGCTGAGGCCTCAACACCCTACCGACACCCAGCGGCATGCCCATCCGGCCATCCACCTGAGATCCAGCCACGTGGTCTCCTTCCAGTGTGTAAACCACATCAGGGCTTTGTTCTGCTTCAGGGTTTTCTGGACACGCTGTTCTGTTTGCTGAGAACATTTTTTCCTCTGCTCTTCAAGCGCCTGACTCCTCATTCCGCAAGTGTTGGCTGAGAGAGGCCTTCCCTTGTTGCACAGTTATCCTAATTGTGCCTCGTTGTTTCCTTCCCATAATGCATCAAATTTTATTATTACTCAGCCATCTCTCAACCTCCTCCCCATATACTCAAGGGGGGAAATCATGTTTGTTTATATCTGAAAACTAGAACATAGTGGGTATTTCAATAATAATTTAATGAATGACTAAATAAAATCAACCCCATTTATTATATAACTATGCATTTAAAAGTGTAATAACTCTTCCTTATAGTTTTTAACCACTGTAAGATCCCTCTTAAGTGGGTGGGTAAAGAGTAGGTATTTCTACTCTTTAGAAATAGAAAACGGAACTCAGTTACAACTTTCAAAATCAAATCTCTCAAGGTAATAGACACTATTGTTCTGTTCACAGTTTAATGCTTTTATCAGTAGTTGTAAAGGGCTTCCAGAAACACAAAAAAGAAAATGTTCAGGTGGTTTAGAGAATCTCTATAAAAGAGTAACCTAAAAGCCACTAGGTCATGAATTTACAAAGTAAAACATAAATGACTATTAGAAAAAGCATATTTTAAGAAGATGCTTAGTTTTTCCTAGACAGGACAGTTCTAGCATATAAATCATATTATTGAAGAAATTTGAATACCTTCAATATTTTCTATCTTCTATGAATATCCTACTTAGGGTTCTCTGTTGTTATTATCTATGTTTCAGCAGATAATGGCTATAACTTAGTAATTAGATGTCAAAAGTGTCACAGAAGCAGAAAACCAGAATCATATCTTAAAATTAAAAAATTACTTTAAAATCTATGTATAATCTTTATAGATACAATACAAGAAAATAATCAGCAGCAAATAAGTTGCCATGTATGGTCTTGGGTGACTAATTTTTTTTTACTCTCCCACTTCCCCTTCCATAAAACAAGGGGTTCGGACTAGAAATCAGTGATGACTAAGTGAGGTGGGGGTAGGGGACGGGCTGGGGGTGGTGCAGGGGGCAGTGAAAGGCTGGAAACTTGAGATCTTCTTTCTGGTTAAGCTGACAAACCTGTTGCCTCTTTCACCATCTTCTCCCAATTTCCTTACTACTTTTTAAACCTAAGGACTTTTTACACAAAAGTCGTTGTGCTATTATACATCTCACATCAGTGCACTCTAAACTTGAAAATGTGGTTAAATACGTGTTAAAATAAAAATCTTTCTAAACATGACATTAGCCCCAGGATTCACTATATATGAAATAGAAGAGCAAAATCAGTAAAGGAATAATCCCAGTTTTGACTTTCACTATGAAACCATTCAGTACCTGGCTTTTGTCTTTAATTCTATACGTCGTCCCGAAGGCAGGGAGCCAGCTCTACAAACGCTGAATAAAAATGCAAAATGGACGTAGCCCAGGAACCACCTATCAACTACTTAAACAGTAAAATAACCTACCATTATTTTCTACCTATGAATACACCGTATAAAACCTTACCTGTCACACATCACATAAATCACAGAACCTCAAACCTCAAATAAAATCCTATGCCCTTGTCAAATATTTCCCAGGTATATCATTTCCCCCAGCACTATATGCACAATACAAGGAATAAAAATCATTGCTGTTTTTTTGACTAATTGTAATAAAATAAAACTTCCCTTGATGTTGAGAGAGAGTAAAGTAAGAAACCTTAAAAATGTAAGGCTTTTAAATTCTGGAATCTCACTAGAATCAATATTTAATTCCACATATCTGAAAGGGCATACGTTTACCTATGAGTAAACAGTATCGACAGCCTCAATCGGTAAATTCAATTTCAAAACATTTTTTTTTAATAATCTTCCTCCCTACCCACAGGCCAATATAAGCAAGCAATAAACTGATTTTTCAATGGCACACGATGAAAATCATAAGCATCTAAATACAGTCCTTACTTTAACTCATTACTTTAATAATTCTATAGTGTACACCTCCAATCTTATACCCAAATGCCAAAACATTTTTTAAAATGAGATTTTCATATTTACATTGTTTTGGGTTTTGTTTTTTTTTCTAAGATACTCATTCCCTGCTTTCTTGGATGACCCTTGCCACTTGAAATTGCACATTTTCCTTTCCGACTCACTACAGATGACTATTTTCCAATGTTCCCTTCTCTTCTGATAGGTTCACTCTGGACTACCTATAACTGTCAGTCATTTGTTACTGGAAGTAACACCATCACCTGCAATCACAAATGGAAAGTGACATAAAATGCTTATGCTTAGCTTTGGCTTAAACTGTGCCCTTTCTTTATATTAAACTTACCTTGTTAATTGTGTTTTGCTTCAGCTTAGGAAGGTCTGGAATCCCAGGAACTCCAAACCCTAAAAGCTGGCGTAAGGACATTTACTATGTGTACTGGGATAATGGCGAGAGGAGTCCTTTATCTTTTCAAGAAACATAAATTGTATTTCATTATGCCTCTCCTCAGGGATGTATTTATTAAATGACTACCAAAAGAAATGGTAGTCAGCTTAAAAGGTGGCATTGTGCAGGTGTGAATGAAATCATTCCCAATTCCCAATTCATTTCACCTATAAAAAATGGTCATTGGCATGTATTTCAGGCTTTGTTCCTTTTCAGCTCTAATTTTTTACTCTGCAGAAGAAAAAAGTCAGTTTATCCTCATCTTTTCCACTTTTAGAAGTAGCATCTCTAAATTTAACATCTCCTAAAAAAATGACTGCTAAATTAGCTTCTGCATTCAAATTTACGTATCTACCTCTCTTGCAGATAAGAAAATTCAGTGACACAGGAAAATTCTATTAAAAGACACAGACCTAGGACTTTAGTGCAGGAAAATGCTCCATAAAAATCTCTGTCCTTTACATATAAAACAGGATTCCTACAGAATAACAAAGCACTTCATAAAGAAAAACCCTTCACACCAGTTACCTGCCTAGAGGACTGTAAGACTAACAGACGATTCTTTTTTTAAAAAAACACAAGCTTTTTCCCCCCCTTTTGTATTTCAAACATAAATGTACAGAAGGGAGGCTAGTAGACCTTTATATACTCAGCGTAAGTATTTGTGACTCCTGGATACCATCCACTGATCCACCAAAACCACCAACGTCAAGCAAGTAAAAAGACAGTAATATCCCCTGACCCCTCTACCGGATTCTATCTGCGTTAAAAAAAAGCCCCAGTATCACCCATTAAACACACACACACACACACACACACACACACCACACACTCACCCCAAACAACTGCTCTTGACCTTGCCTTCTACCCTCCTACAACCCCCACTTCCACCCCTCCAGGATGGCCCTACTTCTCTCCTCTTCCTCACAGCCATACTTCTGGAAGGAATTTCCTCCCTGTGCTGTCACCACGCCCTCCCTCCCACTCACCGTTCAGAGTATTCCCCATTATTCTAGTAAATCTTACTAAGGTTACCGGCCACCTCCCTACACGGCAATAAATCCATGTGACGTCCCTTCCCATCTCTGACTTCTCCGTGTTTCTGACACACTCTTGATGTTCCTCCTCCTTCTGCCTCACTTCCATTTGCTCTTCACACCCACCTTCTCATCCTGTTTCTAAACTCTGCAGGTCTTTAGAATCAGAGCTTCTTCACTCAGTTTCAAATACAACGGCACATCCAAGATACAGGTTCCTCACTCTGACCTCTCTGAGCTTCAGATCCACAGATACGACTCCACTGCTCTCCTCGCTTCCTTGGGTGTTTCAGAGGCACCTGACACTGAACACTTCTCCATCCAAAGCACTGACCCCCACCGCCGCCCCCGCCCTCCCAGCCCCCCATCTGCTCCACTTCTGTCTTCTCCATGTCAGTAGGTGTCCATCTGTCCAAGCACAGGCCAACAATTAAATCTGAGTTTCTGCCTCTGATAACAGAGCTCTTTCTTCCACGCAAGTTCTGCGCTTCGGTAATAGCAATAAAACCTACTCTTAACCTCCTGTTCTTATTTCGGAAGTAGACAGCTTTTCAAAATCACTGTCTTATGTGATCATCTATAATTCACGATGCTGATACGCTACCTTATTCTTTTATTCAATGTAAATCAAACATGAGTAAATTTAAACTTCTGTAACATTATATTTTGTTTTACACACTATTTTCACTACTACTTACTTTTCTTTATGCACTTATCTTTACTACTTAATCTATCTATATCTATATATAAATATAAAACATCACAATTCTAGTTTCTAATCTAGTGCAAGCCCTTGAGATTCTATAGCAGGCTGCCAGCTAGTTTCTGGAAAACAAACAAAATGATCATTGTTGCTTCTAGAGAAAATACGAATGGTACCTACCCTGCTTCTAGAGTCTCAACAATTATTAACTTTCCACTGATGGTGGCTTTAAGCCTCAAATGGATGTCTAGATTTTTACCAGCTCCAACTTTAAAAGCGTTGTTTGTGGAGGGCCTCAAATAGACAAGACGCCATCAACATACGTTTCAAGTTATAACTGTCCGACTCCATTGTTTAAAATTTTCAAGAATTCAATGGCTAAAATTAAAAGAGGAGAGAAAAGGAGATGATGTGTTTCTTCTGTACTGCTGGCCAATTCTATCTCTGGCGAAGAACTTATTAGCAAAAATATATCTTTGGCACCTTAATGCAGGAGCATATTTCTCTATTACCCAGCATCTGACTCTGCATCTGTGAGAAATGAGGTGTGAACCAGAGAGAGTGAATAAATTAAAACAGAGTCAGACCCTGTGTCGTCGTCCACCACCGACAAGAGCTGCCTGGCTCTTTCTGAAATGGGTCTCTCTCCCCCAGAACCATTCATTTTCAAAATAGGGGCAAGGTTATGGCCAAAACCCCCAACCTTTGCACCTTAGTGAGGGGCAGCATCCCCTCTGGTATCTGGGGGTACCTGGTTGAGAAGCCAGGGTTCAGGCTTCTCTAGAGGCTAGGGCTGAGGACAGCTGGGACAAAAAGGGCTTGTCTCAAACAACCCGAGAACAAAACCTGTGCTCTGATCGCCTGTTTATCCAGGAAAATGCTTACAACCAGATGTTGAAAAAATGAACGAACGAACGAACGAACAGTATGTGTTTCTGGGCCTCGTGAATACAAGGCTGGTCTTCCTTTCACCCAAGTGCCCCGAACATTCAGATGAGCAACAGAATGCGGATCTGGCGGATTCATTTTCTCAAACTGCACGCATGTCTCAAGGCTTTTATCTCTGTGGTTAGCTCCTAATGGCAAGCTTCATGCAGGCACCAGAGGGAATAGTCACCAGAGGGACACGTGGTGAGAATGAGAAGGGAAACCAAGGGGAAAGTAGACGCTGTTAAGGACCCGGAAGGTAAGCTGCCTGTAAATATTTGTATCTTGCCTTTTAAAGGAGCCTGGGTGGTAGGGATTTGAAGAGTCACAGGGCACAGATAATGTTTGATCGAATCAATAAAGACATAAGGAGAAAAAAAGGCATTTCCAGTGCTGAGAAAAGGAAATCAAACATATGGGAAAATTCCCGGCAAGCCACTATTGTTTCCATTTAATACTTACAAGATCATACAAAGTAACCATTACTGTCAGCCCCGTCCGTGGTCATTAAATACAGGCAGACCTCACTGTATTGCTTCACTTTGTTGGGCTTTGTAGAAAATGTGTTTTTTTTCAAATTGAATGTTTGTGGCAACCGCGCATCAAGCAAGTCTGTCGGCACCATTTTTCCAACAGCAACTGTTCACTTCGTGTCTCTGTGTCACATTTTGGTAATTCTCACCGTATTTCAGACTTTTTCATCATTATTATATTTGTAGGGTGATCCGCTGAAAGCAGCCCTTTACCCCGTTTCCTGTTTGCCCATTTCTATTCCCTTCTAACCTTGAAAGAACCTAATTAACCTGTTGATTCTTTTCCTAGATAAAAAGATGAATGAACAACTCAGGAGTTCAAGAATGACTAGCGCTCTTCCCCCAACAGCCCACTAAGCAATCTGAAGGTAGATCACATGGCTAAGACAACATCTGAAGAGAGGGTCAGCCAGCCTACGCGCAATGGAGAATGATGCAGACCCCAACCTCTTGCCTGGATGATTCACTGAGATTCTTCTACTCCCCGCCCCACCATTTTTCCGTTTAAAAACTGTCATGGCTGAGCAGAATCTTGGGAGTTGGTCTCTGGACACGAGACTACCTTCTCCCCAGAGGGCCGGCTTTTCTGATTAAAGCACGTTTCCTTTCTATTGACACTTGCCTCTTGAATTATTGACTTTCGAGCAGCGAACAGCCCAGCCTCAGTTCAGTAACGCTGTGATCTGTGATCTTTAATGTTACTATTATGACTCACTGATGGCTCAGGTGATGGTTAGCACTTATTAACAATAAAGTATTTTTAATTAAGTTTTATACATATTTTTGTTTATTTTTTATTTATTTATTTATTTTTTTGCAGTACGCGGGCCTCTCACTGTTGTGGCCTCTCCCGTTGCGGAGCACAGGCTCCGGACGCGCAGGCTCAGCGGCCATGGCTCACGGGTCCAGCCGCTCCGCGGCATGTGGGATCTTCCCAGACTGGGGCACGAACCCGTGTGCCCTGCATCGGCAGGCGGACTCTCAACCACTGCGCCACCAGGGAAGCCCTATACATATTTTTAAAGACATAATACCACTGCACACTTAACAGACTACAGTACAGTATAAACATAACTTTTATCGGCACTGGGAAACCAAAACACTTGTGTGATGGTGCTCTACTGCGGTGGTCTGGAACCAAACCGGCAATATCTCCGAGGAATGCCTGTATATGAATGAATGACTGAATACATCAGCCTCATTTAACATAAATGTCCCCTAAGTCACGTGTCCACAAATAATGTCTTGGGAACTCAGATCCAATTGAGTCCGACTCCTAAACCCCTGGGCTCTTTTGTGGTTTACTGCAATGTACAGGAACAAATACAGGTTAAAAGCTCTCAACTCTTCCCCGCATAGAATATGCTAAATTCGATCAGTTTCCCTTTTAATGCTCACATTTTCTGGGACATATATGTATTCCAAAGCCAAATTAATAGAATTCGGTTTTCACCACAGCTCCATATCATGGAGTCTCTGCCACTGCACAATTAACTAAATGTTCCCAACTCTTACAGGGAGGAGGAAATGGGCGCTCCTCTGGCATTCTGCATCCTTCTGCACTTTGGGATCTGATAGGCTGTTGAGTTTTTTCATCCTTCAATACAAATGTGAGGCCAGGTATTTAATTATTCTGTTTTTACCGTAAAGGCATCAGCTTTTATCTCCATGCTAGCAATGGATGAAGATTACAAAGAACGTTCTTAAAAGAGCTCCCTGGCACACAAATGAGCTGCTTGGAGACAGTGCCTGGTCCAGTTTTCTGAAGGCGCTGATAAAGAGGATTCTCTTTACTCCAGGGCTGTTCCCTGGGTGCCTGTAGCACTGAAAGGGTTCTCCATCTGCACCACAAATCCTGTGTAATTAAAGCTTTAGGAGACTGGCTCAGCCACCGCCTTCCCCTCCTGCACACATCCCCCACCTCCCCGCTCCAGGTGACTCAGTAGATAAAAACGCAGCCTGCTGAGCCGCCTTCCAATCAGATATTCCGACTGGGGGGTTGAATTTCCCACCCAATGTACTAAAAATGACAGGGGTGATGTTCCATTCAGATTCTTTTTCTCTAACGGGGAAGTAAGCCAACAAATAGCTCTTTCAATTTTTAAATCCACACATTTCCAGTTCAGTGGGGATTAACTTAAAACCTTACAGACAAAAATAAATTTGAAGAAAAACAGAAAGGCTGAAATGAAGTTCATCTTTAAAAATTTTCGTACATTCTTTATGGTCTAGGTTTTCAGAAAAGGTCTAATCACGGCAGAAACTGCTTCACTTCAAACACTGATAATTTTTTAAAATGACTGCACTTTTCACAATGAAATTACTTTTAAATCCTTTAACCTGTTTAAAATGAAAGCAAAATAAATCTCTCTAGCTGGCAGCTTTATATGCAGTTAAAGAAGCCACAGGAAGTCCTTACTTTAAAACTCAAATAGGCTGGGAAAGGGTGTTTTCTCCCTCAAAGTAGACTCTGCCAGGGTCCGGCTGTGAAGATGATAAAGGTCTCAAGCCAGGGTACAAAAGCAAAATGGACCAATAAGAAGAGAGGATGACGTCGGTTCTAACACGTTTACCAGGAAGCTCTATCTTTACTGGAAAGAGTCACACAAGTTCGGGACGGAATGAGAGCTTTCCGGCCTCCCAGTGATGTTTCTGATCTACAGTAGGAAAAATGAAGGGACAGAGGAAGATAAAGTATTCTCTGAGGTCGCGGAGGTAACAATGCTTTCTGATGGAAGGAGTGGGCGAGCCATGGAACCCAGACAGCTGGGGAGGGTAGTGGTAATGACCAGCCCTGGTAAGGCTACAGATTAAGCCTGGGGTTTTCAACATCCAGACTCACCAAGACAAGACATATTTGAGTGATAAACCAAAATGTTAGGAGAGATCATTTCTACATGGGTGACTCTGTCTTTTTCCGTTTTTGTACAACAGTATTATTTTTATAACCAGAAGAAAACAAATCAACAAAATATTGCTTCTTAAAGAGATGTTTATGACATCTTTAAAATACTTTTATCTAGGTGACTATCCTAATATCTTTAGTTTTTTTATTTAAAAAAAATGGATTCGTTCTAATATAATTTTGTTTCAACACTTCGGAAATATGCCTATTTATCCGTCACTAACATAACTTGGTTCCACCATTCAGCGGCGAGAGCAAACCAGTGAAGGCTTAAGGTTTGCACAGGCTGGTACTCAGACCACTTGGATCAGCATCGCCTGGGGCTCTGGTAAACTTCCACAGTCCTCAGAATTAACCACAGGTACAGAGAATCTTCCTCACACAGATGCCTGGGTTCTACCCCCACAGTTCAACCAGAATCCCTGATGGCAGGTCTTAAAACCTCGTTAATTTTTAAAAACTACCCTGGGATTCTAAAATGCAGACTGGATTGAGAAGAGTGAGATTAGCATTTCTGCACTTTTAATAAGCACCCAGGTGATTCTTGCACTGAAGTTTGCTAATCAATGGCCCATCAGGAAATTCACAGCCCGAAAGTCATTGAGCGACTGCATTTGGAGACAGAAATGACCAGTAGATCACAATAGCTCCTTGGCCCTGGTCAAGGTCATCAGCTTCTGCTTACTTTGATTACGGTCACAGAATCGGCCCAGCAACCTTACTGTGTTTTGCGTCTCATGTATGTATATGCCATTTTGGTTTTGCTAGTTTACTCAGAAGGTATATGCAGACTATATGCTTTTGAATGTTAAGATCTCCACTTCAATAAGAAAGCAAGGCTCATTCCAAGCTCTATTTCACAACAGTTATGTTCTGTCTCAGTCACACGCAGTCTTCTTCCTAACAGACTATTAAGCAGTAACTGATGGAACGAGTATTATCCACCTGTGTTAGCGATGACGATTACTGAAACAAGGTTGAGAACATCTGACTTGCTTAACGTTGAGTAAATCTTATTTCCTCTTCTTTCCAAAGAAGCACCTCCCTTAACTTGAAATGGGCTCCCAGTGAGGAAAGGATGAACGAGGAGTGGACAGAAAAGGGAGGAAGGAAAACCCTGCTCATTAAAATTCAGAGGCCTCCTTCAGTTTCCGCCGTAGTGAAATCTGGACACCTACCAGCCTTTAGCCCGTGTTTTCAATTCAATTCCACATAAACTGCTGAGCACTTACCCCTGAGTCAGGGTCTTGGTCATCTAATAGAAGAGGTAACAGATACATCAGGGTCTTTTTTTAAATAAAAAGCCCCCACAACCAAAAACCTTTTATTTACCCAAGGGTGAACGTCAAGAAAACCAGACATGGGCTGGGATTATAGCTCGAGGCCCTGTGAACTGTGTGTGCTTGGGCTGCATGACCGCCCGAATCTCAGGTTCTTCATCTTTAAATGAGCAGACATCCACCTTAAGAGGTTGTGCAACACCTGGCGTGCAGCCAATCCTCCGTACATTATAGCTATTGTTGTTGTTTCTCTTACTAATTTCTCAGAATGTTCTTAGGAAATTACCCGCTGTGGACTACTCCTTAATAGAACAGGGCGTGGGACAAAAGTCTGGATTTAAAAGAAGCTTTGGTCCAGTGTGAGAGAAAAATATATCTGGGTCCTTAGCCAGAGAAAGCACGGTCGCTGTTATCTCTAGTGGCGACACCTTGGAAATTGGAGGAGCGGAGCCGGTTCCTCCAGACATGTCGCAGAATCACAGACGTTTCCTCGACTGGCATGGGTTCCTTCTTTAGGGCCCCTCTGGACCAGGCCTGAGAGACAGCATGAGGGTCTCCAGAACTGAGACACTCATGCTCCTCAATTCCATCTCTGAGGATGGTCCCCAAATGCCTGGAGGCTGCAGGGCAGGCTGGATGCGTCGAAGGAGGCCAGGCCACTGGACAACCCAGGGAGTAGCTGGAATTAAAAGCACAGTTGACCCCTGAACAACGTGGGTTGAACAACAACCCCACACATAACCACAGTCAGCCCTCCGTATACCTGGTTCCCTGTGCATCCACAGTCCTGCATCCCTGGATTCAGCAAACCTCGGCTGAAGGAGTAGTATGTACCACTCAAAAAAGTCTGCATGTAAGTGGACTCCGTGTACTTCCAACCCACGCTGTTCAGGGTCGAAGTGTCCTTGTACACTAACCATGACCCCTATCTCATGCAGAACGTACCACCTGCTCCACATTTATCTAAAGAGGAATACTCCTTTCTGTGTAAAATCAAGAAGGCAAAAATGTCTATGATATCCAGAAAAATGCTATAAAGAGTGACCCATCCATCCCAGGTCCTGACCCAGTTTCGGTTATGACACAGGCAGATCACTCCTGGTCCAAACTCATAAAGAACCACAGAGCAAACAAAGGACACGGAGAATATGGATGTGAGGTCCAAGAGGCAGAATATAACCCACCCTGCCCATATTCAGCATTAACAGTTTGACAGAAGCCTCCTCTCTTTCAAGGGGATTAACAATAAAAGGCAAAAGGACATTATTATTTAAGATATTTTGAGAGATATTAATAAGCACAATTAATCACTCTGGCCAATTGGGATCCGTCACCGATCTCCTACAAGGTGTTCAAACCTAACAGATTATGTTAAATTTGAGCTTTGTCACTTACCAGCTCCGTGAACTGGAGTAAGTTACTCAAATTCTCTAACAATCCATTTTTATCAATTGTAAAATGTAGGTAAAATACCTCTCATGCTTGCTGAGAATTAAGTAAAATAATGCATATAGAGTAGCATTTAATACAGTCCCACACACACAGAGAGCATTCAATAAATGGACCATCATTTTGAAACCAGTCGAGCAATTCCTGTTGTTACTATCTCCTGGTTAGAATTTATTCCAATATTAGTGAGGGAAAAAAATGAACATTTTGTTAAACTCCAACGATGATTTGGGCAAAGTTCCTTAAAACTTATGAAATGTTATCTCCTCCTTTACAGTTTCATAGGATCGCTAGTGCTAATATATTCATAATTAATACACCAAATGAAGGGACAGGTTCAATTCTCTCCTGGCTACTCTGTCAGAAAAATCACAGCCGCATCTATCACTTCTGTGCACTTGTCATTTCCAGTAATGTGCTTACATGAGCTCCGCTGCAAATCTGAGCTTGGGAGATAATTATCCACCCCAGGACTCTCTCAGGAGGGAGATAAGGAAAAGGAGTTCAGACAAAGGTTACACAGAACAATGATGCCCTCGGTCAGCCAGGAAGACGATGAAAATAAATGTTCTGGGTATCCAGGAACCACAACTATGAAATCGTAATTACTAGAGTCTAATCCTTATCTGGTCCTAAAAATATTTTGTCTTTTTCATTCAGTTTCCAAAAGCCATGATAAAACAAAAAGAAAACATACTCCACTTTCCAAGCTATGTTCTCCCCCTGGTGATGGGGAAAAAGAGAACAATTCACTGCAGTATAGTTTTTTATTAACACTGTCCACAGCAGAAGATACACCTCCCACTAAAATCTCTTCCGTTTGCTCTAAAATTTTTGCAAAGTATTCCTGTCTTCCACCTTTCTGTTTTCCCCATACATTCACTCATTCCCCATCACCATGTCTCTGCTTCTTCTGCAGAACCGTATCTAAGAAGAACCACAGCTATTTGATGTGTCCATTTCTTAAGTCTGATAGCAACACACAGACTAGTGAAGCAAAGATCACACGTAAACATGAAAAAGCACACGGCGCTCAATCGCGAGAACAATGATGATATTTATTCTAATCAGCGCCATCAGCCCTGGAGAGCTAAAAGGTCGCCCATGGAAGGATCACAAAGACCAACCTAGAAGAGGCCAGATTTCAGAGTCCGGTCAGGCAATACCTCAAGGTAATAAAAGCAATAAATTTCATAATCAGAGACCAGCCGTGCTGAGAAATTCTTCACAAACATTCGAACTGCCCGAGAGGACGCTTTAACTGTGAGAAGAGCAAATAAACCAGAGGACACGTGAGGCTGTTCCAGTGGCGGAGGAGGGCTCAGGTCCTCACCGGGCCCAGCAGCCCCCCTCCCGACCTCCTCCTGAGCATTCACTGCCTCGGACGGAGGACTGGGTCCTGAGGGTCCGCAGCAAGGCGTCCCCTCCTGGTGACACTTGGTCCGTCAGAGCCATGGCAGTTGCCTAGGATAGCAGAGATCTGAGGGAAGAGAGTTAAATGTGGCAGGAAGAAAGGAACAGTTGGAGATGTAAACGGGAGTGGAGACATTCATCTTCCTACTGCACCGTTTGCTACTCTGGAATCACGCTAATCTGAAAGGAGTCGAAGGAGATCAGCAAGTTAAGTCAGCAGGCCCCCAACCGGATGTGCTTAGACCAGGGGCAGCACTCACACAGAGAAACCGCGAAACAGCCTCAGATGGCTCTGCTCACCTGCTTTTCCAGAGCACTTTGGGCAAATTTCGACTAATAGGATTTTTGTTGTTTTGCTATTATTCTGCTCTGTTTCGGTTTGTAAAATAATTATTCTAATCATTCTCTTTAGAGTCACCCTTCATTCTGAACCATTCATGCCTTCAGTCTATCATTCAGCAACATTTATACGCTATATGCTGGGTCCTGAAAATATGAGACTGATATCTTATTTTTGATTTGGCTATTTTTTTTTTCTTTTCCATTATGGTTTATTACAGGATAGTGAATATAGTTCCCTGTGCTATACAGTAGGACATTGTTCATCCATTCTATACATAACAGTTTGCATCTGCTAATCCCAAACTCCCAATCCTTCCCTCCCCCACCCCCTCCCCTTTGGCAACCACAAGTCTGTTCTCTATGTCTGTGAGTCTGTTTCTGTTTCATTGTAAGTTCATCTTGTCACATTTTAGATTCCACACATAAGTAATATCATATGGTAATTGTCTTTCTCTTTCTGACTTACTTCACTTAGTATGATAATCTAAGTCCACCTATGTAACTGCAAATGGTATTATTCCATTCTTTTTTATGGCTGAGTAATATTCCAGTGTGTATATATACTACACCTTCTTTACCCATACATCTGTCAATGGACATTTAAGGTTGCTTCCATGTCTTGGCTATTGTATACAGTGCTGCTATGAACACTGTACCTCTTCAAACTATAGTTTTGTCTGGATATGTGCCCAGGAGTGGGACTGCAGGATCATATGGCAACTCTATTTTTAGTTTTCTGAGGAACCTCCATACTGTTCTCCACAGTGGCTGCACCAATTTACATTCCCACTAACAGTGTGGTTGGGTTCCCTTTTCTCACAACCTCTCCAGCATTTGTTATTTGTAGACTTTTTAATAATGGCCAATCTGACCAGTGTCAGGTGGTACCTCATTGCAGTTTTGATTTGCATTTCTTTAGTAATTAGCAATGTTGAACATCTTTTCATATTGATTTGGCCTATTGTTTATATTTACCACTAAACAACATGTTATACATACACGGTAATCGTTAAAACAGCTAAATACATCAAACAAGTTACTTACAGCTAACTATCATCAACCTAGACCTAGGTCAGGAGGTACCTGTACTCCTAGAACACACATACTTACCCCTTAATACAGAGGCAGTACTTTAATATGGAAATCAGGGAAAGCTGGTATTGTAATATCGGTTTTAAAATAATATTTGAGGGCTTGTACTTCTGAAAAAGAACTCTTTTTCACATCAGGAAAGGTGTTAATGTGATGTGACTACATATGAACTATATGATTTTGTTACGAAACTAGTATTGAGGACCTAGGGGACGCTTGCATCTCTAGGTTATCTGGTCTACCTACAGGCCCCATGTCATGTAGTCCAAGGAGGGTTAAGATCTGACACACTGTGCTCAGGAACAGTGATAAGAGGGCCCAGAGGTCCCAACTTCCTTCCTTAAGGACCCAGGTGAAGCATCAGCCCTTACATAAAACCAAGCCCAACTCCCAGGCAGCTGGGGAGCCCCTCCCCTGTGCTCAGGAGCGGCGCCCACATACTTACAACAACTGCTCTGCCCTTACCTAGTGCCCACCCTGACCACAGCCTCTTCTTCAGCAGGAACAAGCAGCTTTACCTTTTTATTCCAGTGCTTCGTACCCAGATCACGTATTTGTTCAGTAAATGTATAATGAAAATTATTCTAGTAGTTGATTGATTGATTGATTGATTTTTGCGGTATGCGGGCCTCTCACTGCTGTGGCCTCTCCCGTTGCAGAGCACAGGCTCCGGACGCGCAGGCTCAGCGGCCATGGCTCATGGGCCCAGCCGCTCCGCGGCATGTGAGATCCTCCCAAACCGGGGCACAAACCCGTGTCCCCTGCATCGGCAGGCGGACTCTCAACCACTGCGCCACCAGGGAAGCCCCAGTTGTTTTATTTTAAAGTAGACTTACCCTCAAATTTTATCTGATAAAATGTGTTAAATATATATCAATATTTTTTTCTTAAATGTTAACTCCATTCAACTATTCATTTAGGAGAGGAATGAAACATTCATTGCAGGAATCAATCTCCTAAAAAAGGAGTGTCTGATGGGACAATACTTGTGTGTTGTCCCTTTATGCAAGTGGGCAATAATTTAGGTCCACAACCAGTCAGCATTCCACAAGTCCTGAGATACGTGTTACACAGTGAAAGTACAAAGAACTGACAAATCTATTTTGACCAGAGACCTTCACTCCTAATAAACCCAGGGGCAGACAGTGGATTGTCACCCACGTGCCTCCTCCAGTGCTTGCCTGCTGTGGACCTTTTGTTGAGTTTGATGTGTACTAGCACTTCCATTATAAGGGAGGGGGGAAAAAACAGGAAGTGTGTGAAAATCAAGTGAATTAATCTGACTTTTCTCCAATATCTCCTCAGAAAAACTGAGTTGAAGAGACAGTAAGAGACAAAGGAACTGAGTCCCACCTTTTTTTTTTTTTTGTCCGCCTTTTATTTTTATTTTTTTTTAATTTATGTTTTTTTGGCTGCACTGCAAGGCATGTGGGATCTTAGTTCCCCAACCAGGGATTGAACCTGTGCCCCCTGCAGCGGAAGCATGGAGTCTTAACCACTGGACAACCAGAGAAGTCCTCACCTTTTCTTTCAATGGCTTTTTCCCCTATGTATTCCCAACGTTCCCTTATCTGCAGACATAATCAGAGGATCCAATTCTGGTTTTTCCCGTCTTTGAAGAGAGGAGACTTGGCTCTGGCTGAGATTTCTGAGTTTTTTTTTTTTTTCACAAAGATTCTAACAAAATCAAGATACGTTTCAGTCAAATATGTAATCTGTATTTCACAATACTACACTGAAGCTTTTCTCAGGTTTCTTTTTCACATTTACCATCTGAAACACTGACTAATTTTCAAAGTGGTGACTTTTTAAGGGTCCTCAACATCCCAGCCTTCCAGACCACACAGGATGCCCCCCGGGTAGAAATGTATGCCAGGAACAGGGCTGAAAAATCAGGAAGGGCAACCTGGCTAGAGATGAAGAATGTATGGAAACTAATCTGTACCCAAATCATTTCAAAAGGTTTTCTGAATAAAGTAATATCTGAGAATAGCTTTTAGTAAAACAAGGAGATCCTGGAGGAGTTAGAACTTTCTTTCGGTCAAATTCCGCAATACAGGAAAAGAGGCACAGCTTTGGAAGAAGAACGAGGGGGCCAGCCGACTGGATTCCACTGCCTGCTCAGAGCTCCTTCAACCACCTCTGCACAATGTGCTAACGCGCGGGGGACAAATGATACACACAAAAGACATGGATATAAATGCCCCCGCCCCAAAGATCTCATAGTCCAGAGAGAACACAGACAAGCAAATAGTTTTAAAACAGAGCTGAGAAATGCCTCGCGGTGGGGACATCCCAGATGCTGGGAGACGTGGGGAAGGGGCACTCAGCTTGATGAGAGACCAGGAATTCCTTTCCAGGGAGAGTGAAATCTGACACCCGAAGAAGAGAGCAAGGCCAGGAAAAGAGTGTCTGGGTTTGGGTAGGGGGTTGAGGGTGAGGAAACCCAGGAGGCTAAGGAGGCCCCAGGAGCAGATCACAAAGGGGGCTGACTCAGTGCGCATCAGGATCAAAGGAGGACAAGTTCGAGGTTTGAAGGCTTGGAGTAGACAGGCCAGACTGGTGTGTTAGACACATCACACAGGCTAGAAGGTGCAGAATGGATTAGGGAGTAGACCTGGGGTTTAGCCCAGGGAGGAACGTGTTAACGGCGATCCAGGCAAAAGAGGAGGGCCTGGATAATAGCATCGTGGAAGTGGAGAAGGGTCTGGGGTGGGGAGAGCAGGAAGGACGGGGAGCTTTAGCTTGCCCCCTCATCCCCATCATTTACAAATCCCCCCACAAGCCACCTCCGTCCACACCCTCCCCCCAATAATCTAAGTGAAAAAGGGCTGGCTATGCAAATGCAGGTACAAGACAAATCTTCTAGTTCCCCACTTCCAAAGAGCGTACCTGGTTACACCACCCCAATATAAAAATGCTGGAGCCGCCAGTCAGGGGACAGGAGTGTATTCTGCAGAGAAGGGATCCACAGATACAGCGGGACAAGGGAAACGGCAACAGGCAAGGTGCCCGGGCCTCAGTGGATGGTGTGTGTGGAGCTCCTGTTTGGGAACTTGGTTGTGCAGTTAGCAGAGCTCTCTCCCAACTAACTCTCGTTCACCTCTTTCCAGGCGCATAGTAAGACTGCATATCCTTGTGAATCTGGGTCCCTCAGTGACTGCCTTGAGTAAAGACCTCTTGCCAAACCACAATGCACGTACAGTTCAAGCAAGAAGTGAACCTTTGCTCCGTTAAGGTGCAGAGATCTGGGGTTGTTATAGCAGCATCACCTTACCTACCCTAACTGTCTGAGCATGAAGGCCACACGTCTGGTGTAATGAGGGAAGAGAAAGCCAGGTATGTTTGCGCTGGGTTTCAAGGACCCAGGAAGATGGAAGGGTGGCATGACCAGATAAAACTGAAGGTGGCAGCCTAGCAAATGGAAAGACTTTTCCCTCATTCAAATACTTATGGAGCACCTCCTCTGCAACTGCAGCGGGGAACTGCTCACACCATTTATTGGTCTCTATGCGTTATGAAGACACAATACAACAGAGAGGGTATAAAACCCTAAAGTCAGACCACCTGGGTTCAACTAGCTCCATGATTAATCAGCTGTGTAACTTTGGGGAAGCTGCTTGACCTCCCTGAGTCTTAGTTTAGTAAATAGGAATATTAGTCAGATCTGCCTATCTCACCAGCTCACGAGAATTAACTGAGATAATTTATACAGCCTGGCACATGTAAGTACACATTAGGTACTCAAACGTTAGCCATTGTCTGTCATTTATATTTCAGACTTCTAAACCCAATATGTACAGAATACAGTATCTACAGTTATAACAGCTGATCCCAAGTAGAAAACAAGATAATTTTCATGTATGGCCTAACAGAAATCGGATGATAGAAAAGACACGGCAACACTAAAGCTGCATTTTTAAACTCGAAACTTCCTTCAATCAAAAAGTAACAATGACTTTGGTTTGGTTAATGCAGAGGCAAAAGCATAATTACAAGGTTGCAAAAGTGGAAGAAAATGAGCATTTCCCTCAGTGCGTCTTGTGTATTAAATTACAGCGACATTGCTGACACCGACACTTATGCGCTGATCATTTCAGTATGAGGCACTCTTCCTTCCTGCCCCAACCTAACCGAAACAGAACGCCAGAGCAGCTGCTGGAGCAGTACAACCCTCACCACTGATTACACTGCGAGGTTCATTTTCCCTTTACAGGAGAAAGCAACAAGAGAAGTGGCGTTGATGTGCATTTTGATATCTGAGGCCAATCACAAATGGCGTAAGTGTTCTTGCACTTTTTACAAGAGTAATTTGACAACATAACCAAAGTAAGACATCACTTCACGTAAACGGTAAAAATACACATTATAGGAAAAGATCACTCTTGAAATACATCTTCTCCCTCCATTTATGCATAAGCATTACAGTCCACCTGCAAATAATTATTCCTTTTATTTCCAAAGTAGTTTTCTCCTCTTTAAAAGACAAACCTAGCCTTACTTGCACCGCACATTATTAATGTACACATCCACTTTACTTTTATCAAGGAATGTCAACACATTAAGGAAAGTTACAAAGAAACAATATATTTTCAAATGAACCTCCTATGAAAAATGCTAATAAGCCCAAGAAATGTATTCCTTCCGAAGACTCATTAGCACTTTCTTGGTATGACTTTGGTGCTGGTGGGTTGTTTTTAAAAAAAACAGAGGGACTATTTCTCGCACCATATGTTTCTGACAAGAAGGTGGGATTTCCTCGGTCCTAGAATCCATTAGTGCAGCAGGGCGCAGCTGCACCCAGAAGATTCTGATATTCCACATCACAGGTCTAGAATGTTGACTTCCTCTGCTATCTTTAAACCAACAGACACAGAAAAGTGTCTCAAACACACAATTCTGGACACTCAAAGGAAGGGACATGTTCTCTTGCCCACAGGGTTTGAGGCAAAACTACTACAGTGATGGACCACCGATGTATTATCACTAAGGAGGGTAATTTTCACATGTCTAAGGCCAACATCTGCTGGACAGGACACTTTATTTTTACTCTCTCTGCACTGTGGCTCCCCGGTGCCCAAGGCAAACAGCTGTCATCTACATGCAGGCCTTCTGCTAATACTTTCTGTAATTCCTCAGGGGCTTCCCAGCCTATAATTAGACTTTCCAGCTGCTGCCCTCAAGGCTGCTTGAGGGGAGCTCAGAGAGCTGTGCCGTACAGAAGTCCCTAAAATGTCCCCTTCAAGACGGTGCTGTTGGAAGAACACGGATTGGAATTCGGTCTGGAGAGCAAGTAAGCATTCTTCCACCGCTTGCTATGGGACAGATCTGTGCTACGAGCGGGGTCTGCTTTAAAATGCACTGAGCCAGCCATGTGGGTAGGGACTTGAGACTAGGCATGAAAAATGGGTAAGTGCGGAACCATACGAGAAACTTCCTGATTCAAAGCTGCAGAGCGCACCGGCACTGAACCCACTGCGACAGCTTCCTTGGCCTTTTACGTAATTCTCCTTTCCAGGCACCATCATCAAGGTTAACCAAAACAGCACGGCGAGGAGGAACTAAGAGAAAGCAGGCAAAAATCCCACCCTGTCTCAAAATCCTCAAGGCCAACAGCATTAGAAACGAGAATAGTAAGTCAAAAAGTAAAGGAAGGCAGCAAGCTTTAAGCTGGAGTAAGTCTTTCAAACAAAAAGCGGCCTGAGTTTTAAGAAAATGAGAACATTTTCAAAACACAGAGCACCATCCACCACCACCCCTCTGATCTACTCCAATATTCCTAGGAAACAGGGACAGAAGTAGATTTTCCCAACAGAGAAGGACCTGCTGTCCTTGCAGAGGGAGACCTGTGCCCAGGGTCAGCCTCAAACTCACGGAATCACTGTTTCCCTGACGAGAAAAATGACTATTACGATGGACCGAAACTCAAATGCCCATAAAAAGTCAGATACCCCAAGAGCTGATGACTGATACAGGCAGGGTCCTCTGGGCAGTGAGATGCTTTGCACTCACAAACATTTCGGATGCTACAGATGCCTCTGGTCTGTGGACCACCCTCAGAGCCCCAGGCCCAGGGGTGGATTTCACACAATCTATGGATGCTATCCTCCTGGGCGACTGACACCCGGGCACAACTGGGAATATACCTCACTACCGGCTTCTTCAACTTGAAAGCACAAGAAGACAACAACTAAGACCAAGGGCTCATCCATGTTGTGGGCTTTTGAAATGCCAAAGACAAAATTAAGAGGATACTTTAAGGACGTACTGAAAGAATGGATGTGAGGACCAACCCTCCCACCCAAACAAGGACCCCGCTACCGACCTCTGTTCTAGGAAGAAGGCATCTGGAAATTCTTGTTCCACTCACTTTACTGACCGGAAGTCACATGGTCAAGGAAACACTAGAATGTCCATGCTGTTTCCTGACATTATCAGCTGTTTCCCATGTGAATGTTTCCATAAACTGAGGTTTTTTTCCTTCCAGTCCCAAAAAAGGGCTTTAAAACCATCTTTGATGTTAAGAACTCTCAGTGTTCCTTATAATCCATGACTCCCTAAACCAGAAATGTTCAACACTGAACTGCCGGGACCCCCTTTCCACAGCATGTGGCTAGACTACTGTCCTGGGTATCGGATCGTGTGAATCTGGGGAATGTAAACACAGCTTAAGATTTACCTAACTAATGAGAACCTACTGTACAGCACAGGGAACTCTACTCAGTGCTCTGTGGGGACCTAAATGGGAAGGAAATCTAAAAAAGAGTGGATATATGTATAACAGATTCACTTTGCTGTACGGCAGAAACTAACACAATATTGTAAAGCAACTCTACTCCAATAAAAATTTTTAAAAAAAGATTTGCCTAAGCAAAACAATTGAGACAGATTTTATTTTTTTTAACTCCAGCGGTCAAAATTCATGCATTTACACTACTACGTACGCCTAGAAGGAGAGATAACCAAGAGTGGATTGTTTTACAAAATCTGCTGAATAGATTAGTTAAAACTCGAGTACGGGCATTTCCCAATTGCCAGTTAGTTATAGTCCAAAATGTAACCTGTAAAGTGGTGGTTTCAGTGGTTGCCGAAAGCCCCAAATCCTGTTTTCCACACAGATTACTAGTGTCTTAAATTACAGTTAGGCTTCAAGGACTGCCTATAAAAGTCTGAAGCCAGAACACGCAAGAGAACTGTATTTTGGTGGAATCCCAAAGACCCGTGGGACTCCTTAAACCCAATGGGGATGAGTCATGGGGGAGGAGGGCTGGGTATTGCTCTTAAGACAAGAAATGTCGCTGTGCCTCTGGCTTACGGCTCCATCACCAAACATTTCAAGCAGTCCTCGGCACATACCAGGCACACAGTATTTGTGGCAGCGTGAACGAATGAATGAGTGAATGAATGAATTGCACCCGCGAGTCTGACAGGGTGAGGGTCTGGCATGATCCCACAAGAAGAATACCTCAAAGCAGAGCCAAGGAAAGAAAAGAGGAGAGAAAGCCAAGGGTTGCCGTCAACTCCCACGTTCTTATAATGGAAACGGCTTAAAAACTATGACTTTTAAACTGAAAAAGTCTCTCTCCCCTCACTGGAGCCCCAGTAGGCCTCCACAGGGGACACAATGTCAAGTTTTTTGGGTATTTCCCCAGAAATGTTCTAGGCATAATGGAGCACCAATATGGATACAAACCCCTCCCCTTTAAACAAAACAGAAGCATCTTGTACACACGACTCTGCACCATGCTTTATCCATCACCCGCAAGGGGCACAGTCATCACCCCCCTGCCCTCCAGACACTTGCTCCTTTAGGATTCCTGGCCCCAGGCTCCCGGTTTGCCCTTCCTCTCTGACTGCTCTATGGTCTGCAGACAATGGAGAGCTGCAGGGCTCAGTCCTTAGAAATATGCTCTTCTCCACCTACATTCAGTCTGTGAAGAGCTCAACCATCCTGCGATGCTACCCTGGGATGCTTTTCCCTCCACACCCACGGGCCTCCCTGTGTCCCCTTCAGGCTTTGTTCAAATGCAACCTCTTTCCCTGAAGCCTTCCCTGAGTACTGCACTCTCTCAAAAATGCCAACCCGCCCTTCCTGTCTCCTCTCGCCTGCTGTGTTTTGTCCGTAACACTAAACAGACCTCGAATACCCTTTATTAATTTGTTTGTTTTCTAGAGTATAACTTGCAGGACAGCAAGAATTTTTATTTGCTTGTTCCCATTTCTGTCTTGGGTTCCCAGAATAATGCCTGGCACTCGGTAAATCTTTTCTGAATGAATTAATGAATAAGCAACATGTTTTGAATACTATTTCTTAACAGTTTTCTTATTAGCTGGAGAAAATGATCTCCATGTATTTAACATTTAACACTGCCTCGTTCCCCCACCCCAGGGATGGTAAGCACTTATGCAATCGGTCCCCTCTGGATGGACCTTTAGGGTGTCTTATTCTTTCGCTACTTAAAAATAATATAAACTTCCTTCTATGTGGACACATTTGCAGATAAAAAGGAAGATTGGAATGAAAAGAGTTGAGCTTTTTCTTTGGGTACAAATATCTCAAAAGGTAACACGAATAAGCAGAGGCTCGCTCAAGTGTCTGAACCCACTTGTTGGGCAAACGAGCAGGCAATGTTTTTGCTCGGCCAACACGGCAGCTCAGATGTGGGTCAAGTGACAGCCCACAGAGAATTATTACAATAAAATTATAGGGTTGATCAGAGAGAAAAATTGCAGGGAAGATGACTCACGCTAGGCTTTGAGAGAGGAAAACAGGACTGAAACAACAACAGACCCTCAACAGTTGTTTTCTGGTGAAAGCACACAGCATGTTCCTAGCAAAGCCAGTCCATGTGGCAGTGCGGCGCAGCCCGTCCGCAGGTCCAGATGCAGACGGCACGTGTATGTCCTTGGGAAGATGGTAACACAGCCCAGAACTTCCAGTAAAGAGGGGACTGATGATGACGAAACCCTTTCCTCTTCAGCCCTGTTCTCCTCTCCATCTTACATCTCAGTAACTCCTGATATGTCGTTTCCCCTTGTTTTCCTTTTCAAACATTCTCGGGGAAAACAGTCACTTATAACCAAGAACTGCAATAGAACAAATCTAGCGCCACATACATTTAAGAGCAGAGGGTGGTGCCTCTGAACTGCTGACCGCCTTTGTCAAGAGAAAGTGCCGAAGCCACCAGCTGTGTCCTGCCCAACTCGGGGTCCCTAAGGAGGCTCTGCAGAGCACCACGGGGACATCCCGCCTCGGAGGATGCCTCTGCAGGTGTCTCCTCGCTGAGTTACTGCTGGACCTCTGCTGCACGTGACTGTGGGATCATCTTACTTTCAACCTCGAGGTCCATCTGACACACAGGATGGTCTTTGTTCTTCCTTAGAAAGGATTTACCCTCCTTTCCCTGCACTGAGGTGGATTCAGCTGAGCATCCCTGATTCCCTTCCTCCCGTGGTTAGTTATCCCCCAGCTTCGCTCTTCCATCTTCAGGGAAACACTGGGAGGGCGAGTATCATCCCTGCACCACGCTCCGCTAATGTTACAAACGAGCACAACCCAACCTAACGTGTCTTCAGGGATCAAAGCCGCAAAGGCGGCTCAGTAATGGGATTGTTTCCTTTTGAGGCAAGTCAAGGGTCCTGTCCGTGATCCCTGGCTGCAATTCCTACTTCCCGGCTGGGCATCATGAGATGCTAATAATACTATCTAGTAATCGACGATGTTTCAAAGGTGTCAAACCAGAGATGCCCCCAAAAGAAATATGCTTTAACTCAAGGAGAGAGTAGCAAGGCCAAATAAACTAGGTCAGTAGATTTATTCCTGAGTTGAAAAAGTTGGACGTGTTACCGAGTCACAGAGTATTAATCAAGGAGAGACAGTCAAGCTGCTTGCCTCCTAAAAGAGAGGACGGATCCAGGTCAGGGTGGTAAGCACTTCCCTGGGAGTCAAATTCTGCTGGTTAGAAAATGCCCAGGTATAATAATATGTTTTCCATCAGAATACTGTTTTGTTATTAAGTTTACTGCCCATCAAATAAGAAAAGATAAGTAATAAAGTGTTCTTCCACTTAAAATATCTTCCAGGAATTTAAACCCGATGTTTCCATGATCAAAATGCTATTTTAAAAAAATTATCTAAAAACTGGTAATGTGAAATCCGATTAATAATAAAATAGGTCAAAACACTTTAAACTAGCTCCTCCCCAACTATGTTACACAGGATGATGTTCTTCTTGACATATATTATTGGGGGGAACAAAATTAGAAAATGCTGCACTAAATAACTTTGATTTTATTTCTCTTCCACGTAACATCACCCATGCACCCCTCCCCCCACCGCAGGGTAAAAAAGTATAAAGCTGGAACTTCCACTCCAGACTTACAGACAGGGGGTAATACCTGTCCAAGAAAGGTATTGCAGGCTTAGAGATAACAGAAGATTAGACTAGACTATAAACTCCATGTAGGCAGAGATTTTCTGGGTTTGTTTTTTTGTTTGTTTGCTATGTTTTTTGTTTGTGTTGTTCACCGCTAAGTTGAAAGGTGTCTGGCAAATAACAGGCACCCAAGAAATGTTCCATGAATGGGTGAATGAGCGTGGATGACTAACACAGCTGGCAGGCAAAATATTACTGGGATTAACTGAGTCATAAAATATTGAAATACTGGCAACTATTCTCACATTAGCCATAAAAAACCCTTAATCATAATATATGATATTAACAGTTAAAAAATTAACTTGTAGCAAGAATGCAATTAAACAATCAAACAGGGGACCTCAGGAGGTTGTTTACAAGTAAAAGAGTTATCTTTGTAGAGCAGAAACATACTCCTTTCAATGCCAAACAGATGTTTATAGTTACAGTATAATAAAATAATCAATGTGTATCTCTAGATATAAATGGTGATCCAGATGAAAGAAGGTATCGGTCATGCAAAGTATACTCAACAGACTACCTTTCAGAGACTGTATACATTTTGTCGTTTTGCACTCTACTTAGCTTCAAAAGTCATCAACCCTCTCATCACACAGTTTCCCTAGAGTTCAAAGCCTTCCGAGCACACACCTATTCCTTTAGTTTTCGACCCGGGCCTAATTTCAGTGATCTGAAAACATGAATAACTAAAATTGCTCTTAAAAGTCATCCCAACTGGGGCCAAATCTTAAACAATGAAACATAACAAAGCAAAGCGACAGATACAAAATAACAAGCAAGTTTTCTATTTGACTACATGCATCATCACGTTATATTTCAATATTGAAAGATAAGTAATAGTAAGGACCTAGCATCAAAAACATCATAGGTTTAGCAAACAGGGACATACAAAATGAGTAATTCCCATTAAAATCTTTGATAAGGACAAACACAGATACCATACGCATCACACAAGGGCCACAAATGTCATGAAAGCAGTGGTTTCCATACTTTGATTTCACAAACCGGAAACTGACATTATTGAACATGAAACGGTGTCAGATGTAGCTGCTGAACCAAAAGTCACCTGTAATGGTTTCCGAATACAAGCTGCTCAGAAGTGGGTCCCTTCAAGTTCTCCCGTGCCCTCCTCATCCTCCTCTGATTCGGGGCTACCACGCCTCCTCCTTGTGAATTCTCCTTTTTTATTCCTCAAACTATATAAATTGGGCTTTTGTCAACTGAAACAATAAACCAGCACTCCAAATCGGAAAAGGATTAATACTATAAAACTGATATAGATAAATTATGTATAATCTTGCTGCAAAATAGAATGTAATTTTTCTGTTTGAATTTTTAAAATATATCCAGCTTTTAAAAATTTTAATACCTGTTGGTATAAGCTTGATAACCTAACATTTGGAAGAAGGATTGTCCAAGATCATGTCCTTACTACTTTTTTAATTTTAAAACCTTTTGTTAAAAAAAAATTTTTTTAAGTATGCACGTATCTTTAGAATGCCCCCCAAATATTTAAATACATATTTTAAATGTGCTTTATATGAAATATGTATATACATATATATGTGTGTGTACACACACGCAACACACACATATATTGCCCTAAAAATGTTAACTCACTTAATTCTCACAACAAACCTATGATGTGGGTACCATTATTTCCAATTAAGGAACGTGAAGCACAGAGAGGTTAACTTTCCTCTGGTCATGCAGATAGAAACTGGCTGGGCTCTATATTATATATACTATATATATGTAGAGTGTGTGTGTGTGTGTATATATATAGTATACATACTCTACATATATACAGTGTATATATACTATACATAATATATATATAACTATACTATATAGTTAATATTATATATTATGATTATATATAGTATGCTATATTATACTGTTAGCAGCTGTTTTCCTACTATCCTTAGCAGATATTAACAAAAAAAGTTTTGGCCATTTCCACTGGTCATTTGCAGGAAACAGAGCAGTTCACCAAACACCCCGGGGATTCTACTTTGCTAATAACACATAATCTCACCTCTCTTGTTGACATCACGCTCTCTTGGCCAAGCAATATTGTCACTTCCTTCGATCTCAACCACTCAGAAAGTTAAAGCCACCTTCCTCTAGCCAAATGGAAGATCCCAGGGGAACATCACATACACAGGAAAGAAGGAGCCCAATGCCAAGGCCTGGGTCACCTGCCTCTCATTTAGCCAGGGAGCAGGAGGCCAGTACTGACAGCCCCAAATTATCACAAGAAAGGAGTGAGGAGCAGTTCTCCAAAGCCACGGGGAGGAGGCATCGGTCAGAAAGAAAGATGCCCACCATGAACGTCGACGGTGTGAGATCAACCGTCCAGCTTTTTTCACTTCTTTACCTTTAAATCATTTATTGTAGGAAACCCAGTTTTAACCCAGATATGCCATATTTCATTTCATTCCACGTACAGTGATACACAAACATGAGAGCAGCCAAGCAACAGAAGTCCTCCCATTCTGTGCCCTTTCCTACATTTGTTCCTTGCTGGGCCCAAGAAGGCCTGACGGCCCTGGGGCCACCTGCTCTGAGCGGTCAGCAGAAGGTCCAGTCAACCACAGCCACAGGGAGTGTATCCGAGAGGGGCACCATGGCCTAGGAAAGCTTTCACATGGACCAGCACAGTCCTGGGGACTGGCATTCTGAAACCAACTCTGCAAAGTATTAGGAATATTAATAACAATCCTCACAGTAACACAGTGAGGTCAACTTCACCACGATTCCCATGTTGGATCTGCACTTTGTAGCACATAAACTTCACATGCACCCAGCGAGGCTAGTATTACCAGCCACACTTCATAGGTGAAGAAACTGAGATGAAGAGACATTAAGGAACTTGCCTATGACTGCACTGTGAGTAAAAAGTGACTGAGCTGGGATCATCACATAACATATAAAGGTAATTTACTGCATATCACAATTCTGAGCTAAAACTTCCACACTGATTATAACACCTAATTATAATCGTAACACATATATGCAAATTATAAGTGATTATTATATATTCTTACATATGTAAGAGATAAGAAAAATATATGAAATAAAGATTGACAAATATCTTCTCAGAACTTAAAGACGTGAGGAGAATGGTTTTAGAAGGCATACAGGCCTCCTAACTCTTCTGCTATTAGAGAACACCCAAATTGATATTTACTTTACCATGCAATCCTCCCTTTATCAGACGTCTGAATTAAAATCATTGCACTGTCCTCGGTACATCCTCCAAGAAGACACCTTGTATAGGAGAAAGAGTCAGTGCACATTTAATGTTTACGAGGACTGTAATGATGCTGGTATTTCTACTGAAACGGTTTTCCACCTCATCCTCTTTCCAGTATCAGATAAAGAACGCCAAGAAACAAGACTGCTCTGTCAGGTAATCCATTTCACCAGAAAGCCATAAAAACAATTATCTCCGTCATTACAGACTCTTTAAAAGGAGTTTCAGAACGTCAAAGTTGCTGATCTGGGCCTGAGACAGAAACCTGACTGCCCACGCTCAGGAATAATGGCTTCAAATTGAGTCCTGGCTGTCATTAGACCTCCTAAAGTCAGAGAAGCCAAAGACAGACGGATCCCAAGAGGTGGGGCACCTGTGCATCTTGCTCCAAACTAGCCTGTGGGTCGTGCACTGAAGCAGGTCACGAGGAAGGATGATGGCGGGGGGGGGGGGCGGCGGGGGTACAGGCGTCCAACATCCTCAGTTATTAGAGAATATCTAAGTTGCTATCATCTTTACCACTCAATCAACTCCCCTTTATCAACCGACACGTTCAACTCATCTCGCAGATCGCAAAGGCTCATCCAAGAACAAGTCACCATTGACATTGAGAAGAAGGAACATAAGTGAAAACGAATCTAACAACGATGAGAAACCATTCCATTTCACCTGGAGGTACGTAAACGCTTCCTGAGTACCTGCAGGTAGATAAAGGGAAACTGCAGATCTCTACCCTCGTGAAGTCTAGACAGAATACTCAGATTTAGAGAAAATTTTCATTTTTTACAAAGAAGTAGAAAAAAGGCAGTCATGAAAACTTTCTTTTAGATAAGAAATTCTTCAAAACCAAGTTACAAATGATTTTGCCAATAGGACAACACGACTATCCATCCTTATATGTCAGAGTCATTATCTACGGCGGTCCAAGTGGACGTTTATCATTCATTTTTCTTTAATTAGGATGCACACCTAATCAAAACCTCTCTAATCTACTTCATGTTTAAAGAGCTCAGAAAACCAACCATGCTTTGATTTTTCCCAGCACTGAATACAAAGAGTGAAAATGAGAGGTGTGCCAATTATCTTCCAAATTACAAGAAAATGGAATATTCATTGGTAAGGAAGGGAAAAAAACCTGTTTACCTTTGACTGTGCTAAAAATGGAAGGGAACGAAGCGGGCAGGCCAGATGGCATGTCTGGGAAGATACTGATGATGCATAAGTGTTAATTCCTGGGGAGGGGAAAAATTACTATACTCTCACGAGCGTAAAGAATTGCAAGTCCAAACTAACTGAAAATGACTGGAACCCAACTGTCACTCTGGGAGGCATGGCCGAACTCACCACTGATCAGAGCAGGAAGGTCTTGATCTGGTGCACACACCAATTCTCTCACATCCCAGAAAGATCCTTCAGGCCACACAAGTGACCTCTTCTCATCAGGGAGTCTCACTTGTTAAGGTTATATTTACAACTCAACATTAAAGCATTTTTCACAAAATCATATCCACTAAATGAAAGTTAAAAGTGGATTGAGAATTCTCCTTCATAAGGTCACATCACATTTTAAATGACTCCTTCATTTACTATTTACTGAGCACCTACAACGTGTCCAGCACTGTTCTCAGAGCTGGAGTCCACGGTGAACAAAACAGATTAAGTCCTGTCCCCATGAAGCTGATATTCTGGCTGGGGAACGCACACAATAAACATAAATAAGTAAAATAGGTAGTGCCATGAAGAAACAGCAGCAGGGAAGGGGAACAGTGCTGGGCGGGTGAGAGGTGGTGGGTGCGTGTGTGCAGAGCAAGCTTTGTAAACCTGCTGGGGAGGATGTCCAGGCTGAGGGGCAGCAAGGACGGTCGTCCCTTGGTGTCTTGGGGGGGGTTGGTTCCAGGACCCCTTCGGATACCAAAATCCACGGTAGCAAGTCCACGATGCTCAAGTCCCATAGGTAAAATGGTGTAGTATTTGCTTAACCCCCTGCACACCCTCCCATATACTCTAAAGCAGCAGTCCCCAACCTTTTTCACACCGGGGACCGGTTTTGTGGAAGACAGTTTTTCCGTGGACCGGGGTGGGGGGTGGTTTTGGGATGATTCAAGTGCATTATATTTACTGTTCACTTTATTTCTATTATTATTACATTATAATATATAATGAAATAATGGTACAACTCACCATAATGCTGACAGGAGGCGGAGCTAGGCAGTAATGTGACTGATGGGGAGCGGCTGTAAATACAGATGCAGCTTTGCTCGCTCACTGGCCCGCCACTTACCTCCTGCTGTGCTGCCTAGTTTCTAACTGGCCTGCTACCGTGGCCCGGGGTGTTGGCGACCCCTGCTTTAAATCCATCTCTAGATTACTCACAATACCCAATACAATGCAAACGCTATGTAAATAGTTGTAAATACAATGCAAATGCTATGTAAATAATTGATGGGGTAAATTCAAGTTTTGCTATTTGGAACTTTCTGGAACATTCTAAAAAAATATTTTTCAATCCATGGTTGGTTGAATTCAGAGATGCAGAATGGGAGGATACAGGGCAGCCGGCTGCACCACGTTCTGAGGTGGGAAGCACAACCTTGTTCAAGGCCTGGGGAGGAAGCCACGAACCATGGTTAAAGCATCGGTTTTCACACATAAGAACTACACCGTGGGCTCCTGGAGGTGTCAGCAGACAGGAGACTCCAGCATGTGTGCATGAACAAAGCAAGCTGCAGAAGGACAGGTACAGGACACCGTTTAAAGTTGCGTAAACGTGAAACACAACACCACAAATAATTTAGTGATGCTATAAAGAGTGAGTGGGAAAGGAATAAAGAAATTTTATGGTTACGATAAACACCAAATCAGAAGAATGGCCGATTCTAGGAGGGAGGGAGGTACAACTGTGGAGGAGAACTTGGGGAGATAAGCAATTTGGGGTAACATTTTATTTCTTAAACTGGATGTTGGATACATAGGTGGTCATTATACTACCTTTCAACCTTTCATGTATCAGAAATACTTTGCACTATTTTTTAAGAGGAATCTTCAACCCTATCTCAGCATCCTCTGGTCTCTTAGTTAACCATCCGTGGGTCATCCCGACATGGACCTCTGCATAACGGACAAGGCGGCACCAGTATTTCTGTTCCGCTGTGATTAAGAATACTGTACCACCGGTGGAATCATTTCTGGTACGAGGAAAAAGGGAAGAAATTAACGGAATGAAAAAGCTGTCATCACTTTTCTAGCACTCTGAAACTACACATTAGAACCGTTTAGGGTCTACAGAAAAGGCTGCATAAAAGAAAAAAATGGCAAATCTATGTTTAGTGCTTTAAACTGAGCTGCCTGTCACCATTTTAGACACAGCCCCTTATCTACATAGGAGGGAGGTATTTTTAGCAATGTCACCTTTGCTTCTCAATATACTTCTTTAAAAAAATAAAATGCCACGGATAAAAGGACATCATATATCATATACACATGTGTATTTCGCAGCTCACCGGCGTGTGGAAAAGCAGCCGTGTATCCAGGGCTTTTCCCTGAGGGATCCCTGGGGGCACTGGCTCCCCTACTTCCTGCAGTCTGCTCCATCCTAAGGACCACAGGAAAGTGAGCAAGCAGAAGCAGCAGGTGCTCCCTGGGGAAATGGGTCCCGCACTCTAAGCCCCTCGCCGTGAGACCACCAACATCATAGCAGCTGAACCAAAGGTGTTTCAGGCACAGAGAGGGCCTGGGTGCCCGGGAGCCCTGGGCACTGCTCCTTCCAAAACACGTTTCCAGGTGTGATGTCACACTTGCAGAGGAGGGGTACAATCGAGAAGGAAGGACTTAATAAAATGTTAAACATCCCCAAATGACAGTATCTGAAGTAGCCCTCTACACCCATCGACACCGTGACCTAGTCCTGCTTCAGAGCATTCATCCTGATCTGAAATCATATTTGTTTATTTGTTTATTGCTGGTCCCCCAGCTTAAAATAAAGGGTCCAGGAGAGCCGAGGCTTGGTTAAGTCCTGTTCTTTGCTATAACCCTAGCACTGAGCAAGGTGCCAGGTACCTAAGAAGCATTCTGTTAAGTATTTGTGGAATAAACAGATAGATGGCTAATGAAAAAAGGAAGAAAACTTTACAAAGGTTCAAGGTGTCACATCATCAGTCTTTCCAGTTTAGAACTGGATTTTGGTATATGTTAGTCACTCTTTTAAAATAAATTATTGCTATTGGCAAATGAATATCATGCCTGGAAAAAAAATCATAATTTCAACGAAGTCTCTCGCTCATGGCCAAGCAGTAGATAAGAAACACTGGCAGTAAGCTTTGGGGGGAAGCTGCGTTAAAAGATGGGTTGGTTTGGGGGCTTCCCTGGTGGCGCAGTGGTTGAGAGTCCGCCTGCCGATGCAGGGAACACGGGTTCGTGCCCCGGTCCGGGAAGATCCCACATGCCGCGGAGCGGCTGCGCCCCGTGAGCCGTGGCCGCTGAGCCTGCGCGTCCGGAGCCTGTGCTCCGCAACGGGAGAGGTCACAACAGTGAGAGGCCCGCTTAACGCAAAAACAAAAACAAAAACAAAAACAAAAAAAGATGGGTTGGTTTGTTTTGTTTTGCTTATTTTGTTAGGCTGGGAGACACTGGAACTGGATTCATTTGGAAAAGAGAAAATTCGGACACAAGCTGGTCTGAATGGAGAAGATGTGGATCCATCCTGGGGGCCAGTAAAACAGTCACTGAGGCAGGGAGGGTGGGGAGACGTCCTCCATCTGACCAGCAACACAAGCTCTTCAGGACTAAAATGGCAAGGTCAAGGGCGTTTACAATTCTAGCCAGGAGAAGGGCGAAGGCAGGGAGATCACCAACTTGCAATCCAACCCTTAAATAGGAGCATTTAGAAATAACAGGTATGACGGTAAACCGCTAAGGCTGATAACTGTTTCAGAGGAACATTCTGCCGCAAACTGAGTAGAAAAAGAGAGGTTACGAAATTTAGTTTCCTACTATTTGTATATTACATCCTTTACCTTTTACATACATTGTCCTAATGTTAAAACACTCTGAGAGGTGACTCCGAGATGTGTGTCTGACGGTGACTGGAGAAGGTGCAGTGAGAGGGAGGAAGGCAATGTCTGATGGGGTTTTGATAATTCACCTGACTTACTGGCTCTCTACCGAGACAGGGCCATGCTCTCAGGAAAGCTTCTGAAGACTCTTAAGCTGCAATGCAACTGGAGCTCCAAAGACTGGAAGCTCCCTCTTGAATTTGTCTTCGGGTCCTAAGAAATCGATGCAATTTAACGGTTTTGTTTTGTAGCCCCTATATGAAAGTTAAGAACTTCATAATATCCTGAAAATATCTGTAAGATCCGAAGTACTCGGTATGATTTTGATCAGCAGAATCACATTCACTCATAGATGCATCTCTTCTTCACTGATTTCACTCCATTTTTCTATTATCAATCATAAGGAAAGAAAACTAACCCCAACTGAAGATGTATTAGAGAGCCACATATTTTCACTTAAGATACTCATTTCATACTCCCAACCTTTATGCTAAATAATTACTATCATCCCTATTTAACAGATAAGAAAACTAACCTTTAATCCTACTTCCTTAACCTTTTAAATTTTACATAATTTCCTGGGGCCACAAAAGTGGTAAGTGGGGACTTCCCTGGTAGTGCCATGGTTAAGAATCCGCCTGCCAGTGCAGGGGACACAGGTTCGATCCCTGGTCCAGGAAGATCCCACATGCCACGGAGCAACTAAGCCTGTGCACCACAACTACTGAGCCTGTGCTCTAGAGCCCGTGAGCCACAACTACTGAGCCTGCAAGCTGCAACTACTGAAGCATGCGCACCTAGAGCCCGTGCTCTGCAACAAGAGAAGCCACCGCCGTGAGAAGCCCGTGCACCACAACGAGGAGTAGCCCCCGCTCGCCACAACTAGACAGAGTCTGCACCCAGCAATGAAGACCCAATGCAGCCAAAAATAAATAAGTAAATAAATAAAAACAAAAATAAATTTTTAAAAAAAAGTGGTAAGTGATGGACCAACCATAGCAAAACCCAGGCAAGGCTCTTTCCTCTATGCTAAGCGTTCTCTTGACCATTAGTACCATTTATTTGCAGTGTATTATCTTTCCAGATGTTTACCAGATACTAGCCAGTAAGCTGGAAAGTCACTGAGATGACTCCTTAAGACAGTGATCTCAGGATGCGGTCCAGGGACCACTGCATCAAAACCCACTGAACTTGCTGGACATACAGGTGCCTGGATCCAACTCCAGATCTACTGAGTGAGAACTGTGGATGGGTCCTTGGACACTGCTTTTTAACAAATTCCCCAGGTGACACTGTTTCACATGAAAATTTGAAAACCGCTTGTGGTTAATTCTCTGAAAACTTCAACTATTGCTATCTGCAGTTTCAAATTTGACAAAATTTTGTGTTCTCATTGAGAGTCATCTTTTGGATGATGGAGCTTGTGGTGGAATGTTACAAAATTCCATATTCCCCTTGAGGATTTATCTTTAGAGCCTCACATTCAACGTAGGTCCCTAGGAACTTGCAAAGCAGGTAAACATTATGAGCTGAAATGGCAGAACATTTATGACATGCCTACTTGGACTCCACACTGCTCTAGATGTCTCCCAACACAGAAGTTTCCTTTCAACCTTGAGGTTGCACCAGCATCACCATTTCATTGCCCAGAGAAATGGAGTAACCTGTCCAAAGTTACACACCTGAAGGTTGACAGACGTTTCAATGTATCTCTTCTAAATCGCTGTATTTCCTTTGTTCTACAACACAGCTCCTCCCCATGAATGACTGCTACCCAGGGTTTAAGAATGAAGGGGAGAAACTTTCCAAATGTCCTGAGCAGACAAATCAGTCAACCTCTATTCTTCCAACTTTATACGCATTCCACTAAGAGTATTCCTCTTAAACTCAAGTTAATAAAAGTCAAAATCTAATAGCACAAAAGAATGGTATCAAGTGGGGGGAAGAAAACCAGGAATTCTCTGTAAGGATATTACCAAAACCTCTCTATATCTCTGTGATGTAATTCTCCATATGAAAACTGCATAAAAGCCGGCCACTCCCAAGCCTGTGCTGAAGCTCAGAGTCCACAACGGCGGGGGCTAGGAGAATTCCAGGTACCATGCCCCACAGCGTCACCTTCGGTTCATAAAGCTGTTTTCCTCAACTGCATGAACGTGGGGGAAAACAAGACTGGATTTCAGGTAAATCTAAGGTCCATCCAAACCATGTGCTTTTCAAGAACGTGACAGAGCAGCTCATGCGCCTGGAGAATCTGCATGGAATCTGTGAGGTGAGCCTGACCTCTGCTAACCCCCTGCCGCAGAGAAGGGGAGGCTTTGGAACTCAGAACAAGGCCAAAGGAAGCTTAGTATTTTCTATCTCTGGGCCAGCGCCCCCATAACTGCTAGTATATCCCAGCCTCTGAAGCGTCTTGACTGGGTTCAGGCTGGTTTGGGTTCGGGCTGCGGTGTCTGCTGCCCCTTGGGACGCGCAGGAGGCACGTGGGAAACGGTGGGCACCAGCCCCCCATGAAGAGTCTCTACACAACAGTTCCAGTTAAGAAACTGGGAAATAGATGGCTAAAGGCTGGTTGTTTCAGTTAAGGCTAAATATTTACGCACAACACTGAGATGTACACAATCATCGTCAGGGACTTTAATTTTGCTTGAATGTCCTGTTTCACCACAGCTCTCTGATGGCTGTGCTGCAGGACAATGATGAAAAGTGTAGGCAGTACATAGCGGGAGGGGGAGGGACTGGATGACAAGGCTTCCCATCGTCATCGTCAAGGTAATGATGCTTTACCAGTATTGCACAGGACCCAAAGAAAGTATTTATCTCCCATTAAAAATAATGATGCAGATAAAGATTGGTATAGATGAAAAAGCTCCCCAGAACATACTGTTTCGTAAAAAAGAAAAAGGTTACATATTAGTATTTAAGTCAGAAGTCTCCTCATGCCAAATATGTAACTGTCTACAAATCTGTACTTGTGTCGAACAAAGCTATTGCTATTAACTAGGTACTTGTGATGTACCAGGTACTATGCCCAGTGCTGTGCGTGTATTATATATGTAATCCTCATGTCCTTGAGGTTTAGGCACTGCAGCCATTTTGTAAGTGATTAGACTCAAGAAGTCAAGAGAGGGCTTCCCTGGTGGCGCAGTGGTTGAGAGTCCGCCTGCCGATGCAGGGGACGCGGGTTCGTGCCCTGGTCCGGGAAGATCCCACATGCCGTGGAGCGGCTGGGCCCGTGAGCCACGGCCGCTGAGCCTGCGCGTCCGGAGCCTGTGCTCCGCAACGGGAGAGGCCACAAGAGTGAGAGGCCCGCATACCGCAAAAAAAAAAAAATAATAAAATAAGTCAAGAGACTTGACCCATGACACAAAGCAACCACATAGGAAGACTGGGAGCCCAACCCAGGTCTGTCTGATTCCAAGACCCACTAGAGTCTATTACACACTCAAAGAGGCAGCTTTGGGAGGATTTTTGCCAACATACCTTCAGTAGCTATCTCTAGACAACAAGATTTCTTCTTCTTGTTTTTCGATATTAGAAAATATTTTACAGCGAGTATGGATTATTCTTAACACCTGAAATAACAAAGATGTTTTAACTGGAAGGATAAACAGGATTGAAAACCATTCTATCTTCTGAACATCTCCTTTTCCACCCTAAACGGTCCAAAAGTAATATTTAATCTTCAACTAAATATGAAGTATTTAGTAATATTTAAGTAATATTTAACCTTCAACTAAATATGACCACAAAAAATATATGTAGTGAACTGTCAAAATATCCATCATTGAGAGGAGTTAGCATTACAGTCAATTTCTGAAACTTTCTGGATTACTCCATTAACAAAAGACCATCTGTCTCCAGACTCCTGTTCTTCCAATACACCCTACATTTATCACCAAGCATCTTCTTTCCGACTCCACTACTTTCAATGGCTCCCCAGTACCTAGCAAAGTCCAAAATATCCCTTAGCTTCATATCCACGATCAAGCCCCACGCTCCTTAGACTCATCTCCTAGTACTCCCCAGGATAAAGGCTACAGTCCAGTTAAATGTAGGCCTCTTGACTTCTGGAGTGTTCTATCTGGAATGTCTGCTCAATGACTGGTCAAAGTCCAACCATCTTCCAGGGACCAAATTGGAAAAGCCAAAACAGAAAATGAAGACCGCTCAATCGATTTTTCCTACAAAGGGATGCGCATAAGAAACATAGTTACCAATACATAGAAGGGGCCATGTGAATAAGCACTGAACATTATAAAACATTTCTTAAATTTGCATAGCCAAGTGACAAACCATATTTCATAAAATTCATGATACCGTTAATTGTAAGAAATAACGAGATATGTAGCACTCTGCGAATTAAGAGGTAACTCAAATGTTGCAATTTAAATTTTCTATTTAGAGAACTCTTTTAGATTTATTTAGATATTCTGTGCATGCAAAAGAAAAGAGGAACAAAACATACTGGCCAAGATATTCAAAATAATTCTTTACAAGGTCAGAATCCAACTCTTTTGAATTGCATACCGACTCAGTTACTGTGCTCTATGTTTTTACACAATACCATCTATATTTCTTCATGGGTGATGCACTATTTCTTACGAGTGCTCCATTACTGTCTCCAAGATTTTCTTCCAACCAACTGACACCCAATCTCCAATTTTTGATGCGTGTGCCCCATCAACGAATTCTGTTGCCAGCTTTCTCTCTGCCATATGGCTGAGAGCAACTGTAAGACATTTCCCAATTTCAGAGATGTACAAATGTGAAAAAAAATAGGTTTGTTTTAGAAAGGATGAAATGTGGGGCTTGACTAAAACACACAGAAAGTCACTGTTGGAGAATGTAAACACTACATAGAAAATGACCAAAGAAGAGAGATCTACAAGAGAAAATAGTTTTTCTCTTTTTAGTTCAACGTCAAGATCAATATCACGGCCCAGCCCTAATTCAGCTTTTGTCACTCCCCAATCTGATCCCTTTCCTCCTCTTCTGAGTATTTCCCCTCTACTGATGTCTTCCGTGACACCAATTAGAGCTGGCAGGAAGGGAAGCAGCCCGCCTGCACATCTTCTCTCAAAGATCCCATTCTTTCTTCTCAGGGAACCTGCAGTATTCTCTTCTCGGATCAGACAAAACCTCTAGAATCTGTCTAGTCTGAGCTATGGACAGAGCAGCAAACTTGTTATGAAGAGGATGGTGCCCTTACAAATAACAACTGCGTACGTGAGTCCGATAATACTCAGTTTTAAATAAGGGGCCGTGCTTTTTAAGCCTTTTCAAATATTTTTTGTAGTGAAGCGTAAGTCACACACGGCCTCATTTTTTAATTCAATTCCATAAATATTTACTCAATACCCTAAGTGTTGAGACCCATACTGGTCTGGGGATCAAACTCCAAGGGAAATAATTTCCTCCAAACAACAAGCACTCGCTCAATGTAAGTGGAGAGCAAAACAAGCACACACGGCAGAGTAAACATCACATCTGTTTTCTAGATTTAATAGAAACCTTTCTGCTTTCTCTTTCTTTCTCTTTTTTAAGTTTACAAGGAAGGGTTAAAAGAACAGTGTATCAAAATGTCAACCACCTAAAAATTAAGTTGTCGGCTTTTTCTCTGTACTGCAAATTACCAAAGAATTAGGGGTTTGGTGCTAATAGAAGCTTACAACTCTAAAGTGTGCAATTTAACCAATCACTGTAAAGTCTAAAAACGCAGTACCGAAGACATTTCAACCAAGCAAGCTGCAGGTCTGGTACCTAATTTCAACTTCTCTATTTGTGCCATTCCTCCCTTTTTCTTTTTTCCTTCCCTTTGCTTTGGAAATGTGTTTTGGGACAGTGACATGGTTAAGTGAGAAGTGCCCAGAGGTCCCACATACATAATACACTCATGTGAAAAAAGGACAGTCATCCAACCAAGGAGGGGGAGAGAAGACCTCGGGCTGCGGCCGTTCTCGGGTCTTCTTTATGCTCACGTCACATTCAATTCTGGACTCAAAACACGAAATTTGCTTTACAGCTTCCGAATTTCAGACTTCCTTTTGCAACTGACTCATCACTAATTGGGGTGCAATGTGTCTGTGATCATCTCTGCACTAGAATTCTCACTTCAGAGAATTCTAAAATGCTAAATTATAAAATAATTTGCAAATAAAGCAAAAACTTAAACAGAAATCAATTACCCCAAATCACTGCAGATATCTTCTACACTTGTGAAACCTCTCGCTTCCCCCCCCCATTTTTTCTAATTGCCAACTGCAAACACATCACTTAAAAATAAATCGGAAAGAACACTGCCTACCCAGAAGAGACTGTATCTTGACAGACAACACATACTTTTGAAAGACAACACCAATAACCTAAACCGAGAATATAGCAAGATATTTGGGTACAAAGGAGAGTAAGAAATATACTGACGCTTTGCATCAATATAGACTCGTTACTTAAATACAATTTTTAAGTAGCCCTTTAAACAATATTTTCCTCAGTAAGAAGAATATTCAATGATTTCTACTACTGCACACACAAAAAAACCTCCTCTTCCCTGATCTATGAAATGCACTTTCCCATGCAGGCTTGCATCCACGTCTAATTCTCCAAACAATAACTTACTGCGCAGTCCAACTTGAGAAATGAGAGTCTCATTCATTTACCAGGCAAAGTTAAAGCCAGCAAGATGCTTCAGATGGTCTGGTTTTGCCTGCCCCACCCTTGTTTCCTTGGAGCCATTGTGATGTCACAACACCAGGCAGGGTAGTGACTTCACTGCTCCAGCCCCTGCTTCTGAGCACACAATTCTCTGAAGCCCCGGCAAATCAAATGACAGCAGAGCCCTCCAGGAGTGCCTGATGAATTCCCAAGAAACTAGTAGCTACGGAGCCTTTCGAAAGAGAGAGATGTTGCAGTGGCATCGTCAAAGATCTCTCTCCAAATGAAGTCGTGCCAAAGAGAAATCTGAGTCATGGTTTTCAATAGTAAGTCTATATTCCATAATAAAGCTGACATTTAGAGGAAGACTGTGGTTGGATACTTGGAAGAGGCGGGGGAGGAAAGATGACCAGGGTACTCGAGGACTTAAGAAATGTCTCTCCATTACAGTCAAATTCTCATGGAAAAGAAACATGTATTTATTTTTCAGCCTACTCTTGGAGTTCTATTTTACTGGAGAGGACTTGAATTCTAATTTGTGAATTTTAGGGCTTTTTAAAAAAATCACTAACTTAAAAGATAAATATGTTTTACAACATGGAAGACAATACACTGGACAGCATATGCCTGTCCTAAACCAACAAACAGTAAATCCAGAAAGGATTCACAAAGTACTGACAATATCACATCTCCTGGGACATGAAGGGCTGCCCCTCTTCTACTTGAGTGGCCCCTGGATGCATCTGACCAACCGATGTTTCAAGACCAATGTCTAGATAAAATAGCATCTGATCAAGTAAAAAAAAATCCCAGATCTATTTGAACACAATTCAAAGTTGGCCCAAGTCCAAGCACTATGCAAGAAATGACACAAACTACTTTTAACCTAAGTTGCATTCGTGCAGAGGAAATGACTTAAAAATTAAATGTAGGGCTTCCCTGGTGGCGCAGTGGTTGAGAGTCCGCCTGCCGATGCAGGGGACACGGGTTCGTGCCCCGGTCCGGGAAGGTCCCACATGCCGCGGAGCGGCTGGGCCCGTGAGCCATGGCCGCTGAGCCTGAGCGTTCAGAGCCTGTGCTCCACGACGGGAGAGGCCACAGCAGTGAGAGGCCCGCGTGCAGCAAGAAAAGAAAAAAAAAATGTAAACAGTTCCCTGTGACAGACCTTTGACCTCTATCTTCTCAATCCTTCACCTCAAAGGGGTCTACAAATTAAATTAAGTGGCTTCTCTTCTGCTTCTTGATAAATCATTCACAAAACATGTTCTGTGTTGCCAAAATTATTTGCCTAAAGTGTATTAGCTCCATAAACTGTATGCAGTAACTGGTGCATCTGGTATTTTGCTTTTCTAAACCACCAGAAAATCATAATGCAAATGAGACTATTTACTATTCAGCTATTTTATTTTCATCAATGCCTTCTGAAGTTAATAAAGTCAGCCTTCTCAATGCAGAATTTATTTCCTCTCACAAGGACTTTGTTACTCCAATTAAAATTTTAAAAGTCTGCTACCAAAATTAACATGCATTTTTTAAAAACACTGTTTGAGCCACGATGCAAATCACCTCCCATTCCCCAGAGTTCACGCAAGCTTTGATGTGCTCTTTTTTCTTAATAGGGCTTTTCTGCTTAATTTTCTGTAATTGGTGCTGCGTTCAGGGCTCCCAGATCATAAATGGATGACCATAAATTATCATTTTTGTTTCCTTGAGACATTAAAAATCAGTGTAAAACTCAAAAAGAACGTTTTCAGCACTGGATTTGTTGACTCTACTGCTAGGAAAGTTAATGCTACCAGGAGAAACTCCAACGCACACCTGGCCGCCCCAGAGAGCCTAAAATGGGCCAAAAAAAAAAAAAAAAAAGGACGGGCAGGATATCTGCAAAAGCAATTCCGCAAGCCTAATGTAAAAAATCTGAAACCCCAACTTAAACACGTAATGCAAGCGCCGCATCAGCAGGAGTGACTGACCCTCTCAGGATTTCTCAGGCCGGCCTCCACGCGTAATTAAAACCACATGTTCTCTTTATCTTTCTATTTGTTCTGCAACAATCTCTCCCTAACTTTAACCCTAGGCTGGAACTGGAGAAGAAACCCCTAGACAACTTTGTATCCGGAAATCTGAAAACCGAAAAGGAGAGAACGCTCCGGCGGCAAAGGACCACAGTGTCAATTTACTAGGTAACCACACCCACCGCATTGCAGAAGCCGTGAACTTGGCGGTTGCGGGGGGGGGCGGCGGTGAGATGGCGGGGCGAGTTGGAGAGGGGATGGAAAAGGGGGAGGGAAAGGAGGGCGAGAGACGAGGGGAGACCCCAGAAAGCCGGCCCCCGCGGCAAGGAGCCGGGAAGCACCCGCCAGGAACTGGCTGAGACCCCGACTCCCGCGATTCCGAGCCCCGGCCCCCACCCCCCGGGCTCCCCGCCCCCAGCCGCCGCAGAGCCGCCCGCGCACACGCCTCCCGAGGCAGCGGAGCCTCGTGGGCGCCAGGTGAGCAGCGCCGCCCCTGGCCCCTCGGCCCCGCAGGTGCCCCAGCCCCGAACCAACCCTTTGAGACGCTGCCCCCTCCTCCCCGGCCGCCCGGCTGCAGCCCCCGCCGCCGGCCGGGGGCCGCCGCCCCACTTCGGGGAAGCGGACAAGTTACATAAAAGCGGCCAGCCGCTCCCGAGCGGGGATGCTTTGTGCGAGCACACCTTACCGGCCCCGCGCCGCGCCCGGCCGCGCCGAGCCTGCAGCCGCCGCGCCCAGGCCCCTCCGCCGGCCGGCCCCCGCCCCGGGCGGCGCCGCAATGTCGCCCCCGCGCCCCTCCCCCACCCTACCCCGAGGGGTAACTCAAAACATGGCGCCCGGGACGGTGGGGGGGGTGGGGGGCGAGGAAACTGACAGAGCCGGGGCGTGGGGAGCCAGCCGCCCCTCTCGGCCATGGCTCGGAGGGAGGACCCCAGGCCGGAGGCCAGGGCTCAGGCTGCGCGCCGGCCCCGCGATGCTGCAGCGCGGCCGGCGGAGCGGGCACGTCCCCGGGCGCGATACGCGGCGCTCGGGCTCGGCCCGGCGGGGGTCCCCGCGGGGGTCCGGGCGGGGCGGGCGCCAGGCTCCCGCGGTTCGGGCGGACGAGCGGCGCCGGAGCCACGCGTCCGCCGGGCCGCCCCGCGCCCGTCCACGGCCCGCCCTGCGCACCTCGCGACCCCAAGCCCCCCTCGGATCCCCTAGCTCCGCAGGCAGAAAAGTTACCTGGCCTGGGCCGGGGGCCCGGGCGCGCCGCGGCGTAGGGACCGGGCTCGGGCGCGCGTCCTCTGGGCGCTGCGCGGAGGCTCGGGCGTGGGGAGGAAGCCGCAGACTCGGGCCGCTCGCCGCGCTCCCCGCCCCCTTTTGCAGGAGCCACGGAGGCTCCGCGGGCTGCGGCGGGGCACACGCCCAGGGACGGCGCCCGGCCAGGCTCGGCCGCGGGGGAGGGGGCGCCGCGGGACTTCAGGACCGTCGCGCCGCGGCTGCCTTCCCCATCGTGGCGCAGGGTCGCGCTCGGGGACGACGCCTCCAGACCGTTGCCAATCGCGTTAGCCTTTGGATTTCCACTGCGATTTCTGCCCGGCTCTCTATCCCTCCCAGGCACCCCCGGGAGAGTGGGGGGAGGGTTTTCTGACCTTCAGGTGAGTTATTTATTGGCTTAGGGACTGCAGAGTTTCCCCCCCCCTTTTTGAAAGAAAAAAAGAAATCAAATTGGCGGCGTTTTGCACAGGGTGGGTGCCCCAGAAATACTAAATTAATGGAGAAGATCTGAATTGAAGGTTGAGGGAGGAGGTTTCCTGTCTTTGGGCAGCCCCCGCCTCCCCACTGTCTCCCCCTTCCCCACCCTAAACCTGTAGTTACAGGTGGTCTCCTGGGCTTCCCAGCCTAAAGAGAAGTCATTATTGATAACGCTTCCCACTGAAATGGAGGGCGGGGTGGTGCACAACGACTTGCGGGCAAAAGAAATTATTCCTGGTCTCTCACAGAATCTAAGCTCTAACCAAGTAACCAAGGCACCTTTATGAAAATGTTAAGGGCCTCTCCATTTACTCCTAGTCACCCTTCCAGGAGCTCCCGACTCATTTAGGGAGGGAAAAAAATGGATTTACAGAAGTATTGCATTTGCAATCCAGTGCCAAAGATGTGGTGCAGAGTTAAATGGCTGTGGCAGAGCTTCTGGACCTGCTCTGTCGGTGAGGCCCTGGGAGGTGGGAAGACTTGGCCTGTGTTTCCAGGACAGGGAAGATGGCAATAGGGAGTGGGGGGCTTATAGCACAAGGAACTCTATACTCTATTCAATATCCTTTAATAAACCATAAAATGGAAATGAAAAAAAAAGAAAGGGGAGGGGGCACTGTTCACATTTTTCAGGTTGTGTAAGAGAGAAGTTTGGAAAATTGTGGTTCCTATGTTTCTGTGGAGTTTATGGATCTGTATTCTGTAGATAGGCAGCTTTGAAAAATTTTTGAGGAAGAAAATGTGACTTAAGTCATGTTATAGGAAAACTATTCTGATAACACTGCAAAGACTAGAAAGGATGGGCAAATACCAGAAGCTGACAGGAGGTGACTATGGCGTTGTTCCAAGTACCAGAGATAACACAGACCTAAACTGTCTTTCAAGTGACAGATAAAGGGTCAGTTCAAATACTGGATGCATTTGTGGGTGATGACCTGTGTTAATTTCCTATCGGGGGCCACAAGTGTTAGACATATATATATATATATGTATCACATCTGTACATATATGCTGGTGTGTGTTGCATATAAGATCTGTGAATAAAGAAAGGATTTATTTTCCTTTTTTGATATGCACACTAAAGCACTTTCCTTTTTTTTATTTATGTAGGTTGTTTATTATAAAGGATCCATTGTTTTTATTAACTGCATAATGTTAGGAAGAAAATGCAAGGAATACTAGGGTTAGGGACAGAAGTAAACCTGTAATACCAAGCTAAGCCTGATATCACATAAATCCAAAGTAATTCTCAAAATTGTTTTCATATCAATTTATAATTCTCTTTTACATGAAGCAATATGTTTCTCTTTTATTTTTTAAATTTATTTATTTTTTTTCATTTTTTAACATCTTTATTGGAGTATAATTGCTTTACAATGTTGTGTTAATTTCTGCTGTATAACAAAGTGAATCAGCTATATGTGTACATATATCCCCATATCCCCTCCCTCTTGCATCTCCCTCCCACCCTCCCTATCCCACCCCTCTAGGTGGTCACAAAGCACTGAGCTGATCTCCCCGGAAGCACTTTCCTTTAAAAGTGGAGTTGAACTGTTGTATTGTATTGTATTGTTTACAGTATACACCACATTGGCATTATCATTCGAGACAGAGATGGTTTCATATTCTCATTCATTTTATTGCTGTATTTTTTTTTAACTGAAAGCAAACTGTTTTCTCCCTGACTCATGGATCTTAATCTTTCTAGTGATGGAAAAAATCAGTAATAGTGTATGAATGTCTGTTTTCTTGGGAGAAAATGTTCAAATACTAAATATTATTTTTTTAAAGTTAGAAGTACCTAGCTATTTATCCTAATACTGCATAAATTCAAAATTTGGAGTAAAAACCATACTGCTTCACAGTTTAACAGTAAATGTGGGAAACAGTTACTATGAAACCTTTTGGGTTTGACCAAGGCTCTCCGCTATTCTTTTTTTTGTTTTTCCTAGCACACATATGGAGAAAAAGAAATGCCAAACGAAAATTCATGAGCAGCACAAAGCTAGCTCGTCAGTAACTTGCCTGCATCTCTGTAATAAACTCTCTTCCTTCTACCTTGTGAATATCGTGCCAAAGCCGCTGCTAGTCATCTGTCTCCCCACAGTGCCTCACTGGGTACATTGCAAGCAAGCATTGAACACTTTTGCTAAATGAATGAATGGACGTTGAATAATGAACTAAGTTGTCGCTTGACTTTGAGGGTTCCGTTTCCTCACATATAAAATAAAGGACTATTTCCAAAATTCCTTATGTTTCAAAAATACTAGGGTTCCATAAAATAAAAAGACATTAACACATATTAATACCTGCTGAGTAAAAGCAATAAGGGAAAACCTACACTTTAATGCTCATCAGGAAATAAAATAACGAGCTCTTCCACATGGAAAAGAGAAGGAAAGTAACAAAGGAGAGGACAAGGTGATGATACCATTATAGTTGGATCTGCTTTGTTTCATAAAAGACCAACGTCACCCTGCATCCCTCTCACTATCAAAAATAAAGCCACTGTACCCCCAGAGAACTTTTTATTCTTGTCAGCGTGAGACCCCCTCATGGTGCTGTTTCAGTGGGTTACAGAAAAATAGTTCTTGGATCAAAGGAATGCCTTTCAGACAGTCCCAGAGTGAGTGCAGATTTGGCCTGAGAACTCAATCAGATTCTAAATTTTCTGTGTTCACACAGGAAGTACCGAAATACTCCATGAAATGTGGGGAACGAGTCCATGACTCCAAGCCCAGGTCTCAGGATGCCCATTCTGGTCTCTACCACCATAACTAAGGCTTACCCTACAATAGGCTTCCTGAAATTGGTCTACTGTAGGGAAGATACATCACTGAAGGCCAACAAGCCATCCAGAGAAAAGGGACACAGCTAACTTTAGGTAAGATAAATGTGTAACTTCATCCCAAGCTGTAGAGACAGGATTCCCCACGAACCTCCATCCAACCACAAGCATCCACAGCATACCGACTCCTTGGTACTCACTGGTACCCTGCTACCTGATGAGCAACGATAACTCCAGGGCATTCCCTAGCGGTCCAATGATTAGGACTCCAGGTTTCCACCGCAGGGGGCACCGGTTTGATCCCTCGTTGGGGAACTAAGATGCCGCAAGCCGCATGGCGTGGCCAAAAAAGCAAAAGCAAAAGCAAAAAAAAATGATAACTGTGGCCTGACAGCCAAGGCAAGGGCAGCATTTGCCGGTTGTATTAGAGCCTCATCAACAAGATGTCAGGGTGTATTGTCAACCTCATCAACAAGACCCCAGGAAGAGATGATGGAGAATCTATCAAGTGATCCCATCAGAACGTTGCCCTCCAAAACGAGGACTGGGAGAACACTGAAGCTTGACCAGACCCTACAGATTCGGCAGATCGAACAGGCATGCAGTCCTGTCGACAGTCTCAGACTACCCTTCATTAAAGCATGTGGTATTTAAAAAAACTCCGTATTCTTCAGTCCTTTAAGTTGACTGTTTCTCATAGTCAGTTGCCTTAGTAAAATGTTAACAACAGGGCTTCCCTGGTGGCACAGTGGTTGAGAGTCCGCCTGCCGATGCAGGGGACATGGGTTCATGCCCCGGTCTGGGAAGATCCCACATGCCGCGGAGCGGCTGGGCCCATGAGCCATGGCTGCTGAGCCTGCGCGTCCGGAGCCTGTGCTCCGCAATGGGAGAGGCCACAACAATGAGAGGTCTGCGTACAGCAAAAAAAAAAAAAAAAAAAAAGTAAACAACACTTGCAGTAGCTAGTTGAGACTTATTCTATGCTCAGGATACTGTCAGGCACCTGAATTGCATATCAAGTCCTTGAAATGAGGACACACAGTCTTTAGCCACGGCATTACCAGGGACCATAAATACGGGAAATACAGGGATGAATGCATAATTCAAAAGCAACAAGCTTATTCTTCTGAAATAAAAATTCATTTGAGAGTTTCCAGGTTCTAAGAATAGTGTCAAGTTAACAGCTCATCAAAGCTTCCAGATGCTTCCTTCATTCCAAGTTTGTATACATCATTTCAGCGGTCTGCATACATGCAGAGCACAGATGCAAAATGAAATTTTAAAATGCCAATAAGTACAAATGCACCACAAAATATACAAAAAACATGTACATATGAGAGGAAGTACATATGATGTACTTCCCCCTGCTAGTACATCATTAAAAAATCGTTCCCCACAAGATTCAGAGCTCTTTTCTACCTTTTTTGTTAAGATATGGAACAGATTCAATGCCTTCAAAAAATCAAAACATAATCTTAATGGAAAATAAAATGATTTATATGCAAATCAAAACTACAGTGAGGTATCACCTCACGCTGGTCAGAACAGCCATCATCAAAAAGTCTACAAACAATAAATGCTGGAGAGGGTGTGGAGAAAAGGGAACCCTCCTAAAGTGTTGGCGGGAGTGTACAACCACTATGGAGAACAGTATGGAGGTTCCCTAAGAAACTAAAAATAGAACTACCATGTGATCCAGCAGTCCCACTCCTGAGCATATATCTAGAGAAAACCATAATCTGAAAGGATACATGCACCCCAGTGTTCACTGCACTGTTTACAATAGCCAAGACAGGGAAGCAACCTAAATGTCCATCAACAGAGGAATGGATAAAGAAGATGTGGTGTGTATATATATATATATATATAATGGAATATTACTCAGCCATAAAAAAGAATGAAATAATGCCATTTGAAGCAACATGGATGGACCTAGAGATTATCATACTAAGTGAAGTAAGTCAGACAGAGAAAGACAACTATCATATGATATCACATATATGGAATCTAAAAAAAAATGATACAAATGAACTTATTTACAAAGCAGAAATAGACCCGTGCACATAGAAAACAAATGTATGGTTATCACAGAGGAAATGACAGGGGGAGGGATAAATTAGGAGTTTGGGATTAACATATACACACTACTTTATATAAAATAGATGATCAAGAAGGACTTACTGTACAGTGCAGGGAACTCTACTCAGTATTCTGTAATAACCTATATGGGAAAAGAATCTGAAAAAGAATGGATATATGTATATGTATAACTGAATCACTTAGCTGCACACCTGAAACTAACACAACATTGTAAATCAACTATACTCCAATATAAAATTAAATTAGAAAAATAAAAAATCATTCCTATTCATCAAAATTCCATATTTGCCTCCTTCCTGTCTTTGTACTCTTGTAAAAATATTAGTCAAAAAGATGGGACTAATATATATCATGTAAGTTTCATTGCATTAAAATATACCCTTATTAAATAATTTTTTACTTTCTCCATTTGTAGTAAATTTTAGAAATCTCAGCCCTTTTAAATAGAATAATTTCTAGGGAATTCCCTAGTGGTGCAGTGGTTAGGACTTCTTGCTCTCACTTCCAAGGGCCTAGGTTCGATTCCTGGTCAGGGAACTAAGATCCCTCCTGCCGCATGGCGCGGCCAAAAGATAAAAATAAATAAATAGAATAATTTCTAACAATACAATTTTAAGGGTTATTCTAATCCTCAGTCCTTTATAAAGTTTAAACGCTGAATAACTATCCTCTTCCCCTTAAGTAAAAATAAAGAATATTTTATATTTGGGCATTTTGTATATAGTGGCAAAATATAAGTAATGGAAGTTGGTAACCTGTAATATTAGGAAATTCAACTCCTAAGTGATTCACCATCTGAGACCATATTGATACCCCACACAGATGCTCACTACTGAATGATGCCAAGACAGTTAACATTTTAATCACTTCCCCCGAAAAGACATAAAATGAATGGCAGCGAGCCCCTCAGTCTCCTGTAAAGTTGTAAAGAATCCTAACTAGCTATTGCATCCGAACAGCAATCAGCAAGAATGAACCGAGGAAGAAAAAAATGGTCATAAGACACATGCAGATGTCTGGTTTATTAACTTGTTGACTCTGTCTCCAGATTTATGTTCTCCTCTTTAGGCAAACATGCCATAGTTAACTTTGTAAACTGAAGAAACATGCAGCTATGACTACTCCAAGAAAAATGTCAGCTTTGCTGCTCACTTTGATTCCTGTTGTCCAGGACTTTTATTTGCTATGTCCAGTGTCTCCCTGTGCATGCATACTTAACAGTGTGGGTACAACCTGAAAACAGTCCACAGCTTCCATGAATGTTCCGGGAATCAATGAAAACATCATTAGACTATCTTTGCCCCTCGAAATAAATTTGGTGCTTAATAGGTCAAAGCCATCTTAAAGAAAGCTTCTGCTATTGACTCTCTGCTGTTCAAAATGTTTATCAGGCACTTGTCAGAACATCAAAAAAGGGCTTATTTGCAAATGATAGAAATCTGAGAAGGGCGCCAGAGTTTCTCAATCCAGGTGGTTTGTGAAGAGTTTAAGTTTTATACTTGTGTGTCAACAATAATCTTGGAAAGCAGTAAAAGTACCACTTATATCAGAATCCCTCGGAGTACTTGTTAATAATGTTGATTCCTGGGTCCAGCCCCTGGAATAAGCAAACCAGAACCTCTGGGGTGGGATCCAGAGAGCAGGCACTTTTAACAAGTTCCCCAGGTGATTCAAAATCACACCTGGTTTTGAGAACCACTGATCTAGGTGAGCAGGGTACAGCAATAATGACACAGGTCAAAAAGTTGGTGTATTGTCCACACCAATGTTTCACAAAAGGTGGGACAGAGAAAAGTGAGAGGACAGCCTCATTCAGCCACGTAGGTGCGCGGAACTGTAGGAAGCCTACACTATGGCAGTCAGCACACGTTTTGCCAGAAGAGTTATTGTTTGGATCCTGTCGTCGTATGCATCAATTTGCAACAGCAGTTCATTTGCAGTAAGTACAGTAATAAATAACAATGAAAGATTGTTCTGTACCCAGTTCCAGCAATAATTGGATTTGACGCCCATTTATCCAAGATTGCAATAACACTACAACTCTGACCTTAATTTCCAAGTACACAAAACATCTTGAATAAGTTGCCAAGAGATGTCTCATTAAAATGGTAAATGGAAAACTAACTGCTGGCAGTTTGAGTTAAGTTTGAGATTTGACTTTCCCAAACCCAGCAAATGGAAACCTTAAGTTATTCATACCTTTTGCTATAACATACATATACAGACAGGCATACCCTGTGCTGATTAGTGAAAGCTAGTGAACCAAATTAAAGAAATCGACCAGAGGCTACATCTTTCTACCCTTAAGCACAACGTGAGGGATTTTATTTGGGAAAAGCAAGATCATTAATCCCATTAGTATGTTGTTACTTTATAAGTCTTGTATTTTTCATATCATTTGTAAGGTTAGTTTGGTTTTATAGTTGATGAGAACTACAGCATGATGAATTTAAATCTAGTTTTACATCTGTATATATTTAAGTAACAAAAATAATATAAGGTAATATGGGAGGCATCAGAAATATTTTCTTTCATTAAAGCGATGTTAAAGAATGAGATTCCAGCTCAATAAAAGATAATACTAATATGGACCCGCTGTCTTATGAGCAGTGGGCTCTCCAGCTAGAAGGATCAAGGAGACACCACGTGACATCTGTCAATAATGCCCCAGAAGAGATTCCTCTTACAGATGGGCAACTGGGCAAGAGCATATTTAAAGTCCTGTCCGTCCCTGAGATCAAATTGTTTTCCAAGTGTTTGCCACCCAGGAACCAGGGCTTGCCCACTATTTTTCATTGTTTAGGTAGCAACTCAAATCTTGACTTCATTAAGATATACTGAGATATATATAAACACATACGTGCGTGCATGTATACATATTATGGAATAGCCTACAAAACTTCTCCATTATAGGTTGAGATTAATCTGCCATTGGTTCATTACTTTTTCTCCATGAATCTGAAGATAATTTCCATGACCAGTTCCCTTCCTACATGACCTCCACTTGTCCCATCCTTGCTCATCAGACTTTTATCTCTGAGTTAGGTTTTATTGCCTTGCATCCAGCGGGTGGGCACAATATTGTTTGAGTCAAGGTCTAAAGATTCTAAACAGGAAACCATTATATTTCTAAGCCCTTTTCTGAAATGTTCCCAGGTGTTCCAACGCCCATTCCCAAACTATTCCACTCTTTAACAAAATCAAGCAGGCACACACTTGCCATACCACATACATGTTCAAGAATGCCATTATGGCTTGATGAACAGAGGACTGAATGATGTCTTAAAACTGTTGTGTGGCCTTGAACAAATTTCAGCTTCTCTTTTTATTTTTTTGGCTGTATCGTGGGGCATGTGGGATCTTAGTTCACTGAACAGGGATCGAACCCGTGACCCCTGCAGTGGGAGTGTGGAGTCCTAACCACTGAGCTGCCAGGGAATCCCCAAATTTAAGCTTCTCTTGATATCAATATCCATTGAAATATTCCTTCCATGTTCTGTCTTATTAGAATAGAGCCGTGGTTCTCAACCATGGCGGTGCATCAGAAGAATCACGTAGGGGAGATTTTAAAAAATAGCAACTGAAGTTCATTATCATGGTGGCATGATGAATACATGTGGGCTTATTATTCTAATTCTCTGTACTCTGTGTACATTTGAAATATTTCATAATAAAAAGTTTAAATTTAAAAATATTTTTAAAAAATAACTGATGCTTGAGATCTACCCGAAACCAATTAGATCAGAACCTCTGAAGAATGAAGGGCAGGCATCAATATTAACATTCCCCAAGTGGTTTTTAAGGGTAGGCAGAGTTGAGAAACAAGAGCAAGAGAAGACTGAAGCATAAAATTAAGTGAATATTAAGAATTCCTCAAAAGAAGGACGCCATAAAAATAAAAATTCACAGAGGTTTATATCTGTTTATACCTTCAAGCAGAAGCCACTGGATTAAACATGCATGTACCTATCTGTCCTCTGTGAAGCTAGTTGCTTCTTGAACACATCTTCGGTTTCCTTAGCAGTGCCTGCCATCAGATTTGTTGATACTCACACTCTTTAGGGGAAACTTATTACTGTAGCTGGCTGCCCGTTTCATAGTAACGTGTCAATAAAATGCTGGCATATTTAACAACAGGCATAAAGAACTCATAACAGTAAATACCATGACTAGAATTTCAACAACTCTTCAAACACCCCAAAGGAAAAAAAACATCATTCAGTTTTATTCCAAGTTCCTCTGTGAAGTAGAGAAAATACACTTACACACTCATAAGTATCTTAGGTGGTGGATGATAGAAGATTCCAGCATGTAATCAGAGGGGTCTAGTAGGGAATCACGTCTAAATAAATATAATCTTAACATTTTATGAATTGGAGCTAGTGATTTCCCCCAGGGGTGTTCAGGCATTGGGCTTCAACATCATGGTGCCTAGCCCAGGGATCACTATTTTTACTAAGAGCCAAAATTTACGGAGCATTTACCTTGTGCAGGGAACTGTTTTACGAGCTAGTCTATGAGAATACCTTGTTCCACCATCATGAGAAGCTTATGAGATAGATCCTATGATTGCCCTTATTTGACAGAAGGGGGAAATGGGGCAGAATCAGGTTCAACAATATGTCCAAGGACACGGCCATGACCAGTAGAGCCAGGATACAAACTTGGGTGGTCTGACTCCCAAGCTAGACCCAAAAGGCTTCTACCTCTACGGTCAAATGTACATATACGCATGCATACACATATTTGGTTAAATCTCATGAAATCGGCAATCTTCAATTGTTTTTTGACTTTCAAAAACAGTAACTTTACAGTAATGTACGCAATGAGAAGACACTGCATTAGCTATGAAGGCAGAGAAGCATGGGGTTAAGGAATGACTATTTCTACTACCATGGACGTATTAGAGAACAGGAAAAGTCCGCTGAAAGTCTCTAAGAACGTGAATATAGAAAGAATACTCTGGTTGTTTTCAGTCTAAGACAATTCTAAAAGAACTTAAGGCAAACGCTAGTAAAATAATTATTACTAACTTTTCTTTAATACCTACCATGTGCCCACACTGTTTTAAGTGCTTTATATCTCTATTCCTCACAGTTCTGTGAGGCAGGAACTCTTATGATCCACATTCTAGAGATGATAAAACCAAGGCCACTGAGCAGCTAAGACACTTGTCCTGGTCACACTTTGGGAAGTCGTGGACCTGGCAATTTTATTTTGGAGGCTGTGCTCTTAACCACAATGCTCAGTTGTTCCTACAGAATTCCATCAGTTCAGCTGAAATTTCCTCTACATAAAGGAAAATATCAAATTAAAAAAGCTGTACCCCACATGGAATCCATGTATACAGATGGATCTATTTTACTAAGGAGTGCATTCTACTGCTATTTCGAGTCTGAGAAAAAGGCCAAAGGGGAATGCTCTAATCCATGAGTGAATTTTAGGGGCTCTACCCTCAAAATCTATCCAGAATCCCACCACACCCACTGCTAGCACTCTGGGGCAAGCCATCACCATCCCTCTCTGGGTTCCTGCAAGAGTGTCATCACATCTCCCTCTTCTGCCTCCCTGGGACCTTTGTTGTCATTCTCCAAACAGAAGATACTGTGATCTTAGTGAAACAAGCCAGATCACATCACTCACATCCAAAGCCCCAAAGGCCTCCCGACTGTACCCTCTGCCCTCACTGTTCTGGCCTCTTCTACCAACCACACTCCCAGTGCCTCGCTCACCCTCACCTCCTTGTAGATCCTCAAACAAGCCAGGCACAGCCCACCCTCGCCTGCTCTCTCTGCTATGCTGACATCTCATCTCCTTCAAGTCTGATCACGTGCCACCTCCTCAAAGAGCCCCTGCAGACCTGATTATAAACTGACCCAGCTAACCCAGCACTCCCACCCTACGCTACTTAAAAAACAAAAAACCTAACATACCCAGCATTTCCTTACTGATTATGTTTACTGTCTGTCCCCTGACATTCTCCGTGTGAGTCCCACAAAGGCAGGGGTTCTGGGGTCCCATTCACTGGGTATCCCAGCCACAGAGAACAATGCCTGGCAGAGGGGAGGCTTTCAATATGTGTTTACTGAATGAAAGAATGAAGAAAGGAGCAGGGATTATAAAAGATGGGACTCTGGGGAGAAGAGTGATTAGAGGGGCAGAATCACAGAGTCAGGTTGCCCAGGATCGGGATTGAACGCCAGAAGGAAGAGATCCAGAAGGAAAAAACTAACTATAAGGAGGAATGGATATATGGTCCAAACGTGTGCAGAGTTATATGCAGCATACCTCCTCCAGATCCACTAGTGGAGCTGATTTGGGCAGAGTCTGCCAACCACCCTAAAAGATTCCCCATCCTTACCCCAAACCAACACAGAGGACACCAGCAGGATGCATCTCTCGCCACATCCTCAGAGAAGAAAATAAAGAATGGTGTAGCCACCTCCCCGGGTGCCACTTAACATCAGGGGGCATTTCATGGGCACTTGTCTTCTCAGGACAAAGGAAAATATCACAAGGCCCAGGTAGGACCCTCCTCACTCATCTCCGCAAACAATGGAAATGACCACTGCAGTGGGAGTTGTCACATCAGCTGGAGCAGAAGTGTCCAGGCTAGTACCGTTTTTCATATCAGTGGTTGCCATGGTGATATTAATAAAGATGTAGCAGTGATCAGGCAGTGAATACTCTGAAGAGGCTGCTGGAGGAAAAGAAGTTGCAGTCCACCCTCCGTCTTCACAAATCACTCTCATCCCACTTGCCCCCAATAAATGGCTCAATTCTTTTGATTGCACTTAGCATGCCCATGAAAGATGAGTCTTAGATTCTGTAATTTCAGGCTGGAAGCCTGTACCGTGTTTTTCCACTTGGCCTGCATTATGGTCTTATTCAGTGATTCACAGCACCTTTTGACTTTTCAAAATGATCACCAGATCATACATTTACCTGCCAATAATGTCTCCTAATCCCCAGCCTCTTCCTCCCCCAGGGCACCCAAGTTCTAAGACCTCCCAACCCCTTTGGAAGAAGCATCTTTGTGTATTACCATTGCCAAGTTTATGCCACAGCCATACTTTAAACAAATCTTAGGAGACAGAATATCTTCAACACTCCCTCCCCCGCTCCGTGATTAGATTGCAAGCTCTGTGAATGAAGCAGGTATCTCTTTCTCATAGCTGTACTTTCCAGGATGGGTATCATGGCACATTAACCCTAAATAAAAGCCCTGAAATAACTCCTAGCACCAGGTACTAGAGGGCTCAGTGAATGACCCCACTGTCTCCAGTCGTGCAAATCAGAAACCCTGGTGTCTTCCTGGCACCTTACTCCATCAGCTCCTTTACCAGCTCGGTCACCAAGTTCTTTGCATTTTACCTTAATCTCCTGGATCTGTGCACATCTCCCCTCCCCACCCTCCATCCTGTAATAGTCCCTTCTCGGGTCTCCAATTCCCCCCCCCCCCACCGACAACAGTGAGCTCTCAGAGACATAAGTGGGATGCTTAGAACATCTGCATCTCAATGTTCTGAGGGCAGGGACAACCCCCTCTAACGCAGCCTCAATGCCCTGAGTTCTCGCCGGGCTCCTGAACCATGCCCCCTTCCTCTGCTTGGTCAGACTGGCCCCTTTCCATTCCTCTTTTCCAAATGCCATAACTGGGTCATACACCCTCGTTCCGGGCTCCGGAAGTACCACCATGGCAACTACGCATTGTGGTGTGTTTGATGAACCACCATCTCCCGTCACTAGAATCAAACCCCAGGGCTGCTGCTCACCACTGTGTCCCCACCGTGCACACTGCCTGGCACGTCAGAGACGGTCAGTGAACATTTATGATAAACGAACGTCACGAGACTGTCGTCATTGGAGACGGTGCGGCCCATGATGGTTAGGTGTCTGTCTGCACAGGTGGTACTGAGGGGCTCACTACTTCTGGATGCAAAGGAAAAGCAAATGCATAGACCCAGACTCAACGAGGACACTTAAGTAAGGCTCACAGCAGGCACTCAAATATTTATCCATATCATTTGCAGACAGGGACTGAGCAGGAGCTAAAACCTTGCCATTTCTCCCAGCGGTGTGGCGGGAGTAGGAACATGTGGCGCCCGAAACGCTGTCCCTACGGTGGGGAGAATGACGCAATTCTTCCTCCGCCCAAAGCATCAGCCTCTGAGCTTCGCCACTGATTCACATTCACTGTCTGCATTTCAGTGATCAATCCAGTTAGAGGAATTAAAGGGCAGGCAAAGAGGAGCCATCGGTACGGCCATTGGGGATGGACTGCGGGGAAGCCTGGCAGACACCGAGTCTCTCCATCTGTCCCTGGCCCTGTGTGCTGGACAGAGCATCGGGCCTGGAGTCAGTCCACTGGCTCCTCCATGCGCCTGCGTCCCTGACCTTGGCCTGGGCCGTGTTGCTTCATCTCCTTGTATCTGCTTTCTCATTTCTAAACTGAGTGACTAACCTGCCTCAAGGACCGTCGAGAGGACTGAATGAAATAATGTAGAAAGCACTTAGCTCTAAGTTCATGTAATGGTGGTGGCATTATATGCAGTTATGAGGGTAGCTCACAATAATACCTGTTGGCCACCCTGCCTCGGCCAGTGCAGCCAGGAGCCCCTGAGGTCTCCCCACCTCCGTCTCACCTCAGTGGGCTCCAAGATGCAGAGCAGGGTGCCCCTGGAGAGCCCGCCTGCTTGACAAGGTGAAGAAGGATGGCTCTCGACCTACAGAACGTGTGTTGAACTCATAAATCCAGTTCACAGAGGAGCTGGGAAGAAGCAGCCAGGAGCCCTTAACAGCTAATCTGACTTGGTTATGTTGCCCGATGGAGAGGGGTAAGTGCAGTTAATCACACCTGCTTCGAGCTAAGTGCTTATATATTAACACGTGTGCTGCTCCTAATAAGATTTTTTTTCCCCAGTCTTGTCGCCATTGCTGAAAGCATTTTTTTTTTTTTTTTTTTTTTTTGCAGTACGCGGGCCTCTCACCGCTGTGGCCCCTCCCACTGCGGAGCACAGGCTCCGGACGCGCAGACTCAGCGGCCTTGGCTCACAGGCCCAGCCGCTCCGCGGCATGTGGGATCTTCCCGGACCGGAGCACGAACCCGTGTCCCCTGCATCGGCAGGCGGACTCTCAACCACTGCGCCACCAGGGAAGCCCTGCTGAAAGCATTTTTAAAGCACTTATCTGAGAAGTTCTCAAGCGCACCTGTCTCAGTGTTTGGGAGCCCCATCAAAAACTGCAAATACTCATGCTGTTGAAGATGGATTTTTTTTTTTAAGGAGGCAAAATGATTTAGCACCAGGCTAATGAATAAAGGGGTCAACTGGGATCAGAACCATTGGCCATCAAAAAAAGAAAAAGAAAGACACAAAACCCTGAGTTTTAACTATAAACACTTTCAACTGAGTTCTTAGAAGAGGTTAATGTGCTAGTTTGGAAGGAAGTTCAAAAAGCAGTTGCAAAAAGACTTTGACCCACAGAACCACTCACGAAAAGAACTCTCATTTATTGAGAACTAGCTATCTGCCAGGCACTTGGTAAGTATTTTACAATACACTCTATTACTTAAGATTCAGAAAACCCCTAAATCTATATTATACCATTTTTCTTTTAAAGCTTTTTATTCTATATTGGAGTATAGCCGATTAACAATGTTGTGATAGTTTCAGGTGTACAGCAGAGCGACTCAGCCATACATATACATGTATCCATTCTCCCCCAAACTCCCCTCCCGTCCAGGCTGCCATATAACATTGAGCGGAGTTCCCTGTGCTATACAGTAGGTCCTTGTTGGTTATCCGTTTTAAATATAGCAGTGTGTACATACCATCTTACAGTTGAGAGGTTCAGCACCTGCCCAAGGTCACAACCAGGTAAATGGTAGGACTGCACTTGTCTGCAGAGAGGTGTTTACTCAAATCCCTCTCTCCTCTCCAAGAAGAGAGCATTCCTTTGAATGAATGCACTCTGATATATTTGTAAAAAAATTTTTTTTAATCATATAGTGGTCAAGCTTTTTTAATCCATGCCAAAACAGAACCCTGCAATAAACATGCAGGATTAATGGAACCTGGGGCCTAAAGCACTTGGAACAGGGCTTTGCAAGTGGACAGAAATCCTCTGAGACCCTTTCAAATGGGAAGAAGAAATGAACCTAAGAAAAACCCGGAAATGGGTAACAACAGGGAATGGCATGTGTATCCAGGTACCATTATGCTTATGTGGAGCGTTTAAGCTGGTAGTATGGAGAATCATTATGTATTAGATTTAATTATATAGAAGCTGCACAGTCTAGGTGTTAAGAGCTGAGTTTAAACCTGGCTCTGGAATCTCCGGGCTGTGCACTAAATTATCCAAGGCCTCAGTGTCTTTGATGCAGAGTGGGAATGACCACGTCACCCTCTTCCTGAGATTGCTTGAGAATCAATATGTCAAGTGTACCTAGCACAGAGGAAGCCCACTGTAAATGTTAGCTATGATTATTCACATTGATGTAAAAATACATTCATTTTCCCCAAGGGTCATAATCTGGCAGAGGGTACCAGAGGACAGACATTTATATTCTACAAGTGTACTTAGTTTTTGACAGTGGTGCTTTAATTCAATTAGACTACATCAAGTCTGAGTTTTTTGAACTTTAGGAGAATTTTCCTTGCCAACATTACACAGTGTCTGAAATTAATTAAATGATAGTTGCTAAAGTGAAAAGTTTCCAGGACCCGTTTCTGTAGAATACCTCAAAAAAGAAAAATTTGGCATGCACTCCTTACGAAGATGAATATACATTTCTTGTTTCCTGCGGAGGACTTTGTGATCTTCAAAATATTTGGCTACAGTTTTAGTTTTATGAAGTTGAGGCAGCCACAGTTACTCCAAAGTTGGAGATCAATAGAACAGACGATGGTGTTTTCTACCATGAAATGTTCTCATATTATTAAGTCTGAACTTTTAACAGCCCTATTTTCAAATGAATGGAGAAGAAAAATTTCCCTGGGTTCCTCATTTAGAACACTGATTTTATGCAAAAAGAGAGAGAGACAAAGTTATGGGTACCTGGAGTATCTACCTCGACTAGAGGAAGTCCCTGCTTTCATCAGAGTCCTGCTGCTTCCCCCATCTTAGGACACCAGGAAAATATTATATTGGGGCCACCTGTGAACTCCTAGCTAACTCAACCTCCACCAGAGATAGGACCCCAAAAGCAAAGCTTCGTAGCAGCCATGTGAAAAACATCAATTCAGTGGAAGTGAAATACTACAGTTTATCCATTCTTCAAATGCATCGTGGATGAAACAGACTTCCGTCCAGTTACCCGGGAAGCCAACCACTACAACAATCTTTCTATGGGAGATTGTCTTCTGAGTTACAAATAATCAATCTACAAATGAACTTATGGCTGTAAGTGTTTATAAATTCACGGTTCTTTGGTTTAATTTGAAACCTTCTTGCAGTTCATATCAATCATGCAATATTTACTTGGTTGCTTCTCTAGAAAAAACAAGGAACACTAAACACAATTATTGACAGTTTAATTACTATCTCAGATTCTTGGTATGTGATCTAAATGAAATATTTTTCACCTACCACATAATTAACAGTTTTTCTAGTAATATGAGAGAAAATTCATTATACTGCACCTATATTATGACATCAGTTATTATACTCAAAATTTCGCCTTTATGCATGCTAAAACACGAACATGTTATTTAGCCTACCTCTACAGATAGGCTAGTTTTCTTTTCCATCTTATTTTGATCTTTGTCTCAAACACTATGATACCATCCAGACATGAAAATATATGCACCTCCACTGACTGTCCCCAAGATGCTCCTGTCCCTACAAATCCTCTCAAAATCTTGTGTTCTCCTGCAACTCTGAGTTACAGAAATGTTGAAAGTAATCTAAGGTGTTTGTATAAAAGGGTAATATAAAAATGGAGGTAGCACAAGAGCCGATTAAAGCTGAACCTAAAATTAGGTGGGTCCCCGTGATTAATTGCATAGCAACAGTCTGATGAGTGATGGATGGGGGACAGCCACAGTCGACGTTAGCCTAGATTCAGTAACTTTAAGAATGAAGAACTGTCGTCCCTAGCTTAAAATTAATTTGTAAGTAAAAGCTCCCCAGGGAAGCATTTAGGAAGACGAAACAATTCGGGCAGCACAATCTGCCTGATAAGAGCAACTTTTTAATTTTAACTTTTTCAAACTTAATTCAAGAGACCACGGGTCACTGAACTAAGTCAAAGCCTCAGGTAAAGTACAAGTTCATCTAAATACGGGAATTAGAAGTTCCTAAAAGCGGATCCTAAAAGTTCTAGACAACACTGCAGGATACCCCACTGCACCCTTCTGAAAATCTACATTTGTTTGGGTACATTGATCAGGAAGGAGAACGTCTGCACGTTTATTGAAAGGAAATTGAATGGTAGGCCTTGTTATGTGACTTGAATGTTACATTCCATACTTTACAGAGTAATTTCCATGACTTTATATTGGGGGAAAAGAACAAAGAACGTAGTATCTTCTGTGGCTTTCTTATGGCCGTAGGAGGTAAATCCTTCATAAGAGGCTATCATTGGACTTAATGAGGTGTCCAATGAGAAATTTTAATTTTCAAGTAGGATACATAGTTGTAATTAACGTAAAAAATGTGCTTCATTTGCTGAGCCTGGAGCATCCTTAGGGCTTTAAGGTATGAAAGTGCTAAAAAATAAATTTGGGGGTGGCATATGGAAGGGACACAGGAGCTCCTAATGGCCAAGGCTGGAACAATCTGAGCCAAAAAAAAATAATAAGAAGAATAGTATTGGATTATAACCCAAAGAATCAAGTAAATATGCACGAGTCTGTACTATTATAAAAAAATGACCAAATAAATACATGAAAGTAGAAGGAACAACTCTTACAGAAGAATTCCAACTAATAATTGTAGGCTGAATGAAGGAAATAGAAAAATCACCATTAGAAAACCACAGGAATAATGGCTCCAGGCAGGATCAATTGATGAATGCTAAAATTAGGGGGTAAAAATGTAAGTTGCCTAGTTTCAAAAGTATCTCTCCACATATATTTCTTAACTACAAAAGGATATGTGTTATCCTCACAGTCAGAACCACCCTGACCAACTGATGAAAGTTAACATCATCAATAATAAGATGTTAACACAGAGGTCACGGGCCCCCTGACATGATGCCCTGAGAGGTCACGTCACCTATACAGGTTTTTCTCCTAAATGCATAACCTCAGTCTAATCATGGGAACACGTGAGACAAAGCCAAATGGAAGGACGTTCTACAAAATATCTAGAGTTAGTCTTTCAATGTACCAAGGCCATGACAGACAAGATTAGAGGAGATGAAGGAGGTCGCATTAAGTCAACTAATGTGCAAGGTGGGATCCGGAATGGATCCTGGAACAGAAAAAGGACATCAGTGGAAAACTGTGAAATCTGAACAGTCTGTAGTTTATAGTATTGTACCCATGTCTTAGTTTCGATTATTGTACTATTTTTATGTAAGTTGTTATCATCAGGGGTAGCTGGCTGTGGGATACACGGGAACTTTCTTATTATTTTTACAGCTCCTCTGTTATGTCTAAAATTATTTCAAAATAAGAGTTAAACAACAAAAGAGTTAAAAATTTTGCTTAGCTGCTCTGTTTACAAACTGAATTGTTTCTTGAAGGCCGAACAGGAGTTAAACAGTGAAAACGGGGATCGTCACTAGCTTAGATAAAAGAAGAATTAGTCATATAACCCATTTCCGTTCCTCCCTCAACCAGTTATGAGCTGTGTGACCTTGGGCAAGTCTCTCAATCTCTCTAAGGCTCAGTTTCTCCATCAATAGACAGGGGACAACTCAGGGTACCTACCTCACAGAGCTAGAAAGATGATTAAATGAAACAAGCCGTGTCTGGTACATCGCAGGGACCCAATCAATGTTGACTGTAGTGATGGTGATGACAGAGACAACACTGACAATGACGATGATGAACAGCCTGTCTCTGACTGGCCACCCTGTGATATCCCATCCCCATCACTCAGCCACAGAAGTCCCCAAAGCTCTTGTCTGCACGCCACCACTTCGGGGCCTGTCAGAGCCCCCTGGCACCTTCCCAGCCCTGTCTCTATGCAGTTTTCTTCTGATGTTTTTATTGAGCATTTACTATGTGACTTAGTACTACTTAGTACTTAGCAAGGACAAAGAGAGCTGGTCTTTGGTGGGAGAAATAGACTTGTTACTTGTCCAGTGGGAGAACAGACATGTGAACAAGTCCTTTCACTTCACTTGGGGATGCTCGGCTGGAGATAAGCCCAGGTGCTATGAGAACACCCAGCCCAGCCTGAGCTGAGTGTTACTGGATGAACAGGGGTTTAGACAGAAGAAGGATGGGATGAGGATGGGGAATGGCGTTCCAGGCAGAAGGAACAATTGAATTAGAAAAGACACAGGATCTTTGAAACAGTCAGGAGTATGGGGAACTCTGTGAGAAGGGAGGATGGGAAAAAAAATTGAACAGAGGCAGGTAAGGCCGAGGTGATTGATGATTCTGTATATTAAGGTAAGTCCTTGAATTCTACCTTTGGGTGATGGGTGGTAGTCAGGGGAGCAACGGGATTAGATGCGTATTTCAGAGCTATCATTCTGAAGGCATTTGGGAGAAAGGATTGTTGAGATTAAGACTGGTTAGTGACAGGGGCCCCAAATAGAAGAGCTCTGCTATCCTTTCAGCAAGAAATAATAACTCATAATGTTAATAAATGAGTTATCGTCATGGTTATATTAAGTTATTATTAGGGCACTAATAGTAGGGATGGGAAAAATGAGATGGATTGAGAAATATACAGAAGGCAAAACCGACAGGACTTGATGTCCCATTTCTTGACACAGTTTCCACCCAAGGCCCAGGTTTTGACTGAATTAACTGTGTGACTATGAGAGGAGGGGTCTGTGATGAATCTAGGTGTCTAGCTTAGGGGATTATGGTTGGTGGTGGTGCCATTTATTGATAAAGAAATGGGGCGGGGCTTCCCTGGTGGCGCAGTGGTTGAGAGTCCGCCTGCCGATGCAGGGGACACGGGTTCGTGCCCCGGTCCGGGAAGATCCCACATGCCGCGGAGCGGCTGGGCCCGTGAGCCATGGCCGCTGAGCCTGCGCGTCTGGAGCCCGTGCTCCGCAACAGGAGAGGCCATGACGGTGAGAGGCCCGCGCACCACGATGAAGAGTGGTCCCCCGCTTGCCACAACTAGAGAAGCCCTCGCACAGAAACGAAGACCCAACACAGCAAAAATAAATTAATTAATTAATAAACTCCTACCCCCAACATCTTCAAAAACAAAAAAAGAAAAGACAAACCACAGCTTTAAAAAAAAAAAGAAATGGGGTGAAGAAATACGTTGTTGGGGGAGGTGGGAAAGAATGTGAGATGAATGATCAATTATGTTGTGTCCGTGTTGAATCTCAGTTGTGTGCGAGGTATTGAGCTCATATTTCTGACAGTCAATAAAATATTTGCTTGAAGATCGGGGATATTAGGATCACAGAGGCAACATGGATAAAAATAAGGAGCTGGGCCAAAGATAGAACCCTTGGGGTCACTTACCGTCAGGGGTTGGGTATGAGAGAGGATGGCTGTGAGGAAACCCAGGAGGAAACTGTCAGGGAGAGACTACATAGGGCTAGTTATGTCATCCACAAAAATAGGGATTGAGAAGAGTCCACTGGATTTAAAATACAAGTGTCACAAGTGGCCTTGCCTGAGCAATTTCTCCTGACCTTTGGGGATAAATAATTCAGTGGATTGAAAAGAAAGAAAGAAATGTAGACATTTAAATATCCATAAACGTGGCTAATAAGAATTGCTAACCCGTTGACGTCTTACAGGGGAAGACAGGGCTCTGGATGTTCTGCACGTATTAGTTCATATAATTCTCTCAGTAACTCTATCATGTAGCTACTATTATTACTGCCAATTTAGAGATGAGGAAGTAGATAAGGTAAGGAGAGAGACAGTTGCTAGTAAGAAATGGATCAAGGAAAGGGGTTGATGAGGATGAGATAGCCTTGAACGTGATCGTACCGTAAGGGGAGAGAACCACAGAAGAGAGGGTGGAATAATGGAGCAGGTGGTGGGTCCCTGGGCAACATTCTGGAGGAGATGGATGGAGGACAGGTGGAGGCAACGTCCTTGAGCTGAGAACGACCCCTCATCCTCAGAAATGAGAGGAAGATGGGCTTAGGTGTAATATATATATAAGTTTATAAGTAATGGGTCAGGAAGTCGAGGAAGCTCAACTTTGTCACCTCACTTTTTCATCTAAGTTTCCAAGGGAACAAACATTCTCATTTCCTTTCCCAACTCCTCCACTCCTACTAAATTCCTTTGCACCAGTGGAACCCCGCTTCCCTGAGCCTTTCACATCCTCTATCAAGTTTGTGTATTGAATAAGAGGAGCGGGGAGACATCGGACAATGTGGGGTGGGACACAGACATCAGAATTCTACCTAATAGGGCTTTGTTTTTCAAATAATGGTGACATTGATAGGACAACTAAACACATCATCAGAACTTTTCCCTCAAACAAACTACCGCACAGCAAAATATTTATCATCTACAATAATGCTCTTCAAACTGGAATACGGATGCCTCCAGGAGCACACAAAATTATTTTGAAGGAAGATGCTGCCACTTGTCTAGTTGTAAGGGACTCAGTTTCTGGATTCTTAACCTCCAGACCCTAAAACGGATCTGCCTGAGAAAGCGTCTGCATTCTGAGGTTCTCCTTTCTCACCTCCTACTTCATAAGCCCCTTCCTCCCACTGGACAAGGCAAAGGCAAACCAGCTCCCATGCCTAAGCTGTGTAGCATGTCATCCCAGGATGGTGACCCTCTGGAGGGCAAGAAAGGGGACTAGCCACAGACTGCCAAAGTCAAGTTCTTCACTGATTGGAAACACTTAGGTGACTGATTAACGAATCTTTCACAACTCAGGTAAATTCTCATCTTTTCCACTCAACCAAACTGAGGAAGGGCAAAATGAAGTAGCTCACATCATATCATATCATATATTATATATATTATATTCAAAGAATTGGGGAACATTTGCTGTAGTATGGTTCTTCTTCCATTTACATCTACTTTTGTACCTCAACAATTTTGTGTTTAGCTACGAAATGGAGAAAGAAAAAGAAGAAAAAAGAAGGAGGGAGGGAAGAAGGAAGGATTTTGCTGAACCTTGTCTCATCTTAGCACTATGTAATATTTACCCACAAATATATAAACTAACAGAAAAAAATGCTCTGTCTTATAAAGAGATTAATTTCCAACAACATTTTACTTTTTATGCTTGTTTATCATAGTATGTAGTATATTGGTGGTGTTTAGATCAAAGCATCTACTGCTAATAATTAATCACTTAATCCAGAAAATATTTTTCAAACTTAGAACGTTATGGTCACATAAAACGAAAGTTCAAATTTCAATTTATATACCCAGTTTTTGCAGACAATTATGATAGGTAATCAATAAAATACTTTCAAGCATAAAAATATCACGTGAGGGTTATATTCTGTAGAGGAAGTAGAAAGAAATAAAAGTTTAAGGAGAAAAAGAAATGATGCAAAATACCTGTAAGAGAAAAGTTTGTTCCTGTCATAAAATAGATGATGACAGATAGCAAATTGCTATGATATTGAAAGATACATATAAAAGAGTGATGTACTTTTTTGATTATGAAAAGTATAATATATGCATGATAGCTGAAACCACATGCTGTATAACCATTTAAATTTAACATTAAAAAATTTAACATAAAAGCATTTAGGTGTGAGCCTAAAAATGTTCAAGGGGTACGTAGTTTTTCAAACTTTTTTAAGGTGAGACAGAAGCAAAAAAATGTGAAGACTGCTGGTCCTCCATGGAGTACCATCCCATCCATACTCAAAAGCTTCCCATCTCCTTCCGCTATGGTTTATACCAATTCTTCTAAACGGTTAAAAAGAAAAAAAAAAAAAAAAGTCAGGTATGAGAGAAAGCAAAGGCTTTGTCGAAATATCAAAGAATGTTTTTGAAACACTCAGTGTGAAAATATGGATCTAGATTTCCCAGAGGTATCTCCGTGTTTGCTAGGAGGCTCCCCAGGGAGCCCTGATTAAATGCAAAACATCTGTGGGTGATACTGATTATTTGTCAACAAGAGGAGAGACTAACGAAGTTCCAGCAACCTTCCCCAAGGCATCTTCCTAGCAGTATATATACAGATTATTCCCAGGTTCTCTCATGGAGGAACCAAGTGAAATATTTTGCTCTTCAAGTCCGTATTTTCAGACCCCTGAATTTCTAAATTAAGAAGTTGTGATTGAATACATTGTTGTGTGTTAACCACTTATTCAAAGAGCCCTGGCATAGCCCCGACATACTTTGAACTTACAGAATTCTTTAAGAAACTCAAGCTGAAAAATTAGAAAAAGAAATCCAAGACTTTCGGTTATAAAAACTTGAGGAACTGCTTAAAAGCCTGAGCTTAGTGCTGGTTACGCCATCTCCTAAGGAACTTTTCCATAAATACAATTTTACAAAATGTATCTTTTTTTTTTTTTTTTGGCTGCACCACTCTGCATGTGGGATTTTAGTTCCCACAGCCCCTTCATTGGAAGTGCGAACTCTTAACCACTGGACCACCAGGGAAGTCCCTATAAAATGCAACCTGATTATAATCTGCAGATTTGATTGGGTAACGTTTCCTTTCAACAGGACTGCACAGCTTTTTAGGACAATTTTCAGTAATCTGGAATAGGAATACTCAAAATTAGCCCTTCAGATCTAGAGGCAAACTAAAGGAAAAAATAAGGAGACAAAATAACTGCAGAATCTGTTTTGGTGAGCAGAACATTTTTAGTTTGATGGCTGCATTTTAAACAGGGTAGTCGGCTACCTCCAAATATTTTTACCAAGTATTGGTACTTATTGTATGAAGTTAATCAAATGTTTCAATCACTCACTTTTTGTCAATCACTCACTTTCTAATTTGGAATCACTGTCACTGCTGTGTGCAGGACCAAAACAGCAATTAAGAGTCAGCAAGGCTTGTGAACAATTAGGTTAAAATGTTGCTGAGGTGTAATATACAAAGCAGTCCTCAAATCCAGGATACCCCCATTGTGAATGAGTAGCCCACCTGAGGGATGGGAGGGAGGGATGAGAGAGGAGCATATTCTTGGCCTCTTAAGGGGTAAATGTATTTTACTACACAGTTCATAACACTAGGTTTGGTGACTAACCCAGAGATCTGTATTTCTCTTCTGCAGAAGTGAAAATCTTGCTTCTTTTCCTCTGTGTATGTCCCAAGAGGAGACAGCTTTCCATAGCTAACTTTCAATGCATCTGAGTGGAGGATGTTTATCTGGTGGTATCCCTAGTTGGAATTCTTAATATATTGATATTTTCCCATGGCAATATATTGGTATAATTCATACCAAATCATTGGTATAATTAAATTGTGGTACTTCTATAGCAAAGTCCAGCTATACAGCTAGATGAACTTTGCTTACGGCTGAAGACACACCCCTTCACAACTTGTAGTCAGTGCTGTTTGATATATTTACTATTTATGATTCAAACTTTCTAAAATGTACACTGAGTCTTTTTTTGTGCTCAAAACATTGGAATTTATTTACTATGATCAATTTTTTTGATAATTCACTCTTTTTAAATTGACGTATAGTTAATTTACAACGTTGTGTTAGTTCCAAGTGTACACAAAGTGATTCAGTTATAGATACTTATATATATATTTTCAAATTATTTTCCATTATAGGTTATTACAAGATATTGAGTATAGTTCCCTGTGCTATACAGTAGGTCCTTGTTTATCTATTTTATATTGATACATAGAAGTGTGTATATGTTAATCCCAAACTCCTAATTTATCGCCCCCACTATCCCCTCTGGTAACCATAAGTTTGTTTCCTATGGCTGTGAATCTATTTCTGTCTTGTAAATAAATTCATTTGTATCATTTTTTTAGATTCCACATATCATCATATGTGATGTCATATGATATTTGTCTTTCTCTTACTAATGAGTCTTTAAAAAGAGTATTATTTGTTAGTTATGGTACAGTTGTTATAATTCTTATAAGGAGGATGCTTAGAGGTAGAGGGGTTTACTACCCATCCTATTCACTCTGGCTAGGAAAGGTGCTACTTTTCAATCCTTCAAGAGCATCGGGAACTGAACAGACTTACAGTGGCTGGCTTGGGTGCTGAATGGCCACTGATCATATTTTTAACATGAAAAACAGTATTTAAAATTCTAAATGAGCAGTTCACCCGCTTAAAGAATACAACCCATTCTTACATAGGAAACTTTCCTCACTCACACAGGTTTTATTTCTCTGCTGTTGCCTGGCAACAGAGATGTGGTAAGAGATGTCAGGTTAGGGAGCAGACTGAAGTCATTATGGAAAGCAAGCTTATCAGCATTTTCCATCGAACTTCGTCATACTTGAAATAAAATAGGTTTCATTGTATTGAATAGTCTGTATTTCTTTCTTATCAAACACCAAGTTTTTAGAGACTTTCTTTCTTTCTGAATATAAGTGCAGTACACATGGAGAATTTAAATTATGTGCGTTTCTTTGAAATGGACTTCTCCATTACACTAGCACACTTTGAAGGGTAAAGTGGAAAACTTCTGGCATTCTGAAGTCAGGTACTCTGAGAAGAGTGGTTGTGAACACGTCTGAAAGCATTCCAAGAGGTATCAGAAATACATATGGGCTCTAAATTTCCTCACCGTTGCACCATTAGTTTATGTCAAATAAAATTCCATTTTCAAATACACTGACCTGCTTATTAAAAAATTATTCTTTAGAGAAAGGAATGCAAATGTTCTATAGGTTGGCTTGCCTGTATTTTGAAATGAGCAGGAATGTGATCCAAATTTAAGCATCATGTCTTGGAGTTTATTTTTGCAGCCTGTTCTGTACCAAATGCTAGCCCCTGAGGATTTGTTCCTCATGGGTAGTTCATTGCATTTCAGCATGATGCATTTTAAGACTTCCTTTCCAGTGGGCATAACATACTGTGCTTTTAATGACATTTCATTTCTGAGCGATGTGGTTGTTCCATGATTCCTAGCCCAAATTTTTAACTTTTCCAAATAACTGCTATAAAGGTAAGACAACCTGAGATAGAATCATGTTCTCTGTTGGTTTGAAGTGGATCCAGGACTATTTTTGGAGGAAGATGTTTATCTCTGCTATGGGTCCTCCTCCCTTGTTTCATCCCTGAGTGAAGCCACAGTGACCATCCATTTAGAGATGTGTTCTTAAATTTTGCTATAGAAAATTAACTGTGTCCTTCTGTAGCCGAGTAGGACCCTATGGGGCCTTCCTGGAACAGAGCTCTCCCCCACCCCATGTCCTCCACCTGCCTCTTGCCTGTAGAAAAACTAGTCTCCTAGGCCTTCCCCGAGTTCCAAAGAGTAAATTTAATCAGAGAAGTGAGAAAATGCAGAAGGAAAGGTAAACAGTCAAGCAAGACAAAATAATAATTGTTTAGCCATTAAACAAAGTCAGGGACCTTTACTTCCTTCTCAAGGGCTATAGATAATATTCTGAGCCATGTTCTTTGAGCAGTTTTGCAGATACTCAAACACCCACCAGGTGGAAGAAGCTAACTGCATGCTGCCCACAAGTGTGCAGACCCCAGACCACTTGGAACCAGAAGGTTGATGATGTTGATTCCCGATTATCTCACTACCAACCAAGCAGAAGACTGTCCACAAGCTGATCACACACCCCACAACCCCCCTCCCCTCCCCTGTCTTTAAAAAATTTGCCCTGAAAGCTTTGGGGAGTTCAGGCCTTTTCAGCACGAGCTACCTGGACTCCTTGCTTGGTGCCTGCAATAAATGCTGCACTTTCCTTCACCACAACCGGTGTCAACAGATTGGCTTCACTCAGGCGAGCGGACCCAAGTTGGGTTCAGCAACACTTCCTCCATTGACCCCCAGATACTCTGGCAACACTGCCACTCCTGGTTTTAGTCAGAGATAATAAACCAATATTCTGTGTTGAGTAATTCTTATTAAAATCCCAGTTGGGAGAAATACATCCATGGATATAATCACCCAAAGGATACAGGGCTGCCTATTCCTCTGAATTTCCTTAATTTTGCTTTTGGGCAGGACTGTGTACTGGGAATCGGTGGTCTTTTTAGAACTGCTTCTGCTCAAGTAGGTTTGTGCAGCATATAAATAAGCATATATTGATGACATCCTGGCCAACAGCCATATTAGTCTCACTATCTGTTACAGGGTGCTGGTGAATTACTGTCCTTTACCCTTAAAGAGCATCTACAGAAGAATCTCCTCTTGGGTTTTAGGATTTGGAAAACTTGGATTTTTATCTTACAGATATTTCAAATCTGTCACTGATCATGTTTTCCTCTTCACTTTCCCTGCTAGGAACCCAACAGCCAAACCTGCAACCTACCTCATGCACAAGGCATGAAGGTATACACCTCTCAGACTCATCTAGTCCTGGCTTTGCTTTTTCATTCCCATATTGTCTTTTAACTCTGACTTTCTCAACCATTTATTCTATTTGAACAATTGGTGTGCCCAATTCAAGTACTTAAGAGCAACACAGGATATGAGTTTTAAAAATTAACAGCAAACAAAACAGTCTCGAGGAAGATAAAGAAGATAATCTGCTTCCTGTTTTTACACCTCCACTTTGTGAATCCAAGTAGAATGAAGGATGCCCCATCCCTCCCCCCACTTACGGGAGTCCTGACATTTAAAGCAGCTGGCAAGAGTTCTGAGGAACAGGAGTAGGTGGGGCGGGGAGGGCTCGCAAGAAGGAAAGAGAAAAATCTCACTCTTGAGCAGCAAGGAACTGAAAGTAAGTTTCCATAGCTACGTGGTCACTTCTAAGGAAAGTCGAGAAAATGCCAGTCAGGAATTTCTTACATTAAATCCGAAGGTGACATTTAAAATCATGACACATCCAATTTGTATAACATAAGAATGTCGTCTCCACAATACATATTTATGAAGTAGTTTTGCCCAACTCCTGCATCACATGTGTCCCCCACACATGCAAGTCTAAAAATTATCCCAAACCTGTTACTATACTTTCTGCGCCCACAAGTGAGAGAGAACCTTCATTAAAAAAAAAACACAACACATGCAGAATGAAGAAATGTTGTTTTGGCTAAGTGAAATGATTATTTTTCTGATCAAAAGCAGTTATATTATAATCAATAAATAGGACTTGGATATTTAATGTATTAACTATGGGGAGGAAATATAACTGTGGACTCTCAGAAGCCATGTGGCTGGAGATATGGCACAGAAACCTCTAGGGGATTGCTCGCAGGCTACTTCTTTCTTACTTGCAAACACATAAGAAAACATGAGCTATTTATGTTTTTAAAAAAATCAAGATGAGATTACACAGCTCAGGTAAAGCGTTCCAACTGTCAATGAGTGGTAAGGAGAATAAAAGTTGCCGAAAATAAATACTTTTAAATGACGTGAATACTATTTCTAGGTTAAAATTATGTCTGTTAACAGTGTCTCCTTCACTGCTACTACAAGTCAAATTTTCCTCTCAACACTAATTATTTTATTATGCGATTTACTCTACTTGTCTAATCATGACACAAGAATATACCATGGACATGAATTTCATGCTAGAATCAGTTTTTTAAATAATTTACCAATATCTTGAATGTATTTCATTGGTGGTAAAATATGCCTATTTTATAATATATACAATAAATATACATATACTTTGATTATTTTATAATATATAATATACATATTATAATATAAATATATATTCTAAACATAATATATATGATTTATATATTAAATCAATATATCCAGAATTTAGAATGTTTCCCTTCCCATTGAGTGGCTCTACCTAAGTAATCCTCTTCTGCCAGAAAAAGACCTACCAGGTATTTCGTTTCCCAGACTTGAAAACATTTTCCTGTTCCCTCCTTCCTTATCTCCAAGCCATTTATTCTCCTGGCCAACTATCTCTCACATCTATCCCTCCTCTTTTTATTCTCACACTGATATCTGAGATTTGGACTGGATTATTTCCAATCTCCCGGCTCCACTCTGTTCTCCACTCCACTCCAGTGGAATCTTTTGAACCATGGTTTTCAAGGTCACCGTAGCTGTTCAATAACCTACAACAGCTCCTGTGCACAGCAGGGCTGAGATGCTATCCTTAGAAAGCCCTGCTCGCAAGGGTGGCCCTTGGCTGGTGCTTGATTGGGAAAGAGTTCCCTTTGCTCCCAGCTGATCAGGTGACTTGCTGGGCCCAAACTGTTGGTACAAACGATGTGGCTTATGCCGAACGCCCGCTTTCCTTCTGGGAGCCTGGAATTCTGATGGGTACTCAGCAGAGGATGTCCACGGGACCAGCCCCCAATAAAACTCCTGCGCGTGGAGTCTCTAGTAAGCTCCCAGGTGGACAACATTTTCCACGTGTTTTCAGTTTGTTGCTGGAGGAATTAGGCATGTCCTGTGTGACTACATGGGCAGAGGACCTTTGGAAGCTCAGGGCTGGTTTCCCCAAGGCATCACCCACGCACCCTTTCCCTTTGCTGCTTTTGCTCTGCAACATTTTGCTGTAATTAATCTCAGCTGTGAGCACAAATGGATGCTGAATCTTATGGGTCCTCCTAGCAAGTAACTGAATTTGGGAACCCCCTGACACAACTTTTCTCATTTCTAGCCTCTTCCATACAACTTGTAAAGCCCTTCATAACCTGACTTTATCATAACTTCTCCAAGTGTGCCCACCAGATTCCAGTGCATGCCTACTACTTCAGTTAGACCACACTGGTACCATAGGGCTGGCAGCTGGTGCCGTAGGGATGGCTACTGGTGGGAAGAAAGTTCTCAACCTGGAGGGAAGAGACTGCTTTCTGTTCTTAGGTCCCTCTGTTTGTTCCACTATTTCCTGTTTAATTCTGAGTCATGCAAACCTCTCTGGTTCTTATTCTCCTTACACATAAAGTGTGAATAGGGACTTCCCTGGTGGCGTGGTAGTTAATAATCTGCCTGCCAATGCAGGGGACGTGGGTTCGAACCCTGGTCCGGAAAGATCCCACATGCCACGGAGCAACTAAGCCCGTGCACCACAACTACTGAGCCTGTGCTCTAGAGCCCCCGAGCCACAACTACTGAGACTGTGTGCCACAACTACTGAGCCGGCACGCCTAGAGCCTATGCTCTGCAACGAGAAGCCACCGCAATGAGAAGCCTGCACGCCACAACAAAGAGTAGCCCCCGCTCGTGGCAACTACAGAAAACCTGCACGCAGCAACAAAGACCCAACACAGCCAAAAATTAAGAAATAAATAAAAAATAAATAAATAAAACCGAACTTTTTTTTTTTTTTGCGGTACACGGGCCTCTCTCATTGCTGTGGCCTCTCCCATTGCGGAGCACAGGCTCTGGATGCGCAGGCCCAGCGGCCATGGCTCACGGGCCCAGCCGCTCCGCGGCATGTGGGATCTTCCCAGACCGGGGCACGAACCCCTGTCCCCTGCATCAGCAGGCAGACTCTCAACCACTGCGCCACCAGGGAAGCCCAAAACCGAACTTTTAATAAATAAATACATAAATAAAGTGTGACTAAAACTACAGGTACCAATAACAACAAGGGGCAAGATTTGGATTTTCTGTACAAATAATTTCTCACCAATTTGAAACTAAAAGGTACATTCTATCAAAGTTCATTTGAAGCAAAACAGCTCTATTAAGAGAGGCCTATTTTCTCTGTAACTTCCATAAGAGAAAGTTAATTTTTGTATAGTTCTGCAAAAATTTCTGGATTCACTGAAAAATTAATGTAAGAAATATTTCAGAAGCAGACAATCAAAGGAAAATATAATGTGGTACAATATAAGGATAATACTCAAAATATCACACCAAAATCTCCCAGCTAATAATAATGTTTTTGAAAGTTACTATCAGAAAAGGAAAGAATTAAGAAAAATTAGCAACTCAGTAGTTGGCAGGAAAGGGGTTACGTTCCTGTTCATCCAAAGCCCCGTGTCTCTCAGGATGAGGAAGATGACAGATAGGAAGCAGCCCCTTTGGAAAGATTAAGAACCCTCTTGATTAAATACATGTCAAGATCAATACATTTCAACAGGAGAAGAGCCCACTGAAAACCCTCTCTGAGTTTCTGTATACATACCTTGCTAATTAGTCACTTCTAACACCAATTATTGTTAAAATTCATTTTCCCAATGATCAACAAAAGACCGACAAAAGCCACCGAGGGAGCCAGACATGAGACTCTCCAGCCTGAAATAGGTTCCTGGCTTGACTGACAGCTTCATCCCTTTGAGGTATATGTATCATCCATGTTTTAATGAAGTTGTTTTTTACAATTACTTACGAAATAAGTTAAGTTATATTTGACTCTTCGTCTGTGTAATTCTTGGCACAAAGGAAAGTGAATTACAACTTGGGAACCGCGAAACCTGGGCATAAGCCCGTGGCATTCTTGTCTTTGGAGAGCATTCAAACTTTTCTCTTAACCATTTCTTCAGCTGAAGTTGCCATCACAACTAAAAGCTGTTTCCAAACTCTCTAAGATGTATCCTTAGAGCAAAGAGTTTCTGATGAATCAGACTGGCGGAGACTAAGAAGGACAAAGGGAAAGGGGAGATGACATTGTGGCTAAACCTCGTCTGTTCCGATTTCCAGATTTTCCTACTAAAAACTGAAAAGCAAAGCTTTTAAACCAGAGGAAAACTAGAGAACAATCAACATAGCAAAGTCATGAATGAACCAACATTTTCAGAGGCATCGGGCACTAAAGAAGAATTTCCACATTTCCCTGGTTGAATTTACATGTGGACTTGCTTAAATATTTATCCAATTAAGAGTAAATCCCTAAAAACGGTCATCTCTCATAAGTACTATTCATGTTAGGAAGACGAAAACGTTACCTCCAAATCCTAAGAGGGACTTTGAGCACAGATAGAGGCAGATGAAGGACGGCATACTGCAGTGCAGCGATTTCAAAGTGACCGGAGCGCTGGCATCCTGGCTTCTATTCCTCCAAGAATAGACTCAATGATACACAAACAGAACCACGGTAAAGCAATTGTTTTCCTACCACATCCAGCTACTCTCCTTGAATTCAGCGCTTGAAAAACAAGCCAGGAGCAGGCAGAAGTCACTGCACAATATCTTACAGTGTCTTTCAGATCTGTCTCCTAATGGTCTTGCTGGTTCCCTCGGTAGCTTCTCTGCATGACTGCAGCACTCGGAAAAGTGCTGTGGAAGGAGCTTCAGCAGCAGCAAACAGAACACCTCAAGTCACATAGGGCTTCCTATGACCTCCGGCTCCCAAGCAGCACCGCAGAATCTTTTGCTTAGTATCGAATTTTCAGTTTAACTGTGTAGATGAGCATTTAAAAACTCCTTAGTTTCCCCCATTGCCATGTGAATACACACTTCAAACATCTACAGACAGGGCTATTGAGAGCAAAATGGAATAGTGACACTGATGTTTTTTCTCCTTCATTTTTCCAAGGACTCCACTGAAGTTCTGCCCTTCCACTTTCTTTCCCTGTATTTCTTCCGAGGGAGTCTGAGTTCATTGAACTGCTTTATTCCCTAAAGTATAAAAATATTAGGAGGACTACACTGCCCAGGCCAATAAGCAGAGATTCTCCAACTAAGCAAATGGGGCAAATTCCAACAAAGCCAGTCTACCAAATGGAGGGTCCAAAGTTAGTTTTTGCTCACTAAAGCAGAGAGCAAGAACTAACTTTCTTTTTTGATCATCTGTTGTGCTCTATGTCAGTATTTACGGTACCATATGTAAACATGAATCCGAAAATCAACCTTCTGAACACCGAATTATCATCCCCATTTTTTAAAAAAATAAATCTATTTATTTTTGGCTGTGTTGGGTCTTCATTGCTGCGCGCGGGCTTTCTCTAGTTGCGGCGAGCGGGGGCTACTCTTCGTTGCGGTGCGCGGGCTTCTCATTGCGGTGGCTTCTCTTGTTGCGCAGCACAGGCTCTAGGCACGCGGACTTCAGTAGTTGTGGCATGCAGGCTCAGTAGTTGTGGCTTGTGGGCTCTAGAGCTCAGGCTCAGTAGTTGTGGTGCACAAGCTTAGTTGCTCCGTGGCATGTGGGATCTTCCCGGAGCAGGGCTCGAACCCATGTCCCCTGCCTTGGCAGGCAGACTCCCAACCACTGCACCACCAAGGAAGTCCCATCCTCATCTTTGTAGATGCAGAAATTATCTCAAAAATGATTAAGTAACTTGCCCAACATCTCCTACAGACCGGTAAGAAAATGACAACCCAAGAGAAAAGTGATCAAAATATATGAAGAGACATTTCATGGCAGAACAAAGACATACGGCCAATAGCATGAGAAGAAGTATTCATCATCATTAATTGTCAGAGAAACGTAAATTAAAACCCCAATGAGATAACCATCTTATACCCATTCAATTAGCAAAAATGAAAAAGTCTAAAAATTCCAAGTGTTAAAGGACTGTGGATCCATATTCCAAGGAGAGTGACAATTGGGGCAACCAACTTTGAAAAACAATTTGGTAATATATCCTGAAGTTAAACATTCATCCACCCTATGATCCAGCAATTCCACTCCTGTCCAAGAGAAATTCTTGGACATGTGCATGAAGAGTTATGTTCAACAATGTCAAAACCGCTCTCTCCACAACAGTAAAATCCTGAAGATACACAAATGCCCCATCAACATGTGAGTGTATAAATAAACTATGGAATGTCTTATACATTTGAATATTAAACAATAGAACAAAGTAAATGTAGTACAGCATATCAGAATGGAGCTGAATCTCCCCAATAAAAGGCTAATCTCAAAGGATTACATGCAACATTATGTCCTCTTCAGAAAGTAAAAAACAATCATGATTAAAAGTGTCTTTTTCAGAATACTTATGAATGCAATAAGATTGCATGTACAGGAAAATAAAGGAGTAATAAACGTGAGATTCAGGATGAGGTCAATGCAGGCGGAGCTGGGATGAAATGAGGGAACAGCCCAGTGGTTAGATGGTTTACTGGGTTACTGTCAAATCCTAGCTTTTGTTCAGGAACGTGGTCTCATTGCATTTAAAAAATAACCAAATAAATAAAGAGGGAACACAGATGAGAGTGTATCATTAACCAAGGATTACTAGAAGTCCAATTTGTACATCTGAGGTCCTAAAAACACCCAAAGAAGCAAGAAAAAAGCAACAAATAAACAAAAGTTGGGCCCAGGTCATACAGTGCTACATTAAGGACTCAAATTCAGGTCTGGTGGACTCCAAAGCCCACACTGCCCAGGACAGGGACCATTGCCCTGTTCTCAACTAGAGACGTACAAACAGTGCAAGGGACTCCCATTCACCCATGGTGATGGAGCAACCTTGTCTACAGCTCATAACCAGAGCCATCAACTTGTTTTTTCCAGATCGTGTAGAAAGGCAGCAAAGATATCACAATCTAACAGATACTTCTGGGCAATACACAGACCAACCGGGGCTAGCATCCTGGACCTACAATGTACCGCCTGCGTCACTGGAAGGGGGTATCTCACTCTCACAGCCTCAGCGTCCTCAGGACACGAGGACTAGAGATGGCGATGAAGGTGACGATCGTGATGACTAATGCTTTTAGCTGCTTATAAGCCAGAGCATTACCAACATCTTTCGATATGCCCCTCACTACAACCTATGAGGCATGAATGATTATTATGTCCAATTTAAAGATAAAGTGATTGAAAGGAAAAGAGGTCAAGAAATTTCTCCAAGGTCGCACAATTATGATGGAAGAGTCTTAAACCCAGTTCTGTCCTGTTCTATTGCCCAAGCTCTTAATGGCAAAGATACACATATATATATACACAGATACATACATAAAACAGATACAAATATCCATACGTGAATAGATACACAGCCATAGAAATGCCATAGAAATGCCTAGATACACACGTGTAGACACACTCGTACACACGTGTATGGACACTATATGTATAGATACACACTCATATGTATGTACAGACATACATACATGTGCATAAACACACATGCACAATTTGTATTCAGACATACATATATACACGTATAGGCACATATGTATATAAACTCATAACAACAGATACACACTCATGAACAGATAATACTCATACGTATTGCTTATACATATGTGTAGACACATACCATATACACATGTATAGACACATACATGTACAGGCACACACTCATGCACTCGTACGTACAGACACAAACACACAAAATGTTGCCGAGCTTTTCCAGCACCGCTCAAGACTCATTAATTATTATCAAAAACTATTGTGCTCCTTCCCTCCTCCAGTATATGTCATTGAGTTGTCCAAATGAGAAGCAACTTGGCTTAAATTGAACATGATTCCTTTGGAGCACCCGGCCCATGACTTTCCTCCTGGGGCTCCTGGTTATAATCCTTGTTTGCATTTTCACATATGCCTCCCAGCATGCCTGTCCTCCACATCCTCGAGCCTTGGAGCCTCTGGGCGTACCTCACTTTCTGCTTCTTCAGATTGTCAGGCCCACACTTGCCAGTGGCCTCACAGAGCGACTGAGTGCAAGCGTATCTGTCACTATTTGTAATCAGATCTCTTTAAATTGAAAACAATCCATTAAGCCTTTTTGGTATGACACAAGCAAACAAAAAAACATTTCGCTTTATTGTTACTGATATATAGCAGATGGAGTCTGGAATGTAACCAGCACGTAATGAATAGTACCAATTATTATTATAAAAATAAGACTCACTATTATCATCACTTATAGAGGGTCTAGCCTTCCTAAATTTGGTTTCTGAGATCCTATTTTTGGAGGCTTTTAGTTTGGGGCATTTCCCCTTACAGCGTCTAAATATGAAGTTCTCCCTTGAGTTTAAGTTCAGTTATAAGAATATTCTCTCAAATTGGATTTTAAGAGCTAGGCGTTCCAGAGAATAATGAAAGAGTAAACAGGTTACAATTTTCAGTACTTTCTGTTGATGTAAATAAGTAAGATGGGTATGAGAGTTGGAAGTGGGATGCAGAAACACACACACAAAACAAACAAACACCAAAAAACAAAAAAAAGCCAAAAACAACAACAAAAAACCTCTACAAACTTTGAATCTTTAAGATAGGTGAGAACCAGATATATTTACTACTGGGGAAAAAGTGCATGGGACCCACTTTCACCCATTTACACACACATGCGTGCACACACACACACATACACACACACTCTTCATGATTTAGCTCCGTGACATTCCGTCAAACGTCACCCAGATCCTCAAAACACAGAAATTTAACCTTCTAAAAAACTTAGATGTTGTAGTTTCACTTTGTTAAAAAAAAGAGACAACAGGCCCAAAATGCAGTCCCCTGTACTAAGCCTCACATAAGCAAACCGAGACTTCATTCCCAACCTAACTGCAGTTTCAACTTCTCCCAGGACTGTAAGCTTAAACCAGTCAATCTGGACTTGCCTGGTCAGCAGTAGTAGGTAATCCACTGATTACGGTCCCACCCTCCATCCCCCAAAGGAAGTGAGGGAATCTGCTCTTTCCTTGGCCCTGCCCCCTTCTACTTTTAAAGATCTCCCATTATGTTCAGCTCCTCGGAACATTTTTTCTCTTTGCCAGATGGGATGCCTCCTGATTCCTGAATCATTGAATAAAGCCAATTAGATCTTCAAATGGACTCCACTGAATTTTGTTTTTTTAACAACCTACACCTTTCATAGAAAAAGCAGAAAAGGAAAAGGAAAAGGAAAAGCAAAAGAGAATAAAGATTTGGAATGTTGAGTTTTTACATCAAACTAGAACATTTTGCTTCATGGCATCTCAGCAGAAAGCCCCCCCGCAGTGATTTCAAATCCAAAGACCATCAGGGTTTGCTCTCAAATCGAATCCCGAGGCCACGGGTGTCTGCAGCCACTATGTTTCGCTCTTACATCAGAGAGGAAGTGCAGTGGGAGGCTGTAAAATGATCCCAGGCTAGAAAAAGTGCTAAACACAGGAGAAAAGAAGACACCTGAGCCGGAACAACTTCCCCAAATCTTCATCCCACAAAGACCAGAAAACAGGTAAAGGAACACAGAAACCTGGGCAGCCGCCTCCAGACTTGGTTAGAGATCTAGGCTTTAAATAGATGTTTCCACAGACAACAGGATCACATCTGCAGCCTACAATTTGATTTCCCCCAACATCAAACAGATGCTTACTTTTAAAATGCGAAACAGCATACGTTTAAGGAGATTCTAAAACTGTTTTCTAAATATGACAAATGTGACTTCGTATTTTCTTACACCAGCCAAAATGGTTTTAACTCAGAGAATGTGAGTGCTGGAAAGGACCAAAGAAATAAGCTCTTCCAGCCCTCATTTTAGGAAGGAAGAACTGAGACCCAGATAGTTAAGTGACTTATTGATTCTATACAAGTAGTTTGTGACTGAGCTGGAAGTGATGATTTTCACTTGTTTTAACCTCTCATAAAAACTTAAGTGTCCCCCTGGAATTACAGGAGCTGTCGTGAAAGTGTGAATGCCAACTAAAAGCAGTCCCCCGGGGATCCCTGAGGGACGTGAAATTTGACAGCACTGATGCTGGAGTTTCAGCAAGGCCAGCGAAGGGTCCCCAGAGAAGTCGCTGGCCTCTGCCAGGAATTGAGAGCCACTGCTGACGTCATGGCAGGGACCCAGAGCAGCAGAGGGGAAGGTGGCAGATGCCACAAGGTAACTAAGGACCCCAAGCCCATGAGATGTACCTTACATACTCCGGAAGAATGATGGTGACTAGAAAGAAGAATCTGGACAGGGTTCTGGAATTCCTGAGATTCAGGCAAAGAGATGAGTCAGGGAAATAATGTTTTCTGACTCTTTTAGTTACTGTTTGACTCCCAGGCAGGGTGGCTGAGACCAACAGGTCATAAAACCATCATAGAAAATGTACAGCAACAGTCGTGACCACCTGGCAGGGTACCCCACCCAGGTGAGCTCTTCTAAATGTCCATCAGCCTTACAAGCTAGGCCTTCATCTGCCTGCTGTATTCATGAAGCCTGGGGAAGTTCACAGGCATTGTGGCTGAGCTTTGATTTTAATCCAAATCTCGGGAGCCAGCCCAGGAGAGCCCGGTGCCCCAGGCATGACCCATTTACCCATTAGAATCACGGTCTAAGTGGGTCATCCAGAACAAATTCAAAATCAAGAGGACTTTTCCTTCCTCTTTTTTTTTTTTTTTTCAGAATATCGTCTGGATACAGCTGACCACAAGGAACAAAGTTTACTTCCAGAGAATGATGTCACAAGAACTCTTTATTTCCTCATTTCTACTACGTGCTTTTCTCTGAACATTTCAATATCTCTGAAATTGGGATGTGAAACTAATTCGTATATATAACGTGATAGTGTTTTCTTCCCCCAGAGCTGTTATTAAATCAATGGGCTAACCACAGAGCATCTGAGAATTGAAGAGACATGGTATGTTTTTAGAGGATAAACGCCTCTGAAAATTTCAGATTAACCATTTTAAGGGACATGGTCCTAGAAAATAATTCTTACATGCTTACATAATGTGTTTCTGACCTGGACCATGCCTTGTCTATAGGTCTCTATCCATAAACCACTGGAAATGAGGGTACGGTATAAACTGGTGAAAAGCTGGGGTCTTTATTTCCTAGATGCAATCACTATGGATCAGCTAAGGCCTGTCTGTGGCAGATCCCAAATTCCTTGAATGAATCTGTTGCAGTAGAATGTCATCCCATTAAAACAGGTGTGACTAGAAAGACTTTGATGCGTGGGGTGAGGCATATTTTGTCGTTGTCCTGGTACTGAGTTAGTTTAACATTAGCAGACCATCTCATTTTTATTGGAGAGACAGCAAGGTTTAACTTAGATATTTGCTTCATTTCATAGTTTTACAATGTCACTTGAGTTCTCTCGATCTTTTTTACTCATCTGTAAAGTGAAATTAATCACGCTTACAGCATAGAGCCATGGTAAAGATCGTGACCTGTTAACAAAATTATTCTAAGCTTCTTTGTGAAATAAAATGAAGGATACAGAACAAAGAGAGAGATGAAAAGATTGTGGAACGTAATAGGTGTTCAGTAAATGTTAGTTACCTTCCCTGAGTAATATTTTATGCTTCTTCCCATCAGAAAAGGGAGAATTTCAGCATTCTAATCAATAAATATACAAAAATAACTCCCAACCACCAATGGCAAGACACCCCAAAGTATCAAAGTATTTCATCTCCTTCAAAGTGAAAGTCTGTAGCAAATTAAAACCGAAGACAAACAGCTTCAAAGAGAAGGCTGACTTGAATTTAAAAAGTGAATATAATGCTAAGTCCAGCATGAGAGGATGACTCAGAAAATTGGACCGCGGTATGTGTGACTCTTACTGTATAGTCAATGGCTGCCTTGTGTAGGGGAGGGTGTAATCCCCCCAGATTAATAGAAGGACCCTTTTATTCCTTTAGGAATTGTGTGAAACTTTTCAAGAAAGACAACGTGCAAACTGAAATTTAAAAGAAAGGGGAAAATACATAAACATGCTAGTTGCAGTCTGCATTTCAGTTTTTGCTCTTTTTTGAGTTCTGGTAAGTTCACTTAATTGGCTTCTGCAGTTGTAAGTTACAAGAAGTGGATGCCGTTGCCAATAAATGATCACCTCTCTACTTGTCCTGCTACTCAAATAATATAGAAAGATCTTAAATATGTATCTTTGAAACAAGTAATGCAAGTACAGAGCTATTTAAAAGATACATGATTCTATTGCGTACTGCTCTTCTAAACATGTTTACCAATAAATTTCCTCAAAGGGAACCTCAAAATTCTATCATGCTAATTATTCTAGGGACCCAGATCCATTTTCTACTTTGCTTTGCTTGGTACCAGGGAGTTGGGGGTTGGGGGTTGGGGGAGGGTCCACTCCTAGGACCTGCATCACTCAGGCTGCTGGACCCTCTGCTTGGGTTGGCTTTGACATTGGGAGGATGGGAGATGGTGTCAGGACTCAAGCAGAGGAGAGCGAGGCTGGGGTACTTAACCCCGGCTTCCTCCCTGCTTTGGTGCCATGGGCCCCCCAGGGGCAGCATCCGTCTCCACGGACCATTCTTGTTGGACGGCTTCTCTCCTACCCTTCAGCTCATGGAGGGCTCTGTGAACAGCCTCCTCCCCTCACCATTTCAGCCAGGGGTGGTAACTACTGGCTACTCTTCTGGTCCTGGTGCCTCAACACCCCTTGCTGGCTTCTGTAAAATTCCCTGTGTTACATTCTCCAAAATTCACAGTTGAGTGTGCTTCCTGCTGCCTGGGATGGTCTTGATTGATAAATCCGTGAATCAAGCTAATAGATAACTAAACGGTGCTCCCTACTTCAATCATTCAGTTAGAGCAAAATTCTGTATTTTGGCATATGGCATTTTTTTTAAAGTCATTTATTTGACCAAGCCACATCAGACAGAGAAGCTGAAAGATTCAAGGATCATATGTTATGAATCGGTAGTCTAAATATTCTTAAAATATCAACGAACTGTACTGCGTTGTGTTTTTCTGTGTGGGGTACTGTTTATGATAAACAGGCTTTCCTCGTGGTCATTTAAATGATTTCCGAAGATAATTATTTGGCAGCCTGGTTATTCGGTGGGTCCATGAAGCCTGACAACGTGACACAGCTGGTATTCGAACCCTCAGTGTCCCAGGTAATTATAGTCATTTTTTAATCTCTTCAGAACCTTCACAGTTCTTTAGCTCTTTACCTGCACAAGAAGGAGCAGCAAGACCTCAACGTGTTCAAATGTCCTGAGCAAATGTAAACAAATTACAGATTTTGGTTTATAACATTTAAAAAATTCATTAGAACAGGTTTTAACAGACATCTTGGAAATGAAATTTAAGCCATATCGGTCACCATCCATGTCAGAAATCATTTAGTAAGGAGAATAATTTTATGCAACTTTGAGAAGCAAGGATCATCAGGAAGCAGGTAATGGTAGAAATTAATCAAATGACGGTGGGCCTTATAACCGGAAAAAGACCATCCCGGGGTAAGTGCCCCAGCAGCTCAGACCACGCACAGCCTTAATGGTCCTTCTTCCCTTCCTGATTCTGTTTCCTCACGTGACATCCATGAAATTTCCGTATGATGTAAAGGCAACCAATGAAAGCTTAAAAGCCTGAGAGAGAGGCCGGAAAGGGGGAGTGAGCGAGATAGGGAATTTTAATTCTGGAGAGCAGCTAGAGTTTGTTTGACTCTTTTTTTGTTTTTAATTAATTTATTTTATTTTATTTATTTTTGTTTGCTTGGGTCTTTGTTGCTGCACGCGGGTTTTCTCTAGTTGTGGCGAGCGGGGGGCTACTCTTCATTGCAGTGTGTGGGCTTCTCATTGTGGTGGCTTCTTTTGTTGCAGAGCCCGGGCTCTAGGCGCGCAGGCTTCAGTAGCTGTGGCTCGTGAGCTCCACAGCATAGGCCCAGCAGCTGTGGCACGAGGGCCTAGCTGTTCCGTGGCATGTGGGATCTTCTGGGACCAGGGCTCCAAACCGTGTCCCCCACATTGGCAGGCGGACTCCCAACCACTGCGCCACCAGGGAAGCCCCTGTTTGACACTTATAATCTATTAATGGCTTTAACTTAATGAAATAAAATAATTCTGTAGGACATGAAAATGAGAACTAAGATGAAAATAAAAACAGATGCAATGATCCAATAAATTTCTCCATATTATGAATGTAAGCCTCTTAGAAATACCTACTTAAATCATTTAAGATAATATCTAATCTCAGCTTAACAAGAGTAAAATGCAGCTCACACCCAGAGGCACTAAAATAACACACTTTGAAATGATATTCAGCTTCGCAGACAACGAAGGCAACACACATTTAAATAAAGTACCATCTCACACTTACTGAGCTGGGAGACGCAAATTAAAATAATAAATATAATGTTGGCAGGAGTTGCTAGGAGTCCTATAAATTCCTGTAAAGAGTGCAATAGGGACTTCCCTGGTGGCACAGTGGTTAGGAATCTGCCTGCCAATGCAGGGGACATGGGTTCGAGCCCTGGTCGCGGAAGATCCCACATGCCGCGGAGCAACTAAGCCCGTGCGCCACAACTACTGAGCCTGTGCTCTAGAGCCCAAGAGCCACAACTACCGAGCCCACGCACCACAACTACTAAAGCCCGTGCGCCTAGAGCCCGTGCTTTGCAACAAGAGAAGCCACAGCAATGAGAAACCCGCGCACCGCAACAAAGAGTAGCCCCCGCTCGCTGCAACTAGGGAAAGCCCGTGCGCAGCAACGAAGACCCAATGCAGCAATAAATAAATAAATAAATAATTTTTTAAAAAAGAGTGCAATAAACTTGGGAAACAACCGTGCAATCTTCAATAAGAGTCAGGATGTTGATTACAGGCTGGGACCCAGTAATTCCAACTTTAGAATTGGTACCCTCTAGATGCAACAGAAAGGGAAAAAAATTGTATGCGTAAAGATGTTTTTAATATGCCTTCAGTAATGTGGAAATGGCTGTTTTCCAACTATAAGTAACCTAAGAATGATATATTATGATAAAATAATTTGAAATTTGAAATACATGAGCTATGTACATCCTGGAAAAGTATTTATGAAGTCATTTTGAGTGAAAAAGAAAAATTAAAATGGTAGATCCATTCACTTATTCAATAAAAATTTGTTAAATGCTTACTACTTTCTCATACCCCGGGGACTTAATTACATATCCCATCCTCATTTGCCATGAATATTTCCACGTTAAGCACATAGACCAAGGTCACAAAGGTTTTGGTGGTGTGCAAACATGGGGAATCATTTGCTTGGGACAAAAAAGTGGAAGAAATATTAGGAAAGTAAAATTTCAAATGGCATGTGCAATGATTGGTAAAAGTTTGAATATGTCATTTTTCTTTTCTAAAAACTTGTGTGAGAATCTCACCTTTATTTGACTTCTAAGTATAGGGTAAAAAGAAATGTCAGGAGTGAAAGAAAAATGAAATCGAACAAAAACTTTCAAAAGGTTTCAATATGTCGTTTTCCGGAAAGGGAGAACACCACAAAATAGATGCGTGATGTAATCTTTTACAGCCAGTCCCCTTCCTAGAAAAATGAAAGAATTGCCTATGAAAGAATGCTAAGCTAAGCAGGGACTAGACTTAAATAAAAAAATTTTTTTTCTCCCGTTGCGGAGCACAGGCTCCGGATGCGCAGGCTCAGTGGCCATGGCTCACGGGCCCAGCCGCTCCGCGGCATGTGGGATCTTCCCGGACCAGGGCACGAACCCGTGTTCCCTGCATCGGCAGGCAGACTCTCAACCACTGCGCCACCAGGGAAGCCCAAATAAGAATGTTTTAAGCAACAGTGAACTTCCTCATTGTCTCTCATTTTTGAAAAACAAAGAAAAATGAGCTAATTAACTATATAAATAATTTACCTAAAAAGTTATGCCACCAAAAAACTCTAGAAAAATCATTCTCGTCTTTAAAAGAGAAGCTAGATAGACTGCCAACCGGCCATTGCAAGAATGGCCCTCAGATGTCTGGGGATCCTGGCGGGACTGGTGAGGGAGGCCCTCAATGGTTCCTCCGTCTAACCTTGCAGCACATACCCAGGAATGTGCTGGAGGAGGGAAGGTTGCACCTGCAGCAAACAGGTAGCCAGGCCCCCCCAGAACAGAGGGGGAGGGGCATAGGCATGGGAAAGCAGGAACACAGAACTCACGGAACAGTGATGCTCTCTGCGCCCAGAGACACTCACTCCACATGGGCGTCATCAACCCCAGCTGTCCATCACTACCGGGAACTTTGGGGGCCTGGAAAGTCATACCTCTGGCAACACGCCACATTATCTCCTGCTTTATGTAGTAGTCTCTGGATGTTTTCGAATCAATTGCCGTTAAAGAAAAAACATATTTTCTAGTTGTAGCTGTTGGCATCTTTCTATCACATCACCACCCAAATGTGACAACCACGGCAGGTCTCAGGAAAACGGTACATCTCAGCAATAATTGCACTTGAGAATCACCTGGGAGCCTTTATAAACCAACAACATGGCCCAGGCTTTGGAGATATGGACTTAATTGATGGGACCCAGGCAGCAATATTTCTAACTCGCGGGTTGATTGTAACGATGAGAACCACTGACAACACCATAGACCATATACGGTTTGATATTTTAGCATCCTATAGACATGGTTCCAATCCATAACTTATCCCTACTACACTCTAAACATCTGTTACCCACTTTTCCTATGTTGGTGCTAATACTTCATTAGGTAAGACCTTGGGATTACTTTTAACTCACACAAGTAAGGTTACTGGACTTCCTATTCTGTTTGACCTAGTATTAACAGGTGGAAAGAAAAACACTTTTTATTTTAAAACCTTGGACTGTAATAAAATGTACCAAAAGACATAATTTGTATCTTCCATAAGAGTTCACTTAATTGGTGATTTTAACACAGGCTATTTAGCTTTTAATTATGTCATCCTGAATTCTGATCTTCCACCTTCAGACAAGGCAATAGCATCATTTTCCTTCACTCAACTTTTAGGAAGAAGACTCAAAAACAGCCCTTTAAATTGTTGTTCCCCTTGCAGAGAATTTAAGCAGCCTCTGTCAGTAATGAAGTCCTAATATAGCCTGGCAGTGAATACTAAGGATGAAGATTCAATGAAATCAGAAGACACTTTTGCACTGCCCTATTTCTTCTGAAATTAAACAACCAAGAAATGATGGGCTACATGAGGTCATCAAGACAAAACTGCTGTCATTAGAATTGAAAAGGTCTAAGAAATGAGTAGAAAAGTATCTTTCTTGCAAGCATTAATTAAAATCGTGTTAAAAGACTAAAAGGCAATGCCTTATGAGCACCTGCTAAGTACACAGAATTAATCAATTCACATGAGGCACACTGAGAGTAAGCAAATGATTAATGACCCAACTTTTAGCTTCTTGAAAGTTGAAGTAAAAATAGAGCTCAAAAGTCTAAGAAATGTGTTGTGGGCAAATGGTTATAACTCGCTCTTTCAGGAGAGCAGCCCAGTTTAAGATCCAATATCCTCAGTTGCAAGACATTGTTTCCAAGAGAATCCTTGGCGCCAGAGCAGAGAAGTGACAACTGTGCATGTCAACATGAGTGAAGGAAGGAAAGGATTCTACTTCCTCTCTTTCTAGAGATTTCCATGTAGCCCCTGAAGAAAACTCAGGAGCCATGGGTTCTTTGTGGAAAGCTCCTCCATCCATTGGGACTCTCGAACGACCTTTGACCTCCAGCTTTCCCTCCTGCCATCCTCTCAGCTCACAAATGCCCATCTAGCTCATCTCCAAAGACCAATTCACGTGCCATCTCTTTTGGGAATTCCCGCCCCCCATTATATTCTGGAAGAAGGAATCTGTGGCCCATTTGGTACTTGTTCTGGCCACTTTTGCATATAATTGTGTGAAAACTCACAGTGCATAGGATATATACCACCCCAGGACTTAGAGCAGCGCCTTCCCTATCAGTAAGTGTTTAAAACGGATTTGACAAACAAATGGAAACTGGAGGAGATGTATCGAATGTGTCTCTCCTTTAGAAGACCTGGAAAAGTGCTTATACTTTCCTTAACAATTTACTGAAAATTTTCTAAGTCGGTTTTTCTTAACCAAGTCTGTGAGGACCAGGGATGGGTGTTAGGGCATCTGTGAACCTCTTGAAATTGTGTATAAATTTAATGTTTATTCTAGTATGTGGCTCTCCTCCCCTCCAACCTCCCCACTGGAGAATCTTTACAGCTTTTTTTGAGTCTTTAATGTAACCATAATCCAAAAATCAATTTTAAAAATCAGTCCTACATATATTTTTATATAAACAATAAAGTATAAGAGCTTCTTGAAACCATTAAGTAATGCAATGAGCCACCTAGGGCAGTTGCCACCTTGGATATCTATTAAAGAAAAACAATTCTCTGTTCTGATTACTCCATACAACTATTCCCCGAGGGCCAGAATGAACCACATGACTCAGGATCTTCTAGTATTGAAACTAGAAGGGGCCTTAGAGGTCAGCTAGTCCAGTGGCTTGAAAACTTTAGAATGCACAGAATCATCTGGAGAACATGTCAGAACACTGATTTCCGGGTCCTGCTCCTACAGTTTATGCTTCAGTAGGTCTGGGAGGGGGCCTAGGAATGTATTTCTAACCAGTTCCAGGGGATGTTGATGCTGCTGGTCTGTGGACCACACTTTGAGGACCAATGATCTAGTCTTATTTCCTACTGTATATATGACAGAGACCTTCAGAAGCTGGGTGTGACCTACCCAAAGTAGCACAGCCAAGTTGGAGACCTGGGTTCTAACCACACTCTGATTAGCAGGGTCCTCTTAGGCAGGTCACATCTGGGTCTCTGAAGCTTGTAGATGACTAGCACAGACACAAAAATCTGTCTTAGCTGGAGACATTCATACTGGTTGGTAATACTAGTTTCACCTGAAACCACAGAAGTTATGAAGAGAAAAGAATTTCTTATTCCGCTCATCCCAAGCAGAAAATTAAGAGTTTTGTTGATTTTTTTTTCTTCCTCTAAATGATAAATCTCTGTGGCAGTTTTATTGCTGTGGCTAAAATGTTCTTTTGAAACAAAAACATTATGTCATCCTTCTGACAATGCAATAAGAATATTCTTTTCAAGGGGTCACTTTCATAGTGTTCTAATAATGACATATTTTTCTATAAAACTTTTAGATAACTTTTTTTCTCCAATTATTTTTAAGGAGTATATTTTCCAGCATTTGGAAATATCCGCTCCCAGTCCTCCCTATAACTAAATAAGACCATAGATAAAAGCATGATCTACAAGATTTGGCTTCAACCAAAGTTTCACCTCTGTCTTGTCCCATCTTAGACTGCCAGGGGTCTAACTTCAGTCTACTGTTTGTTCCTAACCTCCCCCTCAATGCCACCAGACCCTTCCCAGGCCTGCTTTGGTTTACACGCATTGGTCTTCCTGCTTCTAGGATCTCTGACCGGTATTCTGGACCTGTCTTGTAACCCTTCTGACTCAGGACATGCAAATTCATCTTCCTGTAATACGACTTGGCTTTCAGAGGAACAGACTCCATTGTCCTGCTTCATCCGGAATATAACCTTTTAGTATCACGTGTCAGACTGACAGTACTGTTTCCAAAGCGTTGTAGAAGAAAATAAGTAGAGCACATTATAGTGGAAATGTGCTTTACTCAATGTCACCATGTACGAAACTGCTGAAAAGCATCTGTAAAGCCTTCCCAGAATTTTTAAAAACTTGTTCCAATCCCACAGTACTCATTCTCTACCGTTTATGAAAAATTGCAATTATTCATTATACTTTAAACAATGAACTTCATATCAAATGTGAATATAAAATACGAAACCCCATCTCTGTTATATTTTCTTCCAGTCATAACCACCATCACAAGTTCTCTAATGTAGTGTATTCAGAATTTAGGAAGATTGTACGAAAAGCCGGCAAATCAGCCTCATCCTGGATGGGAAGGATATCAAACTGAATGGACCAAGCTATATAACCTAGGAATGAGACGGATCCTGCTTTGTCCATAGTATCATTGTCTTCCACAGAGTTTTACTTCTAGGCACCCCTGAGCTGAGCGTGACTTTGTTTTCTGACTCTGGGCTTCACATCACCCAAGACCAGGGGAACAGCAGCATTTTATTACTGATATCACATCCACATCGCAACCATCTATTTGAGTGCCTTCTCTGTGCCAGATCCTGTGCACACGTTGCTTCAAAGGTTAAGTCACTTCCAAGGGCTTCAGATCTGGGAAGTGACAGACCTGAAGTGATACTTGAATCCAGGTCTCATCTTACTTAGACTAGCAGTTCTCAAAGTGAGGTCCAGGAACCCCTTGCAGGGGGTTCCTCAAACACCCTTTCATGGGTCAGCAAGGCCAAAAGAATTATCTGTAAAGGCTATTAAAGTACTTCTCCCTTTTCCAACGATATTTCTGTGTGAAGCTGGATTTTCTCGCCAGACTTCAACCAGAACAATGTATCGTAACAGCTTGAATGCAGAAGCAGATGAGAATCCAGTGGTTTTCTTTCTATTAAATCAGACATTAAGAAGATTTATTAAATATGTAAAACAATGTTACTCTTCTCACTCAATTGTTTGGTTTGGGAAAACAGGGTTATTTTTCATAAAAATATGTCACTTGTGTTAACATGTAACATGGGTTTACTAATGTTATTTTTAAATGGATTAATGCATATTTTAAAATATTATTAGTTTTGGCTTCTAAAGTGGTAAATATCAAAAGGCATAGATTACTTTAAAAAAAAGCTCTTTGTGGATCCTCAATAATTTTTAAGAGTGCAAAGGGGCATCAACTGCCCAAACTTTGAGAATCACTGCTCTTATGTAACACTCTGATTCATCTTGTCACCTCCATTGTAGAAGGAAAGTTCTCATTGCTGGAGAAGGGGGTGGGTAGGAAAGAAGACCCCTTGCTTTTAGAAATCCAAATTCCTATTGCACTTATTATGTAGACCATACACCAGGCACTTAACTAAATGTAGAAGGGAATAAATGGTCTTAGAAAATACACTTGTGCTCAGCCCCTTCAGCTAAATTGAAAGTTTCCTGAGGACACAATAGTATTAACTTCCTTGGAATCTAGAACATATTCAGTCTTGAATAAAAATAGTGATTAACTGGAAACCTAAAAAAGAGTTGGCATCATGAAGGATTTCGTAAGTTTTACATAGGTTAGTAATAGGTTGCCAAGGAAAGAACACACATAGTATGGAGAGACATAGTCTTGAGTTCAAATCCTGACACACCTGGATAAGTTATTTGATTTCTCTGAGCCTCAGTTTCCTTATCTGTAAAATAGATCTGTGTTCCTGATTCACAGGGTGTGAGGAAAAGTAGATACATTTATATGTATAACATCTGTCATGTAGGAGGCACAAAAGAAATATTATTCCTCCTGGAACCACAATGGGTCAGTTCTAGGGCAAATGTGGCACATCTGAAAATCCAAATACTCGAGGGGACATTTTTCTCAAGTGAATTTCTCAACTCTCGGCATCTCCTGGCTGTTGATGTCATCCAGCTAGGTCAATTTCCTGTAGGTGTCCCTTCAGTCTAGTTTTAGTCCTTTAGAGACATACACACATTCTGCTCTTGGCACTCACTGGCAATAGATATAAGCACTGGAAATCCCCCTCTATGAGAACAAAATATAAAGAAACTGAATATTACACTATAGTGATCTTTTCAAAGTTGTAAAAAATTATATTATCGACAGTAATACAACTCCACTTAGTGGTTGCTAAGTAAAAAGTCTAAATCTTAAAGCTGGATGCAATATAAACACTTTCAAAATATAATCAGATGGTATTATGGAAAGTATTAAATTAAAATCTTAGCCTAAAATTTAAGTCCCTGTTTATTAAAAGAAAAAAAAAAGCAATTTCAGGTAGTAAGTCTAAGTTTACCAACTGTGAAGATATCCCAAAGTGTTTTATTTAAGATTCTTGTCTTGTTACACTACCGGAAAATTGGATCTAAATCCATTTACCATAGGTAAAGAAAATGTTTACAACCTAAAACTGTATTTACACACAGCTGTAATGTAATTTTGCCTTAAAAAAAAAAAGGTATGAAAGTAAGAATTTGTGAGGGGCTTCCCTGGTGGCGCAGTGGTTGAGAGTCTGCCTGCCGATGCAGGGGACACGGGTTCATGCCCCGGTCCGGGAAGATCCCACATGCCGCGGAGCCTGCGTGCCCGGAGCCTGTGCTCTACAACGGGAGAGGCCGCAACAGTGAGAGGCCCGCGTACCGCCAAAAAAAAAAAAAAAAAAAAAAGTAAGAATTTGTGGAAAACGAGGGAATGAAAAAGAATGTTTCTATGTCCCTAAATTCCATGAAGCATTTGGAACCACAAAAGCATTTTATGAAATTATCACTATCTTTTGTTTTGCATTCATATCATAAAGGAGTCCATTCAGCTAATGTTTGCCCTTTCCTTATAGATATACTATTTTTTTAACCTAAAACTTACACTAGGTGGAGCCCCATGTACAAGATTTAGAGTGATTTAAAAAAGCGAAAGGAAAAAAAATTAACAATTGAAAGCAAAACCCAAAAGGCACTCATATTTTCTCATTTTTTAAGAACGTACCCTCAAAATCTACAGTACCATCAGAAAAGAATTTTTCTTTCTAACAATTAAAACCATGACAGTGAACAGGACCATCAACATTTACTACAGAGAAGCACTGAGTGCAAAGCTGCTGCTACAGTCAAGAGCTGTAAGGTTCTGAATTCAATGCAAACATTACATTTCCTCTGGGGAGGAGGTATACGGGGCATGGGAGATAAATCTTTTCTGGATCCTTGTAAAAATATTTTGACAATGTTAATGTTCTCCCGTGTCTAAAGTGGGCACAGTCCTCAGATCCGTCATGACATTCCAATTAGAGATACACTGTTGTGAAAAACAAGTCTCTTAAATACATCAGAGCATGCGTAAAAGAGAAAACATCCAATATAACAGCACAGGGAACTATATTCAATACCCTGAGATCAACTAAAAGGGAAAAGATTATGAAAAAGAATGTATATGTACGTATAAATGAATCACAGTGCTGTACAGCAGAAATGAACACAACATTGTCCATCAACTATACTTCAATAAAATAAATAAAAAAAACAAAACAGAATACATTCAAACCTCTAAGCTGTCCATGACGCAGAAATGTAGGAAGCCCTAATCACACATTTAGGAATGTCTGAGGGGCTTCTGAACTGAAAAAACAAAAACAAAAACCAAAATATCGCATGTTCAATTATGGGTCGGTAGGACTTGCTGTTAAAAATAGGTTCTAACTACTCTAGAGCCTCTCGGTGGACTCAAGCTGGAGGAGATAAGGCGACAGAGATAACCCGCCAAACTTAGTCATCACTCACTGCTGATGGATAAAGGCACCACGATTGCCCCACAAATATCTCCCTTCATCGTTGCTAGGTCAGCTCCCCCGTGCGCTATCTCAGGGCTGTCTTTCCAACGCAACGTGCTCAAAATGCAAAGTTCAGGCCAGCAGCAAGAACCCTTGCCCAATTCCCCAACGCTTGTGCTGACACAGCTGACATGATTCTGTCAGTTTACTAGGCAGTAAAATGTTGCAGAGTCTCTTTAATTTTTTTTTTTCCCAGACCTATACAAAATCTTGGGCCAGGCAGAACCTAGTTCTGCTGACAGCTGAATTATGTAGCAGAGTAACCTTTGAACAAGTACAATTCATTGACCTCACATAAATTCTCCCCCAGAAAGTCCAAGAAATGGGTTCAATCAGGGTCAGGTAGGCATGGAGGCAGTTAGCACCTACCCCAAGAAACCAGCATCCATCATAACTGGGGATTTATACCTGTTCAACCAAACAGTTATGAAAAAAAGAAAATTATGTTCTTTGATGTTTGCTTCGTATTTTCCACAGGCAAGCTGATTTTGTCCTTTGCAAGCCATTTACTAAACTCAAATTATTCTGCTACATAAATAATTTACAGAAGCAAAGCTAATAGGAGTAAAGAAGAATAGCACTTTGGAGTGGATAATCTTTGATGACAGAGGTGATTTTTTAAAAAGAAGAGAAACTATCTGAGCTTTGGGTTCTCAAGCCATTCCTTGGTTAAAACAAAGATTGGATGAATTGGACAAACTACATTAAATAGAGAGTCTTTTTCAATATCTATAAAACTGACAGCTTTTATGTAAAATCAGTCATTCAACTTTTCATATTTTCATATCAAGTTTTCATGTTGATGCAAAGCTATTTGTCCTTCTCCTCCAATGTGGTGGAGTTTTCCAATTAGTTTTTCAAATGGAAAGGGAATGGGACCTGCCCTGTGGCACAGAAAATACACACTAACACATTTCCCCCAAACACTGCCCTTTCCCCATCCCTCTTGCCAGTCTTGTAGCCAGTATTAATACTATGATAATAAAAGTCTTACAGAGTAAAGCTTATATTGTAATTGTTCCCTAAAAGATAGAGGTTAGCCAGGCACCTTGTATCTACTTCCGGCATGATGGATACAAGGGAAGTGATGCTAAATCCAATAGGGAAGATCAATACAGACTCGACAGATTTACAGCCCTTCAGCCCTCCTCTCTTTATCTCAAGGGTAGCATCTTCAGAAGAGTCAGCAGAGGAGAATGGGTAACTGATGTTTTAAAACTTTTAAATATGGGACTTTAGGACCATCAGAAAAAAAATGGTTGATAGAGAAAACTACAGACTAAAGTAGACTGTAGAATAACTTTGCCGAGCTAATAATCTCACTCTCTATATGCCAGGGAGGGAAGAACTTGATGAATCAATTGTTTTCATTTTGCTGACACTCCGTATTTGTCCTGAGAACAATTTCTTTCTAAGCAAAGTAATGTTTAACTACTTCCTTATCACCAACACTGCCTTATAAGCATAATTTAGAACTCTGCTATTATAATTCAGTTTGCTTTTTTTTCCTTTTCACTAAAGCTTTGAGAGAGAGACAATGTCTTCTTCATCAGCACTGTCATCATCTTAGCAATTAAAGATAAGGTAGAGAAAACAAAGGAACTACATGTACATAGAAGTCATTAAAAGGAAGCAGGGGTCGCCTTTAAGTGAAAGGGAGGTGAACAAAGACACTTGCTTTTAAAAAGACAGTGGAAATGAGCTGAGGCGCACCTCCATCCTGCACGGGGCTCAGAGTTACCGGTGGGGACAAGGGTGCACAGTGAACCTGGGAGGTGATTAGAAGCCAACATCACAAAGCAAGACCTGTAGGGCTTCCCTTGTGGCGCAGTGGTTGAGAGTCTGCCTGCCGATGCAGGAGACATGGGTTCGTGCCCCGGTGCGGGAAGATCCCACATGCCACGGAGCGGCTGGGCCTGTGAGCCATGGCCGCTGAGCCTGCGCATCTGGAGACTGTGCTCCCCAACAGGAGAGGCCACAACAGTGAGAGGCCCGCGTATCGCAAAAACAACAAAAAAACAAAAACAAAGCAAGACCCGCAGGCGGCTGTAGGCCCAGCCCTGGAACTGAAATATAGCCCCATGTTTGGTGACATTTTTCCCTACAGAAACCAAGCCTGAGAAGCACAAGCATTATTTCATTTTCAGAGTCTGGAAGTGGAATAGAGAAGAAAGAGTTATGATTCTCATTTCACTGGCCATTGTAGGTTTTGATAAGAGCACCCCTCCTTCCAATAAATAGACGTCATTGGTTGTAGAAGCTATAAAAGTTAAATGAGATATTATTTCAGGCAGAAAAGTAAAAGCTACCATTTCCTGGAAGAGTCAAACTCAAGTCTCTGGAGGTTCAAAGCTCAGCTCGTATGACATCTCATTCCAAAGTTTCATTCTGCTTTGCATTATGATCAATCCTCTAGACAGCTTTATCTACCAATGGTTTGAAATCTCCTTGATATTTGCTTTTTTCTTTAAACAATTTTTTTGGGTCCCACACTGGCTACTATAGTGCTGTGTATCTTTCGGGGAATCAACAAATATTTATGAAATGAGGAGCAGAAATGTCAGTATTTGGAATAGTTACAAACAATGCATTTGCTGCTTTTAGGGCTGGAAGCCTTAAAGCTTAAAGGGTCTTAAAAAATTGTATCTCCTTATTCAGAGAAAAATCCATTTTATTAAAACCATTTCTATTAATAGAGCAGATAGAAATCACCCACGTGTTTCATTTCCTCCTCTTATCCCCAATTTCCCAAATTCACAGGCATTTTCTCTTCTTCAGTTAATTTCACAAAAAAGTTCTGTGCCTATACGGTGGACACCATGATATCCTGCCCGGATCCCCTTACAGGAACAAAGGATTTATAATCCTCCAGCTTCTAGAAATGCTGCCAAAAGGCAGTCCTCAGCTGTCAGTCCTTTGTGGGGTTGCCTCCACTGAAGAAAACTGTCTTGCACAGGTCACACCTCCTTCCAGTAGGGGTAAGGATGCTCGGACCATCTTGCTCTAATTGGGAACCACCTGGAGGTCATTCCAGCTATAGGGGTCCCCATAGGGTGAGCTGAGACCTTTGTGGGGATCACAACTTCTCCTTCTTCCCAGTCCTGCTTTCCTCCTTGGCCTTGGTCCCAGGAGCTCTTGCTAAGAAACACCATGGCCGCCAATGTCCATTTCATAATCTATCCTCAAGAAACACAACCCGTGACAGCCCTGCAGATTGTAGGCGTTAGGCATAAGGAATTGTTAAAGATGAAATCCCGGTTCTTTCTGATTTTATAAAACCAAAGAGGGTATATATAGATAAATCCATCACTCCCTTATGACATGCAAAGACACAGGGAGACACATGCAGGGTGCTGTAAAAGTCTGATGGATTCTTATACCCAGTAATATGGGAGGAGAGGATGTTTATCAGGTCAGAATTCTTGCAGGAGCTGTGTGTAACAGACAATCAGAAGTTACTAGATAAAGACGAGGGAAGGAGCGGGAAGCAGGAGGAAGAAAATGAGAGAAATCATGGATACATGTGAGTTCCTGGGATACTAATGGCAGGACACACATGGGACACAGCAGGAGTGACAAGTGACACAAGTCTGGGGCTAAAAGCAAAGTGGCAGATGCATCTGGTAGGTGGTAACAGGATCAGGGGAAACTTGTGGGTCATCCTAAAGAGCTTTGTTCTTGACCTTTTTTTCAGACCGAGACACAAGACAGATGACTTTTCATGCAACTTATACTTCCTGATTTTTCCAACTCCTCACCTCTAGCAAAATTACTTGGGAATATAAAGCAAAAAGCAGCACAGACATTTCAGGAGGATGAGGGTGGTAGGGATAACACCTTATATAAACATGTAAGTACTAACATCATCTACTATATACAGAATCAGTCATCTTATAAGACAAACCTTCAGTGCATAAGATTTTTCAAAATATCTTGTTTTATTTTGAAAGAAGAACCTTGCCTTTTTTTTCAGACCTCCATTACATGGGTAATATTAAAAAAGTAAATAAACATGGGCTCTTGAAGAGTAACTATGTTATTTTTTGTTATTGAAACAAATGAAATGTACAGGTTTTAACTTTTTAGTTATATGATTTTTCCTCCTTCAAGTTCTACTCCTTATCACCACTTTGATGTTTACTTGGTCATCAAAAATTACTGTCATTACGGGTCAGAATGTTCATAACATCACTGCATACAACACAATGTCGGAGCTCTCTTAATCTATCCTTGCCTTCCTTCTTACCTAGAAATTTTCCACGAGTAAAATTACATTGCCCAAGTTAATAACTACAAAATCACAACTCACAAGCACTACAGAAACTCTTGATAAACAGAATTATTAGCTGGACACCAGGAACCATTAGGTGATAAGACAAATAAGGAGGGCTGATGATTTTATACACAATCCCCAGCACATAGCCAGATGTGGCATCCGATAGCTAGATAGACAGATAGATCTTTATCTGTCTTACACACAGAAGAAATAATATGGAATAAAAGTGAGTGCAAATAATAGTGCCATAGAGGTAAACTTGAAAACAGTCTATTTTACTTAAAAAAATACTTTTTAAACTTTAATACTTAGACTTATTATTAACAGCCCCTTACCTGTGACACCCAGACAAATGATTAATGCTCACCAGGCTGTTGCCAAACTATGGTGGAGAGGCAGTACCAGAAGCAAGATGGAACCACTGGGGTGCTTAAAGCAAGAGGGAGGCATGGGCAGATTTACAGCTTGGCTATGTCTCTCTGGAGCAAGATGGAGGATGGTATAAAGATGAAAAGAAGGGTTTGGCAAGCTGCTGCAAAACTCAGGTAAGATGTTATGAGTATCTGCACACCTTGGGTAACTGGAAATCCCAGCATCTTGTCCAAGATGTCTGTGGCCAGGCTCCAGCAACTCCTACCCTTGTCAATGGAGACCCTTGGGAGATTCAAGCAGGGTGAGCTAGGCGACCAAGATAACTTTCTGCTTTTTATGTCTCTCTGATTTTGAGAAGGGTCTTATTACCCTGACTAATAAAGCAGAAAATTAGCTATTAGAGAAGTACTCATGATGGATTTAGAAGCTCAATAACCCTCAAAAGCAAGAGTTGGAAATCTAAATGGAATTTGTAGGTACAGGGTTTATATGAATTGGGAAAGAATTAAGCTTCTGTTCGATTTTTTTTCCTGCAAAACTACTATTAGTTCTATCAAAATATGATTATATTGTCAGATACAAAGATATCAACTCCTCTTGAAACAGAAATCTCTTTCATAGGGCAAATCACCCTACTAATTGACAAGTCTTTTACTATAACCACTCCTGCCCCCACTTCACTCCCTACCATGACTCATGAAAGAGCTTTACATAACTGCCGGATAAAAGACAAATTTCGTTGTATGGGACAAAGTATTGTCTGAGATGCACCAAAATTCTGTCTTTGAAGGTACAGAAGAGTCCAAGAGTATATTAAAATGGTTAAAAGGAAATGTGTCTAAATGAAAAGATTTTATGACTAGGACCCTGGTGGCCTTCAGCAGGTCAAGCTGTACCTCAGTTTACTCATCCATAAATTCAGATGATAAAAAGTTCCTGTGTCATGAGGATGTTAGGAAGATTAAATGAGATGCATGTGGAGTCCATCAGCCAGCACCTGGGAAAGAGGAAGTGATGAAGGTGAGGCTGAGAATGAGGGTGCTGATGACACGTGATTGTGCACATCCCCAAAAGTAAACCATGTCAGGGTGACAAACCCACTAGCTTTTTTTTTTTTTTTAAGAAAACGATCCCATATTGACCAAACCAGTAACTCTTTAGGCTGCAGAGCCAGCCTATCCCCTCCCTATAAATGGAACAAAAACAGATTAAAAAATCAAATGACCCCACACATCAAAAGATTCCTTAATAGACTAGAAGGGAGCCTTAGAAAGTGAAGGAAAAGGAGAGGCTGGTGGGAACACACATGCCCTACAACAGAGTCCAATGAGAAATAATAAGCAAACACCCTGACTTGTACTTTGCTGCTTTTAGGACCAGAGATTTCTGAAGATTCCCAAAGCATCTCACAAATACAGTGTTATCTTCAGAAGGCTTTCCAGGTCCCAGACAAAAGAAGAATTCACAAGATGTGGGGCATGATTAATTTAAAAGAAGTAGGTTCTGGTTACTGATTATTATTGGAAGAGAAAGTGAGATTTTAAGGATGGTTGACCAGTGGGGTTATCATTTACGAGAAGGAGGGTGATGGAAAGACCCAGAGAGACACACAGAGGAAAACACACAGTGTGAATCCCAAAAGGAGATTTTAGATGTGGAACTGAAAAATGATAGCATAACCCAATAGGCAAAATAGCTGATTAGGTGGTAATTGTGTCAAATCAACTACTCACAGCTGAACAGAGTAAACTCAAATGATACATATTCCTTAGGATATTTACGGGCAACTAAATCATCTAAGATAAGGATTCGCAAATTACTTACACCACAATAGAAAATCTTACAACCATCCATGCCAACTTTCATGCTAACATTCAATATAATTTTAGAGATTCCAGAAATAACAGATGGCAATAACAAATGTATTTGCTCCCAACAAGGGAAATCCCACCAGCTCAACTGGCTAAGATGGCAGTCTGAAATTTATTTGAAATTTATGCAGAGGGAGACCCAAGATGAAAGGGGAACTGATAACCAAGACAGTGATTTTCCTATGGAAATATACCCCATCTGATTTCTTTTTTCCGGGAATTAGCCATGCTAAGTACTTTTAAAAATGGATAGAAGCTATTGGACCAGCCACTTCTATAATATCAGGCTAATCAAAGACTTTTTAAAAAATCTTGCTTCCCACATGCTTGATAACTAGAAAGAAATGTAACTAAAAATCTATTTTTTGTATTCAAAACCTGCCTGTCGTCTGGTCTCCATTCCACAGCAAGAAATCCACCAGCAGACATCAACCCTCTCTCCCCTCCCTGGTCCTGCATGTGCAATAGGTGAGTGCCCAGTACATCCTTATTGCCCAGTTTTGGAAGAGCAAAGTTAGAATTTGATATTTAACAGTGTTGCTACCTTGCGTTTTGAAACCATCGACTGAGAACCAATTAAAGTGGGAAGATTTCATGTCAAGATTCATGACTCATTTAATATAAATACATCAACAATGTATCATTTCCAATGCCTTTATATTAAAAACGATCCCAGCATTACAAAAACACATTTATATCTGCCATAAACGGTAATTATGAATATTTGCAGTGTGTGATTTATAGAAATAATTGAACAAGAGCCTTAGAAAATTCCATTTGATTTGTTATAAAGAACTATTCTTCAAAAATCATATAGGGCTTCCCTGGTGGCACAGTGGTTGAGAGTCCGCCTGCTGATGCAGGGGACACGGGTTCGTGCCCCGGTCCGGGAAGATCCCACATGCCGCGGAGCAGCTGGGCCCGTGAGCCATGACCGCTGAGCCTGCGCGTCCGGAGCCTGTGCTCCGCAACCGGAGAGGCCATGACAGTGAGAGGCCCACATAAAAAAAAATCATATAAACCTTCCCCTTCCAAAAATAAAGAAAACCAACGGCAAAACATTAATGTGCTTGGGGTGCACGCACATGGGCATTAAGATGCTAAAGATATTGTCGCATCAAACAATTTCACTTGGCAATTTTTTTCTTCCCCAGACAAGAGAGAGAAATCAACAGCTTAAACATTAATTTCAGGACTCACCCACATTGCCCGTGTCACATGCAGAGATAACAGTTTTCCAGGTGATGGGCAGGTCACATGCCATGTTCCAAGGGGCAGCAAGACAGGGAGGGTGAGCAAAAAGGAGAAGAAAACACAGATTAGAAATAATCCAACAACTGGTGGTAACTCACCCCTATTCTGAGCATGGTAATACGAGTTCTCTCCTTTCTAAACCTGCCCCATTGCCAAGACACTGTGGGTTAAGGACAAAGTTGCTATAGAAAAGCAAAGGTAGATAATTCCCAAGAGATACAAAGGGATCTCTTGTTAACATTTTCATTGAGCAGCTGCAAATGAGAGAAAATGCATGCAGACCACATTTGAATATGTAATAGATGTTTCCAGAAAGAGACCATGAAAGAGTTGTATGAACATATAGGGACATAAAAATAATTAAAGCAAGTCTGGACTAGAATGGGGGGGACGGGGAGGGAGTTTGAGACTGTGGCCAAGTAAAGACTTAGGCTAATTCAAAATCAAAATCAGAAAAGCCAGTAAAATTATTTACACGTTCCCACAAGCATTTGACTAAAATAATTCCAATTATACATTTTCCAAGAATATAAATTATAACTCATTTTAGAATGTGCTGAAGGTCAGAGCCATAAAATATAATTTGAATTCATCAATAAAAAGACCAAAGAAATAAGTTATTATTATCTTTTTTATAGAGGCCATGAAAAACTTTTACATGGCATAAAATTTCTAGGCTATGTTGTTTTTCAACCCTACAAGCCATAATAGTTGCTCTGTTAGGGAAGAAATTTCACAGCGTAAGGTCACATAAAACATAATATCAAGTAGATGGAACTCCCCAAACAGGCTTCATTTAAGACAGAGCATCTGTCACAGGCTTTCCACATGACAGTCACCTTGGAAGACCAGGCAGTGCCAAGGTCATGCTAGAGGAATTCTGTGATCCTTGGATCAACCAGGGCCTCCTGGGCCTCTGCCCTACAGATGTAAACTACTAATCCATGACATCAAAAGCTACTATCAACTCAGAAGAACTGAAAGCAAGGTCTCGAAGAGACACTTGCACACTTGTGGTCATAGCAGCCTTGTACACAATAGTCAAAAAGTGGAAGCAACCCAAATGTCCATCAACACATGATGGATAAACAAAATGTGGTCCGTACATAGACTGGAATACAATTCAGCCTTAAAAAGGAAGGAAATTCTGACATGTGCCCCAACATGGATGAACCTTGAGGACATTACACTAAATGAAATAGGCCAGACACAAAAAGGACAAATACTGTGTGATTCCACTCCTACGAGGTCCCTGGAGTAGGCTCATTCATAGAGATAGAGAGTAGAATGGTGGTTGCCAAGGGCTGGGGGGAGGGAGAAATGGGGAGTTGAAGTTCACTGGGAAGATGAAAAGGGTCCTTGGGAGCAGCTGCACAGCGATGCAAAAGGATGTAACGCTGCTGAACTTAAAGATGCTTAAGATACTAAATTTTATGTTATGTGCATATGACTACAATTAAAAACAAAAAGCCGGGCTTCCCTGGTGGTACAGTGGTTGGGAGTCCGCCTGCCAATGCAGGGGACACGGGTTCATGCCCCGGTCCGGGAAGATCCCACGTGCCGCGGAGCGGCTGGGCCCGTGAGCCATGGTCGCTGAGCCTGCACGTCCGGAGCCTGTGCTCCGCAACGGGAGAGGTCACAGCAGTGAGAGGCCCGCGTACAGCAAAAAAAAAAAAAAAAAAAAAAAGAATTGGGTTTATGTGGCATGGACTTTTATTTGTAAGTGAATTAAAAATAAGTATTTAAAAAATTTCTCAGCTGTATTTTCCAATGCAATACATATCAATAAATATACCATGCATAAACAAAGTTTCCTTGTGGTCTTCCATCATTTTTAAGACTGAACAGAGGTCCTAAGACCAAAATGTTTGCGAACTGCAGTGTCGAGAGCACAGATCAGGAGGGCAAAGGATGAGAGACCAGGCTGCAGAAGGAAGCAGGAGACCCCAGAAGCCACGTGTGGGACTCTGGTCTTTACCTAAGAACAGGGTCAGGCTAGTCTATACGTGTAGAAGGCTGCAGTCACTGTCTCTTTCCTGGTACGCGATAGATGTACAGAATCACTCACTGTTCAACCTACGTTTCCAGCCTCTAATGATTCATTATAGAAAATGAATTCATAAGGCTCCCACATAGAGCTTCATCAACCTATAATGAATCTCAAGGTTGCTTTCAAAAAGAATAACTTCCTCTACATGGTCAGTGCAGTGCCTGCATTGTGCTTACCTTTTAAAACCCACGTTATGGTTAATTGGGAAGTGGCAAATGTTTATAGAGGAGCCCACATTCCAGTGGAACCAAAAATCAGGCTCAGAGCTCTAAGGATGCTCTGTGGGGTGGGAGGAAATGGAGCTTCCTGACTTCAGTGAGGCCCTCCCCTGCTGCTTGCAAACCTTCTCTGCTTCCTTGTTGGCCTTTTGGTACCTGTCCCCTCAGAAGTGGTTGCAAGCTTTATCCACCCTCAAGTCCCTTCTGCATTCCCCTAACTCTTAGGGAAAAAAAAAACCTCACTTCTCTTTTCACCCAGGAGCTAGAGGCAGCCAGCTATGGGGTTAATATCCATGACTATAAAATAAAATTTATGAGTTGTTAACTTTAGTGTTGGCAAGATAAAAATAATCTTAATATGCAGTTTCCAGGAATAAGTAGCAACTGAAAGCGTGATTATGATTTTAATAACAAGAAAATAATTGTATGTTCGTAAAATCAGTGAGAGAAGACAGATCTAAGGCATGTCAAGGTAAGGAAATGTGTGTGAAGGGGACGATGGAACACAGCCAGGAAACAAGGCTGGTCATAGCAAACATTCTTATCCAAGTACATTTCCAGGGACGCCTGCCGGAACAGCATCACTGAGGGGACAGCCTGTACCTTAAAGAGAGCAACCGATAAGGTGCTAGAACCTTCCATCAAGACTGAGATGGTAGAACATCAGGAGAGGAGGGCACGTCTTTAAAAATGCTAAAGACATATGAGCAAAAAATGCATGGAGTTAAACTTCTCAATGGATCTAATTATAGCTTTTCTTTAAAGGGGCTTTGTTTTAAGGGTTAGGGGTAGGGTTAGGGTGTGAAGGAGGGAACCGGTATGATTTCATAGAGATAGTCTGTATTTGTGCGTGTGGGGGGGTGCACCACGTGGCATGCAGGATCTTAGTTCCCCCACCAGGGATCAAACCCGTGCCCCCTGCAGTAGAAGCGTGGAGTCTTAACCATTGGACCACAGGGGAAGTCCCAGACAGACTGTATTTTTGAATCAACTTTGGCTTGGTGAGTCACTTGCCCTGGGCAAGCCTTGATTTTGTTGTCTCCACATTACTACAGAGGTGTGGGAAAAGCCAGAAATAAAGGCATTTTCAGCCCTTTGATCAGAATACTTGGAGCATAGTAGGTGCTCAGTAAACGGCAGTTCCTTTTCTTGGTTTCTTCCCTTTTTTCTTCCCATCACAACTGGCCATCCAAGAGCTGCTCAACTTTTAGGTAACTACGACGTATGTGTAACAGAGAGAGAAACAGAAAGGGAGTGAATGAGTATACAGCGAAGACGGATGCCTGTAATTCATGAATAGACTAAAAACAGAATCCTCTAACCCGTGATGATTTGGTTGAAACGCGCATGCGTTTATGTGTGTGTGTGTGTGTGTATATATATATATATATATACATCACATCTTCTTTATCCATTCATCTGTCATTGGACACTTAGATTGCTTCTCTGTCTTGCTTCCAGTTCATAGTGCTGCTAGGAACACTGGGGCACATGTATATTTCTGAATTAGAGTTTCATCTTTTCCAGATATATGCTCAGGAATGGGATTGCTAGATCATATGGTAACTCTACTTTTAGTTTTTTAAGGAACCTCCATACTGTTCTCCATAGTGGCTGTACCAATTTACATTGCTACCAACAGTGTAGGAGGGTTCCCTTTTCTCCACACCCTCTCCAGCATTTATTATTTGTAGACTTTTTGATGATGGCCATTCTGACCAGTGTGAGATGATACATCATTGTGGTTTTGATTTGCACTTCTCTAAAGATTAGCAATGTTGAGCATCTTATCATGTGCCTGTTGGCCACCTGTGAGACATTCTATTTTTAATGCAAATAGCATGAAGGGTTATGGGGTTATCAATCCCTTGCACACATACAAAAATATGATTAATTTAATCAGGTGGCTTTCCTACTATTACCAGGTTAGAGCAGCAGAATTAAGAAAATGGTAGTTTTATTTGAGAAAGAGAGAAGGTAATACATTTGGAATGAGGAATGTATTTTGGGAAGAAAGCCTAACTATAAGCATAGAAGTGTGACTCAAGATAGTATGTGGACATCAGAGCCCCGAGAAATGGGCAGAAGATGGATGAGGGATTCAGGAACGGATGCTATCTGTGCGTCCAAAGATTTGTGCCTTCAGCTGCCCCCATGGCTTCCTGGGGCCCCACTGGCTTCCTGTCTGAGTCCCACCACTGGTACTAATAGTTTCAAAATTTGCTCATGACATAGATTGAGTATAGTTGTCTGAACTAGCCTGGAAACCTAACCATAATTTTCAACATCTTCTCTCCAGGCAAAGAATTCAAAATTCCAAACAAATACTGACAAATGCACTTTTGGAAGAAGGATTCATCTGTAAAATGGGGAATGCCTATATTCCAAAAGTAGGTCTCTGCCTTTTATCAATCTAATCTTTTCACCCGTAGGACCGAAAAAGCCAAAGGCTGAAGAACACAAGCATTTCTATGCTCTAAAAACCAAAATGCACTACAAACATTAAATGACCCTGTGATCATTGCTTGCCTTCTGCTTTGAAAAATAACTCAGAAAAGGAGAGTCAAAACTTGCCAAAGTATGAGATTTGCGGGCATTCCTTATGGGGGGAGGTGCAAACGTTCCAAAGGCCATGGGCTCAAATGAAAAGGAAGACTCTGTAGGCAGCATTGCTCAACCTGTTCCAAAGGGCACAGGACTACTAAAGCCAGGCTTCTCCCCGGCATGAGTGCAGTTGAAAAATGAAAGGCTTCAAGATGTTCAGAGGTCACTGACCTTGTCCTGTCCATATCTTTGATGCTGGCTTTCATATCAGGAGCAAACTGATACTTTAGTAGGTCAATGCCAAAAAGCATATTTCTGAATTCAGCGTGTCTCTTTGTGAACAAAGAGTCAACACAAAGTGGGGGAGAACCACACCATAAATCTCGAGCAAGCAACCCCATGCGGACAAATTCAGCTTGTGGCTACAACCAGGAACGCATCGGACCGTGAAGAGAAGGCATCTGGAATGCAGCTCAGTGTTTTCAGCCCGGGTGGAACGCATGTTATCACAGCTCTCTGACTATTGGGTGTTAAGGGAAAATCAAACCCCTCACTGAAGTTACAAGGAGAGGTTTAGCAGAGACAGGATCTTTAAACTATCACTCTGATGAACTCAGCCACTTAAACTTTTTTGAAAACGAGTGAACGGATGTGCTTCGTTTCCATCCCGGTTCACGACGCTAAATCAAGTCACTATGATTCTTTGCATTTATTGAACACCCACTATGTCCTCTATGTCAAAGGACAGCCCCACAAAAATCTGGCTCTTGGCTGTTAAGAGAGTTTTGGGATCAAGAGGTAGAAACTTCCAGCTGTAAAACAAATGAGTCATGGGGATGAAATCTACAGCACGGGGAATACAGTCAATCACTATGTAATATCTTTGTATGTTAACAGAGGGTAACTAGACTTATCGTGGTGATCGTTTCGTAATGTATTGAAATACCAAATCACAATGTTGCATACCAAGAACAGACATAGTGTTGTAGGTCAATTATACTTCCAAAAAAAAAAAAAAAACTGAGAAAAAGAGATCAGATTTGTGGTTACCTGAGGTGGGTGTCGGGTGAGAGGGGGAAATTGGATGAAAGTGGTCAAAAGGGACAAAGTTATGAAATAAGTAAATACTAGGATATAATGTACAACATGATAAATACAATTAACACTGCTGTATGTTATATATGACAGTTGAGAGAGTAAATCCTGAGAGTTCTTGTTATAAGGAAGAAAAGGTTTTTTTCTCTTTTATTTTTTATCTATATGAAGTAATGGATGTTCACTAAACTTACTGGGGTTATCATTTCATGTTGAATGTAAGTCAAATTATTATGCTGCACACCTTAAACTTTTACAGTGCTGTAGGTCAATTACATCTCAATAAAACTGGAAGGAAAAGAAAAGGGTTTTGGTTTGTTTGTTGTTGTTGTTTCAAATTTATTTTATTTATTTATTTTTGGCCGTGTTGGGTCTTCATTGCTGCGCATGGGCTTTCTCTAGTTGGGGCGAGCGGGGCTACTCTTTGTCGCGGTGTGCGGTCTTCTCGTTGCGGTAGCTTCTCTTGTTGTGGAGCACGGGTTCTAGGCGTGCAGGCTTCAGTAGTTGCGGCACGCAGGCTCAGTAGTTGTGGCTCATGGGCTCTAGAGCGCAGGCTCAGTAGTTGTGGCACATGGGCTTAGTTGCTCCGTGGCATGTGGGATCTTCCGGACTAGGGATCAAACCCGTGTCCCCTGCACTGGCAGGTGGATTCTTAACCACTGCACCACCAGGGAAGCCTGTTGTTGTTGTTTTGAGGTAGGGACTAGGGCAATATCCAGAGGCAGTGGGCAGAGAAAGAGGGAGAGCATATTTATTTGACACTAATTTTCTATGAACACAATGCAACTTTCTTTATTGATACCCAGCACTCACTTTCATTGGCATCCAACACAGTGAAGTATAACGTGAGAGAATGGTTATTTTCCTTGTTTCATTTTTTTTCTATTCTCAACTCTCTTTCTCAATCTTGTTAAAATTATACTTTTGGTCAGAGCAATAATTTTATGGGTCAGATACTTTTTCCGCATCCACTCATTTCCAGGTAGTAAGTGAACTGCACTCCGATAGGATGTCACCGGTGGCTCAGCCCAGCTGTTCCTTGGAGCATCATACAAGCAGCTCACCGCTATAGCCACTTGCTACATTTCCAGCCCTGCCCAGTGGATCCTTACCTTCCACTAGACTAACAGCTGTCAGATGTAACCAACACCCCATTTCCTTAGGCCAAATGGAGTCCAGGAGAAAGCATTTTGAAAGATGTGCTATACTTTAGCCTGTGCTTATCACTTCAATAGATTTTAGTGAAAACCACACAGATAAATCATCTTGCCAGACTTTGTAAAGATTATCCAGAATATCTCTGAGATCATCCAAATCTAGGCAGAGAGGTGAAAGGAGAGGAAAATAAACATGAAATCCTGGGTAACATGGTTAAACAGGGAAAGTGCCGAGCCAATTCCGAAAAACGAGACATTGACTGTCGTCAGGCTAATGTGATCAATTATCCGGAGAACAAAAACTATATTACCTGTGCTCCTAATAATAATACTATTACTATTATTATTGTTATTAAAGAATTCTTTAGTATATATTCTGTCTTGTTTCATTTTTTAATTTAGTTTATTGAAGTATAGTTGATTTACAATGTTGTGGTTATGACTACCACACAGCATACTTAGTATTTTTGTACAGCAGACCCTGTGCAAAGTGATATTTTCATTTCCTTGGGCTAACATTGTGTTTCAATAATGCTAACATGTAAAATCTATCATGAAGTTTATGTGATGTTATCAGGCTTAAAAAACAAAAGGTTTTTAATTCATGACGATGCTTTAGGACTGTGGATTTGAAAGCTGGAGCCGCTGTAACTCCATCATAAAGATGAATAGACCATCATCTTAGGGAAATTAAGTGCTGATGAACCCACAATCTGGAAACTGACATCACTGCTTATTTTTCCTGAAACACACTTAGTTATCTTCTAATCATATCTAGGGGCGAGCAAAGCTACACTTGAGACAAAATACTACATGAAATAACCTGAAAGATAGGCATATACTCATATATCAAAAGTACGAGACATAAATCAAAACATCGTGATATTTTTTCACTGAGTGAAAAGGTTTTGACATCTGGGTCACACATACACTTCAGCAGCATTACTCACTGTTGAGTTACCTAATTCATTTTTATCTTTAATATGTTTTTCAAAGGAAGCAAATAGCTAAGAATAGCACAAGTTACTCATCCTTTATAAATACAACGTATTCCATAGATGACGTTGGAATATGATAATATTCCCCAAGATTCATAAAATTTGTGAAAGTATCTAAGCCACCCAACCTTTGAAGAATGAGATCTTGACATTTGTAGCTTTTGTTATTCCAACATCTAACCATAGGAGAAAAAGTTAGGGGCCTCCTGGGAAAGAACCCAGGTCAAAGGAGAAGAGAATCAAGGTCCCAGGTTAGTGTGGGGTGTGGTGCTTAGGTGGGAAAGCTTCCTAGTTGCCCACCTAGCTTTTTGTCCTCTTACACCATCAAACTCACCCCACCCGTACCCAGAGTAAGCTTTCTATTTCTAGCCTCCTGTATTACTCTTCTGCATACATCCCTCCCGTGGTTCCCCACTGCCTATTTGATAAACTCCAAGATTTCACAAGCTTGCAAGTTGGGTACACCTGTTCACGCGTTTGCTATGTGCCAAGGATTTCATATGAAACCCTGACAGCTGGAACAGATTTGGAGTGTGCTACAGAGTATGCCTGGCTCCATCCTCCATCCTGACACCCAGATGCTCGTGTCTGGGTCCTGAGTGGAAGAGCCACTTCACCTCAATCCCAGAATCCACCAAGTGGCACTGTTGTGTGGTGGTGTCTCCAAGAAAAGGGGATGAATGCCGGACCTCCCGGGCCACGGGGATAACACAGCCGACTGAGCAGTGATCCAGAACCTGCACCCAATCCAGACCTCAGGAGAGCTGAGGTCGCCCCCTGGCCACGTGGGTGCCTCTCTGTTGGGTTCAGGCCACAGTGGGTTTATCAGCATCCTTTGGTGCATCTGGGATCTTTAGTGTCAAATGTCACTAGCGTGGCTTGAATAAAAGCAAGTGAAAATGGGGGGGGTACAGACAGCACAGAGGGGATGTGGTCTTGGAAGCAGGGGAGGGATTCCCCAGGGATTCCTAAGGTCCGTTAGGAGAAATCTGACTCTGTTTAGAATTACCACAATTGCAGGTGGTGATAGAGTCAGTTGTCTTAAAGTTATTAAGCTTTTTGGCCTGGAAAAAGTTATATCCACTGATATATCCACTGAAAATTAAACTGTTCTTCCAAGAAATAGATCAGCTCTGTCCATTTTCCCTAATTATCTTGGTGATTAAAGGGTCAACGTTCATCACCTCAAGATCAAGGCGTCCACATGAACTTGTCATGGATCATCTTACTGCAGACAGAGGATAAATGTCTACGCCACTCATTATTGCAACATGAATGATACACATATAGAGAAGGTATGAATGATGCATCATTCATAACAAATAATAATAATATAACAATAACGATTTCTAATTGATTTTAAAATGCAGACACTTTTACAGTAGGATTATCAGGTTTATCTTCCTAACTGCATTGTACTTTGGTTATTATTTTTTCTTTTTTTTTTTTTGCGGTACACGGGCCTCTCACTGTTGTGGCCTCTCCCATTGCGGAGCACAGGCTCCAGACGTGCAGGACCAACGGCCATGGCCCACGGGCCCAGCCACGGGGCACGAACCCATGTCCCCTGCATCGGCAGGTGGACTCCCAACCACTGCACCACCAGGGAAGCCCTGGTTACTATTTTTTAAAAAAACTTGAAAAGTGCCAAAAAGAAAATTACATTTAAATATACTCTGGATTACAGTTCATTTTTTAATGATTAAAAAATAGAGTCAGAACCAAAAGTCTGAGACACAAATATTGAGACTAAAATTTGATTGGTTAAATACAAATTTCATACTGAATTAAATGTTAATATAATATACATCATAGGACACAAAGGAATGGGTACACTTGTTCAAGCACTTACTGTATACCAGACATTTTATAAGTAGTTTTCCTAGTCCTAATAACAACTCTGCTAGGTAGGTATTACTAAACTAGTTTTGCAGAAGAAACCTAGACTCAGAACACTTAGGTGATGTGTCCCCAGACATTCAGGAGGAGCTGCGGGCACAGGAGTACAGCTGGGTGAGTGTGGCAGCTTTACTGTCCCCACTTGGCACTCAAATCCTGATCTCAGGCTCTGTTTCCAGAGAAATCCAGAATAATATATCTCCACGATATAGAGACACTGACACATGTGTATGGGCAGGGGATGGAAGCTTAGTTCATAGACGTGTAGAAGGTGGGTGAAAGCAGGGAGAATGCTTTCCAAAAATGACATTACTGTACTTAAACAGTTTCTAAGGACCCGTGTTGAAAGTCATTGTTAAGACTTCGATAAAAGGGTGTTTCAGGAATTGGCATGAAAGGAAGACACTGAGATACAGAGGGAAAACAGGCAAAGTGTGGTACCTCATACGTGTCCCCAGCCCAATATCCACCCACATATGATCGTTGTTTTCCCCTCTTTCCCAAAAGGTACGCTCCGTAGAGCTCCTACACAGTGGGATGGGCACTGACCATAACAGCAAGGCTCTCCTGCTCATTTTATGTTGTATCACCATGTTCACACTGCTCTTTAGGGTCTGCACGTGATGCATTTTAAACATTCTCATTTTGTATAGATATTATCTTATCTATAAGACAGATTTCCATAAGAAAGATAGATTTTGGGTTTCTCACAACCCAAACTAAAAAGGGCATCGAACATTCAAAAAAACAACTATCTTCGGTGGAATGCAAATGTATCTCGGCCTGTTTTAACGCAGACCTCTAGCTTATCCAAACAGTCTTTGCCCGCACGGGCTCCTGGTTTGATGATTTGGCGCTGCAGAATTTTGTGGCTGCTGGGGGGAAAGAAAGACGTTCTCTTTTGAAAGTGAATCTTAGTCTCTGACTAGATATTTGCTTGCATTTGTGCACCCCTATGTTCACGGCAGCACTATTTACAATAGCCAAGACATGGAAACAATCTAAATGCCCCTCAGCAGATGAATGGATCAAGAAGATGTGATATATGTGTATATATACACACACACAACGGAATATTACTCAGCCATTAAAAAAGAATGAAATAATGCCATTTGCAGCAACATGGATGGACCTAGAGATGATCATACTAAGTGAAGTAAGTCAGAAAGAGAAAGTCAAATACCATATGATATCACTTATATGTTTAATCTAAAATATGACACAAATGAATATATCTATGAAACAGACTCACAGATATAGAGAACAGACTTGTGGTTGCCAAAGGGGATGGGGGGTGGGGGAAGGAAGGATTGGGGGTTTGGGATTAGCAGATGCAAACCGTTATATATGGAATGGATAAAAAACAAGGTGTAGCACAGTGAAATATGTTCAATATCCTATGATAAACCATAATGGAAAAGAATCTGAAAAAGTATATCTATATATATATAACAATCATTTTGCCGTACAGCAGAAATTAACACAACATTGTAAATCAACTATACTTCAATAAAATTTTAAAAAACAAATATTTGCTTGTATTTGAATTAGTTCATGTGAATCTTCCATGATGGACTTTTATATCGAAGAGGTTACAGAGATAGAGAGATTTGTATGGCAAAATGCTGATTTAAAAAAAAACAAACACAACTATCAGACTAGTAATTAAAATATTGTGTCTCACTTTGAGATGCCATTTAGTTTTTTCATTTTCTCTGTGATATAGTAATGCTATCATTTCCATTAGCCAGTATGGAACAGTGTCCTGAATAAGAATCACACATGTGGCCAAATGTTTTCACCCAGTGGATGACCAACATCTTTTCTATTTTGTAATATATTTATGTAAACCCTATAAACACCATGTGTGGGGACTTCCCTGGCGGTCCAGTGGTTAAGACTTTTTGCCCTCCAGTGCACGGGGTATGGGTTCGATCCCTTGTCGGGGAGCTAAGATCCTACATGCCTTGCAGCCAAAAAACCAAAACATAAAACAGAAGCAACATTGTGACAGAATCAATAAAGACTTTTAAAATGGTCCACATCAAAAAAAAAAAATCTTTAAAACACCATGTGCCAAAAATTATATAGCGCAGATACAACAGCCCTTGATCACTTAGATCATCCAATTGCTCAGATTCTAGAAGAGGTTTGCGAGTATAATTCCAACATTATATAATAAGTGTCTCAGTCCTAACTATTCAAAACCTCAGCACCTGATCATGTCCTATTTTTTTCCTACTTGTTCCTTCCTCGTGTGCAATGGCTGTTTATTTGATGAGGATTGATCTATCCTCTGAAGTTTGAAGGCTTGTATATTTAAGACTGTTTGGAAGCATTTCTCTTCCTAGAAGAAGCAAGCTGGCAAGCTTTTTATAATAATTTGTTTTTCCACCTGTCCTCAAACATACTGTATACACAAGAGGATTGGGTTAGTCTTTTTATTCTTCACGATCAGAAACATTCTGACAACTACCCATGCTAATTAACACATGCATGATTATATATTTTGATAATATAGTATGTATATTTTGCAAATCAAGGAGCCATGAGAGGAATCAGATGAAAAGCTTCCTAAAAGGAATTCTACATCAGACAAATTCATGAGCCCCAGACAAGAATTCTTCCCTCCTTCTGGATACGTTCAGCATTTACAGGCATCTTGCCCAGGATATCTGTTTTCTTTCAGCCCAGTCACTGTCAGCTTTGGCTTCCCCACATTCTGGTCTGTTTTGGAAAACTCCGTCCAACTCACATGACTTAGAAGCTCATTTCTACAATGAAGAATGTCAATAATGACACAGATTCCTCCAGCTACCAAAAGCTTAAGTTATTCCTTTAATTAGACAAAAAGGACGTAGAGGGTAGTGTGTGACTTTCAGATAATTGCCTCTCTTTCACTTCACCCTCGAAGACCCGATCAAGGGTTGGCTGCTTCTTCCTCCCTACGGTCTTGACTTGGGTTTGGAACATCCTTCTTTCGTTGTGTTTCTCAGGCATCACAACATAACCATTCAGTGAATGAAAAGTGATGGAGTCTCCACTCTGGGCACCACTCAATGATGAATACAAAGATGAGTAAGTCGTCCCATCAACAGGAACACACTACAGAATAAAGACCTGGTACGTGCCACATAAGAGGAAAACGCAAAGATCTGCTGAAAGGGGAGGGAGCCCTTCTGAGAATGACCAGGGAAAACTTCAGAAGGGAAGTGGTGTTTGAGTTGGACCTTGAAAAACCGGTGGGATTTCAAGATGAAGATACGGAGAGGAAGGGTATTTCCGTTGAAGGAAGTGGATGGACAAAGGACGTGGAAATAAAATTTAAAGGTGTGCATCCAAGACGGGGACGGGTGCGATGGGTTTCCTGCCAGGGCCAGCGGGAGATCACACTGAGTGTTGGACACAGGGCTGTGAACACAGATCTACAGGGTTGAGATCTTATCCTTCAGGAAATAGGAGAGACCTGAAGTTTGGAGCCAGGCGATGATGTGATCAAAACTGTCCAATCAAAGGACTGAGCTGGAAGCCCGGGTTAGGGGGCTGGGATGAGAGTGGGATGGGATGATGACCACAACGGTCCAAGCAGGAGGTGACAAGAGTCTGGGGAAGGACTGGTGACAATAATATAGAAAGGAAGTGACAGTGGGAGTCACCACAAGACCACTGGCATTTCTGTGTGTCTCCAGGGCAGCAACATGAGAAGAAGGTGTAAAAAATGAAGACCAGGCTTCCTGCCTGGCGACTCAGGACATGTACTGGGATAAGGGGGAAAGTAGGAAATTGATGAATGAAGTTTTAGACCTATTCAGTCTGAGGTGACTGTGGAACAGCTGGGTAAAAATATCTACTTGGCAGTTGGAAATGTGAGACTGGATTTCTAATGGAGGCTGAAGAGAAAGACCTGGTGATAATTCATCCAGCCAGCCTATACTCCTGGGTCTAGCAAACCGGAAGCTTGTTGCCAGGGTAGCTAACCTAAGAGCCAGAAATAACACGCCATAATAACAAGTAAATGTGAGGTATTTACATGTGACTGATTCCTCACCAGGAAGTATCCTTATCCCTATTTTACTGATGGGGTCACTGTGGCTCAGAGACGTTACATAACGCGATGGAGCAGCAGTGAGGGGTCTGAGTTCTGAGTCCTGCCCGTGCTTCCCCACCACACTGAGACACGGCAGCTCTCTCCCTCCTTCTGTTTCCGAATTCCCAACGTGAGTACTACCGGGCATTCCTTCGCCCATTCATATCTTTCCTCCGGTTCTGATCTGGGTTCATGCCACTTGACTGAAATCCTCCTAATCGACCCCAATTATATGCAATGCTATTCCCTATCACATCACCGCGCTTAACCTAGTTAGCTCCTCACTCTCTCGCTACTGAGGATTCCAAGATGCTGTACTTCTAGCTCCGGTGTCCTGATTTCTGTCCGCAATCCCACCGGGATATGAGCCTCTGTATTAACTTTGGGCTCTGTGACCGGTGGCCCCTCAGCACACAAGTGGCCCATCTATCAGGCCTGCTTTGTACCTCATGTCATCATGACACCGAATGCTGTCAAACAAAAGCCTCACGTGCTACTCAAGTAGCATTAAAACACAAAGATTTTCTTCCCCTCAGCAATCTGGTGGCTGCTTTGATTTCTCTATAGCCATTTCCCTGAGTCCCTGGCAAAATGACAAATCAGAAACTTTCTAACAGCCATTGGTGTTCCTCCATCTTTACTGTGAAGAGCACGGTTCGATAGCTTTTACAATCTCCAGCCCCTTAAGCAGCTCTCCGTGGAAAGTCGTGTTTTCTAACTAATTGTGGGTCTTGCTGTTCTTGGTTAACTGGTTCTGAACTGGAGAATTCTACGTTCCATGTGCTCGCTCTCACAGTCTCCATCCCACTGCCTCTGAGAACGCTGGAGTCATAAATGGGTTCTCACCGTGTGGCAGGTGAAAATGATGAGGAAGTGGCTGCCCACAGTGGACCGTGACTCATCCGCCTCCCTGGATCTTTTTTTTTTTTTTTTTTTTTTTTTTTTTGCGGTACGCGGGCCTCTCACTGCTGTGGCCTCTCCCGTTGCGGAGCACAGGCTCCGGACGCGCAGGCTCAGTGGCCATGGCTCACGGGCCCAGCCGCTCAGCGGCATGTGGGATCTTCCCGGACCGGGGCACGAAGCCGTGTCCCCTGCTTCGGCAGGCGGACTCTCAACCACTGGGCCACCAGAGAAGCCCATCCCTGAATCTTTTTAATGAACCACTCACCGCCAACCGCCCTGACTTCAAGTTCTACACAAATCATTCCCTGCTTGAGTTTTTGCTCCTCTTTTTTCTTTTTTTAAAAATTTTCAGAGATAGCATGTTAATATTCAGTGTGTTGTGAGCAGAGCTGGCAATGCGGTGTTGGGGATAGCATGAAGAATCTTAGGATTCAAGAAGAAAAGGAACACAGAGGCTTGGAGACGGCTCTTACATGTAAGAAGCGTGGGCGTGTAGGAGAGAGAGAGGGCTGAGTGTTATAGCTCAGGAAATGGCACTGGAAGGAATAGATAAGCAGGCCGAGCTTCGAGAAAGTTCTTATTAGTCTGTTTATATAGTTCTCTTCCCCCTCCAAAGCCAAAGCACAGGACCATCCTGAGTCAAGTGCCCCTTGCTGCCGCCACTCAAAGCGCTGAGATCCCTTCACTTTCTCCCGTTGTCTACCCAGTAGCATCAAAATCACGTTTCCTTTTTGGCCCTGCCAACCAGCATGTATGGGCAGAGGCCCTGTCACGTTCAACCTTGAGTTCCTAACATTTGAATAATGAGTTTATCTAAAGTGGATAGAACCCTTGTGAAAGTAGTGAGATCTCCATTTCTAGAGGTATTCAATCCGAGACTGTCACAGAGGGACTTTAAACATGCAACGGTCATGCTGTTATTTCTAAACTTCCTAACACCTTAAGTGCGTTTTTATTTAAAGTGATTTCACAAATCCCAAATAGTTTAAAAATACAGGCAAACAATGCACATTCGGCCTCATAATGACTATTATAATGGGTTTAATATTCTGATTTTAAAAATGACTGACCCTAGAAATTATTAAATGTCTTTTCAGGCCAACATCTTAAATGATAAGCATCAGTCTATATATGTTTGTTGAACACCTACTATAGACCAGGCCCTGGGGGGAAAACGTGAGACAGAGCCCTGCTCTCAATAACGTACACCACAGTCTGGAGGAAACCTCCCTCACTGGGGCTGAGGTATCACAGTCTAGTTGTGAAATTCCGCTTTACACCCCTGCTCCTCTGAACTGAGAATGTTTTCCTGAGGGCACCACAGTTCTAAGAACCCTCTTCAAAAGTCCTCTTTGGAAACTAATGTTACAGGAGAGGATCTTTAACCCCCTGGTGTCGCTTAAGTCTCTGAAGTATGCAATTGATCCAGGTGGGAAATGCCTGTGGCAGATAAGAAGGGGAAGAAGGCCTGCAAGGTCATTTCCAAACCAACCTGAACTCGACCGCTTCCCTGCTGTAAATTAAGGGTATGCGCACCCGTACTCCCACCCCTTCCCAACCTCCACCTGCAGCACAATTCCAACTTGGGAAGGACGAGCCTTGCCGGGCCCTCCAGTAACTGTCATTAGGAGAAATGCACCCAGACCCTGCGCTACCAGATTAGAGTCTGTTTCTAATCAAACGGAATTTAGATTTAAACCGGAATTACATTTGGGATTTACAGTCCTTTCTACTTTCATTCATTTCATGGATTCCAGCCCTCTCCCCGCCCAGTCTTAATCCAATGCACTCCGGAGGGAATTATACAGTTGTCCACGAGCCCGGGCTGGGGGCGCAGGAGGCTGGAACCTTCGGTCCCCTAGGGAGAGCGGCGCAAAGGCCCAGGAGCCGGACCTCTTGCCTGGGTCAGCCTCGCCTTGCCTCGGGGATCTTTGGCGCTCAACGGCTTTACCCGCCGGATCCTGCGTTCTCCCTTTCCGACTCTTTTCGGCGCCGCTCCCCGGAGGATTTCGCCTCCAGCACCCCTGGCTTTCGGGGCGCAGAGGCTTCACTTCTGCAGAATGAAAAGCAAAAGCCGCGGCCGGCGGGCCGAGGCGCGGACCGAACGCGCCACGTGGCTGCTGCTCGGGAATCCGCAGGGGCCGGGAGGTTTGTCACCACGCGGCGCGGACCCCGACCTCAACTTCCAGCGCTAGTCGGGCGCCCCCGAGCCCACCGCAGCCCCGACGCGCCCTCCCACGCCGGCGCCTAGCCCTCCGGCAGCTGGTCCCCAGCCTCCCCACCGCCCGCGCAGCGCGTCCGCACGCCAGCCCCCGGTTCCTCCGCCTCCGCGCAGGACGCGCCAAAGGCAGTTCGGCTGCTCAGCGACTCCAACTTCGGCTTCCCGAGTTACACGACACCCTCCCTGGGGTGCGGATTCGCTTCCACCAGCCTCTACCCGAGGTCCTCACAGCCGAGCCGCGGGAAGATGAAATGCCCGGCGAGCGGCGTTCCTCTGGATTTTGGAAACCTGTCCCATTCGCCTCGGGAGCGACTCGATTCCCCCACCCGCACCCTCCGGCCAGATGATTTTCACCCTGGGTCGCGCCTAGGGGGGGGTCGGGGGGGGCTAGCAGCTAGAGCGGGAGGAGGAGAGGGGCCAGCAGCGCCGAGTTGCTGGCATGCAGCTGCGCGCCGCTCGCGGCGAGGGGCGGCGGAGCCCTGCGGCGCGGCGGGGCAGCAGAAGCGGGCTCCTGCGCCTCTGCCTCACGGAGGATCACAGACACACACACACAGACACACACACACACACACAGACAGACAGACAGACAGACACACACACACACACACACACACACACACACACACACACACACACACACACACACACACACACACACACACACACACACTGCCGCCAGCACCCCCATGCTAGAGCCCGTAGGCGGAGGTCAGAGCCAATGTTCACTTCACGGCAGGGGCTGAAACGCCCAGATGGAGGCAGAGGCTCCCGCCTCTCCTCCGAGGTTTGCAACATCCTAGGAGGCCCCCAATTTCCCAGAGCGAGCAAGGTCTGGCTACAGAGACTCCGCTCCCTTGGCCAGCGGTTCAAGCTGCAGGGGGTTGGGGATGGATACAGCGAGCACTGGAGAGCGAGCCCGCGCCCACCCCCGCCCTCGGCGCAGAGAACTGGCCTGCCCCACTCGCCCTCAGCGGACTGCTAGGGGAGGCAGACCCCGGGGCGCTCCATCTCCGGCGAGGGTTAGGGAGGGGAGTGACAGCAGCAGCGACTCCGCGCGTTGGCCAAGACACGGAATCTCCGAACAGGCTGCGCCGCCGGCGCAGAGGGGTGGAGGCGAGAAGGGGCGGAGGAGGAGTTGCGGGGCAGAGAGGGATGACGTCCTTCGGCACTCGGGGCTCGCAGGGACTTAAGATTCGTGCGCTCGCCTAACCCGGCGCGCTCACTCCGAAGGTTCGCAGAGGCGCCGCGCCCGGCTCCCGCTGCGGCTCCCGAACGGCGCGCACGGGGGCGATTCCGGCCCGCTGCGACCAGGGTGTCAGCCCTCCGGCCACCGCCGAGCCCTCTCTGTCCGTCCCTGCGGATTCCAGGAGGGCCCGGGAAGACAGCCCCCGGCCGGGCCAGCCTCGCCCCTTCCTCGCCTTCTCCCTCCTCGACCTCGAGCCAAGGGCAGGCGCCCACGCACCAGCCCCTGCCCACCCGGAGAGCTGGAGTCCCGACCTGCGACCGTCTACGAAGAGGGATGGGGTAGGGGAAGCAAAGGGGCTCACCTGGGTCACCGGGAACGTCCCTCTCCGGCCCCTCCCGGAGCCTGTTCGCCGCTCCCCGGCACAACCTTCCTGGAAGAAAAAAAGTAGCGCAAGGGCAGAGGAGAGGTAGGGCTGCTCACAGGTCCCTGCGCAGCGGCTTTTTCCTTCGGATTGTCCAGGATACGGACTCGGGTTCGGCGGCGGGAAAGGGCTCCCAGAGGTTGGAAGGGGCCTCCAGACCCGGGCCCTCTCGCGGCGGCGGCGGCGGTGGCACCTCCAAGTTGCCACCTGCAGCGCGCGCCGGGCGCCTGTGACTGCCCGCGCCCCTCGGCCCGCGCCGGCCCGCCCTCGCCGGCCGCTGGTTGGCTGCGCCCCGCGCCCGGGCGGTCCCCGCGCTCGGCCCCGCCCCGCTCCTGCCCCAGAGCCGCGGTTCGCGGTGCCCGGCTCCTGCCCGGCCACCCCGGGCTTTATAGCTGGCGAGTTCTAGGAGCTGCTCCGGCTTTTGCAAGCAGGGGAAGGATCGGGCACACATACTAAAACACGCGTAATTGTGTCGGCTGCGGATTGGAGGAGAGAGAGAGAGAGAAAGAGGATGTGAGAAATGCCCTTAGTGTGCCTGAAGGGGACCCTGTAACTCGGTTTCGTTTGCTGGTATTAGATGTGTGCAATCCCTGAAAAGAGTTAAAGCCACAGAGGCAAGCATGCAGGGATGTGAGTCGGAGAGTGGTTGGAGGTTTTTGTTTTTGCTTAAGCTTCGCACAAGTTCACACGAAGCGCTAAAATATGAAGATAAGTCCTGGGTCGCAGTTTTTTCTCACCCAACCTGCATCAGTGCCGCGGAGGAGCCTTGGGCTCCAGCGGCCCCTGAGCCACCCACGCCCACTGGTGCCCACGGAACCTCCAGGCCTGAAGGCCCAGCGTTATCAGCCACGTGCTTGCTTGATTCTACGCCTCGGAGTCCAGGCCATGAAAACTCCTGCCGGTGCACATAGGAGGCCTGCGTTTTGCACAACTCTTGGGACTTTTAAGTAAACAAAGGGCACATTATCTTTCTTTTCCCTCCCACTGCTGCTCCAAAGACTGGGACAGGAGTTCACTGCGCCATCTCCCAGGGCATTCATGCGCACTCTTCCCTCTGCAGCTTACTACCTCCTGAAGTCACGCTTTCTGGAAAATTCAGTGGGTAAAGCCTACCGGAGGAGAAAAACATAAAAAAGATGGAAGTACCACTCTGGAAAGCTATCCAATCAACCCAAAACGTCTCACTCCTAGGTTTATCTATGGGAAAGAGGTACATTGCCAAGTACCTATTAGTTTAATAACATTTCAAAATTAACTTCCCAAATAGCACATTTTATAGCCCATCAGGGACACGCCTGTGTTTTGTGAGCACAGGTGTGGCACTGTTAAGCGTGACAAGCGCGCACACGTGGTCGTGTCTGGCTGTGCTTTGTAGACTCCTCAGTAAGGGGAGGGGGAGGAAAGGGGATTCATTAAAGGAAGTCAGGGGGCAGTAGGCACCGGTCAAGTAGCCACTTCCTGTCAACTGTGGCTAAGTGACTCGGAATGCTGCTTCATGGCACTAGTTCCTTGCATCTTAAGACAGATTTTGTTTCATGAGATCCTAACATCTTGGGTACCCTTCGGAAAATAATAGCCAACTTTTTTTTTTCCCTGCAGCCAAGTGCTAACGTTTACCTCTCTCAAGAAGAGGCAAGCCTGTCCTTATTCATCTTCTCGAAACTTCTTGAAACCCAAGGAGACTAGGGCCACGCAATTCAGAGGCAAAGCATTCACGAGGAGATATTTCCATACTCCACGTTAAGTGCTTGCTAAATGCACTGCACTTTGACCTAAACTGGCTGAAACCCTGCGTAGAATGAAGGTGTGGCTTGGCTCAAGTGTGAGTGCAGCTGAACTCAATACCTGGAGGTTTACCTGATAAGAGGTGGGGTGGGCTGGGGTGTGGATGGCAGCCGTAGTGATATTAATCCATCTAAACATCTGATGTGTGGACAGCCAGGGAGGCACGAACAACTAGACAAGATGCACTTCCTTCATAGTGGGGAAGGAGCTTAAAGGCTCAAGTGGATGAGAAAGCAACAAGAGAGAGAAGTGGAGCATCTGTGGACAGTGAAAGAAATCAACCGATGGTCTTTGGTCCATTGAACATGCCAGTGGCTCAAGATTCTGAAGGAGGAGACAAGAGAGAGTCGTTGGGACTCAGAGGCAGGAAATATGAAGCTAAAAGTCCCGGAGTGGCATACAGAGTCAGCACACATAGGGCTGACTCCAGGCTCCAACACTTCTGTGTGATGTGTTTGGTTTCCAAGTGAGACATGCTGTTTAAGTTTCATTCTCTTCATCTGTGTGAAGGGGATCAGGGTGCCTGTCTGCTAGAGCCGAGGGAAGGATTAACTGAGATAATGCGTCTGTAACGCTGGGCATATAGAAAGCGTTCAATAAATTGTAGGTGTTATTGTAAAGTGTTTAAAAGGGGCTTAAAGGTCACCTAAGACTTTTAATATTTGTTTCTGATAGAATATTTCTGGCAGGTGCTCACCCTGCTTCTGCTTTCCCTATGATGAGAATCTCACTAACCCCAAATCCATTCCCTCTCCCTTACTTGAAGATGAAATGTGGAAGAGTACTTTTTTTTTTTTTTACTGGTTGGTTCTGTTTCTACCCATGGTGGTCGTATAAATGTCTAAGCCCTGTTTCACGGGAGAGCACTCCAGATCGTTTAAGACAAATAACAGGTCCCCTGCGTGAGTTATTTTGTCCAGACTAAAGTGCCCTGGGCTTCCAGCCTTTCCTCATATGACCTGGTTTCACAATCTTTCACCATCTCTTACCCTCCAAATTGCCTCTGACCTCCTTAAAAAAGAACGCAGTGCTCCAGCCCCATCTGCCAGCAATACCTTTCTCAATGTCTTAGCGAGGCCTGCACTTTTGTATCTATTTTGAATGGGAGATTGACTCTTTTTTTTCTCCTCTTAAGTATTTAATACATTGGTTTTCAGACTTTAGGCCAAATCTAACAACTTTGTTTGTAAACCTAGAAAGCTAAAACTAACCATGCTTTAATATTCTTGACTTAGAGACTGCAAACTATTCCTTATGAGCTAAGTCCTCTTTTTTTTTTTTTTTGAGGAAACAGTTTCCCTAATTGTTACCATTTTACATTGATCTCTCTTTTTCTCTAGATGGATAGATACTCATGATCAATATTCTTTTTTCCGAACCATTTAAGAGCAAGTGTAGACATGATGCCTCATCATCCTTAAATACTCCAGTGTGTATATTTCCCCCAAACTGGAATTCTCTCCCACATAAGCACAGAACAACCAATCCATAGAACCCCTTCAGATTTCACCAACTTTCCACAGAATGGCTCTTTTTCACTTTTGGTCCCGAATCCAGTCTAGGGTCACACATTACATGGAGGTGATGCGTCTGGTTCTTCTCCTTTAATCTGCTACAGTTCTTCCATCTTTCCTGTCTCTCATGCCCTTGACAGCTTTGAAAACTACATGCCTTTCATTCTGTAGATTTCAGAGATCTCAACCTGGATCCATGTGATGTTTCTTCATGTTTGACCCAGGTCATACATTTTTGTCAGGAATAACAAAGAAATGATACTGTACTCTAGGCAGTTCATCTACATTAAGAAGTGTTCCACTGTTGTGATATTAACCTTGATCACCTGGCTTGGCAGATGCTGGAATCCTCCAGTATGAAGTCAGCATTTTGCCCTGTAATTGATAACTATTTTGTAGGGCTACACTCCTAGGCTACATCAATATTCTGTTTCTCATTGAAAATTCACTCAACCAGTCTTAGCCGGCATTGATGACTCCTGCCTGAATCAGCACCCACCCCCACCACGATGGTTGCCAAATGACTATCCCCCATTTGCTTCATTCCTTTTGCAACTATTAATCGGCATTCTTCTGTAGAAAATATTTCCCTTCCCTGCATTTATCTATTTATGTCAGTCTAGACTCAGGAATTCCTATTCCATCCAATGAATCATTTTGTTACTTTCATTATTTATCTTGATGCTCAAATCACCTAGATTTGGCCAAGGGGTGTCTCTTTAAGATGACTCTTCAGTCCCTCCGGCATGTCCCCATTCTTTGGGTACCTTTGGGTACCTTCTAACTTTCTGGCACATCAAGATGTTCTGGGATCATTTTGGAATCAGCTCTCCAAGGAGCCCTGGTTCCTTTCCATGGAGGATGGCATTTAGGAATGAGATCTGGGCACCCAACATGCTCACTGCTACTGGCATGGCGTAACCTCTAGGTTCTCTCGGCGGATAGAGTAGGAAATAATTGACAAATGTTTACACACAGGCACACATGCATTTATGTCTACTGCTATGTGTGTGTCTATCTATGTATCTATTTCTCTATATAGCCATTTATAACTATATACCTATGGAAACATATAGAGGGAAATCTATCTCAATATCTATTATATAGAGATATATAGATAGCACACCAATGTTGGACTCCTGTGTTGGATCTTGCTTTCCTAAAGACTATCGTCAGCCCAGCAGCCTAAATCATGCTTTCAAAATATGTCATATCATTTTCACTTCCCTCTCCATGGCTTCTACTTTGTCAACATAAAAATTCCAAATCCAAACAGATCTGCCTCTTTGGTCTCAATGCCTCTTTTTCCTCATGTCTTCCTGCTCTCCACCTTGGGCACCCACTCCAGGTTACTGGCTTCCAAGATGCTCCTGAAACTTGCATTCTCCTCCTTCTACCTGAGATGCTCTTCCTCAGGGGTCCCTATAATTTCCACCATCTCCAGGTCTTTACTCAAATGTGTCTTCCTCAGTGAAGCCTTCTCTGGGAGCCATATTTGAAATTACACTCCCTCCTTCCAACCCACTCTCTCTCTCTCACTGCTTGATTTTTCTCTATAGCATGTATTATAGTCCAACATTGCATGGATTGTCTTATTGACAGTCTGCCCCTGCCCTGCCATGACTATAAACGCCACAAGAAAGGAAATTTTGGTCTCTTTTGTTTCCTGCTACACCCTCAGTTCCTATATCAGAGCCTGATATACAATAGACCCTCAATAAATATTTGTTAAACGAATGGGTGAAATTCCGGGAACACATAAACACATTTACAACTGACTAGATACACCCACAGGCTAAGTGGTTGCCAATGTGACTTGAGAAATTGAAGCCTAATTGTGTAAACGTGAAAGGTTTCATAGAGAGGTCTATATAATTAAAGCAGAGTAAATAAAAGAGTATCAAGGGTGTAAAGACAGAAAAGGACTACGTGTTTGATGAATATGAGGTAAAGCAGGTAATCTGGAAACAAAGTGTTGTTAGGTATCAACTGACCATTTAGTGGACCAAAAGGTGAAAGTACATACCACCAGACATCAAAATGAAAAGTTCTACAGATATTTCCAAATATATTCTTTAAGATCACGCAGTCTGTTAAGAGGAATTTGGATATTTTCCTCTTGTGAAACAGGAGTCTTTTGGAGCAGAAAGAACTCATTAAAGGGGTTAATGATATTTCAAATTTAGCATCATCTTTTTCTAAAGTGGCAACTCAGCTCACAAGGGAAATGAATCCCTTTCTCCTACTATTAAAGCTCTGGGTCCAACTTGGGCCTTATAAGCTGAAAGTCCTTAGAAAACATTTATACAAAATGAAATGGAAACTCATCCATATTGGACACATTTTCAGCATCGATTAGTCATCCAACTTTTAATGTACCTTATTCTGCATACTTTAGGAGAATCTGAGTGTACATTTCAGAACTGTTCAGAGAGCCAGGTTTGACTGAGGCCAGTCAAACCCAGGTTTGACGCCAGTCAAACCTATTATTTGACGACTCTGCTTGGAGACAACACATATGATACAGTGATTTATATTTGGAATTGCAAAAACAGTTATTTTTATTTTCTGTAATTCCCTCAAGGCGTCCGGGTAGATATTGCAGTAGAACACAGTGAATTGAATGAAAGATACAGCTCCGATAGAAATTTTAGGTGTTCTAACTTTTAAAGTTTTTCAGCACATCCTTAATGGAATGAGGTAGTTGGAAAGAGGTTTATTTCTCTTAAATTCATCTCATTAGTGGGAGCCTTTGAGATGAAGTTTGGGTTCTGCAGAAATAGCTATCTGGCTTATGCATTCTTTCGAAGGGAAGACCTTTCCATGTTTTCTCGAAGGAGTCATCCTTGCTAACACAAAGGCTGGCAAAACTCAAGGCCTCCTGATGCACAAGCTGGAGACTGGCCTTTGCAGCATAAATCTTTTCCTCCCAATACTGATGTCCTGCTCCTTCAAGATGTTAAGCAAAAAGTCAAATAAAGTTGTGATTTCTTGAAATGTCTTGCAACTTCTTCCCCAGTGCTGTTTTTTTTTTTTTTTTTTTTTTTACCAGCAGTGTAATCTCAGGATTAACCTCTCTGAATCTCAGTCTCCTTAGATAAATTGGGAACGGCATGGAGGACCTCATCGAATAGGTAGGATTAAATGAAACAATTTGATGAAAGGGCTTCGAAACCAGAAAGAGCCCTAAGAATGACAGTGTGCTGTCATCACCGCCCACCATCTTCCTTCTCAAGCCACTTGTATTGAGTAACAGCTGAAGTTTAAAAACACGGATGTGAAGCCTGTACTTTTTTTCTTTTTTTACAGTCAGATACTCCCATCCTCCTGACCAGCTTTTCCCCCAAGTGAAATCCTACTGTAATACTTAAAACCATCGAATCTCCCATGATGCCTCCAGAACTTGCTAGGTTTGGCATGGCATAAACCAGCCCCAGAATGGTTTTCCTTTAAAAAGAAAAACAAAAAACTATACATCATAAATAACAGTTTCACCAAGTTGCTGAGAGCAGAAAGTCCAGAGTACGCTCTGCCCTTGGCAGAAAAATATCAAACAGCAGTGACTGAGCAATAAACCTTCCACACAACTGCAGATCATCAACTCGTTGTAAAGATTTAGGACCTGACGTTTCCTGCTTCTTGGCTTGATGCATGCCAGCCTGTGAAAAAAACACTCGAGATGCAGAAACTGTTTAGGTTCTTTTCTGATCTGGGGCAAGGCATACGAACTTAGCAATACGTTGGAGTTAATTATCTGAAAAGTGAATTCTTTGCCACGTTTTACAAAGCAAGAAGTTTTCGAAATACGATATAAGATGGATTTAAAATTGGCCGCTGTTGCCATCTGGCTCACCTTAAGCCGGTGCTGATAACTGGACTGAATATTAATCTGGTTTCTACTTTTGTCTTTTTCAAATCAGAGCTACATTCTTTGCCATGAGGAGCCACGTACTGTAGCTGGTTGGTGATGTTTATTTTCATTAAGTGAGATTTAGTAAGGCTCCTGGACCTTGTCAGTCTCTGTCTCTGGCCTCACCCTGGCTCTTTTCATCCTGTCAATTATTTGGGTGCTGGGGCCGTCCACTGGGGAGGGGCCAGTGCAGAACTTTGCCAGACCCAAGGTGCCACAAGAAGGATCTGACAGAGGTCTGGCTCAGGCATCTCTAAAACACGAAGGGCTCCTTTGGAACAGTAAGGAACTATGTTATAAAGAGTTTCCTAGGCAGATACTGTCTGAGAGACACCTGAAAAGGGTAGGATTTGCTGCAGAGGTTTGCTCCATCATCAGATTTTAAGCAAACTTGTTAACGTTCTCTTATTTCACATATGGTTGATCCATGAAAAGAACAATGCTGATTTTAAAAATAAAATCCAGAATTTCAAATCTGTAAGAAAAGGATATTTATTCCAGTGTTTCAGGGTTTTCCTGGGGCTGCCTCGAGTCACATGGAGACCTGTCAGGTTTGGCCAGATCCGCCCCCAGATCATTTCCTTAAGGTGTCCACCTCTTCTATCGCCACGGTTTCCAAACCCCCGTCTTCCCTTGCCTGGGCTGTCAGTAGGCTCCTAACTGCTGTGGGGGTTTTTGTGTTTTTTTTCCACCCTTGCTGCCTCTGGCACATTCTTCTCATACCAGCCCAGGGATTCTTCCTTTGCTTAGTTCTTTTCAATGACCTTCGGTTCACCCTAGCTAAAATTTGAAAATGCCTAAAGTAACCTAGTCTGGGATTGCTGCCAGCCCACCCAGCAACTCTATCTCCTCCCACTGCGCTCTGCCCTCGCTTGGAGTCCAAGATGGCAGTGAGCGCTTGCCCACCTTTTCCAAGCCTCCTTCTCTGGACCTGCCCTGTTCCTTCTTTTGCCATCTCTTCTTCCTGCCAAAGCCTCTTCAACCCACGAGGCCCGAATGAAATGCACTTTTCTGAGAGGACTTGCCTCATGCCTTGCACCTCTCAATTTAAATCAGATTCCACGTAACCTTCTGTGCGGTTTTCCCAGCACTCACCATTCAGTATTGATTGATTGGTGTGCTTTTCAGACTAGACAGTAAGTTCCGTGATGACAGAGATGGGATGGGTTTGTTTGTTTGTTTGTTTTGTGTTTCCCTTTATCTACAACTTCTGAACCTAGAAAGAAGCTATCCTGTGTGGATTCTCACCCAGCTCTGGCACCAGACTGCCCCCAGGGTGAATCCGGGCTCTGTCTTTCTGACCTGGGCTAACTGACCTAACACCTTTGTTTGTCAACTTCCTCAGCAGCGAAAAGGGACCATTGAAATACCTACTCGATTGGATTTACCCATCAAATTGGGACACAGCAGGAAATTGTGAGGGTTCACTTAGTTTATAGGCACAAAGCACCTAGAAGAATTCTCTGTGCATGAGAAACAAAGTTATTATTTCAGCAGGCGCTCAAAAATATTTTGGATAGAATGGATTCATTCATACTACTTTGGTCACAGATTTCCTCATCATTTGGGAGAATTCTTCCTTGATTTAAATTATATAATACAATATAGGGAAAATAAAATTCTCCTGGTAAACAGAATTAAGGGTGACAACCTTCCCTTTATCAAAAAAGATAAGCACAAACAACATCGAAAGTACCAGATCTGCCATATACGTCAATTCATACGTGGTCATGGATTTTTTTTTTTGACCCTTTCTTTACCTTTCCTTCACAAACGAAGCCTAAAATGGCTCCCACAGAATCCCAAATTTGGCAACTTTTTCTTCCCCAGCTTTATTGAGAGACAAATGACATATAACATTGTGTAAATTTAAGGTGTAGCACGTGATAATTTGATACACATATTTATTGCAAAGTGTTTACCACAATAAGATCAGTTAACATATCCTTCATCTCACAAAATTACCATTTTATTGTTGTTGTTTTAGCCAGAATATTAAAACTCTACTCTCATGGCAACTTGCAAGTATACAATACAATATTGTTAACTATAGTCACCATGCTGTTCCTTAGATTCCCTGGAACTTATTCATCTTATAAGTGAAAACTTCTACTCTGACCAGCAACTCCCCATTTCCTCCACCCCTCAGCCCCTGGCAACCACCATTCTCCTCTCTGTTTCCATCAGTGCAATCTTTTGGATTCCACATATAAGTGAGATCAAGTAGTATTTGTCTTTCTCTGATTTATTTCACTTAGCATGGTGCCCCAAAGATTCATCCATATTGTTGAAAATGTCAGGATATCATTTTTTATGGCCGAGTAATATTCCATTGTATAGACAGACAGATGGATAGATAGATAGATACCACATTCTTGGAGCCCTTGTCAAATATTAGTTGACCGTATATGCGTGGGTTTATTTCTGGGCTCTCAGTTCTGTTCCATTGGTCTTTGTGGCTGTTTTGCGCCAGTACCATACTGTTTTGATGATTTTAACTATGTAATAAAGTTTGAGATCAGGAAGCCAAATCTGGCATTTCTTTTGATGAAAAAATGAAAGAAGGGTCTGGAAAATCTCAATTAATAAAGAGAGAAGAGATATTTTGTCCTTTTTTTCAGATGATTTTATTGTCATCACAATGTATTTATTAGAAACATTACCGTGGAGAAAATCAAGGACAGAGCTGCTGGATTCTTGGCTGATGTCAGGAAAACCTGCCTCAAGTAATGTTAATGACCTATATTTTTGATATTTCTTTTTCTCTTTAAATGAATACATCCATGACATGAATTGGGAGAAAACTGTAACAAATAACATTTGCATTGCTCAAATCTTACTTCTCCAGAGTTGTACTGCCTCATTTTAAGCTCAGTGCATTTCTTATGGTTATTTTACAAAACTTGTCCATTATTCATGACAACATATTTATCAGTTTGTAGTTCACAAGTTTAGAAAAACCATTGTGACCCTTAATGCTAACATAGCCCGTTGTGTTGGAATGGCTTTTCTAATAATATACTGATAGCTATGATTTGATGTACAATTATATACCTTAGAATTGGGCAAAATGATTGAGTAGTTTTTAAACGCCATTATACCATACATCCTGGAACAATTTTTTAAAAATAAAAAGCGTACATATTTGTGAGTAGACTTCTCACTGGATATTGAAGAAAAATATCCTCTGATTTATAATGTTAATAGTTTCCAAATTCTCTTAAGACATGAGTTAGTTGTCTGCTTTACCACATTTTGAAAAGCCTTTTGTATATAAAATTATACCTTAATTTGGGGCTTCCCTGGTGGTGCAATGGTTAAGAATCCGCCTGCCAATGCAGGGGACACGGGTTTGAGCCCTGGTCCGGGAAGGTCCCACATGCTGTGGAGCAACTAAGCCCGTGTGCCACAACTACTGAGCCTGTGCTCTAGAGCCCGTAAGCCACAACTACTGAGCCCATGTGCCACAACTACTGAAGCCTGCATGCCTATAGCCCATGCTCTGCAACAAGAGAAGACGGCAATGAGAAGCCCGCATACCACAATGAAGAGTAGCCCCACTCACCGTGCAGCAACTAGAGAAAGCCCATGCGCGGCAGCGAAGACCCAGTGCAGCCAAAAGTAAATTAAAAAAAAAAAAATTATACCTTAATTTAGTGAGTCAAACCCACACCTATTTTGGTTAGAAGACTGGAACACAATTAATGTCCTCAGTTGTTGGCTGGTTTATCCTTGGCTAAATTTAGATGCGTAAAATCATTTTATATTAAAGGCCATTTTACTTGTTGTTTGGTAAGTTCCATTTCTGATTTAAAATAAGACTGCATATCTTTCCACACTTCCCACCTCCCATCCGCAGATTATCCCACTATCAAAATTGCTTTTTAAATTTCTGACAAGCTTGTGCTTGTATATATTTTTCTAAATTCAATAAGAACGCTGTTTTACTTATTTTTAAACACTGTAGCCCTGCATCTCAGGCCATATTTCTCAAGGGCTCGAGTGTTAGAATACTGACTCTGCAAATCGATACCTAGATATGAGTCCAAATAGTCCAAACAGCTGCACAAGTGTTGCAGTCAAACCTGGATGATAAGGATGGCTCATACAAAGTGTTAGATTGTGCAAATAGCTCCCCAGTAAGGCAAGGGCAGTCCAGGGTGCAAAAGTCTGTTGTTCACTATGTGATGATTTTTACAATACCTACATATGCGGTGATTAAAATAATCTCCGTGTTCAGAGTACAGATGTATATCTATTTTACTGCCCCAGTGTGGATCTATGCCTGCTGATATCAGGCCGTATCAAATGTGCTTTCGCGTGTTCCACCTGCCTAGCCCTGGAAATTGTCTTGATTTAGGCAGCTCAGAGCAAGGTTGGAGTGGTTTTCCTTTGCTACAACTTGAGCCCCTTCTTTTTTATTGTGGTGTAATGTACATAACACAAAAGTTACCACCTTAACCATTTCTAGACACACAGTTCAGTGGCAGTAAGGACATTGACATTGTACAACCACTGCTTGAGCCCTTTTGAGTTAAGCAGTAAGACAGACCATCAGGGTTTCTTTGGGTGCCTTTTCTCTGTCCAGCAGTGGTTGCTGAGAACACACAGCTAACCACAAATACCTGGAATTTCTGGATATTTGAAATGTCCTTCTGCATAAAGCATTCCTGATGTTGTCTTGAATGACTGTTTAGAATAATTTGGAGCTTCTCAGTTACTACTTAGAGGTACAGTTGACCCCTGAACAACATAGGTTAGAACACAAGTCCACCTATCTGTGGATTTTTTTTCACTAACTTTGAACTACATGATCTGTAGTTGGTTGAATCCAGGGATGTGGAACGTTGGATATGGAGGAACCACCAACCGGAAAGTTACACGATTTTCAACTGGGGCAGGGAGAGCGTTTGGCCCCCCAAACCCTCATGTTTTTCAAGGGTCAACTGTATAGAGCTTTGTAGAAAGCTGATAACATTAAGTACATCCATCAATACCAGGAGATAGCTTTCACTTTCCCTTAAGAGTGGAGAGAACCATAATTCAAAAAGATACATGCACCCCAGTGTTCATTGCAGCACTGTTTACAATAGCCAGGACATGGAAGCAACCTAAATGCCCATCAACAGAGGAATGGATAAAGAAGATGTGGTACATATATACAATGGAATATTACTCAGCCATAAAAAAGAACAAAATAATGCCATTTGCTGCAACATGGATGGACCTAGATGTTGTCATACTGAGTGAGGTAAGTCAGAGAAAGACAAATATCATATGATATTGCTTAAATGCAGAATCTAAAATAAGGGTACAAATGAGTTTATCTATCAATACAAAACAGAAATAGAGTTACAGACATAGAAAACAAACTTACCAGGAGGTATGGGGGGGTAAATTGGGAGATTGGGATTGACACATGCACACTACTATACATAAAATAAATAACTAACAAGGACCTACTATATAGCACAGGGAACCCTTCTCAATACTCTGTAATGGCCTATACAGGAAAAGAATCTAAAAAAGAGTAGATATATATGTATAACTGATTCACTCTGCTGTACACCTGAAACTAACGCAACATTGTAACTCAACAGTACTCCAATAAAAACTAAAAAAAAAAAAAAAAGAGTGGACACTTTATTCTCAACTTCCCAAAGTTCTAAAGAAGTTAATACATCAGGGTTACTTCTTATTTTATCAGATAATTGCAACCTTCGGTGCAAACAAAACCACCAAACGTAGTATTGTTGTTTGATGGCATAAAGAATATCTAATCAGGCTGCTTTTGCAAGACAGGCGATGAGGCAACCTTGAGAAAGAACTGCTTCACTCGTTCTAGGAGCGCCTTCCTCGACAAGATGGAACCGGCAGGCTCTGTGTAAAGGCAGCTTTCCTCCACAACTGTCATTTGGAGGCAGGAAGAGCCCGTGCCAGGAAGGCATAGCATTTGCCTCTGATTTGGCTTCTGGACTGAGGTGCTGCAAAATAGACCCGCGTCTCGGATTGCTTTCCGGGACTTGTGCGTGGCCAAACGAACCCAACGTGTGTGGACACGCACTTTCATTTGAATTTGTCATTTGACTTCCCCGTCTAGATCCACTCACTTTTGCTGAGTGTTTGCTCTGAATGAGTGTTCAGATCGTAGGTAGACTACTGCTTTTTTCTTTTCATCGCTTCAGTTTGCTACTGTGTGTGCAGAGAGCCTGCCAGAAGTGCGTCCCAGCCCGATGTCCTCGGAGCGTCTTTGGGAATACCGGAACTCATATTACTTTTCCTCCTGTGACCTTCACTGGACTCACCACCATGGTGACATGGTACCTTCTTTTGGGATATTTCACGAGATACCAATTTCTAATGAGCAAGTCTTTCTTGGAATAGCAGCTCGCAGACTTTGGTTTTACAATCTTTTTACATTCTTAAAAAACTATTGGGGGGGGCTTCCCTGGTGCCGCAGTGGTTGAGAGTCCGCCTGCCGATGCAGGGGACACGGGTTCGTGCCCCGGCCCGGGAAGATCCCGCAGGCCGCGGAGCGGCTGGGCCCGTGAGCCATGGCCGCTGAGCCTGCGCGTCCGGAGCCTATGCTCCGCAGTGGGAGAGGCCACAACAGTGAGAGGCCCGCGTACCGCAAAAAAACAAACAAAACAAACCAAAAAACTATTGGGGATCCCAAAGAGCTTCTGCTTATGTGGATTATATCCACATTTATCATATTAGAAAATAAAAGTGAAAATTTTATTTATTTCCAGTTTTATTGAGAAATAACTGACATCCATCACTGTATGAGTTTAAGGTGTACAGCGTGATGGTGTGATTTACATAAATTGTGAAATGATTTCCATAGTAGGTTCAGCTAACACATCCATCTTTTCATATAGATACAATAAAAATAAAAGAGAAAAGAAAGGGAAAAGGAAAACAATTTCCTCCTTGTGGTGAGAACTTTTAGGATTTGCTCTTTCCAACTCTCCTGTATATCATATTGCAGCATTAGTTACAGTCATCACATTGTACATTACATCCCTAATACTCACTCACCTTATAACCAGAGTTTGTACCTTTTGACCACCTTCCTCCAATTCCCCCTGCCCATCCTCTGACTCTGGTAACACAAATCTGATCTCTTTTTCTATAATCTTGGAAGTTTTTTGTTTGTTTTTGATTGCACATATAAATGAGATCATACGGTATTTGTCTTCGTCTGACTTATTTCACTTAGTATAATGCCTTCAAGGTCCATCTATGTTGTCAAAAATGATAGGATTTCCTCATTTTTTTGGCTGAATAATATTGCATTTATATATATAATGTGGTGTATATATATACACACCACAACTTCTTTATCCATTCATCCATTGATGGACACTTAGATTGTTTTCATTGCTTGGCTACTGTAAATAGTACAACAATGAAATGGGGTACAGATATTTTTCTAGTTAGTGTTTTTATTTCCTTTGGAGATATATATATATATATATATATATATATATATATTTTTTTTTTTTTTGCTTTATGTGGGCCTCTCACTGTTGTGGCCTCTCCCGTTGCAGACCACAGGCTCCGGACGCGCAGGCTCAGTGGCCATGGCTCACGGGTCCAGCCGCTCCGCGGCATGTGGGATCTTCCTGGACCGGGGCATGAACCCGTGTCCCCTGCATCGGCAGGCGGACTCCCAACCACTGCGCCACCAGGGAAGCCCTGGATATATTCTTAAAAGTGGAATTACTGGATCATATGGTAGTTCTATTTTTAATTTTTTAAGGATCCTCCATACTGTTTTTCATAGTGGGTGTACCAAATTACAATTAAAAAAAAATCAAAATACAAGCTGTCAGATGATGTCATTCCATGCCACGTAGCCTCCAGAAAACTGGATTGTACTCATGAGAGAATATGGGTAAAAAAGATAACAATGTCTTAATTTTGTTGTGAAGGTTGTTTGAACTCAGCAGTCGCCCTGAAAGGGTGTCAGGTACTGCTCAGGGTTCCCAAGACCACACTTTAAGAACGATTTTCTGGGAATAAATAAATCCTCTTCTTTTTTTCCCTTTCCTTTTTTTTTTTTTTAAAGCTCTTTATACTCTTTATAACAGTGCTATTTCACAGACTCCAAAGGATATATTTTAGGAAAAGATATTTGGTAACATTCTTCTTAACTTGGAATGTAGGTGGGAAAGGTGTTTGGAAAAGGAAGATTTTTAAATAACCCTTAAGATACTTTTCTCATAGTTAGATGAAGTCTATTTTTTTCCCACCTCCTACATCTCACAAAGTTAGTCCTCTGTCAAGATCAGAATCTTCATAGTTAAAGAACTCTAGTATTGAAATAGCAGATAAAAATTCATAGAAGCAAAACTTCTTAGTTCTACCACTGTGTTGAAGTTCAGTTAATGGGCTTTGTGGCTATTTGAGCCCTGTGTCTGAAATGCCATCAAAATAAGGACAAAAAAATGCCTTCCTTTGATGCTCATTCTGCAGGGAATGGGGGATGGGTGGGAATTGATGACTTTTCAGGAAAAAAAAAATGCCTTCAGAGCTGCTTGCCCCTGGAGATTTCACGGAGAAGCCACAGGGAACCAGAAGGGACTGAGCTGTAACAGCGACAACAAACTCAGAGGAAAGGTGGTGGATTTAGGAATTAGAGGGACTGGGCTAGCACTGGTGGGGTGGGGCGGGGACATGTGTGCACAGATCTATATTTATACACAGCGAGTAGCCACTCAATAATGCAGGTGAGAAGTAGCCTTGTGAAATGGAAAGATTTGAGCTTAGAGGTCAACCTTTGACTGTCTTGACTTCTACTTACTAACCGTGTGAATCTGGACAAGTGACTTCGTCCCTCTGAAAGTATTCTTCTCACCTGGAGAATGGTGTTCTGATATGTGCTATGCCAGGTGATTTTAGAAAAGGTGAAATAATAGTTTCTGCACAGGTAGATGCTTAATAGGTGATAGCGGGGAAGATGGCCAGGAAATGAAACGCCACCTGGCTAATAAGGATAAGCCTGATTGTCTACTCCCTACCTGCCCCTCCCCCCCCACCAGACCACCAGAAGTCTAAGGGACAGGGGAACACTAGCAACTTCACTGCCACCTAGGTCCCCAACTTGGCCTTGACCACCTGAGATCATCCCCAAGATTCTACAGGCACAGCTGAGCCCCGTGCTTCTCTGCATGATGTCGGGCTGAGGGGTAGATAGCGAGGGCTCACACTGTTGGAATCTTCCCAAGACCAGCTCTGCAGGGGCCAGGAGAGTGGCTCCTTCCTGGCCAGACTCTGCTTTCCAAAGTCACGTGCAAAATCACAGTATTGGTTGGTAAGGTTCTTTCGCCAAAAGGTCAAGGCATCAAATGCCGCCACTGAAAATGCCACAGGCCAACCGCCCTGGCATTTTACACCAAGGAATATGGAAACCAGGTCTTGCTGCAGAGTTTTGTCTTCCCTGGCAGGATTATTGTGTGTCTAAGTTAGGGTGCTAATCCTTCAGATGAGTCACTCATGTCAATGGCTAGACATTTTCTCATTATTTATTAAGAACGGTGTGACTTTTTATTTCCTACCATCTTCCTTCCCTCTCTTTGAACCCTTGGCAACGATCTAATTTGTCAGCATTGGCAAATTTCACTTATGTGCTACTTTCTGCATCCCTCAGATAATTAACAAGGGTGTAAAACATGAAGGGGAGATCAGAAAGAAGTGAGACACATTTTGGGAGTTTTTAATGACATAAGACTACATTTAAAGATGTGAAAATGACTTTAAGAAAAAAAGCATACCTCAGTAATAGGACTCTCAACTCTTTCCAGCCAAGGTTATTATTCTGAGCAATGATTAACTGAAACTTTTCTCAGAGAAAAGGCATGACTGTAAAACATTAGATTGTTCATTAGATGTTGGTCAGGGTGCACAGTGTCAACTTTCATCTTGCTAGGTGATTCAGGAAATGACACCTGACCCTCAGGTAATCTAGGGACATCTATACAGGGTTCAAAGAGAGGCAGGGAAGAGATAACAAGTGTTGGTGAGGGTGTGGAGAAAAGGGAACCCTGGCGCACTGTTGGTGGGAATGTACGTTTGTGTAGCCACTGTGGAAAACAGTGTGGAGGTTCCTTAAAAAACTAAAAATAGAAGTACCATATGATGCAGCAATTCCACTTCTGGTTGTCTATATGAAGAAAATGAAATCACTCTCTGGAAGAGATATCTGCACCTTCTGGTTCATTGCAACATTACTCACAACAGCCAAGACTTGGAAACAGCCTAAGTGTCTGTCAGTGGATGAATGGATAAAGAAGATACGGGATGTATACAATGGAATATTATTCAGCCATGAGAAAGAAAGAAACCCTGCCAATCGTGACAACTTGGATGAAACTTGAGGGCATTATGCTAAGTGAAATAAGTCAGATAGACAAAGACAAACACTGCATGATCTCACTTACATGTGAAATCTAAAAAAGCCACATTCAGAGAAACAGGGAATAGAGCCAGGGGCTGGGGGATGGAAGAAAGGGGGAGGTATCGGTCAAAGGGTACAAACTTTCAGTTATAGTATTAACAGGTTCTGGGCATTTAATGTACAGCACGGTGATTATAGCTAATAGCATCTTAGATTCTTGAATATTGTTAGAGGGTATGTCTTAAATATTCCCACTGCAAAAAAAAGAAATGGTAATTATGTGCCAAGACGGGAGTGCCAGCTAATGCTAAGGTGGTAATTACTTTGCAATATATGAATGTATCCAATCAACACATTCAACTTACACAATGTACACCTTCAACTTACACAATGTTATATGTCAATTATATCTCAATAAAGCTGTGAGAGAAAAAGAGAGAGAGAGGCAAGGGAGATGGGAAGGAAATTAAAAAAGTCAGACCATTCTCAATTCACCAAGACTTGGTGAAATATGTTACTCTCTTTTTGGCTGCAAGTCAGACTGTTCTTTTGGAAATGTCCAGTTTCACAGGAACTGGCCAAGTGACACGGGACACATGAACCGCCTGGCTTCCCTTTGAAGTTAGACAAACTGAGATCACTACCATCTCATTTTATGCAATGACTAGAAGCTATGATCCCACAGTAACCAGCAGCCTTGAAACTTAACTTGTCAGCTGAGTGCAGTGGACATCAGTGAACTTGCATCAACAAAGGATTGGGCACCTCCTTCGTGATATTCCATTTTTGCCACTGAAAAGAGAGTTATTCCCCTTAAGAACGTACAACATATTTTTAAAGAATGTAAAGTAGGGGCACGTGACAAACTGGACAAGGATAGTTGTCCCTAAGGGCTCTCAGGATGACTTTTTTTTTTGTGTGTGTGTGTGTGTGGTATGCGGGCTTCTCACTGTTGTGGCCTCTCCCGTTGCGGAGCACAGGCTCCGGACGCGCCGTCTCAGCAGCCATGGCTCACAGGCCTAGCCGCTCCGTGGCATGTGGGATCTTCCCAGACCGGGGCACGAACCCGTGTCCCCTGCATCGGCAGGCAGACTCTCAACTACTGCACCACCAGGGAAGCCCTCTCAGGATGACTTTTTGAGGTGAAGGAAGAAAAGACCAGAAGCACCAGTTTTTAATTTCAGTGAGAGCTGAAGGAGGGCAGGGGAGGAAGGGGTCAAGGTGGGCTCAAGCCAGGAGGTGAGCAGGGGTGGGATTTGAATGGGCAGAAGAGAAAGGGGAGAGTATTCCAGTCTAGAAGACAACATGAGCTGAAGAATGGAGCTGGGTGGCCATCGAATGTTCCTGAGACCAGGAGGAGACTATCCAATCTAGGGAGGAGGGAACAGATTTGAGAGGAGAGGTGGTAACAGACCAAGGCTTGTAGCCAGGAGAGCACCTGAACCATTGCTGCAGGTGAGACCTCACAGGAGGACATAAAGAAAAGAGAGATTTAGTATTTAAGAGTTTTGAACTTGGCTCTGACAGGTTGAAAGTCATGATTAAGGAAAACTCACTGGCCAGCAGAATAAAACCTGGGTCGAAGGGGGAGGCACGAGGTAGGGATCTTCAGTAGAAATAATGGACAGAAAGTGGAAGCAGCTGGTATCCAAGGGGTAAAGGAGCAAGGTGAGTCACACATGGTTCTGGGTTAGGGTCTAAGATTATCCTCAAGTTCATTGTCCAGGAAGATCCACCCAACAGAGGACAACAAATGCTGAGCAAGCCCAGACGCTGAGTCAGATAGACCCACTTCTAAATTCAGGCTTTGCTGCTTACTCCAGCTCTGTGACTTCAGGCAAGTTACTTTAACCTCTTCAAGCTGTTTTCTCATCTGTAAAATGGGGATAATAGTGCCCACCTTGTGGGATGATGTATAAACGAAATGGGAAGGTGCACTTAAAGCCCTCTCAACATACTTAGCGCTCAGTACGTTTCTTTTAGAATTTTTAATAAAAATTGATTTTAATTAAAACAGCAACAAACTATAAATATTAATTGGATTAGATGCTCTTTGAAGAAAAACGAAGAGACACTAATTTTCTATTAATTTAATTTCTATTTCTTTGGTTTATTTGTACCAACCATTCCATTGCATTCAGAAGGCAATGGTTCATTTTCACTCACGCTTTCTTGTTTGAAAATCCTGCCCCACTCCCACCTTCCTCCGTGGGCTCCTATTGCATGAGTGGTAATGGCATTCATATTTACCAGGTTCTTGAACTTCAGCAGGGCTCATTAAAACATAGATTGCAGGGGCTCACCAGGAGTTTCTGGTAAGATCCCAGGCTATGCCAGTGTTGCTGTCTGGTCAGTCTTTGAGAACCACTGCTGGAGAAAAGGGCCCTAAGGTTTTCTTCCCAGGTATATAGGTTTGGATTCTGGCTTTGCAGTTAACTCCCTCGTTCCATCAGCTGAAGAAAATTTGGTGGTGATAGTGTTTCATGGGGGAGGGAAAGGTGGTGTATTGTTTTTACTTCCTTGGTCTTAGCTTTGCTACTGTTTCTTGCATGTGGAAAAGCAGAAAAAACAGAAATGCATGTACACTTTTTTTTTATCACATAGGACATTTACAACAAAGTTTTGTTTTCCCATCAGAAAGTAATCTCACATACTATACATAGAGAATACTAAAGATGCCACCAGAAAACTACTAGAGCTAATCAATGAATTTGGTAAAGTAGCAGGATATAAGATTAATGCACAGAAATCTCTTGCATTCTTATACACTAATGATGAAAAATCTGAAAGGGCAATTAAGGAAACACTCCCATTTACCACTGCAACAAAAAGAATAAAATACCTATGTATAAATCTGCCTAAGGAGGCAAAAGACCTGTATGCAGAAAACTATAAGACACTGATGAAAGAAATTAAAGATGATACAAACAGATGGAGGGATATACCGTGTTCTTGGATTGGAAGAATTAACATTATGAAAATGACTATACTACCCAAAGCAATCTACAGATTCAATGCAATCCCTATCAAACTACCACTGGCAGTTTTCACACAACTAGAACAAAAAATTTCACAATTTGTACGGAAACACAAATGACCCCAAATAGTGAAAACAATCTTGAGAAAGAAAAATGGAGCTGGAGGAATCAGGCTCCCAGACTTCAGACTATACTACAAACCTACAGTCATCAAGACAGTATGGTACTGGCACAAAAACAGAAAGATAGATCAATGGGACAGGATAGAAAGCCCAGGGATAAACCCACGCACATATGGTCAACTTATTTTTGATAAAGGAGGCAAGAATATACAATGGAGAAAAGACAGCCTCTTCAATAAGTGGTGCTGGGAAAACTGGACAGCTACATGTAAAAGAATGAAATTAGAACACTCCCTAACATCATATAGAAAAATAAACTCAAAATGGATTAAAGACCTAAATGTAAGGCAAGACACTATAAAATTCTTAGAGGAAAACATAGGTAGAACACTCTATGACATAAATCACAGCAAGATCCTTTTTGACCCACCTCCTAGAGAAATGGAAATAAAAACAAAAATAAACAAAGGGAACCTAATGAAACTTAAAAGCGTTTGCACAGCAAAAGAAATCATAAACAAGATGAAAAGAAAACCCTCAGAATGGGAGACAATATTTGCAAATGAAGCAACTGACAAAGGATTGATCTCCAAAATTTACAAGCAGCTCAATATCAAAAAAACAAACAACCCAATCCAAAAATGGGCAGAAGACCTAAACAGACATTTCTCCAAAGAAGATATACAGATTGCCAACAAACACATGAAAGGATGCTCAACATCACTAATCATTAGAGAAATGCAAATCAAAACTACAATGAGGTATCACCTCACACCAGTCAGAATGGCCATCATCAAAAAATCTACAAACAATAAATGCTGGAGAGGGTGTGGAGAAAAGGGAACCCTCTTGCACTGTTGGTGAGAATGTAAATTGATACAGCCACTATGGAGAACAGTATGGAGGTTCCTTAAAAAACTAAAAATAGAACTACCATACAACCCATCAATACTACTACTGGGCATATACCCTGAGAAAACCATAATTCAAAAAGAGTCATGTACCACAATGTTCATTGCAGCTCTATTTACAATAGCCAGGACATGGAAGCAACCTAAGTGTCTGTCAACAGATGAACGGATAAAGAAGATGTGGCACATATATACAATGGAATATTACTCAGCCATAAAAAGAAACGAAATTGAGTTATTTGTAGTGAGGTGGATGGACCTAGAGACTGTCATACAGAGTGAAGTAAGTCAGAAAGAGAAAAATAAATACTGTATGCTAACATATATACATGAATCTAAAAAAAAAAAGGTTCTGAAGAACCTAGGGTCAGGACAGGAGTAAAGACGCAGACATAGAGCATGGATTTGAGGACACGGGGAGGGGGAAGGGTAAGCTGGGACGAAGTGAGAGAGTGGCATGGACATATATACACTACCAAATGAAAAACAGATAGCTAGTGGGAAGCAGCTGCAGAGCACAGGGAGATCAGCTCGGTGCTTTGTGACCACCTAGAGGGGTGGGATAGGGAGGGTGGGAGGGAGACGCAAGAGGGAGGAGATATGGAGATATATGTATATATATAGCTGATTCACTTTGTTATACAGCAGAAACTAACACAACATTGTAAAGCAATTATACTCCAATAAAGATGTTAAAAAACCCCAATGATGTAATATAGAATTAAAAAGAAAATCTATATTATATAGAACTTGTGATGCACGTTTTGTAGCATTTCTCCAGGGTCCTGTTCAGAGAACCTGGAAGCAGTTTTTAAATAGATTTTAAGAATATATTGTGTGTCCAAACTGCAAACAGAATCAGAAATTGGAAAATAGAGACTGGGGAGACAACGGAAAAGACTTCATTCAGTTGATGTACTGAAAAGCAGTACCGGGCATTAAAAAATGGTATCACACCTAACACTAGAACTTTAAGGAAGCAGATCTATGATAGTAATAGAATTCCCACACTGTTGTGTGTTTTCGCATACCAGCAGAAGAGGCATGGTTAATGAAGGAGTAAAATATAATCTTTTTCCTCCATCATCCCCCACCATTTAGTACCCATGTCAAAGGTTTAAAATGTCTCATTGTTAAACGCAGTCTGTATAGCAGGTGTTAATACAACGCCAATGATTTCAACTAAGATGCTCATCAAAATTATGTGGAGTCTTTTTTTAAATACACAGGTGTGACCCCCCACTGTCAGGAATGTGGTTTCAGTAAAACTCAAGTAAGAATTTGGACATCTCTTGGCGAGTTTTTTAATGTATTAAGACAGTTAAGATATTACTTTTTTAGACTAGTTTTATGTTCACAGCAAAATTGAGGGGAAGGCACAGAGATATCCCATATCCCTACCCTGTCATGTGCAGTCTCCCCCACTATCAGCATTCCCCACCAGAGTGGTGCACTTATTACAGTTGATAAACCTACATTGACACATAAGTATCACCCAAAGTCCACAGTTTCCATTAGGGTTCACTCTTAGTGTTGTATATTCTGTGGGTTTGAACAAATGTATAATCACATATACTCTTCATTATGGTATCATATAGAGTGTTTTTAGTGTCCTAAAAATCCTCTGTGCTTCTCCTGGTCATCCCTACCACCACCACCCTCCACTTAGCAACCACTGATCTTTTGACTGTCTCCATAGTTTTGCCTTTTCCAGTGTCATACAGTTGGAATCATTCAGTATATAACCTTTTCAGATTGGCTTCTTTCATTTAGTAATGTGCATTTAAGCTTCCTCGTGCTTTTCCATGGCTTGATAGCAAGGAATTATATTCCACTGTCTGGATGTACCACAGTTTATTCATCCCTTCACCAACTGAAGGACATCTTGGTTGCTTCCAAGTATTGGAAATTATGAATAAGGCTGCTATAAACATCCATGTGTAGGCTTTGTGTAGACATAAGTTTTTAACTACTTTGGGTAAATATCAAGGAGTGAGATTGCTGGATCATATGGTAAGAGTATGTTTAGTTTTGTAAGAAATCACCAAACTTCTTCCAATGTGGTTGTACCATTTTACATTCCCACCGGCACTGAATGAGAGTTCCTGTTGCTCCACAGTCTCACCAGCATTTGGTGTTATCAGTTTTCTGGATTTTGGCCATTCTAATAGGCGTGTAGTGGTGTCTTGTTTTAATTTGCATTTCCCTGACGACACATGATGTGAACCATTTTTTCATATGCCCATTTGCCATCTGTGTATGTTCTTTGGTGAGATGTCTGTTAAGGTCTTTGGCTCATTTTTAACTGGGTTGTTTGTTTTCTTATTGTTGAGTTTTAAGTGTTCTCCATATATATTGGACAACAGATGTGCCTTTATCAGATGTGCCTTCTGCAAATATTTTCTTCCAGTCTGTGGCTTGTTTTCTCATTCTTTTGCCATTGTCTTTCACAGAGCAGTTTTTAATTTTAATGAAGTCTAGCTTATCAATTACTTCTTCATGAACTCTTGCCTTTGGTATCATACGTAAAAAGTCATTGCCATAACCAAGGTCATCTAAGTTTTCTTATTTGTTATCTTCTAGGAGTTTATAGTTTTGTGTTCTACATTTAGGTCTGTGATCCATTTTTTTTTTCTACTTAATTCAATCCTTACAACTGCCTGGAAGTTTGGTATTATTATTATTAATTAATTAATTTTTAAAAACATCTTTATTGGAATATAATCGCTTTACAATGGTGTTAGTCTCTGCTGTATAACAAAGTGAATCAGCTATACATATACATATATCCCCATATCCCCTCCCTCTTGCATCTCTCACCCACCCTCCCTATCCCACCCCTCTAGGTGGTCACAAAGCACCGAGCTGATCTCCCTGTGCTATGGGGCTGCTTCCCACTAGCTAGCTATTTTACATTTGGTAGTGTATATATGTCCATGCCATTCTCTCACTTCGTCCCAGCTTACCCTTCCCCCTCCCCGTGTCCTCAAATCCATTCTCTATGTCTGCATCTTTATTCCTGTCCTGCCCCTAGGTTCTTCAGAACCTTTTTTTTTTTTTAGATTCCATATATATGTGTTAGCATATGGTATTTGTTTTTCTCTTTCTGACTTACTTCACTCTGTATGACAGACTCTAGGTCCATCCACCTCACTACAAATAACTCAATTTTGTTTCTTTTTATGGCTGAGTAATATTCCATTCTATATATATGCCACATCTTCTTTATCCATTCATCTGTCGATGGACATCTAGGTTGCTTCCATGTCCTGGCTATTGTAAATAGAGCTGCATTGAACATTGTGGTACATGACTCTTTTTGAATTATGGTTTTCTCAGGGTATATGCTCAGTAGTTGGATTGCTGGGTTGTATGGTAATTCTATTTTTAGTTTTTTTTTTTTTTTGCGGTACGCGGGCCTCTCACTGTTGTGTCCTCTCCCATTGCAGAGCACAGGCTCTGGATGCGCAGGCTCAGTGGCCATGGCTCACGGGCCCAGCCACTCCGCGGCATGTGGGATCTTCCCGGACCGGGGCACAAACCCATGTCCCCTGCATTGGCAGGCGGACTCTCAACCACTGCGCCACCAGGGAAGCCCTATTTTTAGTTTTTTAAGGAACCTCGATACTGTTCTCCATAGTGGCTCTATCAATTTACATTCCCACCAACAGTGCAAGAGGGTTCCATTTTCTCCACACCTGTGATCCATTTTGAGTTTATTTTTGTGAAGGATGTGACATCTGTGTCTGGATTCACTGTTTTGCATGTGGCTGTCCAGCATCATTTGTTGAAAAGACTATCATTGCTCCATTGTATTGCCTTTGTTCCTTTATCATAGATCAGTTGACTATATATGTGGTTGGCACCTGTATTTTTAAAAGGCCTCAAGGGGCATTCTATGAGCACCTTCTAGGTGCCCCAAAGGAAAGTTTTGCCAGTAAGAATTATAATAAATAGCTGTTCACAAGTCAGGAAATAATAGAAAGAAGAATGTTTTCTCTTTTACTTAAGTCAAACTTGGAATATTTCAGGACATTAAAGATAGATGCAGTAACGTTATCTGCTATATTTGGATGGAATTGAGCAAATCTAAAGAGCATAAGTTTTGCAGGTTATTCTTGGTGTCATCTTTGAAAGAATTACATAAGGCACATGAAAATATTCCTCTGATGACAGATAAAGGACCTAAAAATCCAAACATGCATTTTATTCCCTTTCAGACCCAGTAAACGAGAAGCAGATTTCAACCACATACAGAATTTAATATGCACAGAGCTGCCTTCACTCCCTGGAGGCAAATCTAGTTTCTGGTTGAAATCATGTTACCATTGTAGCTGTTTCTGTTCTGCTTATCGAGAGGGTTCTTGCCACAATGGTAGATGCTAAAATAGACTTCTCATGAGCTGGGTCACCATCAGACAAGAGCAGTAGAGGTAGAAAAGGCCCTTGTGAAAAAGGAAGAGGAAAATCAACTCCTGACCTAGTTCCCATATATCTTTTCCTTCTGGGATCAGCATCTTATTCTCAGTTTGAACATTTGTAGAGTAGCCCTCTCCATGGAACTTTCTTGACTGTAAGAACCAGCTACATGAGTTGGTTAACTTAGTTACTTGTTCCATTTGAACAGTCAAGTGCAAACCAGGAAACAGAAAAGGAGGGTACTCTTGGAACCATAATGATGCCCTGACATTCAAAAACTTTAATTCCTATTGCTTCCATTACCGAGTGCCAGAACAGAGTCATCAGTGCAAGTGATCACGCCTGAAAAAGCTCTTCCCCAGTGGCATAAAAAGCTGAGATCTTTTATATTCATTCAATGCTTGAGAAATGGGTGAATTAAGTTTTGAGTGTAGAGTAGTTGGAAAATATTCTAAAGCTAAGACGATTGAAAAGATTGGAGATACAGATAAATTCTGGAAACTTCATAAGTATGAAATGATATAGCTTGCAAATATTTTATAGTATCAGAAAATCTTACCTTATAGTTTTTTCTTGGCCTGCAAAATCTTTCCCAACAATCCTTGATTTTCCAGTGTTAAGAGTGTCTGGTAAATTTGTTAACAGGAGAAATAGAGTAGTAATGCTGACAGATGTTATATAAACTTCTATTAAAATCATCTTACAACTTTTAAAGTTGAATTAATATCTTTCAGACCATGAGCCTGATTTCAATTGCACAATGGTTAACATTTCTCTGTAGACAATGTCTATGACGAAGTATGAGATTTTTTTGTAATCAAAATGACATTAACAATGTTATTATGATATTTATTTATGCAGATATTTCCAATTTTAAAGCAGTACCTTTGAGATACAGGGGAGCAGAACAATGTAATTTTTTAAACTGCTATATATCATTCATTAAAAGTAGATATTCCTCTAGGCTATTAGACATGGTTAAAACTCTATTTTGAGCTCATTTTCTGCTTAAATGGAATCCCAAACAAAATATTAGAGGGTTCAGGTCACACTTTCTTAGGGATTTGATCCCATAGCCCTTAGAATGATAGATGAGGAGACCAAGACACCTCACTGTTGTCTGTAAGCTCGTCACGCATTATCTGCTTTCCATAACTCTTTCCCTGGACTTAAATTCTATGGCAATGACCAGAGGCCTCTTCACACGGAATGGGCCAAAAATCTAGTTCCATAGAACTAGAGTCCTTTTTCACCAGACTGAAAGGGATGTGATGGAGTGTTAGAAATTATTTTGGAGCGAGATCTAGCATATTCTATTCTGATTCATGCTCTGAAGTGAGCTGGACGAATGCATGCTTAAAGCTGGACAATTTATGAATAGAATAAAATGGATAACACTGCCAGCCTCAAGGCATTCCTTTTCTGGAAGGAGAACTGTTTCTAGACCAGAGGGAATACAATGTTAAGGGGAAAAGGGAATAAAAATAAAGGGAAATGGCCAGTTTAAGTTGCTGCAACAGCCCGTTAATGTTGTAATCTACCAAGAACATTTCTTTGCATGAAGTGGAAATGGCTGGATTATATGGTAATTCTACTGTAAATTTTTTGAGGAACTGCCGTACTGTATTCAAGGGAAGATTTTTTTCATAAAGATTATTTTTGTGTTATTTTATTCCACGTTTCATCTTGATATGACTTCTATGTGTTGCAGTTCTACCATCCCTATTTCAGCTTTAGATAGATGCCAGTACTTGAGGTTGACGCTATTAATTTTTGCGATCGTTTCATGACAGAAGAACTTTGGTGGTAAAAACCTAAATAGGCTGAAGGAAATATTAAAATGCTACAACAAGAAGAGCGGAGACACTAGGACATCTGGAAATCATTAGCATCCATCAAGAAATTGTTGCTTTACAAATCTTGCTCTGAGTCTTCCTTGTCAGTTATAAAAACTAGCTATCTGGGAGGAGAAATGAAAAGGTAGTTTTGCTGAGTTAAGAGCAATTAGCTTAGACCCCAAGGAGAGCAGATGTTGGCTTTCATTTTTTAAATACCAGACTGGAAAGTCTTGTATTATGGGATCAAATTATGATATTCCAGGCAAGGTACTGCCAACAGTGTTCTCAGATCATTTCAGAGTAGAAGCTGTACCACCTGAGGTCTCACGGTGACACCTAATCTAAAGGGAACCATGTAGTAATAGCAAGGGGCAGATACAGGAAGTCCTTATTTTTGAATTTTTGGGAAAAAGAACAAATGTCCGTTAGGGATGAAGCCAATTGATAACCAAAAAATCCCCTTTATTTCATCCAATCAGAAATTTATCTGAAATGTCACCATGGTGTTGAAGTGTACACTGCACATGAAATAAAGAGAGATTGGGTTGTCTTCTTCCTCATTAGAGGAGAATTTTAGGTGTATGTAATTTTTGTTAAATCCTTGGATATTTTATTCCGTAGAAAAGATGAAAGTGGAGAATTCAATGTTTCCCAATTTTGTTGAATATGTATTTGAAACATCTCAATTTCCAACTTCCAAAACAAGCTAATGACTTTTCAAATGGCTTTGTAACCTTTCAACCTTAGACAAAGACGTTTAGAATTGATTTTTCATAGGAGGAAAAGAAAAGGAATTTCGTAGGAGAAAAAAAAAGGAAAATGTTTCTGTTAAAATCACTTATTGTAATACAGTAAGTCATTAGCTTGTTTTGCTTTTCTACGGAGGTGGTTGGCAGTGAATAAATTTTGGTTCCAATGTGGACCTAGATTCAGTTCTCAGTGGTTCACCTGTAACACTGTAACTTAAAACACTGATGCAGACTCTCAAATCTCAGCCCCAGAACATACTCAGTCCAATCATCTGTCCTTGCAACTTCTTTTTTCTTTTTTCTTTTTTTAAATTAAATGTCTCTCTTTAAAATTTAAAAAAAATTATTTTATATTGGAGTGTAGTTGATTTACAATGTTGTGTTAGTTTCAAGTGTACAGCAAAGTGATTCAGTTGTACATATACATATATCTATTCTTTTTCAAATTCTTTTCTACAGAGAAAATCTACAGGACATTGGCAGTCACAGAGGGAGATTTCACAAAGGATTATTATTTGCCACTTTAATTCCCACAGAAGCGAAAAGAATATTTAATAAGTCCAATTATTAAGGTTATTGGCAAAAAGTGTTTTGGAAATATATATATATATTCACATACACACTGACTACATTCTGCTAAAACACTGAAAGGTGTGGTTGTGTCTATTTGTACAGTTAGTGCTGGCTCTCATTAAGTATCAGAAAGGGAAGCTTTACGGTGTTTTATTTGTAGCTATTAAATAGTTAGGACTGAAATATGAACGATTAAATGATATGCTTTTTAAAAACGTCCCCCATCTTAAAAGTTGGAAATGGTTGATTTTACAGCTTCAGTGCTTCCCGTAGGAGCCCTTCACATCATGCTGTAGAGTCTGGGGAGAATAGTCCATTTTTATAGCTGCTGAGCAGATGCAAAGGAGTACTTCAGTGATGGCTTCAGCAAGTTGGCTTCACCACCACCCAGCTGAGCTTCACAGCCCCACCGCTCTTCTCAGCTGCTTGTTGACTGACCCAGACATTTAGAAATTAGTCCTTGTGAGCCTGCTCTGTACCGAACACGACGGCAGCTGCTGAGTCACAAGAAAAACAAGGGAGGAACCATGCCTGCCTTCAGGGAGCTGGCGGTGGACAGAGAACTACAGCACGTAAATCACATCCCTTGCTGAGAGCTTTGAAGAAAGGGTTCAGGGGCTTTGGGAGTTCAAAGAAGGGGGCATCCAGTGCAGAGAAGAGATTGCAAAGTGGACACCTGTTGGGAAGCCGGGAAGAGAAGCCCAGTGTGTTGCTCTAGCAGTTTTAGAATGTAACTCTTCCAGGGCGACTTGACTGAGTTGAATCTCCTGAACCACAGGGCAGAGTGCAGGGGGGTGCCCTGGGGCAGGATGGCCTTCTCAGAGCCCTTGTATGCAGCTCTCTGTCCTACTCCACTCTGGGCCACCTGAAAAGCGCTCCATCCTTCCTCTCAAAGGTCACCAACGTCACCCTAGATACAGATTTCTTAACCACTTTTACATCTTTTACATAGTTGAATACTTAAGGTCTGTTCTCAATTTTAAACCTAATTCTTATCGGCAAAGCACTTGAGGCAAGTGCCTTAGACTCTCACAAAATCAGATTCATTTGTCCAATGAGGCTTTTCTTTATTGTGGTAAAAAATATATAGCACTAAATTTTCCATTATAACCATTTTTAAGTGGACAGTGCAGTAGTGTAAGTACATTCACACGTTGACAGCCAATCTCCAGAACTCTTCATCTTGCTGAAAACTAAAACTGTACCCACTGAATAACTCCCCATTCCCTCCTCCCCGCCAGCCCCTGGTGACCACCCTTCTACTTTCTGTCTCTATGAATCTGACAACTCTAGGCCTCTCATGTAAGTGGAGTCGTACAGTTTTTGTCCTGGCTTATTTCACTTAGCATGGGGTCCTCAAGGTGCACCCATGTTGTAGCATATCTCAGAAATCCATTCCTTTTGAAGGCTGAATACTGTCTGTATGGACCACATTTTTTTTTCACATTCATCCATCTATGGACACTTGGGTTGCTTCCAACTCTTGGCGATTGTGAATAATGCTGCTGTGAACATGGGTGAGCTGGTGACCTTTTTTTTTTTTTGATGTGGATGATTTTTTAAAAGTCTTTATTGAATTTGTTACAATATTGCTTCTATTTTATGTTTTGGTTTTTTGGCCACAAGGCATGTGGGATCTTAGCTCCCCAACCAGGGATCAAACCCACACCCCCTGCCCTGGAAGGCGAAGGCTTAACCACTGGACCGCCGGGGAAGTCCCAGCTGGCAACTCTTTAAACAATCATACACCTGAGTGAGTTTTCACCTATACGTATAGAGTCAATGGATGAGATAGAAAGAATTGTTGGGGAAAAGATTCAGGAAGGTTGAGTGTGAGATCCAATTGGATCTCCTATTCGATGTGTGACTTTGGCCCAGGCAAGCCCCTCTTTGGGCATCAGCTTCCTCGCCTAGGAAAGCTCCATCGCTAAGGTCCACACATGATACTAACCAGCACTCAGAAGGCAGTGTAGGGGGTAGCAAATTAAGGGCTGGGTTAACATGGACGCCATAGAATGTCTTTATTAATTGGGCTGTCTTTAAATGACCTCATGCACATGTGAGTCTCTTTTTTTTTTTTCTCTTAATCGTCTCATCCTGGGAAAGAAGGGGGAAATTAAGGTCAGCAACTTTTCAAAGGAATTTGGAAGTGAGATAATAGGAGCTTTTTTCTACGTGGGATCCTATGAAAAGAATGATCCTTAACTTCCCCTTATGAAGTGACACATGCTTAAGAGGGTCTGTCTAATAGTAAAGCAATTTTCATTGGAATATAAGTGGAATCCTTTGTCTCTGTCAAATTCAGTTTAGTGAAATGGCTACAAAAAGCCCAAATTTAGAGCATATGACAGTCCTAGTTACAGACCCAGCTAAGATCTTCATGGCCTATGACTTGCATTAATCCCAGAAGACTGGATCCTCGCTCTGTTTCACAAGTTGTGAGTGAAATGGAGAGAGAACCATCTTTTCATGCAACCACAGAATCTCCTATTTGCCCTTACAGGAGGTTCCTTTAGTGTTTTTCCTTGAAAGATGGTCTATAGGCTCATTTCCTAAGAATCAAGCATGACACTGTCCTGTCAAAAAGACTCTTCTTACACACAGAGAGAGGCTACATTTCAAAAGAAAATATTCCAATAGTTGAAATTTTCTTGTGCAAAAACACAGAATGTCAAGGAAGCCAGACTTACTGGGTTTGTATGTTAACCTTCAATTTACAGAAGCTTTCGGTTTGCCAGCTAAAATATAGGACACCCCATATGAATATCAGATAAATAATGAATATTTTTTTAGTATACGTATGTCCTAAATAGTGCGTAGAACATACCTATCCTAAAAAGCCAAACTGTTATTTATCTGAAATTTAAATTTAACCTGACATCCCGTATTTTTACTTGCTAAATCTGGCCACCCTGAGGCTGTGTGAAACATCATGGTTGATTTGTTCAGTTTCAGAAATGTCAGAACTGTTAAGAGTAGGGGATTTATTATCTAAGAGGCCCTCATAAACATGTATACTCATTTAAATCACGCTTTACTGATTAAGACACAAAACTGTAGCAGACTAAGACTTTTGTATGAATTTTAAAATAAAGCCTTTTTAAAAAGATAATTGAAAATCACAGTGCAATGTATAAAAATAAATATGCCTGCCACACTAAAAAATACCCTGAGGAAGTGCAATCAAAATCAGGTAGAAGAATTGTTCTAGATTCTATTTCCTTTTTCTTTTTTTTTTTAATGGAAATCTACATTTGTGGAGTAACTCTAAACAACAGCTGAAGACAGATGTTTCTCTTCTGTTAGCCCAGAGTTACATAATGAATTAGAAAGAGTATAGAATACATTTTAAATGGAGAAGATGGTTTTTATAGATGTAAAAGTTTGTGGTAAATGGAACAGTCAAGGGACTAATAGCATTTTTACAAACCAATGATTTAAAGATTTTCAAAACCACCTGAACAGGTGCCTCACAAGCAATTCGCTGTTGCAGAATAGCTCAGAATATTTGACTTGGTCCGTGCATCAAGTTCCAGCATCCCCTCTACCTGTTTGCAAGTCAACTCTTAGAAGCTTGACCAATCCTTCCAGCCAACGATGGGCTCACAGCTACAGGACTGTCCATTAGTCGTTGGTGATAAGCCAGGACTATAGCAGACAATGTGAGATTCCTTGAGCCCAAAACTACAATTGAATCACAAAGGGACACACTCAACTGCATAGGCTGCATTACTGTAAAACTATAGGCTCCCAACCTGGCAAAGAAGGAAGGGCCCTGTCCCTTTGGAATGCCAACTTTATGGATGGTGCAACACTATGGGAACGAGGTCTTGAGTTTTAAATGTTTATTGATCAGCTGTGTCCAAGAGATGAGCTAGCATCTGTTTCAAGCAGGAAAAGATTCTGGTTCTTCCCCCTTTCTCATAAATGAAATGAAAGGCTGAAGAAGGCTGAGCCAGTGACGTACACCTCACCAGGCACCCGATATTAACCAAAGCTAACCCCCCAGCCTAAAGCAGCTTCCTACTGGGGAGTAGTATAATGAATGAGTATGACAATGAATGTCCTGAGAGTTCTGGAAAGATTTTGTGTCTTCCTTTCTGGGAGGGTGAGGAAGGGGAGGGGATTCATAATGAACACTTTCAAGATCAAAGAAAGGGGAAAGGGTTCCCTCAGTCCTTGGAAAAGAAAATACAATGAACTGCTCAAGTCACACACCTCCCTTCATCCTTGACTCCCCTTCACTCTTAAGCCTCTCACCCAATATATCTCTACATCTCTTACTCTCCTCACGAGATTCTCTCAGATACACCCCATCCTCTCTGCCGGCCCTTGCCTTAGACCAGCCCTTATCATCCGTTCTGTGACCTTCCTCAATGGCCTCCTTATCAGCCTCCTTCCCACAAGGTATTTCCACTCTTGTGTACACTACCTAGTTATTAAAATTACATTTCTAAACAAACTTATGGTTACCAAAGGGGAAAGGGGGGGAGGGATAAATTAGGAGATTGGAATTAAAATATACACATACTACATTTAAAAGCGATAACTGGGGGCGGGCTTCCGGGAAGATGGCGGAAGAGTAAGACGCGGAGATCACCTTCCTCCCCACAGATACACCAGAAATACATCTACACGTGGAACAACTCCTACAGAACACCTACTGAACGCTGGCAGAAGACCTCAGACCTCCCAAAAGGCGAGAAACTCCCCACGTACCTGGGTAGGGCAAAAGAAAAAAGAAAAAACAGAGACAAAAGAATAGGGACGGGACCTGCACCAGTGGGAGGGAGCTGTGAAGGAGGAAAAGTTTCCACACACTAGGAAGCCCCTTCGCGGGCGGAGACTGCGGGTGCCGGAGGGGAAAGCTTCGGAGCTGCAGAGGAGAGCACAGCAACAGGGGTGCGGAGGGCAAAGCGGGGAGATTCCCGCACAGAGCATCAGGGCCGACCGACACTCACCAGCTCGAGAGGCTTGTCTGCTCACCCGCAGGGGCGGGCGGGGCTGGGAGCTGAGGCTCGGGCTTTGGTCGGAGCGCCGGGAGAGGACTGGGGTTGGCGGCGTGAACACAGCCTGCAGGGGGTTAGTGCATCACGGCTAGCCGGGAGGGAGTCCGGGGAAAAGTCTGGAGCTGCCGAAGAGGCAAGAGACTTTTTCTTACCTCTTTGTTTCCTGGTGCGCGAGGAGAGGGGATTAAGAGCGCTGCTTAAAGGAGCTCCAGAGACGGGCGCGAGCCGCGGCTAAAAGCGCGGACTCCAGAGACGGGCATGAGACGCTAAGGCTGCTGCTGTCGCCACCAAGAAGCCTGTGTGCGAGCACAGGTCACTATCCATACCCCCCTTCCGGGGAGCCTGTGCAGCCCGCCACTGCCAGGGTCCCGGGATCCAGGGACAACTTCCCCTGGAGAACGCACGGCGCGCCTCAGGCTGGTGCAACGTCACGCCGTCCTCTGCCGCAACGTCACGCCGGCCTCCACCGCCGCAGGCCCGCCCCGCACTACGTGCCCCCCCCCCCCCGGCCTGAGTGAGCCAGAGCCCCTGAATCAGCGTCTCCTTTAACCCCGTCCTGTCTGAGCGAAGAACAGACGCCCTCAGGCGAGCTACACGCAGAGGCGGGGCCAAATCCAAAGCTGAACCCCTGGGAGCTGTGAGAACAAAGAAGAGAAAGGGAAATCTCTCCCAGCAGCTTCAGAAGCAGCGGATTAAATCTCCACAATCAACTTGATGTACCTGCATCTGTGGAATACATGAATAGACAATGAATCATCCCAAATTAAGGAGGTGGACTTTGAGAGCAAGATTTATGATTTTTTCCCCTTTTCCTTTTTTTGTGAGTGTGTATGTGTATGCTTCTGTGTAAGATTTTGTCTGTATAGCTTTGCTTCCACCATTTGTCCGAGGGTTCTATCCGTCCGGTTTTTTTTTTTAATTTTTTTTCTTAATAATTACTTATTATTTTAATAACATTATTTTATTTTACTTTATCTTCGTTCTTTCCTTCCTTCCCTCCCTTAGACAACGAGTCATCACAAATGGAGGAGGTGGACTTTGAGAGCAAGATTTATGATTTTTTCCCCTTTTCCTCTTTTTGTGAGTGTGTATGTGTGTGCTTCTGTGTGAGAGTTTGTCTGTATAGCTTTGCTTCCACCATTTGTCCTAGGGCTCTATTCGTCCATTTTTTGTTTCTCTTAATAATTTTTTTTATTTTAATAACTTTATTACATTTTATTTTATTTTACTTTATCTTCTTTATTTTTTTCCTTCCTTCCCTCCTTCCTTCCTCCCTCCCTCCCTCCCTCCTTTCTTTCTTTCTTTCTTTCTACTTCTACTAATTCTTTCTTTCTACTTTTTCTCCCTTTTATTCTGAGCCATGTGGGCGAAAGGCTCTTGGTGCTGCAGCCAGGAGTCAGTGCTGTGCCTCTGAGGTGGGAGAGCCAACTTTAGGACACTGGTCCACAAGAGACCTCCCAGCTCCACATAATATCAAATGGCGAAAATCTCCCAGAGATCTCCATCTCAACACCAGCAACCAGCTTCACTCAACGACCAGTAAGCTACAGTGCTGAACATCCTATGCCAAACAATTAGCAAGACAGGAACACAACTCCACCCATTAGCAGAGAGGCTGCCTAAAATCATAAGTCCACAGACACCCCAAAACACACCACCAGACGTGGACCTGCCCACCAGAAAGACAAGATCCAGCCTCATCCACCAGAACACAGGCACTAGTCCCCTCCACCAGGAAGCCTACACAACGCACTGACCCAACCTTAGCCACTGCGGACAGACAGCAAAAACAACAGGAACTATGAACCTGCAGCCTGCAAAAAGGAGACCCCAAACACAGTAAGATAAGCAAAATGAGAAGACAGAAAAACACACAGCAGATGAAGGAGCAAGATTAAAACCCACCAGACCTAACAAATGAAGAGGAAATAGGCAGTCTACCTGAAAAAGAATTCAGAATGATAGTAAAGATGATCCAAAATCTTGGAAACAGAATAGACTAAATGCAAGAAACATTTAACAAGGACCTAGAAGAACTAAAGATGAAACAAACAATGATGAACAAAACAATAAATGAAATTACAAATACTCTAGATGGGATCAATAGCAGAATAACTGAGGCAGAAGAACGGATAAGTGACCTGGAAGATAAAATAGTGGAAATAACTACTGCAGAGCAGAATAAAGAAAAAAGAATGAAAAGAACTGATGACAGTCTCAGAGACCTCTGGGACAACATTAAACGCACCAACATTCGAATTATAGGGGTTCCAGAAGAAGAAGAGAAAAAGAAAGGGACTGAGAAAATATTTGAAGAGATTATAGTTGAAAACTTCCCTAATATGGGAAAGGAAATAGTTAATCACGTCCAGGAAGCACAGCGAGTCCCATACAGGATAAATCCAAGGAGAAATATGCCAAGACACAGATTAATCAAACTCAAAAATTAAATACAAAGAAAGCATATTAAAAGCAGCAAGGGAAAAACAACAAATAACACACAAGGGAATCCCCATACGGTTAACAGCTGATCTTTCAGCAGAAGCTCTGCAAGCCAGAAGGGACTGGCAGGACATATTTAAAGTGATGAAGGAGAAAAACCTGCAACCAAGATTACTCTACCCAGCAAGGATCTCATTCAGATTTGATGGAGAAATTAAAACCTTTACAGACAAGCAAAATCTGAGAGAGTTCAGCACCACCAAAGCAGCTCTACAACAACTGCTAAAGGAACTTCTCTAGGCAAGAAACACAAGAGAAGGAAAACATAGAGAATCCTAAAGATACTACCAGAAAACTACTAGAGCTAATCAATAAATTTGGTAAAGTAGCAGGATACAAAATTAATGCACAGAAATCTCTGGCATTCCTATACACTAATGATGAAAAATCTGAAAGTGAAATCAAGAAAACACTCCTATTTACCACTGCAACAAAAAGAATAAAATATCTAGGAATAAACCTACCTAAGGAGACAAAAGACCTGTATGCAGAAAATTATAAGACACTGATGAAAGAAATTAAAGATGATACAAATAGATGGAGAGATATACCATGTTCTTGGATAGGAAGAATCAACACTGTGAAAATGATTCTACTACCCAAAGCAATCTACAGATTCAATGCAATCCCTATCAAACTACCACTGGCATTTTTCACACAACTAGAACAAAAAATTTCACAATTTGTACGGAAACACAAATGACCCAGAATAGTGAAAACAATCTTGAGAAAGAAAAATGGAGCTGGAGGAATCAGGCTCCCAGACTTCAGACTATACTACAAACCTACAGTCATCAAGACAGTATGGTACTGGCACAAAAACAGAAAGATAGATCAATGGAACAGGATAGAAAGCCCAGAGATAAACCCACGCACATATGGTCACCTTATCTTTGATAAAGGAGGCAGGAATGTACAATGGAGGAAGGACAGCCGCTTCAATAAGTGGTGCTGGGAAACCTAGACAGGTACATGTAAAAATATGAGATTAGATCACTCCCTAACACCATACACAAAAATAAGCTCAAAATGGATTAAAGACCTAAATGTAAGGCCAGAAACTATCAAACTCTTAGAGGAAAACATAGGCAGGACACTCTATGACATAAATCACAGCAAGATCCTTTTTGACCCACCTCCTACAGAAATGGAAATAAAAACAAAAATAAACAAATGGGACCTAATGAAACTTAAAAGCGTTTGCACGGCAAAGGAAACCATAAATAAGACGAAAAGACAACCCTGAGAATGGAAGAAAATATTTGCAAATGAAGCAACTGACAAAGGATTAATCTCTAAAATTTATAAGCAGCTCATGCAGCTTAATAACAAAAAAACAAACAACCCAAACTAAAAATGGGCAGAAGACCTAAATAGACATTTCTCCAAAGAAGATATACAGACTGCCAACAAACACATGAAAGAATGCTCAACATCACTAATCATTAGAGAACTGCAAATCAAAACTACAATGAGATATCATTTCACACCAGTCAGAATGGCCATCATCAAAAAATCTAGAAACAATAAATGCTAGAGAGGGTGTGGAGAAAAGGGAACCCTCCTGCACTGTTGGTGGGAATGTAAATTGATACAGCCACTGTGGAGAACAGTATGGAGGTTCCTTAAAAAACTACAAATAGAACTACCATATGACCCAGCAATCCCACTACTGGGCATATACCCTGAGAAAACCATACTTCAAAAAGAGTCATGTACCAAAATATTCATTGCAGCTCTATTTACAATAGCCCGGAGATGGAAACAACCTAAGTGTCCATCATTGGATGAATGGATAAAGAAGATGTGGCACATATATACAATGGAATATTACTCAGCCATAAAAAGAAATGAAATTGAGCTATTTGTAATGAGGTGGATAGACCTAGCGTCTGTCATACAGAGTGAAGTAAGTCAGAAAGAGAAAGACAACACATATATATGGAATTTAAGAAAAAAAAAATGTCATGAAGAACCTAGGGTAGGACAGGAATAAAGACACAGACCGACTAGAGAATGGACTTGAGGATATGGGGAGGGGGAAGGGTAAGCTATGACAAAGCGAGAGAGAGTCATGGACATATCTACACTACCAAACATAAGGTAGATAGCTAGTGGGAAGCAGCTGCATAGCACAGGGAGATCAGCTCGGTGCTTTGTGATCGCCTGGAGGGGTGGGATACGGAGGGAGGGAGGGAAGGAGACGCAAGAGGGAAGAGATATGGGAACATGTATATATATAACTGATTCATTTTGTTGTAAAGCAGAAACTAACACACCACTGTAAAGCAATGATACTCCAATAAAGATGTTAAAAAAAAAAGTGATAACTAACAAGGACCTACTGTATAGCACAGGGAACTATACTCAATATTTGTAATAAACTATAAGGGAAAAGAACCTGAAAAAAATATATGTATATATAACCGAATCACTTTGCTGTACATCTGAAACTAACACAACATTGTAAATCAACTACGTTTCAATAAAAAAAAAATCTAAGAAAATTACATTTCTAAACTGTACGCTGGGTCATTAGACCCATTTTCCCATGAGGTTCAAATTCCTCATCATGACCGTAGAGCCTTTTCTTACCTTTGCAGCATCTTTTCTACCACTACCCTCATTCCTGAATGCTATGCTCCAGGTATTCTAAACACATCCCCCAAATGTGTCGTGTTCTTTCAGGCACAAACCTCCCAGCCCTCTGGCCTCTGATGAACCGGTTCTTCAAAACTCGGACCAACCACGTAACTCCCTGGAAAGCGCAGTTACAATTCTCCCCACTGGCCCTGCAGCTCCCTCATGGTTCTCAGATTGTTTAAAAACTACTTGTAACACACTGCACATCACAGGCCTTGGAGAACATTTGCCACCATCGAGAAATAAATCCTGATTCTTTATTACATTTCCTCTCTTAAATGCCAGCTTGGTGGTAAGATGTGTAGGAAGGGCCCTTATGTGTTTATGCCTCCTTGATTCTCCTCTGCCTTCTCGCCTTCTCCCCAAGCCTTTCCTTAGCTTCACCCCCAGAATCAAGTGGCCACAAGAGTGCCCTGCAGATTCTTTCTGGAGCATCCTTACCATTTCAGCTCCACTGTCCCCCCCCCCAGCCCTGCTGCAACTCACATTTCTTATCACCAGGGTGTGTAACCTGAGGCTTGGAGCCAGAGTTGGACGGGGGGCATGGTATCCTCTGCCGCAGGGGTTCCCAAAGTCTGTTAACCATCACTGAAGGAGGGAGCAGAAAGGAAAACACCCAGACAAGCCAACGGGATGGGAACTAGGGAATCAGCTCATCTAAAGCCGAGGGAAGGGAAGCCAGACAGAGGGGTGGTTGCCCCTGCTTTTTGGTCTCGTGGGGATTCCGGCGTCAGTGGTGTAGTAGCTGTTAATGATGCTAACCCAGGATGGATACCTTTGGTGTAACCCAGCGTGCCAGCAAACACTATTTTCTGCCTGCATCTCAGTCACCCTCAGAGATTCTGTCTTCACTTCGCTGCAGAGCTTCACGTAGGTCAGGTCCTGGGCTCACATATTCTTGTGAGATGAAAACAAGATACTTTCCCGCAAATTCTGCAAATTGTTTTAAAACCCGGTCTAACGGACAAGGACGTGAGTCCCCTTTCAGCGTCGGGCCACCTGCTCTGCGAAGTTCAGAATGGAATGTAAAAGATGGTCCCTGCAGCGCTGCGCTGGGGAGAAAGCCGACACCCGCCGCGGCTCATCCTTATGAGCTTTGCACGGAAGCAAGGTTAATAGTATGTTTTACGCAGCATTTTTAATGCCAAATTTACCTCGTCGCGGGCTGGAGCTGGAGCATTTGGACACAAACACGAAGGCCCAGGTCTCTATGTGGCCTGGCCGTAGGGAAGTCGGTGAGCGACGAGCCTGGGGCAGGGACGCTGCTCTCTGGACGAACTTCCTGCCCTGCTTAGGATCCCGCCCCCAGAAGGCCAGTGGGAGGGGCCAGGAGGTCACAGCGCGCCTGTCCAGTCGCCCTCGGCCTCCCGGGGTCAACGTGCTCACTCTCTGAAAACCATCAATGGGAGGAGAGTTTTATCTCACTTTCCCTCTCAGATAAGTCTAGGTATAAACACTCAGGGACTCTGCGATGAGTCCCTGAGTGAGTTTATACCTAGACCATGGTCTGGGGACCATCAAGTCTTTGTTGCCAGATGTGCAGAACTGGGTTCCTACGTGGGGAAAGAATCGCGGAGGCTCTGGGCTTTCTCAGAGGGTGGGTCCTGCCCCTATGCTGGGCTTAGGGCTGCCTCACCCATGAAGAGGCTAGACATGAGTATAACTGGAGAATCCAAGGACTCACAAACATCGCCCGTTTGAAACTCTTATTCATAGATTTAGCCACGTGGATTTTGTGAGGATTTAATCATACAAAATTAAAATTTTGAGGCTCTCATGGATAAGGATAGGGTAGAGAGTGACACTGATTACCTTTCGTGAAAGGTTTGCATAAATGAGAGCGTCACGAGCAAAAAGAAACAGGATTTTCTGTCAGCAGGCTTTGGGCTGACGGGTGCTTCTGGAGTGAGTCCTCTTCCAAGTGGGATCAACATGGCAGCCAAGGTCATCTGAACCTGGAAATGCTCTCTTGACGGGGCTGCTTCAGAGTGTCTTCTGTTTTCCCAGCCTTGGTATAGAGCTGCCAGGATCCCTAAGGAACTGAGAACCCACTCATCATGTCTTTGTGTTTAATAGGGCTCCCTTCCCACTGAGACTTACCCAATCAGACAAGCCTCCCAAGACCCAGATGGGCTTAGTGAAGAGCAGATTTCCCTAATTAATTGTCCGATGTACTTGGCAGGTCAAAATGTCAGTTACCGTCTTCTACGAGTAACGCACCCTGATTGTGCTGATCGTGAGTAGACTCATTGAGAACAGAAAGAAGTCAAGTGGTCTCTCTTAATTTTCACCCAAAGCTAGATTATTTCTTACTTTCCCTTCTTAGCTCTGCATATTTGCAGGGATTCGTTTTTTCCTGAGGGATAAATCATAACCACCATCTTGGCCCATATTCCCAAATCTAGACCTCAAAAGAAACTCAAGGAAAGATCTTTCTTGCTCTTGATATTATTCCTCTTCTAGTTCCGTTCAAATCCGTAAGGGGATTTCAGACCTTCATTGTAAATCTTATTGACTAGGTCTGTATGATCTCTGTGTGCCTACCATTAGAGAAAACTCATGATAGCTCTGAGCTTGCTGGCCTGAAGGGCATGGGGTAGATAGGCAGATAGGGACTTGTTCTGGTGTGTGTGTCTTCCAGATAGCACATGCTGTGTTGCCTCTTTTAAATAAGCCACACCTGTTTCTCCTTCTATTTTTTTTTTATCCCTTATGAGGGATCTGAGAGGGACAAGAATGCCCCCTTCTCTATAGTTCCAGGCATCAGAGGCACCACCATGGAGTGCAACACTCTGGGCTTCATCTAGGGAGAAACTGGAGCCCAGCCTCTGGTGTGATGGGATTCTCATCTGTGGAGATCATATGCCTATGATCTCTTAGGTACCTAAAGAGCTTTCAGGTTTATCTTCTCATGACTGGGTATCACTGTCACTATGCCGCAGTATGAGCTCAAGCTTGGGTCTCCTGATTCCAGATCCAACGTCCCTTTCCACTTCTGGAGAACACTTGCCATTAGTGGAAAACACACAAGATGAAGGAGCTTCTCACTTCAACTCAACAAGCACTTGCTGGGTTTGGGGTTTGTACACCAGCAGGGCAGCAAGTTTTGTCCCTGGGGGAGCCCCCAGTTGGAGAGAGACAGGCAAGTAGGCTGTTAGGTCAAGTGACAGGTGCTACACCTGAATGGGGCAGGCGAGGGCCAGTGTGACATGAGCACATGAAGAGGGATGATTGGGGCACGGGGAGCCTTCCTGGTGGACAGGAGGGCTCAGGACACAGGGCACAGACAGCATGGGGGCTGGGAGACTTGCATCTAGCTTTCCGTGGGTCAGAGTGGAGAATCTGGGGGGTATGGAGTCTAGAGGGGTGACCTGGATACATCATCCAGGTTCTTTTCAGCCAGGCTAATAACAGAGCACAGATTTTATCCTACAGACAGAAGGGAGCCATAAAGCCTTAAGCAGGGGGTGGCTTGAGCCGGATAAAGCTTTGGGAGGATCCCCCAACCTCAAGGAAGAGCTCTGCTCCTCCTGTTGGCTCACAGCCCCTCGCAGCTTTGCAGGGCTATGCTTGGTGCAGGTGTTTAAGCATCACAAAAGTAGTCTGGAATCAGCCAGAAGAAATAAGAGACCCGTGACCCACATTAGAGAAAAATTTCTTAAAAAATTTTTTCTTTATGGTTAAAATGTTATAGTTTTTTTTTTTTTTAAACTTAAATATTTTATGCGTGTCTCTCCTTGGATCATGTACTCCTTGCATTACTCCCTCTCTACCCAGCACAGCCCCCTAAAAACATAATAAATATTTCAGAATGTTCTATATTAGGATGTCAGAGCCTGAACACTGCTCTCCACCCTGGCCTAACCCAGCCTGGGAGCTCATGGGAGAGGGTCAGGGGTGTCTTCTCTCTGCACCTCCCTCCCATTCCCAGACCCAGATCACTGAGAGGCGAAGTTATTCCTACCAAGGGAAGCGTAGGATCTTAAAGTTATGAATTAAGTTTTCTCTCCTCTCCATCTGCAGCTTCAAACCTAAATACTATCTGGTACTCAGTTGTTGAGGTCATCAGATCCCAACTTCGTAGTGAGGACAGTGAGGCCCAGAATTAGGAGAGTAAAGGGTCTTAACGTTAAATATAGAGAGGTTTTATGTATTGTTATGATTCGATGGCTTTCTGAAATATGATGGGAAGGGTTGGAATAAATGGAAAGCTCTAGAAGAAACAGACATTAAAATGTAATTGAAAACGACTCATCAAATCAATTGAACTGTAAATTATGGTTGACACTTAAACAGCAAGGGGGTCCACCTGTATGGGGACATTTTTCAATAGTAAGTTTCACAGTCCAAAATGAACCATATATACAAAGGGCCAACAATAAGTTATTGGAGGATTTCTGACTGCAGGGAGTGTGGGTGCCTCTAACCTTGCATTGTTCAAGGGTCAACTGTACTTGTCTTTCCCCCTCCCTGCAGCTCTTCTTAAACTTGCTGAAATTGGAAATATGTATTCACACACACGTGTATACTTACATATGTCTGTCTCTCTCCCTTCCTTTCTTCCTTCCTCCCTCCCCTTCCCTTTCCTTATTTCCATCTTTCCTTCTTTCTTCCTTCTTCCTTTCTTCCTTTCTTTCCTCCTTCCTTCTTTCTTCCCTTTCTTTCTTTCTTTTTTTTTTTTATGGACTATTGCCCAGCCATAAAAAAAGAATGAAATAATGCCATTTGCAGCAACATGGATGGACCTAGAGATGATCATACTAAGTGAAGTAAGTCAGAAAGAGCAAGACAGGGGCTTCCCTGGTGGCGCAGTGGTTGAGAGTCCACCTGCCGATGCAGGGGACACGGGTTCGTGCCCCGGTCCGGGAAGATCCCACATGCTGCGGAGGGGCTGGGCCCGTGAGCCATGGCCGCTGAGCCTGAGCGTCCAGAGCCTGTGCTCCACAACGGGAGAGGCCACAACAGTGAGAGGCCTGTGTATCGCAAAAAAAGAAAAATAATAAAAAAAAAAAGAGAAAGACAAATACCATATGATATCACCTATATGTGGAATCTAAAAAATAATACAAATGAACTTATTTACAAAACAGAAACAGACTCACAGACATAGAAAACAAACTTATGGTTACCAAAGGGGAAAGGGGGTGGGGAGGGGTAAATTGGGAGTTTGGGAATAGCAGATACAAGCTATTATATATAAAATACATAAACAACAAGGTCATATTGTATAGCATAGGTATCTGTCTTCAATATCCTGTAATAAACCATAATGGAAAAGAAGAAAATTAAATTGTATTTACACAAACAAAAGCTAAAGCTATTGCAAAATCTTGGGATTGATTTTTCTAACTAGGAACCTTAGTAAGGTTTTTTTTTAACTTAAAAAAGGATTTTTTTTTAACTTGAAAAACGAGCTGAGTATCAAAATTGATTTCAAAATTTAAGAGCTTTATTTAATAATCATTATAGATCTAGATGCCTTTATCTTAAAGTAGTCATTAAATATGATTAGCATAAAAGTAGATAGCTAGCAAAAATGTCAGTGTGACTTGATAGATAGAACTCCAAATTATCAATAATACTGCAAGTGGCCACAAACCCAAGGTTCCCTAAGTGCTGGTTAAACAAACATGAACTTGATTCTCTGTGATCTCCCCTATGCACAGAAATGGGGAACATCTCTGAACCCTAAACCTGTTCTGTAAATCCAAAGCGAGAGGCCTGGAACCAACACAAATGTGTGATTTGCAAGGCAATCCAAGGAGAAATGAGGAGAAGATAAATGATTTAACAAAAAATTTCTGGATGTCTGTGCCTCTCTGTAGGTGTCTGAATCTTTGGAGTATACATAACTCCATCTCTGCCTGTTTGGGTGACAGCCATGGAACATGGAGGGAACATTCTTGGAGCGGAGCAAGAGGAGGTTTTCTGCTTCCAAAGTTTCCAGTCACTTCTATGGGGGCTACCTTTCCTTTTTCACAAAACACCTTTGTCTTGAATTCCTATTCCTCAATGGGGCTTGCTAAGATTTTATTTTTATTATTCTGATGATTTTACAAGACATTATTTTTAACATTATTTAATACTGGAGAGTGGCCTTATCACTGGAAAGTGATATTATCTCATCTGGGTTGTCCAGGCAATTGCCACCTTCTGAAAATAAATAAGAGGGAAATTTGCATAGAAATAAGGACCTAGAGGCAAAAATAATTCCCACTTTTCATCACCACAAATGAATCACTTATTAGCATGGGATGAGGTAATAAGGATCGTCACCCCTGATATTGAAAGGCATTTGCCTAAAAAGCTAGCATGTTAGAAAGTGTAACATTTATGATAGAAATTCTCTTAATAGCTCTGAATATGAACGATTTCAGAGTACATTTGGGAAAACATCCCAAGGATATCAGTGTTTTATTTTATAATTGTTTTGGAACGAAATAGAATTTGGTGCCAATGTTTTTACTAATAAAGGAAGGATTCACCTGAGCAAATAGCTATAGCTGTGAAAAAGTCTATTTGAAATCCTTTTCAATGGTTAAACGTATTAGAGGCAAAGTGTACATTTCCCCCCCCCCCCAATGGCAAATTTTCAAAAGTTCAGGTCACAGTGATGCAAAGAATTTAAGGTAGAGGTCTAGCGATAGCAAGTATTAGTTATATTGTCAGTGTCTCATTTGGCTGGAAGAAAATGGACTTGTCAGGAGCTCTGCCATTTTGCTATAAAGGATTATAGCAATTTCACTATAAAGGATTAGGACAGCTACCTGTTGCTGGGAAAGAAGAAGTGTGAGGACATTCCAGTTCAGCGCTTTTTCATAAAAATGCTCTGTTGCTTTCCAGTGCTCTAAGGTCTCCCCAGAGACTCTGAGCCCTCTCCCTCTCCCCTTTCACCTTTAAATACCCTGCAGCTCAGATGTTCAAAAACCTTGGAGCCACCTCTAGCAAAGTCAGAAATTGTATAAAGAATGGAGATAACATCTAGTTTTCAAGGCATGTGAGTTTCTGAGTCTACTTGAGCAAATGACTTTTCACCAGCATCAATGTCATTTGTATTGATATATTCCAGGTACCTATTGTCTTACTACTTCCTTGCTACCCAAATTGTTGTCCATAGACCAAAAGCATCAGCATCCCCCAGGAGCTCATTAGATGTAGAACCTCGGGCCCCATCTCAGACACACTGAATCAGAATCTTCATTTTAATCAGATTCATATCACATGCATTTTAAAGTTGGGGAAGGCTTAGTCTTTTTGACCTCTGGGATTCTGCGCACTTCTGTGTCTCGGCCCCTAAAACTCGTCTTCACTTTCTAGTATGGACCCTCACATGCTGCTTACCATAAGCTTGGTTTCCTTTGGACCTGTAACAGGAGGAAAATGTGTACCTGTTTCCAGTCATGGACCAAAGCTTCCCTGTTTTTATTCCTTTACTTGAGTCATAGAACTCTCTCACCATCTAGATACATCTGAACCCCAGTTACTTGTAACCCTATTGAAGGCATATCCCATGAGATGTGTGGTCAAGAGAACATAGTTCAGTGACTGAAGTGTTCTTTCAAGATAAATTTCTAATTGTATTTCTTAAATATCATGACGTGTACACTTTAAAAAATTCCCTTCATTGTAAAGCAATTATACCCCAATAAAGATGTTAAAAAAAAATTCCCTTTTCCTCTCACATCTGCTTTCTTCATAGACCATCACCCTCCCACCCCCTCTCTCCCTCACTCCTCCCAAAACTCTCCTCCTTCAAAGCTGAACCTAAAATTTCTCCCATAGACCTAGCCTGCCTATTTTTCCTTCTAGCCTTTTTATCTTTTTTTTTACTCCATTTTGCATCTAGAAAGATAAAGAAACCAGTTGGTCCTGATGGAATCTTCTGGAAAAGGATGGGGAGGGGAAGGAACAGAATGAACTAAGGCCACGATGCAGAGAAAGCCTGGGAACACCTGTGTGTTAATAACAGCCTCTCTGTCCCTCCCACCTCTTCATGTCTGTATTTCTCTCTCATTTCAGCTCTCATTAGATTTCAGTTCTTTCTTTTTTCATGAGCATTCAGCTAGAAGCATTTCTCAGCCTCCTGGATTCTAGGTGGGGATATATGATTAGTTCTCAGCAGTGAACTGTGAGCCCAAGTGGGGGGGGTGTCACCTAAGGCCGAGGCATCTATGAGCGATGGGCCTTTTCTCTTGTCTTTTATTAGTGGTGAGATATAGAGGAGCTAGTGGAGGACAGTGGTCCTAGGGCACTGGTTCTTAAGCGAGGGTGGGGGAATAAGGGGGTGGGAAGGTAGGAAGTGGTTTTGAACCTCGTGTGACATTTGACCATATCTGGAGACATTTCAGGCTGTCATAACCAAGGGTGCTACTGGCATCTAGTGGGCCGAGGCCAGGGATGCTGCAAACATCCTACAATGCACAGGACAGCCCCCACCATAAAGAATGTTCCAGCCCAACGTGTTAGTAGTGCTGAGTTTGAGAAGCTCTGTCCTGGGGGAGGGCAGAACCGCCAGATGGCTGGAGCCTGGGTCCTCCCGTGAGCACCCCAAAACCCAACTGCCACCACAGAGAACTGTGAGAGCAGCAAGAAATGAACCCTTTGTGGGTGAAGACACTGCACCTTGAGGGTTGTTTGTTTCAGCTGTGAGCCCCCTCAACTGATAACCCAGAGTTCTACTGAGATCTGGGTCCCGGTGTGATCCTGCTGGTCTGCTGTGCAAACACACCTGTGCAAGCTTTATTGCAATGGCCCATTTTATCCAGAGACTTTGGAACAAGCTTTGCACTGTTATGAAAATGTCACCTTTCAGTCAGAAGCAGCAGACATTCACCACAACCTCTCCCATTTCTGTCACTGCACACCTGAGCCCACTCCAGGGCTGCGGGCAGGTACATGTGGTTATTAAGGAATCACAGAGACTCAGGACCTCTCTGTCATCTGCACCCCCATCCTTAGAAAAGTGTGAGGCTAACTGATCCCAAGTGCCTGTGTGAAGCGGCTTCATTTGGGCTTAACATCACGGTGCCACCTCTATTTCAATACTTCCTCCAATGAGGGAAGGCATATCCTTCTATGGATTCAGACTCAAAATATTCATTTTGGCTTTATAAACATCACGGACAAGTGAAATGGAAGACACGTTGTCCGCAAGCTTCTGTAGCTTGGAAAATAAAAGGTGACCGTCTTGCCGCGGTGTGGCTGTAATTGATGGCCATGGACCACCAAACTGACTCCTCGTTTTTAGATGTAAAGAGAGTGATGCCAGGTGGCCAAGGGACTCACCCAAACAGGAGGATGGAGGTCAAACCCGACATCTCTTAACAGCCCCCGTTGTCCTGGTTACTTTCAGAAGCAACGGTCCTGTTATCGTGTTTGTGCGCCTCATTTTTTCATGTATGAAGAATTTTCCTGCTCCACAAGGCAATTAGAGAGGAAGGCTCTGCAGCGTCATATTGAGCTCTCCTGTTCAGATGTATGATTAGCTGTTAACATTTCATTACCATCAACGCTTTCCCGGGTTCTCCATGACCCTTGTCTCACGAAGTCCCCAGACCTCTGAATGCTGTGAGCTAATTAATTTTGCTGTCTGATGTGAGGTTGTAAAACATGGAGCCCAGAGTCTTGATAGGAAGGTCGTATTGGATAATCACATTATTCTTCATATGAAGTGAGCTTTATTGGGAACCCCGGCAGAGAACCGAGTGAACAAAGCAGCCCTCTCTGGTTCCAGCAGAGAGGCATGAAGCTTGCAAATAAATGCTGATTCTAAGAAGTGTTATGCTGAGTTATATATGAATGTAACTCTTGAGTGTCATTCTTATGGAAGGGAAAAGACGCCAATCACTTAAAGGAGAGAAATATTCTGCTGCGTTGCTTTGAATGTGGAATGCGGTCAGGTGTATACACTCAGGTACTAACACAAGTCTCTCTTAGTTTCCCCCCAAGGCGGGTGCTAATGTCAGCTCCTGAAAAGGGCAGGGCAGGTAACAGTTAGTAACTCACTCAGGACAGGATCCCGTGATGGATTATTAAGAGCAGACTCTAACGTGTCCTTTGAATTCAAAGATGACACTGAAGCGACAGCAAGAGGATTCTTCCAGCCCTTTCCACACTGCGCAGGTGTAGACGTACTGCATGTTCAGCCACAGCTGTGTTTTTAGCATCTCTGAGGTCTATAGCTCTGTCCCTCTCAGGAAGCCTCTGATAAAAACAAAACCTTGCTCATTTTTTGATGAGGACAAACTCGTCTGTATGATAACTTGGCTCCGCTGGCTTTTCAACTCTGCTGCCCAATATGAGTGGTCTTTTTTCCTGTTTATACCTCTTGTTGCAAACTCAAACTCAAAATATGCCTCCCATTGAATGAACAAACTCATCCAGAATGATTTGGGGTCCAATGCACTGGAACTGTGCAGGAGCAAAAAGGAATTTAAGGCAAGTCAACTGGACACAAACATTTCAGGTGTCATTGTGGGCGATTGTGGTATTCACGTAACATGTTGCATGGCTTCCTGCAAATTCTGATGAAACTGGGGAAGAGACTGAATAGTTGGGTATATTTAAGCCATACAGAAAATGGGCCAGCTGAAGACAGGGTAAGAGGCTATATCTGAATGAGGGATATATTGGCTTGATTGGTAAATTGGTGCACATTATAAGGTGGGAATGGGTTGGTTAAGAAGAGAAAAGACAAATATCATATGATATCACTTATATATGGAAGCTTAAAAAAGGATACAAATAAACTTATTGACAAAAGAAAAAAAGAAGAGAAACATCTTGGTGCTTAGTTAGCTCTCGTTGACTAAAGCTCAAAGGAGAGCTTTTGTTTTATTATATTTCCCACCCCTGCTGTCCTTTCCTCCGTCCCTTTTTCACTTCTGGAATGTCTTCCTTGGAAATGTCCCTTTCCCCATCCTCCCCACTTAGGCATCCGTTACATATGCTTACCACCTGTGGCTTTCTGGTTGGATGTGGAGAACTTAGAATATTCTGGAACTCTGCCTTGGGAAACAGACCCATTTATTTTGAATGCCAGTTTTACCGCTTAGTGGCCATATGTTCTTAGATAAAGCTATTTAATTTTTTTTTCTGAGCTGTTTTTTCATCTGCAGAATGTGCATGATAATAGCATCTACTTTGTAGACTTTTTGTGTGAATTAAAATAATGTGCGCAAAATGCTTAGCAACAGGCCTGGCACATAGCAAGTGTTTGACAGACAGTAATTGTTGGTGGATTCAGCTTATGACTATACTATTGTAGCTGTTACTATCATGAGACTGGGCAGCTCAACCTTCAAAGTGTATCTGGAATCCAGCCACACTCACCTGCCTCCCGGCTGTCATCCTTGCTCAAGGCACCATTGTTCCCTGGCTTGGACTGCTGCGGTATCCTTCTAACCCGACTTCCTGCTTCCACCCTTTCTTAACTATTTCCCATACGGCAGCCAGAGCTCTCTTTTATCGATAACACTTGCTTTTGTCAGATCATATGACTCTCCTGCTAAAATCCCCATTGCAGCTAGAAGCAAGTCCATCCTCTTCCCTAAGGCCCCGGCACGCTCATCTCAGGCCATGCCTCTCTCCCATCTCTCTTTGGTTCCCTGTGACTTGGCAGTCTGGCCCACCTGCCCCTCCATTCTGCATATTCCTCCTGCCCTGGCGCCTCACACATGCGTGCTCTTCTCTTGTATTCGCGTGCTTGCGTCTTCCTGTTGTTGAGTAATCAGCTCCAGTGCCACCCCCTCATCTCATTAAATAACAGGTCGGACTGGATGAAATCGCTGCTATTTCTTGACCTACACTTGACCTACAAAAATGACAGTTTTATATGATTCACCCTAATAACCGTCCCCTCCACCCCTCCATCACCACACCGTCCATATGGCTTTTATTCTATGTTTTACTTTGTCCTTGTGCTACCTGCACATCATGCAGGTATGATCCATGTCAGGAATGCAAATAGATTCCATTTCCTATAACAGATCTTATAAATGGGTACTACCTGTTAATGCACCATGTTGAGAAAAATTCTGAGGTTGCAGTCAGACTCAGCAGAAAGAATCCCACGATTGGTTAGTACCAGGATCTTCTGTGGCCGAGGCACCCACCATTCCCTCTCGGAGGAATTTGCGTGTACGTGAGGACTTTCATCAGTGCAGGCTGGGACAGGGTCTCTGCCCCTCTCGCCCAATGACAGGTTCACGGTGCTGTCTTATTTCTGTTGAGCATCTGTATCTTCTTACCCACGCACTTTGAAGGCCGCTTACTGGTTTCCAGTGGCACGTATGTAACTTGGAAAACTTCCAAAAGTATTTTACTGCTTGTACCTAAAGACCACAAAATATTCTAAGTCTCCAGATAATTTTCATATGACCCCCTAAAATTCCTTTAAAAATTAAACATTTTATGCAAGACTGATTTTATTATTAAGAAGGGTGGGTCAGGTAGGACACCAGGGAGATTTTTAAAAATTAGTAAGCTTCTTTCAGCAGCCACGGTTGCTTAATAGCTTCCAGAAATTATCCTTAGCCTTCCTAGAATAAAAGGTTTAAGGTACAGTCATGGAGAAAATATATTGTTTCATACTTCCTGTTAGCTAATTGTTGTGTTCAATTTCCATCAATTACGGAAAAATGATGCAAAGCATATGATTAATTTAAAACATCGATTGAATCTGTTTAAACCTTGAATCCAGTAGACACCCAATGAAATAGACTTGGTCTCATTCACCATGCTTCAGACACAGGTCTTTAGGATTTATTTTCCCCTTAATTGTGATGGCCATGTAAGTTGGGTCCAGGGAAGTTGCTAGTCACAAACACTCTGGAAACACTGCCTGACAGGCGTGCCATGATGCCATGTTTTAAATGAATACTTCCAGCCTACTCCTCTGGGCTCCTGTCCAAATTCTGTGTGAATTCGCCTTCACTGGGACAAAGGAGGCAGATGGAAAACCTGCCTTTCTCCCTCATTGCCCGGCAGGTACTCCTGTCTCAGTCAGATGGCTGTGGTCCCTTCCCCAGCCCTACCACGTGCCTGCCCTGTTCACCTCTGCCTTGCAAGAAACCTTAATTCTCACTCCATCTAAGCTCTCACCTGGCGAAGCACTCAGTGATCCATTGCAAGTAAACACAGCTCCTCTGTCTCTTTTATGGTCTTTCCATAATGCTCATTTGTTTAACTGGCTAGAGAGTGAAAAGCCTTCCCCAGCGAAAAAATGATCTCCTTTTTCTTTGGGCGGTCTCTAGACAACCTGCTTCCTTTCCATCTATTTTTATCCTGCTATCTTGTCACGTCTCTTCTATCTTGTAATTTCATGCCATCAAGTCTTAATCTTGGGTTCGACGTTTTGTGTGTGCCAGGGTAGTGCGCTCTATCTGGGTCCACGTTCCTGGAAACAAGGGAAAGGATCCTGCTTTATATCTTAAAACAAGTAGCAGAGTGCCAATGGGCATAGAAGATGCTTAGTTAAATCACTGCAGGAGGTGAGAAATAAAGAAGAGAGAGGAGTAAGGAAGGGAGAGGAGGGGGGAGGGAAAAGAAAACGGAAGGGAGGCCACGATTTTTCCTGAAACCCTAGAACAGCACAGTGCTTGCTTTAAAACAGATGCCAACACGTGTGTGATTAATATACAGAAATACTCAATCTGGCCAGTGTCCTAAAGTTGCAAATCCAGTTCTCTTTCTCTCTCTGAACATACAAAGTATCTGATCAGACTCCACTTCCAAAGTGACAGTTCCTGAGGATACCAAACAGACTAACAACAAAGCAATTAGACCTCGGGAGCTGATGACCCTCAGCTGACGATGGGGTGCGTTTAACACCCACGTGAACCACGTCGCTGCTGAGTTAGAAGATGCTCATCAGATTTCACATCTGAGAACAAGGACCTTTTAAAAGTGAGAGCTTCAGAGTTGAAAATCACAAGTTCAACAACTTTTCAATCGAAACATATGAATGTATTTATCGAAGAGGGAGAGCTTGTAAAATAGTCTAAGTGGAGGAGTGTTCTCAATTCAGTGAACCAAGCTTCCTTCGCCCCCAGTTAGGAGCAAACTGGCGGAATGAGATGTCAGTAGAAATAGAAATAGAAGCCCCTGGGACACTCAGCATCAATGGTTCACCAGGACAGATTCACAGAGTCCAGAGGAGTGTGTGTGTGTGTGTGTGTGTGTGTGTGTGTGTGTGTGTGTACAAGCACAGGTGTATTTGCTGGACTATAAAAGTGCACACACTCAGGCAGGTTCATTCCTGAGCTGTCCCAGAAGTTGTGACTTCAGGCACAACAAGTCTAGTCAATTCAACGTTTACTGAGTGTTCTGCGTGACGTCCTGGAGAAGTTTAAACCGATGTTTCTTTTATGTGGGTGCAGCTACCAACACCTTCTCTCCAGACCAATGTGGTCCCACCCCCACTCAACGCAACGTTCCCATTTCACCTGCCCGTTTGGGGAAACAAGGTTTTCCCCCCTAATTACAAGAGTACTATCTCCCAGATGAGAAAATTTGCCAACTGTATGCAAGCACCCAGGTAAAAACAGACAAATGCATAATCTTACCACCAAAAGAGATCTGTTGTTTCTCTAGTTTATATTTTGATGTTCGCTCTTGGGTGGTTTTTAAATATAACATCATGATTTTCCTATAATGTTGTTTTCTTTTTCTTGGAAATAGATTACGTGGCAGGAGGTTTTAGCTGATTATAAAATGGGATTCTGTCTGAATGGTCATTGAAACTGTGGGTACACCCAATGCACTTTCAGGGGAGAATTTGGTCATGGCCCTGGGACCAAGCAGGAAAACAGGGAAATGAACTCTGCTGGGTGTGTCTGATGGAAGATTTGTGGTATGGGAAGTCTTTCCCTGTTCCAAAGTCACAAAATGTTCTACTGCATTGTGTTCCGACTACATCAGAGTTTTTTTTTTGGCTGCATTGGGTCTTCGTTGCTGCACGCGGGCTTTTTCTAGTTGTGACAAGCGGGGGCTACTCTTCGTTGTGGTGCGCAGGCTTCTCATTGCGGTGGCTTCTCTTGTTGCGGAGCACAAGCTCTAGGCACGTGGGCTCAGCAGTTGTGTCTCATGGCCTCTAGAGCGCAGGCTCAGTAGTTGTGGCGCACGGGCTTAGTTGCTCCACGACATGTGGGATCTTCCCAGACCAGGGATTGAACTCGTGTCCCCTGCATTGGCAGGCGGATTCTTAACCACTGAGTCACCAGGGAAGTCCCATGCATCAGAGTTTTTATATTACACTTTTAATCCATCTGGTATTGGCTTTGCATGTGGTATCAGGGAGGGATTCCATTTTAATTCCCCCATTTAGTGAGCCGGTGTCCCAGCCCCATCCCTGAACAACTCATCCTGCCCCAGCTGATCTGTGAGGCCACATCTGTCCCCTATGGTGATCCTGTATATATGTATGGATCCGTCTCTAGCTCTCTTTTTGTTCTTATCCCCATATTCATGTCATTATTACCATGGCTTTATAATGTCTTAAGAAATCTGCTAGATAAGTTCTTACTTTGTACTCTTCATTTTCAGAGATGAGTTGGTTATTCTTGGGTTGGTATTCTCATATAAAGTTTAGGCTAAGTTCGTTGAATTAAAAAAATACAACTGGAACTTTTAATAAGATTATATGTAGTTTGTAGATTAATTAATAGGCGAGTTGGACCCATTTATATTTATTGATTACTATAATATCAGGGATTGTTTCTGCCGTTCTTTTTTGTGTACTCCATTTTCATTTTCTCTGTTTTGTTTCTGTTTTCTCCTTTCCTCTTTTCCTTTAGATAGAGTGTTCTTCTGATGTTTTAAAAGCTAAACATTCTGTTTTTGTCCTTGTGTGTCCTTAACCTAAAATTGTTCATGATTATTTACCCCTATTGATTTTTTTTAAGCTCAACGATATCTTTATTTCCCCACTGACTAGTAAGTACTTGAGCACATTCTCATGTCCTTCTGGTCTCTCACTCCTCCAGCCCTCTGTCCCGTCAAGTTACTATTGCCTGGAATTCTAGCTGTGGGTTGTAATGAATATTCTGTCTTGTTTCCCTGTTTTCTCTTTTTTCATCAACTCATCACCCCTGATGGTGTCCTGTTGATACAGTGACCTGGACTGTGGTTGCTGTCTTGTTGGAGAAGGTGTCTCAGGACATCTCAAGGAAGGATGGAGAGTAGGACCTAAACTCTTCCCTTATCCCATTGTCTCATTGCTGCCTCCAGTCACTTGCTCCCACGGACATCAGTTCAAAACAACCTTCGTCCTCCCAGGGCTTTTCTCAATTTTAAAAGTTCCTGGAGCACATACTTCCCTCTAGCTTCTGTAATTTCTCTAGGGTTGATCCTGGGAAGAAAGCCAGCTTCTGTACAGAAATCTGACAGTTCGTATTTCTTTATAGAAGAGGGTACAACTCCTCTGGGGAAGGAAGACCTGAATAGGACAGAGCCTTCCTCTGCTCTGCTTTATGGCTTGGAGGACGTCAGAGAGACTGCCCCGAGCAGGGCAGAATTCTTGTCCTCGAGCTCCTGTAGCTGCGGCAGTGGTGAAGTACCCGCTCAGAACAACAAGGAGACAGGAACGGAAGGATATTGACAGGTTGGCTTTGCTTTGTTGTTTGTTTTTTACTGAATATGTGAGAAACCTCTTGGAAATTCCCCTCTAAAAACCTGGGGGGAGTCTGTTGAGGGTGAATGGGTGGGCATATATTCCCCCTGAACTTCTGTGGCCATGTAGGCGGGGGCTATCAAGGCTGTGAAATGTAAATATCGTTCTATCATTAGCACTAATGTATACTAGGTATGTCCTAATTACTCTCTCTCCATCACTTTCCTCTCTCCCTCCAACCTCCCTCAACTGGATTGCAGGCTCCAAGAAGGGCAGGATCCTTCACAGATTTGTTGACAGTTATATCCCCAAATCTGACCCAGTGCTTGGCATATGTGCTCAATAAATGTTTGCTGAAACTGTACAAAAATTGAAGTTTTTCTTTACTAAACCTATGCTCCTATCAGTCCCATATGAGAATGCCTGTTTTCCCAAACCACTACCAACACGTTATTATTACTATTCTTTATAAATATTGCAAATTAAATAGATACCAAATAACATGTCATATTTTTAATGTGCATTTTTCTAATTCCTGTTGCAGTGGAATATTTATCACAGGTTTAGTTTTCATTTGCATCACCTCTATTGTGAATTTCTCGTTCATTTCTTTTGTCTGTTTTCTATTAGAGTGTTCATTGTTTCTTACTGATTTTAAGAGCTCTTTCTATAAAAATAGCAACTCTTCTTTTTTAAAAAATTAATTAATTAATTTACTTTTGGCTGCGTTGGGTCTTCATTGCTGTGCACGGGCTTTCTCTGGGTGTGGCAAGCAGGGGCTACTCTTTGTTGCGGCGCGAGAGCTTCTCATTGCGGTGGCTTCTCTTGTTGCAGAGCATGGGCTCTAGGCATGCGGGCTTCAGTAGTTGTGGCACATGGCCTCAATAGTTGTGGTGCGCGGGCTCAGTAGTTGTGGCTTGCGGGCTCTAGAGCGCAGGCTCAGTAGCTGTGGCTCATGGGCTTAGCTGCTACATGGCACGTGGGATCTTCCTGGCCCAGGGCTCAAACCCGTGTCCCCTGCATTGGCAGGCAGTTTCTTAACAACTGCGCCACCAGGGAAGCCCAAGATAGCAACTCTTTGTTATACATTTATATTCAAAAGGTTATTTTTTTCCCCTGCTGACCGTTTGCCTTTCAATTTTGTTTTTTGATAAAGTTAATTTTTTACATTATCAAATCTATCAAAAGTTTCCTTTATAGTTATGTTCCAAATATACTTTCTTGAATTCATCTTTTAACTTTCTTTCTTCCTTCTTTCCTTCCTTCCTTCCTTCCTTTTCTTCCTTTCCCTCTCTCTTTGTCTCTTCCATTTTTCTTTCATTTTTATTAAAAACGTTTAACACTCTAAAATCTTTTACCAATTATTCTGGCACCATTTTTCTTGGGCATCATTTCCTCCACTAATTTGAGATTTCAGTTTATTGTGTTCTAAACACAACAAATTCAAACTTAAAATTTTCAAAAAGGAAATTGAAGCACAGGAGGAATAAGCCTCTGTCTCCAGTGATGGGAGCAGCTTTGAGGTTGGGCAGCTTGGCTCAATGGCCTGCATTCTTCACTGAAATTAGAGAATGTTGTTAGAATGAACGAATTTACAGTTTGTTATGAGAAATTTCTGGAACAGAATAAACGAACTCATACAATGATAGGATATAATGTTTATTTCAACAAACGGACCCCCCGCTTTGCCCGTCTTTTAAGCTGGTTGCACGTTCCTCTCGTGTGTGCTGCAGTGCATGCATTTCTTATGGCTTCAGCACTGGTATGTCAGTCGGTTTCTAAATGTCTTGTCTGAAAGACACGTTCATAGCTACAGTGGGTGAAGCAAAGCATCTGAGCAAAGTACTCCAAAATTTAGAACAGGTTCAAAGAAAAAATAGTAAGAGTTGGTGACAGTTAGTGTGGCAAAGGTTGTAATTTACAATAGAAATGCAGGCTCCCAGTGTGGCTCTGGGTCCACTCTGATGGGAAAGAGTCACCAATGGCTCAAGTGTCCCAGGCCCCCCTTGACACGCATTCAGGTTAACACAGGGCAGTCCAAAGCCACTGACTCCTGAAGGTCACAGAGTTTGGAGTGACAGCCTTCCTGGTAAGCAAGGCCAGGAAAGAATACACAGAGGTAACCTCTGAGGAGCTTGGTGGCCCTCCTGGCATCTTGACAAAAACCACGTGAACAACGCGTGTTCATTTATTTATTTATTTATTTTGAAGGAAGTATTATATTTTTATTGAAATGTATCACTTAAAAATCCAAAAATGTTAACAAATAAGTATAAAACTTGAATGAAAATCTACTTTTTGAACTAAAATTTACTTTTTGAACTGGGTAGCATTATTATTATTATTATTTTTTGCGGTACGCGGGCCTCTCACTGTTGTGGCCTCTCCCATTGCGTAGCACAGGCTCCGGACGCGCAGGCTCAGTGGCCATGGCTCACGGGCCCAGCCGCTCCGCGGCATGTGGGATCTTCCCGGACTGGGGCACGAACCCGTGTCCCCTGCATCGACAGGCGGACTCTCAACCACTGTGCCACCAGGGAAGCCCAAGGTAGCATTATTTTTTATGAACTAAAAAATAATGCTACCCAGTTTCACTGAGGTTACCTTTTTCTAGTAAATCACTTCTTTTTCAAAATACTTCTCACTTTATAACTTTCCTCTGTTTAAAATTTGCTAAGTGGGATTGGGTTAATTAGCTTAATTCTTTAGGATGAATATGATGGATGCAGTTTGAAGGTTGTCTTTATGATCCCTCTGAGGCTGTTAGCTTTTTACACGGCAAGCTGCTGGCTCTGTCCAAATCCTTTACAATTTAATTTATTTTTTGATTGGAAAAAAAATGGGATAAGAATCTAGACTCCTGGCTTACTGTAATCCATTGATACTGTTTGGAAAGCAAATGTCTTCACTTAAAACAGCCTCGGACAACTGTCCTGCAGGAGCCCTGTCCTGGAAACAAGAGACAGCACACTAGCCGTGCTCACTTGCCCGTAAAGAGGCCAGCTATGAGTCTGCCTGCCCCACGTCTTTCGCAGCCCTTCCTTCCCCAAGATGTGGCCTCCATTAGCATGAGTGATGGGCTAGCTCACAGATGAGGGACCTGCAGTCAGATGGCCAAAGGCAAAGTGCTCTCTCCCATCAGCCCATTAGCACAGGGCAAGGGTCTGCTCATCTCTGATCTCCTGGTGCCAGAGGGAGTGATGTTCGGGCGAGCAGCTCTCCCCAGGTAGACGGTGTCACTAATACACCCTGATGGTCACAAGACATCTGAGACCCCCGACTAGGAGGTCACCCCAGCATGACGCCGCTCAGAGCTTAGGCCGAGGCCAGTGGAGACTAAAGGGCAGGGCAGTGTCATGGAGAGGGACAGAGCAGCAGTCAGGACCCCCAAGTCTCAAACTTGCCCTGGGCTGCTGGCCTGGACATCTGCACAGGGAGTTCTGCCCTGTTACCGGATAAAGCAGGCTCTGTGGTGGGGAATCAGTGCCAGTAAAGAATCAGAGACCTGAAAGAATAGGGTGAGAACTGCTGGTCCCAACTCTGGGTCCAGAAAGGAGGGTCACCTGTGGACGTCACACATCTGTGGGTGGCAAGGCTTTAAAGTTCTTTAAAGTTTGTGGCTCTGGGGGTGCGGAGAGCACAGCTGCTCTGCTACAGCGGAGAAAGCTCCCCTCCTGGGTTCCACTGATTTTCCCCCGCGAGGTGAGACGAGAGCTCTGCATAAAGGGCCACCACTGGTGTGAGAGCGAAGCCTGCAGTTTCAGCCCGGCGCTTACGGCTTTGCTGCCCATGGATGTCCTGCAACCTCACCTACCCCATCCTTGCCCCAAACATCTCGGTCACTTCCGGACCATTCTTTCAGCCCTCCCATGGTCTCTGAAACCTGCCCCAGCCATCTGCTCCGACCTCTTCTTGCTGGTGTGATGGAGTGATTTGAGGTGGGGAAGCGGGGTGACTGGGAAGCGGGCTGATGGACCTCGCAGCGTCCACGTGGGGCTTAGACTCAGCGCGGCCCTCAGCACTTGGTCTCCTCATTGCCTCTCCGGCGGGAGCCTGCTGCTTCTGTGATCATGTCTGATGTCAAAAACGGGTCACGCCTGATAACTGAAGGAAGGAAAACTGTAAATCCCCAAAAAGCTCATTAACAAAGAACACAGGCTTTGACTGTCAGCTACCGGGTCCTAAGCAAAGATGATGCCTTGTTAAATCGAGTGCAGTATTTGGAGAGACGACCCACTTCAGTGCAGGCGCCTTACACTGCAGTTCCCTGCTTGCCCTGGGTCAGCCCCACCGCAGGGCGAGCTCTCGCCCGGGACAGGTTTCCTCTTTACCTTGTCTGGCCTGAAAGGCGCAGCAGATTTCTCTGGGAAGGTTCTGAGATGTGTAGTTCTCACTCTGACTGGTCATGACTAAGCCGCAGACTCCTTTCCCTCCTTCGTTCTCTGTTTCATGTGACAACAGAATCTTGTACTATGTCTAGGTCAGTGGTGCTCACACTTAATTGTGCGATCCCACTCCTGGGAACAGATCCAAAGGAAACAAAATCTCTGTCTCAGAGAGATTTGGGTACCCTCATATTCGCTGCAGTGTTATTTACAATAGCCAAGACATGGGAGCAAACTAAGTGTCCATGAATGGGATGAATGGGTAAAAAAGTTGTAGAATACGCACAATGGAATATTATGCAGCCATAACAAGGAGGAAGCCCTGCCATTTGTGACAACATGGATGGACCTTGAGGGTATTATGCTAAGTGAAATAGGTCAGATGAAGAAAGACAAGTATCTCACGATCTCACGCATATGTGGATTCTAAAAAAAAGCAGAACTCATAGATACAGAGAGTAGATTGATGGTTGCCAGAGGTGGAGGTTAGGGGGCGAGAATGTGGTGAGGAAAGCGTAAAAGTGGTCCGAAAGTAAAAACTTCCAGTTACAAGATAAGCAAGTCACAGGGATGTAATGTACCGCATGGCGACTATAGTTAACAATACCCTATTGTATATTTGAAAGTTGCTAAGAGTAGATCTTACAATTCTCATCACACACACACACACAAGTGGTAGCTACATGAGGTGACAGATGTGTTAACTAAACTTATGGTGGCAATCGTTCTGCAATACATGTATACATCAAATCATTACCTTGTACACCTTAAACTTATATAATATTATATGTCAATGACATCTCAGTAAAGCTGGAAACTAAAAGAAAACAAGACATGAAAAACCAATCATCTGAAGGGCTTGTTAATGCAGAGTTCTGGGCACCCCCTCCCCTGCATGGGTTTCTGATGCGGTAGGTCTGGGGTGAGGCCTGAGGATCTGCATTTCCGACAAATTCCCCGTGAAGTTGATGCTGCTGGCCTGGTGCCCACACTTTGAGGATCACTGACCTGGATGCCGAATCCTGATGACGTCAGTGCAGATTTGTCTTTGTTGGATTTCTCTCGGGAGCTGAACACAGGCAAAATTTCCAGGGCGGGGAATGTGTTTGGGAGACGATCGTAGGAAGCCCTGGGAGCGGCGTGGGGATGAGAGAAAGTGAAGAGGGGGGAGAGGAGGAAGGTTGCCTCAGGCACAGCCTGCCGCCATCTGGGGCAAAATCCCACTGGGGAGTCACAGGAGACAGTATAGATCAAGCTTCTGAGTTCTCCCAACAGGGGGCAGCCCGGGCGATGCTCCTGCCAGAAATTGGTTGACGGCTTTATTTGTCCCGCGCTTGTGGCCCAGGCGGTGCAGGCTCTGGCTCAGGGGACGGCCACCTGGAGGCCACAAACTGGCGCCTGCTGTCTGAGTCAGGGGTGCCTGGAACCAGGAGGCCCTGCTGGGGTGCTGACAGGCATGGCCACGCAGGCCTTCTAGGAAATGATATCCCACTTGGGGAAATAAATGATACACACAGGAATTTTTAATAATTCCAGACAGAGAACTTGAGCGTTTCAAAATCAACAGCCATGTTAAAAAGTTTCCTGTGGGATCTCAGAACATAGGGTCGGGTTTTATTTTTGGTGGCCAAGCCCTCTAATTCTCTGGGAGCGAAAACCACCTCCCTTTGGCTCCAGCCACCATGGAAACAGGATACCTGTTTCCAAAATTAGGACAGAAACCAGGGATCCCTCCCAACGTGCCTCCCCAACCGCGCATGTCTCCACATCCATGGTCATCACCACCACCGACGTGCGTACACAGACACACTCACACGTGCACACACAGACACACATGCACGCACGCGGTTACTGGGCTACTTCCTCTCCTTCTCCAGCGCCAGTCTCTGTGGCTGATCAGATTCTCCCAGCCCTGCTCTCCTCACACCCAGGAAACTGGCCTTTGGGTGCCCCAGCTTCCCCCTATTCCCTGTCACCCTCCTTGATGCAGACCTGGTCTGAGGTTGGGTGAGGCTGGCGAGACCAGAGGCTGATGTTAGGTTGAATTAAATCTTACGTTTCTGCAGCTTATGGGTTGCATGACCTCCAGACAAGTTCCTTGGCTTCTTAAACTTCAAATTTTTCATCATAAAGTGGGGAGAAGAATTGTTCCCTCTCTGGGGAGTTGCTGTGAGGGTTAAATGCCTTGGACTAAGTGATCACTAAATCTTAGCCCCTAATTTCGAGCCTAGTTTCCCAAAGCTGTTGTAAGCGTTAAGTAACACGAGGCCTAGGAAGTGACCAGCCATTCCCAGCTCACAGGAGGTACTTCAGAAACAGTAGGTGGCGTTAATAACCATTACTCTCCAGAAGCGCGGAGTAGAGGGAGTCTTTGCCCACGGGTTGGGCTAAATTCACGTAAAAGGTGCCAGCCCTCTTGGAGCTTAACCAGGTCCCACAAGCCACGACTTGCTTCCGCCCGAGGCCCAGAGTACGTGGGCAGCTTTAGGTGGCCTCAGGGTGGGTGAGTAGGGACCCTAGCAACCTCGCCACCGCCATTGTCCTGCCAGCAGACAGTAATTCCTTGTTCATAAGAAACTCGCTTTTGCTTTATGAACGTGCATTAGAGCACGCCGTAAAGAACAAAATCAACATTTGGCTGTCTTTGCGGACTATGAAATTACTCACATTTTAATCTACTTGTTACGCTAAGAAAAGAGACTTCTAATTTAATAGGTTCCACAAAAGTAAGTAATTCAAAAACATGTTCTCAAACTCTTTGAAACAGAGGAAGGCATGGAATGATGTGCTAGGAAAACCTTGCCAAGTCACAGTGTGTGGGGATTCAGGGTGCGAACCTCCCGTCCCCACCCCAGCAGGGTGGCTCTGTAATTGGACTACCTTGTAAAGCAAAGGCTCCTCTGGGGGGTGTCAGGCTCCCGTCCCCTGAGTAATACAGGACCAGGTCCTCTTGCTCTTAGGCAAAACGCCAGCTGGACCAAAATACGCACAAATATCTATGCTCTAATCTCTTCCCCAACACCAGATTAGAGACTTCCTATAACCACATTATAAAATCCAGAATGAGGAGATGTTACTGTATTCTTCCTGTATCTCATCACGGGGCAGAAATACGATCACCATCTGCTGAATGGCTGGAGCTGTCTGCTATCAGAGAGGCATGCGATGCCCGTGCATGCGACCAGGGAGAGCCGATGGAGGGGGTGACAGAGGCGTTTAGGCTTCTCCGGCTCCTGGAAATGACTGCATTGATGGCCTGAGAGTTTGTTTAAGGTATTCATTGCCGAAGAGAATCTCGAGTCTATTTTTAAGGTATAATATACAAATATCAAGTGCACACACCTTAACGATATAGCTTGATGAGTTTTGTACCTATCTGGGCAGCCGTCATCCAAATCAATATTTAGGATACGTCCGTCACCTCAGAAAGTTCTCTCAGGGTCCTTTCTTGCCAATACCACCATTCCACCCTTGCAGCGAGTCACTGTTCCGCCATGTACCACTGAAGTTCTTGAACTTTGGGATGATATAGTACATATTTTCTCATATACATGGCTTCCTTCATTTAAAATAACATGTCTCAGATTACCTCATGTTGTTGTATGGAACAGTAGTTCTTTTTTATAGCTGGGCAATATTCCGTTGTATGCATAACCACAGTTTGTTCATCTATTCACCACTTGACAGACATTTGGTCTGTTTTTAATTTTGGGCTCTTATGAATAGATCTGATGTGAATATACTTTTTTACAGTTTCTCATATTTTTAAACTTTATATAAATGCCATTGCGCCATGTTCTTTGCCACACATTACGTTTGGGAGATTGATTCACCTCGATATACACACCTCCCATTAATTCCTTCTTACCGCTGGATAGAATGGGTAGTTTTTTTGTTTTGTTTTGTTGTTTGAATTTTTGATTTTATTTTGTTTATTTTTTTATACAGCAGGTTATTAGTTGTCTATTTTATACATATTAGTGTATATATATGTCAATCCCAATCTCCCAAATCATCCCCCGCTCCCTGCCACTTTCCTCCCTTGGTGTCCATACGTTTGTTCTCTACATCTGTGTCTCTATTTGATGTGAATACTCTTGTACAAGTCTTTTTTGGGGGGAACGTTCACACTCATGTCTCTTGAGTGTATATGCAGGAGTGAACTTGCTGGGTCACACAGTAAGTGTCTGATTAACTTTTTCAATTTTCCTAAATGGATACATCACTTTACACCTCACGAGCGATGCATGGACAATTCCAGGTGCTCCAGGACCTTGACAAGTCAAGTCCAGCTTTTTATTGACATATATACACTAATATATATAAAATGAACAACTAACAAGAACCTGCTGTATAAATAAATAAATAAAATTTTTTAAAAAAAGGCCAGCTTTTAAAAAGTCAATCAGTGATCAAGACGGTATGGTACTGGCACAAAAACAGAAAGATAGATCAATGGAGCAGGACAGAAAGCCCAGGGATAGACCCACGCACATATGGTCACCTTATCTTTGATAAAGGAGGCAGGAATGTACAGTGGAGAAAGGACAGCCTCTTCAATAAGTGGTGCTGGGAAAACTGGACAGCTGCATGTAAAAGAATGAAATTAGAACACTCCCTAACACCATACACAAAAATAAACTCGAAATGAATTTAAGACCTAAATGTAAGGACAGACACTATCACACTCTTAGAGGAAAACATAGGCAGGACACTCTATGACATAAATCACAGCAAGATCCTTTTTGACCCACCTCCTAGAGAAATGGAAATAAAAACAAAAGTAAACAGATGGGACCTAATGAAACTTAAAAGCTTTTGCACAGCAAAGGAAATCATAAACAAGACAAAAAGCCAACCCGCAGAATGGGAGAAAATATTTGCAAACGAAGCAACTGACAAAGGATTAATCTCCAAAATATACAAGCAGCTCATGCAGCTCAATATCAAAAATAGAAACAACCTAATCCAAATATGGGCAGAAGACCTAAATAGACATTTCTCCAAAGAAGATATACAGATTGCCAACAAACACATGAAAGGATGCTCAACATCATTAATCATTAGAGAAATGGAAATCAAAACTACAATGAGATATCATCTCACACTGGTCAGCGTGGCCATCATCAAAAAATCTACAAAGAAATGCTGGAGAGGGTGTGGAGAAAAGGGAACCCTCTTGTACTGTTGGTGAGAATGTAAATTGATACAGCCACTACAGAGAACAGTATGGAGGTTTGTTAAAAAACTACAAATAGAACTACCATATGACCCAGCAATCCCACTACTGGGCATATACCCTGAGAAAACCATAATTCAAAAAGAGACATGTACCAAAATGTTCATTGCAGCTCTATTTACAATAGCCAGGACATGGAAGCAACCTAGATGTCCATCGACAGATGAATGGATAAAGAAGATGTGGCACATATATACAGTGGAATATTACTCAGCCATAAAAAGAAACGAAATTGAGTTATTTTTAGTGAGGTGGATGGACCTAGAGTCCGTTATACAGAGTGAAGTAAGTCAGAAATTCTGAGAAAGACAAATACCATATGCTAACACATATATATGGAATCTAAAAAAAAAAAAAAAAGGTCATGAAGAACCCAGGGGCAAGATGGGAATAAAGACGCAGACGTACTAGAGAATGGACTTGAGGGCACGGGGAGGGGGAAGGGTAGGCTGCGACGAAATGAGAGAGTGGCATGGACATATATACACTACCAAACGTAAAATCGATAGCTAGTGGGAAGCAGCTGCATAGCACAGGGAGATCAGCTCGGTGCTTTGTGACCAGCTAGAAGGGTGGGATAGGGAGGGTGGGACGGAGGGAGATGCAAAAGGGAAGAGATATGGGAACATATGTATATGTATAACTGATTCACTTTGTTATAAAGCAGAAACTAACATACCACTGTAAAGCTATTATACTCCAATAAAAATGTTTAAAAATAAATAAATAAATAAAAATAAAAAAGACATTGGTGACTTACAAAAGAAAAGCATCTCTTAAAAAGAAAAAGAAAGGAACACAGCCTGAAGAAACTTTCTTGGGTAACAGTGAAAGTGCTCTGTTTCTCAGTTTGGATGGTGGTTACGTGGGTATATACAAATGTCAAAATTCACTGAAATGAACACTTAGTATCTGTGTATTCTATTGTGTGTTAATTATGATGCAATAAAAATTAATACAGAAAAAAAAAAGTCAATCAGGGGCTTCTCTGGCGGCGCAGTGGTTAAGAATCCGCCTGCCTATGAAGGGGACATGGATTTGAGCCCCGGTCCGGGAAGATCCCACATGCCGTGGAGCAACTAAGCCCGTGCGCCGCAATTACTGAGCCTGCGCTCTAGAGCCCATGAGCCACAACTACTGAGCCCACGTGCCATAACTACTGAAGCCTGAGCGCCTAGAGCCCGTGCTCCGCAGCAAGAGAAGCCATCACAGTGAGAAGCCCGCACACGGCAACGTAGAGCAGCCCCCGCTCGCCGCAACTAGAGAAAGCCCGTGTGCAGCAATGAAAACCCAACACAGCCAAAAATAAAGAAATAAAAAGAAATTAAAAAAAAAAGAAAAGGACTTCTTTAAAAAACAAAAAAGAGCTCTAGTCCAGGTGGGTTAGTAGAGATTGCTTCCTGAAAAGGTGCGTTAGTCAGGGTTCTCCAGAGAAACAGAACTGACAGGAGAGAGACATGGGAATTATTACAAGGGGTTGGCTCACGAGATGATACAGGCTGATAATCTACCATCTGTTGAGTTGGCGCCCGGGAAAGCCAGTGCTGGAGTTCAAGTCTGCAGGCCTGAGGACGAGGGGAGCGATGGTGTGAATCCCTCTGCAAGGGTAGGAGAAGACCGATGTCCCAGCTCATGCAGGCAGGCAGAGAAGGGGCCGATTCTCTCTTCCTCCATCTTTTGTTTATTTCAGGGATAGGATGTTGCCCACCCACATTGGGGAGGGCAATCTGTCCTCCAGAATCCACCAGAATCCATCAAATGCTAATCTCGTCCAGAAACAGCCTCACAGACACACTGAGAAATAATGTTTAACCAGATACCTGGGCATCCCTTTAACGATCACAAATAGAATCTTTGGCAGCTATGACCTGAGCAGGCAGCATTACCATTCTACGACAAATACGAAGATTATTTGGGTCTGATGATAAAATATATGATACCATTCGTTTTTATGTTGGGGTCGGGAAGGAGATCTGATTTTCTTCGTCAACCACTAGGCACCAGCCTCTTACACACAGCCTTTCATTTTTTTTTATTTTTGTTTTTTTGCGGTACGCGGGCCTCTCACTGTTGTGGCCTCTCCCGTTGCGGAGCACAGGCTCCGGACGCGCAGGCTCAGCAGCCATGGTGGGATCCTCCCGGACCGGGGCACGAACCCATGTCCCCTGCATCGGCAGGCAGACTCTCAACCACTGCACCACCAGGGAAGCCCTACACACAGCCTTTCATTTAATCTTTACCCTGGCCCTAGACGGGAGGGATTTTTATCTTCATTTTTTTTTAGATGACAAAGTCGAGGCTCAGAGAGGTTAAATGACTTTCCTATGGTCACGCAGCAGGAGCAGAGCGGCAATTTCACTTAGATCTGCCTCAGTTCAAAGCCAGAACTCAGTCTATTATATTATGCTGTCTCTCCAAAACAGACATTTTTGTATCACATTTAGTTAAATCAATATTACTTGCTTTAAAAAAATCACAAGTGTTTTAAAAGCCAGTATTTCCCTTAATGTACAGTATGAATCAATGTTGTAAAAAATTATACTTAATACTCTCTGGACAACATTCATTATTTTTATGAGGTATTCTTATCTACAGAAGAACACAAGTCTATGGGCTCAAGAACCTGGAAAACGGTATTAGTTTAATTAGAAAATAAATCAAACAGCTGTTCACTAAGATTCTAAACGAAAAGCAGAAACTCCAATGGTCTGGCCTCCAACCCATCAAGACCTTCAATCAACAAGAGCCTCTTCATCCCCCCAACAGCAAATTACAAAAAGAAAATGGAAAGACTTATTTTTAAATCTCAGCTCCTGGAATGTATCAGGATTTGCCCACATCCAGGTTCTATACTTTCCAAACCTACATGAATCATCTTATCATCGGCGTTCAGGAAGGCTGGCCAAGATTTACTGCCAAACTTTCCATCTCCCAAGGAAGATTCTGCGGTGTTGTTCACTCTTCTATGCGTACAAAGACAGGAGAATGGAGTAGCTTGTTTGAGAAAGGTTTTCAATCACAAGGATCGAAACGGAAAGGATTTCTTACTTAACTCTCAGTTTCGTAGGACATGAAATTAATCAAACTACCCCATTGACCAAACATTTCTCTTAATCAAGGTTTTACTGTGCTCCCCTACTTGCTCTGTGTGTGTGTGTGTGTGTGTGTGTGTGTGTGTGTGTGTTTTAAATCAAATACATCATTCTGGTGACACCGACAAATACAGAAGAAAAGGCTGATGTGGTGCTCCAAGGACAAAGGACAACCCTGCCTGAAAAAGTGTCAGCGTTACACCCCCTACCGGACTCTTACTCTCCCTCCCCACCATGTCGCGATGGTTACGGAATTCCTGAGCCCACCTGGGCGATGCCCACCTGGGCAGCGGGACTTGTCCCAAATAAGGAAAGGCATCTGCCCTGTCCCACTCCCACCCTATAGAAGGAAGGTATATGTGCCTCGACCAAGCAGTAAACGAAATTTTCACCTCGGACCATTCCTTTGTTTTCTGGCTATAAAAACTGATGAATAGCACATGTTCAGGCTTGACTCTCCTAGACTACTAGGAAGTTGGCCTGCTGTTCTGACAGCGACCCTTCCCTCTAACAAATTCTATCTTCTTTACATCTTGCTTTATGTCTGGAAATCCTTTACCAACCTGCATTCGGACCACGATAGCTGAGATGGATGGTGAACTGAGCAGACCTGGTCACAGGTGCCAATGGCTCTGCAGGTCAGCGCAGAGGAGAAGATGACGAGAAGCCAAAGGCAGCAACAAGTAGCCTCTCAGAATTATTTCCCTGGCACGTGCACTGAATTTTTTAAGCTGGGGAAACACGCGTCCTCACATTTCTTTGTGGAAAGCCCTCAGAAATGCTTTCTTTGTCACTGAGGAGGGTGCAGAACAGGGCTGCTCATTCCCGCCAGTGACAGCTCATCCTCAGGTGAGCCCAGATCGGATAGTTTTCTCCTCAGAGATGGGCTTTGTGGTTTCCGCGATGGCCCTTTGTTTTATAATCTGAAGCAGTAGAAATTAGGTAGGCCCTTCAGATAATACTGTTCTCAGATGTCCTCCTGTTGGTTCTTTTGAACTCTGTGACCTTGAGCAATTTACTAAGCCTCTCATCCAACTACCCCATCCAACTACCCTTCAACTTCCTCCTCTGCAGAATGAGGATGTCACTACCCATCTGGTGAACGTTCTGCGAGCACAGGTGAGAGGTGTAATGAGTGGGTAACACAGTGGATTGGTACCCAGTGAGCCCTCGGGGAGTCGTGGTCACCACTGTCATTGCTGTGATTACCCCGATCCCACTTCCTCTTCTCACTCCCCCTTCAGATGTCTGCCTTCTTTCACTCGGCATGTTTTTGAGTGCCATCCATGTCATTAGAGGTATCGTTCCTTTGTAGTCTGAGTAGTATTCCATTGGATTGCACTTTGAAAATCTATTTTCCTTTTGATGGTCATTTTTTCCGCAGTTTTGACTACTCTCAGTACAGCAGCTGTGAGCATTCTTGTAGAAGTCTTTTTCTTTCTTTTTTTTTTTTTTTAGGATATCTGATTTTATTGATATTTCTCTTGGGCCATCCCTGGGAGCACAGTTGCTGGGTATAATGTAGTTACATGTTTAGTGTTATAAGAAACTGCCGAAGAGTTTCCCAAACTGCCTGTATTATTTCACACCCCTGCCAGCGATATATAAGCATTCTAGCTGCTTTACCTCTCACTAGCTTTGATATTGTCGGTCTTTTAAATTTTCATTCCCCTGATGACTAATGATGTTGAATAATTCTTCAAGTGCTTTTGGCCATTTCTATGTAGGAGGATTTTTTGTTTTGTTGCCTTTTTTTTTTTTTTTTTTTTTGGCGGTATGCGGGCCTCTCACTGTTGTGGCCTCTCCCGTTGCGGAGCACAGGCTCCGAACGTGCAGGCTCAGCGGCCATGGCTCACGGGCCCAGCCGCTCCACGGCATGTGGCATCTTCCCGGACCGGGGCACGAACCCGTGTCCCCTGCATCGGCAGGCGGACTCTCAACCACTGCGCCACCAGGGAAGCCCCAGCAGGCAGATTCTTAACCACTGCGCCACCAGGGAAGCCCTTTTTGTTGCCATTTTTTAATTGTTGTTTTTGCTTTTTACTATTATGTTGTGAGAGTTCTTGATGTATTCTGTATACAAGTCCTTTGTTAGATTTATCTAATAGGAATATTTTCTGATAGTTTATGGCTTGCCTATTCATTGTCTTCATGATTCTTTCTTGTTGAGTAGAAGTTTTTAGTTTTGGTGAAGTCCAATTTATCACTTTTTTGGTAGTTAAGATTTTTGGGGTCCTAAGAAATATTTACTTACTTCAAGGTTACAACAGTCTCTTCAATGTTTTCTTCTAAAGATTTGTAGATTTAGCTTTTACGTCTAATTAATTTGGGGGTATGAAGATTACAATCGTGAAGCCAGGGTTAAGGTTCATTTTTCCTCCATATTGATTTCCAGTTGTTCTGACACCACTTTTGTGGAAAGACTTTCCTTTCCCCATTGGATTTCTTTGGAGCCTGGTAAGGCCAGCATCTGTTAGGAAGAAGTCATTGGTGACCTCAAAAAAATGGGGGAGTCTGGAGGGATGCCAAGAAAAAGAGAAGAAAGAGCCTTAACTAGACAGGAGAGAGTTTTAAGAGAAATCGATTAAAGCCAGATTATAGAGTACAGGAAGCAGATACTATGGAGAGGGTAGATATAAATCACACATCTAAGGAACTTGGCTATGAAGAGAAAGGTAAAAGTAAGACCAAAATTCAAACAATCATGTTCAGGTCAAGCAATCAGAGGGATATTTATTATCAACAACAGGTTAGGGAAATAATAATGTTCACTTGGGAATTTAAAGGGCTCTGGCTGGAAAATGACTCAGATGACCTCGTTTTTTATAGAGACCTGGCCTCTTGCATAGAAAGTTCTCTGGCATTACAGTGAAGCCAGGAAAACTTACTGGAAAATACACATTGATTGTGGAAATACCTATTCAGTATACAAGGCTTTCTCGGCAGAAGTAAGGTATGGATGAGTGAGTTGTCTGAGTGAAACAGCTAGTCCACCAGCAGGCTGTGAGCAGAGCACCCAGGGGCTGCTGTGTCTGAGCCCTCGTGAAGAGGGACAGCTACAACCGCCTGCTTTGCTATGTGAAAGTCTTCCTTAAACATTCACATGGATCAGGAGAACTGTGCAGCTATGTTCTTCAAACCCTTAGCTACGTGCTGTATCCCACATGGGACACTATAAGGACCTATTACAATTTGTTCCCCAAAGCAACTACTAGCAAGAAGGAAAGGAAAGAATAATAGCATTTCCTGATTATTAACTGTATGCCAGGCAGGACTGCTAGATACTGTTGCACAGTCTGTGCACTATACAACTGCATAACCCCAGGGGGCACTATTCCCATCCTAGCTCCGTGTTGTGCAGTACCGTGACCTTGGTATCAAATGCTGCTCTGTGCTCTTTGTAAAAACAAGTTCACCGAGTCCTTGAAATCACCCTGTGAGATGGCCATCACTGTGTCCATTCTGCAGTTGAAAAAACTGAGGCTCAGAGAGGCAAAGCCGCTTGCCCAAGGTCATTCAGCTGGTAAGTAGCAGAGCTATAATTTGTAGATCTGTTGGCTCCAAAACAACATCTCTGTGGCCTTAAAATGTTGGGACTGGCAATGATCATCTCTAGAAGGCAGGTTAGTACACTATTTGGGATGGAACCAGCAGCCTTCAGGAAGGGTATGGAATAAAAAACATTGGACTGGAAGAGAGAGACGGGATGCAGGAGTAGGAGCTAGCAGTGTGGCTAGCGGGTGATGGTGAGAAATCTGGGTTTGGCAGAGGCTGGAGGCAGATGGTCCGGCCACCCAGGCACACCCCACCCCCCCACCCCCCGCCACGTGGGAGAGAAAAGAGCCAGCTACAAGGTATCCAAACTGGTCCAGCCATGATTGGCTTAGGAAAAAGCCCAGGTGAGTTGATCCACTGAATCAGGGGACCCAAAGGGGAGTGGGGGCTAAAGGGGGCTGGCCCATTGCTCCAAACCTGGAGCAGAAATACCCAGTTCTTGTTGGGATCCCACTGTGTCCTCTCAGAGAGGAAACCTGGCTCAAAAACAAAAATAACGGCTTACAATTTAGAGATCAAATTCTGATTCCCACATTTGCTGGCTGTGAGACTTCAGGCAAGTGATTGAATCTCAGTTTCTCACCTGTAAAATGGATTACAGTATCAACCTGGGAAATCGTTCTGAGGATTAAATGAGATGATGTAACTTGGGGGCATAGTCAGCATTTGGTAAACGTCAGTCACTCCGTGGTTCAGGGCATGTTTGATGAGACATGATCCTGGTGATAACAGTCCACTTATGGAATCTTCGAAGCTCCTGGCTTGCTGGCCGCTGCATTGGCCCCCGTCCTTCAGGTCCAGCCCTGGGAACTCAGATGCTGCGAAGTCCACAGCGGGCTATTTATGCTCCTCTTGACATTTTCCTTTATCTGTTCCCACTCGACCTCTCTTTCCAGGACACAGTGCACATCAAGACAGCATACTTCTGTGGCCCAGTGACAAGGAGAGCTGTGTCATCTCAACTCCTGGTCTGAGCACTTCCAACTGTGAGCTCCTGGAAGGGGCAGTTGGGTCTCCTTTATTTTTGCATCTTCAGACTTGGACCCTCAAAGCCCCCCACCACCACCCCATAAACGTTGACTGGACGAATGGCCAGTTAGTGCACCCACTTGCCCAGGCCCTGCATTTCAGGTCTGGTGTGAACCTGGGGCTGGTGAGTTTCCACGGAGTCGGGTAAGGAGGCACTGCCGGTGGAGAGCACCAGTTGGACGGGGAGCTGGATTTAGATATCTGCTTCCGAACCAGACCCTTGTTGCAAACCATCCCTGGTGGGTGCTCTCTGCATGCATCAAAACCATCAACTGGATAAGCAGCTGCCTGGCGGTAACAGGCTGCCTGATTTCAGATGGCAACCGAGCCCGGTGGGCACCTGGAACACGCGTCTCCCTCGCACATGAGCGGCTCTGTCAGGCACAGACATAAACCTTCCCTTTTCCCGGGCAGTAAAAGAACAGAGCTTCTGAAAACGGTGGAAAAACAAATCAAGCAGGGCTTGCACTACCGCGAACCCTCTCTCTCTCCTCATAAAACAAAACGAGACCGGCTCTGCCATTCCATCTGAATTAGTCACTGGTCAGTGCCAAGGTGACTGGTTAAACACTTGAGGGAAGAGATCAGATCCACAAGGTTAAACAGTAAAACTTGGGGGATAGCCTCTCATCAGAGATGAGGTAGGAAATGAAGAGTGTTTTCAGATTTCCAGTAAATGGGATGCTAAAATATTCAGCCATTTGGATATTGCCATGTTATCAATCCAATTAACCTTGCTTCATGCTACAAACTGTGTTCACTGATACTGATGTGGTACAACGTGACATGAAATGCCCCATTGCTGAGGATGGTCCTGGATAAGAGAGAAAATACAGCTCTCATAGTCCTGAGTTTGGAAAAGAAGTGAATTTCAATTCTCAAGTTATGAAGGCAGAGATAACCTATGATGTGGTTGCAAACAAAGACGATTTTCATTTTATGAGCAACATAAATTTGTCAAAATCATCAGCACGTAGGACTCCGTATTCTGGATGATTAACAGTGATAATGGGAAATGAGTTTTACTATTCCGCGGTTGAAATGACCCTGTTAGTAATGAAATAAAATTGGTGCACTAAAAAGTTTTCTTGAAGAAAGGTTATCTATTGAATAATGTCCACTGAATCTTATTACATTTTTTTTCAGTTGCTTTGTAAATAGAGAAACAGAAGTTTCTTTTACAGGAACTCTGCTTTCTCACAATTACTTTTTTTTTTTTGCTAACGATAAGAAGTATAAACAAGTATAAAGTACAAGTTAAGTGTGTTACTTGTCCTACTTCTGCTGTGTTTGAACATTTCCAGGAGTTGATTTTATGAATATTTTACTATCAAAAAAAGACATGCAGGAGGGAAACTACCAAAATATTCAGGTAACTATTAGGTCTTTGGTTTTGTTTCAATTTAATTTATCTATCTCTTCTTCTGTTTATCTATCTTTATATGTAATAGGAACATTTCTCATACCTCACTGCATTGGTGACTCTTCTATAAATATGACAGTGGCTGAAATTATTATTATTATTATTTTTGCGGTACGTGGGCCTCTCACTGTTGTGGCCTCTCCCGTTGCGGAGCACAGGCTCCGGACACGCAGGCTCAGCGGCCATGGCTCACGGGCCCAGCCGCTCCGTGGCATGTGGGATCTTCCAGGACCGGGGCACAAACCCGTGTCCCCTGAATCGTCAGGCGGACTCTTAACCACTGTGCCACCAGGGAAGCCCTGAAAATATTATTAATATCTATACCTTCAAGGTTCTATGTGAAAAACTCATTAAAATTTTGGCAAGATTGCACAGAATCCAGAAAAAAATTTTGATTTGGTATTTCTGTTTCAAATAAATGCAATTTATACACCAGTTCATCGGCAATCCTCAACCAAAAGCAAGGTGAAAACTTTGAAAAATATTTCCTAAAGTCTATGGAATTTATGGGACTTCCCTGGTGGGGTGGTAGTTAAAAATCCGCCTGCCAATGCAGGGGACATAGGTTTGAGCCCTAGTCCGGGAAGATCCCACATGACGCAGAGCAACTAAGCCCATGAGCCACAACTACTGAGTCTGTGTTCTAGAGCCCAAGAGCCACAACTACTAAAGCTCATACGCCACAACTACTGAAGCCCATGTGCCTAGAGCCTGTGCTCTGCAACAAAAGAAGCCACGGCAATGAGAAGCCCACACACCACAACGAAGAGTAGACCCCGCTCGCCGCAACTAGAGAAAGCCTGCGGGCAGCAACGAAGACCCAACTCAGCCAAAAATAAAAAATTAAATAATAAAATAAAAATTTAAAAGAAAGAAAGTCTATGGAATTTAGGTGTCTGCTTTGAAGGAAAAAAGGAAGTCGTTCCCATTTAAATGGTTTCCAAAGTCACTGGAAAATAAAAAACCTATTATATTTGTGTTACTTATTTCAGGCTTAGGAAGGAAATGACAGAGTTCAAACTTTTCTCATAAAATATTATCCTGTAGCTTATAAACCTGACTATTACTACTTATGGAAAATGAGATATTTTCCTGACATGGTTTATAATTTAAGTATATGTGAGAGTCAACATGATTTGATATCCTGAGATAAATCATTACAGCTCTGGCTTTAGTAATAAAAGGAATTTATTGAATTAGGTGGTGGCTTGTGCCCATGAGTCTAGCTTTGAACAGCGGAAATGCCAGGGTGCATTTACAGTGGGAGAAAGAGCCAGAGGAAGGAAATACTTCTCTCCATGTACAATCAGTGATGAAGATGAAGAGGATGCCCAGGGGATGAAGTGAGGGGGACCAGACCGAGGCTGGGCAAGGTCGTGATGACATTTCCTCACTCACCTGTTCATTCCAAATAAGGTCATCAACGCCTGTGCCTTGTGGGGTGTGGTGTCTGCGGGTTCCACACCCTCTTCTCATCCGTGTCCTCTATTCCCTGTTCACCTGGGAGACCCTAGAGCCAAGAACCCTTATGTTGTATTTCTTAAAATTTTATTGAAGTGTAGTTGATTTACAGTGTTGTGTTAATTTCTTCTGTACAGCAAAATGACTCAATTACACATACATATATTTATCATATTCTTTTCCATTATGGTTTATCACAGGGTATTGAATATAGTTCCCTGTGCTGTACAGTAAGACCTTGTTGTTTATCCATTCTATATACACTAGTTTGCATCTGCTAACCCCAAACTCCCAATCCTTCCCTCCTCTACCCACTCTCCCCCTTGGCAACCACAAGTCTGTTCTCTATGTCTGTGAGTCTGTTTCTGTTTCATAGATAAGTTCATTTGTGTCATATTTTAGATTCCACATATAAGTGATATCATATGGCATTTGTCTTTCTCTTTCTTACTTACTTCACTTGGTATGATAATCTATAGGGCCACCCATGTTGCTACAAATGGCATTATTTCATTCTTTTTTATGGCTGAGTAATATTCCATTGTATATATGTACCACATCTTCTTTATCCATTCATCTGTCGATGGGCATTTAGGTTGTTTTCATGTCCTGTAGAGACAAGAACCTTAACTGTGAAAGCCTGACACATTGCAATATTCCAGAATAAATATGTATATGTCCTGAGGACTTCACTAGTCATGATGGGACATATAGTAAAAGACAGATTCCTACCAATAGAAGCTCACAAGCCAGTCAGAGAAAAAATGCAGACAAAATCAATCAGTAACACAAGGTGGGATGTGGTAAATCCCTGAAAGATAAAGACCTGAATTATTACAGGAACGAAGAAAATGAATGGGGAGAGGAGGAAGAGAACGTAGAAGTTATCCAATAGATGGGGATCAGATGTCTGATAGAAATCTTTTTTACGTGCAATATAATGACACCATCAATTGGGAGTTAACTGCTTAGACTACAGATTCTAAGTGTTTTTTTCCTCCTTGTATCTCTATTCTGCCTGTCATTCAATACCTGTCCAAAGCAACACTCTGTAAAAATCAGGTAGGCTGAATACCTGAATGTGGACGGAACCGTTGACAGTGGATGAGGGGTCAGACTCCCCGGGGGCTGTAGGGAGGAGGTGGGCACCGGGCAGGACAGTTTCTAAGCAGAGGAAACGACTGCGGTGTTAAGAGAGCTGCAGAATGCTGCTGGACAGGAGGGCTGGGGGAGGGGAGGGCGGAGTGGAGAGGAGGTTAGGAGCTCAGGACAGACGGTGGAGGATCCTGACCCCCTTTGTCAGCCGGTTCAATTACACTCCCCCATCAGGACTGGCTGTGACCTGTCATCCCCTCCTCGGAGCTCCTCTGACTCCCAGGGCTAGGCTGGGCGCCCCTCAGCACCCCGGCTCCCCTCCCCTTGCACCCATCCCGGGCCCAGGCATGCTTTATTCACTGGCTCGTCCCGTCCCCCTCCTGGTGAGACCGCACGCCTCTGTGGACAGGCACAGGGATGCTCTTCACCTTCCAAGTCTCAGCACCAACCAATAGCTGTTGAGTGAACGAATGAACACCAGCGGTGGGTCCCACGGACATTTCTGAAAGAGGGAGGGGGTGTGATGGGAGGAGTACTTCCAGGAGGTTTAGCGGAGGCAGGAGACAGGGCTTCAGGTATAACCTTGAACCTTGAAAATAATCTTGAACATGGACGTCCGTGGAGCAACTCATGGCAAGACCTAGGGCTGAGCTGATGTGGGCTTAGGGCTGATGGGGGTGGGGGATGATGAGAAGAGTGGGGCTGGTCGCATTGGAAGAACCAACAGAACTCGGTGGCTGAGAGCAGGCAAAAATAGGCCAGTGGATAAGGCCCAGGCAGACAGTCTGACTTCAGCAGTGAGGGAGACAGAAGAGCAAAAAAGCAAGCTGAGAGGAGCCAGGTATCCAGGGAAAGGAGCTGGCGGCGGAGAGGGAGCAAGGTGGGAGAGAGAGCAGGGTGGCCCGAAGGAGTCTGATAGAACGCACCGCCCATCTGCAGATGCATAGGGAGGGATGGGCGGTCCAGGTGGGGGGAAAGGAACAAGGGTAGGGCCCAGGTGTCCTGGAAGTCCTGCAGCAGAGCCTCGAGCGTGTAAGAGCAGGAGTTCTCCAGCCCCGTCCTGCGTCACCAGATTCCTGCTCACCCCGAAAGGAGGCTGTCTTCCCAGTCGATAGAAAATGGAAGACTCATAATGGTCTTTGCATCGCAACAGGGAACAATAAATAACTGTAATTTCCAAGAGCTTGTTTCTCTTAAGGGAACATTCACCAGCAGTTCTAAGCCTATATCGTTGGATTGCTTTGAGTTCTGCTGGAAAATGGTGCGGAGTCGACCTATGGGGTTTATTTTTAGTTCTTGCAGGGATGAATGACCATCCCCTGTGATTTAATGGTTATTTGAGTACCCCTTTTGGTAGTACCCTGCAAAATCAATCTGTGGTTAGCACAGCTTAGCTGTTCAAAAGTGCTCATTTTAAATTCTATTTCAGAAGAGGGGAGGCAATGGGCTGGCACGTGGGAAGGGACGCTTGCCCCCATGTCCAAGGAGTGGAGGTCTCAGCCGTGCTAGGCCTCAGGGGTCAGCTGGTTCTGGACTCTGGGAGGGGCAGGCATCCTCTGCCCCTGTGTTTATCCATCTGTGAAATGGGACACTGCTTGTCCTATGCTCCCTTTACAAAGAAAGCACAATGATGTATAGATCCTAAAAGAGGGTTCTTTCTGTCCAGTCCCTAAAAAGAAGGGCATGGAACTGCATGAACTGACTTAGAAAGATGTGCAGGATAACTAGGGGTAAAAAAAAAGTATATACATATACTGTCTATAATATATATACACATACGCTATGATAAATTTTGTAAAGTAATGGTAATTATTATGTAGATATTCATATATGCATAAAAACTCAAGGAAGTCCACATAAAATAGTAACTGTGATTATTTCTGGGGTGCATGATTACAGGGGACATTTGCTTTTACCTCATATTTTTTACCATTTGTATTTTTACAAGCTTGCATTTCTTTCATAATCAGAAAAAAATTTTGATGCAAGTATAAATAGATCAATGAAGAAGGTTCTTGGCCTGCGGAAGCCCATTTTGGTCCAGTGATCAATGGATACTCTTAATCACAGGCTTCATCGTCTCTGGAAAAACTGACACAGCTAGGGTTGCAAGACCTCCAATAGCCTTTCCCCCAGACAATTTACTTTTAATGTTCCCACTTCTTATCCTGGGGCTCTAATGCCAACTGGCTGTCAGAGTCCCGCTGATGTCAGTTCATGCCAGATGCCCACACACAATGGGAGTTTGTCAAACTTTTAAAGCCCACTATGATTTTCTCTTATGGAAAAATGCCTCCTCCCCAGGACTAGGCAAGTATTTAGAAAAACACATTTCCTTGCCTAAAAATGGCTGGAGAGCAAGTGTTTTTTGTTTTGTTTTTTTTTTTAATGCCAAGAGATTAAAAAACTAAGATTTGGCAAGATTTGTGTTTCTCCAAACAGGAGTTAAGAATCAGGGCAGTGGCAGGCACGTGTTAGGATGCCCTAGGACCTGGTTCTGAAGGGCACTGCCGGGCTCGCTTGGAGCCGACTCGAGCTCTGCATTATGCGTTGTCTGGGTCTGTTGTGAGTTGGGGTACAATTATGATGAGTAGGGTGGAATTAGTGCAGCTTTGTTTGTCAATTACTGCTGACTAAAGGGAATTCTGGTGTTTGGTAACTAGGCTGTAACTTTTAAGATACTTGGGAGGACGCTAAAAACACATTCATAATACTCCCCGGGCGTAGGGAGGACGGGCTGTGAAGGAGTGACAGGAAACTCACTTTCAAAACTCCGCCTAGTTTACTGTATTAAAGTATCTGAATCTAGCTACTCACCGTGATTCGTAGTATTCAAAATTCCTGCATCTCTCTTTCCATTCTGCTCACTGGGACTCACAAAGAAACGCTGCATCTTACGACGTTCATGTCCTTCTTAGACTCTGAAAGTTTGAGGCGGATTTGATAGTTGAACGACATCTTCTTGGAAGTCTAGAGAACCTTTATAAAGCACTAGTAAAAGTTGGTGATCGCCACAAGAACCCCTGAGAGAAAAGTTTCATTTCATACTAGGTTTAGTGTGAATGACTTACAGAACACAACATTTTTAAAAAGCAGTTTGACGCATCTCTCCTTCCCCCAATTCCAAACGAAGAACACTGTCAAAGCATCACATCTTCTAGCAACAGAGCCACCAACAAATCTGCTGTCTCAGTGCAGACTAAGAGGGCTGCTTGATGCAAAGGTGATTTGCAGCATCAGATGGGCACGAAAAAGGATGTCACTGGGTCGCAGAGACTGAGGCTTGAAACTGAGGGATTTGGTACACGTCACACGGTCTGTTATTATCCAGCCGGGAACGGAACTCTTTACCGCTCAGCCAGACCTCCTTCCGCTGTGCCAAACTGCCTGCTTACCAGGGGCGTGACTCGCTACCCCTCTCGGGAACACTGGCATTTTCAGCAAGGCCTCCAGATGCTGACTGTGGGAATTTCAGACATCGAGGAGGGGCTGCACAGGGAGATTTCTGGGCTCACAGACCTCCTGGCGCTCTTCCAAATCCCTGCCCTGGGTGATTATTCTGCTGTGTTGCTTCCCCTTGGAAAACCATGGCTCGCTTTTCAGCAAGGTTGGATTTGAATGAGACATCATGTACTCGGGCCTCCAGAGTTGGAGGATGCACACTCAGTTTTCTTTGATTAATTGGTAAGAAGGTCCAGTACTGTGTATGTGGCCTTTATCCTATTTCAAGGGTACCTTTTCACATCATCAACATTTACTCAAGGCAGTGATGTATTGGAGCTGATTCCTGCCTGATCACCAGAGCCCAACTGTGTATCTCGCTTAAACTCCGGTTCAGTGACTTCACACGGGTATCTTGAAATCACACGTGGAGAGAACACTTACATCACGCAAAAAATAAAAGTGAAAATCAGGGATTTTTCTTTTCCTTAGAGAACCTATTTACTAGCACACGATTGGCCCCAAGTATGCATTTTTCTTCTAGAGCAAGAAACTTTATTCATTTGGTAAACCATTACCAAGTTGTGCTTGATACACAGTAAGCACACAATGGATGTTCATAAAGGAATGAATGAATGAATGAATGAATGGGCCCCTTCTGGATATATACAGCATTCCATGCTGGTTTTTAAGACTCACCTGGGTGTGAAACTATGCTAATTTTGGATTCTCCATCCCTTTTTGTTTTATCTTGTATTCATCTTGGTCTCTCTAATACCAGTTCAGGATGTGGGGGGCTTTCCTACAGATGTCTTTCCAGTGTCCCTTTTTCAGGCAAGTGAAAAAATCATACATTCCCTCTACTAAAATGAGGAAGCATGATTGAATTGTCACAAAAGGTAATTTTGACTTTTATGGTACAATATGAAGGAAAACATTTTTAGATATTACAGGTTATTTTTATTTTTAAAAGCAGAAGCAAATTCCAAGTGGAAGAGCTAAACTATCTGGCATAGTCTCATTAATATGCTGCCTCTCTGATTACTAGCTCCAGAAATTATAAAGAATCGGTTTTAAAACTGATGTTCAAATTCAATATGATTGTGCTTTGCGTCTTGTTCCAGTAGAGTCTCTTGCTGGTTTGCTTGCTGGGAGCCAAGAAAAGCAGCAATTTTTGCTTTGGAAAATCCTGTGAATATTTATATAGCGTCTCTAAGCTGCAGGGAATTTAAGAAGCTCAGAAGAGTTTTGCAAAGTTTTTAAAGCAGGGAGTCACTGTATTGCCATGACTAGGAATACATTGTGTCAAACTTGAAATTGTGTGAGTGCTTTCCGTTATTCTCTTGGACCTGGCCTTTTGAACGTTCCTGAAGTAATTTGACGTGGTGGTTTCTACTTCCTCCAAGTATTCCATTCAAGGTTATCTGCACTAGTTTGCTAAACTTCCACCAATAAAGGCTGAGAGTTTTGGTTTTGGCTTTTTATAAATACTTGTCAAAATCAGGCAACGTCTCCACCTCCAAAATAATTATAGACCAGACATCACCGCTCATGTAACTTAGCCTCAAAATTCTGTTGTTCTTGGTTGAGTCTTACAAACAGAATATTGCTTGAAGGAAGCTGGAGACGAAAGTTTTTATACTATATTATCCCATTTATATAAAGTTCAAAAACAGACAGAATTAATCCCTGGTGTTAGACGTCCACATAGTGGTTACCCTTTCGGGGACAGGGACAGAAGTGACAGAGGAAGATTTGTGGAGTTCAGGTGATGCTCTGCTCCTTGCTCTGTTTTCTGGTTATACAGGTGTGTTCACTTTGTAAAAATGTATCAAACTACAAACTCACGATCTGGGTACATTTCTGTATGTAACTTACATTTCAATACAGAGTTTACCTTTTAAAAAAAAAAACAACTGGCTGATTCTCTTTAAAAAAAAAAAAACAAAACTGATTCTCTTTGAGATTCTGAAGAGTTTCAAAGAGTGATTCTAAGTGGACAAGATTGGCTTCCAAGAGGATGTTACTGCAATGAGCCAGTGACTGAAAGGGGAACAGAATCCCTACATAGAAAGACTTGGTCGTACCATACGAACTCTGCCACCTGACTCTATGAAAGAAAAACTTGTACTGCGTGGGGTTCAGCGATTTTTCTCAAGGGACAATTTCATGCTTCCCCTCCCGAGGGGTTATTTGTGATTAAGAACCCAACATTGTCTTTCTGCTCTTTAAAATATGATTGGAAAATAAGAAAGACATTTAGGGTGTCATATAGAAAGACATTTAGGGGGTCATATAGATAGGTCTGTGACAATATCAGAGGCTCCTGTCTTTTCACCCCATCCTAAAATCCACTCAGGAACGCTGAGCTAACTAGAAGTGGCCGGCTAGCATTAGTCAATAAGTAGCTTGGCTCAGCTGAAGGTTAAAGCGATGCCAGATCAATAAGAACTCTGAAAATTATTTCTTCATTTCCTTCTATGGCCAGTAGACATCCACGAAGGCAGAATGTCAGCCTTCAGTCAAGGAGGCCTGGAACGTTTCATTATTCGGAATCGAGACGTTGAGAGAGAGCAAACGTAAACAGTTCCAAGCTCCTTCTGGATGTGATGTCAGATTTTCATTTTCAAATGGAAGAGGCTCGGAGAAGGTTTGGCAAAAAAGGCCCAGTCCTCTCAACCAAAGTTGGTTTTTTTGTTTTTTGTTTTTTCCTGGAGGGAGACTTGGAAATGAGGACCACGCTGTCATTTAGAGCTATTAGCTGAAACTGCAGCTTTTAGGAAATGATAGGTGGTTATCTTTCATAATCTTACACACTCAAGGAAAAATGAAAAGAATATTGAAAGATAGGAGGAAACACTTTGGAGGAAAGATATTAACCGTTTGGTCCGTGCGACCTTCTAATAATTCATACGGATGGCTCTTCGGTTTCAAGCTTATGGCTATATCAGACTGAAATGAAACTCCTTTCAGTACCTTGTGACCTTACAGCCCCACTGTTCACCATGACCTGGCTGCAAGGGCTTCGAGCCTCGGGAAAGTAACAGCGCAGGTACTAAATGGGGAATAATATACTTCCTAAAACTAATATCCCCTCCAGCCAGTTAGGAAGTCCACTTGGACATATGATGGCTGTCGTGACTTTTGAGAAGTGAGGGGAGCGTAAAATTATAGTCATCGCGGATTTCTTTCTTTTTATGATTAACCTCAAACTGATCACGAGGGCCGATGTCTGTGCCCTTGTGGTCCGAGGGTTCCTTTTCTGAATGTCAGGTGTGGAAAGACATCTACACCTCAGGAGCAGTTCATGCCTGCTTATTTTCCTGGAAACTCCTGGCTGTTGGATGCCCAGCAACATTTCCTGAGGGGGAAGCAATCTGGGACCAGAGAGTGGTTGGCTTTTCTTCTTTTATTTTAGGAAGATAAAAGACTACAGAATTTCTCTATCTCAAGACAAAAGTAAATTCAATTACCATGTCATCCAGCCAGGAAAACTGCAAGGACAGGTCTATCATTTCATCCATTTCCCAAGTGTGCTTGTTTGATTCTTTCTCCCCCAGAGCTTTTTTTGTTCTCGCATTCTCTCTGTACAATCCTGATGGAATATTGGCTCGCTGGGAATGAATTCTCGGCATTTCCCATTTGTTTGTTTTTCCCAAATTACTCAGGAGAGTGGAACGGTGTGTTCCAGCACAGGGATGGTCTTCTGTGGTGAAGGGTGAGTTTTCGGAAATGTGCAGTCACGTGAGCAACTGACTCCACAATCTCGTCAGACTGTGAAAGAGCTCCGTGGAAGCCAGGCCTCCCATGTGAGGGTGGAGCCTCCAAATTTCACAGCTGCTTGTTTGTCTTCCATGGTCTTCCCAGCTCTCTTCCTCTGACCCCCTGCACTTGGGACCGATTTCAATTATAGCAAAGATTGCATTCCTGTGCACAGGCTCTTTCTGGGCCCCATCCAAGCTCTCTCACACTTCTTCTAGCTATAATACCATAATAGTATTTATATACACACATACATACCACAGCTTCTTTATCCATTCTTCTATCAATGGACACTTCGGCTATTTCCATGTCTTGACTGTTGTCAATAATACTGCTATGAACAGTGGAGTGCATGTATCTTTTCGAATTAGTGTTTTTGGTTTTTTGGGATATATACCCAGGAGTGGAATTGCTGGGTCATAGGGTAGTTCTATGTTTAGTTTTTTGAGAAACCTCCATACTGTTTTCCACAGTGGCCGTGACAGTTTACATTCCCACCAACAGTGTATGAGGGTTCCCTTTCTCCACATTCTCACCAACATTTGTTATTTGTGTTCTTTTTGATGATAGCCATTCTGACAGGTGTGAGGTGATATCTCATTGTGGTTTTGATTTGAATTTCTCTGATGATAAGCCATGTTAAGCATATTTTCATGTGCCTGTTGGCCATTCCCATGTCCTCTGGACAGATCTCGATTACAGCAAAGACTGTGTTCCTGTGCAGAGGCCTTTCTCTGTGTCCTAATCACGCTCTCTCACATGTCCCCCAGCTAGCTCTTTGTTAAGTCCAGTTCTCCACTTAAAAATCACGTCCTTTTGAAGCCTGTCTTGGCCTCTCTCTGTGGAATTGAAGTCATGGGTCCTGTTGTCTTGGGAAACTCTCCCTTGGTTTTTCCTTCACGGTGCTAACTCTTTACATGCCTTTTTACTTAATTGATTTTGTCTATTTCCCGACCTAGAATGCAAGGACCATGAATTCCCAGACTAGGCCTCTTTGTACACCGTCCTATCCAGGGCCTGGCGTGGTGCCCACTACATGGCAGACACTTGGCAGGTACTTGCAGACATTTAATTTTCCTCTATCACCTACATGAAGGCTGTAATTCCCGGACAAACCAAATCCGTCAGGACACTCTACCAGGAACAGTTAGAAGCTGGCCAACAATCATGTGACAGACTTCAGCTGCTCTTTTCAAAAACAACTTTTTGGATGAATAAATTCAACTTTGTAATGTTTCAAAGTGATTGGCTATGGACTTTAACCAAAGGTACCAAACCTTCCTTCAAATTTTATCTTCCAGGTAGGGCTAGTACTACTACAAATGCTCTATTCATTCTACTGCTGATTAAAATTGGGTTTTACAGAAATAGACGCATAGACATAGAAAACAAACTTACAGTTACCAAAGGGGAAGTGGGGGGGAGGAGCGGGTATTAGGAGTTTGGGATGAACATATACGCACTACTACATATAAAATAGACAACCAACAAGGACCTACCGTATAGCACAGGGAACTACACTCAATATTTTGTAATAACCTATAAGGGAAAAGAATCTAAATATTCAGAATATAACTGAATCACTGTGCCGAACCCCTGAAACGAACACAGCATCGTAAATCAAATATACTTCAATAAAAAATAAATTACGTTGGGTTTTGAATTCATGAAATAATAATTGTTTCTGATAAATCAAGTAAAAGTAATGAATTTATATAACTTATGTCCCTCTGGTAACAGGCCTGGCCAGACAAGAGTAAGACAGTCATTTGTCTCTTCTGCACCAAATTTCCACCTTTCCTTTCTCAGTGGCTCCCCTCCTCTTTCCACTTCCCTCTGGTGCTCAGACCTGTTCTTGTGTTCTTCCTCTCTTTTTCTTTTTTTTAATTAATTAATTAATTTATTTATTTTTGCTGTGTTGGGTCTTCGTTTCTATGCGAGGGCTTTCTCTAGTTGCGGCAAGCGGGGGCCACTCCTCATCACGGTGTGCAGGCCTCTCACTGTCGCAGCCTTTCTTGTTGCGGAGCACAGGCTCCAGACGCGCAGGCTCAGTAGTTGTGGCTCACGGGCCCAGCCGCTCCGCGGCATGTGGGATCCTCCCAAACCAGGGCTCGAACCTGTGTCCCCTGAATTAGCAGGAGGATCCTCAACCACTGCATCACCAGGGAAGCCCTCTTCCTCTCTTAATATAAAAATTAGTCTTTGAATCCTTTACTCCCTCTAAAGCATGCATAACTTCTTTAAAAATCATTGTCCCACCTCAGGATGTTTTGACTATTAGAATCGAAGTGACATAATGGATTACATACGCGACCTCCTCGTTTTTTTGTCCTGATTTGCATTTTCACGTACGAGTATGATGCTATCACTCCCTCATACAACATCTTCCCCTTCGAGAATCCTCTGCCCGGCAGAGCAGGGTCTTGGGCCCTGGCTCCCTGCTGTGCTGTGTGCTCGGGACCCTTTGCCAGGTTGTGCTGAGCTCATGCTTGCTTCTCTGCTGGGTGCGGACACCTTGCCGCTCCCCGGCTCACTCCTGTGTGTTAATCGCCTGACTACTTGTCTGTCATTCCCTGGGACAATGGACAGATTCTCATCTTGCCACCTGTACCGCCAGCCCAGCCCAGGCAGGGCCTGGCGCAGTGTAAGATCAAAATCAACACAGTGAATGAAGGAGGCTAAAGACAGGGAGGGCTGAGGGTGGGATTTCAGGGATCAACCAGAAGAAAAATATAATTATCTGGGGGCTGAGATGTTGAAACCCCCAACACTTGTACCTCCTGGCAGCTGCGTACTTTGCCTGCGCTCTCGGTGTTCCCACTTTGTCTGGACAGTTCTTTTGGAGGATACATGTCACACACACTCGGAGGGCATTGGCTAGGGTTCCTCCATTGGTCAGTCAATAGGTGTACTTTTAATTTTCTGTTGTACATCCCACTAAGTAATATTTAGAGACTCAGGCTAACTGTTTCTCTCCCCTGCCCCCCAGAGACTGCCGCTGCAATCAGTACTTTATTCGCGCCGCACTTCCTCGGCTGCACGAATCTGCCCCGTCTGGCTGGGGAGGCCTCTCTGCCACCCTAGCCTGACTTAGGGTTGGGAGCGAGGCAGATAGCAGTTTACCTCTGATGTCTGGAATGTCCTCCCCGCCTCAACTGTTGTGCCTCCAGATACTTTTCCCTTTGGGATTTGAGCAAGGAGACAACCTGGAAGAATAAGCAGAGGATGAACGTTAGCAATTTGGTTCCACTGACAGTCCAATGAGGAGGAAGTAGCATGGCGGTCAGGGGACCTGGTGGCCACTGAGCCCTGCTGCCTTCTGTGATCTTGGGCACAGCATCTAAGCTCTCTGTGGCAGGAGGATGAGGCCAGCGTTCTTACAAGTCATGCAGGAGGCGGCACAGTCCATGTGACTGGCCTGGTTCACGGTCAGTACTCTGTCATTATTCACTTCCATCCCTTAAAGGGGACACCTGGGTGCTGGAAGCCACGAGTTCCTGGATTGGACAAAAATTTTCCAGATTCCAGGGTACAGTTAGCACTGGACCACACTTATTTGTTCTAACTTTTCCCCTTTTCCTTCCCTTAACTGAGATACCAATAGCCTTACACAACTTAACTCTCTACTCACAAAACCTCAAAAACCTCCTGAAAATCCTCTAGCATGACTGCCTCTACCTGCTGAGAGTTTGCAGTTTCTTCAGGGTACCTTTCCAGAAGCTAGCTAAACTTGCATGTGTCAAGTTTCCAACTGTATGCTCTTCAGGCAAGAAGGTGGCCCTTTCACCTGCTTTTGTTGTTATTCAGCAGAGATTCATCCATTGTAAGGCAGCTTAGACATTTGTGACACTTTATGAATGATGAACAATGACTATAACTTTGCCAGAGCCAGCAACCTGATGAGTCCAGCTTGGGTAGAGCTCTGACTGTGTTTGTGTTGGGGTGGGGGGGTGGGTGGGGGGGTGGGTGGGGGGGGTGGCGGGGTGTGAGTGTGGGTGTGAGTGGAACCCTTGACAACAGCTCTAGGGACACAGCTACATACTTACAGTTGTGAAAAATTCATCTTGTCTCCTCCAGGTTCCCATAGAAAAGGTCACCAGGCTCTTAGAAACACGATTTGCCTTTGTGGAACTTGCAGTTTCCATCACAGTTTTCCTGCAAGCCTGTCTTTCCAGGAGTGAGTTTTCTTGCTGACGATGCTCCCCCCACCCCAACTCCTCAGAAGACTCAGCAAACTTTTTTCTGCCTGGTCTTTGAGGCTTTATTTCTGGAGAAGCCACACCTCCGCTCCCCCGTGGCCTCCAGGAGCAGAGGGAGAACAGGACACCGGTTTGTGGAGTCACCCTGGGCAGCCCCTGACCCCCTCATCGCGTTACCCCTCACAACAGTGCTGTGGAAAAGGTACTTTGTTTTGTGCCTTGAAGGCCCAGGGAGCACAGAGCTGGCTGGGGTTACAGGATGGGCTGGGGCAGAACCCGGCCATGGTTGACCCGGAGTCCCTCTTCTTAGCCACTCCCTGAGATTTGTGGTTCTGGAGTGAGAGGTAGGGCAGGATGGGGAGTCAGGTTGTAAGGAAACTCAGAGGACACCAAAGCTTCCTTCACTGATGAGGAAATGAAAGCCCAGCTTGGTGACTTCTGCAAAGATGCACATTTCTGAGGGCAGAGCTAGGATGACAGCATGAGTTCCACTGCCCAGTCCAGGGCTTACAGCAGGTAAGACCCCACGAGCCCACCCTCCACCTCTGTAGATTGGCTGCTGGTGAAGACCTGTGAGATGAGGCTACTGCCCTTGTTTGTGCTGTTGATCACTGTCACGGCCACTCTAGGGCCCACACTCTTCCTGGTCAGCAGAGAACAGGCCCTAGGATGACAACAAACGTGGAGTAGGATGCCTCCCCCTGATGCTTTCAACCTGAGCTGAAAGCTCTGAACCACGTCGTGAAGTCCACTTTACGGAACATTTGTTTTCTTGTGCTTGTGGCAATTGTTTTCTTTCCAAAGAAAACGAGGCTTGTGTGTTCACTGTGGAGTACAGATTTCATCTGCGGAAAAGAATCATAGTAATAATGGCCGCAATAATATTGAGGTGAAGTTTTCTAGCTTATCAAGGATGGGGAAGGCCGAGGAAGGTCATTGTCTCTGATCAGCTGAGAGAAGAGCTCCATCTATGATGGAGAGAACCCAGTTCTTCCCTGTTTCCAATTCAAAGCTGCTATGTTTTCAGGAAAGAAAAAAACATGCAAGAGTCTCCATGCAGATGGCTAAGACTCCTTCCATCATGTTGGTTTCCAGTGGGCTCTACTTGACAACAAGGGCTTCTAGGTGGGGTGGAAGGAAGACAATGACACCCCCAAATAGGTCTTCCTCTCCTGCTGGTGCCTTCATATTTAGAGCTGGTGCTCACTGGGCACCAGATTGAAGGGGATCTGTTTGTTCCTTATGTTTTATATTAAAACATCTATTTAGTTACATTATAATATTTTAAGACCCGAAGGGGAAATCTACAAATGATGGTTCTTCTTTTATCCACCCATGTCTGCCTCCTTACCCTCCCAGCCTCCCCGAAAAATTCCAGAGGGGATGTGGACCACTGTTCACACAACAGACGTGGAATCAGGCTGGGGATTCTGTGAATAGGTTCACAGAGCTGAGTGGGGCTGCTTTGAGCAACAAGGTCAACGACCATAACCATGTCTCAAGTCCGAATCATGTGCGGTACAATTGCTAGGAAATTTGTGCAACACACATTTCATATTTACTTAAATAACACATGTATTATAGAATTGCTTCTCCTCTTCTGCAAATTCTGTTTAAGTGAAACAATCCTTTTCAAGCATTTCAGCTATTTCTTCTGGCATTTTTCTCCATTTCTCTAAATATTCTACTTGTATTGCAATTCATTGACTTTTTAGATTTATTTATAATACACTGATTTTTTTTTTTTTTTTTTTACTGTGAATGGTAAGGGTTTAGCTCCCGCCCTGTCCCTGGACTACATACACATTTCCCTTCACCCATCTTCTCCTGGTAGTTAGATCACAGTTTCTGGTTAAATAAATATGTAATGCTTATATTATTTATATGGACATAATATTATATATAGTGGAGCAACATAGCATGATGTTACTTCTTTCTTTTACGACTTTTTTTCACCTCTGGAGTTAATACGGCTGTGATTTTGTTTATTTTTCTATGGACCTATCACTAATTCATCTCTAACACCATAGTAAATGTCTTCTCAGTATGTTACAATGTACCAGACAACATATGCTTCCTTTTTTCCCCCCTTAATTTGATGATATTCTTTGTGAAGTCCACCATTCTGCTACATGCTGGATTGGACATTCCTACCCTGATGCACAAATACCATCCTGGGACTTCTCTTACAGTCCTCCCTGACCTTTTCTCCTGTACTAAAACTACCATCTTCATCTTCTTTTTTCTTTGCTTCCCCTACTCCCTGCCTTATGTTACTATTGTTGAAAGAGAATTAGTGGCTAAGTAAGAAAAGGCTCCTGGGAGGGAAACTTTTGAGACCTTGACTATCTGAAAATATTTTCATTCTACGCCTATGTTTGATTGATAATTTGAGTATGGAATTCTAGATTGGAGGTACCTTTCTCTTAGAATTTTGAAGGCATTGATCCTTCTAATAACTCTGAGCATATTAATGATAATTTGAAGTTTTCTTCTGATCACTACATTATCTCTATTTCTTCCAAGTTTCTTTGTATTTTTATTTGCTTATTTCTTTTTCTTTCGTGTTAGTAGATTTCCTCAAGCATCTGAAAATTATTAGCTGTCTGTATTTATTTAAAAGGGAGGCATTAAAATGCTGGGTGGAGGTTCTTTTGTGTAGATGAGAATTGTCAGCCAGTAGAATTAGCAGTAGGGATCATGTCATTTTGTTGGAGGACCCCTGAATCAGTGCCTGTGGGTGTTTTTTCACTGGCTGAATTTACCTGAAAGGAGTCCTTCTGTCCCCTTCCTTGGGGCACGATAGCAATGGAGGGGGGCAAAACCAAGCAGGACTCTGTGGGGTTCCTGCTGTGTTCACTCTTTGCCTGGCAAAGAATAAAGCTACTCTTTCTCTTTCCTCCAAAACTCTCTCTGTATTTCTGTTTGGCATTGGTGTACAGAGAGACAATATTTTGGCATCAGGGAAAGGGTTAGGGGAGTGTCACATCCCCATAAGTAAAGTTTCACTAATTCTTCCTAGTTTTGGCATGGGGCTGTACCCCAAGCTTGGCTCTGCCTGTGTCCCAAGCCCAAAACATCTCTGGTTCAAGCTCTTCAGAGAGGAAATCTGGAGGTTTGATGTTCTGATTTTAAACCTTACCCACACCTTTGTCTTCAGAGGTTCTAGGTACCTCCAAGTTTTTGAGCATTTTTGCAGGCCAGTGTAATGAGTCAGCTTGTTCACTATTGATTTCTTCTCTGCCAGCTGAGTTCCACAAAATTTCCAACTTTCAAAAAATTTTTAACCACTCTCCTCTGCTGTCACCTTTGTTCTTGTAAGTTTATCACCTCTCTCATTCAAAAATTAAAAAAAATATTTACTGTAATTATGATAGAATTTTAGGAAGAAGTGGCCTTAATGTATATTTCATTCTGCCATGTTTAACTGGACTTACCCTCACTTGACTCAAAGAGATTAAGAATATGTGTAAGGCCATACAGCTCAGTATGTGGCATGGCTGGAATTTCAACCCTCTAGGAAGGAAAGAAAAGGAAGATAAAAAGAAATCAGGACTGAGACTGTGCATGGTGTCTAGTTAGAGAATGATGGGTAATGGAGTGATGAGTTGGTCATAGAAGGTGTTGCTGTGAAATGTGAATAGAAGTGAGGGAGCAGCTACATGTAGTGTCCTTGGACAGTGATTCCGCCTGACTTCTCCCTTCTTCCTTTCATCTGTTTCTCTGTCCATCTTTTTTTTGTCTTCTACATCCTTCCCTCCGTGAATGTGTGTGGAGAGACTCCCATGTGTTAGGATTGACGTTAACACACAGTGGTTCATAAGACAGAGTTATGCTGCCTGCCCTCAGTGGGCTCACAATTTAATGGGATTAAACAACATTTACAGGACAGCACAATCAGAGCACAGAGGAGGAACGGATATGTAGCCTAATTTTGAGTGACAAAACAGTTGGCTTTTCTGACTACTGCCAGAGTTCCTTGTCCTTGGACCCATTTGTCCCTCGTGTCAATATCATCTTTGTCATGACAATCATCACTGTTAGTATCATAGCTATTTATAGAAAGTCTACTATTTATAGAAAGTCTACTATTTGCCTGGTACCACGGTAGACACTCTATGTAGCTTAATTTAATTCTCACAACAATTTAACAAGATAGTTATTATCAACTTGAGAAAACTGATGTTTAGAAATTACATAGATCATCCCAAGTCACCAATCAGGAAGGCTTTCTGGTGTGCCCTTTTCCTCTGACTTTTTAGATGTGCTTCCCTAGTACCCAATGAAGGTCATTATCATTGTGCTTAGCCATCGCAAATTTAAACATTTTTAAATGTATGTATATTTCTAGACTGTGTGCTCCTGGGAACCATTCCATTTTTAACTGTGTGTGTGTCTAATGCCTAACTCAGTATCTGGCACAGGACTAGAACTCATTAAATAAATAACTGCTTACACAAGGCAAAGCCAGAATTTGAACCCAGATTTTTCAAAGTGCAAAGCTCATGCCTTTCCATTGTGTGACATTGTCCTCCAACTTCTCTCCTCAGTATTCCCTCTCCTCCTTATAAGTGAAGGTTCACCTTTCTCTCACTCTTACCTTCTGCCCCATAAATGGTGAGCCCCAGCTGACAATCATCTTCCTGTCTCTCCAGGAAGGCTTGTGATTAAACCAAAAAGCACAGACACATCTTTTTCAAAACCAAATAAATGCCTTTTGGAAAAAGCCTTCATTGCCTTCAAATGCAGTCATAGCATACACGTAAGCATCAAAACAAACTTTTTGTTATAAATATTTACTATATTATGGATAGAGACCTAGGATTCCCTCTGTTCTAAGGGATTTTCATTTTAGTAGACTCTTTTGAAACCAGATTCACAAATCATTGTAACTATTGGCCATGCATGGAAATATCTTGCTTAAACAGAACCCTGTGTTCAAATGGCATCTGTTCTGAACCTTTAGCTTGTCTACACAGAGCTGCAGAAGGCAACGCAGATAAGTGATGGTGTGGACCTGACGCATCAACAGTCAAGAGATTACCTTTCCTGAAAAACTCCCACTAGTTCACAGGAGCTTGAAACTCAGGTGAAAACAGCAGGTGGAACAGGTGCTGGTACGAAGACACTGTTGCCTCCTCCAGTTCTTTGCCAGGTCCTTTTTCTTTGCCAGGTTTTTAAATGCTTGCTTTTGGAGGCAGAATCACAGAGGAACAGACCTGGAGTCTGGGGACACAGAGGGCTGGGTTAGATCTGGCTGTGCATTTGGAAACTGGGACATTGGCAAGTGTGAAGCACCTGAATCCTAAATCTAGATTTCCTCATCTGTAAAATAAGACAGTGTTGCAAAGACTGAATAAAGAACTCATGTAAAACATTAGTGCCCTTTGGGGCAGGTAGGGGTTGGGCAAAGACTCTTCATTCCCCTTGAAAGGAGATAACGAATCACACATGGTGATTCCACAAGCCACCCCACAGATATCTTGATTCAGTGTGAGGCCTGGGCTGAATGTCTCAAAAGTGTCCCAGGAAAATCGAAGCGGAGGACCACGGCCTTCCGTGGGGTGTGGAGCCAGTTTTCTCAGTTGAGACACATTTTTTGGCTCCCAATCTGGGATTAAGCGGATCATCAAGCTTGTAACAGGGAAGAACAAATCTGACCCCAAATTGGATCTGTTCCTTGCACTTTAACCTTTGTATTCCATTGCTTTTGCTGCAAGTTAAGAATGCTGCCTAGAGCCTGAAATATACAAGACAGCCCATTCTCAAGGCTCTGACCTTTAAAGGTACAACACTTTTCCATTCCTCTCCGGATAAAAAGTTGCAGAACAGAGAATAACATTTGTTTTGTTAGAGGTTTACAGGAACATCATGACCTGACCTACATGGACAGATGCAAGCACAAAGGATTCTGAAACCAACAATTTTTCAACAACAAACCACACCCCCTTCCTTTTTAGTATAAAAGGGGTCTGACTTCTAACTTGGGTAAATGCTCTTTGGGACATGAGTCCACCATCTCAGTCTGCTGGCTTACCTAATAAAGTTGCTATTCCTTGCCCCAGCAACTCATCTCTTGATTTACTGGCCTGTCGTGCAGTGAGAAGATCAAGCTTGGACTCGATAACAAGTTCAGGATGCAGTGTGCAATATCACTCTCTAGTCATAAAGTGTTTTACAAATATTATGTTTATTCTTTCTATATCCTTGATGGTAAGTTTGGCTTTCTGAGCCGTACTTTCTCCTTGAGGATGCAAAGATAAAAAGATTAGTTCAGAACGTCAATGGCAGCAACCAGGTTAGAATCTGGAACCTTTATCGTCTATGATAGCTGAACCTTATGGTCCTTACGCAAGCAGAATGACTACTGACAATCTGAATAATGACTGCACTAAAAACGTCAAATCAGGCTCATACATTATGTTTTAATACAATATTATAAGTTGGCCACACTAAAAAGCAAATATTAATCGTATGGTTTGTATTTAAGAATAAGTTGAAAATTTCATTCACTCATTTATAGAAATTATTAAGAACTAGTCCTCCAACTTAGATGTTTTTAAGTGGGAATAGAGTCGAACTCAGAGATATGTACAAGGGGAAAAGAAAATTGTATCAAAAATAGGTTTCTAGGTACAAAATAGGAAAATGGTAATAAGAGATCCTGGGAAATTCCAGAAGTTTTTATTTAAGTGAGAAAGTGATCAAGTTGCTTTAGTAACTGACCAGGAAGCTCTTCTCCCAAACGGCCAATCTTATGCTGAACTCAATGAGAGTTTAATATTTTGGGTCTTGTTTTCACAACTGCTTTATCTAAAAACACCCAAATTAGAAAAATAACAACAGACCAGTTATCTAGACATGATCAGCTGCTGGAGATTTTGTTTAAATGTAATTTGCTCCCCATTCTTCTGTCAATAGATGAAAGACATGGAGACAATATACACCATTGTGCAAAAATCAGTTGCTGACGGTTATGAAGAGGCTAAAAGAATCCAAATAATAAAACTCTTCCTATAACACAACGACCTTTCCATGATGCTTTTGTCCCATTCTTCCTCAGTTCCACAGAAAGGAATAAAAAGTATAGTGTCCACCATTGTAGGTGCCCCGGGTATAATTTTTGCAATGAAATATCATGAACTGTGTCATAATATAGAGGCCTTTAATTATAGTCATTTAACACATTGTAACTCACCAATGATTTTTGCATTCAGCGTGTTTCAAACAGCTGAGCTTTAAAAATGTGGAGATTTGTTCACCACTCACTATCCACAGGCCTCTGCAGCTGTGCAGCCTCCTAAATATGGTTTTCCTATGGAGCTTAATGACTCCTCAGAAGCAAGATGGAACCAAGGAAACAGCAGCAAAAAAAACACCCAACTGGAGAGGGAGTTAGTCCAGGCATGAAAGTGGGACTGTGAATAAGCCTGAAGCAAGGCAGGCAGCGAGCCACAGGGCAAGTGGGCCCTGGGCCATGGCTGAATGTAATATGCCCTCTTACCTCTTATCTTGGGTTCCTGGAGAATCTGTGTCGGTTGGGGAACTCAGAGGGTACTTTCTACAGAGCAACACCCACCAGTCCCAAGCACAGGTGTGAATTGCATGGTGAGGCCACAAATGACTCATGCCACTTCTAACTCCCCTAGCAACCCCCAGCCTCCTCTCTGACATGACCCACCCAGTGTTGAGGCCAGTCCCCTAGCAGCAATAGGACAGGGAAGGCCATTGTCCCCAGAGGGAAAATGTTACCTGAGAGGGACATCAGCTCTCCCTGAATTTCCCTCTGAATTTTTTCCTGAAATATATTTCCCCCCTTGTCACGAAAACAAAACAAGTTTTCGCAATAATTTAAAAACAGATAAGCAAAAAAGAAGGGGAAGAAGAAGGAGAAGGAGAAGGAGAAGGAGAGGAAGAAGAAAAAGGAGAAGAAGGTACGAGAAATCTCATTAATTCCACAAGTCTGATATAAGCACTTTTAGCCTATGAAGTATGTCCCCTCAGCCCTTATTCTTGGTGAGAACAGCCTTCTACATAGACTTTATGCATATATATTATCATTTCCTTAGGATACAGCCCTGCAGGGGATTTCACTACCTCAGATGCTATGCATGCTTTAGATCTTTTTGATAAATATTACAAAATTGTCCTCTAGAAAACTCATTATTTTATATTTGCATCAGAAGGACATGAGTGACCATTTCCTAACACATTTGCTTACAGGGAATATTATATTTAACTTGCTAATTTGAAAGTTGGAAATCATTTCACAGTTGTTTGACTTCATGTTACTTTAGCATTCCCCTTCAATTTCCACCACCCCTTTCCATCCCCTCGGGGGTTGGTCCTCTGGGAGATGCTCTGAACAGCCATCCCCTTTTCTTTCAGGCTGACATTTTCAGAAAGGATGTTACTGCAGAATGAAGTAGAAACAAGAGGAAACTATTATAGAAAATTTAAACAGCATAAAAATTTAAAAGTCTGAAGACTAAGCTATTCTAACTTTGCTTACCTCTTTGTGGAGAGAAATAAGAACATGGCAGAGCCATGAGAAAGCTCTCAAAGCTTGCGTTCAGATGAACACACGTTCTTTCTGCTTCCATTCCATTGGTCAAAGCAAGTAACATGATATCAAGGGGGAAGGGATGCTTAATCCTCTCATAGGGAGACATCCATAGAAAGAGGTATATGGGCAGAGGAATCGGTATTTTGAAATATAACATCATCCACTACATAGTACACAGGTGTCTGATACTTTTGTTCTTGCATATCTTGATAAGATCTGGGAGATTAACAGAAAGTGTGATGACTCTAATTTTACTCTTGGGGAAACCAAGACCCTACAGGATGAATCAGCACCCACATTGCCTGGGAGAGTGAGTGTCCTGACTTGTCCTCCAATACATTGCCTCTTCTTGGGGTTTTATTTCCTTTTCACCCAGGCCCAGACCTTCGATTCATCTTCTGATGCTTTATGATATCCCCTGATAATGTTTTTCCTTGTGGGAGTTCTCTTAATATTAAACGTAGGCCTTTCTATTGAAGAAAGAAAGAAAGAAATGCAAATGGAAAGAAAACCCAGCCTTCTGTTTCTAGTCGAGAAGGCCTGTATTTAACACCTTCTACAGACCATTAATATCTCATTTCCTAGGAGAACATTGAAGTGTTCAGCTGGGTTGGTCCGTCCGTCACCGTTCTGACTTCTGCTTCCGCCTGGTTCTGGTAGAACAAGACTCTAATAGGGAATTAAAATCAGGCCTCCAGGGTCAACCTCATCCTTTCCTCATTTTAGAGTGAAATGGACAGAAATGCTGAAGAATTAAGAAGCAGGTGAGAACCCAGACAATATACAATCTTCAATGAATATCTGCTTTGTCAGAAAGGGTACCTAAAGTTTTTCTGGCATAATCTGAACTTCCCTTTGGAAAGGGGATGATATTTAAGGAAAAAAAAGTGTGTGACTAGAAATGGAATCGAATGTGGCTGAGACAAAGCTTGGAGGTGTTAAGGAGCCTCTTGAAAAATGCCCATGGGCAACAAATAGAGATTTTTTTTTTCCTTCTGGCAAGTGAGACTCTGATTCTATAAACTTCATGCATATTTAACAGCAGTTGACTTGAATTGACTCCAAAAACCTTCAACCTCATTTAACTTACCTCTATTTTGCTGAAAACATAAACTCAGAGTTCAAACTAGAAGAACATGTAAGTGATAGCAAAATAGGCTGAAAAGGCAGGAATCATGTAATAATAATTTGGAAAGCAGCAAAGGTCTGTAGCTATGATCACCAAGGGAAACCTTGAAGTAGTGGAATGTCTCTCCATCTTTTGGATATGCCTGCATTATGCCATGTACTGCTTATAAAACACTGAACTATTTCTGAACCTTCAGAGAAAGATGGCCAAACAGGTCTTCATTTTATTAAGTTTTCTGTTTACAGTTTTATCTCTGTTTGTTGTTTACTACCAGAGAAAAGACACATCATTTTCAAGGAATACCCACGGGAGGATGGTTGTTTCTGTTTGAGACCAGGAACACCCAGCAGTGAACTATGGTGTCAGACATTGAAATAAACAAGAGATCAAAGTGAATATTCACCCAATTTTAAATGTTTTGAATAAGACTATTCCCTTGCTGAATCCCTTGGTGTGATTCTACTAAGTGGCAAATAAATAAGAAAAAATCTACTTAGGAGCAAGAGTTAAAGAAATTGCACAGAGCGGATACAGATGGATGCTGTGATGACTCATAACACTGGCTTTAAGTAGTCAGCTTAACGCTGATGTCCTCATAGGTTTTTGAGAACTCAAGTGGCAATTTCATGTTTGCACAGCACCCTGGAGTCTCAGACTTCAGGTGATCTCCCCATGCTCTTGTTTTCTTCTGTTGGTAGAAACTACTTTACACATGAGGGTTGAAATTTAGGGGTGAAATTGACTTTTTAAAGATGTTTAATTAGATTTTACTGCCTTATTTGCATAAACACAGTAATATTATTCTCAGTTGTGGTAACTACTGTAGGATACAAATCTTTCTCCCAATTGCTCTTTTTTATCTAAAACTGCCAAAGCTAGCTATCATATCTTTAGTCTTCACCTATGCTGTTCTTGTTTCCACTTCAGCTCTATGGCCAGAGAACCTTAACACCACCTCCCCTACAATGATACACACACACACACACACACACACACACAAAGAGTCACCACCACCGTGTCTAAGAAGGCCACGGTAACATTATTCCATTTTCTTTGTACTTCTGTGTAGCTCGTATTCCACCTTGTATTTTAGAAGTCTGGCTACATGATATGTCTCTCTCTCACCAAAAAGGCGCTATGCTGTGGTGGCTTATATCAAGGCTGGCAAACACTTTCTGTAAAGGGCCAGGCAGTAAGTATCTTAGGCATGCAGGCCATGTGGACGACTTCTCAATTTGGCTACTATAATGCAAAAGCAGCCAGAGACAACTTGTTATCAATTGGGCACACCTTGGTTCCAATAAAACTTTATTGACAAAAGCAGGGGGCTGACCAGATTTGGCCTGTGGTCTGTAGTTTGCTGACCCTTGTCACAGGGTGTGAACTTTGGAATCACACTTCCTCACTTTCTGGCTCTGTGCCTTTGGGCAAGTCACTAACCCCTCAGTTTTCTCATCTTCATGGCAACAATGATCACAACTGCTTTACAAGGTTGTCTGAAGGTTAAATTAGCTGATACATGTAAAGTGACTAGATTTATGCTTGGCTAAGGGTAAAGTCAATATAAATGTTTGCTATGGTTATAACCAGCTTGAGTAAAACATACATTATATTTATTTTGATATTTCTTTTGTACGCCCACAATCTCCTCACTATACGTAGTGCATAGAGTACAAGTTACACAGATGTTCAATAATTATGTGTTCAATTACTCTTGCTGAATTATTCTTGCCCTTACTTCCTTACAAAGAATAACTCACTACTTTATTTTCTTACTCTTCCCTCTGATTAATAGATCATGGATATTTATTGCTTTCTCACTCCTGCAGCAAAATTTTATTTTGAGCTGCTACAACCAATATGGTTTTTCCCCCCCCTTTATGGTTTAGACCTAAACTTTTAAAGGGGGCTTTCCTAAACAGATTGAGTCTTTTGTTCTGACTAAATATCTTCATGGTGCTCAGAGTCTAAGGTATTCCCCCACTGATCCTCCCCTCCTGGCATTAATGCCCACGTGTGATCCCTTCCCCATGAGTTTAGGTGGGACCTGTGACTTGTTTCTCAACAGTAAATTATGGCAAAGGTGATGATATGTCACTTTCATGCTTGTGTGACATAAGGTTGTAATTTCCATCTTGCCAGTAGGCTCTCTCCTTTGACGCCTCCCTTGAGGGCTGATGAAGTAGCTGTCATACGGAGACACGAGACAAGGAACTGAGAGTGACTGCCAGCTGATAGCAAGCAAGGAACTGAGTCCTCAGGACAAGAGCCCACAAGGAACTGAGTCCTCAGGACAATAGCCAACAAGGAACTGAGTCCTGCTGACAACCGATCGAGCTTGGAAGCAGATTCTTTCCCAGTCCAAATTCATATGAGACCCTGGCCCGGGCCACACCTGGTAAGAGCCTAGTGAGGACCCAGCTCAACTGTGCCCCCTGACCTTCAGAAACTTTGAGCTAAGACGTGTTGATTTAAGCCACCATGTTTGTGGTAATATTGTTATGCAGAAACACTGAACTATTGGATTATAACAGCAATTACTGAGCATAATTACAGTGGTTTCTTATCAAGGATTTGGTTTTTCAATCATCAAAAGTATTTACGAATTGGTTTTTAATGGCATCAGCTCATCAGCTTGGTTCCCTGCCAACACCGTGATACTTAATAATCTACTAAAGCTCACGCGTGATCCAGGCTTCTTGGAAACTCAGTTCTCAGGAAGAATTCTAAACCTAGAGGACTGTGTCAGAGAAAGGACAAACTCAAAATTTTGTGAAATAAAAGAACTAAAAAAAATTGAAGATTGAAATATTACTATTGTTCTGTGACACGGAAGCAAGGAGGTACTCTTGGTTCTAAATATGGACAAATGGTAGCTGGGCTTGTGGGCATGCAAACCATCGATATTATTCCTTCTAAACATGCCTCATACATAATAATGTATTATGTACAGGGCATATCCGGTACAATAATCATCCTCAGAATTAGTATGCTTGACCTAATTGCTTGAATATATACCAACTTCCTGAGCAGCCAACTTCCTACTGTGCAGTGCTTAAGCACTGAGGGAAATAGATCCTAGGTAACTAGTAACAATAAGTCCTATTTTCTTTTCCCCGTAAATGACAAAGCCCATGCGTAATCATGAGTTGGATGGACGAAATCAGTTTCTCCCATACTTGCCAGTGGTTTCCCTCAATTTCATAACCCAAAGGATAACAGGGCCATGTTTAAATGGAGTGGGGGTGATGCTGTAGATTTAGGACTTGGGGGTGGCTCATTAATTATAATGTGTATTTACTTGTGTATAGGGAATGGACCACCAGAGGAGCTGCTGACAGAACGTGAGTGCGATGAGGATGCTTGAAAGCATGACCTCATCACCTATCAGTGGAGCATGAACAGCTGGGCCCATCTCTCAGACAACTGGCTAATTTTATGAGGCAGCTTGGCATTCTCAAATACAGGCTGATAAAACCCTACTGGATGGGACAGACTCATGGAGGTGAAGAGAGCTTTTCTCTCTCCTCCCTTAGACTCTTAGGGGACACACTCCTAAGAGAGGGGGAAAGGAGGTTATGATAAAAAATGACCTACAAAGCCACTCGAGGCTCCATGTAAGTCTGAAAACTGAAACTTCCCCTTGATAAGGCGACAGGCAGAGATCTGACTGCTGGGAGAGTGACTTCACTTATAATCAAAGGTCACAGAATGAAATTTTCAGCCAAGCTTTCTATAGAGTCATTTTTATGGGTTCGGGGTTCGGTTTAACTGATTAATAGCTTCGAATCTCCACTCAGCTTTGTCCTTGTAAGTGGAAACTACCTAATTGTGTCTCTGAGTCACATTACTTCAGTCCATTTCTAATTGGAAGACATTTTGTTCTGCCACAAGCATCATTTACAGTAATAATCCGTGGAGTCATCACATCTAGACTATCAAAACTTACTCTACCTTCTTCTGACAGCACGAAAATTGTAGTTGATTAATACTGGGAGACCCTTCTGAATAAACTTCGAAGCTTGTCCTGATCAAATTCGTTGCTTGCGGCATCGGTTTCCTGGCTGATTCCACATTCAGCTCAGAGCTCCCAGGCTTGTAACTCCCGGCTGATGTCCAGCAGAGTCCCTGGAACTGTCTTGCCTCTGCCCTCTCTGTGTGAACTAGACTGGAAAGGTCTGCTTATCTGAGACCTCTGCGGTGCCCAGACCCACTATCAGATCCAGTGGGGCTCCCAGCATCCTTATTGCAAAAAGAAATCACAACTGGCCGTTGGCCCAAGTCTTCTCAGCTGATGGTAATCTAATTCTTTTCCAACAGTTGTATTGTTTTTGAAAGAATGTGCTTTCCATGCAGTGCGGGGTGTTAGCCTGCCTACACTTTCAGATAACTAGAGGAGAATCTCTAGGAAAGTTATTTGAGACAGCTCGTGTGAGGCTTTGATTGTGTGTGTAACTGAGAACACAAGTGGTAAATTCTGGTTTTTCATGCCAGCAATTGGTTGTAACTTTTTTTTTTTTAAAGACTACTTACATAAAATCCGTTCCTGGAGCCATCAGACCATGAAGTGCCCTAATTTAACACACGTGCTTTACTGCTCGCACCACCAACCCCAAAGGTTAGAGATGTGATGTGTTCCTGTCCCAACAAGCCGGTGTCCTCTCCGTTCAAGCCAGTTGCTTCTCTAACTCTGGGGTATATATGTCACCCCCAAAGGCAAGTGTCTCTAAGCTTCCAGGAAACTTTTCCAATGCCTGGGTAGTCTAGATCAACCAAAATGCTACCTGCCAGGCTGCCTATCTCCTCTGTCACACCTCCCTGTCCCTCCAGCATCCACTTTCCTCCCCATCTCTCACCTGGAAACCTGAGTCAACCCCACTAACAACCCGATGGAATGAGACAGCTAAAAGGAGGCCTTTTCATGAATCCCACAATCCATTAACAACAGCTCAAGATTAAGGATGAGCAAAGAGTACCAGCTGTCAGGGGAATAGCCACACACAGGGCAGCTCAGTCATGCTTATCTCATACCCACTGGGGCTTCCAAGGAGCCATCCGGATCACATGCTGCACTCATGCTATAATTAGAAGAGGGGTCTAGTCACGGTTTGATATTTTCTCTTGCACCCCCAGATCCTGTTCAGACAAAACACATTTCCTTTCTTTCTGTTGGTGATATAATAGCCTTCTGTGTTCACTCTTCCCTTTCTGCAGAGTTCTGTGATTAAAAGAAGTTCAGTCATGCTGCCCTTGATGTTAAGACATCCCACCCCCCTGCCACCACCGTTGGCCATTTCCTAGTCTGTTCCCGAGTGGATTGGGTGGGCAAAGCCCAAGTTCTAGTCTCAGGGTGATTAGTGGTCGCTCACGGTGTGTCGCAGTGAGTAGTGTATGCTGGACACTCCCTACCACTACGTGCAGGGGAGAGCCGGTCCAAGGAGGAGTAATGGAGACTCTTTCCTTGATCCCTCCAAGCTCTTCCTCCTTTAAGAAAGATGTCATGGGTAAACTAGAAGCACTTGGGGCCCCTGTGAGTGTTTCCTACCTATGGCATACCAGTTTTAGAAGACGCCTTCCTGTCCTGCTGGGCACCCTTCATCACCCTTTCCGCCTGAGCCCAGGTTCGCCTCCAGTAGGAGACCTCCTCTGACCCCTGCCGGCTGGGATGGGGGCTGCCCCTCACCCCCATTCCCCCCCGTGCCCCCCCCCCCCCGCCCACCGTGGGCTGCACCACTCACACTGTAGTATCCTCCTCCACTCCTGGGTCTGTGACCTCCAACTGACTGCAAGCTCCTGAAAGCCAGGCTGATTCATGTCCTATTCATTTTTATATTTCATGCCTGGCACACAGTGGACCCTCAACAAATATTTTTGAGTATGTTAATAAAAACATGACAGCAAAGAATATCCAAAGCAAACTGCTCCTTTGATGAAAGGAAATGTTACAGAATAAAACTGCTCCCCGGCAACACCACTGACTTGCCTCTTCATTTCCTGTCTGGTAGGTTGGGGTTTCCGGTTTCCTGTGAGTCCTGCCTCAACTTTCCACCCACTACATGGGAATAATAATAATAATACTTGCCACCCTTTTACCACTGATGAAACCTGGGAATGGTTGAGGTTGGAGGAAAATAAATAAACAGGGTTTTGATTTTCCTGAATACTATCTAAACTTTTTTCTTTTCTTTCTTTCTTTTTTTTTCAGCCACACTATACAGCTTGTGGGGGTCTTAGTTCTCTGACCAGAGATTGAACCCGGGCCCTCATCATTGAGAGTGTGGCGTCCTAACCACTGGACCATCAGGGAATTCCCTGAATACTATCTAAAGAACAGAGACACATGATGAAGCTTCTCATTTTTATTATCACTCTCCCTCCCATACTCTGGGCAACTGCTCTCTCTCTCTCTCTCTTTTTATTATGTAGCTGAGATTTTGTTTTGTTTTGTTTTGTTTGGAATATAGTTGACTTATAATGTTGTGTTAGTTTCAGGTGTACAGCAAAGTGAATCAGTTATACATATATCCACTCTTTTTTAGATTCTTTTCCCATATAGGCCATTACAGAGTAGAGTTCCCTGTGCTATACAGTAGGTCCTTATTAGTTTTCTATTTTATACATTGTAGTGTGTAATGTCAATCTCAGTCTCCCAATTTATCCCTCTCCTCCCTTTCCCCCCTGGTGACCATAGGTTTGTTTTCTCTCTTCTTGTATTCCTTTCCTCTGAGCTCAGGCACAACCTTAGGGCCTCCACACCCAGGCCAGGCAAGTCCCCCAGGCTTATCCCCTCCCAGGAGCTGCAGGGCACACACATGACAGAGATTTTTCCACTTGCAGGATGGCTGCCTCTGAGACAGGCTGGGACCTAGGACCCTTTGCTGCAGTGCTTGCAACTGGACAAACGTCTCCTCAAGCAACAAAATACAAAGAAGCTATGAGGGCCTAAAAATAACTGCGTGCATGCACAGTTGGGGCAAATTCTGGACAAAAGATACAAAAAGGCCAAAAACCCAACTGCCACTTGTGAGGTGTCAGGAACAAAAGCAGGGTCCCATGCATGGTCCTCGCACACAGCACCATCAAGGGGGTGGGTAGACCACCTATGCCTCCCCTCTGTCCCCACCCATGAGCCCACCCCTACACTCACCCTCATTCAGGGATCGAGCAAGGTCACCTGTTACTTGTTTTCACTCCCTTGCACTGCAGGACAAGCCCCGATAAAGCCTTGCCCCAATTTCTCATCTGGCTTCTTGTCAATTTCAATTGATTAAGAAGTCCAAGAACCCGGGGCAGTAACACCTCCAGCTGGGAACCACCCCTGCTTGCAAGGAGCGTGTATACTCAGCTATTCCCAGTTTTACAAACATGGAGGGATGGGTGCCCCTTCCCTCCTTTCTATACCCCACTAACTGCCCTTGGTTCTAATCTCCCTAGGGTAGAAGTTCCTCAGTGTTAGAACTCAGAAACTACTGCTAACTGTGAAAGCTGAAGGGGGAAAGCTCTTCCTCTCCCACCCACTGGTAACCAGGGTCTGGGCCCTTGACCTTAGACTTGGCCAGAGACACTTGGAATGTATACTCAGCTGTTCACAGGAGGGGGTGGGGTTCAGCGGTGGAGGCAGCATGCTGGCCACGTGTCCGGGTCCCTAGCCTCTAGAGTCCCCTTAATTCCCACCCACTTTCCAAGCCTGCCCTCCCCAGAGTCTGGGAGCCCTCTGTATCCTTCCAATAAATGCCCCAAATTTTGTGTTAACGTGCACCATTTTGTTCTAAAATACTTATTATTATAAAATAGCAGCCCTCTCTTCTGCCCATACACACCCTTTCGCCTGTCATCGAAATGTGATTTATTTCATTTTTGGTTACACTTTCAATGTTTATATTATTAGGAGCATGAAAAGTTATTTATAGCTGAATATTTACTATACCACTGTTACCGTCCCCACATTTTACAACCCCCTGCCCCCCACTGGAGTTAATAATTGCCTCATTCATTCCTTTGCATGTGTCCCATTATCCATCACTATTGCCAAACCTGTCAGTAGGACTGGATCTCTCTTCTCAATACATTGGAACACATTAGGGAACACGTCCTTTTGGTCTATCATTCTTCTTGGAGACATACTTTCTGAATCCCTCTACTCTTTTTTATATTTCCTTCATTACTTGCTTTCCAGACCTGATGTACAGGGTTTCTCTCTCTCTGGTATTGGACCCCCTGTTTCCTGGATACCATTTTTTTCCCCTTCTTTCTTGGTTGACTCTCCTGTTTGATGGACTAGTAGCTTTCTCTCCAGTAGCTTCAGAGAAAGAAGTTGTGAGGTAAAATTTCTGAAACATTTTATTCACAATTGATGGATAGTTTGGTAGGGAATAGAAATCGAGATGAGGAAAACTTGGCATACGATTTCAAAAACATTGACTCATTATCTTGTATCTTCCAGGCTGCTCTTAAGAAGCCTGGTATCATTCCAATTCCTGACATTTTGTATATAACCTATTTTCCTCTTCCAGCACCTTTAAAAATGTTCATTCTGTCTTCTGTGCATGTTTTCATGATGATACGCTTTTTCTGGGTCTTTTATCACACACTGTGCTGGGCAATGCCTGGACCCTTTCAATCTAGAAGCACAAGAGCTTCAGTTTGGGGAAACATCCTTGAAGTACTGCATCACTGATACCCCTTTGTCCATTTCCTCTGTTCTCTCTTTCTGGGGCTCTTATTTGTATATCAGACTTCCGGGTTTCTCCTCTGATCATTTTTTTATATTCTCTTTTTTAAAAAATCACTTTGATTTTTAAAAATCTGTCTTCTGGGGAATGAAGCCAACTTATCCCTTTTAATATTTCCATTCAACTTATAAAAATATTTAAATTTTGTTTTTGATTTCCAATAGCTCATTTTAGTTCTCTGTTATTTTTTAAGAGCACACAGTTTTGGTATTATGGATGGAAAATCTCTCTTATCCCTTGAGGATATTAACCATAGTTGGGTTTTTTTAATTCCTAATTTTTAATCTTAGAATTTGCTTTTGGTTTTGTTCCCCCCAAGTTTCTTTATCCTTGTTATTTGCCTTGGGCTCTGTACTATTGATAGTTTGCTAGGGCTGCCATAACAAAGCCCCACAAATTGGAAGACTTAAAACAATTTAAATGCATTGTCTCACAGTTCTGGAGGCTCGAAGTCTGAAACCAAGGTGTGGGCAGCCTTGGTTCCTTCTGAGGACTTTGGGAGAAGGATCTGTTCCTGACTTCTCTCTATGGTTTGTACGTGGCTGTCTTCCCCCTGTGCCTCTTCACATTGACTTTCCTCTATGGGTGTCTCTTTCTCTTCACATGACATTCATTTTATCAGGGCATCAGTCATATTTGATTAGGGGCCCATCCTAATCCAGTATGACCTCATCTTAATTTATTATATCTGCAATAATCCTATTCCTAACCAAGGTCACATTCTGAAACACCCAGGTTAGGACTTCAGCATAGAAATTCGGGGGGCCGTACGTTTCAACCTATAATAGTCCCCGAGTTTCAATTGTCTGGTATATGAAAAAAGAGGCTGTCCTCTTGTACATAAGGGTAGGGCATTAAAAATTGAGCTGGAAGCCCCATATGGGTGAGTCCCACCTAGGCTAGTGTATTACTATGCTAGCATCCATAGGTCTATTCTTGTGAGCTGATCAAAAACAACAACTTTCTATCCTCTACTTGGAGGGTATAAGCCTAGGTGCCAGCATTCTGGGAGCTAATTACAGGAAGAGGGCTGAGGTTTCCAGAATTCAATATATAACCATTTATTCAATTCTTTGTTTTACAAAGATTTTCCCACCGTCATCCGTGCCTGTTTTCCTCCAACCCAGAGATTCTTGTTTTGCCTTCTCCGAGGAACAAATACCCAATCTTCTGATGGGTGGCAGTGAGGATTGTCAGCTGTCTGACTCTTCAGAGTAGAAGGGGGATTTGGAGGTCCGATTACTGCTTAGCGGATTTTAAGCCCCACCCTGACCCCACTTCCAGAGTTACCTTGTGCCACCAATTCCTGAGCCTTTGGGTCTTCTGGGGTGCAAACCAAATTGTATAACAGCTTTTTCCTACCTCTCTCTCGAAGGAATTCTCTTTCCTTAGTTCTTCTGGTCAGATGACCAGTAAACCATTTTCTTTTCAGCTTCTAACAAATTTTTGATCTTATCTCTTTTCCTATTTTCACTGTCCTTGGATATTTATACCATTAAAAAGTACATATATATGATATATTAATTTTATTTCTTTACATAAGTTGAGGAAAAAACATAAAACCAAATCTAAATATATTACAAGGCATTCAGGGAGGTGTGTTTTGTTGCCCACCAGAAAAATTATCTGAAATTTACTTTCGAAATTAAGATAGACTTATTTAAAAGCACTATCCTGACTCCTTTTTTGTTTTGAATATATCGAGACTTTGTTTCTCAAAGTCTCAGTAAATGGATTGAACAAATTCTGTCTTACAAGGTTAACATTCCAAATGTTCCAAACACTCATACTCAACACATTCTTCCAGTTGCTTCAAAACTCTTGGGCTATCTGCGACAGGAAACTCCGAGAGTGGAGGGCCTCGGGGGTCAGCAGGCGGTCTACTTTGGTATACACTGACTTACTATGTTTTTAATGGAATTTCAGTAGGGAGCACAGGTAAACACATGAATTCAATTTACCTTGTTTAACTAGAAACCCCTTAAACCAGTTTTGGGCTTAGAACAGCCAGAATTGGTTTCTGGTACATGTAACCAAGAATCCTGGCTGTGGGGAGGACAAGTGGGCAAAACTGAAGGGGGCCTGAACGAGCGCTGAAGCCACTGCTCCATCTCCAGACATGTCCACCCTGCACTTCGGTCAGAGTTTAGCCAAACTGGTTGCGGATGCCCGGCTGAGGTCAGGCTCTTTCTTTCCCCTGTGTTTTTGCTCACGCTTCTCTCTGTGTCTGGACTGATCTTTCTGTTTCCCCTTCTCACCCCTGACCGCCAGGTAAACACTCACCTGTCAAGAGTCAGTTCAAGACTGACTGATTTCATCAGAGCCTATTCTAGCCCATCAGGCAGAATTGGTCCCTCCATACTCCCCACCAACACACACCACATGCATGATGTTAATTTCTTTGTATTTTTCTGTTAACCTGTGTGACTCCCTCTGGACTCTAGGCCCTGCCAGATGGAAACTGTTTTGTGTGCAGATTTCCCGAGCCTGACATATAGCAGGTTTTAAATAATCTTTTGATCTTCATGGACCAGTGAATCCATGAGGAGACATATCCCAGAGAAATAGGTTCTAGTATGCTTTCTGGATCTCATCATGGGGATTCCACAGGAAGAGCGTGTTTGTACCCAACACTGTAGAGCTCCTGGACAGATGAGGCATATTCTATTTCCTCCTCGGTCTGAACTATCATTTGAAAGCTGTAAACTGCCTCCATTTCTCCCGATCGGTCTCTCTCCGGAAGGTGAAAAGGAGAATGGACCACAGGAGCACATGGCTTCCTGCCACCTTCTTCCTGGCTCTGCAGACACACCAGAACTTCTCCGAGTCTCTTGGAGAACACATGACAGTATCCATTTTGGCATCATCGTCCGAAGAGAAATAGAGGTCATTTCCTTGAGAGGGTCCCTCGGATGACAATAAATTTTATCAGACTAAGGTCACTTCTGTCTCTGGGTCCCAGATCTTTTAAGGCCAGGGCCACGGTAGCCCTCGCAGGCCCAGCCTGGATGGGCTGTGTACACCAAGGTGCTGGGGGCAGGGGTAGGGAGGATGCCTCTGAACTCAGATGGCCTCTATCTGTCAGAAACTTCTGATGTTGATGATAGTCACTAGCTGGTTCCAGCCGTGATCAATTCAGTGTGTCATTCGTGTATCACCCACTCACCCCAAATATACTGACCCTCTGTTGCTCACTAGACAAGCTGTTAAACATTGAGATAAAATCATTAAAATTGCCTACCATTAGTAAGTGTCCACTATGGGCCAGGCATCGTACTCAGTGTTTTATGTGGTGATCTCATTTCATAGTAACCATCCATGCACAGGGAAGCAGAGGAGGAAATGAGACTTAAATCAGGTCAGTAACTCAGCACAGGTGATAGGGACGGAGAAGCGGTCTGATTCCAGAAGCCCGGTGCTCACGGGCCGCCCTCAGCTGCCTGCTGCTGACGTGGGAAATGGTCCTTTCCCTTAGGAAGCTCCGCCCCAGCCCTTCCTGACCCACGGTTACCTCCTTGCTCACCTCCTTCTTACCTCAAGAAGATTCGATTGAGAGAAGAACATTATTCTTTCGGGACCAGAGAATTAAAAACAAGAGCCCATGAAAAGCCCAGTCATTAAAGTATTCAGTTTCACGTCGATGTCATCCCGAGGCTAATAGAGCTTTTCAGGATGACGGCGGCACCCTCAGCACCAACTCCTCTTTGTCCTAAGGCCTCATCGTACCCAGTGGATGTGTCAGTCAGTGGTCACCAGTTTCCATTTGAAAAATAGTAGGTCAGAGATTTTAAAAATCCCTGACACTTAGAGATTAGCTGGCATGTTTTGACTTTTAAGGCCAACAATGGGGGGCTCTCAGGATTATGTTTTCCACTTTCAGAAGTGGACATGTACACGCTGAGAATTGATTTGTCACTGCCTGGTTTTACCTTTCTGCCTGGAAAATAAAGATAATCACATCCCCTTCTTGATTTCAGCCAAGTCAGAAAACAGTAAGGGGCAGGACCATCTTGTGGGAAAAACCACCAGTCCCCGGGGACTTTATGTTTTAGATGCACTGGTTTGAGCAATTTACAGAGGACGTCCTGTCTCTCTCAGAGACCCCACTGTCACTTTCATAAAGCCAGACTCACACAGGGGTGCGAATGAGGACAGGTGAGGAATGAACAATAGGATGGCTTGGGGATAAAATAAAATATTAGTACTTAAAAACAGAGGGCTTTGGGTTAGATCTGTCATAAAATGGTACAGATCTGCAAAGTCTGTTTACTTCTCTTACTAAAGAAAGGACTATATTACTCTACAATTGAGTGTAGTGGTTAAAAAGAAAGAAAAAGAAATAGGAAAAAAGGTATGAGATAGAGCCCCAGCCACTCTAGCTATCACTCTTAAACAATTAACCACCTCCGTGGGCACCTAACTGAACAAAGCAGAAATAATGAAGAAAAATGACATTTTCTGTAGAAGTCAAATGACATCAGTATGTCAGAAGCCGTTTCAAACACAAAGCTCTTCATCTTGGAAATCTGTGAGCGCCTCTCTTGCTCAGTTTGGGTCTAAGAAAAGATTAGGATGCTGCAAAATTGTCTAACCTAGATTCAGGGCTTCATGACACGCAATGTAGCAAACAGATTTGCTCACACTCACACCCAAAGGGAAAACCACGGGACACATGTCAGGAGAGAAAATTTGGTGGCAGGTGGTCAAATGCCAGTACCTGGATCTGTTTTGCTAAATAAATAAAACTAAAAGTAAGTTTTATGTTCACTCTCAGAAAAATAGATTTTAAATAGCTAACACTTTTATTGTGTTTCATGTTTCTAAAGATTTAATCAATCAATAAAATGTGGCTAGGATTGTTCCTGAGACTCCACAGCTAGTTAGTAGCTGAGCCAGGATTAGTCTTCTGCTTCCCATCCTACTTCTGTTGTCCCTTGCCACCCAAATTCGGCCAACTCTTCTTATTTCGAGTATTTTTTCTTTGGTGATTGCTGACTTTCCCATATTTTTGAACAGCATCTCCTCCTAATCTTTTCTGGACATCTTAAAAACTGGAGCATGTTTATACACTCAAACATTTTCTCATTTGACTAAAAAATAAAAAATCACTAGTGAACTGTTTCTCTTTATGTTTTGCCTAATCCTGTGAGCGGAGAGAAGCAGCCCCTGCCTTTCCTCTGACTTTCTCTTGCACAATCCAGCCCACCACGGACGCACCCGGAAAGGCTGGCCTGCTGCCTGCTGGTGGGAAACTAAGCTGCACATTGATGGGTGGTCACTGGGAGCACCTGGCTGGCTTCTGGTCCATCTGTACTTCTTAACGATCCCACAGACAGATAGCATTTTCAGTGGATAAGAAACTGAGGTTCAGAGAGAGGTTAAGTTCCCTGCTTAAGCACACAGCTAGGAAGCGGCAGAGCTTGCATTTTGAACACAGGTCAGCCTGTCACAAAAGGAAGTGTGGTTTGCACTACACGCTGCTTCTCCTTGGAGGGGTAGGATGCTGAAGGGAAAGTGTAGGGTTCTGTGTTAAAGCTAGGCATTGATCTTTCTGGAGATTATGGTCTAAAAGGGATAAATAATAAGAATGATGTCATATCTATATATAGTTACCATCTTGTGCAAGACAGAGTGAGACCAACGTAATATCTTTGATGTCCAGCAGACTGCAGAAGCTCAATAAACATTCAATAATTACAGAAAGGAAGGGAGAGATGTAATCCAGAGGTGGCCAGGACGCTGTGTGTACACTGGCACGTCTTACAGTCTGGCTAAGGAGACAGAAGCATCCCTAACTGGCTCTATTCACATTAGAGCAGGGTTTCTTAACCTTTGATGCATATTAGATTTACATAAGGAGGGCAGTGGGCAGAGCTTCCGAAAAATACCAACGTCCAGCACTCATCCCAGGCCAGTTAAAGCAGAATCTCCCCCCGGGTGGGACCTGGTGGGTATTTTTCAAAGGCTCCCCAGGTGGTGCTGATGTTTACCAAGACTGGAGACCACCCGTGTGTACACCCTGCCTCTGCCATGAGGGTCAGAGAATGGAGGTATCAGTGCAGCATGACTGTCACGGGTCTGATGGGATGAGGTATTGGAGAGGGTCCGTAATTAACACCAGTGACAGGGCCAAGAGATGGACATTGACCAGGCAGCCAAGGAGGAGCAGGGAGTCACCACCAATCACAGGTCGAAGCACAAGCTCAGGTCTAAAGTCCAAACTCGGGACCTCCAGGAGGCCACTGCTGACCCCAGGATGGCAGGTGTGGCAGGAACACAGCGCGAATTCAATTTGATGCTGGACTTTGAGATGCCAAAGGTAACTCCCTGCGGGCAGCTGGAACTGGTCCCTGGGAGCCTGGCATGGACTCGGCATGCATGGAGGTGAAATAAAGTTGTGCCCTGTCTCCATCCCTCTGGGACTCAAGGGCCTCCCCTGTGAAATAAGGGGGTGGCCTCAGAACAGCACTTTTAAACCCTGCTTTTGGAGTAATAGGCAGTGGTTCTCCAGTTTTATAAATAGGTGACTCAGTTGAGGGTTTTAGTAAAATGAAGATTCCCAGGCTCCCTCCTGGGACTCTGATTTGGTGGGTTGCAGGTGTGAGTGCAGAAGGCAGAAGTCTGGGACTCCTGCAAGCAGCCTGGGGCCTACTTTGAGAAGCATGGCTTTGAGACAGGCTGGAACCTGGGACCCTTTGCTGCAGTGCTTGCACCTGGACACACGTCTCCTCAAGCAACAAAATACAAAGAAGCTATGAGGGACTGAAAATAACTGAGTGCATGCACACTTGTGTGTGAATTATGGACAAGAAGATACAAAAAGACCAAAAAAACCCAACTGCCACTTCTGAATCAGGGTACCGCGCATGCCCCCTGCACTCAACATGCCCCCTGCACCAAAGTGGTGGGCAAGCCGCCTAAGCCACCCTTCCAGCCCGACCCCTGGACACATCCTTACCCTCACCCTGTATAAGGAGCCAGCTGGCCCCACCTCGGGAAGCGAGCAAGGAAGCCTGTTACTTGTTTTCACTCCCCTCCGCTGCAGGAGGGGCCCCCATAAAGCCTGGCCTGAATTTCTTGTCTGAACTCTGATCAATTTCTATTCGTTGGGGAAAATGCCAAGAACCCTGGTGGGTATCCGCTTCTCCATTGCCCCCTCCAAAAGTTTACTTCATTTGCCGTGTATTTTCAACTTCTCTCTCTCCTGTTACCTTTTGCTTCCAAATATTTTCAAGTCATCTTCTCCAGATGGTAGGAGCCTCAGGGGCAGGGGCCCTGGTGTGTTCATCTTCATAGGCCATTGGCACCGAATGCATAGGAAGCAACCGTACGTGCTTGTTGGATTGAAGCCTTCCCATTTCCACGTGTATTATCAATATACCTGAAATTTATATCCTAATTAAAAACTGACCTTTGGCTAAGAACCCGTTAACAGGGAAAGGCTTTTATCACATTCATTAGAGTCATTCCACTGTGAAGTTTATTTGCTCATCTGAACTGAAGTTAACTTCGATTTATGCTATCATTACTACTACATGATAACGAGCTTGAATTTCACAGATATGTGTAAACTGCATTTTCAATAATAATTGTTACTGTTGATAGTTTCATGTCTTTTATTCCTACAACAGGCCAGTACTGATTAATATTTTTTTCATACTAACAGTTGTCATGAAGTAAAAGGTCTCAGGGTAACCCCTGGTTAAGAATCATTTCCACGTGTCCTTCCAATGGGCACTTGACCTTGGGAGTGCTCCGGGCAGGAAGTGAGAACGCAGGCAGAGCTCAGATCCCCTCCGACAGTAGAGGAATTTGTCGGGGGAAATAAAGCTGCTTGAAGAGGTGAGGTTTGAATTGCAATTTAAAGTGGGGGGGGGGCGACACTCCGAGCCACATGCCTGACACCCAGGGCCAGAGCGTGTCAGGAAGCTCAGAGCCCTCCTGGAGAGGGCGACACCAGCACTCAGATGGAGGGCTCGCCTCGTTAATGAAGTCCGGGACCATATTCTTTCACGAACCTCTGCCTGTTGGGCTGCTTCCACATGTCTGCTTCTGAGCTCATTACAGACCTGCTTACAGCCTATTCCTGCATCTTCAGAAAAAGCATTTTCCCCCATTTCTGCTCCCAGCCCTTCCGGGTTCCCTCTGATGTGTCTGTGACCTAGTGTGACAACCTGGTTACCAGGTGTCCACCCACAGCTGGGGCTTTCTCTCCCCTCCACCTGCGACTCACACTTGGGCCCCGGGAGGGGGACACTCCTGGATTCAGGACACTGAGTTTCCTTTATCCCGCCCTCCGCTGAGCCAGGGTCTGCGGAAGGCTCCTTATTTCCAGTGCCTCACCACCCTTTCTGTCATTTCAAGTCATCAGGTTTTTACTTATCTTTCTGGATCTTCTGAGGAAGATCCAGGTCAGTTAGACATTGGGGCCCTGCCTTGTTTTCTTCTAGGCTTCCTGTGGCCTTTCCCACTTGCCGCAGAGTGAGTGGGCAGCCTCCAAATGCCTGCGGTCAAGTTCCCTCCACATGCCCAAAGGCCACCTGGGGCCCTGCAGGCTCCCTGCCCCTGGCTGCCCCTGGCTGCCCCTCTGCCCACCTCAGCCTCTTTCCTGCTCCCGGCCTCCCGGCCCATCCCTGCTCCCCCCTCACCTATGCCGGGGACCTTCCACAGGCCTCCTCTGGTTTCTTGGGTCCCCAGAGCTCTGTGTGAGTCTGTCTAGTTTCCCGCGAAGTTCTCACATTGAGTGAGTCAGAGAAGAGAGGTGGACACGAGGGCATAAAACGTTCAGTGCATGCAGCCCTTCCCGGCAACCGTCCTGGGATGTGGTACGCGGAGGCCCTGGCACCACCTGAAGGGGTGCACATGGATGAGAAGAGATGATGTCACAGCCATATGTCTGCTTGGGGGCTCCTCTCTCACAGCTCTGGTACCTACGACTTTCCAGAAATGGAAATCTTTCCTGGATGCCGTGACCAGCCACGTTTGTGGTACCTGGATTCTCCCCTTCATTCAGCAGGGTCGCTGCTCCCCCAGCTTGTGAGGCCCAAGTGTTGCGGTTCCAAAAAGAAATGCCACTTGCAAACGAGAAATCAAAGACAGTGGGGTTTTTGTGTGTGCGTGTTTGTTTTGATTTTTACTCAAAACGCTTTCATCTTCTGGATTGAAAATGGGGAAAGCCTCTTTTTAAAAACTATGCCATGTCATTCCCAGTTCATGCATGAACGCTGGGGGAGGAGGGGGCAAGCCAGCATTTGGTGAGAGAGAAAAACAGATTATCTTTCATCAGCACTCAAGAAGCAAGGACCCGGGCTTCCCTGGTGGCGCAGTGGTTGAGAGTTTGCCTGCCGATGCAGGGGACACGGGTTCGTGCCCCGGGTCCGGGAAGATCCCACATGCCGTGGAGTGGCTGGGCCCGTGAGCCATGGCCGCTGAGCCTGCGCGTCCGGACGCTGAGCCTGCGCGTCCGGAGCCTGTGCTCCGCAACAGGAGAGGCCACAACAGTGAAAGGCCCGCGTACCGCAAAAAAAAAAAAAAAAAGAAGCAAAGACCCTTTTTGAGCAGGAAATAGACTCCTCTGCTGAGGATGCAGCCTTGGCAAGAGGTGTTTCTAGAGCTCAGAGTCATAAAGTCACTGCCTCGGGCCTCTAGGTAGAATGTGAGTCTGCAGGAACCTTCCACAGGATTCGGAGATCTCCAAGTCATGGTCCCTCATCTCCAAATCCTAGCACAAGCACAGGAAATGCAGTTTTTTAACGATGGATGGATGTCACCTCAATGGGCTTTTTTCATCCTCTTGAAATTTCTGATCCTGAGTTTTTATACCAATATTCAGATCCTGCAGCTACACCCCCTACCTTAGACAGCTGAATTCCTGGCCTCTCCGTGAGTTCTTCTCAATCTGCCGTTTCAGAAGGGATCTCAGGAGCTGCATTTATAGCAAACATCCTATTCCTATTCCTGCTGTGATGCTAATAAGCGGGCCGATTTCCTTGCCTTTTAATAAAGTCATCAGCAGAGACAAGTGGGCCTCAAAGGGGGGTGCAGAGAGGCGTTTATCCTCCATGGGGCAACGGCTCTCTTCTGCATAACTGACAGTAAATAAAACTAATGTCTAATTAAGAGGTTGATATAGCTTAAAATAGGGCTCCTTGCTTGGGAATTTAATGCCTTGGATCCTGGTTTAGCGGAGCTCTGATTGGGCACATTTTTGCGTCCTGATCCAATCAGTCAATGACAGCGGTCCCCAGAAGGGACCTCAAGGTTCAGGAAGGAAGGATGTTGAGGTGGACATGTGCGGAAGGCTTAGGCATTTCTGGCAGCGAGTGCCAGGTGGCATGCACAGTGACAAGCAGCCAGCACTGGGGCAGACAGGTGGCCAAGGCCAGACTTCAGTTCCCAGGAGGACAGGTAGGAACAAGACAGAGAAAGAGAAGCCTCCACATAGTTCAGAGAATATGATAAAGATCGTTACCGGATAAGCAAGAGCTTAGTCATAAGGAAGGAAATAGGAAAAAAAAAGCAAAGCTTGGTTTCGGGAACTACAGAACAAGGTCAAGGGTGCAAAGGACAGCTCGTCCTAAGTACCACACTCCACCCCAACGCACACCCACCAGGCCAGACACATGCGCTGTAATCAGTGACCACGCTGAGTGAATTATCCACGTGCTGTAGCTCTAACCTGCCTTTCTCTCCAGCCCCAGGGCACAGCCCTAGTTTAGACCACCCGCACTCCTCCCTGGACACTGGGACAAGGCTTTCTCCCTCTCTGAAAAGACACCCCCTCCCCCAATCCAGTCCCTCCGAGGCAGCTGGGAGGAGCTTCTGAAGATGCAAACCCCATCAGGTCCGTTTCCTGCTGAAAGCCAGGCTCTGGCTCCGACTCCTTTGTCAGCATCCTGGTTCCTGCCCCTTCCACCCCTACCTCGGGGTCTTCTTCCAGCTCCAGGAAGCTTTACACCTTCTTTCTTGCTCACAAGACCTTGCAGAGCAGTTCTTGTGGCCCAGAGTGGACCATCTCTTCCACTGGTAACCCCTGGTGTGGTCAGTTTCTACTCCAGCCTTGGAGACCAGCTTAGCCTTGTCTTCCTCCAGGAAGTCTTCCCTGATCTCCCAACTCTGAAACAGGTGCCCGTAGATCCTCCTACGACCTCTCGGTCACACGTATAGCGCGCGCTATTGCTGCCCCCCTAGCAGTTTCTCCCACCACCAGGCCTGGAGCCTTGCTATCAGTGTGTGGTCTGTGGACCACCAGCATTGGCATCCCTGTCAGAAATGCAGAATCTCAGGCCCCAGCCCAGACCCTGCTTTCCAGCCGGGTCCCTGGGTGGTTCACACGTGTGTTAAAGTCTGAGGAGCACGGCCCTCGAGGAGAAGCCCCCTGAGAGCAGGCATCTGCTTTGCTCGTTCACTGTGATCTTCACAGGGGCCACACGATGGCCACATAGTACATGCTTCTTTAAGAGGTTAATTAATTAAGAAGAGGGAATTGGTTCTGAAATCACCCTGAGGTTCTTACCTCTCCGCGTCTGGGAGCAAGGTTAGTCCAAGCGGAGGCTGGAGACCGTGGGGCGGGACCCGGGCCCTGGAGGACCCCACGTAGGTGGTGGCACAAGGGCTTAGTGGGGCAGGGGATTTGAGTCCTGCCTGCACCCAGTAAGCCAGCTGAGTCACACTGGAGAAAATCCCCTTAACTCTCTCTGGGCCTCATTTATTCATCTATAAACCACATGAAAATATCTTGCTGTTCTCCCCGAAGACTTAGGAGGATTCTCTGAGACAACTTTGTAAGCAGAAATCAATTACACTCGGGCGAGGGTGAGGAATCCTTGTTTGATCTGCCCTTTGATCTTGAACCCCAGCCCTGCACCTGCCCTGCACAGCCATCAGTCTGCAGCGGACGGGGCCGGGCTCAGGGGTGGGGCTGGGTGCTGGCCGGCCTCACAGATCCCCAGCAAGGCCAAGAGCTTCTCAGGAGCACCATGCCAGCTGCAGAGGAGCTGGCGGCCCTGCCGTGGCCTGGCGTCTCTCCGCATTGAATTTATTCCAACCATTCCATAGGGATAATGAGTCACAAGAAATCTATCAGCCCCACATCAGCCCGGTAATGCTGACCCCATTTAGTAAATCTGATGATACTTAGCATATCAGCCTGTTTGCTTTCTTTCCAGCAAACAGTCATACATGATTAAACTCTCTCCTCATTTCCATATTAATAGCACACCCGTGTGAAGAATTCAGGAGAACACATTTCTGGAAATCTCAATTTTGATTTAAAATTTTCCAGTGTCACCGCCTTGTAGAATATCCCCTCCCGTCACGGGCTCAGAGGAGATGCTGCTCCCTTTCTGGCAGCTGCTTCCAGGGGTCAACAGCTCCCTCACTAAACGCTTTCTTCCCCATCGGTTTCTGAGGTCTGCAACTTAGACATGTTTTTTGCTCTTCTCTCCTTATTGGGAACAGAGGAGAGAGTCTCCCAGTGATCTGGGTAAGATCCCTCCTCATATCTCACAGTGATAATAAAATGATTCCATCCCCTTCCAGAATCTGGAATCTGAGACCCTTCCTCTTCTGATTGGATGGTTCCCTTTCCTCTCACTCTCTTTCTGAGTTTGGCTTGAGACCAGTTTGTGGTTAAAGAATAGAGAGAAATAGGGGTCCCGCTGAGTGCCAGGCCTCCCTGCTTGCATCTTGCAGGCTGACAGCCGGTCACGTCATCTTGCTTGCGGAGATATGGCTGCCCTAAAGCCCCATCTTCACCTCTTCGGAAACCGCCAGGAGGAGGCCACAGCTGCAGGCTGTGAGGGCGGGCAGGGCACGGTTCGCGTCTCGGCTCTTTGGTGGAAAAGCCGTCTCGTTTTGGGCAAGAAACTTACCTAACGCTGTTTCTTCACCCATCAAAAGGGGAATCAGAATAATACCCGCTTCATAAGGTTGCTGCGAGGAATTTTAAATAAGTGATACATATAGAGCACCTAGCTCAGTGCCTAGAATACTGTCAGTGCCCAAAGTTGGCTATTGGTATTTTGTTTTTGTTGTATTAAGTAGTGTATCACCATTCACTGTTCCTCTCAGCATGCCCTCAACAGTGGTGAAGAGAAAACAGTTCCCAGCTACCACCCATCCCTCTTGGTCTCCCCTGCAACAGGACTGGGGTAGGGGTAGAGGGGGGGAGGAGGAGGGAAATTACAGGGAAATGAGGCAGGCTCCTTCCACCTCTGCTCTCACGCTGTGTTTGGGGGACGAGGAGATGCACTTTTTAGCCCCACTCGGTCTCCTAGCATGTGGGCAAGTACTCAGTTTCTTAAAGATCTAAAACTCAGGGATTCCTCAGAACTTGCTTCAAGTTTCTTGTATTCCTGGATTGGGTGTCATGAAAGATGGTTATGGAGGGCTTCCCTGGTGGCGCAGATGGTTGAGAGTCCGCCTACCGATGCAGGGGACACGGGTTTGTGCCCCGGTCCGGGAAGATCCCACATGCCGCGGAGCGGCTGGGCCCGTGAGCCATGGCCGCTGAGCCTGCGGGTCCGGAGCTTGTGCTCCACAACGGAAGAGGCCACAACAGTGAGAGGCCCACGTACCGGAAAAAAAAAAAAAAAGATGGTTATGGAACCTCAGCCTACTTCTGAACCCTGCCATCTGCACTCCAGGTTTTTTACTCCAGATGATTCGTGACTCTTGCTCTGTGAATCATTCCAAATAATTTGGGTTTGTTTTTTCTTAATCACAAAACACAAAGCAGTGCAAAATAGCCTTCTTTGGTTTGGGACTGGGAGTAAAAGGATGAAAGCAGGAAGGAGAAAGAGGACCCCTCTATCTCTGCTCTGTTGTTGCGCTGATTCTGTCCACACTAATTTCTGGATCAGGGATCCAGGCTGTGCCTGCCTGAGCCCACCCCAGTGAGGCCGCGGGGGACCCTCCCTGCGGCGACCACGGAGCTGTTGCAGCACCTCTTCAGGGATCTGCTTCAGGCTCACAGGTCCCTGTGCCTCGGGATGTCTGCCTGGGAAACACCATATGTGTGAACTAAGTTTATAAAGCAGGATGTTTAAGAATAAATTTCAAGATGCTATTTTTCAGCAGCCTATGAATCACTTCAACTCATTTACAAAAACAACTGTCTGCCAGAGGAAATTCATCTTTGATGACTGTGGAGAGAATGAAAGTCGTAATACATGGGGCTTTTCCCTCCTATAGTCATGAGCTATCCTGCCCGGAGGGATAAGAATGGACAGCCATATAACTTACAGATACAAACTCCAGGAAATAAAAATATATCTCATGCAGAAGACAGTGGACGCAGCCTCTGTTTTTCAGAGCTGCATCGTGTTTTATCAGACATCATGGACCTTATTCTGATCTTTCACCAGAAGTAGGAAGATGAATATAATTTTTTGAAAAAGATTTGATAGAGTTTCTCTGTGCCTTGATTGACCAAAGAGCTATTTATCTCACCACCTAGAAAGCATGTCTGGAGGATACTTCCCCGGGATGAATGTGAAGTGAGGGACAGGGTGCTGATAGAAGGTGGTTGGTGAGTCCTTGATGTGTGGAGAGAATTCACGTCAACAGCAACCGAGATTTTCTACCTAGGGTGGGTCTCAGATGCATTGTTTTTATTTTATCGGATTTTGCTGCCTTTTTGTGTCTCTGGGATTGTGCCTCCTGAGCTCTCTCTCCTCAGTGTTTTTTTTTTTTTTAAGTGTGATTTTTTTAAATTGAAATATAGTTGATTTACAAGGTTGTGTTAATTTCTGCAGTACAGAAAAGTGACTCAGTTATACACAAATAGACATTCTTTTTTATATTCTTTTCCATTACGCTATCATTTATATGTGGAATCTAAAATACAGCACAAATGAACTTATCTACAAAACAGAAACAGACTCACAGACATAGAGAACAGACTTGTGGTTGCCAAGTGGGAGGGGGTAGGGAAGGGAAGGGTTGGGAGTTTGGGATTAGCAGATGCAAACTAGTATATATAGAATGGATAAACAAGGTCCTACTGTATAGCACAGGGAACTATATTCAATATCCTGGGATAAACCATAATGGAAACATCTGTGGCGTCTTGATCTGGAGCAGGGTAGCTGGGGCCAGCTCATGATGATGAAAGATACGTGGAAAAAGCAATCAGCTCTGCTTCATCAGGAGTGAAGCCAGGATTTGGGTCACTCATTCCCGTGGATCCACTGCCCGTGGAAGCAGTGACTTCCTCACTTCTTCAGGGAGCATCCCAGACTGTGCCCGGGATTGTCTCGTGAAAATCAGCATGTCACAGAAATGTGCACCCGGGAACTGCAGACCGCTCCGAGATGGATTGCAGCAGGACTAATAAGTTGCCAGAATCCTCCTGTTCATTTGCTGCAGTAATTGTACAAATTGTGCTACCATTCCTTTTCTAGCATGTCTTTTTGTTTTTAATTAATTAATTTGTTATTTTTGGCCACGTTGGGTCTTCATTGCTGCGTGCAGCCTTTCTCTAGTTGTGGCGAGCGGGGGCTCTACTCTTTGTTGCTGTGCGCAGACTTCTCATTGTCGTGGCTTCTCTTGTTGCGGAGCACGGGCTCTAGGCACGCAGGCTCAGTAGTTGTGGCATGCAGGCTCAGTAGTTGTGGCTCGTGGGCTCTAGAGCGCAGGCTCAGTAGCTGTGGCACACAGGCTGAGTTGCTCTGCAGTATGTGGGATCTTCCCGGGCCAGGGATCGAACCCGTGTGCCCTGCATTGGCAGTCGGATTCTTAACCACTGTGCCACCAGGGAAGCCCTCTAGCATGTTTTCTTTTAGCAATTCCAGACAGGGCTGTGTTTCTAAAAATCAATCCAGTTTGGGCCACCAGAGATTAAACCTGTCAAACCGACTTTACCGAGTGATCAGTAGATAAACTCTGTGTGAGACCCGAGTGTTGGAAGTGTGCTGTGAAATGGGGTTTAAACACAGGCCCAGAAGGGAAGTGGGGTATTGAGTGTGGGCTCCAAAGCAGGTCCCAGGTCTGTGCTGAATAGAAGTCAGCTGCTTCTGGCTTTCCTGCTGACCCAAAGAACACCATGGCGCAGGCTGATGAGGTTCCACACAGGTGAGAGGGTTGAAAGCAACTTGAGTTTGGGTTTGACTTAACCCCAGCCTGCATGCCTCGCTGGTCTGCAGTGTGAACAAGTTTTGGTTTATTTTAGGTGTAAACAATGAGATAGCAGGAGGCAAATCCTGTGTTTGGTGCTCAGGGATCAGTTACAAGTTATTTTATTGATTTAAACATTTTGTTTTACTCTCTGGGTGGAGAGCTGGGGGCGGGAGAGGGGAGGCCCTGGGGAGCTTCCCAGGCAGCAGTTTCCTGTGAGCTTGGAGTTTGGAGGTCGGGTTAGACCCCCATCCATCGCATGACATCGTCAAAGGCCCTGTTCTTGTCAGCACGATGGTGTAGTAGGACACTAGGTGTATGTCTACACATGTCCATGTATGTACCACTCGATGTAGTACGAGTGTGGGTGCACCTATGATACAGCACTTGACACACACAAAATGCTGGCAGTCCACAGTGCTATCCCTGAGGATGGGGACTGTCTTTCATACATCTTTGCACATCCCAACGGCTAACACAGTGCTTAACCTCAATGAGTCACAGAGATAACACCAACTTAAAAGAAAGAGGCTCAGAGTTATAGCCCTGAGTTAACTTTTTTGCCAAAATACAACCCCTGTGCACAAATGTAACCAATTAGCAAGGAAAGGGACCCTGTAAACAGGGATCTTTTATGGGTTGAATGCAAACATGTGCACTAATGACATTATTTGCCTCCCAACATGATGTGATATGAAGCACACAACATCTCCTGGGAAGGATTCTTTCCAAACAACTGGAATTTAATTGACCTTTAGATCTAACTTTTACTTCATAGGAAGTTCAGAGAATAGAGGAACAGTTAAACAACACCAAAAGGAACAATCCTACAAATCCAGACTTGGGATATTCTATAGGACAACTGGCCTAGTCTCCTAAATAAGAGACAACTATCATTCTCAAAAACAGAGGAGGGTGATGGGCGAAATGTTCTAGATTTTGAAACAGACGTTAGAGACTTAAGCAAATGTAACGTGTGTTCCTTCACGTGGGAACCTGGTTTGGAAAAAGAGAAAAGCCATAAAAGGTATTGGGGCTAAGTGGTCAAAGGGAAACCTGAAGTTTGCACTAGATGATGTTAGATTATCATTACAAATGAGAAAGCACTTGTTGGATCTGGGTGGTAGGCAATCACTGTACCAGTCATTCTATTTTTCTGTGTGCTTGAAAATTTTATAATTGTTTGAAAAGACAGTAAAATGCCAATTTGATAGAAAGAGAAAGGACTTTCTAAGGCTCTAAGACACAGAGTAAGAACCAGTATACTGGGTTCTGGGACCTACAAGGAACACGAGTTTGGAGACTGGTGAATCCAAGTGAGCGCTGCAGCCAGAATGGAAAAGGCAGGCAGGACCCACTACGCTCTGGAGCTCGGAATTTCTCCTGGAAGCAAGAGGGGCCACTGGAGGCTTTATTTTTTAATTTTTAAAATAGATTTATTTAATTAATTAATTTTTTGGCTGCGCTGGGTCTTCGTTGCTGTGCGTGGGCTTTCTCTAGTTGGGGCGAGCAGGGTCTACTCTTTGTCGCAGTGCAAGGGCTTCTCATTGCAATGGCTTCTCTTGTTGCAGAGCACAGGCTCTAGGCGCGTGGGCTTCAGTAGTTGTGGCGCATGGGCTTAGTTGCTCCGTGGCATGTGGGATCTTCCCGGACCAGGGCTGTAACCTGTGTCCCCTGCATTGGCAGGCGGATTCTTAACCACTGCACCACCAGGGAAGCCCCTGGAGGTTTTATTTTTAAATAGCTTGATTGAGATACAATTCATATACAGTGAAGTTCACTCTTTTAAAGTATGCCATTCGGCGGGTTGGGGTGTATTCATCCATCACTGCTATCTAGTTCCAGACGTTTTTATCACCCCTATTTGAAACCCTGTACCCCACTAGCAGTCACCCCCCACCCATCCCCCTTGCAACCACTAATTTACTTTCTGTCTCTAGGGATTTGCCTATTCTGGACTTTTCATATAAATGGAATCACAGAATATATGGCCTATTGTTTTCTGGCTTCTTTCGGTGTTCACTCATGTTGTAGCAGGTATCAGAACTTTGTTCCTTCTTACGGCTGAATATTTTATTGTACGGATATACCACATTTTGTTTATCCACTTATCAGTTGACAGACACTTGGATTATTATTATTTTTTTGGTTATTATGAATGATCTGCTAAGAACAATCACAGACAAGTTTTGTGGACCTTTGATTTCAATTCTCTTGGGTATAGACCTAGTAGTATACATTTTAAGGAAGTGCCGAAGTCTTTTCCGAGGCCGCTGAACTGCTTCATTCCCACCAGCAATGTATGAGGTTTTCAATCTCTCCACATCCTCGCCAAAAAACATAATTGTTTATCCTTTTATAATTATAGCCATCCTGACGGGAAGTAGTATCTCACTGGGGTTTTGATTTGCATTTCTTAATGACTAATGACTTTGAGCATATTTTCGTGTGTTTATTGGCTGTTTATAATATCTTCTTTGGAGGAATGGCAATTCAACCTTTTTGTCCATTTTTAGATTGCGTTGTCATTTTGTTTGTGTCATAAGGGAAAAAAATGTTATTTTAAAATGGGGGGTTTTGATGATTTGTCTCGCAAGGTCGTGGAATAACACAGAGAGATGTGTGAAAGTGAAAGCTATTACACTCACAGGTCCTGGAAGAGGGAGGCATGGCACACCACCCAGGGGCCACATGCAAGGATTTCCCTTCTATTCCTACTTCGCTGAATGTTTTTATCATGAAAGGATGTTAGATTTTGTCAGGTGTTTTTTCTTCAGCTATTGAGATGATCATGCGTTTTTTTTCCCCTTTATTAACACAGTGTATTACATTGATTAATTTCCATCTGTTGAACCACCTTTACATTCCTGGGACAAATTTCACTTGGTTATGATGTATAATCCTTTTAATATAATGGTGGATTCTGTTTGATAATATTTCATTGTGGATTTTTGTGTTATATTCACAAGGAATAGTGGTATGAAGTTTTCTTGTGACATCTTTGGTCTTGATTTCAAGTTAATACTGGCCTCAGCAAATGAATTGGGAAGAATTATCTCCTCTTCCATTTTACAGAAGAGTTTATGAAGGATCCGTGTTAATTCTTCTTGAAATGTTTCACCCCTGACAGGATTCATCCGTAAAGCCATCTGGGCTTTTCCTTGTGGGAAATTTTATTTTGTTACTAATTCAATCTTTTTACTTGTTATAGATCTATTCCACTTTTCTATTTCTTCTTGCGTCAGCTTCAGGAGTTTGTGCCTTTCTATGAAGTTGCCAATTTCATGTAGGTTATCTAATTTGCTAGCATACAATTGTTCTTATATTTTCTTATAATCTAGTAGTGATGTTCTGTCTTTCATTTCTGATTTTATTAAGGGGTCTTTTTCTTTTTTTTCTCGGCTCATCTACCTAAAGCCTTGTCAATATTGTTGACCTTTTAAAAGATTCAACATTTGGTTTTATTGATTTTCTCTATTGTTTTTCTCTTCTCTGTTTCATTTATTTCTGTTCTAGTCTGTCATGTCTGCCCTTTTGCTTATTTGGGGTTTAGTTTGCTCCTCTATTTTTCTAGTCTCTTAAGGTATAAAGTTAGGTTATTGATTTGAGAGCTATCCTTTTTTTCTAGGCTCATTCACATTCTGAGCTTTAGCTGTGCAGGGGAGGATGGGTTGTTGGCAGAGACGGGAGAGGTGCACGCCTGTCCTACCAGGTTAGCAGTTGTTCAGTCACAGGGATGCCTGGTAGCAATTCACGAGAATATTTTTATGCTAGAACGAGCCTCAGTGGCTCTCTCATCCCCTTCCCCTCTACTTTCCAGGAACCTGAGGCCCAGAAAAATTAAACGGCCCTCCCCAAGGTCACACAGTCAAGGACAGAGTTAGCACTAGTAGCTGTGCACATCAGTCTAAGCTTTGGGATTGACTGGACCATGTCTAATGTCTATTAACAGACAATAACCACCTCCTAACAGGGAAACCTCTCCATGTCAACCAGAGAAAACCAAGGCCTCAGAGCAATCCTGTAAGAATCTTCTGCCAATATTCTAAAGAGGGACAGACCCAGAGTTCCACTTGAGCCAAAAATGGGCTTTTCTTCCCTACAGACCTTTAATCAGAATCTTTAGACTATAATAATTGATACTCCCAGATGTGGGCCATCATGGAACATAGGGAACAGAGTGTTAGGCAAGAAGGCTTGTCTCTAGAGGGATCTGCGTTAAAAGGGCCATTTATACATCCTCTGCTGGAGTCAGAATTAGTCCTGGAGTCTCAGACAGGGCTGAGCCCCAAGGTGGAGAGTAAGTTGATGCAGCCATCCAGGTGAAACGCAGGTCAAGTAGTGATGCCATATACCCTGAGAAAACCATAATTCTAAAAGAGTCATGTACCACAATGTTCACTGCAGCACTATTTACAATAGCCAGGCATGGAAGCAACCTAAGTGTCCATCGACAGATGAATGGATAAAGAAGATGTGGCACATATATACAATGGAATATTACTCAGCCATAAAAAGAAACGAAACTGAGTTATTTGTAGTGAGGTGGATGGACCTAGAGTCTGTCATACAGAGTGAAGTAAGTCAGAAAGAGAAAAACAAATACTGTATGCTAACACATACATATGGAATCTAAAAAAAAGAAAAAAAAACTGGTTCTGAAGAACCTAGGGGTAGAATAGGAATAAAGACGCAGATGTAGAGAATGGAGTTGAGGGCATGGGGAGGGGGAAGGGTAAGCTGGGATGAAGTGAGAGAGTGGCATGGACATATATACACTACGAAATGTAAAATAGATAGCTAGTGGGAAGCAGCCACATAGCACAGGGAGATCAGCTTGGTGCTTTCTCACCATCTAGAGGGGTGGGATAGGGAGGGTGGGAGGGAGACACAAGAGGGAGGGCATATGGGGGTATACGTATGCATATAGCTGATTCACTTTGTTATACAGCAGCAACTAACACAACAATGTAAAGCAATTATACTCCAATAAAGATGTTAAAAAAAAAGTAAAACAATAAAAATAAAAGTAGTGATGCCAGGTGTCAAGGCAGTAAGAGAACAGAGAAGGCAAAGGAAGTTCTCTTTTCTGAGAGAATGCAGAGCAGCAGAAATGAGAGGCCAAGAGAGGAGCGTAGAAGCCAGGACTTGGGGAGGTGTGGGGCAAGATTGAAAGCAGAGTGGGAATTACGGGGGAGGGAGGCACCAGGGGCTGACACCACACCAGTTGGACCCAAGATGCTATGGGACATGAACTTGGCCTCCAGGAGCCAAGGGAGACTTAAGGAAATAATTTGGCTTTGATGGGAGTGGAGTGGGCCAACCAGAAGCTGGTCCAGAGTCAGGGTAAGGGGAGTGAGCATTCACCCTTGGGTGTCCAGTGCCCGCCCCAGCACAGGGCTGGGCATTCCTCCTCCATGTACTTCCCCACGTCCTGCTAGTTGAGCAGCCTGCCCCTCACGATCACAGGGTCCCCGTCTCCTTGTACCGACTACTCAGCATTATCAACTGCTTTTCCCACATGTCAGTATGCAACTCCAGAAAAAAACAGATCTGAGCCTTAGCTCTCTCCCTGCTAGCCCAGCGGAAGGATTTGGGGATCCAAGAAGGAGAAGCGGCAAGAGAAGGCCCCAGTGGAGCTGTAGACTCTGGTGCTAGAGACCTGGGTTGAGCGGAGTCACAAGGAACTGCACTGGACAGAGCTGATTCCAGAAAGGCCCCCTTCTCTCTGCTCGGCAGCTTCGCGGTGACTGTGGCACATACATCCGTGTCTGAGGCCCCGCTCTGGGGGTGAGGACACAGAAAGGCTATTTGGGAGGACATGTGCTTGATCTCTGCCAGAGGTCTAGGAAACTGGTCACGGTAGAGGAGTCTTGGGGGAGGGGACCCTGCATTCCTCCTCGATCGTCATTTTATTTGGAGTCAGCCTCCCCCTCACTGGTTTGCCCCCAAGGGACAGTGACAGACACCAACTCTCTCCTGAGAGGAACGGAGACACAGTTCAGTGTTTCGGCTGGAGCTCAGTTTGCTTCTGTACCACAAAGCAGGATGACTTCTCCAGGGGCACCTGCTCCAACGTGCTCGTAAGGGTCTGTTGACGGTACGGTTTGTTTGTTTTTTAAGATTTTTTTTTTTATGTGGACCATTGTTAAAGTCTTTATTGAATTTGTTACAATATTGCTTCTGTTTTATATTTTGTTTTTTTGGCCACAAGGCATGTGGGATCTCAGCTCCCAGACCAGGGATGGAACAAGCACCCCCTGCATTGGAAAGTGAAGTATTAACCACTGGACCACCAGGGAAGTCCCAGTAGGGTTGTTTTTAAGGAAATATTCCTGCTTCGGTTCTTATTCTACCTACTTCGAAGTAGCAATTATGAACACATTGGAGTAACTGCCAAGATGTCAGCAGGGAATCATTTATCACATTATCTGTAAATATTCACCTTGAGTACCTCGGGACACTGTGCAAATGGTACCTTCTATCCTGATTAAGGCAAGCATGGAGGTGGGGATAGGGCGGGCAAGAAGATGACCATCTGTGGCCTGGAGAGAAGATGGAGCATCTCTAAAATAAGACTGTAGGAAGAGATTACACGTCGTCATTTGCTGTTTCTTTTCCCCCAAAGAGAATATTTACATCCATGATATTTCTGCCTCAAGATGTATTTAATTTCTGGCTAATTGAGTCAGATTACAAATCAAACCTGCTTCGTGTGAACAGAAACCCAGTTAGGCTTCAACCTTTCACCTGAGTCACCCTGCTAATTAAATTCCTGATTTACCAGCCTCTCTCTCTCTGTCTCTCCCTCAAGTCAGATGGTCTGTGGTCAGTTCACCCTCACTTCCCAAGGTGGAAGCCAGCCTGATGGACGGCCCCACACATCCGGCAACCCTAGATGCTCCAGTTTAGGGGGTCAACGCCTCAAAGCAATTCACTCCCCTAACTTGATTGGCAACATGGCCAGGACAGCCCCACACGGTGAGAAATGCTTCAACACATGATAGACTCCATGTCATTTTTTGGGATGTGAATTTATTGTTGAAATACCCTTTCCAATGTATACAGCACTGCTCCTGACATTAAAAAGACACTGTGAGTTAGGTGAACAGGGCGCTATTATTATTATTGTTGTTGCTGAAGTTCAGGGAGGTTAAAGGGGCTGCCGAATGTCGCAAAGCTAGTAAGTGGGAAAGCTACAAGGACAGATATGATGGTCTCATTCAAGAGGCCGTGGTTTGAGTCTTTTTTCTTTTTAACTACATCACTAAAAAGATAGAATCCTACTAGCACTAATCATAAATCTTAAGGGAATCTGATTTTGTAGGTAATAATCTGAAGCTAAATAACGGATGGAGAGAGCATCTGAAAGGCTGGTGGAGTCCTCTTGGGTCCCCCAGCTTTCTGTCAAGTCCATCTCAGGGTACACAATATGCATGTGGGAAGCAAAGCATCTCCTCTAGAAAAGGAATGTGTTTGCATCCATTCCTGAGCCTCCAAGTTCCACCCAGACTGGACACGCTTGCCTTTGGTGGGTTCCCTGGTGAGGACAGCATGCTGGATTCATGTCCACAGGTGACATGAGTCAGACCACACAGCAAAAAGGCACACACAGCTGTCACCAGTGGAATCTTTCTACAATACCCTCTACACACGACACTGCAGTGGCTTTGCTGCTGTCTGCCGGCACCATGCAAGCGTCACCTCGTGTTCAAGAGCTCTCCTTGGAAATCTTTCCCACCACTTCATCTCAACACGAAATTTCAGGCATGCGTTGTTCAGCCCTCCCCTAACAATTGTTTGTTCACCCTCTTCCTGGCTTCTCTGGTCCTTACTACTGCGTGGTTTTCCTTCACGGCTCAAATGCTACTTTGAGTGGAAGCCTTCCCTTTACCCTCACACAATTTCCCCCTTCTGAACACCCATGGCTTTCTGTCCACGTCGGACTTGTTGCATTCTCACTTTTTATTTGTTACTTATACGTATACCTCCTTATCCTTGTTGAACCATACAATTGTCGGGGGTGGGTTTGAATCTAAAACACTACATTCATTGCTTTAGCCTTGCTCATGGCAAGCACCACACACCATGCCTTGCACAGGGTGATGTGGTCCCTGAGTAACGGCTCCAAAGTACATCCATGTCTTTATCTCCAGAACCTGTGAATATTAGCTTATATGGCAAGAGGGACTTTGTCATTAAATTATCTTGAGATGAGATTATCCTGGATTATAGGGTTGGACCTGGTGTCATCACAACAGTCTTTATAAGAAGACAGAAAGAGCCAAACTGAGGAGAAGGTGATGTGAGGAAGGATGCAGAGGTTGGAGGGATGCACTTTGAAGATGGAGGAAGGGGCCGCAAGCTAAGGAATTCAGGCAGCCCCTGGAAACAGAAAAAGGCAAGGAAACGGATTCTCCCCTCTGAGCCTTTAGGAAAAATCTGTCCTACAGATCTCTTGACCTTACCCCAGTGAAACTGACTGAAATGCCCACTTCCAGAACTATAAGAATAAATATAAGTCGATTTATGCCACTGAGTTTGCAGCAATTTGTAACAAGAAACAAATGCGGTGTTTGAAGAAAAGTTTGTTGAATGAAAAAAATAAATGAATGACTATGAGTAAGTGAATGAATGAATGAATTCAAGAGGTTCTGAAAGGAACCCCTGATCTATACCTAGTTTTCCTGCTTCCTACGTCTAATTCTAATGGACAGCAAAGGGCATTCTTTAGTGGTCCTCAATATTTCTCTGAGACCCAATTGAAATGCAAAGGTTTTAGCTGGGGTTCTGTGAAGATGGTGAACTAACCTCCCCACACACATTGGCTGCCATTGTAGATGGGGCAAGATTGAGAGAACGTAAGGGAAGGCAGGACTCGGTGGGGATGGAGGATTTGAAGGGCCTGGTGAACTAGGTCTCTCTAAGGCAGGAGGGGAGGTCTTGGTTACACAGAGGGTTGCCCAGTGCAATATCCCGATGGCCCAGCCTTGACCTGGGAAGGCGACCAAGGGCAGGATGGAGAAAGACAATAGTCATCAACATCACCCCACCTGCCCCCAAATTTTTCCTTGGCTGCATTGGGTCTTTGTTGCTGCGTGCGGGCTTTCTCTAGTTGTGGAGAGTAGGGGCTACTCTTCGTTGTGGTGCCTGGGCTTCTCATTGTGGTGGCTTCTCTTGTTGTGGAGCATGGGCTCTAGGTGTGCGGGCTTCAGTAGTTGTGGTGCGTGGGCTCAGTAGTTGTGGTGCATGGGCTTAGTTGCTCCGTGGCATGCGGGATCTTCGCGGACCAGGGATCAAACCCATGTTCCCTGCATTGGCAGGCGGATTCTTAACCACTGTGCCACCAGGGAAGTCCCTCTTATTTCTTTCTAAAGACAAATTCTTATAAATTTCAGGGACAAAAGTTCAGGATAAAAGTATTTTTGTTCAATATACATCTCAATTTCCAGTGACTGACATGCCCTCTTTTAACGTTAGTTAGAAACCAAACTGAATAAAATACTTGACTTTGACATATTGTAGTGATTTTAAAAGACTTTTCAACTCCAGTACCAAAAAACACAAAACAGTAATTCAAAAGGCTATTAGCATGGCCCTCCCACCACCTTGCCGGCACAGGGAAAGGCTAAATTAATCAAAATGGTAATTGTGCCACAGATCAATTACTATTTAGGGTTTTTCCTACTGAACCTGACCAGAAATTCTTCACATCCACTAAACCACAATCTTAACTTTTTTTTTGCAAAAATAAGCCATGTCTTATAACACACACACACACACACACACACACACACACACACATCATGGGTTTTTAGCCGAAAGGCGATCATCTCCCTCATTTTCTCAAAAAGCATATATCATTCACACAGAGCCAGAGCATAATTTGAATGAAATAGAACGCGATTTTCCTTAGCTTCAAATGAATTGGAGTGGGAGATAATAATGTTTTCTATTTTTTTCTTATCCAAAAAGATCAGCATTTAGCTCTAAAAAAAAAAGAAAAACCTCCCTAAGTGTCTCAGATTTAAATACATTATATTTAATGCAGTTTCTAAATTTTAACTACTTCTGATTCTTTCAACTGTTCAGAAAGGCATACCAAGACCTTCAGATCTCCCAGTCTAATGAAAATCAAGCCCACAGGCATCAGCAAAAGCAGGATGTCACCTGACCTTCTCAAAAGGCTCTCCGGGCCTCCGGGTCTCTATGCTGGAACTGCATCTCTCCATCAAGCTAAAAAAATATAAAAATTAAAATTTCAATCAAATCAAATGTCTTCTGAGAAAGAGAGGGAAGGAGAGAGAGTACTTGGGTCCAAGTTTTAAGTAAACCATCCTTCACACGCAGGTATAATTTTACGCTGGACTGGAGTAGTGTTTTACTTGCTACTATGATCTATTTTTTACCAGCCCTAAGAAAACTCTAATGCTCTGGGGAAGAATAAGCAAGGACATTCTAAATTAAGTTGCATAAATAATTGTTCACACTTTCTACTTGAGCGTCTGTGTATGCATTTCATTGTCTTTCATGTTAGCTATGAAGGGGCCAACAACTATTTTCTACCCTTTGCCTATGCAGATACTGCTGGATGGTTCAAAATTGCAGCTCCTGTTTTCTTAACTAAGTAATGTTTGATTCTATGCCTCTTGGATTTCCTCATCTCACAGATTTTGCTCAGTTCTCCAATTCCTGTTTCATTCTTGCCCATAAGTCCGTAACTTTTGGTTTATTCTCACTGGGAAAGTTACTCATACTTTATGTGTACTGATAAATTATAGAATGTCTGTTCCTAGCCTGGTATTTCTTTAGACTGCTGATTTGTCTAACAACAAAAGTGACGTGACAGATACTTCTGTAACAAATGAGAATGATCTTCTCTTAAGATCACAGGTTCAGTGGGGCCAGAGGAAGGACAATATGCTTGGAATAATCTATTTTACTACAAGTTCTAGATTTCTTTAAATAAAAATAATATGCTATTAGGCAGAAGTTTTTAGCTCTAAGGCCACAGGCAAAAAATGTGTTATCTCTTATCTTCTCTTGAATGTTTTTACAATGCTTCTCTGACCCCAGTGTTTTAGTCCAAGCATATGTTGGCAGTCATTTGCACAGTGACACTAAATATGAACTTCAAGGGGAAGAAACCCACATTTGGAAGACAACTCATCTACAGACTTTAAACGTTTCAGAGCCACTGAATCACAACCCCCAGGGGATGGGGGTGGGGAAAGAGGAAGAGCCCAGCGATCCGTGTTTTAACAAATTTTCCAGGTGCATTTCTAACAAATGTCTGCAGGAGGCTGATGTTGCTGGTCTGAGGACCACACTTTGAGAACCAGTGGATTGTGTTAAGCTTCCTGGGGAAGCTGAAAATGCAGATGAAGAAGTTACAAAGACATTTTTGCCTATCTCAACAAACTGAATGATGGGGAAGACTACCTCCAGTTCATATGTTTTGTGTTGGTGAAACCCGTCTCTATCAAAAGCAAATGTCGGGTTTCCCTGGTGGCGCAGTGGTTGGGAGTCCGCCTGCCGATGCAGGGGACATGGGTTTGTGCCCCAGTCCGGGAGGATCCCACATGCCATGCAGCGGCTGGCCCCCGTGAGCCATGGCCGCTGAGCCTGCGCGTCCGGAGCCTGTGCTCCGCAACGGGAGAGGCCACAACACTGCAAGGCCCGCGTACCAGAAAAAAAAAAAAAAAAATGTAGACTCTTAGGTTCTACTGAATCAGAATATGCCAGAATATTGAGAATCTGCATTGTTAACACCAATTCAAGAGATTCTTTTGCCTGTGGAAGTTTGAGAATTGCTGATTTAGGATAGTTTATTTTCAGATTTGTCACTATAATGTGATATTTCAAGCTCTGTATTTGTGTTTGCCCATTTTGTTTAATAAGGAGAGATTCCCCACCCCACCCCCTCCAAGTGACTAAGAGTATCCACGGGAGGGTGGTTTTAAAATTATTCTATATAAGACCACAATTATAAATTAAATTAGGTCCCTCTTAAACTCTTCTGCTTTATATTTTTATTTAAGAGTATATTGATGTAAGTGACTGACACATTCTCTATCTCAGCTTTCAACCTTAATTTCCACAAGTAATGCTGGACTTGACACTTCCCTGGAGGAGAAACTGGTCAGTGCAAAATCTAATCTAATGCAGGGGCATGTTAAATCTCAACAAATCCAGTTCAATATTCTGTAAGGGGAGCTGGCGTGGAGCCTAAAATAAAATGTTTAGCCATCTTTGAAAAGAGAAAGGTTTCTACCGGAAGTGTTGTAATGTCCTGTGATCATTCCAGGATGTCTTATTTATTATGACTCACTCATCTGCCATTACGGTTGTAATGCTTTAAACAAATTTTGCATCTTAGGTAATGGAAGAGAGTATGGATGGAGGGGAGGGGACTTAAATTTAATTTTCATGATTGAATAGAGAAGTTAATGGTTTAACACTATGCCCTGCTTACTAAAATTGAACAGCAAGAGGCCATCCACATTTCTGGAAAAGGACTCTTGACTTGGCGAGAACATTGAGGTTGACCTGAAGGAAGAAGTGAAAGACCTGAGTTTAAAGAGAAGTTGATTGAGACTGTTGGTTAGGATTCTCTAGGGAAGTGATGGAAGCAGGGTGCGGGGTTGGGTTAGTTTTCTTAGGCCGCCATAACAGAGGACCATAAACTGAGTGGCTTAAACAACAGAAGTTTTTCTCACAGTTCTGGAGTGTGAATGTCCAAGATCAAGGCACTGGCAGGGCCGTGTTCTCTCTGAAGACACTAGAGAACATCTGTTCCAGGCCACACTCCTGGTTTCTGGCAATTCCTTGGCTTGAAGCAGCTAATTCTGGTCTTCACATGGCATTCTCCATGTGTTCCTGTTTCTCTCTGTGTCCAAATTCCTCCTTTTATGAGGGTACCAGTCATATTGTACTAGGGCTCACCCTATTCCAGTATGACCTCATTCTGACTAATTACATCTGCAATGATCCCTTTTTCCAGATAAGGTCACATTCTGACCTTACCCTGGGTGTTAGGACCTATATGGATTTGGGGAGGGGGGACAAAATCCAACTCATCACAAAGTATATAAGAATCTGTGAAATAGCTTCAGAAAAAAAAGGATGTGAACAGTACATTGATGGTGAAAATTTCTTCTAATTTCTCCAGTGCTATCCCAGGGTTCATTTTTCCATGTCTTTTTGAAAAGAAATATTCAATACTAAAGTAGAAAGTTCCTAACAGTCCATGTAATTTTCTATCTTATGATGTAGAGGGGAAAACCGAAGCCTCCAGAAGTAAAGCAAGGTGCTCAGAGTCAAACATTATAGTAGAAAATCTAAAACTTGAAACTGAGTCTTCCTATTCCCTAGACTCTGTCACCTTACAAGGAGCTGGTATACTGTGAACAGCTTTGCCCTTGAAACCAAACACTGGCTGTCATTCTCTGCATGTTAAAGGCACGGGCCAACACTTTCAGGTGTAAAATCAGGCATCTCTTAAGTTGCCCCTTTCCGTTATTCACTGCATGGACCATATGACACTCCAAGGGCACAGACTGAAGTCTCATGCTGCGGCTCGGATGGTGCCCTGGGCTTTACACATCTCCCCTCTCTTCTCCATCTTTCCTTTCACAAGTTCCCTGTCCTGTTGTCCCAGAGCCCAGCCCAGCTCCAGGATGGGCGATAGAAAATGTGTTCACCTAGCTTATTTGTTTCCTAATAGGCGATAGACGCTATTTTAATGGTAATAAGCCAGTTCTCCACTCTCTCTCCCTTTCTTCAGAGTCTTTTGGGTTTTCGGAGTGCCTGTCTTTGGAGAATATGATAAGACTTATCATTTTTGTGGTTCATTTTGGCCAAATTGAAGAGTTCAGGGTCATTAGGAAAAAGCAGGCAGTCATCATGGATGACTTCGCACCTTCAAATTGCAAAGAGTTGGTCACCATATCTTTTGTCTGTTCTTAAGACTTTGGTGCCTTGTGTGGTCTACAGTGAATTTAAGACATTGAGGGGTCTAGAGCTGCTATTGCAGTTGGCATGCTGTTCAGCTTCAAGACTTGTCTTGAGCTGTCTGGACAAACTCTACAGTATATTTAATCACACGGCGGTTTTTTTTTCCCTCCCAAATTTCATCTTTTTCAACCTATTCAAAGATAAGCTTGCAACAATGCTTTCACGCTGTTTTCACGTAACTCTCTCTGTGCATAGGATTTCAAAAAGCAAAATATTGATCAGAACAACTCTCCCGGTTTGTCTCAGAAAATATCCATTCCCTGAAACAAGTTATTACCTCCCGTTGCTTTGGAGGATGCATCAGATTCACTCTATCAAATTTATAATTGGAAAATGGCATGAGATTAATTATGGAAATGCTTTTCAATTTTAATAGTCAATTAACAGGCAACTGTATGAAGACCACAATAGTTACGTTGTTCTATAAGCATTGCACCAGAAGTCTTATTTTAGTATACTTAGACTTTTAAAAGAGAATCTGATTAATTAATCTGATTGTTTAATGAATTTGACATTCAAGGGATGCATGAATTTCCTTTGGATGTTGAATTATAAATTAATGCTTATCAAATTAACATTGATTTTCTTTATCTAGGACCATCATCACAGAGACATTTTCCTGCATGAATGTCTGCCATGGTTGTCATTAGGTTTAGGCATAAGATTTCAGAAGGAATGTCAACTCCCACGGACCCTATCAAATGTATTCCTTCCTCATATTCATGGGATCTTTAGGTCTAAAGATCTATCCTATTCCCTTCAAAGTGGAAATTGTTTTTCTCTTCTTTGACCAACAGGGAATATAAGTGCTAGCACAGGCTCCTGAAGTTGGCTCTGGAAGTGTTCAATTTTAGTAACGCTTAGGACTTATTTTGATATTATAATTGTATGCTGTCAAACACAGATGCTAAGTGTACAGTTAGATGAATTGGGACAAATGTATAACCGACATTCAAATCAAGACAGGTAACATCTCCACCACCCTAGGAAGTCATATGACATTTTACAGCAGTATCTTGATAAGAGGTCTCTCTCTACACAGACCTACTGTAGCCCAAACTGCCTAAGAGTTTGCAGTTAAACTGCCTCCTTCCTCAAGGCTGTTATGGACTCATGTACTCATTGGTGCCCTCCCATCCCTTGGACCTTTGCTGGAGCACTGACTTTAGAGTCTAAAGAAAGTAGGTCTCACCTCTTGGCTCTGCTCCTACTTAGAGTCATTTAGAATGTCTGAACTTTAGTTTCCTTATTTGTAAGCTGAGGATGCTAAAACCTACCTCATAAAGTTGTTGTAAAGATTAAAATACATCAAAGCACCTGACGTTCAGAACATGCTCAGCTGATGTACCATTCCTCCTTCTCTGGTTAAAATCGTGGGTGCTAGGTATTTTCTCTCCCTCTGTCCCACTCCAAACAGCCAATCAAACGGGTATATTCCAGTCCTTTAGGATAATGCATTTGAAGGAGATACTTTTCGAATCAGAAAAACTAATCCTTGCTGATGCATTAATAAACTTGAATAATTTAGTGTTTTCTCTCCCAGGTAACATGTTTGCATTTTAACTTACGCCTGTAAGAGATGCTGTTTTGACCCAAATAACGGAGTTTGAGCTGAAAAAGTCAAGAGATTGGGGAATGGTGTAATATTTGAGGCCAGGCAGCTCCATTTCTAAATTTCAGACAGCCATCTGTCTGTCTGTGTGCCTGGCCGCCTGTGTTAAATGTAGGTGATTTTTCTCTGAAAAAGATGTGTACACGTTGTGGGCAAATTTGGAACAAGCTGGTTTAAACGGGCTCATGCAGGCATTAAAATCAGCACGTGGAATCTAAGTGCTGTCGCAAGGAGGCTGCCTTCTCACGGTTGAATGGCAGTCGTTGCTTAGCGGGTGAGAGGTAGAGGCCAAAGATCAATGCCCAGGAGATCCGGGCAGCAAGCAGTGGCCTCTCCCCGATGTGTTCCTGTTGGTGAAAACCGCCCTGTGGTTTCTGGAAGCACAAAGAGTGTACCCGGGAGGGCCGCTGATCAGCTTCCCATTTAAGGGCTGGGAGTTTGGGGTTAGTAGATGCAAACTATTACGTGTAGGTTGGATAAACACCAAGGTCCTACTGTATAGAGCATAGGGAACTACGTTCAACATCCCAAGATAAATCATAATGGAAAAGAATATAAAAAACAATGTTAATATATATATAACTGAGTCACTTTGCTGTATAGTAGAAATTAACACAATGTTGTAAATCAGCTATACTTCAATTTAAAAATTAATAAAAAAATTTTTTTAAATGTATTTTAAATTCAGGACCCCCGATAAGTGCTATCAAAACATTCCAGATGAACAAAGAGGAGGGTTGCCCTTCTGTTTCCCTACCTTCCAATCCCTGAGCTGATGCAGTGCTAGCCATGCCTTTGTTTTTCCTCTTCGTTTCTTATAGAAAGTGGTTCCTAGCCTCAAGAACCTCACCATGTGGCTGTGACTGTTCGGAGTTCTGCCTTCCCATCATGGATTTTAAAGCCTTCTTTGCCATTGGCTAGTCCCAGATTTTGTATCAATTACTTCTCCGTGTAGATGGATACCCGTCCACCTTTACTTTCATCTTCTCCTCTAGAAAACAATACGATTTGTCTTGGTCACATAAGATACTCTATGATTGAAGCAATGTAAGTTTTTCTTTCCTTTTTCTCCTTGTGTGACTTTGTAGATTCTGGGTAAGATTAAGAACTTCAGGGAGTTGTGTGCAGTCTGACCCCAAGCCACTGCAAGCACTGATCCCAAAGCAGATGACTCTGGTCCCCATTATCCCTCAGCTCGAGACTGATGTTGTGATGTTCAAAAGTGAGAATTCTTTTAGCTGTACACAAATGTCATCGCAAGTATGTTTTCCCAACTTCAATTGTTTTAATAAGTCATTAAAGGAAATACATTCAGCCCTAACCCTCAGCTTCCCTTCTTTCTTGGCAGGCATCTGGAACTCACACTTAACAGGAATTCTCACAATCAGAATATCTATCAGGGGGCTCCCCTGGAGGCGCAGTGGTTGAGAATCTGCCTGCTAATGCAGGGGACACGGGTTCGAGCCCTGGTCTGGGAGGATCCCACATGCCGCAGAGCAACTAGGCCCGTGAGCCACAACTACTGAGCCTGCGTGTCTGGAGCCTGTGCTCCGCAACAAGAGAGGCCGTGATAGTGAGAGGCCCGCACAACGCGATGAAGAGTGGCCCCCGCTTGCCACAACTAGAGAAAGCCCTCGCACAGAAACAAAGACCCAACACAGAAAAAATAAATGAATTAATTAATAAAACTCCTACCCCCAACATCTTCTTTAAAAAAAAAAAGGAATATCTATCAGGGAGCTGGATGTGTATGACCATGGGCACAAATGTAGTATAGTATAAAAAGTAAGAAAAATCAGATACCAGCACCATTAAATCCTTGGCTTTAAATTGCTTTCTTTACACCTGTCTATTCAGTACCAAGTTGTCAACGGAATATATGGAGGGAAATTTCAGCTTACAGAAAATAGTTAATTAGACCAAATGAATTAGGGACTGAGTGGAGGGTGCTCAGCGGAACACTGTGTTCCCTTGCCCATTAATCTAGTTTATGAAGAGCTGCCCCAGTGGGGATTTCTTCGTATTTTGCTTACAATACCTGCATCAATTGTCAATGTCAATGGCATTTGCCAATTAGGCAACTAGGCCAAAGCAGATTTTTCTTTCTTAATGTGACTCAAGCCTCCATTTTACTGGTGTCAAGAAGAGGCAGGATGGTGATCGATGAATCTGATGAACATGAACAATGTGAATGACCACTGAGTAATCAATCTTGCAGCTTTTCTTTAGTCGTCTCGGAGCAATTATGTGAATGCAATTCACTGGGTGTGTTACTAAAACATAAGCTTAGGGATGTTAGCAATATTCATTTTGAGACAAAATGCCAAGAAAAAATAGTGACCATGAAATTCTTGAAGCTTCTATTTGAAAATAGGCTGTTCAGTGTGTCAGTGATAACCGTCACTGCAGAACTATTCCATTTTTAAGGACTCTTGGCTAATTTTAATCCAGCCACCTTCAGATCCCTGGACTTGCTGCATGGGCTGTGGGATAATTTTGATAGTTTAGAGTGAAACTATTCAGTATATGTAAGCCGGAGGCCACGTGTTGACTCAGTACTGGTGCCCCAAACCTTGGCAGACCTTATTATGGAAGATAAATAAGAAGTGTTTCCCACCCGTCCTTGCTTTCCACAGAGTGAACTTTAAATCAAATTTTTAGCTTTATGTCACTTGAGGGAGCAGTGGGAAGGGCTTTCAGGTGGAAGGAGGGCTATGATTAAAGCTTGCAAAGGGCTGAGAACAGATACATGGTAAACGTATTGGCTTTTTTTTTTTCTTTTTTTTAAAAATTGTGACTGGGATTTAGAGTAGACAGCATTAGCTGGTGCAGAAGAAGGCATGTGATACACTCAAGGGTAAGAAGGGGTATATGTTTGATAAAGAACAGTTTCCTACCATCCAGAAAATGAATTTGGTGGGCAGCTCTTCGCCACGGCAAAGCATCAGGGAAAACAAGGTAGGTGGAACCCGATACACCGAAACAATAGTGGATCAAATAACATCGCCAAGTGCAGGAGAGAATTCTGGAATAGGAAATAAAGAGCATCAAGCTTAGAAACCTTGCCTCTTCGCTGGAGTCAGGGGCCAGGGCCCCTCTCCGGGAGACCAGTGGGCCTCTGTGGCACCTCAGACCAGGTGTTACACTTTCGTTCCCATTCAGAGTGAGGCGGGGTTCCCAGAGACTCTTGGGTGCTCCAGGATCAAGGGAGCATGGGATGATTGAGCCTCAGGTACCAAGCTTTTCCGTCTCGGGAAACTTAGAATGGAACGCCTGCTGATCTGTCTCTACTTTGATAGAAAACCAGTAGGAGAGGAGGTGGCTCTGGAGAAAAGACCGGTCAACCTCCTGATGTTCAGACAGTAGAGTGAGCTTTGCTGGATTCACTCTGCTCATGACCCTAAGCATCTTCATCAAAACTTGTGCAGATTTGAATTCATGCCCATCTCATCTGTGCTGACGGGTACGTGTTTGTGGGTGTGAGTACTTGAACTTGGGAGCTCCGTGGTGTTCTTTTACACTCATACTTTTCTTTCCATGGATTCATACGTAGAGTTTCTTATTTCAGAGTCTTTAAAGTACATATTTTACAGGGTATAGGTAAAACTCTTCAGGGGTTCATGAGAAATATAATGTGGCCAGGTACACGGTTAGAGGTCTCTTCAAGAACCAAGGCAACAGACGAGCTGAGAAGCAGATTGCATGGCCCCAAATGCCCAGCGGGGAAGTGTGTGGGCTGAAACCATATAGCCCTCACCTGGCCATGCCATGTGCCAGGGCTGCACGCCATGGAGGGAGGGGCATATCTTTGCTGTTTGCCCTCCTGGGAGGTACAATTGAATAAATGCATGGTACACTCAGGTGGAAGCCTGGCTGAGAAGCCCCTGCTGTCAAAGGAAAAGAAGCCACTTCCTTCAAGATGAAATGGAAGATCAAAATCATCTCAATCCTGTGTGGGTTTATGAAATTAACTGGATACTTATTTACTCACTCATAAAGGTTTTGAGTGCCTCCGGAGGGCCAGGCATTGGACTAGGTGCTTGTGTGGTCCTTACTGTCATGGGCAGCACAGGATCGGAGGGACAGTCACATGAACAAGAGAAGTGATATTATTGAATCAGTGTTGTAACCAAATTTACAGAAGATGCTAACGGGGGGCCCAGAGGAATTAGAAATGCAACAGTAGTTACCAGCAGTTAGGGTGGAGGAATGTAGGTCTCCTTCAAAAGCCCTGTTCTTGAGCCTTCAAATCAGGAATTATGTGAATGGTACAGCCACCTGCTTCCAGTGATCCTATCCCTCGTGCAGCCTTTTATTCCTTTCTCTTCGGCTGTTTTCCCCTTATCCCAGGGACCAGTACCCAAGCAATGAACCTCTACGGTCTAATCAAGCCCCATCAGAGGGTATCTATTGTGGGTCCCAATACTTCAACGCCACCTAAGAGAGAGATGAACTCATTGGACAAATGAGTTTATCCTAATAATGAGTCATTGTGTTCTATCCATTATGTCTCTGGGGTAACATGCATTTTAATGAGGCCCTCAATCCTTAACCTAAGAGATTCACTCATGCAGGGGTGATAAGCTGGCAGGGAAGGTGTCTGGGAACAACTGGTCTTCGGTCATCTGAAATCACAGCACATATGGAGACCTTTCCTCAAGCAAATGAAGTAATAAAAAGTTTATCGCAAGCCAGGAAAAAAGTTCCGATTTAAAACTACAGAGCTCAAACACTTATTAGCATAGTTTTTTTTGGATTCCTCAAAAGAATTACTAGGAAGGCCTTTGATGTATCAAATATTAAGCCTTTGATGTATCAAATGCTCTATGCCTGGAGGGATTAGTTTTGATTAGAAAATTCTGGTCTCTGGTCTCTCTCCAGGCCTTTAATGACTTGTGTATCCTTTCAGTAACAGGCAAGTGGCAGCTGGCATCGTTTGGGGATGGTGCCGTGTTTGTAGTGGCGTGCTGTGTGTCTGTCCATCAAAGACAGTTCAGCTCCCATCCTGCTGAGGGAGCTTAGTGGGGCTGGCAGGAGGGCTTGTTGATCTTGGGAACGTTGTCCACAATATTATGACTGGGTGTTTTCATGCATCTTTTTAAGGATGCACACTCCTTTCTGGGTCCCTGGTGCTTACTGAACCTCTGTTTTCTTTGTCTCCCAGGGAGGGACAACCTGGTGGCCTTCAGGTACCTAATGCTTCTCCTTTTGTATGTGTTTTTCACCTGGGCTCTTTGGGTGTGGGGCAGAGCAAAACTAAAATAGAAGGACTTTCACAGGGAAAACTTCTTAATATGACATAATGTGCTGGACCGCTTTCCCAGCTGAGTGGTGTATGTGAGGGCATCTGGGGAAGGACAGTGGACGCTGGGCAGGGCTGCGGGGAGGGAAGCTGACACCCTGATGTTGAACGGCCATTTGTGTCACATCAATCTTGGTTCATCTACGATCTGATCCTTAAAGAATGATCTGAAACAACTCTGCTTCAGTATTGTTCGGTGGTCATGCCCCTATGTAATTTTCACTCTGGAGGAAAATGAAAACATACCCTTCCAGGGAGAAGTGTGCCCGGTGTTCTGCAGAAGCGTTATCGGAGATGCTGCTGACGTGGGTCTCTGTGCTCTACCCCCCCACCCTCTTCTGGCGGAAACCACTCTGGGTCCTGCTGTCCCACAGAGCCTCCACCCACAGAGAAAGCAAAAGCCAGAAGAGTTCCAGGTTGGGGCCACTCTCTGTGAAGGCTGCTGCTCACGGGCCTCCGCACGGCTTAGCTAAAGTAGCAGGCCTTTTGCTAGCTAGATGCAGTGACTCCAGCTCTACCCTCCCAGTACCGCTTACTATTTCTGAGTGAACACGTTAAGCCATGCTTGGGTTTACGGCTCACCAGGTGAAGCGGGAATGGCGGATTTGTTCTCCCTAAATAACCGCTTGCCCTGCAGGGCGGGAAGCAGTTTTTTGCCTCTCGGTGAATTCAGGGTAGGTTTGTGTTACTGATGCCCCAGGAAGCAGCTGTTGGGTGGCATGAAAGCACCCCTCAGAGGTAAGTTAGAGCTCTGCTTGGTACTTCGGACTCATCATTTGGACAGTGGGAAAACACAATCTCCCTGCTGTGAAGATTAAATTTGAATAAGGGCTCAATGGGCCCACGCACATGCCCATTGCACACACTTGATGCTGATATTAACCTGATATCAACACATTTCAGCTGGGGATGAGAGCCACGCTTCAGCCTCCCTGGGAAAGTGCTGAGCGATGAGACTGTGCCCAGGGTGGAGGTGGCCAGGGTTTGGGGACTGATTCCAGACCTTTGGCAGATAGCTGTATTTTTCCTCTAGGCCTCAACATGGACTGGTGATTAAGAGGCCCAGATGCAAACCCTACTATCGAAGGGATTTCCTCCAAGTAATGGAATTACATGGAAAGCCTTTTTGAAATTGCAAGGGAGTAACATATTGAAAACCAAATTCTTATGCAACCAAATGATGACCTGGTCATCTCACACGTTCCCCAGAGCTTGTTGAAGATGTCAGACAGAGGATGTGGGCTGTGCGGGGGGCCCATGGCTGCGTTCCTCGGCGCCCAGGAGGACTTCAAGGCCCTGGGACCCGAGCTCCTGGGCCTCCCGGGGACTGCTGCCCCGTGCTCAGAGCAGCAGCTGTCTCTGCCGAAGCCTGTGCCCTGAGGCTTAGAGTGTAAAAACTGCTCCCCAAGGTGCCGCCTTTAAAAACAGCAGAGCTTCAGTGCTGACAGCCCCTGTCTTATTTATAGCCAACCCTCACGCTAACTTGGAGCAGGGAAACCAAAGGAGTTGTTCTAGTTTACTGTCGAGCAAATCAGAGGCCCAGGCCCCACCCAGGCTGACTCCATCCAGCCCTGAAGTTGGGTCCTTAGATGAGTCAGGTGAGCAGCCCAGGCTAGGAGCCCCGGGAATCAGCTACAGGATTAGCAGTGATGATCCCCCATTCTCAGTATGACAACGGGCCATTTCTACATGAGGCAAGGAGAGGATTTCTGTTGCTTTTGCACTGCTGTCTCTAAAGAACGAGCCAAGGTCCACTGCAGCAGCTGGGAACCTGGGCATCCTTCCCGGGTGGTGAGCTTCACTCCCGTGAGCACAGGGTCATTAGAGAGTTCCTGGCCCCTTTACTTGGAGAAACCCTATTGTGAGCACAGCCCTAGTGAAGGAGGGGTCCTAATCTCGGCTACCCCCGGTGTAATCACATTGAAATACCCAGAAAAGGTGGCAGAGGTTGATTGCATTTAATGGGCCTCCATCAGCTGCGAGCTCACAGGTTTGCCTGCATCACTTCAAAGCTACCAGTCTGAATGCCAGGCTGCCAGATGAGACCTGCTCAGCAAGTTAAACCCGCAACCTCATTCTTCGACAGCTGGTACGTCCCGTGTGATGGTTTGCACTATGCAGGCCAACCGCAGGAACCCCTTAGATGCTCTGTTTCTCCAATGCCATATTTGCTTAGGAGGTTGGATGTGGCAGACATAATCTGTCTTCAACCACCAGATCGTTCAGACAGGCAGATAGAATTGACTAGAAACCGTTTTCTTCTGCAAGTGGATCGTGGACAGAAGTGTTCTTGCTAAGGGGCTATCACACACTTGGCTATAACATACATGAGATTCCTCTCTGGCTTTGTAGTGACCAGTGACCTTTTCTGACCTATACCCATGCAAGAGTAATCTCTGAAATTTGAGCATCTGACCCAAAAAGTAGTTTTCGTTTCTTTGAATCCATGGAATCATGGCACGTGGACCTTTGAATCATTCTAGCTCAATTCCCTAGCTTCACCCCCGAGGGAGCAGAACTCCCCGAGTTTTGTCAATGATTAAAATACAAGTGCGTATGCAGGCACGCACAGATCTGACTCCTGATCCAGTGCTTTTCCTATGACGCCACGAAGCTTCCCATCTGACGTCTGATCTAACGAAATGAAAACGTGACATCCACGATGTATTAGTCAGGATAGGGCAGCGTAGGCTGTGGTAACAAAACCCCTCAAATCTCAGGGGCTTAAACCACAAAGGCTTATTGTTCAATCACCTCCCAGGGGAGGGGCAGAGAGTTTCACTCCTTATCATTGCTCAGAAACCGAGGGTGGGGCCCCTGGGTGCAGTGCTTGCCAAGGTGCTGTGACCTCACACATTCTAGGTGTTAACCTGGAAGCAACAGCCTTCACTTCTGCTCTCATGGAAAGACCTGCACGTGGGCCCTGATTGCAAAGGCCTAGGACTCGTGTTCCCTCTGAGCACTGAGGTTGACACCTTATGGGGTCTCTATTTTACAAGCCTTCAGGGCACACCTGCTCTAGGCCACGTACTGCATGAGCTGCTGAGACCATTAAGAGAAGTCCTTATGCTGGAGGACGCATAAACTGCAGGGAATAAGGGGTGTGGAGAAAAGGGGGTTAGACTTGTAGGAAGATAAGTTACAACAGGACAGATGCCATAACGAAAGTGCTGGTGGAGTCCTGCCCGCTTCAGATAAGAGAACAAACACGACTGAGGAAATTGAAAAAAGCTAAAAAAGTAAGTGACATTTGAGCCGGGTCTTGAATAAAGACCAGTATATATTCCTTAAGAACACATTGTAGTCTCATTTGAAATAACGCCTTTGCCCTTGTGAATGTTCTCAGAGGTTAGCTTTAGTCCTGTAAATTTCTTGACAAAGGTTCAGCATTCTCTGCAGACTCAGGGCAAGACATAGATTACCTTCCAAAGAATTGAGAAGTAATCCATGAGCACAGCTGTCTCACCAGTATGAGCTGAACTGTGTGACCCAGAAGGAGGTGGCCAGGGACCAGGTAGGTGCAAATAGGAAGTGAGCTAAGATGATCATGGTCTTAACATAGAATCAGAACAGGATTTAAAGGAATTTTGTATTTCCCTTGCACGAAAAGACCATCTAGAAGATACAGTTTAGACGCCCTAACTTAAGAATTTGAGATATTCCAGAGCTTGTAGCAATAGAGGAAAAGAATGTTAACTAAAATGATCCCAGAAAATCTAAGATTCGTTGTCACTGAAGCAAAAAATACAGCTCATGACAAGCATTCGTTTACTGAAGCCTTTCCCACTCAGGACAGCTAACAGCTAGCAGTTGCTGCTGCTTCACTTTCCCTTCCTCCAGAATAAGGAAAATTCCTTTCTCCTGTTGTCTTAGCAAGAACCCTCACCCAGATTCAGAGAAGTGGTTTTAAAAGTGACAAGTACTACAAGCGTAATTCTAGGCACACACAGACTCATACTCAAACCATCCTCATTGTAGGAACCACCTGTGTCTTTTTTTTTTTTTGCGGTAGGCGGGCCTCTCACTGCTGTGGTCTCTCCCGTTGCGGAGCACAGGCTCCGGACGCGCAGGCTCAGCGGCCATGGCTCATGGGCCCAGCCGCTCCGCGGAATGTGGGATCTTCCCGGACCGGGGCACGAACCCGTGTCCCCTGCATCGGCAGGCTGACTCTCAACCACTGTGCTACCAGGGAAGCCCAACCATCTGTATCTTTAACTTACAAACTAAATTATAAGCAACTGCAGAACTAGGACTTGAACCCTGATAGGCTGACTTTCGAGCCTAAATTCTTACTCATTCCACTACATCTTTCATAAAATGCTTTAGCCTAAAGAAAAAGCGAGTGACAGTACTTCTTCCTTCATTAAAAAAAAAAAAAAAGCTGGTAGGTTGGTTTTAAAGTTACTAGGCTGCAAGTTTTTTTTTGCAGGTACCTAGGTGTATACAAAACTTGTCTTCGTTAAAAATGACTTGTAGGGCTTCCTTCCTTCGTGCCCTGGTCCGGGAAGATCCCACATGCCGCGGAGCGGCTAGGCCCGTGAGCCATGGCCGCTGAGCCTGCGCGTCCGGAGCCTGTGCTCCGCAACGGGAGAGGCCACAGCAGTGAGAGGCCCGCGTACCGAAAAAAAAAAAAAAGACTTGTAATATTTAGCCATTTTCAAACACTTCCCTCGGTCTCCGAGGACTTGGCTAAACAGATTCTGATAGATACTGAGTTTGTTTGAAGTCCGGACCCGCTGTCACTCTGCCACGCAAACCAGGTTCTTTTTGCCCCGACGCCCAGCGAGCCAAACACTCAACCTCCGAGGTTTGCAGCAGAGAGGGCTTGACGCACAAGCCAGCCGAGTGCAGCCAGGGGAGAAGCAAGTCTGAAATCCGCCTACCAGAAGCCGGGGCCTCCGGCGGGCATTTACTGGATGAGCTGGCGTCACAGGCGCAGAGCTCGTGCGGACCGGGAAAAGATGATAGGAAACAGCTGCGCCATCCTCGTTCTGAGCACGCGCAGCTCAGCCACAGGCCTCTTGCCCATTCAGAAACCGTCTTCCGTCCTCTGAGGTCAAATGTCATAGGGCACTCGCGCATGCCCAGTTGGAGGGTGGGCGGTCGTATCCGGTCTCAACCAGCTCAGCTCCAGCTAGGCGCCGCTGATCCAAGTTCCTGGAAAATAACTCCGGCAAACATCTCATTTTTAGGCTCCGTGCAGCTCGGAGGAGGAGCGAACTTTCTGCAGCAACAGTTAAAAGGACCTTGATAAGGCAAATGGCCTTTGATAAGCTTGTCAGGTGGATCACCTCTATCTTTGTCGCTGGTACCTTGTCAGTTCCCTGCGAGCGTTTTAAAATACCTACTGACTACTTGACTTCAGTCAAGATGTATCTATCTGTTCTACCTTTCTCTTGAACTCTGGAATAACTACATGTAATAAGTTGCTACTCACATTACCTTTCCAGGATAGTATATTTTCTTAAGCTACTTAAGCTTTTTAAGAAGCCATCATTGACCAGCTGCCGGTAGAAACTTCAGGTGAGTTAGGAGGGAGGCGTTTTTTCGTAAAAACTTTCTGTTGTACCTTTTCCTGTCTATTTTGTTAAAACACTGGTCTTTTTGATGGAATTGTAGGTATTGGAACCTAGAGGCACGTTCTGCGGCCCCCATCACTCACATATGCATAAGCTGCAGGACCTGTTTCTGGGCGCCGTGTCACTGCTGCCTACACGCATCTGCCACCACTCTCAGCAGGGACCCTGCACAAGCCTGCATATTGCACACGGCAGCGCAGGCCAGGCTTTCCCACAAATCCAGTGTCTCTGGAAAAACAGAGCTGCTTGAAGAAGTTATCAGAAGAAGAAGTTGCCGAGAAGCAACGAGGCTCCAGTCAGAAGTTCCTGAGTGGCTACTGATGGTGAGTGGGGATGAAAGGTGAGGTGGGGGACAAGAATGCGGAAATGGGGTTCCCAGCATGTCAGCCAGGCTGAGGGGGAAATCCTCTGCTTTTTCCAAGGGTATAGGTGAGGATGCGTCAATCAGAGAGGATGTGTTACAACAAAGTAGTTTTATGTGGCACTGCACTAAAATGAAACTATGCTAGCTTTGACTTTTCAGTGTATAATAACTTTGGCTGTTCAATTGATGGGTCATGTTGTCTAAATGGTTGGAATAAAGGTGATGAGGCAGCCCTGCGCCCCATTTCGGTAACTTTTGGAATCCCTTGTTTACCCCAAATTCTGGGAGCTGTTGGTGAAACTAGCACAGATGTCACAGGCAGCAAAGGCTTCAAATCCCACCTGACGGTCCTCAGGCCTCCAGAACAGCTTCGTGGAGAATGATAATTACGTTGATTGAATCCTCATGACTGAGCTCCTTTTTCAGCTGCTTTGATTTATTCTTTTGAGTATAAACGAGTTTTCAATGAGCATTACAGAATCGGCAATACCAGAGAAAAAGAGTGGCAGTAGGATGTATAACTCGAGATGCTGTTCCAAACAGCTATTGAATTCCTTGAATTATTCGCGTTCTAAAGCCCTGTCCCACCCTCCCTAAACCCACAAGCAGTTGTGATTAGGGAGGAAGACTGGCATCACAGAAAAGCTCCTGGATCTCCTGGGAATGTCACCCTGACCCCCGTCTAAGTAGCAGCAGCTTCAAGCAGTAGAGCCCCGTGTCATGTCTTGCCCGTGATGATTTCTTATATGATTAGAGTATAATAAATAATTTTGAGTGAAGCCTTCATATCCTAAAGTAATAGCCTCTTAACAACAGGGTCACCAACTAGTCCAGGTTTGTCCAAGATTTGACTACTGGTCTTGACACAAAGTTCAACATCCGGGAAACCCCTCAGTCTGGGGCAAACTGGGATGATTGGTCCCCCTACTTAAAAGGCATTTAAAATGCATCTTCCCTAGGATCCAATGTGATTCTATATTTGTTCTGTGGTCTAGAGTTCTTGTTACATCCATATTCTACAGGCAGTCATCTGCATTATCAGAATGGCACCAGGGAACGCACCTAGCTGAAGGGAGGGCTGGGTATGTGGTGGGCAGGGGGATTGGATCAAGTTTGAGAGAGCAGGAAGATTAATGTCATATCGGAGTCAGACTGCGTGGCTTCTTTTACACTATAAATATTGGATGAAGTGCTGATGTAACCTTTCCTGCAGCATGACATGGGATTTGGCTGTTTTTATGGCTCGTGATTAAAGTAAGAAACAAGTCTCTGATTAGATTATTCTTTTCTCCCCGCAAACCTCTGTCCTTCCCATTTCCAAGAATGCTATTTTATTTATACAATCAATCTAACTCAGACTCCAACACCAAAATACGTGGGTCACAACCTAGAAAATGTATCCTGAGAAATATTCTGTTTATTCTTTGCTCCAAATTATTTATAAGCTCAGATACTGACTTTGATATGCACTTCAGGGGAATAAGAAGAGCTGAGACTTGTAAATTCTGCTTCCTTTTAAAAAGTATTATTATCTGTGTGTGGTAAAATCCACTTGAAGTTCTCTTGAGGTTGCATAAGAAAATAGATGGGTTTTTAATGATTTTAGTTTGTTGCAATTGCAGGTAGCTAAATACAGTCGGCTGAAAAGCAAATTGAGCTCTAAGGAACAGAATTCAATCTATTGGCTTTCTCCTTCTGGTCTGTCCTACACAGTAATTTAATTATTTGTGAAACTTTTGAACTCAATTGACTCCCATGGAATTTATCCACATTGGAGGGTGTTTAGTGTTATACTCATTGTATCTTTTGGGCTTGGTCCAGCAATTAGCAACTGGGCTTTATTTAGTCATAAAGAACTAAGTATGTTTGAAATGCCTGTGTGCAGTGTTTCATGTCTTTAAATTATGTCTGTTTTTAAAATTCAGAACATTTCGTCTGCTTATTATGCTGAAATACGGTAGAACTATCAGGTTCAAATAGAGGGAAATTTTTTTTTTGTCTCTTGTAGCCCTTTAGACAGATATATTGGGTGGGAATTTAAAAATTCAACTGTGAGTAGAGCTCAAAATCAAAAAGATCCAGTATAAATAATATCAGAGGGTGAGCCCTCATAAATCAGCAAGTCTGATGTGAAAAATAGGTATAAGTTTAAAATCTTGCTCTGGCTGTTAGATGCCATCTACTGGCCGTAATTACTGTCTGATACAACTAGCCATCGTTTCAACGCAGAGGGAGAATCCTCAGGACCTGTTGTTAAAATTCAAGTAGCATTATAGGGCGTAGTCATTTTGTGCAAATCAGTCACGGAATAAGCATAGCTACATTTTGAAATTCAGATTGCATTTTGAAAAAAAAAAAACTACTATGAACTTAAAGTCTTGTGTAGATTTTACTTGGTTTTTAAAAAAATTCTGGTCTTCCAGGAATATCTGAAGAATATCTGTGTTACAGGACCATCTAACTGCTGTTGATTCTACAACCTAGCTTTTTTCCAGATGTATTATCATGTACAGGCATCAGGATATAGTTCTATGGTCATTGTACCTTAATACGTTTTGTAAAATCGGTCAGATTCCAGCTATTGTCTGTGTAGAATGCGGCAGGTGCCAGCTTAGATGGCTCACGTGCTATTGACGGACACACACAGGCTCTATCTGCGTTTCTACATTTAAGAATGATTAGCACTGGTATCCAGCGTAGAGGAAGTTAAATATATAAACCAATCTCTTGCCCTTCACATCTATAGATTCTAGCACTTGAGTATGAGGACTGTGCTTGTGCTCTAGGTAGGAATAATAAGGTACAGTATGAACAAAGGAGTTAACAGTTCCTTGCGTATCTTAAATTTGAGGGAAACACACATATAGCGTATTCTGCTAAAGTTCTAGAACAGGTGTTGCTTAACTACAGCCAGCAAACTGGATCCAACCTGCCCCCTGTTTTCGTAAATGAAGTTTTATTGGCACATAGCCATGCCCATTTGTTTACACATTGTCTAAGGGTCCTTGTGCATTTCTAGGCGGGCTGAGTCATTGAGACATACCCCAGGGCCCAAAAAGCCTAAAATATTTACTTTCTGGGCTTTCACAAAATTTTTGCTGATTCCTGTTCTAGAAACTTAGACTCTTTATTTCATTAAGGCTATCTTTTATTTAAAATTCTAAATCAGCGTCTTTGCTTCAAGTAGCAGAAACTTTGCCACAGCTCTGGCTTGCCGTGAGAGATGGTTCCACCCGAAGGGAGGGGGGACCCAGGCTGCTCCAGGACAGCTCCGCTGGATGGCCCGGGCTGGCCGGCTCCAGGCTCCCAGTGACAGCCCAAGGCTGCCCTCTAGGGCCTAGTGCAATGGGAAGGTTTGTTCCTGAACAGAGCAGAGGGGCCTTTTCCTTCCCCTTTTGGTGTCCAGTGGCTGAAACACATGTAGGAATGCTGGTAATAAAATTGACCTTCATGTTCGTTAAGCTAGAGCTACCAGAGGCTGTGGAGAGTCGTGCTTTCTAACAGTTTGGCAAATTGTCAGCAGCTTTGCATTGTGCAGACCATAACCACTTAGAACAACTTCACGTGGCCCAAGGATCAGAGGGGCCAAAGGGGGAAGCAGTCGGAAACATTGGGCTGGCCAGAAAGTTTGTTCAGGTTTTTCATAGCATCTTACAGAAAAAACTGAATGAACTTCTTGGCTAACCCAATATATGAAAAGCAAAAGCCTACTTGTCTTTTTTAAAAAATAAAGGCAAATAGGCCAATTGACAGGGATTTGGGGAAGTGATATTTTCATATACTATTATAATGTGGAAAAGAGATTCAGGAAACCCCTAAAGGTGATTTTTCAAATGCCCCATTTATACTTGAGACCCTTTTTTTTTTGCAGTACGCGGGCCTCTCACTGTTGTGGCCTCTCCCGCTGCGGAGCACAGGCTCCGGATGCGCAGGCTCAGCAGCCATGGCTCACGGGCCCAGCCGCTCCGCGGCATGTGGGATCTTCCTGGACCGGGGCATGAACCCGTGTCCCCTGCATCGGCAGGCGGACTCTCAACCACTGCGCCACCAGGGAAGCCGAGACACTTCTTTTTGTTAAAACTACCTACATTGGTGATAACAATGGAAAAAGTAGAATTTATATAATTTCTTTCAAGGTCCTTTTGGAGGCATAATCATTTACCCTAGAACATGTTCTATGGTAAAGAGATGGAGAGCTATCATTTACCTCCAATTTTAGTGAAAAGAAAGACAAGGTTCAGAACAGGATGTGTCAGAGCTGAACTGGGTTTGGACGACAGCTGACTATTTCCTGGCTGTGTGATGTTGGGGTAAATTAGCTCTTGGGGTTAAAAAGTCTCTAAGCCTCAAATTCTCTCAGCTGTAGAACGAAGATACTCAAAGATGTATGCGAAACAGCTAACACAGTCCCCTCCCATGTGTGCAGTAAAACGTGAGCTGTGGTGATGAGTTACTAGATGTGTTCGGGGACCTCAACACACTGTATGTAGTTTCCTCGTTTTAATACTAACTTGACTAGCCCAGTTGTTTGAACCTCAGCTGTAATTAGAATTACCTGGGAAATTACATACATACACACAAACCCCTCTGACTGCCTGCACCCTGCCTCACAACAGTCAAATCGGGATTTCTGTTGTGTAAGACCCAGGTATCAGTATCTTTGGTTCTGACATTTCCATTAGGTTCTTTTATTGTTTTTTTTTTAAATAGTTTCTATGTCTTTGTGGAAATTCTTCTCTTCAGGCATGTTGTCAGTCTTTCCCACTAGATCCTGTGGCATCTTTTTTTTTTTCTTTTAAATGTTATCTTGGAATCATTTTAGATTCACAGAAAAGTTGAAAGGACAGTACGGAGGGAGCCTGCACACCCTTCACACTGCTTCGTCTGATGTTCACATCGTGCATAACCAGAGTCCAATCACCAAAACTAAGAAATTCGTAGTTGTACATTATTGTCAAGTAAACTACAGACCTTGTTTGGACATCACCAGACCTTTCCAGCGATGTCCTTTTTCTGTTCCAGGATCCAGTCTAGGGTCCCACCTTGTATTTAATTGTCAGGTCACCTGAGCCTCCCCAGTCAGTGACAGTTCCTCAGTCTTTGTCTTTTATAACCTTGACACTTTTGAAGGTACTGGTTTTTGTAGATTACCCTCGATTTGGGTTTGTTGGGTGTTTTCTCTTTAGACTGAGTTTATGCGTTTTTAGCAGACACTGCAGAAGTGATGCACTTATCCCAGTGTATTATAACAGGGGCCCATCATGTTGCTGTGTCTTACATTGCTAGGGATACTACCCTTGATCACTTGGTAAAGGTGATGTCTTCTGGGTTTCTCCACTGTGAAGTTATCATTTTTTTTCTTTGTAGTTAATAAACCTCTTGGGGAGAGACATTGAGACTAAGCGAATAGCCTGCTTCTCCTCAAACTTTGTTCACTGACTTTAGCAACCGTCGGTGGACCTTGCCTGCAACAATTCTAACTGTTGTGTCGAAGGATAATTTTCTGTTTCTGTTATCGCTTCTACGTTCATTCATTAGAATTGCATAAGAAGGCTGTTTCTTTCCCCCCCCATTTATTTCTTCAGTTACCTGTTGTGTCAGTATGGACTCATGAATATTTATTTTATTCTGTGGGTTATAATCTAACACCATCGTCATTTATTTTGTTGTTCAGATTGTTCCCGCCTCGACCGTCAGCAGCTTTTTCACGTTGGTGCCTACGCCTTTTGACATATCCCATCCTCTCTGAGTACTTCTTTCTACAAGATGCTCTAGTTTCATCTTGTATTTTCCCCGCCCTGTGCCTACAATCAGTCTGTTCTGCAAGGAGCCCTGATTCCTTCTCTTGGAGAATGGAATTTAAAAACCAAGACTTGGGCTTTGAGCGTGCTCATTGCTGCTGTGGTGCCCTTGCCTCCAGGTGCTCTCAGTGGATGGAGTTTGGAAATACGTGTATGGATACTAACCCATCTCTGAATTTCCACCTCTGTCTGCCAGATACACCCACACACGTTCATACGCATGTCTCCAGTTCCCATCCAACACCTCAGGGTCTTTCTCGCCTTCCTCCGTTCCTAATTTGTAACTTTCTTCTCTGACGGTGAGAAACTTGACTCTGCTTATCAGCCCCAGGACACATATAAAGTAGTTGCAGAATTGCTGACATTTTGAGAAACACATTTACTAAATGGAGTTCAGTATTTGTGTGCCGCTCTTTGTGTCTTTATCCTGTGGCTTCTTTGTCAGAGTTCTTTTTAAAGTCCCTGTCTGGTCATGCCCACGCAATGAAGCCATCTGGGTCTGCTTCCTATGACTCTTTCCTATTTGTGACCATAGATCACATTTTCTTGTCCCTTTGGTGTGTCTTATAGTATGGCTTTTATTTGAATACTTTTTTTGTAAAAGAATGGTAGAAATGAAAGTAAATAGCATTTACTCCACATAAAGACACGTCCCTTCTTGGTCAGCCCGCTGGAGTGAGGGGACAGGCTGACTCAGTCTGACCTTTGGTTGAGCTGTTCTCAGCCTTGTGGCAGCTTCACTTTGGTTCAGTTCATCACCAATTTCAAATGCTCTAAAGCAGGATCAGCACTTGTCTTACTAAAGGGCCTGAGAAACAAGCACTGGTGACATGCCGGGGAGCTCTTTTGCTTGACAGCTGAACCGCCAGCTTCCTGGGCCGTGGGAGACTTTGCTTTCCATCCTAGCTGCTGGCTGCTCTGGACCCTTGGGGAGGTTTTGTTCTCTAGTCCTGCCCCCTCCACACGCGTTCTGGACCACTGGAGGGCTCTCCCGCCCTGCCGCCCAGTACAGCCTTACACTCTGTGGAAGCCTCAGATACCTCCAGGGTATTTGGCCTCCCATCGCCTTTGGTGGACCCGTGCCTTGCGCTTGGGGGGAGCATTTCATGCTGTCGGGGGATGGCTCTCAGATCTCTGATGCTGCCCCTGCCTTTGATATGCTCACTGTGGTAGGCAGGTTAATGGCCCCCCAAAGACGGATGTCTGAATCCTAATTCCCAGAAGCTGCAAATACGTTAGATTACATGGAAAAGGGGAATTAAGGTGGCGGATGGCATTAAAGTTGCCAGTCAGATGACAATAGATAAGAAAGGAAGATTATGCTGGATTATCCCGGTAAACCCAGTGTAATCACAGGGGTCCTTCAAAGTGGGACGAGGAGGCAGGGGCCCAGAGATATGATGTGCTGGCTTTGAGGATGGAGCAAGGGTACCACCAGCCAGGGATGCAGCAGCCAGGAGAGGCTGGAAGAGGCCAGGCGTGGACTCCCCCCTTGAGCTCCAGAGTTTACATGCCGATTTACACATTTCCAATAATTAGTTCCTGAGTGTCTCTTTATTTAAGGGAGAGGGCCAACTGTGTTCAGAAGTCTGAACTCCTCACTCAATTAGTGAATGAGTATCGTTATCAGTAAAGTTAGACTAACCCAGGAGGTCCTCAAAGGAAGCGGCAAAGAACAAAGTATCTAGGCATTGAAGAGATTTCAAGGTCATGAACATAGAGATGGTCCAGACTCAGTTACCCTCTGCAGAGGCAGAATACGTCTGTGGAGGCCCATCCCTGAGCTCTGTGTGTCCCTCTCGTCCTTCGGCATTTCCGAAACTGTCACGTACTTCCCCAACCCTCAGAGCAGACATTTACAGTCACCTCTGGTGGACCACATCCATGCTGGTTGTGCCCTGCAGGTCCTCCCAGCGGGAGTCAGCTTGTTCTCAGACGGTGGCTTGGCAGGCAGGGTCAGGGCAGCAGCAGAGCTCAGCAACTCGGTCGTCGTAGAGCCGTGACGGTCCCCACTGTCCACCTGCCAGAGGGGTTTGAAATGGCCTGTCTGCCGGTTAGGGCACTTTGACCCCAGGTCACAGAAAGAAATGGAAACCCTTACTGTATGGTCTCTCTCTCTCTCTCTCTCTTTTTTTTTTGGTATTCCAAGATAACTTTGGATATCTGTTGGTCTTTTAAGCTAGGATATAATGTATTGATTCGTTTTCTTTTAAGTCACATTTGTTTATGTAATTGCACTGACTTTTATCCCAACTAGAGTTTCCCAATCTCTTCTATCAAGCATTTAGAATTTCTTGGGTTACTTCTGGGAAAGCTAACTTCTTACATGTGGATTTCCCAAGGTTTACATTTAAGAAAATCCTATTGAAATAGAACCTGGGAGCTCCTGTAACAATAATTGTTACTATGTAATTATATAGTAAAGTGCTAAGAGCTATTGGGTTCTTGCCACTTGCCAGATTCAGAACCATTTATTTCATATTTAGTGTCTCGTTTAATCCTCAAAACAAACCTTGGAGACACAGGAATGCTTATTTTCCCCCATTTTATAGATGTAGAAACTGAGGTTTAGCAAATTGTAGTTGCCCGTGTTTTTAACTGCTGTAAGATGTGGTCTCTACCCACCAGGATGGGCATGATTGGTTCCATTAGACCAAAATTTCAGAATCAGGCATTATTTTAAGTGGTGGATAAGATATAGCTTGGATAGCTGTATAAAATGTAATTTCTCTAAGTTTTGAGATGGACTTAAACGTCTGTTTCAAAACTAACCATGTTTCATTAGATTGTTGTTGTACAGGTTTTTGTATTTCAGGGGCATGATTTAGCTCTTGGCATATCCAACGCCATGAAGCAAGGAAAGCTTGTTATAATAGAGTACCATTGTGTGTATTAACACGCCCATTAGAAAAGTTTCCTCAGAACTAAAGGATTTATAACCCTCATGCTTAAACAGAATCAGGCTGGAGACTGCAAAAGAGCTGTCATATGGTCTAATTTGATGGACACTTCCTGGATACTTCGAGCCTTAGGGCCTCTGCTTCCAGGAAATGTATAGATAGACACTCAATGAGGGTACCTTCAGAAGGCTCATGTCCAAGAACCTGACAACATAGCCCACTGGAGACCTTTTTTTCTCCTTTTGTCACTCAGAATCTGCCCAATAGGTCAGTGGTTCTGGAAGCAGCTACTAGCAATGACCCATGACAAGTTTCCACCAGTTCCTGGTTTCCTATAAAGTAAGAACTATGTACTTGGGAACATCTCTGTTAGAATATTTGACTAATGAGTCCTATGTTCAGGCCCCAGGCTTTGCTGGGAGAATGTCTGGAGTCTGTGATCGTGAGTTCTATCTCAGTTCCCCATTGCTGGAAGAAATATTTTCATATTCCCCTCCAGTTTTCAGTTCTATGTTTTTTGCGTCATGTTTGAATTCCTTTGATGTTTCTCTTACAGTGATGTTGTTTGCAACCTAAGTAAACCCACCTGGATTCTGGATAATAACTCGTATCTTACTGTTTTCGTTCGTTAATATTCATATATAATGACCATGATTCTCAACAGGGGGGCAGATCTGCCCCCATGAGACACATGGCAACGTCTAGAGATATTCTTGATTGTCACAATAGAGGGCAGAAGTATTCCTGATATCCAGTGAGTAGAGGCCAGGGATGCTGCTAAACATCCCACAATGCACAGGACACCCCCGAACAGAATGATTTGGCCCCAAATTTCAATAGTGTTGGGGTTGAGAAATCTTGGCTTAGGGAAAGCACTTCTAAAAACATTGTGTTTTTAACTTATGCTTAATTTTAGTTTGTCTACATACAGATTTTCATCATGCATTAATCTTATTAATTAAATCATGCTTGTTTACGTTTCAATTAGCATTAAATAACTTTTCCTATATTCATGGCTATAGAAAGATTTGTTCAGATCTCTATAAAGACTATGATGACAGTCCCTTTGGGGCAAAAATCTTAAGTAAAATTGATCTGTGCTCCAGGCACAAGAAACAGCAGGAATCTGGGTGCCATCACTGTGAATATTCCAAATACCAAGCTCCTGGAAGCATAAAGCTAGATCATAGGGTACCAACAAAGACATTATTTGGAAGACATAGATGCAAAGTGTATCTCAGTCCAGTCCCAGAAGCCAGAGAGGTCAGTAGGTGCTGCTCTGTTTCCTGGGTAGCAGAGGAGGATGATAAGCCGAACGACAATATTGCTGCAGTCGAGACTGAAAGAAGGCAATTCACGAGTGAGGTGTTCATTTCAAAGGAGATCTTCACTATTGATGGAGAGACTGCACTGCCAGCCAGCACCTGAGCTTCTGCCGGTTCAACCAAATGTAATGAAGGAAGGAGATGAGGGATTAGAGAGAGCAGCGCTGACAGACGGCAGTTTGCGAAGAGTTGAATCAGCATAAATTATATCTCGTCAGTGAGCAGGGAGGAGGGAGGATGTGCTCCAGGGCTCGGCTCACCACTGAGCTGGCGCATGCACCAAAGCACAGCCAGCAAACCGCCAGGTGTCTTTCAGCGTTGGACTCAAGTGCAGGGGTAGAGAAATGCCCTTGGTTGGAAAGCCACCTGGATTACAAATCGTGGGTAGAAGTCTATTTGAAACAATACAGTACTAAAAGACATGAATATTTGGGATATTGGAAGGCCTCAATCGTAGACTACAGACAACCACAAGAAAAAATTGCTGATAATTAGATGTGACTAATACACAGATACTAGTTGTAGGTATCTATATAACTAAATACTTCAAAACAAGACTCACCAGTTCAAAATCAATCCACCTGTTTAATAGTGTTTGAAATAAATGTAAATATTATTTTCTGAGGTTGAGGAGAGTTCACCTAAACCACATATGAAATTTTCAAATAATCAAATTTTTTATCCTGTAGATTTGAAACTTGCTTCTTGGAGATTACATAATTAAACATTAACGTTAACTTTCCAAAATTTCATAACTATCAAGGGAAATAAAAAGTCAGCCTGTCAGCCTTAACACATTATAATAACATACAATACAAAGTAATATAACAGATATGAATAGACATATGAATGACTGGGAGTCATGGTAATTATTGCTTTGGGGGTTAAGTAATGGAAATATGACAAATATCAGGTGCGTGTGAAGGAAAAATCGTTTAACAAAATCTCTGAGTGAAGATTTTTTTCATTGCTTTAAAAACCTGTTCTAAGTTTTCTTCAGTGTATTGAAGCTTACAAACCAGAACCCAGTCAGAATGTCCAGACCAGCAGATGGTACTAATAGGAAAACCAATGGTCCCTGAGATTTTTCAAGGGAATTTAAGAATTATAGAAGGGGAAAATTCCAAAGTGAATGTCAAATAGGTTAAAATCTTGTACTTCCATTATGTACATCAAAGCAAAGGAATGGATTTGGGAAAAAGGAATGTAAGGCCTATGACATAGCCTCCTTTGTCTCTCATTTTGAATTATTATTGACTGTTGGGCAAATTTTACAAGGCTCGAAGATTGTTTCTAATCCACAAATACGTTATCTCAAGCTTCCGCGAAAACCAGTATTAGAGATGCTGTCGTAACAATTGTTCAAACTGGACAAGCAGCCAGTGGGTCATTACTCACGGGGGACCAGTAGCACAGCAACGGGCTGACTTTTGCAAGGAGCACTTTGCAGCTCAGAATGAGTTTGGTTGCCCTCCTGGACGCTTCCACCATTTGAGGGTTTTGTTGTGAAGGCAGAAAAAAGTATTTAATATTTAATGAAGTCATTCTCTGCTGATGTTTCATGGCAGATGTGCTCTACTTAGTAGACTGTCGGAAAGAAAATGTAGAGGCAAACGCATTAAAAATTATCAGACATTTTCATAGCCTCTCCCGAGGTGTCTCTGAAGGGTAATTACCTTGTGCACAAGATGGAAATGAAATGGGGAAAAACATTTTTGTGCAAAAGTACAAGAAACGATTATACTGTTGGCAGGAATCCTAAGCTCCAGATGCATTATTTTTTGCTACTTCCAGCTTTCTTCTTCCCTTTTTATCCAGATGAGTTCTGCATTATGTGCATTATATGCAGAACTTACAGGACTTACAGAGGAACAATAAGAGACTTTAATAATTCATATCTGAGAGGAGTGAAAATAGAAGGGCACATCTTATTATGAGGACATCAAATAGGTTACTTATTCGAACACATAGAAAATGCTACAAACCGTTCTAGTTCCTACTAAGAAGGCCCATTCTTCTCTGTCTTGGAAATTTCTGATATTGGAGGACCCAAGATTCTTGGACAAGATCCCCTTCATTTCCTAATGGTTTGTGCCCCTTTGGAGTTTAATGAAGATCTGGACATAATTTTGTCAGCTAGCAAGAGGAGAAAGGGAGGGGAGGAGAGAGGAAGGAAAGAAGCTAGGAGAGTCAGAAAGGTCATTTCCCCGTCATGCTCTGGGTGTGCTCTGATGGGAACTGGCAGCAGACTGTCGCCCCAGGAAGCAGCGTTGTAAGTGGCCTCAGCCCAACATTGTTGAACAAACTTAAAGTGTGTGCTGCCTCCCCTGGACCACATTCTGTCATTTGAATCTGAAATGGCAGCTGCGTCAAAACAAGTTTGCATTATGTAGACCTAATTCCAATTTTTAAAATGCTGACTCAAAATCCTATGTAACCAGCAGCAATCAATTATATTTGTCAGTTTCTTTGAATACGGTTTATGAATTTCTCAACACACCAGGACTAGACTCCATGCCGCCACGTGAGAGAGAAGCTGTGTGTTCTGAATCAATAATAATGACCATTTACTGGACTTGCAACGTCCAACAGTATGGCAGAACAGACATGAGCTGGGGATTGCAGGGGAGTGTTTGGTCAGCTGAAGTCCTGCTGGATTTGGAATAGATTCAGACAAACACACTTGTTCAAGCAGTGCTGAGCTTGTGAGCAAACAAGGGGAGTCTTCAGTACCAAAGCATGCAGACATAAACAAAATCCCCAAACAAGAAAAAGGTGAAGGTGGGCTGAAAATGGACTTGAACATAGGCAAACCCCAAATAGGTGAAGGTGGGCTGAAAATGGACTTGAACATAGGCAAACCCCAAATATGGATTCTTTTCCTGGAGTCCAATGCCCACCCCAGCAGTGGATTTGGAATTTAAGCCAGGGACCCACAACGAATGGAACAAACTTGAAGATGTTAGGAGTTCCTGCAGGCACCTTCTCAGTGGAGAAAAGCATCCCCAGGACTCAGAACTTTCATGGAATATGTGGTCAAAGATAGTCAAATTAAGTGAAATATAATCATGATATGCCCAAGGAAACAAACCACCATTAAGTGATGACAGTCAGCAAAACAGTCAGTCTGGATACTTCACCTTTTCGGGACTTGCCTGGCGGTCCAGTGGTTAAGACTTTGCCTGCCAATGCAAGGGGTGCAGGTTTGATCCCTGGTTAGAGAGCTAAGATCCCACATGCCTCGCAACCCAAAGAAAACAAAAATAACAAAATAAAAAACATAAAACAGAAGCAATATTGTAACCAATTCAACAAAGACTTTAAAAATGGTCCACATCAAAAAAAATCTTATAAAAAAATAAACGTTCCACCTCCTGCACAAACACCTCAAATTATTGGAGTGGTCAGATTTGGAATGGGAAAGAACTATGATGACAAAATGTGGATTAAGAAAGACAGGAACAGGGAGTTCCCTGGTGGTCCAGTGGTTAGGACTCTGCACTTTCACTGCCGAGAGTGCGCGTTCATTCCCTGGTTGGGGAACTAAGATCTGTAAGCCGTGAGGCGCGACCAAGAAAAAAAAAATCTTACAATTAAAAAATTAAAATAGAAAACAGGAACAAAGGATCATCAAAAACATGCAGATGAAAATTATACTTCTTGAAATGATCTAAATAGCATATTTTACACAAATGAAGAATGAATATTATTCTTGAAATGAAAGAGTAAGCCCTGCATCTCCTGAAAAGAAGTGTCAAGAGATGTCAAAGTTACCCAGAATGCAGCACACACACAGACACACACACGCACAGAGGACAGAAAGAGAAGGCTTGACATAAATTTAGTCAGTGTTTGATAAGAAAATGAATAGGACAGAAGGAGCAGAAGAGAAAAACAATTTGACTGCAGAGGTATCAACGGATATAATAGAAGCAAAATACCAGGGAATAATATCTTCAAAATGCTGAGAAAAAAATAATGGCCAACTCAGAACTGTATGCAGTGCAAATTTTTCTTTTAATAACTAGGATGAATAAAGACATTTTCATATACACAAAAACAGAGATTATGATCAGCAGAATTTTATCAAAGGGATTCCTAAAAGGTATATTTCAAGAAGAAAGGAAAATCATCACAGAAAGAAGTTCTAGTGGTTTAGGAAGAACTGCTTAGTAAAAAAAATGGTAAGTACGTAGGAAAATCTAAGTGAATATTTTGTATATAAAATGAAAATACCTAAATTGTGGGGTTAAATCATGAGCTAAAATACTGATTTTTAAAATACCATATAAGTTGGAGGGTGATCATTAGATCTGGCCTTCTAAGGTCCTGTTATTATTCAGGAAGAATGTTAAGATGGTGATGCATGGTAACATTTTGAGGATGAACACTAAAAGAGTGGAAGCAATGAATCACAAATCCGTATAGGGAAGAAAGAAGAGTAAAAATAAAGCAATTCAAAGGAAGAAAAAGGGGAAAGAGGTAGAAGAATCATCAAAAAGCAGGACAAACAGAAGGCACACCAAGTAAGAACCTTGTAACAAGTTTAGGATTTTTATTCCCAGCTGTACAAAAGATCTGATACCTGGAATGACTTGCTCAATATGAGCGAGTAGAATTTTGGACAAAATGAAAATAAATTATTTAAATACATGGAATATGAGATGGTATAAGATTAAGAAATCCACAAGATCCCAAAAGTTGAGTGAGAGCAGGAGCCCAGAAAGGAGACACCACAGCCAGGTTTCACCCTGAGGGTTTCTGCTGGACTTGTGCCCTCCCCGCTTTGGCCACTGCACAGGGATTATGCGTGAGATCCCAGGGCCTGTGTGAGGTAGGAGAATCGAATAGGAGCCATCTGCATACATCTGTGACCTACAGAACCACACCCTTTGTGTCAAGGTTAGCATGAAATAAACCTACCACGCAGAAGAGGCCAGCAGTGAAACACCATCTTGCCCTTGGTACTGGGTGAAGAGAGGAAATCTCCTCTGAGGATTCATGTCTGTAAGCTTATCTTCATGAGGGCTTTTGGTCCAAATTCGTATTGCCAACGTGTTCCAAAGAGACTGCAGACAGAGCATTTAGAACAAGACGCTGTCTTAGAACAAGACACTGTTAGCATTATACTCAAGCACACAAATACTCCCTGGAAGAACACAACTTCAAATCAAACCTGAAAGAATTCCTAGCGATTGCTTTCTAAGGAAAGTAAGCCGCTTCCAATCTAAAGCAACACTTGTGGATGAGAAATGCAAAATGAACAAACAATGGAAAGAGACAAAGACTTCCGATATTGGAGCCATCACACCCAGATTACATGATAACTTTAATATGCTTAAAGAAATAAACAGAAGATTGAAAGATGAGCAGAGGGCAGAACCTACCCTGTGGATTAGAGGGAGAACTAAACAGAATTCTAGAGCTGAAAGATATCGTGATTAAAAATATAAAACTTGGACACATTGAACAAATCATGCTGCTGAAAAAACTTGCAAATGAGAAGATAGTTCAAAAACACTATCCGGAATTCAGTACAAAATACAAAAGAGGTTAAGAAACAAGGAGACTTGAGTAAGATTTGACATATTTAATCAGGGTTTCAGAAGAAAAAAAAGTTTCAGAAGGAGAAAAATCAAGCAGAGACAAAATTGGAAGAGAGAATATCAGATCCAGGAAACCCAGTGACAAACAAGAGACATAATTAAAACAAACAAACATCTAGATATATAATGAAACTTCAAAATACCAAAAAGAGAAGATTTTATAGAAGCCAGAGAGGAAATGGAGAAAATGAACTATTAGACTAATGCTAACTTCTCAAGCAGAGTGATGGAAGCCAGAAGACAGTGGAATAATAGTTTTGGGGTGGTGAAAACTGACCATCTGGAATTCTACACTCAGAATATTTTTCAAGAATGAAGACAAAATAAAGCACAAAATGAACAAACAGACAGCTTCCCAGGTTTACTACCCAAAACCCACATTAAAAGAAATAGTAAAAAAAATACACTTGAGTAGATTTTAAAAATTCTAGCCATGCTCTGTTTACACCACAAACATAAGAATGCAAAGGTTGACAGAGCATGGAGAAAGATTTACCAGATAATTATCAACCAAAAAGATACATTTTAATCAAATATTGCCAGAAGATAGTTGACATAGCTAGTTAACATCTGATAAAAGATTTCAAGCAAAAAGCATTACTAGTGGTAGAAGTTCAAAATGATAAAAAGTTCAATTCAGGAAGATATGAAATGCTAAAATTGTAATAGCATAATTTTATTTTTTAAAAATAAAACTGCAGAGAGAAGACAAATACATGTAGGAGATTTTAACGTATTCCCCCCAGAAATTAATATTTCGGACAGACAAAAGTGAGTGGTGATTGATATAGAAAGTTTAAACAGTGCAATGGACAGGTTTAGGTGTGTGCAGTATTGCCTGCAACAATTAAGGAATGCACATTCTTCCAAACACATGGGAACGTTTTCAAAACTTGATCGCCTGTGAAGCCATAAAGGTACCTCAGCAGAGACAAAGGACTGTTATCACAGAAACCATATCCCCTGACTAAAATGCAACTAAGTTCAGAATAAAACTAAAAGCGTTCCATATGTTTGGAAATACTTAAAACTTTTAAATACCTCATGGGTCAAGGGAGAAGCAAAGTGCTATGTGTCAAAAATTGTGAAATGCTATGATACTAGCAGGGAAATATACAACCCTTAGTGCCTTCATTGAAAAGAAAAAGGATTGTGGGCTGGCCTCCCGCAGGAGTGGCCAGGCTGGGCATTACCCAGCAGCACCTCGCGGGGTCCTTCTTCTTTGAGTCCTTCTGCTCCACTGCATTCCCCGTCTTAGCATTCTTGTTGGTTTCTTCTCCAATCACACGTAAACCTGGGTGTTTCAAGTCAGGCATACCCCGTTCAAATCCCAGCTCCTCTATTTCCTTCCTTGCTGAGCCTCCGTGACCTCATCTTTACAACCAGGCTGCCAGTCTGTACAGGCTTGTTGGGAGGACTTGGTGAGAGTCTGTGCGTGAAGTGCCTGGTTCTTGATAAATACCTGGTATGTGATAACCCGAGGCCACACTGTGTGGCCAGAGGTGATTTCTCAAAGTGCTGATGGCTCTGCTGGAAGAGGCCTGCTGCCCCTCACATGGTCAGTGGGCTCAGCAGCACTGACCCCTCCTCCCACGCCCATCCCACCCCTCCATGCCCTGGCTCTATCTAGCATATCCCAAATAAAGCGACACTGTGTGCAGAGTCTGCATCCCTGGGGGCAGAGGGCAAGGGAGGAGTGGGAGTGGGGGTAGAAAAAAGAAAAAAATTAATTGAAAATAAATAAAAGAAAAAGGATTAAAATTAAGGCAGTAAGGATCCAACATAAGAAACAAAACCAAACAAAAACAGCAAATTAATCCCAAAGGAGATCTAATGAAAGAAAGTAATCATAAAGATAAAAGAAACCAGTAATGAAACAAAAAACAATTATAAAGGAGAGAATCAATGCCCAAAGTAGGTTCTTTGAAAAAGATGAATAAAACAGAGAAGCCTCTGTAAAGGTTAGTCAAGGAGAGAGAAAGTAAGATATTAGGATGAAAGGTGGACTTAACTATAGACACTTCAGAGATTTAATAGTTAAGAATTACTATGGCCCATTTTAAGCCCAATAATTTGAAAATTTAGGTGGAGTGGATTAATTTTAAAATAAACTTGCGGCACTGACTCTAGAAGAAATAGGAAATCTGTATATTCTTACAATCACTAATAAAATTGAGTTGGCTTTGAGAAGTTGACTCTATTAAAATTAGGGACTTCTGTTTATGGAAAGACATCAAAAAGTGAGTGTTCATACCAACCACAGACTGGGAATAGAAATTTACCACATGCATAATAGACAAAAAAAGATTATCCAGAATGCTTAGTTGCTGCCTAAAGAGATGGGCTACAGACATGAACAAGCATTCCACCAAGAAGAAAATACAACAGATCATAGGCAAATGACAGGATACTCCTCCATCTTATTATTAATTAGGCAGGTCAGAATTAATATTCCAATATTATTTTCTTTCTCAATCTTCAGATTGGCAAAAAAGTTAGAAGCCAAATACCAAGTATTATGAGGATGTGGAGCCAAAGGAACTTCCGTCAGTTGTAATGAGAGTGTATATTTGTATAACCATTTTGGAAAACAGTTTGGCATTGCCTGGGGAAACAAAATAAGCATGCATACAGGGCTGCAGTTCCACTCCTAGAAAATCCTGCACATGTGCACTGGAAACACACAAAAGTATTGATCGTGCTAGCATAAATGAGTGAATGGGTATATAAACAATGCACAAGCGAATACTGGGAATAATGCAAATGTCCATCAACACAATGGATAGATAAATTTGGGTACAGTTGCAAGAAGGACTATATGTACACAGCTGAAACTGAATAAACCATAGCCTCACACAATACCACGTATGAGCTTTAAAACATAATGGTGTGTGCTTATAAGAAACAAATTCAGAAAAATCAATTCCATATGATTGCATATTTGTAAGTTCAATAAAACAACACTACACAATGTGTTTGAGGAAGCACATGTGCATGGGTGATAAAACTAAAAGAAAAGCAGGGTAATGGTTAAAACAAAAAAGAGATTGGTCACCTTAAGGAGGTGGGAAGAAGAGTTGCAATTGGGGGTGGGAATATCTGGAGTAATGACAAATTCAATTTCTTTTTTTTTTTCAACAAGGAAAATAGTACATAAACTTTGCAGTGTGGCTTATAATTTCTTAAAAGGGAACAGTTTACACAGACATCAAATTAACATTTGAATGTTGATATTGAATCACATACCAGTTGACTTCTACAAAGTTACTTAATACAACATTCTGTTTTTTAAAGGTAAACCTATCAGAATCATACATTATTGTTTAAAATTAATTTCCTCTCCATAATTGATAGTTTATTTTGTGATTTTAAATTCTGCCTAGTTTCAATGATGGTGGTATAAAGTTCAAAGTGAGTATTTCTGAAAGCTGTTGTTATTGTTATTTAAGAAAATGCATTATTTTTAAGGGTCAGTAAATTTTCTGCAGCATTACTAAGTCTTCATAAAATGACATACTTTTTTTGAACAAAAAGACATAAACAAAGCTAGAATAAAGTCTGACATTCAGTGCTTGTATAGAATTATAATTTATGAGGCAATTGGATGTTCATGAAATTTATACAAAACAAGTCCTTTTGAGCTTATGCACTGCAAGCATTTTTTTAAACAATTGCTGGGGTTTTTTGTTTTGTTGCTCAGTAATGCACCATTTTTTTTTCCTTATTTTGACTCCCTCCACCCCTTTCTCCCCACCCCCTGCTGTCTTTGGCAATCACCAGTCTGTTCTCTGTATCTATGAGTTCTTTTTTTCAAGGCTCCCACATAAGAGAAATAATATGATATTAAATATTTGTCTTTCTCTGTCTGATTTATTGCACTCAGCATAGTGCCATTGAGGGCCTTGCATGTGGTCACAAATGGCATGACTTCATCCTTTTCTATGGCTGAGTAATATTCCGCTGTGTGTGTCTGTGTATACATACGTATATGACATCTTCTTTATCCATTCATCCATTGGTGGACATTTGGGTTGTTTCTGTATCTTGGCTATTATAAGTAATGTTTCAGTGAACATGGGGGTGTGGATATCTTTTCAGTTAGTGGTTTTGTTTTGTCTTCAGATAAATACCTGGAAGTGGAATTGCTGGGTCACATGGTAGTTCTATTTTTAATTTTTGAAGACCCTCCATACTATTTTCCATAGTGGCCAATTTACATTCCCACAAACAGTGCAGGAGGGTTCCCTTTTCTTCACTTCCTTGCCAACACTTATTTCTTGTTTTTTTGATAATAGACATTCTAACAGGTGTGACGTACTATCTCATAGTTTTGACTTGTATTTCCCTAATGATTAGTGATGTTGAGTATCTTTTCATGTCAATATGTGTTGGCCATCTGTATGTCTTCTTTGGAAAAATGTCTATGCAGATCATCTATTTTTTAATCAGATTTTTTTGTTTTTTTCTATTGAGTTGTATGAATTCTTTGTATATTTTGAGTATTAGTCCCTCATCAGATATGTGATTTGCAAATATTTTTTTCCATTCAGTAGGTTGCCTTTTCAGTTTGTTGATGGTTTGCTTTGCTGTGCAGAAGCTTTTTAATTTAACGTAGTCCCACTTATTGATTTTTGCTTTTGTTGTTTTTGCTTTTGGCGTAGATTAAAAAAATCATCCCAAGACTGATGTCAAGGAGATAACTACCTATGTTACCTAGGAGTTTTGTGGTTTCATGTCTTACATTCAAGTCTTTAATCCATTTTGAGTTAATTTTTGTGTATGGTGTAAGATAGTGGTCCAGTTTCATACTTCTGCATGTGGCTGTCTAGTTTTCCTAACACCATTTATTGGAGAGACTGTCCTTTCCTCATTAGGAAAGTTTTCTTTGTCATAAATTAATTGACCATATTTGCGTGGGCTTATTTTTGGGCTCTCTCTTCTGTTCCATTGATCTATGTGTCTGTTTTGTGCTAATACCATACTATTTTTTTTTGCGGTACGCAGGCCTCTCACTGTTGCGGCCTCGCCCGTTGTGGAGCACAGGCTCCGGACGTGCAGGCTCAGCAGCCATGGCTCACGGGCCCAGCCGCTCCGCGGCATGTGGGATCTTCCCGGACCAGGGCACGAACCCATGTCTCCTGCATCGGCAGGCGGACTCTCAACCACTGCGCCACCAGGGAAGCCCATACCATACTATTTTAATTACTATAGCTTTGTAATATAATTTGAAGTAAGGGAGAATGATGCCTCCAGCTTTGTTTTTCTTTCTCAAGATTGCTTTGGCTATTCAGGATTTTTTTGTGGTTCCATACAAATTTTTAGGATTATTTGCTCTTTTTCTTTGAAAAGTGATACGGGGGTTTTGATAGGGATTTCAGTGAATCTGTAGATTGCTTTGGGTGATATGGACCTCTTAATAATACTGATTCTTCTAATCCATGATCATGGAATATTTTTCCTTTGTGTCTTATTCAATTTCTTTCATCAGTGTCTTGTAATTTTCAGTATACAGGTCTTTCACCTCCTTGGTTAAATTTATTCCTAAGTATTTTATCCTTTTTGATGCATTTGTAAATGGGATTGTTTTCTTTTTTTTAGAAGATGTTGGGGGTAGGAGTTTATTAATTTATTTATTTTTGCTGTTTCGCGTCTTCATTTCTGTGCGAGGGCTTTCTCTAGTTGTGGCAAGCGGGGGCCACTCTTCATCGTGGTGCGCGGGCCTCTCTTGTTGCAGAGCACAGGCTCCAGACGCGCAGGCTCAGTAGTTGTGGCTTATGAGCCTAGTTGCTCCGCGGCATGTGGGATCCTCCCAGACCAGGGCTCGAACCCGTGTCCCCTGCATTAGCAGGCAGATTCTCAACCACTGCGCCACCAGGGAAGCCCCCTGGGATTGTTTTCTTAATTTCTGTTTCTGGTAGTTTGTTATTGGTATATAGAAACAATAGATTTTTGTGTATTGATTTTTTTATCCTGCAACTTTACTGAATTCATTTATTAGTTCTAATAGTTTTTTGAAGGAGTCTTCAGAGTTTTTTATATATGATATCAGGATCTTCCTGCAGCCAGGGGACAGTCTGTGGACCAAATAGAGGGGTGTAGGAGATGGGGCGATGGGGGGTGCCTCCCATATAAATGTACTCAGTGTAGAGGTTCTCCAACTTTTGGTCTCAGGAATCCTTTGCACTCTTAAAATTACTGAGATCCTAAAAAGCTTTTGTGGTGTGTGTGTGTGTGTGTTTGTGTGTGTACTATGTTAGAAATTAAAGCTGAGGAGGTGTTTAAATGCAAGCCTTCCACTGAGAGTGTAGTAGAATATCTTTGGAGAAAAGTTTGGTGATAGATGTAAGATAATTAAAATGAATACCCCTTAATCCGTGAATTCATACAGAGTCTTAGCATAAGGAAATGATCTATGACCACAGGTATGTGTGTGTTTGTGTTACACAATACAATTTATGATCCCCAAAGGAAACAACAACTATTAATATGGTAACAGTGGCAACAAAATAAAATGTTTATGTCTGATTCTGGTTCCACCACTTAGAAAAATTATCAATCCTCTATAACATCAATACCCTCATCTACAGAATGAGAATAATTATGATACCTACTTTATAGGGGTGTTGTGAATATCAAATGAGATTAGCCATGTCAAGTACATCACATAGTTCCTGGCATACACTAAGTGCTCAATAAATGTCACATATTTTTACTGTTATTGCATGTGAAATACCATTCAATTGTATAAGCAATTAAAATGGTATACAATTAAATTTATTTGCATCAAAATGCATTCATAGTATACTAAGTAAAAGGTTAACAAGACAGCCTATACAACCTACTTCCATTTTTGTAAAGAACAAAATCTATCCAAAATTCTTTGAATATATACACAAGTCATTAACATTGAGCCGTGCAGGTTATTTATGCATTTTTTTCTGTGTATCTGTATCTTCTAATTTTTCTTCAGTGGCAATGACCTGCGTGATAAAATGTTTTCCTTTGGAACCGTACAGTGTACTGACACCAGAGGGCGCTGATGCTTGTGAGTTTTTTCCCCCGCCCCGTGCTAACTTGAGGGTGGAGCCCACGGTGAGCTGTCCAGGGGCTGAAGAAGGCGAGAGCCTCAACCCAGAAGAAAGAAAGAATAGTAGCGTCCCTCCAACAAACAAACAAATACCTGCACATTAGGAGCTACTGATGCCAGGATTCTGTCCCCGGCAGTTTCTGTTAGACTTTCTGGGGGTGGGTCCGGATATCAGCATTTAAAAAAAAAAAAAATTCCTAGGCAGTTCCAGTGTGTAGCCAGTATGGTGAATCCCGGATGCAAAAGGAAAGTAAAAGCCACGTGATTCCAGGTGCCAGGAAGGATTGGGAGGAAATAATGCCTGTAGCTCTCACTCCCTCCAAGACCTGGTCCAGCTGCCCCTGCTCCACAGCAGTGAGCCTCCTTCCTGCCTCTCCCAGCCCCTCCTCGGCTCTGGGAAAGAGCGAGACTCCCAGGTCTCCTCCACAAGCCCCAGAACACAGAGTGGGGGTGGCTCTGAGGGGCTGATGCTCCACACAGACTACAGTCCACGCTGCTTCCTGCAGAGGCGCCATGTAGTGAGTTCTGCCCAAAGCTGAGGCTTCCTCGTTCTACCACAGACCCAAGCTCCAAAAGATGCTCATGTCATGATGAAGCAGCTTACCTACAGCTCTCCACAAGCCCTGCTTCTGTCTACAGAGAACAGTGCCTGGAGCTTGTGGTGGTGGAGGGAACCGTGCAATCTGATTTCTTGGCTGCATGATTTGGGGCAAGCAGGACCCAACGGCCCAGGAAGCAGGAAAGGGAGAGAAGTAAGGTTGAGGGAAGAGGGGAGTGCTGTCAGCCACAGTGGGCCATAATCCTCTGCCTGCAGAGTGCGGAAGACTGGCCCTGCCCCTCTCCAGTCCCAGCCCCCTTCATGCTGCGTCCGGCTGGCCCTTGGCCTCTTGCTGGGTGTATGGTTTACCTGGGTGGGAGTGACCGCAGAGGACGGACGTCCTGAGGCCTGCAGTCCCCTCATTCTCCTGGTGTGCATGAGTAGAATGTCAGTCTCTCCTGGGGTTTTCCAGAGAGAAAACCATGGAATGCAGGAAGGATGTAACACATAATGGTTTGTGGAGATTCTCGATTCTGCGCTGTGATTTGCTTTCCTATCCTCTTCTCTCCCCTCAACATACCCCGATTGATACTGACTTGAGTTGAGTGGAAAGAGAGCAGGGCCCAGTGGTGGTTAGAATGTTTTCACTGGTGAAGAGTGTTTTCCCCAGAATTTCACTGGTTTGGTTTCATCACTGAAGGCAAAGAAGCAGTAGCTTTAGCTGCTGTCCTCTCCGGGACCACTTCCGGTAGGTTTCTGGTAAAGATCTGGTGGACCGTCGCTCGGAGAATGCTGGAGAAAATAAGCTCCGCGTATCCCCAAATTAGTCACCAATGGCTGCGCGGCATACCAGCCAGACCTTAGTGACACAAAAGAGCCAGTTTTCCTTTCTCACCATGCTGTGGGGTGGTAGGGACTCATCTGCTGACCTTGTGGGTACAGCTGGGACAGATGGGTCTTTCTATCTACTTGATCTTTCATCTTGGGCTTCTTCCTGGCATGATGGTCTCAGGGCAGCAGCCTGAGATGACCTGGCAGATGGTCGCAGGGAGCACAGGAGGAATCTAAAAGGCATCTTGGGACCTCAGCTCTGGAATGTGAACATCAGTTCCACTGTCTTCAATTGGTCCAGGCCAGCCACAGCGGGAAGCACTCCATCTCTTGATGGAAGAAGTGGCAAAACATCTGGGGCCATATTTAATATATCACAGGATTTCTAGTTCTAGGCACTAATCAACATTTTGAGTCAATTAATTCTTTGTTCAGTGGGGTGGGGAACAGGGGAGAGAGGACTTTCCTGTGCGTTACAGGACGTTTAGCAGTATCCCTGACCTCTGCCCACTAGATGCCAGTAGCAGCCCCACACCCCAGTTGTGACAACCAGAAATATCCCCAGACATTGCCAGATGTCCCCGGAAGGAGGCAAAATCTCCCCCCAGTAGAGAACCACTGATCTGTTCCAGGTGTTGATTTCTTCTTCTAAGATGGATTCTCTGTTTCTTGGCATCAGCACCTACTTTGTCAGAACAACACTGACTCAGATCTGCCTGTATAAATTAATAGCCCCATCGAGACTCACTCACTTGGCCAGAACAAGAAGTTCACCAGTAGAGGTATGCCCCTCTGCTGAGCAATATGAAACGCATCATCACATTTGGACACTTGTAAGCATTAGGAAGCAATCAGCTTTTTTCTTTCCTCCCTCCCTCCCTCCCTCCCTCCCTGCCTCCCTGCCTTCCTTTTTTCTGTTTCCCACAATCAACATCCACTGATTTTGTTGGGCTCTATGGGGCCACGACAAGCTGGTGGAGGCCTCTTCAAATGAGAAGGGAAAAGAGTTTCAGTGTGTGGATGGGAGTGGAAGAAGCATTTTACAATTTGCTAGGCTTTGAGTTCATTTTTGTTCACATAATAGAAAGATTTACCAGCTGTGGCATTCCTAAGTCACACAGTTGGGGGTAATATTTGTAGAATGGGGCTTTTTATGGCAGCTCTTTATGATTTCAACAATTGTTTATTCCCAAGCAATGATTAATTTTTAGCTTCTTCTTTATTGTTCCCTTCCTCAAATATCAGAGATGCAGTAATCATTACCAAATAACAGGCAATCTTAATATCTCCAAATCTTAATATCTCCAAATATCTTAATATCTCTTAATATCATCCAAATGCTGGATGCATTTCTGGTTTGAAAATGGCATATATGCCCCCGCTTTAACAACCCAGCTTTTTTTCCAGTTCGGTGGGGCTGTTTGTGCTGATGCTAACGTCACCTGAGAGGTGTTGCTGACACCATTATTTCTTGAAAGAGACTGAAGGACCCAGCATCTTTATGTTCCGAAAGCATCCCATTTTGTCATCTTGGTTCTTTGATGTTGCCAGGCATTACTGAACTGTGAGAAGCTGAGAGGAAATTCATATTCCACAGAAAATTTACTTTGCATAGTAAAGAAAGAACATAATATTGGGGTAGAACTTTCTGCTTACGGAACTGGACATGCAGAGCGGCCAATGGTGAAAACCTCCAGGAAGATGTCTTCAAGATGCCTTCGTCCCACGGCGAAGCCCTTGCACCACTTGCCTTATAAATAAAGGGCTCCCCAGATTTCTTTGTTGTTGAAAAAGCTGATTTGGGGAACTGGATGGAGCCAGGTTGCTCGAGTTAGGTGACGCCGCTAATACAGCTACAGCGCTGCCTTCACAGCCCTGATGAATTGCTGGCAGATTGTAATTGGAACCTACACATGAAAAAGACTCTTTGACATCCATAAATAGTCACAACACAGCGGAAATGTAGCAGCTATGGAAATAGTTACAGCAAATAAGAACTTCCTTTAGAAAGCTGCAAACTCTTTTTCCTTTTTTTCTCTCTTCTCTTCACCCCCCGTCAACTCTTCGTGTCAGTTCATATACCTGCTTCCTTGTCCCTAGAATGATCCCCTAATCTACGTTTGCAGTACTGTCCATGCAATATTTGCTCACTTCTGTTTTTCTCCAAAACTGGGCCAAGTTTCTCCAAAACTTGGTTTTCAAAGGCTCTGGTGTATATAATTAAAATTTTCATTTTTGTTAATGTATTGGTTTAGGTCCTTAAGTTCTAGGGCCCAGAGAGCTATTGAAATCACCTGACAGGTGTTTGTTATTGTACCGCCTCAGGGGTTGTTTACTGTACCCAGGTGTCATTCACCCCAGCTGTAAACCTTCTAAGTCAAGGGTCACGTTAGATCTTTGAGACAGATGCTGCTGGTTAAGGGGTTAAGACTTGCTTCTCAAGAGCCACAGGCCTCTTATAGTACTTGGAGAACCCAAGGGCCCCGCACCAAGGAGACTATGTTGACGGAAAATAGTTTAACATTGAAAGATCTCCAGGCAGACTTGGGCCCTCATCTTTAAACAAAGCATGGGCTTCACTTTTGAGTTCCTTGTTTTTCAGATGGTTAAACAGTCTTGCCTGTAGCCAGTTGCACCCATTTCACCAGGACCAGCATGTTAGGGGGCTCAATATTTTCAGTCATACGAGACGTGATTGTATCATGTTAGGCAGAAGCATGGTTTTCTTAAGTCTTTATCTGGAAGTTAAATACGGTCAAAGGGGCGCGTATCAGATGGCAAGTCGAGGACAGATGGACTCTGGTGTTTTTTCACCTGTGTCAACTAGGTTAAGTTGGATCTTTTTTTTCCAGAATATACTGCCCTGTATAATTCTGAGTTAGGAATTGGCCAAAAGACCAATTTGCAGAAGGAGGAAGCAAAGCAGCTGCCATTATCCTGGGAAGGTGAGATGATGTTGCAGCAGACGCAGAGGTCTGCTCCAGGGGTCCAGCTTGCCTTTGCTCTCCTCCATCCCACGCCCAGCTCTTCCTGACTGACGACTGGGGGGGAACAGCGGCAGCTCCAGGCCCACCCCCAGACACTTGGTGGTGAACCCCATGGGTGTTGGTACACAGGAACCCTGCCTAGTTCAAAATGATGTGTCAAACCAACTGAAGGAATTTTGAGGCGTGAGTGGGAGGAGTGCTCATTTCAGGAAACCCAGACGATTGCTGATGACTATAACACCGGTCATAATAGCTGGCATTTACTGATCACCAACTGTGTGTCAGACACAGGGCCTTATATACCGTGTATCATTTATTCCTCGCAAAAACCTTCTGAGGGAGGTACAGTTGTCATCCTGTTTTGCACGTGAGAAAATTTCGGGGGTTAGGTCAGAGCTGAAAATGCGTGTTCTTAACAACTATGGTATATATATATATATATAGATAGATATATATATGTCACCTCTCCACTTGTCACACGTTAAAATTATTTGTTTATGTATACGTATCAGTGTCTGCCACTAGATTATGATAGTCCAAGGTCAAGAAGTGCATCCTTTTCATATTTTCATTGTTAAAATACTAGAGTATGATAGTCCAAGGTCAAGAAGTGCATCCCTTTCATATTTTCATTGTTAAAATACATGGTCTGAAAACTAGAAAGTTTATGATAAACATTTGCTGAATAAATGGACACATAAAAGGGATGGTGGTGGGAGATGTGATCAGCCTTGGTACCACAGGTCAAGAAAAACTGGCAGGGACCCTTGCAGTGGACTTCTGTTCACGTTGTCAGGATGTGAGCCTAGCTGCATAAAAGAATTCAGAAGGAATACAGAGTGGGCTTATGCTATTGACGGGCATAGTAATGATAGAAAGAAATGTTTATTATCTAGCTTGCCTCACATTTTGATCAAGGGGAGAGGGGCAGCCGGGGAGGGCATTCATTTTATAGAAAAAGCCTAGAATATCTTGAAACATGGCAGTGATTTTTACTTTAGGGAGCACGGATATCTACTCAACAGTAGGGGGAGCAAGATGCAGAAAAATCTAAAATTGTAGCTCACTAAACAAAAAATGGGAAGCTCTCTGAGTTACCTAGGAATAAAAGCATGAGCAAGTGATTTTGCAGAAAGCAGTCTGAAAATGGGGTGTTGATAAATTTTAAAGACTGACTCTTCTGTTCAATATGGTTTTGGAATTGCTCACCAGGACAATTCTAGCACAAAATGGTTCAGGGAAGGTTTCACAAGGATCAACATAGGTGTTCAATAAGGATAAAGCAGGATAGATTGTTTTTAACCTAAATCAAATGATTCATCCTTTGACAGTGGTAAAATTCCCACCACGTTTATGCCAATTAGACCCAGCCTTGAACCCTTTATTGCGGTCTATGGAAAACCAGAATTGAAGTGAAAATTAATGATGCTATTTAAATGAACTACCCTAGGCATACAATAGCATGATAAGATAAAATTTGCATTGCTATTGCTGTGTTTTGCTTAGCACTATATTCTACCTTGAAATTTGAGACGTTCATAGACTGGTTCTAGGAAGACTAAACCAGAGAAAAGCAAGTTCACATCAAGTGTGTGAACTCCACCAATGACTGTTTATGGTGTGACACTTTGAGTTCTTCCAACACTCTCCCTAGCAAATCTTCCCTTGAAAATGCCCCCAACTGGCATTGGAACAAACATAAGCTCTTTCAAAATGATTTTGACCATCTCTGAATTTCCTAATTAGAGTCTAAGAAAAAAAAAAAATCCTGTGTGTTTAAAAGGAGCAACTTAGTTGCATAATGAATTATTCCTATTTTCTTTTATTTTAATTTAATTATGCAAATTTGGTATGAAATCAATTCCAGTGCCTGTAAAATTGACATTTGTTTGTTTTGTTTTACTTTCAGGGCTTCTTTCTAGTTTCATTAAGCCCACTTGGCAAGGCCCAGAGCTTCTAAAACATTCAGGCCTTCACTTATGCTCATAATATTGACTATAAAGTGCATAGTGAAAATATAGGCTACTTGATAGGAAAATCAAAATATAATATCCAAAGTGTCCATGAGCACCTTTTCTCCTAAGCCTGGGCTATGACAGAATTCTATGATGTAGAAATTAAGTTTTGGTATTTGGTGATTTTCTTAAGGTTGCAGTCTGTGTCATAAGAACTATCATCTGCCTGAAGCTAGGGTTTCCTACTCCGCTGCTTTTGTTCATGGACCTCAAGATAATGCAGTAAGTTGCAAAAGTGACCTTGCTTCATGTTGTACTGGGACCACTGGTGCCCACGTGAATACCTCTGAGATCTCCATTCCTCTGTCACTTCTGCAACTCAAAGTCCTAGGAATCTTCCCACTTGATATTTTTATCATCAGTCCTAATGTTCATTTCAACAGACTGATTCCCAAATCTATTGATACAATTCCAGGCCAAGATCCGGACATCAATCTCAGGCACTCGTATCAGTTTCAGGAGATTATTAAAAATGCCCCAGATTTTAAGAGGTCCTCTGGCTTATCTTCTCAACCATCTTCCCTTCTTCTGCCTTGAAGACTGACTGCATGGAATACTTATCAGTCAAAAGATACAATGGCTGGATTATTTATTCTGAGACCCTGTTTCATATTTTATCACTGTCTTTCTTCCATGAATTAAGTGTGCTAAACAATACTGGGCAAGAGAGAAAGCATTTAAGTACAGATCTGCCTTGCTGTTGAAGTTGTTCTTCCTAACGTGGGCAAATGAAATCAGAGTTGAATGAAACAGGACTGTGACACTTCTAGGACCTCATCATTTCCAGGGGATAGAAACGGCTTTGCATTCAACCACCAGCTCCAGGGCTTAGAATCCAAAACAGCCTTTTAGAATTGGAACTTACAATTGCTTTCCAAATGACTGTGGGAGCGTGGCTAAATAATTATACCTCTCAACCATTGTGTAAACCAGTTTAATCAACATTTTTCAGGCATGTCACAGTTATACAATCACCAAATAATTTTCTAAAATTATGCTGCATTAGAAATCGCCACACATCAACTTAGATTATTTTTACTCATGGCTCTAATCATGCCTGAAAGAAGTTTCTTCTTTTCATACCATTTTATTTACTTTTTTTTTTTTTTTTTTTACTATTATTTGGTACTTCCATTGAAGATGATTCATCCTTACAGACTAGCTGGATGCTCTGTTCACTTTATTTGTGTTCTGCTTAATTGCCATTGACTTAATCAAAGATGGCAGATCTTTCAAGCAGTTATAGCATTATTAAATTTCTTTTTCATTCGCTTTATAAATAAAAGAAATCTTGGAAAGCATCCATCCCTAAATCTCGACTTAGAATATATCATAAATATAAAAGAAAGTTTTTAGGGTCCAACGTCCGTGGGATTAAGAAAGGAGGACATTGCAAACATGCATTTTAATTGTGTTTTGGTAGCACATGTTTCAAGAAGATATCATTCAATTTACTCTCTGAGAAGATATAAAAAACTGGGCACAAATAATTACTAGATTATTAGTAAAGTACTCAGATTTCTCTTTGGGCTCCTTTAAGCCTATTACAATTATTATTATGACTGTTACTATAAATGCTTTCATTTTTTTTCTAAAATAGTAATCCCAAGCAAGACTGATAAATCAAGAAATGTTCCGAGGAATAAAGCTGAAATGAAATTAGGAATACAAATGGGAGAAATTGTACAACCGAACGTGCAAGCACCGCACTAATATTTTGTGCTCCAAACACATTGAGATGTGTGCTTATATAAGCAGAAGGATCAGCATTTAGGTCACCAAATTAGTCTTTTGAATTTTCTTGCTCTATCAAGAATTCTGTTTTCTTCCTGACATCTTTTACCATGCCAAATTAACTGTAGCACTTTAGCTACCAGTATTTCCACATTTTAAATCTCTTACCGATAAATACATCTCTATGAAAGATTTATTTGGTGGCTCGGATAATGACACTGCAGTTGATAATATATCCATTGAACTTGACCTGTAATAGAAAGTGCTTTTGCAAAGTTCTTACTTCGATGGATTAGAAGAAAGAATGAACACACTGTATTTTTGCCTTGGCTGTTTACACACTAAAAAGATTTTGAAGAAATCAGAAGGAAGAGAATAATACTTTTTTTTTTTTTACTTTATTAGAATATTTGTATTGAAAAAAGTAGATTTTCCCTCTGTCTTTTAGTTTGCAGCTTTACGTGTAAATGAAGTATTAGGCTGCATTTATACAGTGCCAAACCATTATTCTGGCTGAATCTGGTTTCAGTGACTATCCCCAAATGACTGGCTACTTAGAAATTTGAAAGCATAGTCTTGGTGCTATAGTCCGTAAAGAATACTCAGACTTATCTCGTTCTTATTTGCATCCGAGACAACTAGGCCTTAGATAATCTTTCCTTTTGCCATAAACACTGATGTGAAAAAAAATAGGAATGGGATGCTTTATTAATAAAGATAAATTATCTTTGCTCTGATATAAATGATGTTGCAAATTAATGTACAAATGCATTCATTTATCACGTCTAGATTCTGGAAAAATGCCCTGCAGCCTTGATAAAATAGCCCCGAGTTCACGCTGTTTCCAATCCTCACAGCATGTGGGTCAGCACGACATTACCCACCACGCTGGAAGCACACGCACAGCACTGCCACGTGGCTGATTCCCCACGCAGTCTTATCCCCTTTATACCAGACCGAGAGAAATGATTTCCAGAACTTGAACATTTAAACTGAATGGTTATTTTAAAGCAATATATGATTCAGCAAAAGTAATTCTTGCTCATAAAGACAGCTTAGGTCCAATGAGAATATGGTGAGTTCCCATGCACTGATACTTCACAACTAAAAAGTCCTGCCTGTCAAGGTTAGTTATAAATGGGGCATAATTAAATGTCTAATAAATATCTAATGGTAGAGAATATATATTTTAAGTACTTTAATGCCCAAATTACTTTAATCTTGATTCCAAAAATGCTTCTACTAGTTATAAAAGGAGATATCTATCTATCTGTCCATAGATAGTTTTGTTGTTTTTCATTTTTTTTGAAACAAACACCTCGCTCTGTCTGCAATTGTGGGGAGTCTCGGAAGAAGACACATTGTGTTATGACATTGTGTTATGACATTGTGTTATGACAGTATAGCTCATTAAATGGTGTTTTCCCTCCATGAAGTTGCTCAGGCTGGTCCCACTGTTTGACACACCTTTCGCACCTTCTTGCACCCAGCTGACATCTTCATTTCTCAAGATTCAGCTGTAGGGTCCACATGATAACTCTCATAATTCTTACATTGTACTGAAATGATTGGTTACGTGCCTGTATCAACAGTACTACCGCAAACCCCGTGGGCTGGAACTGTGTCTGCGTCATAGCTTCACTCCTCACACCTAGCACCATGGTGCCTGCCTGCCTCCTGACCCTCAGTTAAAAATCTGAACTGATCTGAAAATGAATTAGGTATTTTACCCAAACAGCAGCAGCTTCAGCTAAAGCTGTTTATTCCTTCAGGTGAAATTATTTTCTTTTAAGTTATAAGCTATATAAAATGGAGTAAGGCAGTTACCACATAACGCAAAGGAATGGCCAAAGTCCTGCGCTGAGACAAAGTAGTTTTTTGCCCTGTCTTGCTTTGATGGACCTACTACACCAGTTATAATAACTTGTGTACTTTCTCCCTTTGAAAGTATAGACATAGTTTAAAGATAGTTGAGTTTCTCAACATGAAAGCAATTTGTAAATGTGCAGATAAGTTTCTCTTCTTCATTATTAAACATTATCAGACGTTTGGCAATCCCTAGTATCAAGCAGATTCGTGTCAATGATACAGTGTTATGTTGAATTTCTTAAATATTGGAAAATATACTCCACCATACATTTGCTGAAATAATATTTTCTAAGGAATAAAAGTTACCATAATGTTTCATTGTGAAACGCTCCTTGGCATACAGATAATCTGCAGACAAGAGTAACCAAGTGCTCATGTGTGAAACAAAAAGTTTTCCTAGCCTAGCTTTTTGTTTTTTGTCTTTTTTGCACGATGCTGGCTCTCCCACATCGGGATCTGCCCCCTTGTTTCCTCTCTTGTGATTGGCAGTCAGCCTTCTCGCCCTTAGCAGGCCTCAGTCACAGTGTGGGATGAGGAAGCCAGGTAAAGGTGCTGAGTCAGGCACAAGCTTTACGATACTCTAGGTGAATCTGCTTAACTTTTTTTAGTCTTTTGACGGCAATATTATGAGCAGAAAAAACCCTGTTATTTTAGTAATGGTTCAGCCAGTGCCCTACAGGGCCATTTTATACTTGAATAAATATATCTGAGATGCTAGAAACCTGAAAGGACCCTGGCTCAGGGGTGTAGCCTAAATTCCCAGGATGGGGCCATTTATAACTCCTGCTGTGGCTCGTGCCTAGAGGGACCCACCACCTGACCAGGGCTTTTTTGCCATCAGAGAGAAACAGCACACACAAAAGAAGTTGCTCCCCGGGTCTCTGGAGGTGGCAGGTAGCTGTTTGACTAAAGTTGTTAGTGCAGATGGACTCCCCAATTTGTGGTGACTTAAATCACATATAATTTTCATATCCACTTAAAGTCATTCCTTTTGAAGAAAAGACCTAGGAGATGATTTCCCTAGAGAGAGACAGGAAAAAGAAGCGCCTCAGAATCCTTTTCAGAGTCTATCATTCAAAAAGTGAATTTTGGGGCTTCCCTGGTGGCACAGTCGTTGGGAGTCCGCCTGCCGATGCAGGGGACATAGGTTCGTACCCCGGTCCGGGGGGATCCCCCGTGCCGCGGAGCGGCTGGGCCCGTGAGTCATGGCCGCTGGGCCTGCGCGTCCGGAGCCTGTGCTCCACAACGGGAGAGGCCACAACAGTGAGAGGCCCGCGTACCGCAAATTTTGAATTTACTTATTTATTTTGGATTTTTAGTCCAAAATAAATAAGTAAACAAACAAACAGTCTGGGTCTATAGAAAACAAATTCCACAAAGATCAGTCTTATTCTTCATGCGACTATAAAATGTGTGTGTGTATATATATGTGTGTGTGTGTATATATATATACACACATATATATATAATATCTTGGCAAAAATAGTATTCTGATCAAAATACAAATTCATATACTTTGTTCTAATTTAATGTTCTTGGCAGGGTTTTCCTTTTTTCCAGTTCTCTAACTCAAAAAAAATTTTCAAAACTGCAGAAAAACTAGCATAGAAAAAACATTTGTTGAGACAATTTTTAAAATCCAAACACATCTGCTCGTCACTTTAAGTCTTCATCCAGCCTTTCTTCCAGCCCGCTCCCCTCACAGAAAGGGGTTGGGACCACGGGGGCGCGGGGAGAGGGGGGATAGCCTGGCCCTTCTGATGTGACCAGCCTTCATAATCATGTCCAGAAACAGCCAAGTTACCCGGTTTGCGTATTCACTGCTTGTGTATAACATTCTGATGCCAAGACCATGAAGAGCACACATCCAGCGCTCCTTCATTCCATGGTCTGCTGGGGGCATTGCAGAGGCCTCAGTCCTCACTTCTTAAGTTCTCTTCTTTCTAATATGCCTGAATTATAGAGACTTTTCAGTATACAGTAAGTTATTGGTTGTCCCTAACAACTGAGCAGTAAATTTAGCCTACTAATTACCTTTCTCTATTTTGCCTTTAATAATAGTAGTTAACATTTACTGAAGGTTTATTTGTGCCAGGAGTTGTTCTGAGTTCTTTGAGTATATTAGTTGATGTACTTTAATAATTAATTCTGTGCATTAGATGCTCTTTATTACCTCGGTCCAGTGTTCTAATCCCTACCCCGCAAGTCAGGCTTCCAGCCACCGTGCTATGTTGCCTTACTCTTTAGATTTCAAACCTAACATTATTCTGTTAATAAATAGGAAGGCCATATGAAATTATTCTGTTTAGCAGTTGATTCTATTTTAACTAAAACTTTAAAAGCTTTTAAAAACACTTTCTACGTGCCAAGGTCGTTGTAAGCACTCTACACAGGTGTGAATTCATTTGATCTTTGCACCAGTCCTATAAGGGCAGGTACCATTATTAATCCCATTGTATGAGGAAGGAAATGGAGACACAGAGACATTGAGTAGCTTGCCCATGGTCACCCAGCTAGTATGATAGAAATCCAGGGTGTGGAGGCAATGCATGTGCCAATTGTTGCAATTATTTTAACGTTCTAGTCCTGCCCCTGCTGTTTGCCTTCGAACAAATTATTTCATCTTTCTGATTCTTAGCAACCTCATTTATGAAGGAGGGGGGCTGATTCCGTGATCGTTTAAGATGTCCTCAACAAACCCTGCAAAGTCGCACTGAAAAGCCTCGTTTATGCCAGTCTGAAGGCTTAAGTGCAAACTCCACCTTTTAAACGGCTGTGCCTACTGATTCCTCCGGATATCTCCAAGAATGGTTTCTGGAAAGGGATCAAGCAGGATGCTAAAAATGTAGAAAATATTTCGATGGTCTCCAGAAATGCCAGCTTCAGCTCAGCATGTGCCAGTGGGTACAGATAATCCTCAACACTCTGTGTAAATCCTGGCTCCACCATCCACCAGCTGTGTAAGCTGGGCGAGTACTCCATCATTCTGATCTCAGCGTCTCTCTCTGTAAAGTGGGGATAATAATAATCCTACCTCGATAGAGCTGAGTGAGGATTGAGTGAGGAGTCACCGAGATCATATGTCCAGAGCGGGCAGAAGAGAACTTGGCCCACAGAAAGTAGTAAGTAAACATTTAACATTATTATTGCAGAAGATCTCTGCTCCTATGAAAGGGAAGGATTGCGAATCACTATGGTCATAACTGCAGAGGATTCCTTTCTGTGGTCTGATGGCAGCCCAGCTCCTCCCAAGATTTGGAAAATTGGGCTCATTCTTTACCTCCAGCTTAAAAAAAAAAAATCCAGTTAAATTGCTTAATGGTTAAGATAGATGTGACTTGATACTGAGCTAAATTAGTTTGCTGAAGTTACTTAATTTCAGAGGGCCTGTGTCCAGATCAATATGAGCTAGAAGTTTTTATTTAATCTGATTACTATAACAAGGCAATCAGCGTTGTTAAGCCTAGTCAATTGGTTGGACTGAATTTTCTAAAGTTTGTAAGACATAAATATTCTGCCTGCCCCTTAGTTAAACTAAGAGGAAGTGGCTTAATTATTTGCTAAACGTTTTATAGTATATTTTCTGAGGACTGGAAATAGCATTTTAGAGGACTAGAACCTATTTTCCCTTTTAGACAACTCATCAAACTCTCTCAGTATATAAATTACCCAGTATGCAAGGTAATGGAGAAGAAAAACTAGGAAATTTTGAAAAACTTTTGTAAGTGTGATAAAACAATTGAGACTTGAAATTTAACACTACCTGGAGGTATGATTATACTCGCCTGTCACCCTTCTTAGAGGAAACTCACTTTTGCTCTATGGAAGGGCCAAATAAATTAATCCACAGCTTTAAAGTGTGTTATTAGCTTAATGCAAATTCAATCTGGGAAGAAATTAGGTCCTTCAAAAATTGATCACAGAATGTGACACTTAATGGTAGTTTATGAAGTAGTATGTTCATCTGGCAAAGTTGTATGTACAAATATGATACGATTATATCCGGGACAAAACAAATACCCTGAATTTAAGTAAAGCTTTCAGACCTGAAGGCAATCAGAGAGATTATATCTTCCACCAGGGGCCCAGAGGGATTAAGTGATTTGCCTAAGGTTACACAGATAGTAAGTGGATATTCCAGATTTGAGCCCGGGATTTCTTGAGCTAAAGGGGAGGGAAGGCCCATTCTTCTCCAGCATGCATTCAGACACTGTTATAATGGTAACAATTCCAGTAACCACTGTCTTTGAGTACTTCTCTGAGCCAAGCACTCAACCCGGCTCTGTCCACAGGACCCCTTGTCCCACCTCTCACAGCTCTATGAGGTTTGTCTAGTAATTCTCCTTTTATAGATGGCATCACTGAGACTCAGCATTTGTGACTTGTTCTAGGCTATACAGCTAGCAAATGCCAAAAGCTGGGGTCCAGCCTCACTCATGAATCTGCACTCTTTCCACTGGACCCACTGTTTCACTCATGGGCGCCGATATGACCATACCTTTGACAAGGTTTTCTTTGAAGATCAGTATTTTAACTTCCTGCCGTGATAGCCTGAGCTGTGCCTAACTGTAGAACTTGTAACCGAGTAGGTGAAAAAAAGCCATACCGTTCCCAAGATGCTCAGCTCACACTCCACGGAAGAGGGCATCAGAATGGTACATTAATTACTGTTTGTCTACTGGTCTTGAAAATTAACTAATTGACTTTTAATAAAGTCAAGCACAAACAATCTACCACATTATTAAAACATCACCTGCTAGCCTATGTAGGCCACGGATTCAAGATCATGAACTTAAAAGAAAAAATCAAATGGTCAACTCCAAGAGGATGACAGCAGAACATTAAGCCTGATGCTCTGTAAATTAATACTTAGAGGTAAACTAGAAATACTGTAGAAAATTACTGTTTATTTAATGTTTCATTCTCTTTGAAAGACACACTCCCAAATGTTCAGTTCTACCCTACATTTAAAGATAAAAATATGATGGAACTCGACTGAGTGAGGATGGTGCTGAGCACGTTGCGGGAAGAGAGCTAGAATCGCAGTAGCAGGATCACAGCAAAATATCTTAGATTTACCAGCTCAACTGCCTAATGTTTTATGTGTGTTAGAAGTATTAGTTCCAAGGCAAAATGAGGGAGTATTATGTTTGTTTGTTTGGAAACTTGTTTTATTAAAAAAGATTTTTTTCATGTTAATGCTATTTTCAGTACAGGTGTGATAGTACTCCATAAAGTATCGTGTACTTGATATAGTAAATTTAGGAATGTAACAGTCCGTCTAGGTGCTGGCCCCCTCTGGTCTCCATTAGACGCCCTAGTAGCAAAATGTAAATTCCCTTTTCAAAAATAGAGAGGCCTTTGGGCAACTGGATGAGCAGAGTGGGGTGGGGCGAGGAAAGTGCTCTTTCCCGACAAACTCATGCTTTTGGCTTTGACTTCCTTTAGTAATATCAGTTCTCAGAGAACTGAGATAGACCCTTCTATGCTCCGCAAAAGCATAGGAGGCAAAAAGCTTGTCGTTCACAAGCAGCTGTGGACAAAACCAGCGGCAGAGTACAGGTTAGGGAAATTAGGGATCCAAAAAAAAAAGTTGGAGTGAAGTGCACAGTTACTGTCAAAAATATATTATTTTGATCCTAAGAAAATTCAGAGAATTTTATCCATGAACTAGATTGCTGACCTTTTAATACATTTGGTTTTCATAGAACAATCACCATCGGACATATAAGACTAGTTTGCTTTTTTTTAAAAAAAAATTGCTTGGAGTTATCTACAGGAATCTCGTGAACGCAATTCAAGGCTAACATTCTGCAGCTCTTTGGGTAGTGGACGATTTCCTCGGATAAATCCCCAAGGACAGAGGGAACTGTTAAGCTCACTGCTTCAAGCGGGCGTTTCTCCCATTTTCTCACTCTTTTCTCGCCTCCTCTTTCCCTAAATGCCAGTAGTTTCCAGTTCTCCGTCCTCGACCGCTGGGGCGTGAGATCGGGAAATCATGAAGAGTTTCTCCTCGTTTGTAAACTGCCTCTGCACCCGCTGGGGGGGCTCGCCCGCTGGGGGCTTCTGGCCAGGACCCTCGGGGGGACTCTGCTCCGCCCCCGGGGAGGTGGCGACATCACCGTCTGGACTTTCACCAGCCACCGGGTCCACCACCGACTCCAGGGAGGTGCCGGCCTCCCGCAGCGGGGTGTAGCCCTTATTGCTGCAGGACGGGTCATCCGACTGGGAGCTCGGCGAGTCCGGCCCGGCGGGGGGCGAGCGCTCCCGCCGCAGCGGGGGCTCGGGGGAGGCAGCTGGGGCCGGGACGCTCGAGTCCAGGTCCGCGCTGCGCGAGGCGGGCGGGGGCTTGGGGGACGAGGGCGCCCGGTAGTCCGGGAGCCCGCTGGTGCTGCGGCGTCGCAGGGCCGCGTACCTGCCGGTCCTGGGCAGGCGGCCGCCCTGCCCCCTGGCGGTGCACGCGGCCGCCGCGCCCGCCGGCTCCTCCGGCTCGCGGGGCGCCCAGCGCGCGCCGCCCCGGGCGCCGCGGAGGTCGGTGAAGCTCAGGTCGGGCTCGCCCCGCGGGATCTCCCGGGAGCCGCGCTCCCCGGGCGGCCGCTGCCAGCCTCGGCTCGCGCCCGCTGCGTCCTCATCCCCGTCGCGGTCCCCCGGTAGGGGCAGCAGCGCGAAGGCGCTCAGCGAGGAGCCCACGAGGGAGCTGGCGGTGCTCTGGCGGCCCCAGCTCTCGGGGGGGCTGCAGGGCGCCGGGCTGCTGCCGCTGCTGGCGGCCGCGGTGGCGGCGGCGGCCCGGCGACGGCCGGCCACGCCGGAGCGCTCACGGTAGATGCTGTACACGGCCTCCGCCAGGCTCTGGGGCTCCCGCGGGCGGCACGGGGACGAGGCCAGGTCTGGCGGGGACGCGGCGCCCCGGGCCCCGCCCCCGCCCAGCGCCGCTGGGTGGGGCCACGCACCCCTGCCCAGCATCGCTGTCGCCCCGAAGGCGTCCCCGGCGCCGCCACAGCCTCCGGGCTTCAGCTCCAGGCCCCGCGACTGCACGTAGCTGAGAAAGCCATTGAGCGGCGCGGCCCCTGGGGGCGCCGAGGCGGGGGCGGAGGACGAGGAGGGGGAGGCGGCGGCTGCCGCAGCCGCGGCGGCTGCCAGGTCTTTGGCGCGGAGGCTGTGCACGTCGATGACGGTGGAGTAGAGGTCCCGCAGGTTGATGATCTTGGTCTTCTTGTCCCGGTTTTCATGGAGCACTGCGTTGGCGCAGATGAATAGGAAGATGCCGATGCCCATGATGAGGGGCCCAAAGACCTTGAGCTTGTCCGAGTGTAGGTAGCTGGAGAAAATGCGGAAGAAGAAGCCCACGGACGTAGGAGAGGACGAAGAGGGTGCGGAGGACCGTGCTGGAGGCGTGCTCCTGGGCGCGCCCACGGAACTGGCGGTGACATCCTCCGGAGGCCCCGGGTGCTTCCTGGACCGGTTTCTGCTGCCACTGCTGCTGCTGTTGGTCATGGTGGGGACGCGGTGGCCGCTGCCTGCGGGCGGCAGCTGCTTACCCCCCTCCCTGTTGGTCCCGTTGGCCTTGGGCCAGTAGCCCACCACCGCCAAGGCTATGCCCACCAGCAGCACCAGGATCCCGCAGAGGGCGATGAGCCCGGAGACGGAACAGAGCTTCAGCTTGCCTTTCACCACCACCACGTCGTTCTTGCGCCTCTTCTTGGCTTTCCGCCTGCGCTTGGGGACTTGGCTTGGGGGGCGGAGGGGATCCTGCTTTCTGGCGGAAATCCTCAGCAGGCCGCCGGTGGCGATCATGGCGAGCGGGTGCAGTGCGGGGCTAGCCCCTGGGGCGGAGGCCTGTGCTGGGGCGGGGGCACCAGCTGCCCACTAGCTGCTCCGCCACCTCCTCCCACTGCAAAGCAGAGGAAGACAGTCAGAGGGTGTAGGCTTGGCTGCAGCAACATCCCACGGGCTGCCATGGTCTCGCTCCCGGGTCCCACCACGTGCGTGTCCCTCGTCCCAGGGCCATTACCCGCTAACGGGAGTGCCCTAGGTAGAGACCAGGGGGTGCGGGAAATGGATTAGGGAAGAGAAGCGCTGTTGCAATAATTGATCAGAGACGATAAAACACTTTGAGAGTCCACCTCCTTCTCCCCCCCCCCCCCCCGCATCCTCCACTCACTCTGTAGGTACTATTCCAGCAGTGCTCATTTCAAACGCTCCTGCCTGACAGCCAACGGCATTCTGACCATTAGTAAAAGCTATCAATAAATGTGGGACTCGGCGGTAGTGGGCGAGGGCTTTCCTGGCTTTCTCAAGGGAGCTGCCCCAGAGTTCCCAGTGTCTTATCGGAGCACAGAGATCTGTCAGTGTGGGGCCCACAGTCCCAAAAACAGTCACAAAAGTTACTGATTTATAAAGACAAAAGGAAATCATTTCACTGGATGGGAATTAAAAGTCATATCCTGGCAGACGGACTATTTACCCGAGATAACTAATAAAGAGTTCATGGCTAGGAGAACAGTAGAGAACTATGTCAGTGCTCTGACCATGGATCCCTCCACCAACTGGTCTCTCAGCCATCACTGTTCTTACAGCTAGAGGCACGCTGATCCCTCTCACAGCTTCCTCATTTCTCTTTTGCAACATCTGGACAGCTTCTTGGGGTGGAATATTTAGGTTTAGGTAACTGGTTATGTAACTGCGCTCTTCCTTCTGGCTTCCTCTCCTCCCTCAGAGGAACTCCCTTAAAGGTATCATGTGCTAGATCTCATCAGGGAATTTGAGAAGTCCCCCGGAATCTCCAAGAGAAAGATCTTTTTCTCATATGGGAAAATTCAAATCTGAAAACAAAGCAAAACAAAAACTAAAAAACAAACTCTGCCATAATAGCGTTCTGACCCCTTATTACTATGCCAACAGCACATTCTAAACAATCCAAATATTCAAATGAGGAGGCAGTTAACTAGGTACAGCAGTCTACATAATAACGATTTGTAGAATGACATTTCCCCAAGTGAGAGCTGTTTTCATCTTTTTCTTATGAGGTCATTTTTAGGAAAGGAGGACAGCAACAGTCAATGGACTCTCCTATAGGAAGTTTAGTTGTTTATAATAAAGCTTGGGTAGGTAAATGCACAGACGCATCTCTGTGGATATCTGTCAGCTTCTAAAAATTTCAATCCTACTGGATCCCCAGAGTAACACATTTTCTGTTCCATTGGTTGTGTTCTCTTCTATAATAGAGATGTTAAAATTAAGGACATTGTATGAAATTGAAAGGCTTAGATATCACTCACAAGCCTTTGGGAATTATATCCTTTATAAAATAATGTTTTAGAATAAATTACCCTTTGGAAATGTGGGATTACTTCGGTAGAATTTTGCTTTTAATTGGTGCCTGGGTGAAGAGCTTTGGCCCTTGATTCACCTCCATCATACCAGTTCAGGCAGGATCATTCCTCCACTGGTGGAAAATCAAATGGTAATCAACTATTTCTAATGTTTGCAAATCAGTATCTCCTCGAACTTGGTTGGTTTTCAGTAAGGAGGAACGCCAGGTGGGTTAGAGAGGGGTTAAACATGAGGTAGGTTACAGAGGGTTAGTAGAGAGACATCTATAAACCTTTTGAATTTTGTTTTTAAGGAGCTGCACCAGTAAGTACAGATTGAAAAAAAAAAAAACAACCCAAAACCAGAGTAGCTTACTGTCCATCCCTTCCTCCCACCCCCAAATGAACACATTCATTACGTAGTTGTAACACAAAGACTGCTTAGACTCTAGCATCTTTAATGTAATAATCTGAAAACCTGTGATGATTTTAAGAAGGATTGAGGAAGCCAGACATTTTAGAAGCAAACCCAGACTCAGTTGGCAAGGTGGCTCTCCCAGAGGAGAGAAAGGCTAACTAACATTTTGTTGGGCATTGATATGGGTGCTGGACGTCTTGGGAGAGGAAGGTCCACACCTGTATTCACCTCAGCAAGGCAGCTTTGGCTCTGGGGGGAGTGTAAGGAAGACTGGAATGGGTTTCAACAAATCGCTTACAGAAGATCTTTAAAATTAGTTTAACAGCTAGTAATTAACTCCCTAGTTTATTATTCCTTCAGCTCTGCTGAAGCCTGAACTCCTTTATTATGTATTTCCATCTGACGGGAAATACTGATAAAGGTCAGATGGCACGGAAAACCCACCTTTGAGGTTTTCTTCATACAGAACGAAGGAAAACAAACTTATCATTCGAGCTTGGCTGCCCTAGCAATTTACTGCCTAGTGCTGGTCTTTGGGTGGTTAAGGAATGGAGGATGGGGAAGCAAAGGAGGGATGTCTAAAAATACGACCGCTTCCAAGAGAGACATTCAAGTTCTCGGCTCATGATGGATTAAGCCCCACTCGGTGTCTGAGGCTCAGAGCCCACAGGACTGGGAGCGCCCTGCCCTGCCCGGGACTCGACCCAGGTCCTCGACCCCCGGTCCCTCACTGGCAGGGCAGCGAGCCCCTTGCCCTTCTTATTAGGTCTGCTTATGTATGTTGGAGTCACATGAGTGCAGCAGCTGGGAGTCCGCCTCTGGAAAGAAAACAGGCAGGAGCGAAGTGAGGGCAGTCCTGAACTCGCTTTTATCTGGGCAGCACATGCCGTGTAGCCCGCCCAGGAAAATTACTCTCCCGAACACCCGCCCGGGGGACCCGGGCTCGGGCAGGAGGGCTGGGGAGGGGCCGCTCGGGGGCCGGGGACAGACAGAATTGCTCAAAATGGCAGCACTGTAAGCAAACAATATCGCTCACTTACCCGGGAAGACTGGGGCAGCTCGCAGCCAGAGAACGGGCGCTCGGGCTACACAAAGGAACCATGGAGAAACTTTTTCAGCCCGAGCCGACGGCGGAGCGCAGGGACAGCGCCTCGGGGCCCTCCATCCGAGCGCGGCTCAGCAGCGCAGCAGGGGCGAGCGCCCGCCCGGGGTGCGCAGCCCCCTACGGTGCCGGGGCGGGAGCCATTTCCAAGAGTTTCCAAGAAGTGTCAGGTCCTCCGCATCCTGCATCCTGCCTGGAGCCGCTCTCCCCGCCGCCGCCGCCGCCCCGGTCCCTCGCCGTGCCCTCCCGCGGCGCTCCCGGCCGACCCGGCGCCTCTTTGTGTGGCTGCCGCGCGCCGGGCTCCGCCGGGTGGAGTTGAGCCCGCGGCGGCGGCGGCTTGCTCGGCTCGGGGCGGCCGGACCCGCGGCTGTTGCTAAGAGACCGGAGCCATGACACAGGGAAATTGCTGCAGGATGGCAGTCGGTACCCGGCCCGACTCGGCAGCTCTGGGGCGCACCCGCCCCCCGTCCCCCGCCTCCTCCCCGGCTCCCCGCCGCCGCCCCCCCGCCGGCCTCCCCCCGCTCCCACCACTTCCTCTCCCGCGGGCGCGCGTCCCTTCGGAAGAACCGCTTCCCCGAGGACTGGGAGGCGTGAGGGGAGGCGGAGGAGCGGGCCCGGGCCGGGGGCGCGCGCGGGGAGGGCAGGGCGCCGGGCGCCTCGGCCTCGGCCCTCTCATCCCCCGGGGCGCCCCGGGACCGCTGCCTGCCCTGGCTGGGAGCTTTGTTCTTTTTCTCCCAACTAACCTGTCTGACCAGCGGGCCGAAGGGGGCCCAGAGAAAGGGCCGCCGCTCCGGGAGGGGCTCCCCATCAGCATCCGGGGGGTGCTCTCGGGGAGCACGGGGTAGCGCCCCCGTCTCCTTGCCTCCCTCCCTCCCCGCCTCCCCTCTCCTCTCTCCTCTTTTGTTGCCTGTACTGTCGGACGCGACACAGCTTTTGCTGTTTCCCCCCCTCCCACTTGGGAGTTGGCAGTGTGGACGCAGAGCGAACACAGTAAGTTGTCCCCCAGCGAACTCGGGCCCGGCGGAGTGGAGCCGCCCCCGCCGAGCTGCGCGCCCCGCGGGGCTCGTGGCAACCGCGGTCCGCTGTCCTCGCGCTCCAGCCCAGCCGGGCTTTGTGGCCGGCCTCCCCGGGACCTCGGCCGCTCCCCCGGACGCGGGCAGCTGGGGCCCATCGGAGATTAGAATCGGCCCCGGGGCTCTCGCTGTGCGGCAGCCCCTCCTGCTCCGCCCCGCGCGGTCATCAGCAAACATGGAAAGGAAAACTGTCATTCTCCAGAAATCAGGGTTAGAATCAGAGGGGAGGTGGGGGTAGGGAGGCCGTCCAAACTCCCTACGTCATTTTTAAAAAGCGAGAGGGAGAGAGAAATCCTGTTTCCTAGCTCGTCCCTGCCCTCTCAACTGTAAAGTAAAAATGACAGGGAAAAAAGAATTTCAAAGTGGAATTTCCCCGTGGAGAATTGAGAAGAAAGTAAGAAAGTTTTAAATTATCTATTGAAATGGGGCAGCCGAGGTTCAAGAAGAAAGCAACAGAAGAGCAGGTGCTGTCTGAACTTCGGGGTCCAGACAGAAATATTTGGCTGGGGGCGCTGTTGTATATTCTGAGTTTGGCTGGCTGTTTAAGGGTCCACGGATCCCACCCAGGAGGGCTTTGCCGCCCACAGTTCCAGTTACAAGATTGTTCCTCAAGGTGCACAGCATTCTCTTGTGTTTAAAGCTAGAGCTTGCACTTTGCAAAAAGAACAATAAGGACCAAACATTCACGGGCTTCAAGAGAGAAATGTGATGATACGGGGATGGAGATGGTGGGGAGACGGGAGGGGGTGGAGGAGAAATGTTTCCTCAGAGGAAACCTCCTGCACCTGCTTGTTTGGAAGGTGGCCTCTGTCCCCCTTTCCAAGCAAATAATGAAGCTGGATGTTGATCAGGGTGTTCAGAGCCCACCACCTTCTACCTCTCTGTTCCTGCTCAGGTTCAGAACGCTAGAAAACAAGCCATAACCAAGGGGAAGTTTTCAATCCCACATTGGAGTGTTTCCCTTTAGAGAAATCACTGCAAAGAAGAAATCACTGGGTCTAATAGTGATTTGAAAAGGTTTTTGGGGTTTTTTTTGTTTTTTGGCTCTGAGCATCTAGACTTCTTGAATCCCAGTAATAAACTGGTGTTTTGCACAAAGATTGGATCTAAGATCTCATTACACAGCTAGCTGCCAGGGGCCACGGGGGACAACTCCTATCCTCGTGGGCCTCTGTTTGCTGAGCTGTGTAAACGGGAGTCATGCTGCAGAACTTCAATACAGTCTGAGGTGGATTAAGCCGTTAATAGTTTCAAATTTCTACATAAATTATAGCCCTCATTTGCACAGTTAAAACTCATTTGAGGGATTTGAGGAGAAAAGAGAAGCATCCTTTTCTAGACAAACAGGCCTTGGGACATATTTTTCTTATGTTGGTGACTGCAATAAAATTTATGGTTTATTATCCAAAGGCTTCCTTCCAAACTAAGTTCTTTGGAACTTTGAACTGTTTCATTTCACCTGAGTGTTATCACCTTCAGTAATTCTGTTTTCAGCTCAGGGTATCAGAGGAAATCAGATCACATCTGTTTCCTATGGAGTCCTTTATCACCTCTGTAATAATATACCAACATACATTCCCACGGGTTTCCAAGTTACGTAGTTATTTTGAAAGGAACAGTGATGCTCTTGGCCCTTCTGGAGTTACTTTCTTTCTAATTACACTGGCCGTTCAGTTGGGATGATTTCTGAGATTGTGGGACACTCCCTTTCGCCCTGCTGGAAACTGAAGGGCCAAGGCTACCTAATCATAATAATTCACCGGTGTCTCAAGAACTCGGGGCTCAGCCCAACGTACATTCAGAACATGTGGTAGCAGGACAGTAACGAAGGCCTTGGGAAAAAAGAAGAGGGAAAAGATGAGCTTAGTTTAGTTGGATTAAACTCTGACCTGAAATCTTTCATCTGCTCTTTCTTAAAAACAACCCTTATGTAATGTATTCCGTTTCATAAGTAATTCACAATCCATTTACTGACCCTGATCACTTCATCACCCTGGGCTGGCGGCTTGCTTGCCTGTGTTCCTAGGGCCGCTCAGGGGAGACGCCATGGTGGCTGGCCTGCCGTAGGCCCACTCAGGCCCCCCTTGGTCTCCAGAAACGCGCAGTGGGAAAGGCTTTGCTTGTGTCAGCCGCTCAGCGATTCCTGCCTCTCCCCACGCCCTGGTCGCACAGATTGTTCAGGCTGCAGAAACAGAGGTAGTTTAGGGCCGTATATTCTGGAACCAGTTTGTATCCTCCACAAACTAACGAAGTAATTTAATCAGATAAGTAAATGATGTAATCTTCTCTGCCTCGGTTTCCTCATCTGTTATGGGGCTCATGACACACACCTACCTGATAGCATTACTGTGAGGATTAAACAAGGTTAGTTCATGTTCACTAACGCTTAGCGTGTGGTAAACACTCATTACATTTAGCCATCATCCTCGTTAGCCTGCACATCTTCTCCCAGCTTGTTACCCTCACTCTCCCGTTGTGTTCACATTTGCCAGCATCTACATGGGAGGTCCCTGCACTTAATCACTCTGATGTGGAGTTACAGGATCAGCTGTGGTGATTGCACGACACCTGCCCTTGTGGCCCACGTGGCGATGGCCCAGTGCCACTCAAGAAGCCCACTCTCCGGGGGAGTGGAAACATTTTCCCCATTGCTACCTGACTCATTTTGCAATTACAAGGGCCCTTTCATTTCAGTTTGCTGGAGAACCCAGATTTCAAACTCATGTCAGTCTAGAGGCAAATTAGGAGTTTTCAGAAACACAACCAAGAAGACAGTCTTCAGACTGGAGGTTGAGGACTTCACAGAAGGACTCTAAAGCCTTTTTCTGGCATCTCTACAGCAGAAGAAGGAAATCACTATCTCGAGGTTGAACATGGGACACCAAATGTCTCACTCCTCCTCTCTTTATTTATTTATTTATTTTTTTGTGGTACGCAAGCCTCTCACCATTGTGGCCTCTCCCGTTGAGGAGCACAGGCTCCGGATGCGCAGGCTCAGCAGCATGGCTCACGGGCCCAGCCGCTCCGCGGCATGTGGGATCCTCCCGGACCGGGGCATGAACCCGTGTCCCCTGCATCGGCAGACGGACTCTCAACCACTGCGCCACCAGGGAAGCCCTCCTCCTTTCTTCTTGTTCCCTCTTCATACCCTTGCTGATAAAAGACAATAGGACAAACAAAAACACGACCAAAGAAAACAATACACCAAGCAATAGATTTAGCAAATAAAATCTCACATGGAACATACGCTCAAAAGCTATGTGTTGTTTAGCTGAAATTCCGATTTCAGCGGGCACAGTCTTTGATCTTTATACCCACCATTACATACCTTGGTAGCCTCACACTTTTTTCATGGCACCTGCAAAGGACAAAAGAGCCTGCTAAAACAAAACAGGAACTGCAACAGTGGATTAAAGCCCCATTAGATTTCTTTTGGAACAGAATAGGCAAGAAGGAAATCACCCAGCAGAGCCTGGGTGGAGCAATAGAAGGCCAAGGATGGGAAAGCTTTGGTTTCTCACAGTTAGAGGTTACGTGGTTAGTGTTTCTAGCCCCTCCCCACGGACACTGCTGTGCCAGAAGGACTGCGCTTGCCTCTGCCTTTGTTCCCCAGGGTCCCACAAAGGAACCTCTGAGAGAAGCAACTCAGCATCACTTTCAAGAACTTCTGTTTGGAAACTAAGGGTAAACTCATGCTGTGTCAAGGTCACGATCCAGCCTGTTTCTTGTGTTTCTGAAAGTTGTCAGTGTTCGAGCCCAAATGCTTACACCACAAAGGGAAGGAAATGATGAAACGTCTAAAGAGGCTTCCGTAGAGCACATCGTACGGGGACCTTTACCTCCATTCCAGACAAATGGCATGTGACAAAGACAGCCTTCGCGACTGCCTTCAGCAGCATTCGTTCTTAATTTTGCAAATCACCAGGCTCTAGGGCCCAACCAGTGGTTGTTTTCTCTAATAAGTAGGTTCATTTTTGTACATTCAGTTTCCCCCTATGGCCTGCATTTTCTACCATTTTCCAGGTACACCGTCAAAGCTGGATTGTGTGCTTCATAAGATAATTGAGGTCTAAAGTGAGAAACCAGGGTGTGTTGGCAGGCCTGAAAGCTGATCAAAGCCGAGCTTGGAAAGGGCTTTGCAGACAGGGCTCCATCAATGGAACAGCCAAGAAGAAACCCACAGCTTGGGCTTCCCTGGTGGCGCAGTGGTTGAGAGTCCGCCTGCCGATGCAGGGGACACGGGTTCGTGCCCCGGTTTGGGAGGATCTCACATGCCGCGGAGCGGCTGGGCCCGTGAGCCATGGCCGCTGAGCCTGCGTGTCCGGAGCCTGTGCTCCGCAACGGGAGAGTCCACAACAGTGAGAGGCCTGCGTACCGCAAAAAAAAAAAGAAACCCACAGCTAAATGTGCCCTATGTTCCCAAAACATATCCTGAATGTCCACACTGACACTGCTCCCGTTATTTCTTGTAATCCACAAGCTCTACAGGTAGAAGACTTGTCCTACTGAGAACTAATAAAAACTCAAATGTCCGAGCTCCTTTCAAAATTAATTGTGATGTGAGCTGCTGTGAGTACCCAGCAGGTAAGGAGAAGCACAGAGAAGGAACTCGTTTTCAAAAGTAAAGAAACATAAGATGCCAAGATTAGTGCTTGCGTGACAGGTCTCTGACTCATCCCACAAGCATTTTCTTAGGTCCTCTTGTGTGCCCAGCTCTTTGATTCTTGCGTTTATTCACTCAACAAATAACCTACTATGTTATAGTTACCATTCTAGGCACCGGTGGGTAGAGTGGTGAACAGTGTAAACAAAGTCCCTCTCTGTGGTGGGGGGGAGGCAGGTAATAAGTAAGTAAACAAGTGAGGAAATTTCAGACCTTGATGAGTGTTACGAAGAAATTAAAAGAGGGTGCTGTGACTGGTCAGAGGGGACATCGAGAGAGAATAACTTCTATCGGTGTTCAGGGAGGGCCTCGCCAGGGAGTGGGGTTTGCACTGAGAAATGAAGGCTGAAAAGGAGCCGACCATGTGAGAGTATTCCTGGAGAAAGAAGAGATTCGGGGCCATGGCCCTATTAGCCTATAATTTAGTTAGATTCATCAAAAAATAACCAGTGACCAATGCAAGGCAAGAGGGCAAAATCTCTAAGTGCTGGAGGACTTCAGAAGAAAATGATCACTGGGGAGAAGAAAACCAGTTAAGGAATACCTCGTGGGTATGGATCCCACCCTTGACCTGCGGTAGATTTGGGCCAGTGGAGGGAAGGTGTAGAACTGGGCTTGTGAGCATAACGACCTGAACATCACCTTTCCGATGGGTGTCAGGGGCCCAGGGAGTAGGGGCCAAGCATGCCATCGACGGAGATGTTAAGATGCTTAGAACGGGAAGGAACCTTCAGATGCTCTAGTCTCTTGCTTCTCCTTGTGTGGTCCATGGACCAAAGGCATCAGCATCACCTGGGAGCTCGTTAGAAACGCTGCATCTTGGGCTCCATCCCAAACCTGCTGAATCAGAATCTGCATTTTAGCAAGATGCCCAGATGATTTGTGTGCACATTAGACTCAGGACCACTGCTCCAGCCCAGTGCTCTCATTTGAGGGATGAGGGGACAGAGTTCACCTCATCCCCATCTTTGTGTGCATTCGTGTGTGAGAGAAAGAGAATTTTGCTTTTAACTCTGTTTCAAGTAGTGCACCCGGAAGTACATAACATCTGTGGCCAAATATGTGTTTCTTTTTTTTATATACATTTATTTAATTAATTTATTTATTTTGGGCTGCCTTGGGTCTTTGTTGCTGTGCGGGGGCTTTCTCTAGCGGTGAGCGAGGGCTCCTCTTCCTTGCGGTGCGCGGGCTTCTCACTGCAGTGGCTTCTCTGGTTGCGGAGCACGGGCTTTAGGCACGTGGGCTCAGTAGCTGTGGCGCAAGGGCTTAGTTGCTCCGCGGCATGTGGGATCTTCCCGGGCCAGGACTCGAATCCGTGTCCCCTGCATTGGCAGGCGGATTCTTAACCACTGCACCACCAGGGAAGTCCCCAATGTGTGTTTCTTACACAGGGCAGCAGCATGTTTTTTAGCTCAAATGGAAGAGGAAATTAAAACTTGGTGGCTTTCGCAGGTGTATGCGTCATTCTAGGAAACAGGTTTGGCGGAGGTGAGGCCTGAATCCAGCTTTCTGAAAGATCAGGTTTACTCTACTCTGGGATTACTCTTTGGATTCAGACCATTTGCACTGAAGTAGCTCTGCCCCTTCTAGTTGGGTATGAGAGGGGTGGTGAGATGCCTGAGTGTCTTATTGCCTGACCCCTCCCTCTCAAGGTGGTTGTGGGGAAGAAGTGAGATGGCCAAGAGCAGCGCGGAGAAGCGGGTGTGGGGAAGAGGCCCTCCAGGCCCCCATCATCACCGCCACCCCAAGAAGCACCCCTAAGTGAATATAGGGAAGTAAAAACTGAGTACTTGCTACGGAAATGCTCCTCCCGCTATCGTATCGTTAATCCTATTCTATATAGAAATTTTGGAGCTGCCACTGTAGGTGTTGCTTGGGGTACAGGTGTGGAGGCCTGTGCAGCCTTATTCAGGTGTTAGTGGTTGTGATGATGGTGGTGAATCCTAACAGGGGGCTCATCGTGCATTGGGCGCTGGAGATGCAGTGGAGGGCAGAAGCTCCCTATGAAGCTTGGGTCGGATCCAAAGACAGGGAAGCGTTCCCCAGGGTGCTTTGCGGTTCCCAGTGAGTCCCAGCCAGGCAGGGGGCAGTGACTGCCGCTCTCACCTCCTTATCTTCTAATCTTTGATACTCCTGCAGTCATTGTGGGGGATTTTTTTTTGTTTATAAATCCTGAAGTGTGCTTTTCCTTTGCCTTTGGTTACTAAGCTTCACCAAGATGGTCACTTCCTCCATAAATGGGTCTGGAAGTGGCTTTAATTGCACTTGTAAAGCTTGGGATCAATTTCTTCATTTTCTCTCTGATGGAAGTAAACGGCATTTTCATACATTTCTCTCCTATTTGTTGTCCCAGAAGGCAGGGTCCGGATCCCTTTCACTTCTGTGCTGTTCTCTAGTTTCCAGCTTAATTCCCTTCAAAGGAGCGCATCTGTGCTGCCTGCCCCGCTACCCCTCCCTGAAAAAATAGTTACTGAACAACTACTTGTGTGGGAGCCAGATACGGTTCTAGTCCTATGTTTGGAACAATACAAAATTATATATTTTTTGTGTATGTGACTATGGACTTGTGAAATTAGATTGATTGACTAGGGTGACTGAGGAGACCTTTATACCTGTCCAAGGACAGAGTATTGACAAATAAAAAGGAGCGTTTCCCCTTAAGTATCACTGTGAAAGGAGTCCTCGCCAGACTGTAACTTGAATTCATATTGGAAACAGGTTATTGCTTCCTTTCTAAAACAAAGAGTGGGGAAAAATTATGCATGTTATGTCAGGAGAAAAGCTGATATTATAAAGCCTATATATTTTATTCAAAAGGATTAAGATAAAATTAAAATGTATCTACACTTGGAAAATATGTCAGATATTTTGAGAGTAATTGTGTTTTGAAGTAGGCCTGGGTTTCCTCAGCCTCACGCCCGGGGCCATTGCGACCATCATGTGAGTCCCATGCTTTGCTCCACTGTTCAGGAATCCAGGCGGTGCGCCTCACGTGACCTCACCCTGTTTTGGAATCCCCGCTGCTGACCTACTGAACATGTAACTACAGAATCTTAATGTTTGGGGCTTAAGATTGTTAGAAGCCAAACGACCACAAGGAGGAATTAATTTTACATTTGAAGGGGGTGCCACCCAATTCATTTTTTAATACACACCCCTTTCAGATGACCCCATTGTAACAACTGTAATACATTTAAATCCTTCTAGAGTATAAATAGAGCAAAAGAGAAAACTGCCTGCCCCATACGACCATCACAAAGCACATAGATGTCTAATACATAAAACCAATAAATCAGCCCTGATAGAGTGTTTTTACCCAATGAAGAACTCTTATCAGAACCACAAAAAAAGTTACATGATTAATGCGGACTCGAAGTAATATTAATGTAAATTTTTTTCTGAAGGGGAAAAGCACACACATTTTACCACACTAAATTTAGTTTCGAATTTCTATAAAATCTTACTGAAAACAATCTCAGCTGGCTTCTTTATACTGAAGAAGACAGAAGTATCATGACGTCAGAAAAGCATCACAAGTATTAATTTTCTAGCGAGAAAGATGCCAACATGATTCCTTGACAGGTGAAGTAAAGTGATTACACAGCTTTTTACAGAGCTGAAATATTGGTATGGTAACTGGAAAATGATATGCAGAAAAAGCAGAGATAATGCTTCAAAATACTTCTGGTTTTTATTATTCTCCAAAGCCACTTCCTCCCAGGATTAGGGTTTGGCGACACAAAGGTCTGTAGTGCTCGGAATATTTACAGCAAATCATATAAGAGTTTAATATATTCAGCTCACTGAAGGGCAGCTGTGTCACAGATTGCCTTCCAATGCCTCCCAATCACTTATAACTTCTGGCTTTTGATGACATTAATATGAATGCAATGATAGAAAAATTATCCTTTCTGGAAATTTGATACCAGTCAGTGTTCCAGCTCTACTTTTTTTTGTCAAGGAAATGATGTTTTTCCCATTTACAGAGATAAGTATGTTCTGATCAAGGCAGAGAATTCACAGAGCAAAGGAGGAGAATGAGAAAAAGTGGTCATTTGCAGCAGTCACTTCAAGAGCTTATACCTCAGAACATATATTTAATGGCTTACTTTAGAAGTACTAGGACTCGGAGAATATCTGCAGCTTCCTTTTGTAAGCAGGAAAGGAATCTCTCCAGGAGTCTGCAAAGGCTGAGGGCACAGGTGAAGGGGTGTGGGCCGAGGAGGGTGGTGGTGCACAGAGTTGTAGATCTCGACTCAGAGGAAGTTACAGAGCTCCAAGGATTCCATCAGTGGAAGCAGCTCTCGGGTTTTCTGTGCCTGTCTCTACTGGCACGTAGAGACATCAAAAAGTCAGCTAGCCTTTCCGTCTCTGAGCAAGATGGGGTTCTAAACCACGTCGAAATGATAATTTTTGTACCCTTTTTCTGGGTGATCCTTAAATGTCCTATTTATTTAAAGGATGTGGAAAGTCAAACTAGATAATTTGATTCCCTCTTTGCCTTTGCAGCCATAAAAATCTCAAGGGCATAGTGCATAACCTCTTGGATACCATGCATATTAATGCAGTATTTAAATGACGCATAATGTTGAATAGTTGGTATTGAATGATGGGATTTGAAGAAAGTACTAGCTGGCTTTTAAAGATTCCTTACCGTTTTCTGGTCCCTCATATTCTCACTTAAAGCTGTGGAAACCAGGGATAGGTCATTTCTGGAATGTTTATTTCCCAGAAACACTGGTTTGTACAAAATGTAGTAAAATGACAACGTCCCAAAGCAGAAGCTATTGGGTTTGGTTTTATCCTGCTCTGGACTTTGCCCTCACTTGGATTAGATTCTCAGACTTCTTCAGGAGGTGGGATGTTTGAAAATCTCAGAGCTCTTCTTGGACTATTTTCAGATAGCAAACAAAATGAATTCACATATACTTTTCGATTGAATCACAAACCATCTAACATTAGATTCGTACATAAGCATAGAGTAAGCATCAAATATTGAATACTTGTGGAAGAAAACTTTAAAACTATGAACCTTTGTCTGATAACATTTTTTTCCCTAAAAATTGGAAAAGAACACAATCATTTATTTGTACCACGGGACACTTTGACCTAGTTACAAACACGAGTATTCTCCAAGAGTATAATTTTAAAAACATGGGCTTAGCTATCATAATGGTTAGATAACTAAGAATGTTTGTCTTCAGCCATTTATTTTTGCTTTTGCCTCTTTGACCTTCAGGATTACCCTGCAAACACATACCTGTTTCTTCTTCTCTCTCTGCTCTGGCCTCTTTCAGCAACACTGCTTTTCAGGTTTCCCTAGCTCACTAACTACCTTGTTTCTCTGGACAATACCCCAGAGGTACGCGGTGACACTTTTCCTCAGTTGAATCTGTTTCTTCCCCCGGCGCATTTTCTTTATCCAAGCAAATCCTTTGCTATCATTTCTCTATCCTTGTGGGTGTCTATACACCTCCTTCGTTTGGTCTGTTAGTGAGGGTACTGTGTACTCCCTTCTCTTGGTCATTAGTGAACCCGCAGAAGGTTCAGGATCACCGGGGGAATCGCTCTTCCGGTTATTTGTATTCAAAACCTCCCTATCATCAGAGGGACAAGCACCTAGGGGCCTGTATTATTTGAAGACAGAGAAAGGGTTTAACCCACTCTGAGTCCATCTCTGAAGAAACATTTTGTGAAATGACTCTCTACGTAAATCAGGTACCAAGCTCACGTTGCATTCTAACAGCTGTCTCTATTTCCCTCTGCAGGATTGTATCAGGAGTGTTCACTCCACTGATTATCTAACACTTTTTCATCACAGGATCTCTGTATGAGGTGGATGTGGGGGACTAGCTGTTTGTAAAAATCTCTAGGAGGTTTTCCGGGGGTGGGGGTTTTCTTCCTCCACCCCCCCACCCTTGTGGGATTCTCAGACAGACGGTCTTCAGTCTCCAGAGGGAAGCCCCTCTTCCTTACCAGCGTCCCTTCCTCGCTGTGCAGCCTCTCTGGCCCCCTGTTCTTCTTCTTACTAGCAGGCCCCAGGAATGCTGCTTACCTTCTCCTCTTAGTAAGGAGTACCCATCCACTCTCCTCCTTGGGGTTTTTCTCTCTCCAAACTCATTCTCAGAGTGGAATGTTTCTTCTTGGCTACCACCTTTCTCATACCCTCCAAACAAGTACATTCGTTAGAGTTTTGCCGTCAATCACGTGGGCCAAGAGCCTGCTTCATATAAATAATACACCTGAAGAATTTACAGGGATTTACAGGATCTTACAGACTGATGAGATTGTCATGGAATTCTCATTGGCTTTGTCACAGGGTGTTTTATCTCTGAGAGTGTGGCTCACCCATCGTCCCCTCCTGGCCTATAGTTGGCAAAGATGCACAGATCCATTCTCCAGCGTAGCCCCTCTTCCCAGCACCGTGGACCCGACGAACGAGGATAGAATGTTAGGTGCATGCTAGTCTAAAAAATCTGGGTCAGTCGCATCTTGGAGAACTTCTGGATTGGAAAGATGGCGCCGGCCTCTACCTGGAACAGTGATTCCTCCACTTCTCATTCTCACTCACTCATTCCTGTCACTGCTCTACCACTTCAACAGCTATTTTAAGATTTCAGGCAAATTGTCCCTTCATTCAGCTAGAAAGTAAGCTCAATGAGAGCCGCTGCTAGGTCTTGTTCACTGCCATGTCCTTAACACCAAAGAAAGTGACTGGTGAGTATCTATCATGTACTTTCCATGTACAAGACAGTGAATGGATTTGTGGGCAAAAGGGAAGTATACAAAAATGAAATGGAAATTTAAGGCAGCATCCCATTATCCTAAGTAGAAAAATCAGAAGGAGGTTCTAACATTTGAACAACTGCAGGAACACACCATTTTTCTGGATATAAAGACTCAATATTGTAAAGATGTCAGTTATTCCCTTAGCTTAATGCAATTCCAATAAAAATCTGACTGGGATTTTCCTTTTAACATATCAGCATTATTCTAGGGGTCTACTCAAGAGACGTGAAAACACATTTCCACATAAAACTTGTACATGAATGTTCATAGCAGCATTATTCATAATAGCTAAAAAGCAGAAGCAACTCAAATGCCCATCAAGTTGTAAATGGGTAACCAAAATGTGGAGCATCCGTACAATGAAATACCACTCAGCAATAAAAGGGAAGTATACTGACACGCTACAGCATGGATGACCTCAAAACTATCACGATCAGTGAAAGAAAGCAGATGTAAAAGGTCAGATACTGGATTCTATCACTCCGTTAATATGAAAAGTCTAGAAGAGCAAATCTAGAGAGATAGAAAATAGATTTGTGGTTGCCTGGGCCTTGGGGTGGAATTGAGGAGCGATTGGAAATAGGTACAAGGTCTCTTCTTAGGGTGATGGAAATGTTCCAAAATGAGACTGTGGTGATGGTTGTACAACTCTGCAGATAAACTGAAAACCATTGAATTGTACACCCAAAGTGGATCGATTTTTTGTTATGTAAATTATGTCTCCATAAAACAAAAGAGAAATTGTTAAGTTTTTATATAAGAATGAATAGAGAGGTATGTGGAGCCCAGGCACTTTTGGAAAAATAAAGAAAAAAAAAAAAAACAAGCTGTGACAGGGCATTAATCATTTCCTTTGGGAAAAGCCTTAGAAGGAGAATTTCTGGATTAAAGGATATACACAAAGTGAATAATAACAGTAATTGAATACCATACACCCATACTGATAATAAACCTAGGTCTAAACGTCACACCTTAAATAAGGTGTAATGTAAAACATATTAGATTTTAAAGTAAAATGTAAAATTATAAAATGTTTAGAAGCAAACATAGGAAAAAAATCTGTGGGACAAATTTGGGCTTGCGAATAGTTCTTCAACATCAAAACCACTGGGAAATACAGGGTGAAAGGTACATGAGACCTCTCTGAACTATCTTTGCAACTTCCTGTAAATGTATAATTATTTTAAAATTAAAAGCTATATTTAAAATGGATAACCAACAAGTACCTACTGTATAGCACAGGAAACTGCTCAATATTATGTAACAACCTAAATGGAAAAAGAATTTGAAAAAGAATAGATATATGTATATGTATAACTGAATCAATTTGCATACACCTGAAACTATCACAACACTGTTAATCAACTGTACTCCAATATAAAATAAAAAGTTAGGGCTTCCCTGGTGGCGCAGTGGTTGAGCGTCCGCCTGCCGATGCAGGGGACACGGGTTCGTGCCCCGGTCCGGGAGGGTCCCACGTGTCGCGGAGCGGCTAGGCCCGTGAGCCATGGCCGCTGAGCCTGCGCGTCCGGAGCCTGTGCTCCGCAACGGGAGAGGCCACAACAGTGAGAGGCCCGCGTACCACAAAAAAAAAAAAAAAAAAAAAAAAAAAAGTTAAAAAAAAGTTTAGTAAATTGGTTAAAAAAAAGTGTGCAGATACGAATGTATTGTAAAATTATAATTAGAGTAAATTATTAAAGTTCTAATAATAAAAATAATACAAATAATTTAAAAATATATAGATGGCTAAATCAATGAACGATTTTTTAACATGTCAAAAATGATACTTTTGTGGGCAGGTCAAGATTTTTTAATCTTGCTAGATTAGCTATTCAGTTTTTTAAAAAAGAAGTTAGGTCCCTGCTTCTCACTATACTCCAGAATGAATTCCAGATGGATTAAACATTTAAAAGTTAAAAAAAAAAGACCACTAAAAAATTAAAGAAAATGTGAGTGAATATATATTGGAGCACAGGATAACAATATTCCTTCAACCAGGAATCAAAGACCAAAGTCGAAAAGAAAAAAAATGGATAGTTTGCACTAAAAAATTTTAACATTTTAATTAATGAATATCAAAAAGAAAATTCAAAAACAAAAAAATGAGGAAAAAAGTTTCAATATAGTCACCAAAGAGCTGATATCCATATAACATATAAACATATAAAACATACAAAAACATATAAAAATGTTTCCAATACCTAAAAAAGATCTTAATTAGAAATAAGGGATAAAGAGAAAAAAGCTAGCAATTCCTAAAATAAGAATTTCAAATATCAAAAAGGTGATTAATTTCACTAACAAAAATAGCAAATTTAAGAATATAATTTTATTTATCTCACAATTAATTGTATTTCAATACAATTATTCACCTTTCAAAATGGAAAAAAAATCCTTTTTTTTTCCTGAAAGATAATATTCACTGCTGCTCAGAAATTAGGAAAACCCATTTGTGTGCAATGTAATACAAGTATTAAAAACTGCATAGGGCTTCCCTGGTGGCGCAGTGGTTGAGAGTCCGCCTGCCGATGCAGGGGACGCGAGTTCGTGCCCCGGTCCGGGAAGATCCCACATGCTGTGGAGCGGCTGGGCCCGTGAGCCATGGCCGCTGAGCCTGCGCGTCCGGAGCTTGTGCTCCGCAACGGAAGAGGCCACAACAGTGAGAGGCTCACGTACCAAAAAAAAAACAAAAACAAAAAACTGCATATTCTGACCAATTTCATTTTTAGGGATTTAACCTACCACTAATGATAAAAATGACCAAAAAAATTTTTGCAACTTCAATAATAGCTGATACGTGTGGCACTTAACTATGTGCAGGCATTTTTCTAGTCACTATGCATGTTTTAACTCACCTTATCCTCACAACACTGAGGTGGGTTTTGCAGGTGAGAAAACTGAGGTCTGTAGAGGTTAAATCACTTATTCAAGGTCACACAGCTGATGATGGGAAGAGCCAGGATTTGAACCCGGCAGTCAAGCTCCAGAGAACATGCTGTTAACGACTGAACTATACTCCCTGTCTTCTATGAAAATAATTAGAGATCAATGGAAAGATGTATGTACAAGGATGTTCATCACCATTTTCTTTACAATGGTGAATGCTAGAACAACTTTAGTATTGAAAAGCAGAAAATTGGTTAGCTAATTGAGAAGCTATATCCATCCATTGTATTGAAAGTCAGCATCCATTAGAAATGATGCTGTTGAGTTAGGCTGGCAAACGTTTTCTGTCAAGGGCCAGGTAGCGAGGACGTTGGCCTCGCCGGCCATATGGCTACTGTCAAGAGTTCTCCAGTCTGTTTTTGCAGCACAAAGGTGCACAGACAGTGTGGGGACCACTGTGTGTGGTGGTGCTTCAGTGAGATTCAGGATGGTGTCTGAGACAGCTTTTATGTTATTGATGAAAGGACACCTATTAATAAGCCTGGGGAGAGCACAAAAAAGAGCCTGAGTCCCCAGTGCATCCCTGAGCCAGTCAGTGCCCCAGTCCTGCCCTGCCAACTCCTTGCATGTGAGAAACAAAATCCCTGCCCCCCATATGATTAAGCCTTTATTAGTTGGATTTTTGTAACGCGCATCCAAAAGCATTCCTTAACTCATACAAAATGGAAGGGAAATTAAACATTTACAATTTTTCTTCAGATGAGCCCTGAACTCTCAAAACTTCAGTCTTCTACTTGATGGAACCTAGAATGAAAGACAGTGTAGAGAAACACATCAAAATTGCACCGTACTCATTTCTTCAGTGAGGGGACTTCATAGGTAATGTTTCTTTCACTTTTCTTTTTTTTTTTTGGGGGGGGTACGTGGGCCTCTCACTGTTGTGGCCTCTCCCGTTGTGGAGCATAGGCTCCGGACGCGCAGGCTCTGGACGCGCAGGCTCAGCGGCCACGGCTCACGGGCCCAGCCGCTCCGTGGCATGCGGGATCTTCCCAGACCAGGTCACGAACCCATGTCCGCTGCAAAGGCAGGTGGACTCTCAACCACTGCGCCATCAGGGAAGCCCTCACTTCTTTCTTTGTGTATTTTTCTTTTCTTGTCAAACATTTCCAAAGCGATCATAGATACCTTTTGTAATTACAGAAAAAAAGAAAATAAGAACAGATCTTGTGAAGGAATTCTTGAACTAACTACAAGATATGAAATGTCAAATCTGTTTACAAATGAAGAAATGGACACAATTATAGAAATAGCAGATTAGTGGTTTCCAGGGGTTGGAGATGGTGGGGAGTGGGGAGGGGTGTGGTTATAAAGGAGTATCCTAAAGGAACCTTGTGGTGATGGTGGAGTTAAGTATCTTGATTGTTGTGTTGGTTACATGAGACCACAGATGTGATAGAACTGCCTGCAGCTACACACACACACACACACAAGTACATATTTAATCAGTGAACTTCGAGTAAGCTCTGTGGCTTGTACCAGGGTTGGTTTCCTGGTTTTGATATCATTATATATAGTGATGCAAGTGTTAACACTGAGCGGAAGCAGGGTGGAGGGTTCACAGGACCCCTCTCTACACTCCTTTGCAACTTCCTTTGAGTTTACAATTATTTCAAACTAAAAAGGGTTTTAAAAACCTTAAAAATGTAGAAGAAATGGAGGTACAAGGAACTTCATAGTTTAGCCGAAGTTGTTTTAGGATCACTCCTCCTGTTTGTCTCTTAAAAGTGCCTCCAGTCCACCCACCAACATGGTGAGCCTTCTTGGGTGTGTAGGTCTTTCCCTGGCATCTATTGCACTGAAGCTTAGGTGCCAGGAAGATTCCTGAGAAGGAACATGATTCTGAGCTTCTGAGAGCACAAAATACATTGTTTTTTGCTTGTCTTAGGCAAGAACCTTAAAGTAGGAGAATACAGGGCTCCCTTCTTACATCTACAGCCTTCCTGGCTTTATCCCCATAATTCTAAAACAGGAAAGTTAATATCCTAAAATCCCACCTCTCATCCACTTGCGTCTGGCTCTTTGTGACTTCCTAGGTTTCATCCCGTGAATTTGATCAATTAACCCATACTAACGGGAAACATCTGTACGCTGGTCCCGGAAGACTCGCCAAAGCCCTTCTGGAGACAGCATCCCTCCCCCTCCTCCGCTGGATGCCTAACCCCAAGTCACTCAACTAATCTGAATTTCAGGGGTGGGGAGAGGTGGGGTCAGGCTGGTGGGGAACGTATTTTAAATGTTGGCAGACACATCCTGGCCAGTGGGTCTAAAGAGCTATTTGAATTTTCAGGAAAAAAATGCAGTACGCCGGAAAGGCGCCAGATGGACTGTGAAGCAGTCCACGTAGCCACAGGAGCGATACTGCATGACGAATAGGTGCTCTGCACGCCTTTGTCAGCATAAACATCATCTTGTCAGTCTGTTAGGACAATGCAACCTAATAATAATTCAAAGCATTTGTCAAAGGCAGAGAGCTTCACACACCTAGGTTTATTTTCAAGACAACGCTGTCAGTGGCCTTTGATTATTTCCATTGTACACATGGAGAAATTGAGGCAGCATTTTACAGAGAAAAAGATGAGCCAGAGTGAGAATTAACCCAGGGGACAGTCTCTATACTTCTTCCCTCTGAGTTTGCTACAAAAATATTATTTACGAATTGTGTGGAATGATGATAGCGCCAAGACCACCGATTCAATCAAGAAACAGCACCTGTGTTGTAGCCCCGTTTATTTTTCACTGACCAGAGATAGCTCTGAGCAGCAGTTGAAAAGGTGAAAAATTACCACTTCCCTTAACCATCTCTCGGGCTACCTACTGAAAGCAAAATGTCTGAGAGCTTCTCCTTCTGGCTTTGGTTAGAAGTGCTTCCTTCTCCCAAGCTCTGAGCCTTTTCCCAGAGGACTTCCTGCTTCTTTGCTTAGATATCTCCAAGCAGACGTGGGCATGCCATGTTTCCCAAAAGAGTTGCCTAAGACCCAAAAGTTTATTTTAAATAAAAATATACAGCCAAACTCATTAAAATAATGGCAGAGGGAAAGTAGGGCAGAAGGCGAGGACCGATGACTGAGAAATGGCCGTTACCATGGTAATAACAGGGTGGGCGGGGCTAATTCTGGCCCCTCAACATTTACTTTAAATCACTGGTTCTCAAATGCTAGGGTGCATCAGAATTTCCTGGAGGGCTTGTTAAGACACAGGTATCTGGCCCACCTCCAGTTTTGCTAATTCAGTAGGTCCAGAGTGGGATCTTACACTTTGCATTTCTAATAAGTTCCCAGGTCTAGCCTGAGGGCCAGATCTGTTTTGCCACATGTTTTGGTAAGGCCTGCAAGCTAATAATGGTTCTTACACGTGGAACCCTTGCAACTGATTCCATGACAGGAAGCACTAACTTTGAACCCCAGTTAAGGGAAATGCTGCCCCCGCGAAAGTAATTTCATTCTTCTCATTAGCAGATCTGTTTTACAAAAAAGTATACTCAATATTATAGTTTGCATTTCATCAATAAAACTGGGGAATTTTGATTTCCTCCCTTGTTACATAAGTACCCAGATAATATCCTCAATTTTGCCTCTTGGCTCACAAAGCTTAAAATATTTGCTCTCTGGCCCTTTTCAGAAAGTATTTGCAGGTCCTTGGTTGAGCAGATGCTGCGCATCTGGGAATGGCTCTGAGGGCCACTGCTCCAAACTGACTTCCTAGGCGCCCCTTCTGCTCCTGGCACAGCTGGCCCTGGCCTGTCACACAATGTCCGAGACACGCTCCTCAGCGATTATTGTTCCACTCAAGGCAGGGAATCTGCGGAGCTGAACAGAATGTGGCGAATGCCTTAGCATTTGTATAGAAGGGAGTGGAGAAAAGGGATTTGAAAAAATACGGTCTTTAGCCCTCAGCAGATTTTACAGGAGGAGAAATTTGTTTGGGGTGTGGTCCCACCTCTTTCTATAAGCCTTGTCTCCTTGGCATCCCAAGAGCTTGGTACTCTGGGGCTTTTCTGACTGTTCAAGGTCCCCAACTTCTGCCCTCCACGTGGACCCATCCCTCCCCCCCACCCCCCACCGCTCGCACCCGCGGCTCTATAATCCCCTCCCAAGCTAAGTGGTGGGTACCTGGTCTGAAGAGTGACTCCTCTGAATTTATAAATCTGTGATTCATTTCAAATATTTGTGGCACATATACTTGCTTCCTTTGTCATTTAATATAGAATTGTATGCTTTTATATATATATATATATATTTTTGGCCTCGCCATGGGGCATGTGGGATCTTAGTTCCCTGACCAGGGGTCGAACCTATGCCCCCTGCATTGGAAGCTCGGAGTCTTAACCACTGGACCTCCAGGGAAGTCCCTATGTTGTAACATTATTTGGAAATGATTGAAAAATGTCAGCTTTTTAAAGAATGTTGACCTTTTTCTTGCCCCCGCTCTCCAGCAGATTTTTGGTATTAAAACCCGCTGAAGGTTAAGTTTCCTTTCGTAGCTTGTCTTGAAGAAGGAGCGCCACCCGGCTTCTGCCTACTAATGGAAACCGGGATTTTCTCCAAGAAAAGCTCCGCCATCTTGACTCTCCTAACCAATGAATAAGTCAGCCGGGGTCTTCTTCCACCCTCTTCCTTGGGCTCAGACTGCAGGAAAACCCCGAGGAAAGCGGAGCGATCTCACAACAGGATGCAGATTGCTTTCGCTATCATGTTTAGCGTGTCCCATGGCAGAAAATTACTCACCGCTTTTCCTTTTCCTTTTTAAATTTGGGCCCACAATTTGGAAGCTCCTGGCTTTTGTGAAAGCTGGGAGAGAGAGTATAGTGTGGTAGTTAAGCGATCTAGAGTCGAAAGACCTAAATCTGAGTCATCACTTTATCACTGAGAGTGTGAGCTCGGGCACAAGGCATGGGTGCTCTTCACACCAGTTCCCCATGCCTGCAATGGTGTGACATCACAGCTACTCAGAGGTGAGTGCCAGGATTAAAACAGGTAATTTGAAGAGTTTGTAGAACAGTACCTGGCACATAGCTTAGTGAGGGCTCCATAAATTGTAGCCTTGGTGTAAGTTTATATAAAGTACTGTATTAACTGGAAGTTAATAATTTATGCATCTGTGCTCCCCACTAAACCCATCCATCTGTCCATTTACTTGATAAATATTTTTGAAGACCTATTATAAGCCAAACACTCACATGGATTTGGGGGTACAGTGTGAGCAGGCCAGATGAAGCTCCAGCCCTTTCATGGCTACATTTTAGTGGATTGTGGATTCTCAAAGATGGAGATCCTGTCCATGCTTCTCCATCTTGAGCCCAGGATAGCACTTAACCTAGAATAGATGCTTAAAAAGTACTTATTAAAGAATGACTGGGTAATTGACACCTCTGAAAATGCAGAGTCAGCTGTGGTGAGGCCTCCTCCTGACTGGGACTTGGCCACCACTTGGAGCACCATCTCTGCAATGTGCTGTTGGACGGAGATCAGAGCTGGGCGTCCTCGGAGCTCTGGTGCAGTCTTGCTCTGGGGGCCGTGCCAGGAACTCTCTTCCCAGGGAGCACAGAGGGGAAGTGATGGCCCCCAGAGAGACGGCGGTCATTCAGCCAATGGTCTTCTTATTAATTGCAGGATGTAATTCCGTACTGAATTCCAAGTGGCAGCAACACATAGATTGTTTTCCTACCTAACTCGATGCTCTTTTCATGGCTATGATGAATCGAACTAACTGTTCAGCTCTTAGTGAGTTCTGGGGAAGGAAACACAGTATTAGGCTGCTTTGCACATTGAGAGGCAGAGAAAGCTTTCAGATTATGGAGCAATTAATTAAAGAACAATCATGAAAATGTTCCTGATAATTCCTATCAAGCAGCTACTCACTGTTCCTTTATTATTTCGGATAATATTCATGATCATTGTTTAATTTGTTTTTAATATGGATATACAGTTTTATGTAATCCTTTGTAATTGTGAAGCACTTAGAGGTCGAGGTGCTCTGAGATACTTCTTTATTCAATTATCCAACTTTTAGAAGAATCCCATTATGCAATTAACCCAGCTTATTAACAGACATACATTCTGTGTCTTTATTGCATGTAAATATAACTATAAGCTTATCTGATTTAAATTTTAAGCTTCACAGCAAAAGCCAGATTGCCATCTCTGTGTGAGTCTAACTAATGTTAATGCGGCCATGGCTCCTACTAGGGAAATCTACGAGTAGTCAACAAATATTTCTTGGGCAGTTACCTTGTATGAGGTATGGAGTTGGAGTCTGGGGGCTAGGTATACAAAGAAATTTGTCAAGGTTTGTTCTGGATCTCTAGGCACTTTTAGTTTTGTTTGGAAAATAAGACAGATAGCATAGAATGCTAACTAATCACATCAGGCAATATGTGTTGAGTGTTCAATGATAAAAACAATTGCTGTAGAAGTTCACAGGAGACGGCAGTCTTGACGGTCACACTGCCTGTGGAAGCCTTGCCCACTTAATCGCGTCCACTTCTTGCAAGTTTGCCCGATGAAATAGAAGGATGGCAGGTTGAGTCTACTCCTTTGCTACTCGAAGTGTGAGCTGAGAACCAACAGCTTCAGGGCCACCTGAAAGTTGGTCAAAAATGCAGAATCCCAGCACTGCCCCAGAGTTTGAATCAGAATCGGCCTTTTAACAAGACCCACCTCCACAGTGATTCACAGAACGTAAGGTTCTTAAGAACATAGCCTGCACACTGATAAATAACTTGCTTTGTACGTGAGTGAAAATTAGACTAATGTTTGCTGATCTCATTCTCACTCCAATTAAAAAAAAAAAGAAATTGAAGGAAATCATTCATTCAGCAAGTCTCTCTGTACCTTCTGTGTGCTAGACACTTGGTATTTGTTCTGGTTATACTCTAACCATAGGTAGCCCCATTAATTCTGGTGACAGCAGAAGACTCCAAGGTCTGAAAACCAAATATATTCTTAACACTCAGGGATCTTCTCTCATCAGCTAGCAAACCTGGGTCACCCCAAGAAGTGGGATAAGTTAGAAACGCCTGTGGGCAAAGGGTGATGCCCAGGGAAGGAGGGACTGTAACATAGGTGACAGTCCCGCAGCAAATACAATTTTGTGTTTGGTTTCCTCCTGTGCTCAATTCTATATCCAACAGCCTACTGGACATTTCAACGTGTGTGTAACAGCTTTCTTAATCATAAAGCTCCAAAGAGAATTCTTAATTTTCTCTCACAAACCTGTTTTCCCTCTGATCTTCCTCTTCTTGATAAGTGGCACTGCTATCCACCGAGTTCATCAGCCGAAAAGGAGTGATTCTGAACACTTCAGTTTTCCTAGCCACATTGCATCTGATCCATGAGCACTTCCTGTCAATTCCACCTTCCGGATATGATCTTGGCAACATCCCCTTCAGTTCTTCTCCATGGGCACCACCCACCATCTTGCGTGGGGGGCTGTGCTGGTCACCTAAGTGGTCTTCCTGCTTCTGCTCTTGTCTGGTCCAATCTCATCTCCACAAGGCAGGCAGCATGGTCTTAGAAAAATGTCAGTCTCTTCATACCATTCATCTGCCCCAAACTCTGATTTCCTGTTTATCTTCAAATTAGGTTTCACATAGACACACTACCATGTGTAAAATAGGTAGCTAGTGGGAACCTGCTGTATAGCACATGGTGCTCAGCTCAGTGCTCTGTGACGACCTAGATGGGTGGGATGGGGTGAGTGGAAGGAGGTCCAAGAGGGAGGGGATATATGTATACGTATAGCTGATTCAATTTGTTGTACAGCAGAAACTAATACAACACTGTAAAGCAATTATACTCCAATAAAAAATTAGAATAGAATAAAACAGCAACCAAGAGACCCTGTTTGATCTGGGTCCCGTTGCCCCTCCCCCTTCCCCCACCTCCCACTATGTCCAGCCAAACTGACGTTTTACTTATTATTTCAATGTGTTCAGCTCTTTTCTACCTCAGGACCTTTGCATTTGTTTCCTCTGCCTAGAACGGTCTGCCCAGCTCTTCACATGGTTGCCACAACCTCGTCCTGCAGAGCTCAGAGTAACTGTCCTGCCTCAGAGAGGCTCTCCCTGGAGTTCAACTGGTCAGCAACTCCAGCCCCGTTTGTTTATTTTATGGTCCTAATGACAATCTCCAATCACATTTAAAAAATTTTTGTGTGTTTTCCTTATTTGAGTCTGCCTTTCCAAACCCAAATATTACCCCCCAAGGGCAGAGACCTCATCTCTCTTGTTCATCTCTATTTTCCAGCATACAAATGTGTGAATGGATGAAAAGTGTAGGTTCTAGATCTGTGTGACTGTGTTTTTGTCCTCTTTCAGAGTAAATCTGAAATGCTTCTTTATTTAATGACCCAGCTTTTAGAAGAATCTCATTATTCAATTAACACAGATGATTAGCACAGGTACCCACATTCTATCTGTGCACACATGTATGTGTAACATGGAGCCAGATACATTTTGCAGGTAGAATAGAGGTGCCTCAAGCTAGCTCGTCATCTAAAGGAAGGAGCACATTCCCAGCACCAAACTCTCTGCAGTGCAGTCAAGGGTTTGCTTCTGGGATCCATTCCAAACAGCACTGTGGCCACTTGTGCATACATGAGCTTCCCTGAATGGAACACTAATAATAGAGGTAAGAGAGGGCTGAGTCCCTACACCCGGACAGGAAGGGTGGGTGAATCTCCAGCCCTGCCAGGAAGGGTGGGTGAATCCCTACATCCTGACTTAAACATGAAGGAAATAAGCTTAAATTTCCTTAAGTGGTTTGAATTGTTAGGTCCTCTTGACCTATAAGAAAATTGGTAATAAAACATAATTGTAAGCACCTGTCTGTTTCCATGTCTAACACAATACTAAAGAGGCTCACATTGGCAAGTGTGATGGGCAGGGTAATGCACCCTGCCCCCCACAAAGATGTCCACATCCTAATTCCCTCCAGAACCTGTGATTATGTTTCCTTACAAGGCAGATGTGGTTAAGGACACTGAGATGGGGAGATTATCCTGAATTACCTGAATGGGCTCAATGTCATCACAACGGTCCTTAAAAGTGTCAGAGAAAGAGAAGTGATGACAAAAGCAGAGTGTGAGAGTCAGAGAGATTCAAAGATGCTTCTCTTCTGACTTTAAAGATGGAAGGAAGCTGTGAGCTAAGGAAAGCAGCATCTTCTAGAAGGAACCAGCCCTGCTGACACCTTGACCTGAGCCTGGTGAGACCCATTTCAGACTTCTGATCTTCGGAACTGTAGAATAATAGATCTGTGTTGTCCTAGCCAATAAGTTTAGAGTCATTTGCAGCAGAAGCAGCAATAGGAAACGAATACAGTGATAATGGCTGGTAAAGATGCATCCCTTCTTAGTTTTCTTTTTCTTTAATAAAGTAGTGCCACATTGACACATATACATTATTGCTACTATGTATAAAATAGGCAACTGATGGGAACATACTGTAGAGCACAGGGAACCCTACCTAATGCAGTGTGGTGTCCTAAATGGGAGGGAAGTCCAAAAGGGAGGGGAGATCTGTATGTGTATGGCTGATTCATTTTGTTGTGCACCAGAGGCTAACACAACATTGTAAAGCAACCACACTCCAATAAAAATTAATTTTAAAAAAGGTAAAAATTAGAGAAAAAAATAAAGTAATTCCAGTGTTCCAAAGCCTTCCACATGGTCCTAATAGAGATTCTAAAATTTAAAGCACTTTAACTGGAAACAGAGTCACCGCATCCCTCAGTCAGAACCCCCTCACTCTTGATGTCACACGCAATACTCACAGCTTTGTTAACTAGTTATCCAGCCTGCAGCAGATTTAAAATAACAAATGAGGAATTTTTGGAGCAAAAGTAATGCCAGTTACAGTATGTGACGATGGGTGGCCTGGCTGTGAGAGAAAAGATAGAAAACACACAGAGAGGCCACAAGAGGCAGACGCTTAGGGGTAATGGACGCTGAGGAATGTGACAGCTCCTGGAGGAGAGCTACCCACTGACATCACAACTCATTACTCACTGTTTGACTCGTGACCCCGAAACGTGGAAAAAAGGCTCAGTCATATGTAAGATACCTCCCCATATGGAGGGAAGTGTGCCCTACATTTAAAAGAGATATCCATCAAACTTAATTAAAATAAAACTGCTCTGATGCTTCAAGGTAGCCAACTATCTGGAAAGGATTCTTCTCTAATGATACTGACTAGCGTGGTATTTCGAAGGGCGTCTCTTCTTCTCATAAAAACGATCATCTGACATGGTTTTCTAGAAGATAATGAAGGGCCTCCCTGTGGGACTTGACTCCTATATCTTTTCTGGAAAATGGCATGAAGTGATGGATGGACTTTTGATTGCAGTTCGAAAAGGCTGCTTCCGCCTTCTCACCATCCCTGGAGAATAGCTGTCGACTCAAAGGGATTCTCAGCAAGCTTCAGCGCTAAGTGCTTACAATACGGTTAGGCGGAGTCATAGTTGACTTTTAAACATTTTTCATTTTTCACTTTTAACCACGCTGTAAGCATTCATTAATTAAGCCTCATCAGGCACTGAGGCGAAAGAATTGCCTCCAGTATTCTATAGATGAAAACAGTTTGTGGGATACTTCAGCAAGTTCACCTAATGATGCGAAGGAGGGAGGGGTCTCCCACAGACCCACTGCAGTGTTTTAAAGCAGGGCTTCTCAGGAGGAGCCTGGTGTTCCTGAAAGGAGCCTATTTTCCATACATGTAACCCAGAACGTCCCCTGGAGACTAGTTGTTGCCATGCGTGTGGTCTCATCATGTGGACACTGGGAACCGGGGTGGTACACATACTGTGGCACATGCCCCCGTGCTGCTCTCCTGTCTCCTCAGCTGCTCCTACCCTGGGCCACGCACCATCATTTCTCACCTGGACGCGGGCAGGAGCCTCCTGACAGACCTCCTGCTGCCCTCCTTGCCCCTACAGCCTCTCTCCTCACAGCAGCCCAAGCGATCTTGTAAAATCTGAAATCGGATCAATGCCACCCCCCTGCTTATACCCGCCCCCCCATGATCCTCACCGCACTTACAATCAAGGTCAGTCTTCTTACCTGGACTCCAAAGCCCTGTGGTGCCTGGTCCTGGCTGCCTCTTGAAAGCCAACCCCTGCTCATTACCCTGGCCTCTTTCTCCGTGTTGAACATCGCAGGCCCGTTCTCACCTCCAGGCCTTTACATTGGCTGTTGCTCTGATCTTCCCCCAACAGCTTCTTCCCGTCTCAGCTCAGATGTCAGCTCCTCAGAGAGGCTTCTCCTCCATTCTACAGAGACTGGGGGGCCTATAGGAGCACCACGGTGATTCACAAAATGCACATTAGTTTGAACATGTTGCTAAAGGCACCATGGGTTTTGGTCATTGGGAATCTTTTTTCCCAATTTACAGTGGTCCGTGAAAGTGTCTGGCATTAAAATTTGGTCCTGATACTTGAAAAATTGTAAAAAGGATAAATTCCAGTATGAAAGAGAAAATAAGTATGAAATGAGGACACAATTCTTTTTAAAAAGCTACTTGATACTAAAAATGATTCCACCAGTATATCCTGAGGTTGTTATTAAACATAGATACTTAGAACATTTCTCAAAAGTAATTACGTTCTGGCTTTAACGCTGTAGATGTAAATACCCAGCACAGAGTCAAGCATTGATTAATGGTAGTTCCTTGCCCCTCAGCTATGGGAGGACCTGTTTTCCTAAGCTTCTCAAAGCCACATGAGACTCTACGTTTATTCCTCAGGGCTTAGAAAAGCTTCACGGCAATCAGGGCCTATGAAGAAGAGAAAATTACTATCAGCCTTACTGCAGGCAGTTTAACAATCAGTCAGATTGTGAAGGATAAATGTATCCTGTAAAATTTCCATTTGGGGAGCAAATAAGTTTGTTATGTCAATGAAATGTGACACTGAAGCTGCAAAAATATTGGATGGTCTCTGGCAAAAAGTGAAAAAGATGCAGAATGTTTTGAAAAGATTAAAAAACCCCAAACGGGGAAAATGTATACTGTGTGATGGGACAGTAATGTGTATAACCACATTGTCTCTCTGAGGGAGTGGGTCCCTGTAACCTGCGATGCTGTTGTGTGTGGAGCATCTCCATGCGTTTGGGAGAAGGACCTGGAAAGGGCGGAACTGCTCTGCACACCTGCAGGGAGAGATGGGGAAAAGAATTCAGAGGGCGGTCCAGGAAGTCAAGGGGTGGGACTGAGGAGAGGAGTCTGGGTAAGGGCTGAGGAAAGGGTGGTGAGAAGCCTCCTTGATGGAGACGGTGGACAAAGAATGGCCAAAAGGATATTTAAGGACAGGAAGATGTACTGTGGGATGCTCTGTCATTTGACATATGTTGAACACGTGACCTTTTCTCATGGTCCTCCAGCCTTCACTAGAGCTGGCTTTGTATAATGGGGTGTGTGTGTGTGCGTGTGTTGAGTCAGAAGCTGAACTTCTCATCTGTTTAGCAAGACACCAAGTGAAAAAGTGGCCATGAAAACATAAGCCTTTCAGGAATTCAAGGTTTCTTGGCTTTACACTTCCATAGGGAGTTTAGCCTGACCTGATACGGTTCCTAAGAGTCTGGGAAAGCCACAGTGATGTCTGGGTTATGACTCCTTAGAAGCTTCCAGGGGCTTGTGGGTGGGAAGAAGTAGTGAAGGACTTACTTTCACGCCTCCTTATAATGAAAGCTATGTGCTCGCTGATGGTAATATTGAACCGGGAAGCCAGAGCTTTTCTCTTATTGTTCACGCATCTTTATTTGGAGGACAGGCTTCAGTGCTGCACACCAACACCGCAACACTTTTCATTCTGGTTTTACTAAATTCCTCCCTGGGCGCGTGTTCAGGAAAAATAGAAACATAAATTTAGTTTCATTGAAGAAAATTCCCTGAGGTGTGATAGGATGATGGTTTCACAAACGTTTGAGAAATAACAGTAAGTACCAGGGAGAGAGGTGTTGCTTTTTCAAGAAGTCGTTGGAATTTTCGATACTTTGCCGAACTCAACGTGGTATAAAAGGCAGCTGCAACAGATGTGAAGTCATCGTATTTTAAACCTGATGCAGTCTATTCCACACAGCACATTTCTATTTAAGTGGGAAAAAAATAGTTTTGAAGTCATCCAGTTAAAGATTCTTCCCTGGGGCAGCACCTGAAAATATTAGAACTCAGGTGGATGAGAAGTGAGAGAGGGTCTTCATTTGGGCTTTAGTCTGAATTTCTAGTCTGTGAGTTATTGTGGTTCTTTATTAAGCCAGCCTGCTGGCTTGAGGCTTGTAATATCTCCAGTTCTCAATGACTTTATTTCATATACATTTCATATATTTTAAATGTGCCCTTTGAACACATTATTATGAAATGTTATATGAGAATGTCAATCTCCCAATAAAAAGAAAAGAAGGTTTCAGTTTTGAGTTTTGTGTTTGGGAAGATGACTCAGTGACTTGGAGAGAAATCTACTGCTGCACACACAGATATAGTTCTGGAAGAACAGGCTGCAGTTACAGCTCCTTTCCTCTAGGAAGAAATCCTTCTGTTTCCTATAGGCTACAATGACAATTATATGAATCTGTACAAGGTTCTGAAAATAGGCAGACGTATGCAGTGGGCAGGTTAGCTTTAAAAGGGACCACTGCCTATGTAGAGAATGAAGCTTCCATGTTGGTTGGAGTTTGAAATGAGTCATCTTTATCTGTCAACACTGAAAATTAGAGAATGCTCTTGCTTTATCAAACCTAACAGTGAAACTTTCTGGAAAAATGCAGCTAGCAAGGTAGCACATAAGTGGCGATGGGGAAACTTCTTTAAGAGGAAGGGAAAGGAGACAGTGATGAGATTCCCTGTGGCTCCCCTGCCCCCCTCCTTCCCTCACGTCTCCCCCCCCCCCCCCCCCCGTTCCATTTTCCCCAATTAATTGGATGCCCTCAACCCCGCCCCCCGCCTCTGGCAACATGCGTTTATTCAGCCTAGGAAACTCCTGGCCAGAGAATTCCTAACAGCTGTCTTTCGGTTGAAAGTCTCTCTGTCCAGTACCCATGGAGGCTTAGGTTACGCCACCTGATTGTGAAGAGTGTGAAACTCCTTCCAAACCAGCTTCCTCTGTCCACTGGAGCAGGGCAGTGATTTCTCAGGGACAGATCTGCATTCAGCTGGACAGCACACTGTAGCCACCACTGAGTCACACGGACAGCTTTTCCGTGGTCTGTAAAGGACAGCTGACTGTCCACAAGCCGGCTTCAGCGGCCTCATCATTATCCCTTGGGATCCCACACCTCTTTCAAAGACTTCAGAGGCGCTCTGAAAGGGACCCCTGCTTATGTGGAGAGTGAAGCCTGCTTGTCTGTTGAAGTTTGAAAAGCCATCGTTATCTATCAAAATTGAATGTTAAGGTATGTTGCTGCTTTATGGAACCCGACAGTGCAATAAAAATGAAAAAAGCAGCAAGTTCTTTGCATCACTGGAGCACGGTTAATGTCAACGTGCTTTTTTTTTTTTTTTAAAGAAGTTTGCTGCAAATCAATGCTTCTGGCTTCAGATATAAGGATAGTTTGTATTTATCGAAAACCTATCATATGTCAGATACGCTGCTTGGCATTTGGCGTACTTGATCTTATAAGATCACTGCATCCTTCCTAAGGATGGATGTGTTACCTTCACTTTACAAATGAGAAAACTGCAGCTCATGGATGCTGGGTCCTGCCATTGACAGATGCCCACGCAGGTGGTTTTGCTGCATAATCTGATCTTTCCATTATATGATGTTTCCCTCTTTATAAGACAAGGAATATGCTGATGAAAAACTGTGGAATAGTCATTGGCCACCAGTCAGTGGGTAAGTGGGGGTCGTATTTTGTTTTGCTGTAAGTAAAGAACTGGCTTAGTAGGAAATCAAAACTAGAGGAAAACATTTGCTTTTCCAGATGAAAAAGTGTTACAAGTTTATTTAATAGTTTTATAAGTGATGTGGATCAGAGAGTACACAGTGAGATCTCCAAAATTAAAGATGGAAGTGAAATGTCAGACTGACAGGGATAAACCATAGTAAGACCTCAGGAGGTTTCGTGAGTGGGTAGAGAAATAGCAAATGAGCTCTAGCGTGGGTGACTGTAAGGCAATATATTCAGGGAAAATAATATAAACTTTGCTTATGATATCCCTTGGTTTCAATACAAGTAAAGAAGCTTAGAATCAATATAAAATGTAACATACATAATATTTCATATTTTTATTTTATTTAAAAAATTTTTTTCTATTGGGGTATAGCTGTTTTACAGTGTTGTGTTAGTTTCTACTGTACAGCGAAGTGGAGTTCCCTGTGCTATACAGCAGGTTCTTATTAGTTATGTATTTTATACATATTAGTGTATACATGTCAATCCCAATCTCCCAATTCATCCCACCACCACCACCCACCCCACGATCTGTTATTTTTTGACCTTCATAAGGAAGCAGGGAGAAATATTAATTTTTAATAACACCATTTTATAGAGAAAATAAAGACCTAGGTGGCCGCAGTGGCTTCCCAAGGTTACTCTGGTAGTTAGTAAATGACCTCTGGCTAGAAACCAGTACCACAGAACGCAGCCCATGCCCTTCCTCCTCCTTGGGTTCTTCTATGGAATCAGAGAGCCAGTAATGAATGTGATATTATCATCAGGAGACATCATCTCATCCTCACTATATCAAGGTCAAGGGCTCTGGCTTTGGAATCAGACATACCTGGATTCTACACTACTTGCCAGAATGTGTGTCACAGGAGAGATTATTTAAGCTCTAGAGAGGGTTAGTTCTTCTTGTCTAAAATGGAGATGCGGAACAGCACCTGCCTTACAGAAGCATGTTAAGAATGACATGAGGTAAGAGATGAAAATACGTAGCACAATGCCTGGCACATAAGTATTTAATGAATGGTCATTTTGCTTGTTGTCAATGGAGAGGAAGGTGCAGTGAACTCATGCTTTGAGTACTGTTGGTGCTCCAAGCACATAGCAATGATTGATGAAAAAAGAAAAAGAAAAAGGTGAATAACCACAGCGGGCTAAACATTCAGCATAAACCCCCCCTACACCAGAAATGCAACAACAATGCAAACAGTGGTTAGACTGTAGACATGGGCCTGCAGGGGTCTCTGGGACAGGAAGCAGGCAGGGGCAGGGGGGCTGCTGCAGGGGAGAGAAGACCACAGCCTTGCCGCCGAGGGGGGCCGGCAGCAGGCTGGGCGCCTGAAGCCTGGGGCTGGGGCGGTGCTAAGCCGTCCCTTATGGGAGGACAATGTGGAAAACTGCTGCGGACAAGCTGCTGCTTCACGGAAGTTGTGGGCCAGGGAGAGCAGACCCAGGGGCAGGGAGGAGCCTCGGGAAACCTCCCCCTGACTGGGAGGCTGAAGCTGAGATCATTGCACGGAACAGGAGGTCTGAAAAATAACCCTAACCCTGGGCAGTGGGTGCAGGCAGGTGGGTGAGGGTCCCCCCCCACCTTATGGACAGGGAGTCTGGAACACAGAGGAAGGAAGAAAGAAACACAAAACAAATAACCAAATCAAACACCTCAGAATGATCCTGCAAGTCTGCTGGCTTCCAAAAGTTTTTTGGTTTGTAAAATGCACAAAGACTTTTGAAGCTAAGAAAGAAAACAAAATTGATAATTAACATGAATTAAGTCCTGGAGTTAAAATGGTCTGTCAGCCTGAGAAACACATTTACAGGTAAGTTTAGAATGCTGCAAGAGATAAACCCAGGAAGAGTATTCATAAAAAGAACAAAAAATTGTGAAACAAAACCCAAGCAGAAATAAAACAAGGTCAAGTAGATATGACTAAGAATCAACTTGAAACTTTGGAAACAAACAATGTTGTTATTGGAATTAAAAACTTAATAGACAATTTAAACAACAGACTGGACACAAAGAATCAATGAACTTGGGGATAGTGCTGAAGAATTACCCTAAATGCAGCACAGAGAGACCAAAGTCAAAATACACAAGAGACATTCAGAGGCTTAGTGGATGAACTGATAGAATTAATGGCTAAGAGCTTTCCAGAATTGAAGAAAGATGTGTCCTCAGATTGAAAGTACCTACCAATTGCTAACAAAGCTAAATGGAAACAAATCTAAGGCTTGACATCAGAGTGTAAACATAGAATATCAGGAACAAAAAGAAAATTATGGAAATCACCAGGGAGAAGAGACAGATTATTGGCATAGGCGTAGCAATTAAGAGAGACTTCTCATCAACAGTAGATGCCACTTAAGAATCTGCCTACCAATGCAGGGTACACAGGTTTGAGCCCTGGTCTGGGAAGATTCCACATGCCACGGAATAACTAAGCCCATGCGCTACAACTACTGAGCCTGCGCTCTAGAGCCCTTGAGCCACAACTGCTGAGCCCGCGTGCCACAGCTACTGAAGCCCGTGCACCTAGAGCCCATGCGCTGCAACAAGAGAAGCCACCGCTCACCACAACTAGAGAAAGCCAGCGTGCGGCAATGAAGACCCAATGCAGCCAAAAATAAATAAATAAAAACAAAAAACCAACCAAACAAAAAACAGTAGATGCCAGAAAACAGTGGACTTCAAATACTGATGGAAATCATTTTCAACCTTGAATTTTATACCTACCTAGACTATCACTCAAGACTGAAGGCAAATCAGAGACATTTCAGACACGTGAAGACACAGACCTTCACTGTTAAAGGTATTATCAAGAAGAAAGGGAACCTGAAGGGAAGACATGAAATGGGGGGGGGGGGAAACAATAATACACATGGGAATTAATAGAATATGTCAGTAAATGTTATTAAAAATAGACTATAAAATAGATAACTATATATTAGATAATTAATATAAAACAGATAACTAGGGGTATGGTTTTAGTTATGCAAAAAACTTCTGAATAGATAAATATGCTAAATTTATGGTTTGGTGTGTACATTATATATTTTAAAGTAATTACAAACATAATATAACTATAATCTCTAGTTTCCAAACTGTCCACGGGAGACAAAAGTTGGACATATAGAAAATCATATTCAGTAGAAATAGGAAGAGGAAATGAAGTGGACAAAAGGGATGATAAAAGAAAACAGTGTGATATGTAGATATTAGTTCAAATGTAAGAGTGATTACAGTTATGATTATAGCTACCCATTAGCGAAAGGCAGAGGCTATTGGAATGGTTAAAACAAATATCCAGCCATATGTTGCTTTTAGAAGTCATACATAAAACAAAATATTACACATATGTGGAGGATGAAGATAAGAACAAAGATAACCCAGGTAAATAATTACTCACCAAATTTAAAAGGTAGCTAGTGTAGCAATATTAATATGAGGCAAAATAGAATTTAAGAGAAGAAGCATTAACAGGAATAAAACAGCAGCAAAATATACAGTCAGACAAGAAGCTGTAACAATTGTGAACTGCGTAATACAGAGATTACAGCTAAAAGACATGATTAGCATTTATAAAACTATGTCCATTGGCTTCATTTTTGTTCAGTGCAATACATTGTATTAAATCTTAGCTCACCTGAAGTTTTGGCTAAACTTACCAGGAAATTCTTTTTCTTTTTTTATGGAGAGTGTTAAAATTTGGCTGACATGGTCCATCTTGGCTGAAAAAAATAAATACGGTTGGAAAAGTTTAGTTAGGTAAATGAAATACAGAGCTAAACTTGTTATTTAGGAATTTTTTTGTACACCCTTAACCCCAAATGTTAGGATTTAAGAGGGCAACCAAGCTCTTCCATAAAATATCTGTTTGCTCTGGTGTCAGAAGCAGAAGGTTGTTCTGGATCATTTTTCTGACACAAGATCAACATTCCTTCTGTCGTTGAATGTCTGTGTGATGAAAGTACGTAAACCGCAGAAGTCCATTCCGTGTGACCCCTTGGTACTGTTACTAATGCCCATTAATAATTCATGCAGAGCTCCACGATTCTGGTCCTCCCTTCTGGGAGGCTGAGTTCTGAAAATCCGATAAGCCCTGGGTCAAGGACAGACATTCTGACGTAGGGGTGGAAACAGGAAACAGAATGAACCCTGAAGTACACCACTCTCCCCTCAACCACCTCCGTCCATGACCTCTTTTGCCTAAAAAGCACCTCACCAGGCTTACACACCAAACCCTGGGAACTCTTTTGTGGTTTTTAATGATTGTTGTGCATGAGTACTAGCAATGAGGTGTTCATAACCTTTTTGGGTAGGCGTTTTCATTAATTAATTACAGAGGATCGATCGTTTCACAGTACATACAATTATTGAATCCTCATGTTGTATGCCTGAAGCAAATGTAATGTTCTATGTCAATTATACCTCAATAAAAAGAAATAAAACTGGCATTGCACACACACACACACACACACACACAAATAGCATTTTTAAAAAAAGAAAACAGTTGACACTAGGAAGTGACAACATTCTGCTCTGTAAAATTTCCCCCAAAGTAAATTATATATAATTTCCAGTGATATAGCATATTTCACATGAAATTCTTTGGGCTTCTTTGAAAAAGAGATATGCTCCCTGTACATTCACAGTAATTATTTTGGAATCTAGTCTATTTTTCTTAAGATTCCTGGGGGATATTTTTCTTAAGATAAAAATAAAGAAGAAGAGGGTCAGCTGATCAGAATGAAGAGGAACCCTTCGAGGGCCCCCATCCGTATCCCTCCTCTCTGTAGGTTCAGGAATTAGGCAGGGGTGTGTGGGGAGGGGAGGGGCTTTGAGGATGGAGAGCAGGTGTGTAGGTGCATGCCTGCTCCTGCACTTCTACCCCTTGCAGTACACACACCAGAAGGAGATTGCTTTAAACAGATTGAATTGACTTGCAACAAGCTCTCCATTGTTTGAAGCTTGTTCCCCATTTTGCGGGTCACCAGACCCGGGCACTTTAGCACATCTTAGCTGGGCCCTGGGGAAACAAGGCACAGAAGAGTGTTCTAATGTTCTAATGGCATATCGGATGCCAAAGGATGTGGCCCAAGCGGAGGAGAAATCTTCAGATGACTGACCTAAGTGTAGATGCCAGCACATTCCTTGTTCCGCGCTTATCAGAATAAAAATCTCATGCCTCGAAGGAGCTAGTGGCCGACCTCCAAGGTCTTAACTGTCTATAATTGTGCTGTTCTGGCTCTCCTGGTACTCACATTAGCCCAGTGGGGTAATGAAATTTGAGACATCTTTGCAACTATAATACTGTACAAGGGGATGCTTTATCAGCTGGCCGACTGGCCTGATGTTTGTATTCCATGTATCTTTTTCTTTCCGTAATGCTTTAAAAATAATTCTTGGTGCCTCCTGTAACTTCTGTGAGTCTCAGCCTCATGTTTCTGAAAGAAAAAAAACAAAAACAAAAACACAAAACCCCCACCTTCCTCTGCAGTTTGCAGACCTGCTCTTTGGTTATCTACAAGGGGACAGCCTTAGAATCAGGGGTGCCCCGGAGCTGACTTGTACTGGCTCCAAGAGCAGATTTGGCCCATCTCTTTCCAGTTCTGCATTCACTGATGTCATGTTGGCGGCTGGAGACCCACCACGATGGCGGTACTTAAACCGCGGGAACCGGCACACTCCACAGACCAGGGCTTCTTCTCCTGAAGCCAGTTGTTAAAGATTTACCAGCGTTCCCCTGCCCGGGATCCTCTTAGACCACGGTTCCTTTCCCCTAAGACAGCCTTCCAAAGCCAGAGGCAGGGTCCTCTCAGAGCTTGCTCTGCTTGGAAATTTGTAAAGTCATGACAACGACTGCACCCCACGGTTATAGGCATCTGTGTTTTCTGTTAGCATAAGACTGAGTAGGCAGCTTTTTCTTCCAGGGTTAATAGGAATACAGTTACGCCTAACCAACGGAATATCGTTTAAAAAATCCCAACAAAAATGTGTCCTTTGGCTGAAGTTCTTGGTTCTCTCCTATTAAATATTGGCTCCTCGCTGTAATTTAATAATAATTATAAATAAAAATAATACATTATAGTAATTCTTGCCAAACGTGCTTTTCCTGTCGGTCAAGGAATGAAACATTGAATGAGTATTTATCATATGTAAGACACAGTGATAGGCAGTATGCTAGATACAGAGACAGATTGTGTAGCCTCAATTATCATCTTCAGGAAGTATATAATTTAGAGCAAGGCAACACATGCACACATGAAAAGTTATGGGAGAGAATTCTAGAACATGTGTAATTTGAATGTATCCAGTCACCTTAAGGTCAGTCTCAGTAGGTTCTTACATCAAAACACACACGACACTGTTGGAGATTCTTTATAAAGGTTTCTGAAGGGTGGACACCAGAAGACAAAGGTGGGAATTGCATTGCAATTATAAAGCAGAACTTTCTGAAACAGCAAAACTTTCTGAAAATCCTGTCTCTTCCTTCTTGGCCTTTCTTTATCCTCTCTCAGGCCACATGTGTGTGTCATACGCTCCCATCTCTCCAGATATTCTTGAGAGTTTGGCAAAACAAGGATCCTTGGGGGAACCCACCGTCCTTAGAAGGGAAAGGAGAAAGAGGGTGTAAGTCCACATGATTTCATGGGCTTCTGCCACAACTAAAAGACAACAATTCAACAAGTGTCATAAGGAATATTTGAAGTCAGAGGTCACAAGTTGGGAGTTTTAAATTCAGAGGGAGAAGAAAAGAGGAAAAGGCCATTTTGGGGGCTGGGAAAGCTTTAAGAAGGAGAGACTGGTAGGTGAGTAGAAGGTCTCAAAATAAAGACAAGAGAAAAGGAGTGATCCCGGCTTCTACCATCTGTGTTACCTGGTGAGTCACTGAGGCCCCCGCGGGGAGGGTGGAGTCAACATTCCACAGGTGTACATGGAAGCATCTCTTGCTTTTATCACTTGCTTCCACTTCCTCAAAGTGACCCCGAATCCACCAGCCTTTTGCCCTCTCCCCAAAGAGGAGAAGTCACTTGTGCTTCACGTAGACTGAGTGAAGGACAGACAGATTTCAGGACATCTAGGTTGGTACAGAAGTAGGCTCATACCTCAGATCTTTGGCCTAACCAGGGCTCCAACTGCTAATGTATTGAGTGGGAAAGTTTTTCCAAATAACTTTACGATAACAGCATATTTATCAAAGAGATAAGCATGGGTCTCCCTTGCTGTGCACAGTTCGACACATGAACCTCAGTAACTGGCCAGACAGTAGCACTGCCAGCCTGTTCAGGTCACAAAACATCGGCTACCAAATTCAGTGGCTTTTTTCTTTTTTTTTTTCCCCTCAGTTTTGGACCAATCAACTAGAAAATGTTTCTAGACCAGTTTTTCCTCTTCTTGTCAATGCAGACTCCAGTGACTTTGGGGTAAAGGGGCAACTTGGCAGTGAACTCTATTGTCAGAAACTTTGCAAAGTTCCTGGCTTGAGAATTTTCAGCCTCCTCCTTCCAGCCCAGTTGGTAGCTTCCAAAATCTCACTGCACCGTTATGAGTAATTTTCAAGACCCAAAGTTACCTCGATGATTCTCAGACCTTCCCTTGTCTTTGTGATGACAGAGCTGTGAGCCTGGGACATGGGGAGTCTAAGGCATTATGAAATCTCTGTATGAAGTCGTTAAATCCACAGCAACCTGATTTCCTTCATTTTCAGGCCTGAACATCTGTAATAATCTAAATAGCTTCTTTCCTCCTAACAATCAACTGAGAAGCACCCTCACTCTCTGACAGCATCAGAGGCACTTGAATCATTCAACCGAATCTCGCCAGGGCGTCAGAGATCACTGACTCATCTGGATTCTGGACGGTCTTTCCATCAGAAGCAGCAGCTCCTTCTGGCCATGTGACCTTGACTGAGTCATTTAACACCCTCCTGAACCTGAGTTTTATCATCTCCTAATTGAGCTAAGGTCACATCTCATGTCTTCCCAGGCACTTCTCAACATCCAGACTGGCTAATACCTAAGACATCACTTGGAAACTAGAAAGCTCCCTACAGTGTATGAATAACTGATTCCCTTGGCTGATGAGAAAGGAAGACCACAGTGAAACGCACGCTGGGCCCGAGAGCTGGACTTCAAGGTCAATTCTCAGGTATCTTCTGTAACATTTTTAGGATGGGTAACCTGCAAAAGCATTAGGGGTTTTCTTAAGAAGGTTTCTTTTTCTCCTAGCTTCTGTTATGTTGCCTGCAAATTCAAGTAGTATTGTCAACATGGCGTATTATTATGCTTTCTGTGACACAGATAAATTTCGGGGAAAAAAACAGGGATAAACCATTCCCCATATCCACTAGTATTTTTACAGAAAATAATATGCAGCCCCATTGAAGCTATGACTCACATGATCTAAACACGATACTACACGAGAGAGGCTACCCCAAGAAAGGACCACGCCATGAGAATAGACACATTGTAAAATAACTCAAGACGAGGCCTGTGGCAACTCTTCCGAAGTTTCTCTTTCTCTCAACCATCAGTAAGTTCTTCTCAATTCCCACTTGGGTGCCTCTTCTCTTTCTGCCCCCCTTTCTCCTATTCTGCCTCACACAAGGTTCAGCACGGAGCTGGCAGAAGCAGACTCTCCTTGGAGGGCAGGTGGAGAGGGTGAACTGGTGGGAACGCCAGAACTTTCCTTCAGGGGTGAGGGGGGTGCTGGGGACCCCCACACACTCAGAATTTTGACTCATCACTGGTATAATGATGCGGCAAGAGTTCTGGCTCGAATCACTTCAGGATTTAGACGTGGCAGGGACTGGAGTCTGGAGCAGGGCAGAGCCGCTAACGGTCTCTGTATGAGGGACCAAGGAGAACTCTGGAAAAGAAGGCAGGCAGAGGGAAGGCACAGCTGAGCCGGACACATTAACTGAGGTCGCAGGCGGGCTTTGGAGGGGGAGGCGATTCTAAATAGGGCAGGATATCTGCCTCTGCACGGTCCCCCCAGGAGCATAACTGATGGCCTTAGGGTCAGTGATGAGGGGGTGGCAGCTGGAGAGGAGGAGAAGGCCCAGAGGACCCCGCGGAACTCACTGGAAACATCCAGGTCACGGGAGGGGTTGAGATCCCGAGTGGTTCTCTGTGTCTGTGCCTTTCCATTCCTATCTTTTGTATGAGCATTTCTATAACCCGCACCATCGCTGCGAGCGCTCCCATGCCCCACCCCACCATGCTCCGTTCTTCTCTCCGGCCCACGCTGGGCTCATGACACGTGGTTTATCAGATGTTAGAGTTTCAGTTCTTAAAACAACTAGATAATTCTTTCAAAGGAAACACCAGTTAGAGACCATGTGAGACCATTATGTCAGCAGATCCAACCCAGACGCACAATCTGGCTGAAGTTCTGCTCTTTGTTGTGTGTGGCCTGTGTGTCCTCCTTTGATACAGACGACCCAGAAGGTGCCTTTCAGCTCTCAGGGTCCACCTCCCTGTGTCAGCTGCCTGGCAGGTGCTGATTAGGTTCAGGGCAGAAGGTGGTTGGCACATTGAGTAAACAAAGATGAATAAAGATCCGGTGAGGAGGCACGTGGATTCAGGAGCCATCCACGAATGTGGAGGGACGTTGGCTTGGAAGTTGCATGAGGCTGGCTGGAATCGGGGAGGAAGGTCCTGTGCTGAGGGACAGAGGTCCCAGTGTTAGGTACAGGTTAAGGTATTGGTAGGGGTCTCTGGATTTAATAAGGAAACTGGGGAATTGCTTAGCAGACTTTGGTGTGGTGGGCACACCCTGCTGGGGCATCACAGCTTGTCCCTGGCACTTACTCCCCCAGTCCTATACCCACTGACTTGGATCTTGAGGTGCTGGGGAGCGGAGGGCGGGTGCCTGCGGGCCCCATGCGTGTTTCCAATTAGAACAGTGTTACTAACTAACGTTCAGTTAAGAACATTTGGAAAACAGAGACAAGTACGTAGAAAAAAATGTAAATAACCCATGAAACCATTACTTATAGATAAAACTTATTAACATTTTGCCGGATTCCTTTCCTGTCTTTTCCTATACAGATCTAAAATATTACTAAATTGCTATATGTAATTTTGTCTCCTACTTTTTTCTTCTCAACATTATATGACAGAAAACATACGGCTACGTAGCATTTTTTTTTCACTTCAATTCATCATAATGAACTTGAACGTTCTTGCCCTATTGTACATTTAGGTTATTACCAGTAGTTTTCTTTTATAAATAATTTTTAAAAGAGGCCAGTTTACAAGAATCTTCTAAGGCATTTGAGCATTTGGGCCATTAAGTTGGGGACAATGAAATGCCATGGAAATGTCTTCAGCAGGAGAGGAAAGTGATCAAAATCTGTATCAATCTTCCTCTTGGGAGGAAGGTGGGAGAAGTTAACTGTGGTGAGAAAAACAGTCATTTCAGTAGGGAAATGCAGCCAGGGTGGAGGGGCTAGTTCCCAGGTTGCTCGGGGGGCAAAGTGGATAGGATTGGGTCACCAGGGAAAGCAGGGTGGACACAGAGTCAGGGGGCTCCTGAGTTTGCCTGGCGTGTCCACCTAACGGGGTGGGTGGTGATGCCAGCCAGGCTGAGGATCCGGCTGGGGGCCGGCAGAGCGCAGGGGCTGCGTGCGTCAGGCATGTTGAAGATGCCAAACCTGGAGGGAAATACAAATGGGAGCAAAGGGAGCTTCTCCGTCTATAGGTCTGGAGGAACTACAGGCCGAGGACAACAGATTCGGGGCTCACTGATCTACACTGAGATGGAGGCCAGGTAGTTAGCGACCCAGGACCCCGACCTAGAGAGAGGCTAAATGTCACCAACAAGATAGAGAACCATGATATTTGCAAGCCCTCTTCTCAGGAAGGAATCTTGGGACAAGTCAGCTGGGATGAGGAAGTCATATCCTCAGAGACTAACAGATAATTAAATATCTGCTTTCTGAAGAGGATGTCTGCTCGACTATAGGGGCTTTGGTTCTTCTGTGTGGGGCATGAAAACCTTGCCTTAAATAAATGTTGAGCAATTATTTAGAGACTACTTTGTCTGAAGGGGCAGCCTGGCAGATGCAGCACAGACGGGGCAGGCTCAGGGGTTCAGGGGCCACTGAATCTCTAACGCCACAGGCCCACGACTGAGGCACGGTCAGCCCTTCAAAGGTGAACTCGGGTGCCCTTGGCTTTAATGCGGCAGGGGGAAGCGGCGCGCGGGCTGCCGTGTGGTTCCTGAAGCCGGGAGTCAGAGGCTCGGCTCGTGAGCTCACGGTGGGAGGGAGGCAGACGGTGACGGATGCCAGTGCCACGGCCACCAGAAGTCCTGGGACGCTTGATCACGGCGGAGGCATCCGAGCCATCTCTGTTCACTGGGTCACTTAGAAACTTCTACCTGAGCCCCAGCCCTGCACATTCACTGTTGCTGCTGCTGACCTTGATGGGGTTTAATCTGGGAAAGGAACCTGAAGTCCATGCTGGGAAGGACATCGGAGGAGGGGCCGTGGAATAAACTCACGCAGGTGTGCGGGGCCCAGATGCAGCTCACCGCCAGCACCCGGTCACCTGGAAATGGACGTGTCACCCACCGGGCCCAGCACCGGGCCTGGCCCATCCCGAGTGCTCAACCAGTATTTGTGGACGAAAGGCCTGGCCCCGGGTCTCTCTCCTGAAACCAGACACTGTATTATTCAGTGGATGTGCTTTTGGTCCCCTAACGGCCTGAGATTTGGGCTGCACCTCCTTCCCTCCTCGGGCGACTTTGCTGGGTGAGGCTGGGAGTGCCCCGTGACGACGTGTCTCCTAGAGGTCCCTCTGGGCAAGGCTGACTGGCCTCAGCGGTGTTTGTCAGTCTCCAGCTGGGCCAGATCATCAGAAAAAATGTGAAGCGTGGGGATGGGTGGGAAGGTGGCAAATTTGCGTATCTTCTCAGAGTTTTTTCTCACAGCTCTTTGTTGCGGTGCTTCTAACATAGTGGTTAGCAGAGTGGTCCATGTGCTCAGAATACCTGGGTTCAGATCTCCCTTGCTACCTGTGTGACCTTGAGCGGGTGAAATAACCTTCCCCTGCCAGTTTCCCATCTGCAAGATGAAGATCATAAAAGAGCTGCTGTGAGAATTAAGGAAGTTGATGAGTGAAAAGTGCTGCTGTATTATTATTGTCATCGTTGTTATTGTAAGCGGCAGCAGCAGCTCATGCTCGGCTAGTGCTCCTTTGTAAGAGCCTCCAAGAGAGGGCAGATGGTCCTGTAAACTCCAGGGGGTCACCCCTCTGGTCTCCGGCTCTGGGCATCCACACAGCTGGACCTTTCACCAGAGCTGCGCCTGCAGGACCGAGGCAGGCGGTGGCTGGGTTCCACACATAGGCTTTGGAACAGAAGCCTTCGCTGTGTTTGTTGTCCTGAAGGGACGGAGCGTCTGCTGGGTTGCCCTCGCTGCAGTGCAGTGATGACGCTGGGCTCTGAGAAGGAGCTGGCGGCTGAGCCCAGGAATCCAGTGAAGGAGCTTGGCCAGCTTTCTGCCTGCAGGGGAAGGGAAGCGGGGGGGGGGGGGGGGGGGGGCGGGGGGGTTAGTGGGGGGAGGGGAGAGCTGGGTTCCCTCCACCTTTGCACCCATGGCCTGAGCTTCGAGGACCCTCACCCGGTCTGCTGGTGCACTCCAGCCCTGCCTTGCTGTGGACGTTCGGGCCATGTAACTTTAAACAAGTGTTTCGTAAGGGACAAAGTGACTTTCTCCTTTTTTTCACCTGTTCTTCCCTCCCATCCTGGGAGCTCGGGGGTGGGCTGGACACAGAGAAAAGAGTATTGTTCTTAAACCTGCCTCACAGCTCAAGGACCTTGAAGGAACAGAATGGAATGGGAAACAGGAATTATTGCCTCTTTTGTTTTCTCTTTAAAAATATAAAAAGAACCCTGAAACTGTGGTCTGGATGGCACCACATGACTTCTTCCTTTTGTCATGGAAATACTTTGCATAAAAGACTTTTCTGGATTGGTACCTTCAGGCTGTCCATCTCCAGCAGCAGAGAACTGCTGTCATTCCTGGAAATAAGGTCAGGCCCCGGGGGGTTAATCTGCCTGATTTTGCTTTTCCGAGGGTGACTGTGTAAAGTTCTTGGCTCTGTGGCCAAGTTGATGGCCCAGGGCAATGCTGCCCAGTAGAACTTTCTGCAGCTTTGCAAGTGTTCTGGGATCCATGCTGAACCCATGGTGGCCACCAGCCCTGTGGCTCCGGAGACTGAGGAACTGAGTTGTTGTTGTTCTGAGGCATAATTGACATACCACCTTATAGTAGTTTCAGGTGTCAGGAGCTGCGTTCTTTACTCTGAATTGAACTAGTTAAATTTAAACAGCCACACGTGGTCCGTGCTGTGGTCCTGGATGGCGCCGGGGAACGTCGTCATAGCGAGCTGCAAGCAGCATCCGCCAGCATCACCCGCGTAAGAGGGGAAGGGGAAGGAGGCCAAAGGTCCAGACCCTGAGGACCAGTTCTCTCGTCCACAGCAGCCGTTCACGTGGCAACTGCGGTTTCTGGATATTTATCTGGACCCTTTATTGCCTCCTCTTTCTGCTGCGGGAGTAGCCATCTACTTTCTTAAAGAGGAGTGAGGTCAAAACCGTGTTACAACACAAAGGTGAGTGATCTAGAGTAGGTAATAGTTCTACTTAGAAGCTCTTCCTTGAGCTCCCAAATCACAGGGTGGGATCAGTCACTTCTTCCAGGATTCTGAAGACGCCCGTGCGGCCCGTTCAGACCCTAATGAGCGAAAGCCCTGGAGCGTGTTGGATGGACACGGGAGACTGCAGTCCAGGCTCAGTGTAGCCCAGAAGGCGGCACATCGGGGCCAGCCTGGGGCTCTGGGGCCAGGATCCTGGTCTGGGTCCTGAATCAAAAGACCAAAGAAGAAGGGCAGCCTTGAAGAGAGAAGAGAGGACGGCAGAGGAAAATGAGCCCTAGGGAAACCAGGATCTGGAGACCTGAGTGGATGGCAAGGGCGGGGTGTCACCCGCAGCAGTGGCAGCTCTAAGGTTCAGGGTGGCGGGTCCTCGTGACCCTTGTGATGCAAGGATGGAGGGTTAAGTAAATGCAGGGCCCATCAGAGAGCCCCTGACGCCGCAGGCAGGCACGGGGCCCACCCAGAGTGAGGACAGAACACAGGATGGGCTTGGACCAGGGCTGCGGCAGCCCTCACCCTGCCGTGGGCGGCCTCAGGGTCAGGAGCTTACTGGACCCGGCTTTGTGTGGGGTTTCGTCTGCAATGTCAGGACTGTGAGGCAGGTGGTATTCTGCCCATTTCACGAACGGATAAGCTGAGACTTTGTGGGGGGCTGAGGTTCGATGTTCTCCTGGCTCCTGCCTGACTTGCCTGCTACTCCTTCTCAGGCTTCCTAATGAACTCGTTCCTCTCTGCCAGGTCTGGGAATGTGGGAGCCCCTTTAGGCCTGTTCCTGAGCCCCTTCTCTTCCCATTTTCCACTCTCCCCCCACGGTTTCAACTTCTCGCTGGGAACTCCCCCACTTCTGGTGCAGCCTGCATTTCTCCCAGTCAAGGAGAAGCACAATTACCCCAGAGAGTGGACCTGGAAGGGATGGAGAGACAGTAACAGAAACAGTCCTAATTTACTGATGAGAAAGGCAAAACAAAATGATTCCAAGAGAGGCTTTTCCTTTGACCAATAAAATAAACTACAAACTGGCCCAAAAAAGAAAATGGGAGAAAACACAAAATTATAAATGAGGAAATACTGCAAGAGACCACTTTGCTCAAAGCTAGCTTGACCCCTCTGAAAACCTAAATGAAAAATACAATTTTCTAGGAAAATATTTATTACCGAAGTTCACACCACAAGAAAATCTGTAACTAGGGTGACCAGACTTAGCAAATAGAAAGATAGGACCCCCAGTTAAATTTGAATTTCAGATAAATAAGACTTTTTTAACATGTCTCGTGCAAGACATACTCATCCTAAAAAATTACTGGTTTTTTACTGAAATTCAAATTTAACTGGAGGTCCTGCATTTTATCTGGTAGCTCTACTTAAATAGATAAATTACCATGGAGAAACATGAGGAACTTGTCAAAGGCCAAAAAAGCATCAAGATAAAATGGTTTCAGGTGAATTATATGAAATGCATTCAAGGGATAATTTAAACTCTATTTAAATGATTCCAAACTCTATTTAAATGATGATTTAAACTCTATTTAAATGATTTAAATGATTCCAAACTCTATTTAAACTCTATTTAAATGATTCCAAACTCTAAAAATAGAGTAGAAGCTCCTAAATTATTTTTATAAAGTTGCAACACACTGAAACCAAACCTGACAATGATAGTTAAAAAAAAAAAAAGTGGGCAAATCTGTTATGAATATCCATGATAAAATCTCAACTGTGATAATAATAAATACGGAGGAATGATATTTTTCTTTAAAGTTGACAGACTCTTAAAAAGGTAACTGAAAAGAATTATTGAAAGTGATTTTACCAAGTTTTCTATATTCTTCCTCAGTCTTAACATGCCTATATATAGTGCATATAATTCTTAGCTATAAGTTGTTATAATAATAGATCATCATATATAGACTATTATTATTATAATAATAATAATAGATGTTACTTTTTGGAATCGCCTCAAATTAAAACTTGTTTTGAAAGTACTGATCAACACAATTAGATACGAGAAAAATATGAGGCATCAATATTCCAACTGAGGATACAACATTATTACTATTTTCAGACAATGTGTTTACACAGAAAATGCAAAAGGATCAATTGGGGGAAATCAGCAACAGATGATAATTCAGTTAGGTGGACTGGGCTCAAAATTAATATCCACATTCAGTAGCATTTCGATAAACAAGCAGTATTTAGCAATGAAATATAATGAGGCAAACTATCTCATTTATAAGAGTGTAAAAAAAAAAGAACACCTAGGTATAAACTTAATAAGAAATGTGTAGGTTACAACTGTAATACTTTCTTGAAGGACATAGAAATATAATTGAATAAATAAAAAGATCTGTTATATTCTTAATACTGTAAACATGTCCGTTTACCCTAAATCAATCCATAAATCCAGTGTAATCCTCATCAAAATACCAACAGTGACTTTTATAACTTGGCAACCTATTATTAAAGTTATCTGGAAATGTAAACTTGTGGAAACTATATAGATGCCCGTATCTGCAACAAGAGTTTTGGGGAAGAAGCTGTTAATAATGTTTAACTCCAGACAGTGGAAGTGAGGGGTAAGGAGTTGACCCAGAGTCTTAGCTTTTATTTCATAACCATCTATACTATTGAACTTCTCAGTATGTGCACATATTACTGATATGATTAATATGGTAGTTGTTTACTTTAAAAAAACATTCCCTATGATGTAGGGTGGTGATGCTAACCCCCGCTGCTCACTAGAGTCACAGGGAGCTTTAACACAACGCCAACGCTCAGACCTCACCTCCAGATTCGGATTCAGTTGGTCTGGGATAGGGCCCAGACATCTGATTGTTTTTAAAAAGCTCCCAGTGACTCCTGTGCAGCCAGGGCGGAGGGTCACTGCTGTAGTCCCCCATGGTGGCGCTTTGCAAACTGTGGTCACAACCCATGGTCATAAGAACAATTTAATGGGTTGGGACCAACAATTAAAAAAACCTACAGTTGACAGAAACGTGTGTGTATGTGTGTGTGTGTGTTTATGCACTGGGTTGTGGTCTAAAGCATCTTTCTGTGCGATGAAATTTTAAAAATTCAGAAGGCCACTGCCTTATGTGATTCAAACATTTCAGACCTTCTGAAACAGTCTATCAGAGTTGGCGTGAACTATTAAAGGCTTTCCACAGTCTAAAAATTATATTCTAATTCTGACTTTTGTTTATTTATTCAGTCATTCAGTCATTCATTATTACAGTTCAAAGATCAAAAATACCATATGTAATTACTGGTGCCTATGTGATAAGCACTGTGTCTGACTTAAGTAGATGCTCAAAAAATGTATAATGAATGAAAGAGTGAGTGATTAAATTAACTATTAGGTAATGCTTTGCCTAGTCTTTCCAAGAGTTGTTTTTATAAACTTGTTTCTCTTCTCCCGGCCAAGGCAGGACTTCCCTCTTTGCTGACATACTCATCCAAGTGAGGACGGTGCTTGGTTTGCATTGGGCCACACTGATCACACTGATCGTGGCCGCATCAATGTTACCACAATCACGGCTTGGATCCATTGGCAGGACATAAATACTGATGGAAGACAGAACCAGAACTTGGCCAAAATGGGTTAGCTTTATTCAAAGCAAGTTATGTCTTCAGAAAGTGAGGTCTTCATAAAAATGTTCTAATCCTCTATACAACCAACTTCATGTAACTGAGAAATATATTACGTGACCACAGTCTCAGCCCTGAGCAAAGTGCTGCAGGGAATACGAGGAAGCATCAGAGTTGCTTAAACCAGGCCATACAAATTCCCCATGAGAAAGAAATTCAGATTGGGCAGAAACCAAACGCAATGGGCCAGACAGAAAAGCCTGCAAACCCAACAGCTACCACATGGGACAGGAGCTACAGGGAACACAGTAGAAGTGCTCAGGTGACATCCTTAAGCCTGAAAACCGGATTCTAATTTGCCTGACGCCTCTTCCTTAGGTGCTTGTTCTGTGTAACATTTTACAAACCATTAGCAAAATGACCATCCGTGGGAATTCTCCTCCAGGATGGCAGGCCTCCCATGCTCGTTCCGGGATTCATCTCATGGCTGCATGACTCCATGGCTTTCCGGGCTGTTTCCAACCTTGTGCCCCACAGGTCACACTGTTTTGAGAGTTGACAGGGAGGAGGGTGAATAGACCTGTGGCACCACTAACTTTTAGCAGAAACAGGCCACAGGTCAGAGTGACAAGAGCTGGCTTCTCAAGGACTATGCAGAGGTCACGAAGGGAAGGGCTTTCTAATGAGGCTAACAGCAGTGAAGGTACGCAGGGACGAAGATTAGAAAAAAGCAGAATTAGCAGCACAGGCATTTGAACATTGCAAAGTTAATCGATGAAGAGACTAAAAGTAGGGGGATTTAATCCAGAAAAGAGAAGACTAAGGGTGATTTCATTAGGATCTTCAACAGTATATGAAAGATGATTTCACAGGGACTGGAGAACTAGCTTTTTTACATCTTAAGCTGAAGTTTGAATAATCGAAGCAATATCTGAAAAAGTCCATCTTTCTTTATTTCTACTTTACTTAATATTTCTCAAATGCCTCTTCAACACCATCCGGTTGTTAAATATTAAATTCTATTGACCCGGCGTGGGTAAGACTCTGGGCAAGCACTGAATGGGGTGGAGAATTCTACAGCACATCATCTTTTTTCCCTAAGGGCTCCTGAATGAGCCTGTGAAGCAGATTGGATAATTGCTTTACTAGGCAGTTTTGGAAATGGGATAATGAAGGAGAGTGTAGTCACATGACCCAACTGTTCTGTCACGTTCCATTCATCTATTACTTTATTTTCAGATCCTCATTGAAGTCGAGAAAGCGATGTAGTTGCTTCTGAGGATGGGTGTGTGTGATGAGTTATTGTCTCCAGAGAAATGGAAAATAGGGGCTAAACAGACTTGTGGAAGCAAATACTTGTTACCAGTTTAATACCAGTAAAAAATGGAGTACGGAACTTTGAGCTTGAGGTTTTGAAATCAGTGAGTTATTTCTTTATTGTTTCCTCCTGAAGGTATTTCCTTCTGTCTGCACAGAATGCAGACGGAATTGTGAAATGAGTTTCTGCAGCCCAGGTCAGCTGAGAGTGCTCACAAGTTCTAAAGGACTCTTCCGGTGTCAAACAGCTACCAGACATGGAAAAACAGGTCTTTTCTCTGAAAGTTCATGATTCCAACTCAGATCACTGTTACACACTGTTATAGACTTTTCAGGTTAAGAGAACTTGCCTGGCATGAACTAACTATTGCTTTTCCTAAAATTGCACATCCTCTAAGGCTAATCAGTTTTCACATTAACATGCACCCAAATGATTAATTTGAAAAATGGGGGCATTGAAACCAATTGTGACTTAGGACCTACTTTGGGAGTGTTGTGACTCACATAAAAGGTCAAGCCCTTCCACCTTCTTATCAGACCCATTTCATCAAGATGTTATCCTTTTTAGTTCAGCGTTGCACTCGACAATCACATTATTAACCTTTAGCTTCCCTCTGGGAGGGAATTATTAGTTGGATAATTTTTTTTTTTTTTTGCGGGGGGTGGCAGGACTACCGAGCATAGCAATGTGAAAACATATTCACATTTAAAATTCTTCTGTATGCATAATAAATATTAGAACACCACTGAGCTAAAATTAATGAGTCTGTATTTAAAGCATGGCTGTACTTAAAATTACCTGCCTGATGACAGTTTTACTTAATCACATTACGAGTATCTCTGATTACTTCTTGTTAATTGCTGCTTAGAATCTGGAGGGAAAAAGGTCCAGGAATTTCCAGGTAACAGATTACTTAATTGCTAACATCAAGCTGGCAGTCCAAATAATATTCCCACCCTTGACCCAGTCAGTCAGCAATGTGTGTGGGCGGTACCTCTGGTGGAAGATTGTTCTAGGTCCCGTGGGAAGGTGTGAGGAGTTCTCTGCTGTTTACTATGGCAGAGCAAGAAGAAAGGCCTAGGAAGAGTAGGGGCAACGCCTGGGGCTGCACAGGTGTGTGTCGTGTGAATCCTATGTGGACCTGAGTGCCAGGGGACTCCACCCAGCGGTGCCACCTGATGGTGTGTCCTTGAGATCTGAGGACCAGCAAGGTCGTATTTCCACTACACGAGACCCTAGACTTTTCTCCTTTTCCTCCCTCCTATTCATATTTTTATGCTTATGGTTTATTGTCCATCTCTACCCACTTGAATTTAAGCTCCACGAAAGGAGAGATTTTTATTTATTTGTCTGCAGATACATTCCCAGTGTTCATAACACCTGGCACGTAGTGGGCTCTCAGTAAATATGTGTTGAATGAATGAATGTAATAATTTCCACAATGGACGAAGATAAGGACCTCTGTTCAGATGCATTTGTTGATTCATTTGAAGAAAATATTCTGAATCAACATAAGATGTGTGTCTGGGATAATTTCCTTCTACTCTTCTACTTAACTTTCAAAGGCACGGGGGTAAATCTCTCTGAAAACCCAGGAAGGACAACCTCAAGTTTCAAACTGATAGGGTTCATAAAAAACAAATCTATTCTTAAGGAGAAAATGAAAAGGAAACAAAAAAAGTAAGCTGGCTGTTCCAGAGGCAAACTTTGCAAATTGGTTGAAAAATGAAATAGGAAAATTCAATCACCAACACCAAGTAACCTGTCTGAGTGATCTTCCTTTAGTTAACCATTTTTTGATTGGCTTGACTCTCTTTTGGAGAGGCCGGGTCAAATGATACTCGAATTGCTTCTTCTTGGGAAAAAAACAAAACAAAACAAAACCTTGGCTGGCGCCTGAAGCACAGTGTTCACGCGGGTCCCAAGTGCAGATTATGGATGAACAACTGCATTGGTGGAAGCACATGTCACTCACACCTGACCTTTCTCACAACAAGGTGGTGAAGCAATTCTTTCATCTCAGGGAAACAAATCCTGTAAACACACTTTCTGTTTCTTTATTTTTTAAAAAATGAAGCTGAGCTAATATTTGCCCGTAGTTCTTGATATTTTTTTCCTACTAAAAGATCTTTCAGCCCCCAGCATTCCACAGTAAAATACTGGCCCTGTATTTCCAAACAGTCCTCATGCGTATTTAACACAATTGCTATCAGTTGCAGTTCAAGGATTGTGAAAAAGCCATTGGGGGAACATTCTGGGTTCAACCTGGGATTTCTCACCACTTTGTGTATGTCATGAATTGATTTGCCTTGATGCATAGATTCTGCAATCAAAGGGAACACGATCTGAATTCAAACCAAAGTGAATGGGGAAATGGATGGATGTTGTCTTGTAGGCAAAATTGCATGAAACAACTAAGCCTGATTGCCATGAAGCAGAACAGTTTGGAGAAAAACTCTCAATATTTTAAACTCAGTCTCATTTCTCCAACCTTTGGCTTTCCATTCCCATTTTAATGGTGGTTCTTTGTTTTGTTTTGTTTTGTTTTTACCCCATATCCCTTTTCCCTGAATTTCTTCCATCTCAGTGCCACTCCTTTGGCCACCATCAGCAGACAGTGATGTGGATACCGCAGCTTTGCCCCTAAAGGTTCTGAGGCCGCATGGGAGGGATGACGCATGCTGTCAACATGCCCGTAGCCCTCTGGGCTCACCGTTAAGGAACTGAGTCTTCACTTCTGCCTTTAAGGGCTCCCCTGTGCCTCCCAGCCTCAGCCCGGGCATCCAGATATCCATCCAGGGGCGGCTAGGCTGTGTTTTGTTATCACTGGATTCAACATCCATCATCTGTCCAAAGGGATATATGGGGCAAAGACTTGGAAGCAGAAAACCTCACTGAGAAATCAAGTTGTGATCACCACTTCATTAAATGGCTCACCAATGGTTGAATTAGATTTACACAGTTTTCACTCTGTCTCCCCAGCAGCATTTTTTAAAAGTTAATTTATTTTATTTATTTATTTTTGGCTGCATTTGGTCTTCATTGCTGAGCACGTGCTTTCTCTAGCTGTGGCGAGCAGGGGCTACTCTTTGTTGTGGTGCGCGGGCTTCTCATTGCGGTGGCTTCTCTTGTTGCAGAGCGCGGGCTCTAGGCGCACGGGCTTCAGTAGTTGTGGCTCGCGGGCTCAGTAGTTGTGGTTCACAGGCTGTAGAGCGCAGGCTCAGTAGTTGTGGCTCATGGGCTTAGTTCCTCCGCGGCATGTGGGATCTTCCCAGACCAGGGCTCGAACCCGTGTCCCCTGCACTGGCAGGTGGATTCTTAACCACTGCGCCACCAGGGAAGCCCCCGGCAGCATTTTAAGGAGTTGGCCTGTACCAGCTCCCTGCCGCAGCTAGAAACTGAAGGGCAGAGAGAGATGGAGACAGAGAGTATAACAAGGATATATTTTTGAAGACAGACTTCTTATGAATATATTATTCACTAATATATTTATTCATAGGAAGAATATATTTATAAAGATTCTGAATATTCAAAAATCTATTAACAAATAGATTCTTCATGAATATATTTATAAGCAGAATACGTTTTTAAGAAGAATTTATTTATAAGAAAATATATTCATGACAAATATATTCTTGAATATTAAGAATGTATTCACAGGAACACTTCATATTCAGGAATATATTTTTATGCCCTGGGAGTTGGAAAGATAAACTGAATATTCTTCAGGATGGAGCAAAATGTAATGCAATCAAAATTATTTCAAAAGGAAGGAGTGAAGGTGGCAAGTTGGTCATTTGCTGGGTGGTTAAGAAACGCTTCCAGATCAGGCACCTGGTTAGACATAGGACTCAGGATTCAAGCCTGGGCTTGACTCCAAAGCCCTAGTACCTTCCCCTTTAATTCCCTGCCTCCAGCCCTCCCTCGGCAGATGGAGATTCCACAGACACAACAGGCTCAACCAAGAAATCCCACGGATGTCTGAGAGTCAGCGGTCAGCCAGGGGAAGATGTCACAGGCCAGAGCCCTGTGCTAACAAGGAGTCAATTTCCTGCGCTGTCACTCTTGCGATCTGTTTAGAATGTGGGTTATACAAGGTTAGCATCTAATTACAGCGGGAGGAAAGGGGGGTTCAGAGCTGATTAAGGATAGATTTTTCATAGAATGTCTGCAGGTTGTTAGAAGTGACAGAAATTTAGTTTTGCAAAAATTACCTGAAATTACAGGCGTTTAAAGTCTACAGTCGCAGACATCCTAGCTCCCTTAGGATTCTTGCTAATGATCTCATTTCCAGCATCATGATATGTTGTATGAATGGTCCTTTGGGGGAACTCTTTCCAATATCCTAGAAGTTGTATTTCTTGATGCCCTGATGGCATTTTTTTTCCCTTTGTCCCTGACTCACTCATGTTTCGGGTGGGACTCAGGAAAAGAAACAGGGAGTAAGGGCTGAGGCTGGTACCCAGGGGCAGTGGAGGCCTTCACACCATCTGGGCACTTTGGGATGCTTCCTGACTGCTGAGCGTGGCGGGGGCCCTCCTGGCAGAGCGAAGGATACCCACTCCTAATGATCCAAGCCTTTCTGGAGAGCGTGGGGCGCGGGGAGGGAGCTGGCTGGCGCCGCTTCTGGGTGTGGTAGCCTGGAGTCCGGGCCGATCAAGGGCCCTTAGGAGCATCCCAGGGCCCGCCCCACGTGCTCCTGGGCCCCTAACACGTAGCCACACTAAGAAGAGCGGGCCCCTTGGGGTCAGGCTTGATGCAAATTTGGATATGTACGCGGGAGATTCCTACAAGATTATTTAAAAAAATGGATCGCTGTTGCTGTTACTTTCCTGACCCCTATTTAGTGGCTACTGTTAGGTGTCAGGCACCTTATTTGTGTGTTGTGTCAGTTGCAGTCACACATGCACACATCCTCAAAATCAAATGAAAAAACCCCTCGGGGGTAGGTATTATCTTCTCATTTTATGGAAACGTTACAACTATTTAGGAGGTCACAGAGCTGGAATCTAGATTTGAGTTTGATTGCTTTGCTTCGTTCATTGATGCAACAAATGACTTGCTGTGTGCCCATTACGTGCCAAATACTAAGCCAGATGCCAGGAAGAAGTGAAAAGGAAGAGGCCACGGTCTTGGTCCTCACAGACCCTAGACTAGTGGGGAGAGACAAGCAAGTAATAATAAAGACTGAGGAGCATAGGATGGGAGGCACGGCTGCTGCGGGAACCCAGGAGCTAAGGCGTTAAGGAAACCTCTGGAGGACGGGGGAGGGGACACCTCAGCGGAGGGGTCAGCAGATGCAAAAGGGGAGGCCCAAAAGAGGGGTGAGTGTGGAGACGAGGAGGGGGTTCAGTCTTGGTCCAGCTCAGACTATGTGTGTGTGAGACGAGAGAGAGAGAACAGAGCTGTGCTTGAGGGGAAGGGGGGCGCGTGAGAGCCCCAGTGCTGGCTGCCGACTGCACACCTCGCTGCCCATGTCCACGTCCAGTGATGCCGTGTTGGTAAAAGAAGAATTAGAGCCCAGAAGCTGACAAAGAGTCAGAGGATTCTAGTCTCCTGGCTCAGGCAGCTGCCCTGGTGATGGGTACTGTTCACACTGGTGGGGCCATTTGAATGTCAAGGTCGAGGCACTTGGATGACAAAGTGGGGATGTGCTGCAGCAGGCGGCTACACTCCTGGATCAAGCTCTTTCTGTCCGATCATACTGTCTTCTAGGGACACAACAGTTCAACCCTAATCTGGCTTGGAATTATCTGTCCTGTTCTAGATCCTTCTCTTAAAATGACATGTATTAAATATACAAACCACAAATCTCATGTCTTCCATGGAGCCTACATAAATGAGCAATTTTGAGGTTCTGTTTAATTAAAAAAACCTCAGACTTAAAACACTCAATCATTAATACCTAAATTTACTTCCCTGAGAAAACATACTCCAAAAGTGTTCAGAAGCGGCCGATTTCTCTACCGGCCGACGGGTGCAGGGCCACTGCCTCTGTTCCTTCCCAGCTGGGAAGACAACCTCCAGGCTATTACAACATATTCATAAAAGCAGTGAGGTGGAGGTCTTATTTTATCTGTTTATCATCATTTAAAATATATTAAAATTTTAACATAGAAGCAGGAATTTTAATTGTACGTGGCAGTCAAAAAAAAACAAAACAAAACCCAAACAACAAATAAAACATCACAGAAAGAAAAATGCACATTAACCAATAATACATTAAAATTCCATTTAGTTAAGGTGAGGATCTAAAGAATGAAATATAAGTATACCTCTTAGAGAAGAATTTTTTTTCCTTCGGTGACTTGAAGTTTGATAAACTCTCCAAGCAACTTTCTTAAACCGTAAGAGTCTTAACTGAAGCAAATAGGTACTGTAGGTCTGACTCTCTTTTTTTTCTTTTCTCTCCCACCTGCAAAAAAAACACAACCCCTGCCACCCAAAAAAAACCAACCAAAAAGATGGAGCTCCCATACCGTGAGGCTGACTCCACGTAACTTCAGCCGCAAATGTAGTCACTTACACAAAACAAATAAGGGCTGAGAACAAATAAGAATTGTTTGAGCATATCCTAGACACCCAGCTCCCCACTTTAGAAATCTTCCCTTTAAATGGAGCGTCTCTGTAAAGATGTACCCAGGGCCCCCATGTAACACGGCTCGTGGCACACACGCAGACTGCCTGCAGGACAAGTCAGCCCCCCTGAGGCGACCCTTAGAGCAGAAGCTGTGAAGACGTCGGAGGTTGGGGGGGGGAGGGAGGTGTGTCTGTGTGAGGACACGGGTCCCTGCGGGGACACTGCAGGTGGAGGGTCCTCAGGAGGGTCCTGCCAGCTTCTGCCAGGTGCCCGGCTGGCTGGGCACACTCGGGAGACCCTGGCAGCACAACTGAGAAACGGTTTGTGGAACACAAAGGAGAATTAATGGATCATGAAAACATGTGCTTATTACTAATTTTTTTAACGATCCATGCTTTCCTGAGTAAAGTACACAAATCTCACAGGAGTCTGTTTAAAGCACCAGGCCTCTATCTCTTAGACTCACTGCACCCGGAGGGCAAATCGCAGCCCAGCTCAGAAGCCGTTCTGGTGAAAACAGAACAACAATGTGTGTGTGAAAACCGTTTTCCTGATACTCTACCACTGGAGAGTTGCATCCTTGCAAATGGGAAGTGACCTCCTCCAGGGCGAGGGAGAAGGATAAAGGTGCGCGCGGGCTGCTCTGGTCTGGTCGCTGCAGCACGTCAGAGCCGAGATTAGGCCGGTCAGAAGCCTGCATGTGCCTGGGCCTCTGCGTCACTGGTGCCGGACCAGCCAGCAAACCCTGCAGACATAAAAACCGCAGCCACTTTACAAGGTCCAGATCACCTGGACGTGACCACGGGCACACCGAAATCAAGTTCATGTGGCTGGCGCTCCTGCTGAGAGAACAAGGCGTGGTGGCCGCAGCCCATCAGGTGCAGGCTTTCCCCCTGCCTTCCTGGCCCGAGACAGCACCTTCCCCGGCGAGGTCCTGGGAGCTTCTGAACATGAGGATGGAGTTATAAATCTTCAGGGCTGGACCCAGTTTGATCTTCATCACCTGGACAATGTCCTTCTGTGTCAGGAGCAGGAAGGCTTTGCCATCAATCTGCTGTAGATCAATAAATCAGCACAAATAAACATATCCTGCTGTTCAAGTCTGGTTGCCCTCCAGGGGCCCCTGGGTGCTGAGCTGTGTGATGGGGACGCAGTGGCCTACCAGAGCTTGGGGACCACAGACCACGACGGCATCTTAGTCCGACCACCATCAATTCTGTTTTCCCCAGAATGCTGAAGCTAAGTTAAATCAAAGAGGGGTTCATTCTGTTAAATGTGAATTCAGTGTACATGAACTGTCCCTAGGCTGAATTTCTATTGTTACGTTTTTAAAATTTTGGACTGAATTTGTATAAAGGGCCTTAACAATAACCCACTTTCATCTACCAAGTGAAATCTCCAGGAATGTTTCCCATGAGAACAATGAACAAGGAGCACGCGATGGTGTTATTTATAACAGTGCAGCACTGCAAACACCCGGGCACTCCAGAAACAGCAGAAGGAAATAAATTACAGTGTTACCTAGGATGAGGGACCAGGCAGTCACCAAAATTCATGTTACAATGAAATAGTTAATGATTTGGGAAAATTTTCATGGATTGTTAAGCAACGAAACATGATCTGATGATACAGAAAGATCTGTTTTAATTTGTAAAATTAAATGTGCACGACCACTGTAAACATACACAGAGTTAAAATACTTGAAGTCTTTATACCAAATGTGAAGGGGTTTCGGCCAGTGGCTTGGTTTGGTTTTTGTTTTCTCCTTTTAACCCTCCTGTATTTAAAATGACTCCTATGCCAAACACCATTATAAGCCGAAGTACATTCAAAATGAATGCTTTGTTTATTAACTTTTTTACAACATACTGTGGTCTGAAATGTCATGGCTTTCCTGAGGTCACGTGATGGCCAGTGCCACCGTGCAGGCCGTTTTTCTGGTTTCTAGAAGCCCCAGCGTGGTCTCAGAGTTTGAGTCCCGGCGACTGTGGCCTGTCCCACAGTCACGCTGTTTTCACAGATGGGCTCAGAAGGAGTCCAGGTTCCAGAACCAAGAGGACAGAATGAAGTTTGCTAGGGTGACATCCTTCCATGAACCCAGCCCTGTGGTTCTAATCCTTTTTAGTTAACAATACAAACCATGGTGTCAGTGTCTCCCTGAGGAAGGAGGGGTCCCTGGGGACCCCCCGTGGGGTGTTGAGAGTTTTAAAAGCTTCCATGTCTAATATATTGTCTAATGAAGAATTGTCCATCTAGAGAGTGGAATACCCTTCCCATGGGGTAACGAGCACATTCCCACAGTGGTGGAGAGCACCGCCCTACGGCCACACCCCAAGCTTCAGAACTTCAGGCAAGACTCGCGGGCCAAGTGCCCGGTGCAAGGCCAACTGGCCCGAGGCAGGGGAACACAATCAGATTCACAGGTTGCATCAGACCAAAACTCTACGGACCACCCAGTTCCAGAAACTGACCTGGAGACTTTCCGGACCACCCAGTTCCAGGAACTGACCTGGGGACTTTGAACCCGGCCCAGCCTTCCCGCCTTTCGAGGGGCGGGATTAACGGTCCCCCAGGATACCCGAAAAGACCACCAAATAAGGAATACCCTGCGCCCTCCCGGATTCACCACACCCCTTTCCCTTCTTCCCCTATAAAATCTTGCCCAACCCTCGCTCGGGTGCGACTTCTCTGGCCCCTTTCTCTCGGACCAGTGAACCTCGCCCGGGAGCGCTCCCTAATACAGCTCACTTGAAGCTTTCCTCTGTTTCGCGGTGCCGTTTGTTAAGATCCGACCTTACATTTGGTGCCGAAACCCGGGAGGGGTACCAAGCCCCGCAGGTTACCGCGCAGGCCGCTCCTCCCCCAGGAGACAACCAGGGAACCTCTACTCATCCACCCGATCCGGCAGAAAATGGGGTAAGTCCCCCTCCCTTGTTCCCTCCGACCCCCAGAGCCGCTGCCCACCGGACTCCCTGTCCCTAATCGCGGCCGCGTCAGGGACTCCTCCGTCCTCTCTCCGGGCCTCGGGCAACTGTGGAGACGTCCCAATTGCCTGACCGCCCTGCGACCTGCCGGGCCTCGGGCAACTGTGGAGACGTCCCAATTGCCTGACCGCTCTCCGACCCGCCGGGCCTCGGGCAACTGTGGAGACGTCCCAATCGCCTGACCACCCTCCGACCTGCTGTGAATTGGAGAATGAGACCAGGGACGCCTCTCTCCCTCTCCATTCACTCACGGACAGACTGGGGGTCATGGGAACCTCACAATCGAAACCAGATGCTAAGACGCCCCTGGGGTGTCTCCTAGCCAATTTTACAGCCCTCGGCTTCTCCCAAGATCTCCGTTGCCGACGGCTTATTTTCTATTCCACTGTGGCCTAGCCACAATATCCTCTAGACAATCCTGAAGGGACTTTCGATTGTAACATCCTCCGTGATCTAGATAATTACTGCCGCAGGACGGGCAAATGGTCCGAGGTCCCCAGTGTTCAGGCCTTCTGGTATTTACGCTCCTGCCCTTCCTTCTACATCTCCTACATCCAAGCCCCTAATTTCCTTTGATGATGATCCCTCTCCACTAGCCGACCCACCCGAATCTCTCGCCTCTCCCCCCTCCAGAACTCCTCTCCAACCTCCACCCTACCCTGAAGCGGTCCCTCCTCCTCCCGAACCCGCTCTGGCCCCTCCAACCGTTCCCCCGCCTCCCTCGACGTTTTCTCCTCCCACGCCCCTTGCTTCGCCAGTTAGTGCACATACACGCTCTCACGACTCCCACGATCCAAATCTCCTCTGCCCTCTGAGGGAGGTAGCAGGAGCGGAAGGATTAGTTAGAGTTCATGTTCCCTTTTCCCTCCAAGATCTCTCTCAAATAGAAAAGCGATTAGGCTCCTTTTCTGCCAACTCTTCCCGCTACCTCAAAGAATTTCGCTACCTCTCTCAAGCTTACGATCTAACCTGGCACGATATCTTTGTGATCCTATCTTCTATCTGACCCCTGACGAGAGGGAAAGAATTCAAACTGCTGCCCGAAACCATGCAGATCAGGTTCACCTTACCAACAACTCCATGCCTGTCAGAGCGACTGCCGTACCTGGTACCGATCCAGGCTGGACTTATCAGGATGGCCAAGATGGCCATCGTAAACGCGACCTCATGCTCCAATGCCTCCTGGCTGGCATGCAGGCTGCCGCTCATAGTCAATTTTGAAAAACCAAAAGAGATAACCTAAGAACCTAACGAAAATCCAGCTATCTTTCTCAATCGCCTTACAGAGGCCTTAACTCTCTACACCCGGCTGGATCCCGACACCCCGGCAGGGGCAGCGGTCCTAGCCACCCATTTTATCACCCAATCAGCCCCGGACATCCGAAAGAAATTAAAAGGGGCAGAAGACGGCCCTCAAACCCCTATTCGAGATCTGGTAACGATGGCCTTTAGAGTCTACAATGGCCGCGAGGATTTGGCAGAATCCAGCCGACAGGCTCGGATGCGCTAGAAGGTAGCCCTCCAAACCCAAGCTCTTGTAGCCGCCCTAAGGCCGGCCATCTCGCATGGATCACAGCATCCACGGGGTCCGCAAAAGGCAACCCCGCCAGGGGCCTGCTTCAAATGCGGAAAAGAAGGCCACTGGGCTCGCCACTGTCCCAATCCCCGACCTCCTTCTAAGCCCTGTCCCAGCTGCGGGCTAACAGGCCACTGGAAGAGTGACTGCCCTACGACTGGCCGCCCCTCAGCATCTCCACGCGGGGGGCAGGCCGACCCAACAGCATTACCACTCGAACTGCTGGGATTGGCTGACGACTGACGGCGCCCGGACTCGAAGACCCCCATCACCCTCGCCGAGCCCAGGGTAACGCTACAGGTAGCGGGTAAGTCCATCTCATTTCTGGCGGACACGGGGGCTACCTATTCGGTCCTGCCTACTTATTCCGGGCCAGTTTCTCCTTCCCAGATCTCGGTCATGGGTACTGATGGCAAACCATCTCCACTCCAGACTGGTCCACTCCCACGTCATATCGAAGGACTCCCTTTTACTCATTCCTTCTTAGTCATACCACCCTGCCCAGTTCCCTTGCTAGGCCTAGATGTCCTTTTCCACTTAGGGGCCTCCCTCCAGCTGGTTAGACTTGACCCTAAGGTCCCCTCCTCCCAACTCCTGCTTCCCCTTCTCGGCCTGTCTCTAGAACCCTCCCCCTCCTATCCCCCTCTTCCAATCACACCGAACCCAATCAATCCCCAAGTCTGGGATACTTCTAAGCCCATAATAGCAACACACCATTCCCCCATTCTCATCCGCCTAAAGGACGCCTCCAAATTTCCATCAAGGCCCCAATTTCCCATCTCTGAGACTCACCTTAGGGGCCTACAACCTAATATCACCAGACTCCTAAACCAGGGACTCCTCATCCCCACGGACTCTCCCTGCAACACCCCCATCCTGCCTGTCCGCAAGACCTCTGGGGATTATCGCCTGGTCCAGGACCTCCGACTAATCAATGAGGCCATAATTCCTCTCCACCCAGTAGTACCAATCCCATACACCTTGCTCTCCCATATCCCCCCATCCACAACCCACTTTACGGTTCTGGATCTCAGAGATGCCTTTTTCACTATCCCCCTTCATCCCGACTCCTGTTTCCTCTTCGCCTTTACCTGGACGGATCCGGATACTCATACTTCCAGTCAGCTCACCTGGACAGTTCCTCCCCAGGGCTTCCACGACAGTCCTCACCTCTTCGGTCAGGCGCTGGCAGGGGACCTCACTTCCTACTCCCTTACCCCCAGCACACTCCTTCAATATGTAGATGACCTCGTCCTTTGTAGCCCGTCTCTCAGCCTCTCAAGACAACACACTGCAGATCTCCTCAATTACCTTGGCTTTCGCGGTTATCGGGTCTCCCCAGCCAAGGCTCAGTTATCTGTATCTTCTGTAACCTACCTGGGGCTCCACCTTACCCCTACCACAAAAGGTCTAACAGCCGACCGCACCCGGATTATCCGTGAACTCCAGCCTCCGGAAACAGTGGAACAAATTCTCTCCTTTTGGGGCCTTATAGGATTTTTCCGACACTGGATCCCTAACCTTGCTCTCCTCGCTAAACCCTTATATCTAGCCGCTAAAGAAACCCCTAAAGGACCCCTCACCTCTCCTTCCGCTGTTCGACAGGCCTTTCTCACTGTCCATAACGCTCTGTTATCTTCTCCTCCCATTTCTCTGCCCAACCCAAACCGACCTTTTCACCTTTTTGTGGATGAACGGGGCCGGAATAGCCACTGGACTCCTTGCCCAGCCTGTAGGGCCTTCCTACCGCCCCGTGGCTTACCTCTCCAAACAGCTAGACCCAGCCATTCGGGGATGGCAACCATGCCTTCGGGCCCTAGCAGCGGCAGCCGAACTGACCAAAACACTCACACTGACTCTGGCCCACCCACTAACTGTGTTTTCCTCCCACCGGCTGGTCGACCTCCTAGGCCACAAGTCTCTCTCCCTCCTGGGCCCCTCCCGCATCCAGGAATTCCACCTGCTGTTCATTGAAAACCCTGCTATCCCCCTCGACCTCTCTCCCCCACCTAAACCCGGCCTCCCTCTTGCCTATCTTCGTAGAGGCCCTCAGCCCGCCGAGAGAGGGACTCTTTGATACCCCTCTTTCAAACCCGGACCGCACCCTCTTCATAGATGGCAGCTCAATACTCTGTCCTGACGGACGCCGACGGGCAGCCTATACGGTGGTAACTCCCTCGCCTCCTCTCTCGTTGCTGCGGGCATCGGGGGAGGAGCCCTAACACACAGTGTCTCAACATCCCGTGACCTAGAACAGCAACTCCAGCTAGGCATCGAGGCTTCTGCCGCCTCCATCACCTCCCTCCAGCGCCAGATCACCTCAGTAGCCCGAGTTGCCCTCCAAAATCGACGAGCCCTGGATCTCCTGACGGCCGACAAAGGAGGTACCTGCCTCTTCCCACAGGAGGAACGCTGCTATTACATCAATGAAACGGGACTCGTCAAAGACAACGTAAAAGCCCTCCATCGCTTAAGAGAAGAACTCCAACGCAAACACCAACAGTCCGCCTCCCCAACTCCCGATTGGTGGCGGTCCACCCTCTATACCTGGCTAACACCAATCTTAGGCCCCTTAATTCTCATCTGTATCTTGTTCATGCTTGCTCCCTGTTTTCTTAGGTTCCTTCGCAGGCACATGGAGGAAGTCTCTCGGGTGGCCACAACCCAAATGCTCCTCGGCCCTTACACCTTGCTTCCTACAGAACCCCCCACTGGTCTCCCCTAAGCCTCGGACCTCTGGTCACCCGACTCCCCTTTCGACGCCCCCATTCAGCATGAAGTAGCCAGAGATCAGAACGCCGCCCCATTACACCAAAGATGTCGGGATGTAAGGCCAACTGGCCTGAGGCAGGGGAACACAATCAGATTCACGGGTTGCATCAGACCGAAACTCTCCGGACCACCCAGTTCCAGGAACTGACCTGGGGACTTTGCACCCGGCCCAGCCTTCCCGCCTTTCGAGGAGCGGGACTAACGGTTCCCCAGGATACCCGAAAAGACCACCAAATAAGGAATACCCTGCGCCCTCCCGGATTCACCACACCCCTTTCCCTTCTTCCCCTATAAAATCTTGCCCAACCCTCGCTCGGGTGCGACTTCTCTGGCCCCTTTCCCTCGGACCAGTGAACCTCGCCCAGGAGCGCTCCCTAATACAGCTCACTTGAAGCTTTCCTCTGTTTCGCGGTGCCGTTAAGATCCGACCTTACAGCCGGTAGTCCTAAGAGTAAAGCAGTGATGGTGATGATGGGAACAGTAAGTGCTTACGGAGCTTTACTAAGCCTTCTCTGTGCTGATCCCACCAGCAACCCCGGAGGCAGATGAGGAAACCAACAGTTTCAAGGATTGTGTGGTTTCTCCATGTCCCCCTAAGTAGGGGCAGGGCAAGGACAGGTAGGACGGTCCTAATTCCACTTTGGAGCAGACAAGCCCCTCTTTTCCTGGGTGCAGGCCCGTGGCAGGTCCCCTCTGCCCCAGCGTGGCTGCAGGTATTAACCGAGTGACGTGTCCCAAGACACGTCACAAGCGGCTGCAGAGATGAGGCTGCAGACTCCAGCGACAAAGCACAGCTCACGTCAGCGACCCAGACAGGCTGCCCCGCTGGGCCCCCTCCTGCCTGGACCTCTTTGTCTTGCCTCCCCCAAACTGCCTTTATTTACACTTAAGTAAACGGAAACAAAGCACTTCCGGGCCTAGTCGTAGAGAAACATATGTAATTTTTCCATTTCCTACCTCTTTCTTGAAGCACTTGGCATGCTCTTCGCAGCCCAGCAGAGACTGTACGAACTCAGCCACCTACAGTGCGAGATGAAAAGCCTGATTCAGAACGTGCACCGGAAATAATACCTTGGGTTGTAGTCATTCAACATTTGAGTAAAATACACTTTGCATCCCTCAAACGCTTGGGATTTAAACAGTAGCTATCAAGCCCCAGTAGCATTCGCCAGCTCGGAAATGAGACCAGCTCCTACTATCTTTTCTGGCCTCATTTCCAGGCTGACCTACATAGGGTTACAGTCACCATGGTGCCAATAACAGCCTCCATCTGTGTGGAGCCCTGGCATCCTGGAACCTTCCATCGTCTGACCCTCCTGTCCAGCCTGGGGGTCAGGGAGGGCAGGAGGCAGTGGCCTGCGCACAGCAGTGATGACAGGCACCGTCTGCCTTTCCAGACCTGGGCCGTCCCGTCTCCCGTACCCGAGTCTCCAGGGCCTCCCCCAGCGTCTGGCCAACAATGGGTACTCGGACCTCCCTGCGGAGGGAATTCCCACAAAAATGATGAGGAAGCTGAAGCCCAAAGAGGTTTAATAACTTCCTCAAGGCCACACGTGGCCAGTGAGTGCCCCGGGGGCAGCCCTTCTCCACCCTGGACATGCACTGGGACCCCCTGGAGAGCTTTAAACACGATGATCTCAGGCCCAGCTCATGCTGCAGAGATTCCGAATCAGTCAAGCTGGATCCCGTGGAGGGCTGGGCACGGATTCGATTCCCGGGTTGGTTCTAATGCGCACTCAGGGCCAAGGCCCTCCCCGCCCCCCGCCTCAGCGCTGGGGGCGGGAGGTGCTGAAGGTGAAACCCTGACGTGGGGTCACAGGGAACAGCTGGGGGCGGAGACAACACGCTCAAGGGGAGGTTTCCTGCCCAGTGCAACTCCAACGCTGGGCCTGATCCTTCTTCAATGTGGGGCTGCCCTGCGAACCGCAGGGTGTTTGGCGACATCCCCGCTAGGTGCCGGGAGCAGCCCCAGCGCGCACGATTGTGACAACGAAAAACGAGTCAGGGTGCAGGCGACACCGCCTGGTAGGAGCCACCGCGCTGAAGGAGGGCTCTTCTGGGATGGCTCTGTCACAGGAGGGGGCCGCGGGTCACAGTAGGGGAAGTGAACATAGAAAAGTGGCTCTAGGAATTAGCTAAAGACACACGCTGGTGCCTCTCAATCACTGGCTCCCCTGGGGAAGCCATGCCAGCACCAGGGCCCCCGGATGCCCGGCCCCCGGGGACAGGGACGCGCCCCACAGACAGTCTCTCGTAAACACACGCTCCGGGAACTTCTGTTCTCAAAACAGGGCTGAGTCTTGCTCTGATGGTTTTCAGAGGTTAAAATGTCCTGTCTGGGCAAACAAATACAAATTTAAAAAAAAGTATCACGTTCCCTCTTCTTAGTATTGTGAGCCAAGAAAGCACTGTCCGTGTCAGAGGTAGATTGGATTTTAAGTGGGGATAAATAACGTGCTACACCAAAGAGTACACAGGGCTGCGCTGCGGGGCAGGTCCTCGCTGTCTTCCTCGGACAGTTTCGTTACCACGTGTCTGAAATTCTCTGTCTTTTTGGAAAGAGATTCTGATTCTATTCGACCTGCCTTTTTCCAAAGTAAAGAACAAGTTCCATGCAATCTACTGAGGCAGACCCTTCTGGCCCGGATCGTGATTTGGTATCATTATTCAGTACTGCCAGTCCCGAGAATAAATTCTATTTGAGCTTCAGTAGAAAGCCCATTGCCTCGCTGTAAAGTGGTGAACTTCACTAGACCGCAGAGCAGTAACGGAAGGGTTCCCTCTCACGTTCCCCTTCAGCACGTGCTTCCTTCTTCACGTCGTGGTCAATGTGGAGAAGCGTTCACACGGTTCCATGAGTCCCCAGAGGAGGAAGCTGCCGCCCCGTCCTTTGCCTCCACCCAGGACAGCTGTGTGGACTCGGCTGCTTTCCTCAGGTGACGGCGGCCCTGCTGGAGCCCAGGGTGGCCGGCCTTGACCTTGGCCTTGGTGGGGGCAGCACACCTGGTTCCCCAAGTTCTTGGGAGCGCAGTGTCCACAGCAGACACCCCAGTTTTGTTTTGGAAGGATGCGGAGTAAGTTAGTTCCAGGGATGACACAGCAGTTTGGAAAGACTAAGAAATGAAACTGCAGGCTCTGAGCTGAGCCCTTTACTCCACCCAACTTCCTTCCCGGGCAACCTCCTTTTCCTGGCATCCTCGTGCAGCCCAGCAGGCCTGCTTCCTTCAGTGCAGCTGCTGCTTCCTTAAATCTCTCCCGATGCCGACGTTCCCATCTTGCTGAGCCAGCGCCGGTGCCTGACTGTCCTGGCTTCGGGTCCACTGGGGACCATGTTTCCAGCCCGGTCTCATTTCTTATCAGTGGAATTTGTTAGTTGCCCTTTTTCAGCGACCGATTGTGTAAGGCTGCTATGCTTAGGTAGCAGTATCCTGAATTTTTCAAAACACTCCCTCCTGGGCAAAGATTGCTTGGAAAGCGACCACCATCTTTTAGATCTAATGGACATTTAGGGAGCCCTTGGATAAGGCCAGGGCGATTTATAGGTGCTGCTTTAAAAGGCATTTTTGAATGTAAGAAATAGAAGTACCCACATGGGCACCAAGCATCCCCGAGTTGCACCCGCGGCTGTAATGTGCGTACGTGTCGCATCTGCCCTGCGTGTGCCCACGGACGCCTGGCAGGAGGGGCTGCAGAAAATTCGTCTCCCAATTCATCCACTCACTCGCACATTTGTCACACACCTGCTCTGGTGTACTTGCTATAAAGATGTAAAAAGATATAAAAATAATTTAGTCCCTACTCTTAGATGCTTGTACCCTTCTATAGAACATTTCCATGACCAGAGTAAGAAATACGCTCCCCAGGGACCACAGCTCGAGTGTGCGCACACTCACGCATTCCTAACGAAGGTTTCACAAACAGTAACCTCTACTACAATGATGTACTTGCGTCTGGTCTTGTCTCTCCTTTTGGAACCACTAAACTAACTTCACAGCCTGCCGGTGCTCTGAAAGAAATCGCTCTGGCAGAAACACCACAGAAACAGCAAAGGAGTTAAAAGCCAGCCCCCACCTCCGGGCAACGTGACAAAGGTCCGTCAGGTAACACAACTCAGAGCGGAGATCTCCTCCCAGCCGGGACGGCTGACAAGAGGGACTGTCCTTGTGCTGCATCTCCTGCCAGAGACACTCACCCGCCTTAAGTGTCCCTGGATGGCACTTAGCACAAGGACCCACAGTCATTTTCCACACGCCCTGTCCCCTGAGCTCCCATTCCTGCCCCGTGGGAACAAAGCACAAAGGCACAGCCCCGCCCTGCTCACCCTGAACTGCCTTCTCTCGTCCTCACGACCCGACTCGCCACTCTTAGTGCAGCAGCTGGAGCAGGCACAGTGGCCCCTGTGGCTGGTAGTCGCTGGGATCCCCCCTAGGGAGCCCCCTTATTTTCAACGATACAAACGCATCACAACGCCCACACTCTGACCACTCAAAGTTTCTTCTCGAGGACCAGTTTTTGTGCCAGGAAATGTGCTACAGAATGTGAGAATACAGAGAGAAATTTAGGATGTGGTCCTCGTCCTGAAGGGCATCTAATTAGGGAGCTATCAAGACAAAGGTACATCAACGTTAGGGAGTAACCCCGCCTGTTTTCTCTGGGATGCGTCCCGTGGGCAGCCACGGTCAACGAAGTGCTCCAGGCAGCCAGCCTCCCCGATGGCTGCTTCAGTTTTAATCTAGAAAATGTCGAAGGTCACCTTCGGCAGTAAAAGGCTGGGATCCCGTGTGTACCCATCACAGAGAACTCAGAACTGTGATCGCAGCTTCCTGATCATCCTCCGTGGCCTCTTCGGTCCTCCCCGCCCCCTAGTGAGTCTCTTCCTTCTGAGGCCCGCCCCATCCTAACGATGGACCCGCTACTTCCCTTTAATCACCCTCCAAACTTCATTTTGTTCAGTGTCAGACTTGAAACTGGTCAGATCAGAGGCCCCACCCCCAAATTTCCTATTTATTCCCTAATGTTCCTAAATAGTGATCCCTGCTCCTTTGGGGTGATGCCCCACCCCACCCCCCAAGAAGTTAATAAAAGCTGTGGCCCTCTTCTTATGGGGAAAAACACACATTTTGTACACAGTTTTCCCCAATCCCCTGAAGCCCAACCCCACAGCCCTAGCCGGGAACCCTGTGACCTGGGACGCTCACTTCCAGACTCCTCCCAACTTCTCGCCCTTCCTCCTGCACTTCCGCCGTGGACCCACCGGCCTCCATCCCTGGCCGTGCTCTCTGGGGATCGTGCCTGGTGAAGCCATGTCTCGTGTACCCTGAGGGGACCCTAACTCAGAAGGTCCCAGAATAAATTCATCATCTTATCCCTTGGCCCCCAAACTGGATCCTGTCCCCGGAGTTCCGTTTTTTGACAGCACCACTCCTTTTCCATTCTTTCCGATGAAGTGTGTGGGCCTTGTAGTTCTCACACATCATTATCCTAATTAAGTATCAAACTGCGTAGCGCTGAGAGTATAAATGGAACCACGCTGGCTCATTTCACCTCCTCGTCTTGTGCCTCATCTATTTCCT